>NC_087278.1:9471094-10721094 GCF_015220805.1 Pogoniulus pusillus
CTCCAGTGGATTTTTCTCCTGCAGATTTGTTCTTCAGCTATGCTAGGAACTTGGAACCCTTTGAGATACCCACAGCACCGTGGCAGCACACCAGAGGCCCCTGGTCCACTTGCGGTCAAGGCCAGCTGCACTAGGGATGCCTCAAGGCAGCAAGAAAGTTGTTGTACTGAGAGAGGATTCCAAGACTAAGTGCACTTATGTAAAAGCATCTTCCCCCTTTGTGCTGCAGGGAAAAGCTTGTGTGCACAACTGTGCTAACCCTGGCCAAGTGGTAGGATGCTCCTTTGCTGGTTGCTCATCCTTTGCTTTCCTCACCTTCACACCCTTTTTCTGCCCAGCACCCTCTCTGCTTCACTCTCTCACTAAGGCAGAACTGCAGGGCCATGTGTGTCAGACTTTGTTTCCTCCCTGGGCTGCAGGTGGACCAGCTGAAATGCAAGGTGACCAGCCTAGAGGAGGAGTGCAGCCTGCTGCGGAAACAGGCGTCCGCACTGCCCCAGCGAGAGGCGGAGGAGCGGGGACACCCTGACGCCATGTCTGAGCTGCAGGCTGAGAACCAGCGGCTTGCAGCATCGCTGCAGGAGCTGCAGGGAATGTTGCAGGTACCTGGTGAGACAGGGCAGGTTCCAGGTCACATCTTTTTCTGGGACACCCTCTGTGCTGATGACACAGGCAAATCACCGTCCCAGGCTGGCCTGTCCCTTCTGCTGAGCATATTGCTTGGCTGTGGTCACTGTCATTGCTTCTGGGTTTCAGCAGTGATGGGTCCTTGTTTCCAGCTCTGTGACTCTTGCCTGTGCTCACAAGCATGCCTTTGTGCCTTGGAGTGCTTAGTAGAGTAATGCAAGTGTGATGATGGTGATTGTGCCAGGATGCCTGCCACTGCCCTGGTCCAATGCTCCTTCATGCTTGTGGTGCAGTGATGGTACCCTCTTGCCTCCTAGAAGCCTGGTGAGGACCCGGTGCCAGGCTCTGAGCAGATCCTGCTGGATATCCTGGAGCACGACTGGAAGGAAGCCCAAGACGACCGGCAGGATCTCTGCCAGAAACTCAACAACCTGCAGAATGAGCTGCAGTGGGCTGAAGAGCTGAGGGATAAGGTAGAGCATCCATTGCTGTCTCTCTCCCTGCACACCAAGCAGGGTCTGGAAGACATGGGAGGGGGGCTGGGAAACCACGGCAGTCACTTCCAGTAGGGCTAATGCTTTCTGCTTGCTGTTGTCAGTACCTCCAGGAGGTGGAAGACCTGCAGCTGAAGTACAGGACGCTGCAGAAGGACTGTGATCTCTACAAGCATCGTATGAGCACAGTGCTGCTGCAGCTGGAGGAGATTGAAAAAGAGAGAGACCAGGTGAATCAGTTTTCCCTCTGGCTCTCCGCCTCCCAGCAGCACCATGGCTTTTGACTCCGCTCTGGATGGGAGGTGGGGATTGGCAGTGCAATGTTCTGCCTTTTCTCACGCTTAGCCTGGCTCCTTGCAGGCAATCCAGAGCCGTGATGGGGTGCAGCTGCAGTACTCCCAGAGCCTGATCGAGAAGGACCAGTACCGCAAACGCGTGCGGGCCCTGGAGGAGGAGCGGGACGAGCTGCTGAGCAAGCTGAGCCAGGCTGAAGGGCAGAACAGCACACTGGAGGCACAGCTGCAGCGGTGCCAAGGCAGCCGCAGCCTCAGCAAGGTGAAGGTGGTTAGAAAGAAGGGGCAATGGAGAAGGCAAAGGGATCAGGACTGATTTCTAGGGCGTGCAATGGGATGATGAAGTCCTTTCTCTCCCAGATGTGCAGCTCTTCCTACTCTCTCTGCTCCAACCTCAGCAGCACCTGGAGCCTCATAGACAACCCTACCAGCCTTACAACTGGACTTGTGGATGCACTGGGGGGTTCTGTTATCCCATTCTCAGGGGATTCGGCCATTCAGAGCATGGTGAGCATTTGACCATGAGAGGCTAACCCTCAGTGGACGGCAGTGGGGACCTACACTACTCGAGAAGGGCACAGGGGCATCGGAGTGTGCTCATCGTGTGGCTATGACTTGGCGGAGGACTAGGCATAGGATGGTGTGTGAGGTGGGAGCAGGTCCCAGGCACAGTGCTTGGTTCTCTCAGCCTCTGACAGAGTGGCCAATGCTGCACCAACGTGTGCAGCACTCAGCTGGGTGGGAAAGAGAGGGAAGTGGAACTTGCTTCATCCCCTATGACATCCTAAAAATCCAACAGCCTCACACGAGGTGTCATCCTCCCCAGAAGCTGTTTACACATGCTGGAGGAGAAATCCTAGCTCTTTTGAGTCCTGTAGCACCACTGTATTGTTTTGAAGGGAGTCAGATTCTTTCCTTTGACTCCTTGAACTCTCAACTTAGAGCACCCTAAAATGTGTGTGCAGTGCCACAATTTACTCACACCTCTGAGCCTGTAGTGGCTTAAAGTGAGACGCAGGGAAAAGGTTGGACGTTCCCTTCATCTGCTGCTACCCTCACGGCTTGTACACTGCAGAAAGGTGGGGGTGCAGTGTCATGCATCTCCGTCCAGAAGGTGCCTATGGGTGTTTAGAGGAATGTGGGTGGTTCCTGAAGAGGCCTGTGTTACCCAAGGAGCTGTTTGCAACCTGGGGAGAGGTGATGCTGGTGTTAGCAGGCATCTCTCTTTCACTCTGCCCAAGGAGACGACTCCAGAAAGTGAGAAGGAAATCAATCGCCTTTCCACCTTCCCCTTCCCGCCTTGCATCGGCTCCATCCTCCGTCGGCAGCGGGAAGATAAATGCATGCCCTACAAGAGGTGATTACTAGGGTCTGCTTGAGTCCCTGTCTCCTCTGTGGGGTTGTGTGAGCCAAGGAGAGCAGGTCGTCACGTCAGGGGACTGCTCCCACTGGAGTGGGGACTGAAAGCAAGAAGGGTGGCTGGGAGCCGTGTGCTGGCTGGGGAATTACTTCTGGGGGGCAGGAGAGGGCTGTGGTGATGGAATTGCAAATGGGATGCAAACAGGCTTTGGAAAAGATGCTCCCCCACAGATTGTCTTTGTGTCTCCTTCGTAGCTTGTCCTGCGGCTCCTTCAGCAGCATTGAAGATGCAACAGGTACCAGCTTTGGGGTTTTCCTCGTAGAATTTAACTGAAATAAGTGGTGGTTGTGGGGAAAAGAGTTGGACAAGTGAGTCTCCCTCAGGCCTTTGGTTTGTGCAGCTCACTGCAGGGGCTCTGCACCCACACATCCCCCTCTGTGCCTTGCCAGGCACAGCAGCTGGGAAAACTGGCATTTCCTCTGCAGGACAGGTAGCTATTCACACCAGCTGTTTAATTCATGCAGAACTTGTGTTGGGGGAGTAGGTAACTGGAGGGAGAAATGCCTTTGCCCTGGGGTGTTATTGGATATTCCCTTTATCTGCTGCTACCTGGGTAATGGCTTGTAAAGTGGTGCTCCTGGTGCTGGCAGGTCCTGTGGTGAGTGCTGGTGACTGATCTCCAGGCACATCCATGTGACCCTGGCTGCTGCAGCCTTCTGACCATAATGATGAAGCAAAGATTTGCTTGTTCCAGGAGATGTAGGAAACCTTTCCAGGAGGGTGGCAATTCAGGTGTCTCTCTGCAGACTTAATTTCCTAGTCAGATGCTAGAAAATGCTTGGAAGGGAGTGACACAGACCCTTGCTACCTTAGCTGCCTGCAGTGCTCGGAGAGGTGATGTGCCCTCTCTCCCTCTTGCTCTCTTTCCTAGGCAGTGGTTTTGCTAGTGCCTCGCTTGGGGCCTTCTCCTCTTCTTCCAGCAGCACCTATGCCAGGGTGAAGTCAGAGATCTGCTTGTCTACCCTTCCCAGCCGTGAGGAGGTTACCAGGAGGTGACTGCTGCTCTCCCATCTGGGCACTCTGAGCCAGCTGCTTGGGGGGGATGTGTTGTGATGCTGGGGGGCTACATGTGGGGAACCCTTCCTTTCTGCCTCACCCTCTCACAGGCTTCTTCTTGCTAGTGGGAGAGGAGGGAAAGGGAGATCCTGTAGTCCTTGCTTCCTAGAAGGACTCAGTTTTGCTTATGCTGTCCCGTTTGTTATAGCAAGGGTGGGAATGTTCCCTGGTGGAAATGTTACCATGGGCTGGTCACATATCTGTCTGGATAAGGACAGGATTGTGGGAGCCCAGCTTGGCTTTGGTGTTGGGACTGGTAGGATAGAAGGGTCTGTGAGGGTTCTTAAGCAGTATGAGTGTGTCCTGGTGATGGCTGTGAATCAGGAGCTCTGCACTGCAGTGCTCAGTACAATGAATGTCCTGTAGCTGGGGGATTGATTCTCAGAAAAGGCAGCAGACTTCAGTTGCTGGACTTGGTGTTTCTCCTTGACAGGTCCCTGGTGGTACAGTTCACTAGCATGGGTCACCCCAGCAGTGCCTCATCCCAGGAGAAGAGGCTTGGAGCAGACATCTCCATCCTCGGAGGGAACAGGACAGGGATTTATGTCCAGTGGGTCAAGCCAGGCTCACAGGTTGAGGATGCAGGACTCCGGGAAGGGTGTCGGCTCATTGAGGTGAGTCTGGGAACAGGTTCACTTTGTGGGTTTGTAAGGTTATGTGAAGTGATCCTGGGTGCAAGCTGACCTGCAGGCAGTCCTTATTTCACAGTACTGCTCTCTGCCCAGAGCTCTTTGTGCACAAGCACCCAGCCAGGTCTCATGACACTCAAGTGTGTGTGAAAATACTGAAACCTTCTGAAGCACTTCCTTCAGTTGTGAGAGGGCAGAAACAAGAGGAGTCAGGCAATTAATGAGGCAGTGTGGCTGTCTATCCCTGGAGTTGTCTGTCACCTTGTAGTATTTCAGAGCAAACTGAATCCTGCATCCCACACATGCCCGTTGCAAAGCAATCAATTCTGGAACAAGATTTCTCGGCCCTTTGTGACCCTCCTGAGCTCTAGAGAATAATCGCTCTGAAGAAAGCTCCTGGAAGGAGGGAAGGGCATTTGTTTTGGCAAGAATGACACCACTTGAAATACAGCTACACTACCTGAATAAATATCCTACCTGTGCCTGAAGATAAAGCAGCTCTCCCACCCCCGCTCCCACACACCTTCACACACACGTTTGTGTTCCCAGCAGCCTGGCATCCGGGCTGGGTGGTGGCTGGAAGCAGGTATTTCAGAGGGAAAGGGAGGGGGCCAAAGGCAGACTGAGAAAGCCTTGTCCTCAGGTAGAGCTTTCTCTGGGCCTCTGAGATTTATTATTTCCCTGGCTCTGTAATGTTTGTTGTGTAATCCTGGTGGGTGAGGGAGCTTGGGGTGGATCCTGCTCTTGGTCTAACGCTGTCAGGTCCTTGCTAGCTGAGGGTGCCATCGCTGAAGGAGGAGGTACTTTCCCTGGAGAACTGCACACGGGAGGTCGCCTACCTGAGCCTGCTGCATTGGGATGAGCCCTCTAGTCTCATCTTTCAGCTGGACTTGGAAGGTAAGATGCTGGCAGATGGGTGTCCTCTGAGTCTGAGCTCTCTGCCTCTGTTTCCAGACCCTTCACCTGGCCCTAGAAGTAAATCCTGGTTATTCTCTTTCCTCTCCTGTTTGGTCCTAGGCCACCATGTCTGACACAGGGGTTGGCTGTAGCTCCAGTAGCTTTCCCTGTCTGGTGTGGCTTGTGCATCCTCTGAGTTACAGGACAGAGGTACAGACCTGCTGTCTGTCTGCCTCCTCTGCGCCCCTCACCTCAATCCGTAGCATCAGAGCTGTGCTGAGGACTTGGTTGTCTTGTCAGTGGCAGTTGTCTGCGTTGTCCCCACCAGCGGTGATCTGTATCTCCTGCTCCAGGATACCAGCCTCTGCGGGAAGCCTTGGAAGAAGGGAAGAAGCTGTCTGGAGACTCGTTCTATGTGCGCATCAACCTGTCCCTCCTGGAGCCCTCAGACCCTTACGCGCTGTGCGTCAAGTGCCGCGAGATCCTCCACGTCACAGACACCATGCACAAGGGGCGGCTGGAGTGGTACTGCTCCCGTGTTGATCCCTTGACCATGAGGGACCTGGACAAGGGGACAGTACCCAACTACAGCAGGTAACCAGGGTGAGAAGGAGGGCAGGGGATGCCTGGGGTACTCACGCCATTTAACTGAGGGGAGCAGTCCCTAGCAGTCCTGCATGGTCTTGACCAGTCTCTTGATAGTGTGGGTTACCCAAGTCTTGCGTGGGGAACCAGTGCAGCTCTGTTCGGATGTCCTTGGGATTGGGAGGCTGAGTGAGGCTTTGATATGCCTGTGCTTCAGAAAGTCTGTGGGCTTTGGCAAAGAGGGTCACTGGGGGCTTAAGAATTGCTTGGATGTCAGCTCTTGGTCTTTTCAGGGCTCACCAGCTTTTGAAGATCCAGGAGAAGGGCCAGATGCCTGGGCAACAAAGAGGTCACAGAATTAATGTAAGCCAAAGAAGCCAACGATGAGAGCCATGCATGTGTGCCTATGTTCACTCCACTGCCTCAGCACACAATCTGTCCCACTCTCTTGGTAAACTGGTACAGAGTTGGCAGCTGGGTTAGCAAGCAGAGTGGGGGCCGATAGCCCAGGCAGTGTTACTGCTCTGTGGCTGCCTTCCTTCCCTGTCTCAGCTTCCCAGACTGAACACGGTGGGCGGCAGACTCAGTCCCATGCTTTTTGTGTGTGTGCTCCGTTGCCTTTGGCAGTGAGCCTTCTGCAGCCAGCAGGCACAGTGCATGCTTTAAGCCTTCTTGCCCTCGCTTTCTCCTCAGCTAAAAAAACGGGCCTTGGATCAACTGCGCCTGGGGAAACCCAAACCACAGAGAAGCCCAGGAAAGCCCCAACAACAGCTGTGGCTGGACCCCTGCTCAGGTGAGCTGTTATGCCTGCATCTATCCCATCATCTTTGGAGACTCACTTGTCCTCTGGGATGCCTCAGCCTCTCTGCCCAGAATCCTTTTTTAACTCTGATGATGGGATTTTGGAAAGCTTGTGCATATTTAAAGCCCCTACTCTTTTCTTCTGGGGTTTCCATTGCTTCTGTGGTTCTTGTGGTCATCTGACATTTTGTGGAGAATAAACTGGTGTGTAAGTCCAGGCAGTCCCAGGAAATGTGTGAAGGGGGCTACAGCCAGGGTATCTGCCAGTGAGTGTTGTAACCAGGGTAGGAGCTTCCCTGGAACATAGGATGGTTGGTAGGTGCCTCTGAGTCAGAATGAGGGTATGGTACAGGAAGAATGGGATGATCTGTGGGCCGGTGACAGGACTGGTCTGCCACGTTCTCACCTTTGGATTTTTCCTCTTCACTCCTGCCTTCCAGACTCGGACACAAACCTGAAGCCTTACAGCCTGGTGCGCCCTGTGGTGGTGCAGGCGCCCCGTCCTGTGGTGCTGTCACCTAGCTGCATTGCACTGCGGCTCATCAGGAACCTGCTGGACTTGCCCACTTCTCGCCTGGACTTCCACGTGTGCCTTGCAGGTAGGCAGCAATGTGTGGTTGACATGTCCAGGGTGATTTTTAGGAGCCTGTAGCCAAGAGAGGTAAGGTAAGCAAGTCTCCTACTTCTGAAGGCTGCTCTCCCATTTTGCTTCCTGCTGCTGCTTAGCCATACAGCAGGAAGCCAAGATGCTGCTCAGAGAGGTCACTCCTGTGAGGGCCTTGGTTAGCCAGATTCAGGGAAGAGGGGCTGTTAGTCTTGGAAGTATGAGGTGTGATCCTATCAGACGCTTGGAAAGAACATGAAGTGTCTCTTCAGTGACTAAGTCTCTCTCATTCTCCTCAGACAATGCCTACTGACAAGTCACCTTTTTAGGCTGAGTGTCTGCAAGATGATCCCTCCTGTTTTTGACTGTGTCCTATCCCTTTGGCCCACAGGGAAGCCAGCCCCCCTTTTTGGCCTCCTGATGCAAGAGGATACTTTCTTTTCCTTTGAGAGTGTGGCAGTGGCATTGCCTTGCTGCTCTGGGTGGCTCTTCCCAGACATGAAGCCCCTTGGCTGAGGTGGGATCTGCAGGCTGACTTCATACCAGCTCTCCCTTCCCAGGAATGAGAAAATCCAGTCTTACTGCTGTCATCCTTTTCCTTCTGCCAGCAGTGTGACAACAGCTGACAACACTGTAGAGGCTTTTTCTCCTATAGGGAGTTCTCTCAGAGGACAGTTTCTTTCCTCCTCCCTTACTCATCTCTTTCCTTTCCCCCGGTTTAAGTCTTCTTCCTTTGCCAGCTGCAAGACTGGAAAATGAGTATTTGAGGGGAGAATGGTGCTGGAGGTAGTGAAAAATCCGTAGCTTACTGAATAAGAATAGCTCTGCAGATTTTGGTCACTGGTTCTTACTTGGGTGACTTGGCCACATATCCTGTGCTACTGAGCCCTCTGCAGGGACACCCTCACATTGCATGGGGACATGCTTCGAAGCCATCACTGCTGCGGGCAATTTACGCGGAGGCAAAAGCTCCATTGTCCGCTGTCAGTTTTGCTTGCTGTGATGGAAAGAACGCGATATGGGAGCCCTGAGCTCTTTCTCTTTCTTTCACTGCCCTTGTTTTACTTCGGAGAGCTCTCTAGCCGGTGCAGAGTTAGTATGAGTCAGCTTCCACAGGAGCTTACTGACCCCGAAGGTAATAGATGGCTTTGCAAGACTCAGCTCCACCTTGAGAAGTAGCTGTACCACCAGGCAGAGGTAGCAGAGGATGCTTAGCCAGCCTGGAGCTTGGGAGAGTTGGAATGTGCTGGACTCGGTTCCAAACATGCCTTCTTCTAAATAGGTTACTTTATTTATTTCTATCTTAAAGGGTGAGCAGCATCTAAGAGCTTTGTTAGGTTTCCTGCCTGTGTTTCAGTGGCAGTGTGAGCAGCTGCCTAAGGCAGCATGGTCAGCAAGTAAAGCCCCACTGGGCTCCAGAGCCTGATGCTCCCAAGTGTGTGGGCACTGTGTCATCTTCTGTTGGAAGTTACCTGGGGCTCCTGGAAGTCCATTGCTCCAGCCATGCCAGACCTTGCTCTCCTATCAGCTCTGTCTCCAGTTCTCTGTCTCAGCACCAGTTGTCTGCTGATCTCTCTTGCCTGGGTTTTGCTTGGCTTCTTGAGTGGTGTCCTTCAACCTGTGAGCAAGGGGAGGTGGCTCAGGCTGCTACCAACAAAAGAAGGTTCAACTTGCCCCTCATCTTCCTCCCACTCTCCCATGGCAAGATGCACACTCTTTCTTCCTCAGCCCTGCCACTCAGTGGAGCCATCTACAAACCCATGCAGCTCACAGACACTGCAGAAAACCAACCTGGCAAAATAAAGCAATTGTTTTTCTGCCATACTCTGTGACTGAGAGGGTGGGACAGTGTGGCAGGGGGGTCATGGCTGTGAGCTGGTTTAGGCTGCTGTGGTACTGCAGAGTGAGTCCTGCTCTTGCCCTGCAAGGTGTCTTCAGCTGTGATATCTTGCTTGTTCCGTAGGCAGAAAGCTGCAGGAGATCCATGGCAGTGTGTAACGTTGTGTAATTAGACTCCTCTCCAGAATCCATAAACACCCAAGTCGATAAGTGTCGGCATGGCAGCAGGCACGCAGGAACTGAGACAGAAAGTACCTGCAAGAAGGAGCAGGGGCTGATACCTCCCTTTTCTTTTCTCCTCTTGGCTTACAGAGAAGCTGGCAGAAGGGGAGCCCAGTTCAAAGCATGCTCAGGAGCACCCTGTGTCTAGAGCTGCCCTGCAGGACCGGAGGCAGAGCGAGCAAATCCGCATGATCCGGGAGGCGATGGAGAAGGTGCGGAGCTGTTTAGTGTTGGGAGAGGGGGCTAGAATGGGACATGCCCTTTGGACTGGAGAAGAGGAGGGGACAGCTGAGCTGGGGAAGAGAGGGTGGTATGTTGATAGAGAAAGAGCTGCTTATTGTGTAATTTGGAGGGTGTCTTAGGTTTGGGTGCTGTGGGGTTGTGGAGCAGCAGATAAGGATATTTCCAAGTCTATTGAGCTCAGGTGACAGAAATGGCAACAGGGGATTTGTGGGGGAGGAGGTGGGAAATGCCATATGCAGAACTGACCTTCCTGCTCTCCCATTCCTTGTCTCTGCCAAAGCAGCAACAGCTCTGTTTGGGACAGACAGAGAAATGTGGGTCTGTGGGTTACAGTGATGATAAAGGGGACGTGGAGATGGGCTGTGGCTGAGCGAGGGCTCTGGTTGGCTTTTGGGTTGGGTTGGTGGTGATGAAGTGTCTGACCCTGCTTTTTAATCCTCCCTTTTCCTCTTGGCACTGTCCGTAAATCCCACATTTAATGGAATTACTATTGGAAAAGCAATGATATTTCACAGCATGGGGTTTGATTTAATGCAACTGTCAGGGGCTGGGGTTATTTTTTCTCCATTTAAATCAGTAAATCTATTCAATTTCCCTTCCAGAATAAACACTGCCTGCTAGAGCTGGGAGTTCAGAGTGTGAGGGATCTAATTAGAAGTGAAATATACCCCATAGTTATCCATGTCGAGGTCACTGAGAAGAACATTAGAGGACTCAGGTATGAAAAGATGGAGGGGCACAGATGAAGGCCATCACAGGAGGAGAGACAAACCCTTGTCAATGTTCAGAGGGGAGAGGCAAGGACTGGGGCAAGAGCACTTGCTGTGCCTGTGTTGGGGTTGGCTGTTGTGAGGGGAAAAGGGCAGGAAAATTGGCTTTGTGAGAGAGTTCCTGGGTATTTTTGACAGCTCTGTGGCAAGGGTAATGCTTATCCCTGTGTTCTCCCCAGGAGCTTGCTGGGCAAGGTGGGCCAGCGGGACTCAGAAGTGCTGAAGCTGTGCCGCAGTGCGGAGCAGAGCCTCCACACTCTGCCCTGCTCCTGGGCCCGTGTGGAGCCCCACGCCTGGCGCCATGCCGAGGAGCTGCCCAAGGTGGTTCGGGGATGCATCTTCCAGGAGCAAACCCGCCCGCTGTGGATCGAGGAGAGTGATGACTGAGCTGGGGGTAGCAGAGTAGCCACTGCCAGCCACCATCCCCAAGAGATGTTCTTGGAGGTCCCTAGCTCCCCAGGCTCCTCTAGGTAGCATGTCCTTCCTCCCTGAGGGGATGCCAGCAGCAAAAGCCCCCAGGGCTAGGCTTTCTTGGCCACCAAGAGCCAGGGAGGAATACATGCTGCCCTCCTGCCTGAGCTGTTCAGATATTGGAGAGACATCTTCCACCACCATGGTGGAAACCACCCCGGTGGGCTGTTCACCATCACCTTGTGCTGTCTCTCGTACCCAGATGGAGAGCGTGGGGGAACTGTGTGGGATCAAATCGTGTGGGATCACGACTCACACATATTTAAAACCCTTCTCCCATCGCCTCTGCCTCCTCTGCCCTGCAGCACTGTGTGCTCTGGGTCCCCTCCTCCCCTGTCTACCTCGCCTCCAGGCCCTGCGGTGCAGGGACCATGGTTCAGGAGCCCAGTGCCCCACTGGAGTGACACTAAGCTTGCAATGAAGCCTGATTTTATAGAAGCTGTGCTCTTTATTGCTTGTAAATTATTAATAGAGCCTTTTATTGGCAAACCACACATAAAGGAGAATTAAATACCATTCATAACGGCAACGGGTGGCAGGCTATGGGTTTGTGTGTTACTGGGAAGGTTTGGGTGATGCATGATGGGGTATTTTTCTCCCCCCTGAGCTGAGACTCAACTACCCAGCCCTCCAGAGAAAGGAGAGAGCACTGCTTTTGCTGGTGTTGGGCAGCAAGAAGTGTGGGGACAGGAGAGGCTGAGGATGCCCTCTCCTATTTCTACTTGCCCCATTTTTCAGCTCCTTGCCTCTCCCCATGTTACTCTAGGAAAGGCAGGGAAAAGCTCACTTGATGAGTCTGGCTGAGGTCCCTAGAGCTTCACATCCTTCTGAGTCCTGGTTGTTGTAAAGCTAGCTAGCTTGTCCTCCTGAGGGACAAGTGAGACAACCCAGCCACACTGCCAGGAGAGCAGGACAGTGCCCCTCTGTAGGAGTGCTGTTCTCACACTGATGTGTGGCCAACAGTGGAATCAGACTCTGGCAGAGGAGAGATGGAGGATTTCTGTAGCAGCAGCTGTGCCTGGCCACCCTATCATGGTCCTGACTTCTAGCCAATCACTGTTGTAAGTGCTGCAATGAGAGAGGGGTGTGAGGATACCCACACCGTAAAGAGATGGTGGTTGTGGTGGTAAATGGTGTTTCCTGGGGCATGCAAAAGGAAAATGAAGTCTGTGGCTCTGGGCAGTGCTGTGGGGCACAGACCTAGACAGAAGGCTGAACCCACCAACCCTGGTGTCAATGGGAGAAGATGAACAACCAGCCCCAGAGCCAGGTCTTCTCTGTGACCTTCCTGGCCCTGCGATTAGATTGTTGCTAGTGCCATGCACTTTTGAAGCTCTGAGTGAAGATTACCTTGCTGATCTTCCTGGGTCCCCTGTGAGGTGTTATTTCAGGCTCTAAACCAGTTGCCTGTGTCTTTTATGAGGACGAGAGTGAAGGAGGGAGGAAAGAAAACGAAAAGATTTTAACCTGCAGTCACTAAAATGTAGAGCAAAGTCCCTGCAGCAATGCAGCTTTCCCAGGGAAGGGGGAACTGGTGTAACACATGGCTCCAGATGAAAGCTCCCAAATGACTCCCACTCCAGGGGATGCAGCCTGAGCATCCCCACGCTGCCAGCCCCCTGGGAGGGTGCTTGCCCTGCAGGCAAACAAAGTGGGGCTCTTGTTGAGCTGATGAGAAGACAAGTCCCAAAGCAAACGCCCATCCACCCTGGCATGGATTTGGAGATTAGAGTTTGCATCTTCGCAGCAAAAAAAGTAGTGTTTGAGTACCCAGGGATAACACTCTGTAAGGCACTCTCATTCAGGGCTTGAAAACTTCTCCTTCTCTTTCTAGTACTTACTTTCTCAGCCTTATAGCCTAGGCTGAGGGTAGTTAAAAACAAGCCCCTTGGTTCTGTGTAGTCAGGTTGCATTCCCAGCTTGGTGCATGCTAGCTCCCCGCAAAGAGATGTCCCCTAGCATCAACCTGGACCACCAGTATTGTAAGTTGGGGGAAAAGTGGGGAAAATAAGATTGCTATGAGGCAGTTTGATGCTGCCCAGGTCTCCAGGCAGCACTACCTTATCTACTCCCAGGCTTCTTCCAGCCCTCTGTGGTCTTGTTTTCCCTGAGACTTTCAATTTCAGCTTCTACTCATTCTAGACACAGGTGAGAAGAGGGGCAGAGGGCTCCAAGGAAAACAGAAGGGACCAGCCTTGCTGCTCTGCACAGCCTAGTCCACCTTCTTTGTACCTCTGGGAGAGTGGCTGCCTGCTCAGAGGAATGAGTCACGCGTTAGGTAACCAACAAAATGCAATTAGCAGCCCTGGGCACCAATTACCAGCTGTAATAGCCTTATGCAAGCCCCTGTAACAAGTCACCAAGAGCAAAGATTTCTCCCTCCAGGCAAGAGTTTGGCAAGGCCATGTGCGTGTCACCCTGAGAAGTCATCAGCCCTTGCCCTGTTGCCTCCACTTCCCCAGCAGAGCTCAGCAGTATGGGGTCTCTGTCCCATGCACATCCCTTTGAGTATCAGCCAGCCCCACCCTGGGGCAGGACTGGGCACCAAATGCCCTCTCCCATCCTTGGCACTCCCAGAAGAAAGAAACACCTCACATCTCCAGAAGCAGGTTGTACCCACCTCTAGCAGCAGACATAGAATCATAGAATCAACCAGGTTGGAAGACACCTCCAAGATCATCCAGTCCAACATGTTCTGGGTTGAGTCTGACCTGTTCCACTCCCTGGCACCGTGCTCTGTACAAGGTAGCTTTGAATCGTATTTGTCAGGTACATCACTAAGGACTCTCTGCCTGTGTCTCCCTTTTCCTCCCAGATGATCAGCAGTTGGACTCAATCTCCTAGGCCAGGTCTGGGAGGTGCTGCAGGATGCCTGGGAGCCATGGAAGCTGCCTTTACAGCTGTCTGGGTCTGCTGGTGTGTGGCTGAAGCACTCAGAGAGGTTAATCTCTGGTTCAGGAGCAGTGGGCAGCTACGGGAGCAATCCCAGTATTTAGTAGAGAGGCAGTGGATTGGTCACATCAGCTTCACATCCCTGCAGTCATGGGCGGCCTGGAGGTGATGACTTCCCCCACCCCAGCCCTAAATCAGTGTGAGAAAGCACTACTGTTCAAAGGCATCTAAAAATAAAACCTTCAGGGACCCTCTAAAGGGATATGGGAGATGCTCTGGGGATGATCTCACTTCAGGGGAAGAGTGGAGATGTGGAGAAATACAAGGGAGGAGAAGTGGATTCAGTGGTTTCTTCCTTACTAAAGAAAAAACTTGTAGCTAGGGCCCCAGGCTGACATGAAAATGTACATGAGGCCTGGGGAAACTGAGCAGCTGGATTTAGCCCTGCAGGGAGACCTTCCCTTTGTGCTTGGAAAGTGTCTGTGTCTGGACACAGGATGGGAGTGTGAAACAGAGGGACCCTGGCCCCTTTTCCTAAGGTCTTATGGTCTGACATGCAGCAGGGGAACCTTTGCCATATGGCACCATGTCCTCCCCACATTTCCCCTGGGTCCTCATCTTATTACTTTTATTTTTTTTTGTGTGCCCAAAGCTTGCTGCTCCCTGAGGAGCTGCTCTGATTTCAGCAGCTTATGTAGAGCACTACCATCCTGCTGTCCCCATGCTTGCTACACAGGGAAGCTGGGGTCGGGGTGTGGATAGCATTCCCCCTCCTGATCTGGTTGCCTCTCTCTAGCCCCTGGCTGCTCTGTAAAGTAGCTTAGAGGGAGCTTGAAGGATCCCTGCTTCTGGGGAATGCCTTCTCCGTGTAGGACTTGCTCAGCTACACTCAGCATGTTCTCTGTCATGGCCCCAGACCGCCCCCCTGGCCTTGTTGGCCTTGAATGGCAGCCTGAGGTTTGGGATGAAATTGGCACAAAAGATGTCCTGCCATGCCCAGCTGAGTGAGGGTGGTGGTGATGGTGGGGAAGGACTAAAGGTACTATGTTGCTGCTATGCCCGTGGAACTCTGGGGTTCTCTGTAGAGGGACAAGATGCTCCCCTTCTTTGCTTGGGGAAGGGGAAAAGGAAGCATCATCTTGGACAGCAAAAGGAACAAGTTGCTGAGCTCAGCCCTGCTGCAAGGGGCAAGGCTCTGAGTGGGATACAAATTCAGCAGTGGCACTGAGCCATAGGCAGAGGTAGCAGGTTCTCACTTGTGCTCTCTGGTGATGGTGTCCCTGTTCCTGCGAGTGTCACTGACTGCAGCCACCTGGGCAGCAGAGCATTTCTGGTGAGGATGTGAGATGGGGCAGGAGGGACAATGGCTGGAGGCAGAGGGAGAGGGATCTTCAGGAGTAGAGAGGGTCTGGGTCATGGTTTGGTGAGATGGGTGTCAGAAGTGGGGATCAGAGTCTGAGACTCTGGGTTGTACAGGAGGGGCAACAAGGGACACATTCTGCCTCCTCTGCTTTGAGGAGGCAGAATGGGGATTAAAGGGCAGGGGCAGCAATCCGGAGCAGTGTCCACAGGAAAAGTCTTGGGCTGGTGAGTTCCTGGGGACAACTCCTTCCCAGCAACAGCACACGACCCCTAACCTTAACTTCCCCAGAGCCCACGTCGGTGCCACCTTCCCCTCCTCCTGGAAGAGTGCAGGGCTGAGCGGGGCTGTCGAGATCGGGCTGGGCTGTGGCAGAGGAGCAGGGAAAACAGTCAAGCAACAGGTTTGTCCTCCAGGCTCAGCTCTTTGTCACGCCGCGGGGGTCCCTGCACAGTCATACCCTGATGAGACAAAACCCTTGTCGGACCCATAACTCCCGACTCCAACCCCCACCCTCCATCCTCTTCCTCCCGCTGGGGCTGGCGCCCCGCCCCATAGCCGGAGGCGGGACCAGGGCCGGGCTGGGGCCGGGGCTGGCAGGGAGCTAAATGTAGCGGCAGGGAGGGAGCAGGTGGCGAGGCGGTGCTGCCCCACGCGTGGCACCCGGCCCCTGCCCTGCAGCCCGCAGCCTGCTGCTCGCCTCCAGCCCGGGCTTGGGGGATGTGTGCGCTGGGGTCTGCTGGGGCGCTGGTGCCTTTCGCACTCACTCCCCACCGATGGCTCTGATCTCCTTTGCTGCTCCCACGCCCCTCAGCCTGGGACCCTCGGCCTCTGCCAGCAGCGGGATGTGCCTTTTCCTCCTGCGGCGGCCACCTGCCAGTTGCCTCGGAGTGTTTTTCCATCATGTGTCCCTGCCTCGCTGGGCCACTGATCCCTCTTAGTTAGTGATGCTCCCTCCTGCTTCACTGCTGTCTCTTTGGCTTTCTGCCCTTCACCCACCCTCTATCCTTGGCCGCATCCTGCTAAGACCTCACGCTTGGCTGCTGCTGCCTTTTTGGAAGCTTTGAGAAGAATTCACAGCTTCAGCTGGAGGTGCAAGTGGAGGTCGTTCTTGGTCAAAATATACTGGCTGCAGAGGTTACCCCCTGGCAGCCATGGGCCGTCGGCTCATCCATGGTCTCTCTGGAGCCATCCTCTTCCTCATCAGTGTGACTCTCCTGTCCGTGCGGCACCGTGAGCCTCAGCAAACAACTTGGTACCCGCTGCAACGGAGCGAAGAGGGAGGCAGTGACAGGGGACAGAAGGACCTGCAAGTCCATCCTCCAGAGGGATCCAGGGCTGAGAGGAGCCTGGTGCTTGGGGACATCTTCATAGCTGTGAAGACAACCAAGAGGTTTCACCAGAGCAGGATGGAGCTGCTCCTGGACACGTGGATATCCCAGACCAGAGAGCAGGTGAGCATATGGATTCGGACTAGAGAGGGTGTTTGGTAACAGGCTAGAGACAAGGTGCTGATGGCAAGGGATAAGGGCTGAAGGAAGGGCAGCCTGGGCACTGAAGTCTCACCCAGTGCTTTGCCTCAGTTCCCCTAATTCTCCCTTCTGTTTGCATTGAAAGGGGGATGGTATCCAGTAAAATGTCTCACCAGGAGCTGCTTCATGAGAAAGGCTGGTAGAGAGAATGAAGAGCTTCTGTGAGTTCCTCCTGTGAAGGCTGGCAGGATGAGTGCTCACAGCATCACCTGCCCCTAATCTAAGCCTGATTCTTTCAGTGTGAGGTGGAAGGGACTTCATTTCCTTTTTTTCTAACCAGTATCACTGAAGCCTGCAGGCTGCCTGGGCCACAGCAGACTGAGAGGACAGACCATCCTGGGTCTGTATGAAATAGTGGTTTTCTACCTCCTAGTGCCGTGAGTTTGATAGATTTTGAGGGGAGTGTCTCCCTCTGATCCTTCATCAGTATGCCTGCATCATGCCTGGATGCCCTTCGTGCTAGGACAGTCTGGAGCAGTGGGCAGGAGAGCGAGGCAGGGGAACCTGGAGGACCTCCTAAAGTGCAAGAGAGGTGTTTGCAACTCGCTTTACTCCCCAGCACGTGGGCACAGCTCACACTTTGCTTTCCTGGGCAGATCCCCTCATGTGCATGATCCTGAAGAGATGTTTGGTGCAATTTTTTGTTTGCCCCCCTCCCTTTTTTTTTTAACTGAGAGTCTGATGTTTCCACCCTTTACTAAAGCAGAGTTTGGAGAGTTTCCTTCCTGTTAGAGGAACTGATGTGGGGCACCACGTTGGTGGTGCTGTGCAGATTGGCTCACTGGTGGGCAGAAGTACTCTCCAGGGCTTGGGTACTTCCTCCCTCGCAGAGCTGCTTCTCAAGAACGAAGTGCACCCAAAGGGTGCCTCTGCCTGTGTGTGCTGGGTGCCTGGAAGGCAAAATGAGGCCTCAGTGAGGAAGGGGAACGGGGGTGGAGGTATTGGGTAGGAGAGTGCTTGAAGCAGTGCAGGGTTTGCTGGGTAAGGGTGGTTTTCCACTTCATGGTGCTGCAACTGTCTGGTCTGCTGCGGTCGTCACAGGAAGCCGTGTCCTATTTTGAGCGTGCTTCCTCTCCTCTCCTCTCTGTGCATCCCTCTCAGCATCTGAAATGCCCTGCTTCCTCCTCCAGATGCACCACTTCTCTCTGCCAGACCTCAGCCCAGCAGCTCTTCAGAAACATCAGACCCAACCCCATGGCTGCACTGGCATTAAGGTGTGGATAGGCTTTTAGAGTGGGTTTTAAAGGAGCAGCTCATCTCTCCCTCCCTGATTGAACAGGAGAATAGGAAGGAAGGGTAGAGCAGGAGTGTCTCTCATTTTTTAACAGTTTTTCCCCCCATTGTTATCAGTTTTTGTTGCAAGTTCAGCATTTTCCTCCCTGTTCCTCAATTTTCCATGTTTTTCTTCTGCTTTTTTAACTAAATGGCCTTGGGAGTGGGGAAGTAGGGGTGGGAGGTAAAGAGAAGTACATGAAAGTCAAAAGCTTTTCTATATCTGTGTACTGCTGATGGAGGGGTTTTTGAAGGTAGGGGAAGGGTTAGTTTTGAAAACTTGACAATATAGAAACCTCACTTAGAAGGAAAAAGGAGAGCTTGCAATTTACAAAGGACATTGATCTGTCATGAGGCCAGGGCCAGGGCACCAGAGCTCCTGTTGCTGGGTCTTTATGGAGAGACACAAGCTTTAAGAATTAGTCTTGAAGAGAACCAGGTCCCAGAAGCTCTGATGTGCAGAGACTGCCTGCTCCTGGGGCTGAGCCACCCTCTTGCTGTCTCTCTTGCCCTTACTCTCAGCTGGAGACTGATTCAGTGGGTTTCTCTGCAGGTGGCCGGCAGGGAACTTTTAGCAGCTGGCCAAGCCTGGTTTCAGAGCTGATTACCTGCGCAGTGTCCTCTTGGAGGAAGCAACCCAGACCTCACAGGTCAGGCTTAGGTGACTGTAACAGGAGGCAGGAACATCTGTGAGTTTTATGGCTAGGACAGACTGTACTGGAGCCAAATTAAAAGTCCTCTATGTTTGACTCTGCCAAGGTAGGCAATAGAAACAAAATTCCCTGCAACTGCACTGTTTGAACAGAAGAGAAGATATGCAGCTGGCAGGAGACAGGGAAGGGGAAGCATGAAGTGGGCACTCTTCACTGGACCACATTCTCTTTCTTGAGAACTGATCCACAACAAACTTTCCACTAGAGGTTGATGTGGAAGGTATTTCAGCAAAAGGCCTTTTCCTTGGAAAGGGTTTCATCTAGTAAGAAGTGTTGGGTTTGATGATTGTTTAGGTTGGACAGCGTCTTGGAGTGGCTTACATTCCTGGCTCCAGCAGTTTTGATGGTGATAAGTCCAAGCTTCTGGTCCGGGATGGAATTTTGTTTGGTAACATAAACTGATTCTAGTACATCCCCTCCTTTCAGAAAACCAGACATCCAGCCTACTGAAATGAAATGTGGAGTGACCCATCCAAAACTGGCTTTCATGTTTTCAGAGCTATGAACACACTGTAGATATTGGATCTGTTCTCCAGACAGGACACAATATCTCTGGTGAGGCATTTGCATTCAGGAGGGAGTTTCTTCCTAGAGAAGCAATACTCTGGGAGCCTGGGAGATGAACTGTTCTTTGCTAGGCTATTTAGCTAGTTTGGGGTCAGGAGGTCTCAAAGTCTAATGTTCATCCATTGCATGGGCTCTTATGTTCATGGAGAGCTGTCGGGAAAAGCTGGTACCACGGGCTCCATATCGCTGTTTGCCCTGCTCTCCAGAAGCTGTCCTTTCCTTCCCAGAATGGAGAGATGCTTCCTGTGCTGCATCCCTCCTCAGGCTCAGAGTAGCTACCCCAAAGCAGCACTGACAGCCATCCTGGCCCAGTCTCAATGCACTGAAGCACCATGACAGGGAGATCCTGCACCATCCTGTAAATGACTTGATGGAGATGAGAAGGCTGTTTCCATCTACTTCTTTTGCCTGCAGGAACAAAAGCAACATCAAGTGTTCTCTGCTCACACGTCACTGCTTGCAGGCAGAGAAGGTCTGCGTGGCCAGAGAGACCTGAACCTCTAGCAGACTGCATTAACATTGACAACAGTGGCTGGTGTCTCCTTGAGAGGGACCTGTGCAACTGGGCCAAGTGGTCTGCAGGCAGCTTTTTAGTGGGGCCCCTATCTTTCTCCCCCATTTCAGCCACCACATGTGGCTTTGCTAAGGTGGTGGTGGCCTGGATGTTGGCAGCAGCTGCCGTTCCAGGGTGCCTACTCTCTGAGGCATGAGGGACGGAGAGTTGAGCTGCCTATGCTATTGTGGTCTCCTTCAGGACAGAGGCAGGGCACATCACAGTATCATCAGGGTTGGAAGAGACCTCACAGATCATCAAGTCCAACCCTTTACCACAGAGCTCAAGGCTAGACCATGGCACCAAGTGCCACGTCCAATCCTGCCTTGAACAGCCCCAGGGACGGCGACTCCACCACCTCCCCGGGCAGCCCATTCCAGTGTCCAATAACTCTCTCAGGGAAGAACTTTCTCCTCACTTCCAGCCTAAATCTCCCCTGGCGCAGCCTGAGGCTGTGTCCTCTCGTTCTGGTGCTGGCCACCTGAGAGAGGAGAGCAACCTCTTCCTGGCCACAACCACCCTTCAGGTAGTTGTAGACAGCAATAAGGTCTCCCCTGAGCCTCCTCTTCTCCAGGCTAACCAATCCCAGCTCCCTCAGCCTCTCCTCGTAGGGCTGTGCTCAAGGCCTCTCCCCAGCCTCGTCGCCCTTCTCTGGACACGCTCAAGCATCTCAACGTCCCTTCTAAACTGGGGGGCCCAGAACTGAACACAGCACTCAAGGTGTGGTCTAACCAGTGCAGAGTACAGGGGCAGAATGACCTCCCTGCTCCTGCTGACCACACCATTCCTGATGCAGGCCAGGATGCCACTGGCTCTCTTGGCCACCTGGGCACACTGCTGGCTCATGTTCAGGCGGGTATCAATCAAGTACTGTAGGCAGGTGTGCCATGGAAATCAGAGTTTGGGAGAGACAGAAAGATCAGACTTGCCTGGTGCTCACACTCAGAGCCCCTTCCTCCAGTTATTTTGGACAGCCTGCTGTCCCCTGTGGTGACAGTCTTCCTTTATCATCAGGTTCCTGCAGAAACATCTTGGGGAGCTGCAAAAAAGCCATTTCTATCCTTGAATCAGGAGTGAAGTGGGTACCTCAGAATACTTTTCACAAGCAGAAAATCCAGGGAAAGACAGATTCCTGTTTTAAGTTAACCAGACCTGATCTTTATTAGCCATGTGGTTTCCAGTAGGTTTTAGATCTGTAAGCAAGTCATTGCCAGCAAAACCGGTACAGAAAACGTCAGAAAGTTTCCAGGGTTTTTTTTTGTTTCTTTTCTTCTTAAGATTAAATATTTGTCATAGGGGAAACTTCTGGCTCTGGCAGGCTGGCGCTGGAAATCCCGAGCCACCGACAATCTCTGCCTTGCCTGAGGGTGCTGATCCGGGCCCCTGACCCAGAGCCGCTCCTTCGCCTGGGTCTTAGCTAATTGCCTCTCGTCCCGTGATCACCTTTACAGCGGCTGCAATTGAAGGACTCCGCAGCAGGACTGTGTGCTGGCCCTTGGCTGCAGCTCAGCCGTTGCGGGTTAATTTGCCAAGCCTCTACGGCTTGAGAGATCATGAAACCTTCCTGCTGACTCTGCTGGAGCCAGGTGGTCTCTGAAGGTCCTTCGTCGTCTTCTTTTCTCCTCCTCCCGGTGGGCGCACATCTCCCAAATGCTGGGTGGGCGCAGGCAGGTGCAGAGACTGCTGCCTGCTCGGCAGAGCCTGCGGGAGCGATGTCAGCTCCCGGGGCTGCTGCCTGCCTGCCTGCCTTGTTCCCTTTGTCCCTGCCCAGGTGCTGCACTTAACCAGCCTGTGGGCAGCTGGTGGAGAGACTGTTTACAGCTCACGACTCCTTTTTGATTTCATGAAAGCTCATTTTCTGCCTGAGGAAAGCTTTTCTCCACTAGCCCTGATCCCCGCCTGGCCCTGAAGAGGGGGAGATGTGCCACATAATGGCATCGAGGAGGATTAGAGAGGCCTGGGGGTGGAGGAAGAGGAGGAGGAGGAGTCGGGAAGCGGCAAGGGCTATGCAGACTTAACACTCAAACAGTTGTTCTCCTTTTAACCCGAGCATCCTTCGGCCGCAGCGCTTTTGTTTTGCTGCCCCTGACACCCGCGGCAGGGCTCCCGCAGCCGCCCTCCCGGGGACCTCGGTGCCCTGCTCCCAAGGGCTGGAGTGTGTCTGTGCACGTAAACGAAGCCGCAGCAGCGCTGAGGACTGTGACATGCGGCAAGCAGGAGCCAGAGCATCCTTCTGCTCAGCTGCTGCCTGGGAGGGGAGCATGGCAGCAGAGAATGGACTGGGCTGGCCAGGGTGAGCCTGCACATCTGCAGAGAGAAAGGGCTGGGGGGTCAGGAGGAGCACAAGCAACAGCCCTGAGACTTACCTCCTTTTTTCCCCCTCCAGACCTATGTCTTCACTGATGAAGAAGATGATGCCCTGAAGAGGAGAATGGGTAATGGCCTGTCCTCTAACACCACCTCCCCCCACCTTCAGCCTCTGACCTGCTATGGCACTGGGAGGCATCCTGGCATGAGGGCCAGCTCTCCTGTGTCTCTTGAAGCACACCACTCACCAGATCTGGTGGGAGGCCCCCAAGCTGCAGTGGTGATCACTTGGTTTAGTTGGTTTACCCAAGGGCATGCAGCCAGCTGGAGGCACAGTGCTGTCTGCCTTAAAGCATCTGTGGGTGGAAGCTACTCCTGAGAGAGAGCCCTTCAGCCCCTGCACCCTGGCTGGCAGTGGAAGTGGAATTGAGGTTGATAGGTGTCCTAGTCTTGGCCAAGGTACTTGACTTTCTCCAGTGTTCATCTCCTAGTCCAGGGGAAGGATGTAGCACACATTACTGTGGGCTCAGATGCCTGTCTGGGGGCCACAAGGAGGTCATGGCAAACAAACCCTGTCCCTCCCACCCCGAGGTCCTCCCCATGACTGTGTGAAGTAGGCCAGCCCTAAACCACATCTTTCTCTCTCCTGGCAGGTGATCATGCCATCTTCACCAACTGCTCTGCTGAGCACAGCCACCTGGCCCTCTCCTGCAAGATGGCTGCTGAGTTCGACGCCTTCCTGGCCAGTAGCCAGAGGTGAGCCAGGCCTGCTGTGGGGGGACCCCTGAGAGCAGGAGGCACCCTTCTTACTGCAAACCTCTTGTGTCTTCATTCCTGTCTGCCCCTAGCTGGTTTTGCCATTTGGATGATGACAACTACCTGAACCCTCAGGCCCTTGTGAAGCTCTTGTCCTCCTACTCTGCGACGTGGGACGTTTACCTGGGGAAGCCCAGCCTGAACCGACCCATCCAGGCCTCTGAAGTGCTGCCCAACAACCAGACGGTACAGCCCTCAGCAGCGGTGGGGGCAGTGCCTTGGGTTTAGTGCTTCGGCTCACAGAATGCCAGGGGCTGGAAGAAACCTCGGAAACTTACCCAGTTCAACTCCCCTGCCAGAGCAGGATCACCTAGAGCACACCGTACAGGAGTGTGTCCAGGAACGTCCTGAGCATCTCCAGAGAGGGAGACTCCACAACCCCCCTGGGCAGCCTGTTCCAGTGCTCTGTCACCTTCACAGGGAAAAAAATCCTCCTCATGATTACATGAAACTTCCTGTGCCTCAGCTTCCACCCACTGCCCCTTGTCCTGCCATCAGGCATCACTGAGCAGAGCCTGGCTCCAGCTTCCTGGCACTCACCCTGCACATCTCTATAAACACCAATGAGGTCACCTCTCAGTCTCCTCTTCTCCAGGCTGAAGAGCCCCAGCTCACTCAGGCTCTCCTTGTAACAGAGATGTTCCATTCCCTTAATCATCTTTGTGGCTCTGTGCTGGACTCTCTCACACTGATCATAGATGTACCCCAGGAAGAGACAGGTCCCAAGAGAAACAGGCAACAGCTGAAAAGTCGCTAATCTTGTCTGAACATGGTTGTTGATGTTAATTCAATCCCATCTACCAAAGAGAAGAGTCCCATGCTGCTGCCATGCCTTTGGGTGCCTATCTGCCAGGAGATAAACCTGCCTTGAGCAGCCCACCTGCTGCTGCCATCAGGAACTTGGCTACTCCAAATAGGAGGAGGTCAAAATCCATGCTGTGCTCCTGGCAGATTCTTCTCCTGGGCAAGAGTCTATGGGCTCTGGGCTGGCAATAGAGCTGTGTTTATCTGGCATCAAAGCTGGGTTTCTAGCATTCCTGTCTCGGGGAGTATGCTGCTGTCTGAGCCTCTGCCACTGATTTTCTGTGCTGTTCTCTCCAGAAACCTGTGCGCTTCTGGTTTGCCACGGGAGGGGCTGGGTTCTGCATCAGTCGCAAGCTGGCGACCAAGATGGTGCCGTGGGCCAGGTAAGTGGTGCAGCTGGTGAGTGTGGGAGCCTCTGGGAACAAGGAGTGTGGTTACACAGTCATTCCTGGCAGCCTCAGGCCTGGATCTGTGCATGTGGTGTTGGCAAGGGTGCAGAGTGCCATGTGCTGCACATCTGCAAGCGTGTGGGACTGGAGGTAGAAAGCAGTGGGTTGGGTCTACTACCTGGTTAAAAAGAGGCAAGAGCAGGCACATCAGCAAGTGTGATTGTAGGATGATACACTCTCCCCAGCTCCTTTCAGCTCTTGGTTATCACAGAATATTATGGGTTGGAAGGGACCTTGAAAGACCATCTAGTCCCCTCTAGTCAGATCAGGATTACCTAGAGTAGGTCACACAGGAATGCCTCCACGCAGGTCTCGAATGTCTCCAGAGAAGGAGACTCCTCAAACTTTCTGGGCAGGCTGATCCAGTGCTTTGTCACCCTCACAGTGAAAAAGATTTTCATTATGTTCATGTGAAACCTCCTGTGCTCCAGCTTGCACCTACTGCCCCTTTTCCTGTCGTTTGATATCACTGAGAAGAGTCTGGCTCTGTTCTGATGCTTGCCCTTCACGTGTTTATAAACGTGAGTGAGGTCACCCCTCAGTCTCACTCAGCTTTTTCTCATTCCCTGCACTCCCTCCCATCCCTTTCAGCTTCTTCTTCCTCTAACTCTTTCTAAGTGCTTTCCTCATCTGCCTGTCTTCTCTCCTCTCAATCTGCCTCTTTCCAATCTCCTGTAACTCCCTCCTGAGCTAATTTTGCATTCTCCCACCCCAAACACTCTTCAGCTTCTTACAGTGGTTAACATCATTTCATTATCTTGGTGCATGGAGAACAGAGGTAGGTCCCAGGATCTTGTGTTAGCCCAGTCTACAAGAACCTCCTAGATGATGGGAGGTTGACCATGAGCCAGCAATGTGCTCTTGTGGCCAGGAAGGCCAATGCCATTCTGGGGTGTATTAAAAGGGGTTTGGCTAGTAGGTCAAGAGAGGTTCTCCTGCCCCTCTACTCTATCCTGGTGAGGCTGCATCTGGGATTACTATGTCCAGTTCTGGGCTCCCAAGTTCAAGAGAGACATAGAACTTCTTGAGAGAGTCCAGCACAGAGCCACAAAGATGATTAAGGGAATGGAACATCTCTGTTATGAGGAGAGCCTGAGTGAGCTGGGGCTCTTCAGCCTGGAGAAGAGGAGACTGAGAGGTGACCTCATCATTGTTTATAAAGATGTGCAGGGTGAGTGCCAGGAAGCTGGAGCCAGGCTCTGCTTGGTGATGCCTGATGGCAGGACAAGGGGCAGTGGGTGGAAGCTGAGGCACAGGAAGTTTCATGTAAACATGATGAGGATTTTTTTCCCTGTGAAGGTGACAGAGCACTGGAACAGGCTGCCCAGGGGGGTTGTGGAGTCTCCCTCTCTGGAGATATTCAAAACCTGCCTGTACATGTTCCTGTGTGATCTGCTCTAAGTGCCCTTGCTCTTCAGGGGCATTGAACTGGATGAGCTTTTGAGGCTTCTTCCAGCCCCTGACAATTGTGTGATTCTGTGAAGATGATGCTTTCCATGATGCCCTAGGTTCTCTTGCAGACTGCGTGCATGTACACTGACAGGTAATAGCTGTTCCAGCCTGAAACTGAGCTGTGTATACCCAGAAAGATGGATCTGATCCACACCAGGAGGCTGGTTTAGCTGAAGCCCATGATATGTGTTTTATGGTAGATTCAGACTGGATGATCTGTGGCCTAGGGTAAAAGGAAAGTGTCCTGCATAAGTAACACCTAACTTGGCATAAAGCCTTCCACTACTGCTGAAATTGCTCAAAACACATTTGAGCTAGCTGAGAGGTGTTACAGCAGACAGTGCTTCATGCTGTGTGGCTTCTTCCAGTTCTAGGAGCCAGAAAATGTGGTCGTCTGTCATCAAAGGGTGGCCAGGATGTTACATTACAGTGGAGCCATAAATAGCTTACTCAAGCTGCACGAGGCTGTCCTGTTTCTTCTTCCTTCTGGTTTTGGCCAAGTGGTCCAATGATTCTCTTATGCTAGCGTATCTGACCCCTCCAGGGACCCAGTGCAGCTCACCAAACAGGTGGAAAAGTCATTTGTCAAAATCCATCAGCTCACCAAGGAGCTTATTGCTCTCTACAACTACCTGAAGGGAGATCATAGCCAGGTGGGGTTGGTCTCTTCTCCCAGGCACCCAGTGACAGAACAGCTGGACACAGTCTCAAACTGCTCCAGGACAGGTTTAGGTTGGATGTTAGGAAGGAGTTCTTCACTGCAAGAGTGATTTGCATCAGAATGGGCTGCCCCAGGAGGTGGTGGAGTCACTGTCCCTGGAGGTGTTTAAAAGGAGGCTGGATGAGGCACTTAGTGCTGTGGTTTAGTTGATTAGAAGGATTAGCTGATCTATGGGACTCAATGATCTTAGGGGTCTTTTCCAACCTGGTTAGTTCTGTGATTCTGTGTATCAGGGACAGCACCCAACAGTTGGTAGGGCAGGATGGCTGAGTGTGGTCAGGGAGCAAACTCTACCCAACTCTTTGCAAACAGAACTCAGGGATTTCTTGCCTAGTTCCAAGATTTACTCTGTTTTTCAGTGAAGTCATTCATCCCTCACCCAGATGGATGTCTGTACCCTCCCAGGTCTTTCCCTAACCCATGCAGCCCTGCTCTTTTCCAGTGGCAGGAACTTCCTGAGTACTTCAGAGCTCATTCGCCTGCCAGATGACTGCACTGTGGGTTACATCATCGAGTGCAAAGTTGGTGGGCAGCTGCTGCCCAATCTGCTCTTCCACTCCCACCTGGAGAACCTGCAGCTCATCCCCACCTCTCAGCTCATGCAGCAGGTAAGGAGTGGAGATGGAGCAAGATGGGGGTGTGTGAGGAAGAAGAAGTGGAAGGCAGCTTAAAGGTGCATTGCTCTGATGGTGGCACTGATGTGGATTGAATCAACTGTCTGCTCTTTTAGGGAGCCTTTCCTGGCAAATGCTTCTTTGAAGTAAAGAGCAGATGTTACCTGCTGCACAGATGCCAGGTGCCATACTCCTGGGGTCAGCAGTGGGGAGCACATATATGAGATGTGATGAGAGGATTGAGGGCATCTCAGGGGGAATGTGGCACAAGGACAAGGGAGGAGTCTTTGACATGGCACTGTGTGCACCTTGTGTGGAGAGATAACAAGGTCGGGGGGCTTGGAAAGGTGAGAGGCTGGCCTGGTGGACTGTCATGGGAGGACAGGCAGGAGAGATGTGGAAGTCAGAGGCCAGGGAACCAGAGTGGGAATTTCTGTCACCCAAAGCAAATTCTTTGCTCCTGAACTCACCTGATTTTCCCTGATCCTTTCTCACTACTCTATGCAGGTCACCCTCAGCTATGGTGTCTTGGAGAACAAACTTAATGTTATTGAACTTAGTGGCCCCTTCTCACCTCAAGAGGATCCCTCAAGGTATAAGGCATGAGTGCTCTTAGCATTGTGAGGGTGGTGTGGGCCCTCAGACAATAGGCTGGGAGGAGGAGACAGCCAGCTGGGGTGCAGGAGGTCTAAGAGTGAGGAACCTTGCATTCCCATGGCTTAATGGGTGAGAGGCACACCAGCATTAGAATCATTTGTGAATGCTTATGAACTTTGCAAAGCTTACTGGATGAGTGAGAAGAAAGGGAATATCAGAACACTTTATCTGGACAATTTCTGAGCCAAAAGTATTGCCATTTATTTCACATTTTGAGACTGAACAAGCCAGCCTTTTACCTCTGGGACTGGAACAAAAAAATGTTCTTTTAAACTCAGGAAAGGAAATTCTGCTTGCTTTTTCCTTTTCTTGTTTTGCTGAGAAAACTGAAGGGAAATAAAGAAAAAGGTTCACTTTGGGCTGACTGCAAACAAAAGTGTTCTTTGATTTACCTTCTCTGCTTTCAGTGAACAAACCTAAAGTTGTTATTTGCAGAGCATGGGTAGGAAGCTCTTGGCTGGAGACAGCAGGGGTGGGAAGTATCTCAGTGATGAAAAGAGCATCAGCAGAACCACGAAGTGGGGGCTGGTGCAGTGCCTATCTCCCTGCCTGTGATCAAGGTGAACCATGGGCTTGGGCTATATGGGCCAGAGCTGGATTCAGGTGTCACAGAGAGTGATTTCTCATTGGAATGGGCTGCCCAGGGAGGTGGTGGAGGCACCGTCCCTGGAGGTCTTCAAGAAAAGACTGGATGAGGCACTTGGTGCCATGGTCTGGTTGACTGGATAGGGCTGGGTGCTAGGTTGGACTGGATGATCTTGGAGGTCTCTTCCAACCTGGCTGATTCCATGATTCTATGAAAAAGAGGCCTGGCAGCTTAGCTTTGTGAGAGGTGAACAACCAATCCTGGAGCTCTGTAGAGCAGGGTGAGTGCCTGATGTGGGATGGGATGTGAGGGAGAGGTCTTCCATTCTCCAGATGTGCAGTGGTGTAAATACTGTCACCTGACCTTCCTTTGCTCTCTCCCCAGCAGGTTTCGATCACTCCACTGCCACCTCTATCCCAACACCTCCTGGTGCCTGCAGGCTGTTGGCTGGTGATGCCTGAGCCTCAACTACAATGGGTCCCAGTGACATCCATTCACCTTTTGCATGTAGCAGGTGGGACACTGAAGAAGCTTGGTGCTCCACATTTCCCCTTTTTTGTGATGGTTTTGGGGCTATGTGATAGCTTTTTTTGGCCCTTTCTGAATACTGGTGACACAAGGTGAGAGTCAAGATCTGTCCCAAAGATGGACAGCAACAGTCTTCCCATCTGGGCTAGAATCTATGCAAGGGATGGGAGCAGGATGCCCTCTGAGCAGATGAAAGACTGAATAGTGACTGCTGGGCACCTGGATAGAGATGGGGACCCGCTGCTGCTCCTCGCTGTGGATTCATCCTGATGGACCAGAAAGGTCTGGGTCTGGGTAATCAGTGCCCACGTGGGGGTGGCTAATAGTGTGTCCTGGTTCCAGCCTCCCTGAGCAGGTCCTCTGCCTCTGTGTCTGCCTATACTTTCCTCACCACCCACTCCTCCTAGCCATAGACCCTCATCCGAGTCTCTGATAAGTCAGGGTCTATAGAAATGGAAAATGTGGCCATTTCTGTGCTGGATGAGTGCTGGACAAGTGTAGTCCTTGCTCAGCAGAGGGGGAATGGGCAGGAAGTACAAAGAACGAGGAATTCCTCCTCTGATGGGACAAAGGAGAGAGTTTGGCCTGGGGAACCCAGGAGGAGACAGGCTGAGATGAGGATAACTCCTGCTCTGAACATTGAAGGCTTGATCTTGTATGGCCCTGCATTATTCCTCTCTTTTTACCTTCTTGATATGGGGCCAGGATAATCTCTTGCTCTAATTACCAACCTGTCGTCTGAGATTAGGCTCCAGCTCCTACCTGTGAGAGAGGAGACATGAAGGATTAGAACTGGCTGAAAGGGAAGAGAAAGGAAGAGAGAGAGAAGGAGCACTCAGGAGCAGATTAGAGGTTACAGCTTTATAATCTTCTCTGTGTCCCAACCAACTGAAAAAAAAGAAAATATGAAGTCATGAAGAAATGGAAACAGCAAAGACCTTTTTACTCAGCCTCATTCCTCCAGATACTAAAAGCAGCTTTCTGCCTTCTTGCTGTCCCTGCTGAACGCAGCAGGGGGAAGGAACAAGACCAAATAGGCTACAAGCTTTCTGGAATGTTTGTGGAGAGACCTTTTCTCAGCACAGAGCCTGGCATGAAATCTGGTCGAGTCTGCTTGCTGGGGAATGAACTTTGGCACCATTTTGTCCTTACACATACAGTTAAATGGCAGGGGGAGAGTGTTGCAGGGAAAGCTGGAAAACAGAAAGGCTGTTTTAAGTGGCGGGGGGTGCCACAAACAGGTATTTCACTTTAAAGAGCGTTTCAAAACACACTACTGGGATCTGTGAAAGATTCCTGTAATCTCCAGATGAAAGGACAAGTGCCCTTTCTCCAAAGAGCTTCTCAGCTTTGATGCTACTGATGTGAGCAAGCCTGCTGTTGGTGGGCTGGAAGAGCCGAGGGCGACTCTTGCTGTGCCTCTACCATTTTGAAAACTGGCCACCCTGTCACCTCCTCCCACTCCCTGCCAAGCACCAGCATCTCCTACACAGCACACATGAGGTTTAAAGGAAAAGTGTCAGGAGGACCTTCCACCTCTGTCAAGGGGATTCTAGAAATAAACAAGCACTTTAATTACAGGAGAAGTGGAAAGCAGGAGTCTGTTGAGCTGTTTTCCAGGCTGGTCATTCTTAGTGACATTTAATCAGCTTGTGAAGCAGCACAGAGCCCTGCTCCCTTTTTTTTTTGGACAACGTGCCTTTCAACTGGAAATTCATCCTCAGCAGGGGCAGGGGGTAGCTGATGCCAGCTGCATGAACCCAGGAGTCATGCAGCTCAAAACAAAGACACCCTACTACTGCAAGGTAGGTGCAGCACAAAGAAGTCCTGCTCTACAGGGCAGCTGTTTTGATTTGCACTCAAGCAGAGGATGAAGAATGCTTCATGAGAAGGAATGAGAATCTTCAAGAGAAATCTACACTACCTGTGTGTCTTTCCCCCCCCCACTCAACCTTTCAGCTGTTGTTAATTGAGTCTTTGTAGGAAAAGGCCAGTCCTATCCGTCCTGGTGACAGGCAAAGCAAAGTGCCTGGAGAAGCAGAAGAAGAATCTGGTACAGCAGCTGCACTTCACTGGGAAAAAGCAAAGCAGAGAAAGTGGAAGCCCACTTTGGATCCTGGCCTCAGCTGCTCTGAATTACCTGGTGCCTTTTGAATGGCTGAAGATCAGTTATTAAATGGGTTGAGTCCTTGAGTGGCTGCACGGGGACTGATTTAAGACTGGGCTCCGTTGGTGGAGCAGTTAAGTGCCACTTCTGTGGAAAATGTCTTGTCTCATAAGGAAGCTGAGAACAGATGAGAAGATGTCTGGGGCAAGGTATCTCTTGGGCTGTGGAGAAAGGAATGACAGAAAAATCCTGTTATGCCTGTGACGACAGCACACGGCAAAGAACAGAGCTCCTCGGAGCTGACAAAAGCAAGCAGGTTTTCTCCAAGAACAGAGAGGCAGCTTAAGGGGACATTCACCACATGAAATCTGATCAACGTTAAAACCCGAGTTAAAATTAGTCTCAGGAACGGTTCCTGCCCCTGGGGCTTGCTGTCAGATGTTGTGGTTTTACAGACTCATTTCCCTACTCTATTAAAATGTTTGGCTGCTCGGGAAAATGCGAAGCAACCTCACGTGAAGCTTCTTCGGGAGGACTCTCCTTTGTAAGTGCTCCTTCATCATTTTCTCCTCTAACAGGGAAAGTTTTTAGAAAGGTTCCACTGGATCTATTTTTTTTTCCCCTCTCTCTCTGTCTTTTTTTATATCTCACTTTCTCTGGATCATGCTCCCTTTTCTCATGGCAGAGCAAAAAAAAAGAAACAACCCACCTCTCCCAAGAAGGAAAAGGGATGGAGACGTAGTCTTTATGTTTTACTGGGGAAAATGGGGTCAAAGTCAAAGGTGTTGGCACGACCCTGCTGTGGTACAACATTAAGTATAATCCAAGGTTTCAAGTACAGAGACCTCTGCCTGCCCAACACCATAGCAACCAACGCTATTAATGATGTTTAAGCTGTATACTGAAGATTCAGAAGAAGGAGAAGGAGGGGAACAAGAGGCAGTTACAGTATTTGAATGGGAAGCATTAAGCGAGGCTTTCATGTTAACAAGATCCTTCACTTCCCCCCTTAGCTGTGAAGAATTTTTATAAGGAAACCCCTATTTGGCAGTGCAAAAAAATGGCTAATGACTACCCTTTCTTTAGGGGAAAAGAGGAGTTACTTGGAATAGGTGGGAAACTGCAGTTGTTGCTAAAGACTTGAAGGGGAGAGAGGAGAATAGCAACGCTAGACAATTCTCCTGTCTCTGTTGCCAACTCCTCTTAACAGCTCTGCTGCCGAGGGAAAACAGGTTTCTAAGGCACTGTGAGATTTACCTGACTTGTACCCTGATTGCAGCCTTCAGCTCTTTCCCCAGGCCTCTTGCTAAGTATGCAGCCTCCCAAAGATGAGCAGTTTGTTAGGCAGAAGCCAAAAGGTGAGAGATAGGAAAAGACAGATAGGAGAGTGGAGGGAGAGAAACCACCAAGTGGAGGAGAGCGTGAGAGCATGGGGATATCAGCTGTCCACTCAGAGTGCTGTCTGGGAGATGCCCAGCAATGCCCAGCACTAGCAGGAAAGGGAATGTTGCCTGGAACCCCAGCTCTGGAGAGGTTTTTTCTGTGATTAAAATGATTGTAGCCCACCAGTACTATAGAGAATGCCAGCCCAGGATGTGAGTTACCTTGGAAGAAGTGAGATCAGGTTGGCTGCCCTCTAACCTTGTCTCTTTTTTTAACTAACACTCCAGACAGGTTCACATATTTTTGTCTGACAATTATACTTCATTCCTTCCAGCAGATTTTGCCTCTTAATTTTGGTACTTCCTCTGCCCTTGCCTAAAATGCAGGCTCTCCAAATAGTCCAGGAATAGGATCAGCAGCTCTCTTCATTAACTTAATTTATTTTGTCTTCAATCCCTGACAAACCCTGCAAGGCAGCTTGCTTGCCCTTTGCACCATGGGCCACAGGGTTCTTCTTGTGTGACCTCACTGTTCCAGATGGGTTTGAAGGTGAAGAGGTGTGGGTGACTGCTCTCTTTGGTGCCTATTGCGTCAGGAATGGTGCGGTCAGCAGGAGCAGGGAGGTCATTCTGCCCCTGTACTCTGCACTGGTTAGACCACACCTTGAGTGCTGTGTTCAGTTCTGGGCCCCCCAGTTTAGGAAGGACATTGAGATGCTTGAGCGTGTCCAGAGAAGGGCGACGAGGCTGGGGAGAGGCCTTGAGCACAGCCCTATGAGGAGAGGCTGAGGGAGCTGGGATTGGTTAGCTCAGGGGTGACCTCATTGCTGTCTACAACTACCTGAGGCGTGGTTGTGGCCAGGAGGAGGTTGCTCTCTTCTCTCAGGTGGCCAGCACCAGAACGAGAGGACACAGCCTCAAGCTATGCCAGGGGAAATTTAGGCTGGAGGTGAGGAGAAAGTTCTTCACTGAGAGAGTCATTGGACACTGGAATGGGCTGCCCAGGGAGGTGGTGGAGTCACTGTCCCTGGAGCTGTTCAAGGCAGGATTGGACATGGCACTTGGTGCCATGGTCTAGCCTTGAGCTCTGTGATAAAGGGTTGGACTGATGATCTGTGAGGTCTCTTCCAACCCTGATGATACTGTGGTACTGTGATACTATTGGCATAGATAGGGATGCACCATCCTTATGTTCTTCCTTGAGGCACCTGCTAGCAGCTGGTGCCAGAGATGGGGTCTCATGTTAACTAGGACTTTAGTTTGTCCCAAATGCTGCTCGATGTATGACTCCACTGAAGAGGATGCAAATGGAGTCTCTAGACATAAGCAAGGCCAGGAAAAAAGAGCAGCATCACAACTGTACAAATAACTGTTTTTATTCTTAGCAGCTGATGAAGGAATTTTTCCTCTAGACTTTCTGCTCAATTATGTGGGAGGTTAAAGAAGTGCAGGGCTGAGCTGTTGTTGCTCAGCTGGCTTTGCCTATTTAAGGCTGTTCCTTGACAGCCTGCATTTTTGTAACTCTGTGTTTGATCGAGCCTGGACTTCAAGAAAGCTGAAAACTCATCTCTCTCTCTCTGTTTGAACTGTTTGTGATTAATTACAGGCCCCGAGAATGGGCTCCTTGCCTATCTCTCATGTTTAAATTGCCTTCCAGGATTTTGCAAGGCTAAGGAGCCTCTTCAGATGTTACCTCTGACTGTGCTTCGGTCAAGCCTCCCTTGGTTTTGCTGGGAGCTGCATCTGATTCATAGCAAACTTTGAGAACAAATTAAACTGAATGCTTTGTACATGGATTTGCTGGCCCTGACCCTTATGCTGCTGCTTGAGAAGAAGACAGTGTTGATTTTAGAAACGTAGGAAAAAGAAGTGCAGCTAACCAGGGTGGTTGCTTGGGGAGAGATGCTGCTATTCTGAAGCTCTGCATTCCCTAACCCACCCTTAAAAGTGGGGCACAGAGAGGATCTGCAGCTGGTGCCTTTGGCCATGATGATATCATGTGAAAGACAGGCCATGAAATATCCAGCACTGTCAGAGAATCCAGCAGTCCCAGTTGTGAGCCAAGGCCAGCTTGTGCTTGGTGCTGGACTGAGGGAAAAATGGAATGCTTTCAAGCAGAGACAAGGTGGGAAAGGAGGGGAGGACTTGCAGGACAGATGATGTAGTATTGTCACATCTAAGCAGGGAAAACATAGTGGCCTTTAGGACAGGGAAGGGCAGAGTTCTGGAGCAAAGATCCCTCTCCACTCAGAAATACCATGCAGCAACAGATCTGAAGGATGGTTGATATAAACACGTGGTGAGGGAGAGGGGAGGGTGAAGAAAGTGATTTGGATAAGAGAAAGACCTCAAGCAAAATCTACATTCTCTTCCTGGCTGCATTGGCTACTGGTGAATGCTGGCCTGAGGACCAGTCCCTTGAGTCTTAGGGGTTCAACAAAAAGAAGGGAAAGCTGGAAAGGAGGAGGCAATGACTGTTTTATCCTAGCCACACACTCGGTGCTGACCTGTGGCTTCTCACTCATGTCTCCTTCAGTATCAGAGGAGGAGAGGTGGGGTATGAAAGTCATCAGCCTTTATTCTGTGCTGTCATCTGCCAGAGGAGGCTGCACACAGCTTGGCTTTTGTGAAGGCTCAGAGAAGCAGCAGGCTGGGGCAATGAGCAGTATGGATGTGCTGAAGACTCTGCTCGCCGCCCCACCTTCACCACATCACCATCAGCTTTGGCTGGAGAGAGGCAGCTTGCAGAAGCTGGCCGAGCTCTGGCTTGCAGCAGTGTTTCCTCTAGCGTGCAGGGGCAGCTCTCCGCTCTGGGCTCACAGGCAGACCTGTTTCCCAACGGCACGGCGTGGAGTGCAGACAGAAAAGGTCTTGGTGCAGCTGCTAGGCAGAGCAGGGCCCCTCCACAGCCCCCTCCCTTTCCCCCGGCATTCAGCTAGTGTTGGACAGTGTCTGTTTTTAGCAAAAGTCGCAGATTCAACAGCTGAGCTGATTTTCCAAAGGGACATCTAAACCAAACAGCCTGCCATCTGCTCTATTGTCCTGGAATAGCGGCTTGGAGGGTGCAGGGAGAGGGAAGGAGGTGCAGGGAGAGGGTGGGAAGGGGAGAGCGGAAGAGAAGGCAGAAAAGGGAGGCATGGAGGATGTGGAAGGGGAGGGTGCAAGTGAAGACTGAGGTGTGTGTGGGGGGGGTCGTGTGTGTGGGTAAAGGACAGCCATGTGAAAGTAGAGAGGTGGTAAGGGGAGAGAACCAGAGGCAGGCATGAGGGCAAACAAGGCTTGCTTGGGAGCACCCTGGCTGGATCCCTGTCAGTGCTGTGAGCCCCAGGGGCAGGCACTTCCATCACCCCTGTCCTTGCAGAGCCACAGCCTGACTGCAGAAGAAACAAAGGGGACTTAGCGACCTGGATAATCACTCCTCTTCCACCCACACAGCCCTGCCTGCCTGTCCTACGTCCCCCCCCCATCCTGCCCATGCTGGCTTTTATTGAGTGCTGCAGGGCAGGGACTGAACTCCAGGTTTGGCAGCAGAGTAAATAACAGCAGCATTGGCCTCTCTGGCCCAGTGTGGGAGGAGGGTTGGTTTTAATCAAAGGTAAATAACAGTCAATATTCTCTGACCCTTAATCCAATTTCCTAGAACTGGAGAATAATGTTCCAGCTTAGACACATGGTGCTGGCCCACAGGAGAGGGATGGCTACTCAGCCAGCTGCTGGGCACAGCCAAGGTAGGCAGAACTGGGGATAATGCCACAAGGCAAGTAGTTCATCCCAGCTGGTCTAGAACTGTGCTGTTCTGACTCTTCCTGGTGGACCTTCTTTGCTTCAGTCATCCCCAAAAATGGGGCTGACTTGCTGGTAGGCATTACATCCTCCTGCCCTGTTCACAGAAGAGTTGGGACCCAGCTGATGCCCCACATCCACATCTGTGAAGGACATTTTGCCTTCCATGGTGACCTGGTGATTATGAAGTTGTGCTTGCTGTTAAGTGGCCATGGCAGGAATCACTACCTGCTGCTGAGTGTGAGCAAGGTTTCAGTGTTGGAAAGAGATGTCTGTGTTGTCATTAGTCTGGCAACACACGAGTCTGTGATTGGAGAGTCTGCCACATATTAGAATCACAGAGGCAGTTATGGAGCTCTCAGGAGGCTGTCTAGTCCTGCAGTGGGCTCAGCCATCTTACACCCCTTCTGTCAGATCTTTTTCCAGCACTCTTCAAACATATTGTTCTAGTCCAGACCATTGCTGACAGATTAGAAAAGGAGGTTGCTGGTAACAAAAGACTTGTACCAGGCTGATCTTGGAAGGGCAGGTTTCTTCTGCAGCTCTGTGCCAACACCGATTTGCAGATGCCCATGGAGCAACTCTGTCAGACTCTGGAGCACTGCTTTCTCCTCTGTGGGGCAGCTGATTTGCAATTCTCTGGAACAAAAACAGCCTGGTGAGGCCAAGACGTGTTTGTAAAGAGGCAGAGGAGTCCACTTCCCTTCCAGTCCTTTAATCTTGCAAAATGACCTGGCAGTCCACAGCAGGGGCTTGAGCTGCTGTGGAGGCAGAGCACCTGTCTACCCTGTGGGTGGATCATGATTTTAAGACCACATTTCAGATCAAGCCTTTTGTAAGCCTCGAGACATGGAGAAAAACCTCCTGACCAAAAGCTGCCTGATGGTGACTGCCACTCAACACGCAGAGCCACTTGTATGGCTGCCAGCTCCTGGTCATACAATCTGGGTAGATCAGGTCCAGGTGGGATATTCAAGTCCATCCTGCCATCTCCATCTCTGCTTTTCCTGTGTGGATGCCCAAATCCTGGCATCCAGCAGGAATGAGCACAGGCACCACCCAGGCACATCTGGGGCAATGCAGACTGGGAGTACTGAGAGCCCAGCACAAGCAGGAGTGGGGTCTGTCCTGTACAGACAGGCTAAGGCAGGGCTGATCCTTACAGTGACCTATACAGGCAGGTCAGAAATGCAGCTCCAGAGGTGTTGTATGTTCATTCAGCTCTGCAGCCTCGGACATGTGATTTACTACCAGTCATTCAGTCCTGCCTTCAGAGAGTCCAGGAGAGAGAGAGAGGAACAATTTCTGTTGCACCCAGTTGATGGTGTTTCTTTTCCCCTTGCTCAGCCCACTCCAGGAGGCACACTGACGTCTTTTGTAACTGTTTGAAGTCGCATGAATGGTCCCTGCCCTCTGTGCAGGAGAGGGGTCAGGAGGACGTGGGGGGCTGTGGGGCCTGAGGCTGGGAGACAGCAGTCGCTGGTCAGCACCATGGACAGGGGCGGACCCTGTCTGCTCCTGTCTTGGCTTCCTTCCCTTTCCCCCTTCCCCCTTCCCCCTTCCCCCTTCCCCCTTCCCCCTTCCCCCTTCCCCGTTCCCCCTTCCCCCTTCCCCCTTCCCTCTTCCCTCTTCCCCCTTTCCCCCTTATCCTTTTCCCCTTCCACCTTCTCCCTTCTCCCTTCCCCCTTTCCCCCTTATCCTTTTCCCCTTCCCCCTTTCTCCCTTCCCCCTTCCCTCTTTCTCCTTCCCCCTTCCCTCTTTCTCCTTCCCCCTTTCCCCTTCCCCCTTTCCCCTTCCCCCTTTCCCCTTCCCCCTTTCCCCTTCCCCCTTTCCCCTTTCCCTTTTCCCGTTCCCCCTTTTCCCCTTCCCCCTTTTCCCTTTCCTCCTTTCCCCCTTTTCCCCTTCCCCTTCATCTTGGTTCAGGCTCACGGGCACAACCCTGCTTTGCGTGCAGCTTGCCCAAGCCCCATTTTTGCTGTTGCTTAAGAACAAATACACAGTGCTGTGGCTCTGTACGCAGCTGCTCTGAAGCTGTGGCTTAGATCTGGGTTATTTTTTGCAAATAAATCCTCTTTTCTATCAGATTTGACATCAGGCAATCCCTCCAGATCCCTCCTTTTTTCCCCTGTCTGATTTTCCTCTTCTCTTCCCTGCCCCGTTGTTCTCTTTCCTTGCATCTGTGCTCTTCCCTCTATATGCCTCCCTTTCCTTTTCATTCCCTGTAGCCAGGTCTCTGTGAATATAATTTCATCTGCTCACTTTCTGCTGCTCTGCATCTTCACATTACTCTTCGTGTCTCCGCTGCCCTCAAATGTATGTATTTTACTGCTTTCCTTTTCGTGTCTCTTTTTCTCATTCCCTCTCCTTGTTGTTCCTCTGGGGTCATTTTCACAGAGAGCCCTCTTTGCCCTGGAGTTCTGCATGCTGAGGTCAGGTGTAGAATACCTCGTATGTGCTGGCTTGGGGGGGACCTTGCTATAGCTTCTGAAGCCAGGTGTCCTCTGCAGGCTACTTAACTGTTTTATGCATTGCCACTTGACTTCCAGCTGATATGAGGAGGAACTTTCAGGGTGGTGGAGGGATAAAGCAATCACAGGGAAGGGAATTAAAGCTACAAGCAGTCTGAGAGACAGCTGGAGTCACAGGCTGATAGGTGGATTGAGTGGGTAGGGCTCTGACCAAAAACATTTCAGAATCCTGGTCTGTTTCCCTCAGGTTCTGTGCCCACAGGGAACAACCAGCCTAGGAATGTGGCAGACTGCTGTAGAGACCTGGAGGGGAAGAAGAAGCCTGCAGGGAATTGCAGTCAAGGTTCATTACAGGAATCCAGTGCAGGTTTCTATCTCTCCAATCTTCTCCTCAGAGTCTGGTCTGAGTGGCACAAGAATCACCCTTGGCTTCCTCCTGGGAGCTCTGCAGGCTCTGAAATGTGCCTGAAGTAGGTTTCCAACATTGCTGCAGGACATCAATAATGTGCATTGACTTATTTGGTAAAGCTGGTACCTAGCAGGCAAGAAAGGAGGCCAAGGGCTTCAGTGCTGCTTGGAAGTGGTCCAGTTTGGGATAAAGGGATCTCAGTTTCAGTTGCTAAAAATCCTTTTAATTTAGAGGAGCCCAGGGAACTCCCAGCCTGACGTCACTTTGGTTGGGATTTAGCAAAGGGACCATGGAGAATGGGATCCGTGACAACACCTTAGGCTTCTGAATTTGAGTAGGGAAAGTCTTGACTGTCTTTCATCTTTTTTTTGGGTGCCTTTTAAAATGGCAGCCCCTGTGGTGGTGCCAAACTCATCCACAGGTAAATGGACTGCAGCAGCTGAATGTTGAGTAGATGGTTCTGGAAAAACAGCAGTTGTGTTCAACTTTGCAAGACACAATGTGGCATCCAGGAGAACTTACTACCTGTTTGGAAGAGGCAGTGGATTTTGTGTCAAGCTGGAGCTGTTTTCTGTAAGGTGACATTTACATTTCCCCTAGACAAAGTCCTGCTGGCCTGCAATTCTTGCAGCACTCTGGGTTAATAGGAGCAGAGGCTGGCTCCGCATTGTCTGTGCCTCGACATTTAGATGACAGTCAGATGGGGAGAGAGGGCAGTGGTTGCAGCAGTGCTTTATGAAAAGCTGAGGGAGATGAAAGTAAAGTTTTTACTCCACTTTGGACACTTAGCAGCTTACTTTTTACATTACTCTAACAAAGGCCAGGGAAGAATGATTGCCACTGGTAGCTCTCTTCCTGGCAGGCAGCTGCCATGCACAGCATTTCAAGACCAAAAGCAGTCCCAGTGAGGGTGCCTGCACTATCTATTAGTCTCACGCTGAAGCCTTTTGATGGACTGCATGTCTAAGCAATTTCAATGTCTTTTTCCAGTGCAGGGCACAGCACTGTTCCACTTGCTGAGGCTGCAGGACACCTTTGTTTGCTCCTTTAAAAAAACACCCACAACCCAACACCAAATCTCCTTCCTCTGCATATTTTTTTCCCTGTCATTGGTTTGTGATATTTACAAAAGACAGTTCCTGATGGAAGTGCTCTCAGGGCTTTGCTGACTACCCATGACATGTGGGAGGAAGTTTTTCCTTGGAGACTCATCTGGGACTATCCCCTGCTCTGTCAGGCCCTCTAGTACTGGCATGTCCAGCACCTCTCTGCAGCTCTTCCTCATAGGCCCCTAAATAGCTCAACACAGCACCCTAGTTTCAAACTCCCTGGGTGTTCCAGTTTCTGTTGCCTCTCTACCACTAACAATTGCCTTGAACAGTAACCAGCCTTAGCATTCACCATTTCTGCAGCACTTCAGCCTGGAAGGAGCTCAAAGAGAGCACTGCTAATTAGTTCACATCTTATCTGTCAGGTCAGAGATACTCCTGTTTGAATGACTTAGCTGCCAAAGCACAGTGACCAGCTCCGTGGAGGGACTTGAACTTCTTGGGTCATAATCCTCCTCTCTTCTTCTCTCCCCTGTTGACAGCAACAGAAGGTCACCTCTGTAGCTCTAAAGCCCACAAGTAGTGTGTCAGGTTTTCTGCTATTCCAAGTTATCATAAACCCACAGGCACTTCAGACCCCCAGTATGAATGCACATTCCTGGGAGACTCCTTAGAACAACCTGGGAATCAACCTTGAGGTCCCAACCCAGCTGTCCTGTATTCAGGTAGAATGATCCCAGCCTTCCCTGCCAGTTTCAGCATGGCTAATCAGGATAATCAAAACATGAGGAGATATCTAGGGGAGCTCTGGAGGAAAGCTTAGGGCAAGGACAGAAGGCCTGCACATCCCAGTGTGATGGAGGTTCCCAGCTGCCCGGAGCAGGTGAGTGGCCAGAGTGTTTTGCCCCAGCTCAGTGGAGACTCATTCAAAGTGGCCAGACCATCCCTTCCTATCACAAGGTCAACCATCTGACCCTCCCAAAGCCTCAAGGGAGAGAGTGACCTCTTCAGCCACTTTCACCATCCTCTGATTTTCTTGCCGCTTGCAGCAGAGCAGCAGAGGATGGATTGTTCTTCTCACAGGACTACAAGGATAAGCAAAAAGCTCCTGGGAGCCCCTGCCAGACCTCCACAGGAATACTCGGCAAGCTTGGGAGCGATGCCTGCACTCTCGCACTCGCCCACAGCCACAGCTAAGCGCTGCCCTGCAGCTGTTTGTGGGGCAGCTTGCTCAGCCTGTGGGCTCCTCTGGGGCTGTGAGCCAGCCGAGCCAGGACTCTGTGCTGCTCGTGGGCCGGCTGGGACTGACTGCTGCTGGAGCAGTGCCCGCCGCGGCTGGCGCGCCCAGGCCTGGCAGGGGCAAGCCGACACCAAACTTTCCAGGGGTACTGGAGGTGTGCAAGGCTTGGGCGATCCAAATAGTCCAGAAATGGGGCCAGCAGAGGGCACTCCGATACCACCGCTCACCCACCGGGCCGAGCCCTCAGGTGGGGAACGGGGCCGCCCCCAAAGCCCCGCAGTCCTTCTCCGCTTTGCCCTGGGCGTAGGCGGCGACGGGGAGCGAGAGCGGCAGCCACCAGCAGCGCTTTCTCCACCTCTGGAAGGAGAAAATGGGTGAGGAGAATGCAAGGGGAGAGACGTCCCAGGCATCTCCTCCGTCTGCCTCCCTCTGTGGCAGCCCCAGCACACGGGCAGGGGCGGTGGATGCAGAGCACAGCGCCCAGGCTTTTGCTGCGGGCGGCAGAGCGCAGCACGGCTTGCAGCGCAGGGCAGCTGGGGCAGGCACTGCCTTTCGCTCCTTGGAACGACTGCTGAGCCGCAGGCTCAAAGCCAGACTTGTCCGCCCCCTTCCCCAGCTGCCTGTCCTGGGGTGTCCCTGTCACTCAGAGAGACCGTCTCTCTCCAGCCATCTCCACCTTGCAGACAGCCAGCAGGAGTGTCATCAGGGCTGACTCGCAAGTGGAAGATGGTCAAGGCTGCTCCCTTGGCAGCTGAGAAGTCTGTCCTTAATGGAGTCGACAGCAGCCATGCCAGCACTGCCGCTCATGGTGTGGAGTGGCCGTGGCGATGGAGAGGGGCCTGGTGAAGCCCTGAGGGGTTGAGACATCCTTTAGAGAGGTACCTAGCGGCAGGCTCTTGGAGAAAAGTTTTGCAAAGGCCACAGTGCAGCAAAACCTTTGAGGAGACTGGCAGGCAGCCCCTGCAGGAAGCCTAGGGTCGCTGTGGTGAGCCCTCTCCTGTCTCCTTAACACCTGGCAGCTCTTTGCAAGCAGCTCAAGGAGCGCTGCAGGCCGGTGCAGGAGGCATTGCTCCTGCTGTGCTTGCAGCAAAGTGAGCAGCACAATGCCTCGCAGAACTGCGGGGCTGCAGCCACAAAATCAGAGGGGTCTTAACTGGCCTGCTTGTTTCTGCCTGAGCTCTGGACACCTTCCCTATCACAAAATAGCACGATAGCTACAGAGGAAACAAGGATTCCCGGGAACTCTTGTGGAAGGGAATGTCCCTGGTTTCTCTGCAGAGATGGCAGGAGCAGAGAACCTTCAAACGTGCTCTGAGAGCCTGAGCGCCTTGTGGTTTTGCTGCAATAAATCTGGAGCAGCTCTAAATCTGGAGCAGCTGGCTTAAGTTCCTCCAGGGTTCAGAAGAAAACACATCCAGCCTGATGCATTTTGTTTGCCCACTCACTGTGTTTCTAATTGGAATGTTTGTAGCTTGGGAAATTGCTTCTTAGACTACAGTACCCACAGTCCTTCACTAGCAGCTCAGCATAGCCTGCTAGGGCAAAGCAAAACCCAGACCTCTGAGCGAGGTCTTTCCTTACCTGACCCTGCAGGCAGCTGGAGGTCTTCAGTCAAGCCTGACCTAAAAGCAGGTGCACTTATTCAGTCCAATGAGAAAAGACTGGAGAGATCAGTGAGTGAGAAATACGGCTGTGGTTCCCTGCTACCTCCCCAAGGCGCTTTCCAGACCTTGGTCCTAGCAAGCAGGGTCTCTTGAGTCTATTTCTTCTCCATCTCTGCAAGCCCCATGCAGAACTCCTTTTTTTTTTTGTCTAAATGAACCCTGAAGTCCAGTTGGGGAGAGATCACAAGGCAGAAACAACAAGCATAATGAACCATATTTAAAATGGTATTTTTTTTCCTGCCTTTGGAGTTTGGTTAATTTATAATCTATAAAAGTCTCTGCATAATTGTATCTTGATTAAAATGGTATAATTAGGCGCTCTGGATCTCTCTCCCCTTTCCCTAAGATTATTTCTGTCTAATTGCTTTAATCTGTGTTTTCATGCACCCACTAGAAAATCAAAGCATGCTCCCATGAGGACACGGGTGAGAGTGAATAAAGCTGACGACTCATTAAGTGCAGCAGAGAGAGGAAACTGCTTCTAAATCACCACTATATTAACGAGGTAAAATAAAAAATCAAACCCAATCAATAACAAAGAGGTAGAGGATTTAAAAAGGAGAAAACCACAACAGAACAACCTGACATAGATTTTAATATTAATTAAGAACCCAGCGAATAGCAAATTATCTGCTGTGAAAGTCAGCTTCCTCATTGCTGATGGAGACCAGAAGGGCTGGGAATTTTAGCTCTCTGGATCTAGGGGTGTTTTGTGGTGGAAGGGGTAACTTGTGCAGCACACAGCCCTGCTGAGGACAGCATAAAGTTCTGAAGGACCTAGGTAAGAAGGATGTCAGTCCAATCCAGCCGTGCTTAGCCTGCTTTGGAATGAGAAATGGATTAGATTCCAGGATGCTCAGCACCTGGATTCATGGCTGGCTGACTGCATTGCTGTGGAGGCTTTGACAAGGCCTTCTGGAGCTGATCAAGCAGATCCCATGCCCTAAGACCAGAACAACTTCACTTCTCCTTCCCAGGTGACTTTCTGTCGTGCTATCAATGATGTTCAGGCTACAGACTTTCAGCTAGCCCCAGCAACCTACAAACAAGTCACTTATCTCCCTCCAAGTGAGAAATCAGGAAAACAGAGTGTTTTAAAACTGCTGCTGTGCATGGCTTACTAGCATCTACTCCAGCCTTGTGAGGAGAAGCCCAAGGTAGTGCTGTCCTCTGGTATCTCACTGCAGAGGAACCCTTTGTTAGTTGCCTGGCTTAGGTGCAGCATGAGGAGGCTGATCTTTACCCCAAATGCAGCTGGCAAAGTTTGTCACCAACTGTCTATTTGCAGCAGTGCTAAGCAGCCCAGGCAGGGCACTCTGCTCTGGGATCTGGAGCTTTGCACTGTGTGGCACAGACATGATCCATGGCAGGGCTGGTGATCCAGCTGCTCAGAGCATGAGTGAGCACTATGATTTCCTCTCCAGTTGTCAATGATGGCACGATATGCCCATGACCCATCCATTCCCTCTTCATTAGTGTGGGATGTTATGGAAATGTGCATTCAAGTGGGGTTCTGTAAAGGTCCCTAGACAGTCACCTTGGGCAAAAGTTGGTCAGTCTCTGTCTCCACATGATCTTCATACTCATTACTGCACTCCACACTTTTTCCTGCTGTGGATAGACAGATCTTCAAAGAGAAGGCAAAAGGCATGTGAAGGTGGTAAGGAAGGCCAGGAACATCATTACTTGACCAATGAATAAGAGCTGTTGTCTCAGCAGAAAGCTTGTCCTAGCTGCATTCCCTGGACCCTGGCTGCAGGGCAGGCCTTGAACCTTTGCCCTGACTGAGGGAACACTTCACGCTGCTCCATCAAGTGAGCAGATAAGCGCAGGGTTAGTGGCCTGTATTTAAATGCCCTGCTGGGTCACCGCTTGGTAACAGGTCCTGATTCCCCAGAGTTTCCCTGTCAGCATCCCACGGAAGGGCAAGAGGAGGCTCGATGGTCACATCATCCATGGTCACAGCAGCTGACAGGATAACACTGAAAGAGAAAGAAGGATCAGCAGCTTGCAGCCCTCGAGTTCAAGAAGAGCCTAATCTAATTAAGTGGAGACCACTATCGAATTAGCATCTCTCTTTTAACGTAGCCATTTAAAGTGGTTTGGTGTATTTATAGTAGGAGAGTGAGGGAGGGCATTTCTCTCTTGAGGTTATGCTTGTGTGTAAGGGAGAGACGTAAAATCTGATCCCAGCTAGTCGCTTCCTATGCCTAGGAAGGAAGTGTCTGTCTGGGTTGTTTCTGATCTTGCCCTAAGACAGCAGCACAGAAGCTTCCTCTTAGGATTAAGCTTTCCTTAAAGTAAATGTATCTCGCACAGATACCTCAGGTCAGTTGACAGCCTTGAAAGGGCAAGAGGAGGGGCTGGCTTGCCATGGCTAGAAATCAGCAGCTGGTTTCTGCTGAACTTTGATGAGAGTGGGCTGGACCTGTCAGCAGTGGTTAGAGAGTGCGTGGAGAGGCTCTTGGCCCCACAGCCTGGCCTGAGTTGCTGGTTGATTGAGTGCCCCTGGTTTGTCTTGCCTTGATTGGTGTCTCTAGCAACCTGCAGCCCTCTCTGTTACTCTCTCCATAGTTCCATCTCTGGAGGGAGCTCCTGTGTGGCAGGATCTGTGTCAAATGGCCCCCCATGATCGTGGGAGGGATGAGTTGGGAAATGCTTGTTTGGAGCTGTTTCCATGCCTAACAACAGCAGTAATCCTTAGCCCTTTATCTAAAGCTTTTATGAATGTTAGTTCATTAACCTCTCACAATCACTCTTTGAGGTGAGGATTATTATCCACAGGATTGGACAGATGGGGGAAGCTGGGATGTGGAGCACCCAGCCTGAGGCTGTGGGACATGGCACTCAGTGCCACCAAGTCCTCCCTTGTGCCTCAGAAACTTGTCTCTCCTCTCCTAGTGAGGAGTGGGCTGGCTTCTTCAGGTCATTCTGCCTCTGACAAGAGGATACATTCCTGGCAACGTTTGCTGTTCATCTCTGACTCTGAAAGAACCTTTCACGAAATGCTGGGGCACAGAGCCTTGTGCCTCTCTACAGCCACAGACTGTCACCAGGGGAGGGCTTGACCTGCATCACACAGAGGCCATGGCACTGCCCTTTCTCCAGGTGCTGAGACCCCCCCAGCGTGTTTCTGTGTCTGTCAAGTCACTGCCTATGTTATTGCTTGTAAGCACAGAGGAAAAAGGCAGGAGGAGAGAGACACACAGAGAAAGGGAACGAGGCAGAAGGCCTGGAAAAAAGAGACCCATCTCTCTTTCAACTGGGATTTCTTCTGCTCTTAATGATGTATCTCATTCGTGATGTGAAAGATCAAAACCCAAGAGATTAAAAGATTACACAAAGTGGATGAGATGGACTTTGCTGCCACCCTGCCTCTTGCTGGGACAAACCTCTGGGAAACCTCTCTTTCCTGCTTTTCCCATCTTCCTTCTCCTCCCTTCCCCTCCCACTCCTTGATCTTTACAGATCAAAAGACTTTTGCCTTCTGACGGTTTCAGCCTTTCTGACCATCTTCAAGGCCACTCTCTGATCCTTGCTCAGGGGTAGGTGTAGAGAGAAAGGGTATGTGTAAGCCTGGGGGAGCCACTGACATAATGTCCTAGCTGTCCATCTTCAGTAACTCTAGCATTTCTCCTCTGAGAAACCCTCCTTCCTTGGGCAGTTGGAGCTCTGCGACAAGGCAGGAAAAACTCTGAGGCATCCTGAGCCCATTGCAGTTACGACACCACCCGTGGTGATGTGAAGCTGCTCTTGGGAGATGACTGCGTGGGACGAAGGCTGGAGCAGACCAAAGTGATGATGGTTCCTTCAGTTATTCCTCCCAATGATGGGCAGATGCAAAAGTGATGCACGAGTGAGAAATCCCCTGAGTAGACCTTTCAGCTCTGACAGCAGCCAAGTCTGATAGTTCAGAGATTTGATCCTGTTCACTCCAGTGGTGTTTGGAGTGTAGAGAGGAACATGTTGCACTTTGGGTTGATCTCTCCATTCTCTGCTCTTTCTTTGAACACCAATTTTCCCAGACTGTCTTCTGCTAATGGGGACTTTGAGGATTTGAACTGTCTCACTGTAGTTTGAGACCAGAGCTGGAAAACCCAATACCTTTCTGCCCTTTGATTTTGCTACCCTCTCCTCGCTTCAGTTCACTGTTGCTCTTCTTGATGGCACAATAACCGTCAGAGTCACCACCAGGTCTGCCTCCCTCTGGGTAATGTCTAAACCATAAGAGGGAAGAAGGTTGATTCCCTGCCTGGAGGAGCTACCGAATCCCAGCAGAACCTCCTAGTTGTGGCATACTCAGAGACCTCTCAGCCTGAGGAAGACAGCAGCATACAGCCCTTGCACCACCCTCTAGGTCTACAGCTCTTAGGGGAGAACTTGGAAGCACTTCCACCCTACAGGCTGTGAGCAGGTCCAGTGCACTGACAGGATGTGATTTCCAAACATGCTGCCCCTTGTAGTAAAAACTGGGCCCCACTCATGGCACTTGGCAAAGAAGGAGCCGTCAGCATAACAGTGCAGGAGGCATCCACGCTACGGAGCGCTTATACAGCACTTGCCATCTCCCACGGCCCTTGCAATGTGCAGCTACCCATGTCGAAGGAGCCTCATGTCTTCATTCCTGACAGCTGTCAGTCCCTGGAAAACAATCTCTTCCTTCCCTCCTCCCAGAGTCTCAAAGCCAAACTGGGAGGCTGGGAGCACACGAGCAAGGAAGGAAATCTGCCAACTTTGTCTCTCTCCCTCTTGCTCTTTCTTTAGCTGCCTGTGAGGGAAGTTGCAGGAAAATAATGAAATAAAAGGCAAGGCCCAGAGAAAGCTGATTCATCCACAGCCCAGGGCCAGCGGCCGGCTCCAAGCAGAGCTGTAAAATCAATCTGTCACTGCTCACCGCAGTATAGATCAGCGAAGAGATTCTGACTGCAGCGAGGGCAGAGCCCAGCCTCCTCCCAGGGCTTGCTTTCCCCAGCCGTGGGACCTGGTTGTACCCCTGGGGAAGATGGGCAGATGGGCGGGGGAAGAGGCAGAGAGGGAGAAGAGCTGATCCATCACCTCTGAGAGCTGGAAACACTCCCAGAGAGACTCCTTTCCTTGGCAGCAAGCACTGAAGGCAGCACAGGCAGACTGCATGGCTGCCTTCCCTGCCTGACTCTTCCCTCCTCGGGCAGGCAAATGGCACAAGGGCCAGGTGATGGGGGATGAGTGCGAATGGCTTTCTGCACTCCCAGCCCCTGCTCCCTTGAGGTAGTGTCCACGTTGAACATTACCTCCAGGATTCCCTGGTTCGGTCACAGAGGGTTAAAAAACACACTTTTATCATCACCTTTGTGACTCCCAGATTCTGGGATATTCTGGGACTTAATAGCTCCCTGGCATATGTTGGAATAACACCAGGGAATCGCTCTAATAAGGTCAGCTCCCGTGCTCATCCCTATAACAGCATCTCCAGTCTTAGAGGATGTAGCCAACAGAGCAGCAGCTGAGAAGAAAGGTGCAAATCAAGGTGGTTCTCAGGGCTGTTTCCATCCCCATTAAGGAGGCAGAGAGGTTAGACCTGGCTGGAGGGTGGTGGTCTCAGGGACATGATTACAAAAGTACTCAATGATTTTCCTTCTGTAGTGCTGGGCATGGAGAATGAAGCATCTCTGCAGCTGACTTAACATTTCTGTGACGTCCTTAGGAGGTTTTTTTAATTGGTGAAAGTTTTTGGGTTGTTGTGGGTTTTTTTTTCTTCTTTCTTTTTTTCCCCCTTACTTGTAAAGTAACAAACAACAGAGTCTTTCCCGGGCTTTTGACAAGGTCAGAGACACTGCAAAATAATCATGAGGGTGAGCTCCTGTATCCCGTGAATGATCATCTGCAATGGGACAAATAAGCAGTGGGAGCCTGGCTCTGAATCAAATTGAGGACCCAAATGTCCCACACTGCTGAGGATATGGTGCTTGCTCCTGCTTGTCTCTCATGGGAGTTCTGTTCTGCTGGATTTAGGTGCTCTTCCCAGGTCAGCAGTAGTATAAGGAAGTACTATTTGACCCCCATGGGCCCTGGCAGCACAAAGATCCTTCCCTAGCACTTCTGAGTCCAGAACAGGTCTGTGCCAGCAGAAGAGCCTCACAGAGTCTCAACCCAATCAGAATGCAAGATGATCTTGGAGGATCTCAAGCAGGAGCAAATCCTGCATTCATTTAGAGATGGAAACCTTTTCGCCTACTTTGACACCCTCCAAGATTAGGTAGTGTCTGTCCTTGGAAGAGGTAGAAAAAGGTGGAAGCAAGTCTCTGTTCCTTTCGCTTTTAGCTTCAAAAGAGCTTGGAGGAAAAACCTCGTGGTCACAAACCTGCAGAGCAACAGGGGCAAGGAAACGAGAACCTGCAGTTGCCAAGATGAGCTTCTTTCTCTTCTCATCCCAGGCTGAGTAACTCTGGCATTTAATCCAGTGGGAACAGCCATCTGCAGATGGTCCAGGGAACATCCAGAAGTGTCCTCAGAGCTGCTCATCTCCTGTCTCTCTGAGGAGTGTGTGTGTGTTTGTCCACTCGAGTTTGCAGGTTTGGAGCAAAAGAGGACACAACAAGCTTCTTATATGTCATTTTCATCAGGGCTGATGACTTTGTGTGTTTGTACTTGGTGTTTCCTTATGTCATCTAGGTGGTCTCTGTGGTGTCTGGGGTAAGTTTTGTAGATGGATCCTCCACTCTTGGTGGCTTTGTTTTGAGGGAAGCAGCTCATTCCCTTAAGGCTACTGATTGTTTGCCCCTCTGTGTAGAGTGTTAGTGGGCCTAGAGTCCTGTCCCTCAGGCTGCTGTATGCATGTGAAGCAGGCAGGGGCAGTCCTGTACTTGCTGGGTTTGGATTTCTGTGAGATTATTTCTCTCCCAACAGAGACAAAAATGTGCAGGAGGATCAGAGGAGTTCACCACTCTCCTATAGATCTGCAGATGTGAGATAGATGAGGTAATGACACTGTTCTGTGCTTACACAACAACTATCAGGATGAGGAGGTAGGCCAGAGGTGAGCTGCTTTTAGGATGAGAGGAAATGGCCTCAAGTTGCACCAGGGGATGTTTAGATTCAGGATTAAAAGAAACTGGTTCACTCAAAGGGTTCTCAAAACCTGGAAGAGGCTCCCCACGGAGGTAGTTGAATGCCCATCCTTGGAGGTGTTTAAATGATGCATAAATGTGGTGGTAAGGGACATGGTTTAGCATTAACTTGGTAGTTAGGTAAGGGTTGGATTCAATGATCTTAAAGGTCTCTTCCGGACAAAACGATTCTATGACTCTCTAGGTGCAACTGGACATTGTGATATAATGCATTTAATAACAGTGCTGCCTGCACTGGGGTGTGTGTGGCAGAGTAATTCCACTGCAGTTTTTGGACTGCATGAAGAAACTCATCAGAGGTTACCTGTGTTTGTCTGTCTGTACCTGTGTGTGTGAGTAGGTGCAGGGGGCAGAGTTTGGGCATCTGTTTCCTAGAAGCTGTTGTAAGCATGTTGATATTTATGCTGAGGGGAACATCTTCACTCAGCTGTTGCCTATGTGTGCATTTGCATGAGGCAGGGGTGCAGGTGGTGCCTGTTCAGCTACAAGCGGACGTTTCAGAGCACTTCCTTTGTTCTTGCAGTCAGACGACACAAGAACAGGTGGGTGTGAATTGGTCATGAGTAAATGCAGGTGTTGGGGCAGATATCTAACATCGGAGGGGCCAGACCAGCCTCTGAGCAGGCAGCAAATGCTCTCACAGTGCTAGGATGGACCTTGAGACGTTTCTGAGCAAGATGATATGATGTGGTTGCCTGGAATAGCAGGAGACTGGATCGTGCATCCAGGAAGCCAGCTCCCATCCAGTGTCCTATATTCCTGAGTTTCTTTACAGCTGTTGCATGTCTGTGCGAGTCCAGGCCAGGGAGTCCCTCCACAGTTGTGGTGAGTGTAAAGGACTCATGGTGTCCTGTGAGTTGTGCTCTGTGTCTGTATGCCTGCACAGAGATTATTTAAGCCTAATTGTCATGTATGTTTGTGCTTTCTGTAAAGGGGATGGGAAGGAATTTCTCTGGGGTCACCTTCTGTTTGGTAAGGTGGATTCCTAGCAGATAGTTGCCTCATGCAATATTGGGGGGGCTGAGCTGTGAGCAGCTCCCCAGCCCCTGGTGCATGTGGGTGCTTGTTTCTGAGTGCCATCAGTGATGGCATGTGTGGGTTTGGGTGCAGGGAGGGTGGAAGGTCTCACAGTAAATTGCTGCCTGTCCATGAGGGTATGTAGTTGCAGGTGGCTTCTGAGGAGCTGTTGCATTTTCATGTGTGGTGATTTGAGGAGGGACATGAAAGACTGTCTCCACAGAGAGGTCACATATGTGTGTTTGGATGAATGGTTTCCTCCACCTCCTGTTGCATCAATGTGTGCCAGTTTTCTTGGAAAATAGTGCAGGGGCATGTACCAAGGCATAGTTTCACATGGCTGTAGCACACACCTGTGACAGCAGGTGTTAGCTGTTGCATGCATGTGCCTGTGCATGTAGCTCCTGGGGAGCTGCTGCTGTATCATTTCCAGCAGATGTGATATTTTCACGGGGGAGACTTGATTCTGAGAAGCTGTAGCCTCTGTGTGTGTGTGTGTGTGATTCCCCAGCAGCTGTTGTTTACATGTGTTCCTGGGAAGCTGTTGTATGTTGTGTGTAGCTCTCCGGCAGCTGTTGGAAGGGAATTGTGCGTGTGTGTGCAGTTCCCAGCAGCTGTTGCATGCGTGCTCATGCCTACGGTGGAGGCCCACCCCTTTCTGCCTGCACCGGAGCGGCGGCAGTGCAGGCGAGGAGAGCTCGGAGCTGGCTCCATGGGAGAGCGACTTTTGCTTGTCACAGCCTTCCCAGCTGGGAGAAGCAGTGCCGGCTCTGGTCCCACAGCCCTATCAGCCGAGCCAGTGCCGAATTAATCACTCTCGTTTTAAATGCCAATACAGCCCTTTCTGCCGTCTTCCCCCAGTGATGCGGATGCGGCGAAGGCAGCAAATCCTCCGGCTGTGTGTGCCCTCCCCGGACTGCTGCTCCCTCCCCGCCTGTCGGGCTCGCCTGTGTGCCAGGCTGGGAGTGCTGCCTAGGTGCAGCCGGGAATGAGGCAGCTGTGGGGCAGGGGACAGCACAGCTCCAAGGGGTGGCACAAGGTGGGGGATACCCCCCCATAAACACACACACACATCCACAGGGCTGCAAGTTGCTGAAGACAGGGCTCTTCCGTGCCTCCACTTCGCCTCTTGTCATGCCCCATTTGGAAGCTGGGAGCAATCGCCCCTCCAGAAGCAGGTACGTGTGCGTGTGCGTGACACGTCCGTGTGTGCAGTCCTAGTGCAGCTGCCTCGCTGTGTCCTCCGCTCCCTCTCGTCGTCCGTGTCGCCTCTGCGAGAAGCGGCTGAGATTGGAGGGGAAGGACTGAGGCTGGGGAGAAGGGCAGGATGGATAGATTGCCTTTCTCCTGTCCGTACATGCACTTCCTGGGGGGTTCATGTCTCTGATCTGAGGATGAAGGCAAGGGGTGAGTGCAAGGGAGATAGGGAAGTGGCTGGAGGGGTGGAGGTGTGTGGGGGGTGGGGTGTGGGGGAGATAATGCCCACATGGGGTGATGGGAGGGAGAGAGGCTTGGAGACAGGTCTCCTTTCTGTGTGCATGTGTGTGTATGTGTGCTCTTGGTTAGGATTAGGATGCTGAATAGGTGCAGGACTTGCTGCACACAGCTGGGTTTTGACTGTTCTGCTTCTGTTCAGACCTTGCAAGAGGAGGGGATGCATGTGTATGTATATGTGTGTGTGTGTGTATACATAGAAATGTATAGGAATAGCTCTAGGTGTATGTATATACCCCCTCACGTACATGTATGTGCATATACAGCTATAGATACAGACATATATGTACATTAGCTGCAGTTATGGGAGGGAAGAGCAGGCAGCCTCATCCCACAGCCCTCTGCTCCCTGCCTCTTTGCAAACTTTGTTGGGGAGCCCTTGCAGACAGTGATGCCTGTGTCAGTGTGTGTGTGTGAACACTCTCCTGGTTTGGATGCAGAGGTGTGAGTAAATCTCTGCTCTGCTCTTAAACTGCTCTGCTGGGAGGCAGACTGGCTGCAGAAAAGTCATTGCGTGGTGTCTGTCGGGTGTGTGAGTGTGCGTGTGGTGGCGGTGGGAGCTGGTTATTTATGTAGGGGCCCAGGACAGCTACTCCAAAGCTTATGTATGTGCATAGGCATTGCTTGCTGGGTGTCTGTGTGCCCATTTATTCCATCAGAGAAAGCATGCCCACGTTTTTTATGCATAAGGATTCTCCTGCTTTGGGGCATCGGATGGGGGGAGGAGAAGCTGAATGAATGAATGGGAGCAAGAGGAGGGGGAGGAGGAGGCGTGGGGGTGGGGGAGAGAGACGAACAGACGCATCCTATTCTCATCCCAGGACGGGCAGGAGTGCACAGCTGCTGCTGTTCCCGTTCCAAGGCTTGGATTTGGCCGGAGGAAGGCAGCATAAATCTGCTAATGCTGCGGCAGGCAGCGTATTTGGGAGCTGCCGTGTGTAATGCCCTCTCATGTGTGTGCTGGTGTGGCTCCCCCCTGCCTCTGCATGCATGCATGGGAGCCCTTGTGTGTGCACTGCGTGTGTGCAGAGGCAGTGGCGGCTGTACACAAACAATATGTTTGCAAGCACCCGAGGAAGGAGTTGTCGGCGATGGGGAGGAGAGCGCTGCTCGTCGTGCGCTGCGGGTGCGTGCATCTTGCGGCCGTGCTCAGCCCGCGGTCCGCTGGCACCCGCTCCGGGCTCACACAAGTACCCGCTGCTGGGGGCTGGTGTGCGCACACCAAGTGGGTGCACAGAAAGTGGATGCACATGTGGAGGCCAGACTCAGGAGCTGCTCCCTCCCTTTTCTCCTAAAGGCTGGAGAGCACAATCTTTCTTCCCATCCCGAGGTAGGGAACTAGAAACCAAGCTATGGAGCAGGGACGGGATTGCTGAGATTAGAGAGGGGGGAGGGGGAGAAGATGATGTAGGGGGTGGGGAGGAAGGGGGTGTCCGTGTCCCTGAAGGTTGCCTAGGGGACTGGGGAGCCCGGCTGCATTGCATGCTGTGAGCCAAGGAATTTGCTGTGCGCTGGGAGGTGGGAGCGTAGTGGGAGCGTGTGATACGGGAGAGATGGGGAGAAGGGGGGCTGGGATGGGATGGGAAGGGATTCCTGGTGACCTGCATCCTGCCCCTCCACTCCCCATAAATACTGCCACTCCTGGGTTCCAGGAAGCGCAGCCTGACAGCATCACTAATGGAATATTCAGAGGAAGCTTCATTTGCATGGAACATGCATTATTAATATATTTAAATACAGCCCCCCCCTTTTCGCCCCCCCCGCAGGCCCTACCAGTAGCAGCGAGGAAGCTGCAGGGAGCGGAGGGGTGCCGATGCAGTGCCTGAGGTGATAAACAGCCACTGTAATCCTACCGATTTCCCCAGCCTGGAAACCTTTCCCCTCTGCAGTTGCCACCCCACGGGCTACTCTCCTCACCTCGTTATTTGCCTTGGGGAGGCGGTTGGCTTTCAAGGCATCCACCCCAGGAGTGTGCAGATGTGTTGGTGGGAAGCAGTCTGCCTTCCCCTGTCAAAAACTACGGCTCCGAGGGAAGAACCGTGGATGCATGGCCTTTTCCTCTCTTCCCCCAGCTCCAGGCAAAGTGGGAATGTGCTGTCTGCTCTGCTGTGCTGGTGCAAAGCTCAGCTCTGGAGCAGAAGCTGCTTTGGAGGGTAGAGAGGGCATCTGGGGAAGGGAAGCATACGGAGGTGTAGTTTTTGCTGGGGGGAAGCTCGTGGTTAAAATCAGAAAGGTAAAAATCACAGGCAGAGGGAGGGAAGCATAGCTGTGATGATGTCCATGGTGTTTGTTCCTACCTGGGTCATGTCAGAAGCCAGATGCAGCTCCAGGCAGAGTGCAGCTGCCTCATCTGACCCTGTTTGAGAGTGGTGGAAAGCACTGTTCACCTGGGAAAAAAGCTAGTGGTCACATCAGGGCCTGTTGAATCCTCCTAGTACTGTCAGCAGCTGTGCCAGAAGATATCAGTACATTTGCTGAGAGTGAGAGACCTGGGTTGCTCTCTCTCTCACCCCAGATTCTGTAGTTTCTCCCTTGGTGCCCTGAAGTGTAGACCTGGTCTAAGTTCTTTGTGTGAGGGAGGATAGAGGACATGCAGGGAGCACCTCTGCCCTCACACTCTAGTAATTTGAGAGGCATCCTGCTCGAGCAAAAGGGGTGTGATGTCCCCAAAAGACTCCTGCAGCCCTCACCCATGCCTGTGCACCATCACAGGACATGAGCAGCTTAGGTGCAGAGCAAGTGAGCTCCAGGACAGCATCTCCTTTTCTGGGAACAGAGAAGCTTTTGCTTTTCTCCCGCATGGAGGAACAGAGCTGTTGTGAAGAGCGAGGGAGCCCAGGCTTCAGGCAGGTATGGAGGAAGTTGGAGCTTGCCCAGTAGCACTGCAGCTGCTGCTGGTGGGGGTTGTCCAGTCTGGTCCTGATGCTGAGTTACAGCAGGTGCCTGAGCTTTCTTTGAGATTCTCTAGGCACAGAGCTCAGTGTCTCCTGATGTCTTTCTGTGTGGGAAGAGGAGTGAACGAGGATGTGGAGTTGAGACGCTGAAGGGAGGCAGGGTGAACACACAGGAGCAACCTCCCATGCCAGGGCTGGGGGTAGAAGTCATCTTTTTGGGCTGGAAGGGGAGAGAGCAAATCTGAGGGAGCAGATCAAAGGGCTGTGACCCACCTCCAGTCCTTTCTTTCTGCTGGACCAGAATGGGTTTCCTGCAGCTGTGAACCACATGAAGGCTGCATTTAAAGCCACAGATGAGTCAAGCTTGGCACTTTGGAGGTGACAGTGGCTGCAGGACCACTGTTGCCTGTGCTTTAGTGGCAAGTTGCTCTGGCAGCTTTGCTTTAGGAGAGCTGCATCCTGGTTTTCTTGTGCTCCTTAGTTGGTGCAGTTTTGTGGCTTGCCTTGGTGTTCCTTGACCTCCACTTTAAGGGTTTATAGCAGTTCTTTGGGTGTCCCGGGAGCTGAGGGGTGCCCAGCCATTGCCTTGATGAACCACTTTCCTCACAAACAGGACTGACCAGATAATTTTCTGTCACTGAGGAGAAATGACCTCATTTGCTCTAGACTTGTAAGCCAAGAGGAAACCCAGTTCCAGCTGACCAGCTGAGGTACAGAAGGAGGGAAAGGCAGTTGTCACTCTTTCCATGGTGTTGTAAGGGATGGGAAACAAGCTATTAGGAGCCAGGCTGAGGTGAATGACTTGATGGGCTTGGTCTCTAGATGGGACACTTCAGAGTTTCCAGTCAGTTTGGATAGACACAGTGGCTACATGGTGCCTTGCAATGTGGCACCAGATGCTATGGAAATAAGCACAGCATCAAAATCCCATAGATGTCTGTCCTGCTGTTGAAGGTGAGGTCCCTCCATCCACCTACCTGACCTAGCTGATGTGTTGAGGCCATCCCTCCCCATCTCTTCAGGGAGTACATTTCCAGCTTTGCAGTCCTTAAGTGTAGCATTTTGTTCCAGACAATGCTTTGAGGAGCTGATGGTGCAAGATGAATTTCACAGAGCTGAGAAGATGTGTCTGGGGACCACGAACCCACATTCTTTCCTACACAAAGGCACCAGTACACAAGATGAACACTTGTCTGGTTTTGGTAAGCTGTGGAGGAAGGGCTGTTTCGAAGAAACAGGGCTCTTTTGACTCCTGTGGGTATCAGTCTGACAGCAGAGTGACAAAGCAAACACTGTTGTGAGGACAGATCATCAGTAACACGACTTGGGAAGAGGGTCATGAAGCAGCAGAAGGTATCCCTGGCTCTGCCACAGCTGGCCTGTGGGGAAGTCCCTTCCTTCCCCTCCATACAGCCCAGCACTCGCTCCACTTGTGAGTGGCTTGGATGATAAGCTAATCACCACGGAAGGCGCTATAGATGTGCAGGCTGTGTCTCAGGATGGTGTACAGGCTACCAGTTGCCTTAAGGCAAGGTGTCATATGTTTGTATTCATTCTTTCCATGGCTCATGCACTCATTCTGTAGACCAGATGGGTCAGAGCTGCCTGTGTATTTTTAGGTTACTATGAGGACTTCATGAGCTCTCCTTCCTCTGGGAACATTGGTTTATGCATGAGAACATGTATGTTTGTGAACAGGGAGAGAGCCATTTTCTGCCAGGCTTTGCCCTTCCTATCCTCTTGTATGCATCTTGTTATATCTGTGCCTCACAGAGTCACAGAACGTTAGGAGTTGGAAGTGACCTCAAAAAATCATCTTGTCCATCCCCTCTGTCAGAGCAGGAGCACCTAGAGTAGGTCACATAGGAATGTGTTCAGGTGGGTTTTGAATGTCTCCAGAGAAGGAGACTTCACAACCTCTCTAGAGAGCGTGTTCTAGTGCTCTGTCCCCCACTCAGTGAGAAGATTTTTCCTTATGTTCATGTGGAATGTCCTCTGCTCCAGTTTGTACCCATTGCCCCTTGTCCTGTCATTGGATATCAGTGAGCAGAGTCTGGCTCTGTCCTCCTGACACTCACCCTTCATACACTTATAAACATGAATGGAGTCACCCCTCAGATTTCTCTTCTCCAAACTGAAGAGCTCCAGCTCCCCCAGCCTTTCCTCGTAAGGGAGATGTTCCCCTCACTTGATCATCTTTGTGGCTCTATGCTGGACTCTCTTAAGCTGGACTCTCCCTGAGGTCCTTCTTGAACTAAGGGGTACCGAACTGGTCACAATATTCCAGATGCAGCCTCACCAGGGCAGAGCAGAGGGGGAAGAGAACCTCCCTCAACCTACTAACCACATCCTTTCAAAGTCTGTGTGCACCTGTGTGCCATTCCCTGCTCAGCTTTGTCTGTGTTGTCCATCTCTACATGATCCCATGTGCATTTGTCTAGGCACCTCTGCGTGTGTTGCAGGTGACTGTGGGTTTGTGCAGTGAGCATTTGTGTGAATGTGCACCTTTTCCATCTCTTGGACCTGATGTCTCTTCTTGAGGTGTGTAAGGACGTGTCTGTGTGCCATGTTCAGATGGAGAACACTCATTCTGTCTGCCCATTTGTCTTCTCCTCCACCTCTTGGGAATCTGCTTATTCCTTTCCCTGGTCCTGTGCTTTACTGGAAGTGTTCAAAAAAAGCCTGGATGAGGCACTTAGTGCCATGGTCTAGTTGATTAGATAGGGCTGGGTGCTAGGTTGGACTGGATGATCTTGGAGGTCTCTTCCAACCTGGTTGATTCTATGACTCTATGTTACTTGGTGCCAAGTGTATGAAGCAAGTTAGCTTTCCTGGCATTACTGTGCTCAAGTACATGCAGAAACATCAAGCTTTGAAGCACAAGGGAGATCCAGTTCCTGTTATTTCCAAGACTTTAGTGAGACCAGTCTGGAAAACCAGAATTCAAACCTATGTGTTACCCTAGCTGAAGCAGGATGATAAACTGCAGGGAAGTCAGAGAAGAGCAATAAAAAGATGAGAGGGCTGGAGGGACTTATTTATGAGGAGAGATTAAAAAGAACTAAATATGTAGTGCTCAGTTACATGATGGTGTGATAGCAGTTTACAATTATTTGAGGACTGTGAACACCAGGGAGAGGAAGACATTTAAGGTGACAAAAGACTGACAAAGGTATGGGGTGAGGCTGGGTGAATGTTTGATGGCTCTGAAGATACATGGAAGTCTCCTGGTGTGAATGTTCAGGCTGAGGCTGGTCTGTGACATCTGGCAGGTTTATGGAGATGCACCTTCTTGCAGCAAGGAAACACATGGCAGTGAAATGGGGTGGAGAGAACAAGCTAGACTTGGCTGTTGGTCGAGGTGGTGTGAACTGTAAGGCCTCTTCTTCTACAGCATTGCCAGGAAGATGTTGAGATGTTTGCCTGTCTGTCACCTTTTGTTGATTCCTTGTCTCATAGCTGGGGAGAACCTGCAGGCGCTGGTGTTAAGGGAGCAGAGAGGTGGCATAGGAGGAGTTGGTAAATGGAGTCTGATGGAGGTGGAGGGCATTATTCTCTTCATCTCTTCATCCTCTCTGTCTGGAGAGGTAGTCTAGGAAGCAATCCTGTCAGAAGTTCCTGTAAACGAAAGGTGGCTTTGCCGTAAGAACCTTCTAGGAGGGAACAGGCTGAACCTACCAGAGCTGGCAGATCTCTCTTTCCAGAAAAGGATGGTTTGGCATGAGGACAGTGGGGTCAGGAGAATCAGACCTTCCTGCTCTGAATTCCTAGTCACAGATGGTCCAGAATTGGGACAACAAGGTCAGAAGGATTAGTACCCTTCATTTTTCCCCCCTGTTGCAGTCAGAGGCCAGGAAAATTGAGTCAGATCGTAATAAAAGGATTAATGTGGAGAGGCTGCCATGAACAGAGTGCTAGACAGGTCAGAAAAATGGAAGGGAATTCAAGGGGGCTGGCCCTGATACAGATGGTCTGCTGAAAGGGCTCTGTCTTTATCAACCAGGAAAGGAAATTTGGTCTTAAAAGTCTGGAACAAGGCATCAAGGGGGCTGGCACTCAAGCACAGATGTTATTCCCAGCAAGAATCCATACTGGGATAAATGTGGGAGAGAAGGGGAAAAAAAAAGTCCTTCTTGGAATGGACTCTGCTGTTTGTTCACTTGTCCATCAATATGATCTAATGCACCAAAGTGATATTGTTTCCCATAGCTACTGTTTGCCCAGGACTTCCAAGTCAGCCTGGCTATGGAAACCCATAGGAGCATAAGAAGGACCCTACTGAGCCAGGCTTAGGGTTCTTCCAGTTCAGTGTCTGCAACAGTGGCTGAAAGAGGGAAGAGCATAAAGCCTGGACAACTGCATAGGAACACGTCCTCTGAGCACTCTTATGATGTGTGGCTGAAGGACCTTGTGCTAGAAGGTCTGCTGTGCATTTCCTATGTTTCTGTGGATTTGTTTCTTCCCTGAGTTTTGTCCAGCCACTTTTCAAGACAGGGAAACTCTTGGCACCCACAAAAATCTGGTGGTAGAAAGTTCTGCAGCCTAACCATGCAGCATGCAGTCCAAGACTTCCTCTTGTTTGTCTTGAACCTCTTCCTTTCCGCTTTCATTTCCTGACCCTCGATTAACACCTGTCCTCTCTACTCTTCCTGTGTCATCTGTGGTTTTATAGACCTGTCTTCTTTCGTGGTCTCTGTTGCTTCTTTGCCAGCAACCCTTCAGCTTTCCTCTTCTGCATCTATCAGCTGCCTCTTTCTCGGCTGCAGCAGCGCGACTTCGCAGTGACAGAAGGACACAGGACATTGCTAGGTGGGAAGCGACACCACAGAGATGAGCTGTGCCACGTCCCATGCAGGTGAAAACTTTAGTGTCAGCTGCATGGTGTAGGATGAGGGGAAGAAGCTGTGCAAAAGCTTTGAAATTAGTTGAGGCTACCCTTGGCCAGCACTGGTTCCAAGGAACTGGATCCTAGGAGGACTGGAAAATAGGAAGTGGAATTTTGAAGTGGAGGAGAGTGGGAGGAGAAGCTGAGAGGATATTGACTATCTATAAGGAGGCTTTCAGGCCTGAGCAAAGCATGGGGACATCTTGACCCACTTGAAAAAGTCAGCTCCCAGCTCAGCACTAGGCTCTTCTAAGGCAGATTGGGAGATTTAGTGACAAAACCCTTGCTAAAGTGAACAGTTTCTCATGTTTACTGAATAGCTGAGACCCTCTTGCAGGTGGCAGAGGAAAAATGAATGAAAATGAAACATCAGCCATCTTGTGAGTGGTCTTCAAGCAGAATAGGTTCAAAGGAAGGAAATGGGCTCATGCTGGGAAGAAGAATTGCCTGCTGGGGTGCAACAACCTTGTGGTTTTGGAGCAAAAGAAGAAGGTGCCCTTAGTAGCACTTAGCACATTTCCTACAGAAGAAAACAGTTCAGGATAACCTTTGAATGAAGGAATATAGGAGACTGAGGTGAGTAAAGGTGGAAAGTCTACTTGGCTGCTGTGAGATGTAACCTGGGCCAGGACAGGCAGCAGAGAGAGTGAGGGACAGTACTGTCAGCAAGGGCAGAAGATGAGGGGAGAGGTTTGGCATGAAGGAAGAGACAAAGCATAAGGTCAGGAAGGCCTATACAACATCAGTAGGTGGTGAGATCTCTGTAGCAACGATTTACACCTCCACATTTTATCTCTGCTCCCAACTGGCTGCCCCTCACGGACCAAGGAGCTCTTGTCTAATCTCAGCAGCCTGTTCCCAGCCTTGTCACACCATGGGACACTGCAGCTGCATGGTTCTTCTTTACAGACCAAGGAATGTGGTGGGACATGTTGTATTGCACCATGTGTGTATAAAGATTTTCTGCCAGTAGTGAAGTGTGGAAATGGCAAGGGAGAATGAATTTTTTTCTGTCTCCCCTATCTCTTTCTGTCCTTTCCTTTCCTCTGTCTCCCCCTCCCATGCTGTTTGTGACTTGTCTTCCCTTCCCCACCTCCTCACCTAGCACTGGCTGCCTCCCGTGTCTCTGTTTTCCTTTAATCCATGCGATGGATCAGTGACAGACCCCCCACTGTAATTTTTTTAAATCAAAGCCCTTTATCTTGAATTGAGCAAGGTCAGGGGAAGCATCTTAAGGCATCAGTTGTATTTTCTATCTCTGCCTTAGAGCAACTTAAAGGATGGCTCAACAGGATTAGTAGAAAGCGCAAGATTGGACAAATGGATTTGGCAGGGGCTGACTGGTGGGCCTGGGGGAGTGGGAACTGCTTGCTGCGCTGGAAAGTGGGAAAGATGGGCTCTGCTCAGGGCCTCAGTCGTTGCCTGCTGCCCAGTGGGCATGTGAAGGCAGCTGGGCTGATGCAGAGCACAGTCCTGATGCTGCCCTGGGAGAGAGCAGCCTCACCCTGCAGCTCTTTGCTAAGCAAAGCTACTTAGCGCCAGATGGGTGCTTTAGGGCCAAGGCACCGGGGACCACTTTGGACTTAAGGGATCATTGTCCCCAAGGCAAACCTTTCTGCAGAGCCCAGAGGGACATGCTGAAGGGAACGGAGCTATGTGCAGCTGGAATGGGGTGGGTTAGGCCTCAGGAACAAGCCAGGATGCCATTCCCTGCAGTCGCAGGTCCCTGTGGCAAGCTTCCCACTCTCTCCCCAGCCTGATGGGTGCTGCTGGAGGTGTGAATTAGCAGCCCAGCGGTGCTGTCATTAGTCTCTGCTTCCTTGGCTTGGCTTCTGCTTCCCTCCTCCCCTGCTTTGTCTTACGCTTTTGCAAGTGCACGTTTCAGAGGAAGGAGTCAGGGCTGTGGGATGATGGAAGAGCAGCAGCCACACGCAGGCTCTGCTCACGCAGCCTGGCTGGCACACTGCAGCTCCAACCACTTCGTGGCCTTTGCTCCTGCAATGTCCCCTCGCTGCTGGCAGCACCAGTTCTCCCCTCCTCCCAGCCAGGGTGTCCTCTCTGGGGAGCAGTTGGCTCTGCCTGGGGTGGGAGAGGGTCTGGATGAAGTTGCCCTTTTGCTTGCAATGACCAAGCTGGTTTGGCCAGCCACCTGTGCACCCAGTCCGTTTTCCTCCAGTCCCACAGGTCATCACTTACCTCCTTCATCTAAACCCTCTCTGTCCTGTACTGTGTTCTCATCATATTTGGGCTCAGTGAACAGAAAGGGGACTCCTGAGCATCATCCCCAGTTGCAGCCAGCTGCTACAGCCTGTTCCCTGTTAGGCAGACACTTTCTCCTTGCACATTGTGTTCAAGGGCACATACCCATTGTGTTAGTCTGTGTGCATGCATATGGCAGCCTGAATTGAGCATTCAGGGGAGTGGAGAATCACACAACCTTAGCCTTTCTTTCCCAAGCCTCTCAGGAAGATGGGATGGCTGGATTAGCTGGGAACGTGACTGCTTGTCCCCAGTGCAAGGATTTCCCTCACAGCACTTGCTGCACCGTTGCCTTCTCATTGGCAGCCCTTCTTCTCCCAAGCAGATGAAGGACCTCTTTGGCATCCCATTTGCTGTCCACTATCCTTCTTCACCGGGCTGGCTGTACATCCCAGGGCTTGTCTTCAGCCTCGAGCATCCCAACCCCTCAATGTGTGCTGCCTTTGGGTAAGCTGCCGTGGCTTCCACAGAGAAGGGGATTTGCATGCACGGTCAGGGAGAGACAGCCTGGCCTGTTTATTCTTAATGGTCCATATTATCTCCATTAATTATGCCACCTCTGCCTCACATGCTAATTAAGGCTCAAGACTGTTAATGTAGTAGGGAATTTGGGCAGAGACCACACAAGACCGGCCGGATTAAGTTAACCGTATGGAGTGTTAATGGATCTCCTGGAGGGGCATTTCTGGCTAATGAGAATCTAGCTTGAATGGTAATCAGGGGCTTGCACTCTGCAGACCCAGCAGAGCCAGGAATGCTGCCGGGGCTGCAGGGCAGGACTTGGGAAAGGCATCAGCAGAAGTGGCTTGTGAAGCCGAGAAGAGAAGGGTGGAGGGTGGGAGGAAGAGAGCTTAAAGTGAGGGAAGAACTGGGGTGGGTGGAGTGGTGATGCTGGTGGTGCTGAACAGAGGAGAGCCCCAAACAGGCACTGAGGCTGGCTCTCTGCTTTTTGTGGTGGCTATTTAAATATTAACACAAAGGGCTGTTTCTTGTGGCTGTGACTGCCAGCAGTGAAAAGGTCATCCAGACTGTGTTAGCTTTCAGCAGGTCTCCTCTCTGGGGAAAAACACCTAGGAAGATCCTGGCCTGGCTCCTAGAGACCTGTACCATGGGTCATGGCTGCTACTACCAGGCAGATCAGAGAGGCAGACTTTGCCAGCCTGCCCTGTTGTGTGGTGTGGGGAAAGCATCGAGGAGGGGATCTGGCATTGGGCACTCTGGTGTTTAAGGGGTACACTACCTTGCTGGTGAGCAGTATGGTGAAAGGCTGGCTCTCTGTTCAAAAGAGACCTGGGGACAAATTAAAGGAGCCAAACTTGATCTCAGAGGCTGGGCTTTCAGTGTAGAAAATTAGATGAAGTTTGGGCACATCACAGATTCCAGATTGCATCTGAGGCGAAGCTTAAGTGTTAGGCTGCATTTCCAAGGCAGAACTGTATGATTCTAGGTCTAGATGAAACTGGGTCTTGCTGGGTGCCTGTGAAGCCTTCTGGGGTAGGTGTGCATATTTTCATGTCTGGCTACTGTGTGCTAGATTTTTTCCTCCAGAGGGAATAGTCGTGGAGTGGGATATAGGGCAAAAGCAAAGCCTGAAATGGAGGCCAGTTGTTTGCATCTCCATTTGAGGAGTTGAGTCATTTAGATCAGCCCCAGAACAAACACGTATATCTCAGGGTAGGGTGTCTGGGAGGAAAGTATTGATCTGCAGATTTGTTTAAAGGAATAAAAAGATGTCTTTGGAGTTTTCTTCTTGTTCAAGTCTTACTGCCCTAGGAGGTGCTCCGAATGGACAGGCTCTGTGCTCTGAGTTCTAGCCTGGAGGTTACTCAGTATGTGGGATCCACAGATTGGAAGTAGCCCTCACATGTCATCTAATCCAACCACCCTCCAGTGAGCAGGGACACCTCTAACACATATGGCCTAGGGCTGCATCAAATCTGATCTTGGATGTCTCCAGGGGTGGGGCCTCAACCACATCCGTGGGCAGCCTGTGCCAGGATTTCACCACTCTCAAGAAGGAAGTTCTTTACATTATGTCCAACCTAAAACTGCCCTGCTCCAGTTGAAAACTGTTGCTCCTTATCCTATCTCTACAAGACCCTCTAAACATTCCTTCTCCAGCCTTCCTGCTGGTCCCTTTCAGATATTCAAATGCAGCTATAGGGTTTCCCTGGAGTCTTCTCCAGGCTGAACAGACTCCTTTTCATGGGAGAGGTGCTCCAGCCCTCTGATGGCCTTTGTGGCCCTTCAGCAGGTTCATGTGTCTCTTGTGTTGAGCCCCAGAACTGCACACAGTACTGCAGGTGAGGTCTCACCAGAGCAGAGCAGAGCAGCAGAATGACCTCTCTTGGCCATACTTCTTTTGATGCAGCCCAAGATGTGATTTGTCTTCTGGGCTGCATGTTGGTTTGTGTCCAGCTTCTCGCCCACCAGTACCCCCAGGTCCTTTTCTGCAGGGCTGCTCTCAATTTCATCATTCCCCAGATAGGTCTTGCACTTTGCCTCACTGAACCTCATGCAATTCTCCTGAGCCCACCTCTCCAGCCAGTCCAAGTCCCTCTGGATGGATCTAGCCAAAGATTTAGCCTTCTTCTATGGGAGCAATGAGAGAACAGCTAAGGTGTGTTGCTTTGGTTCCAGAGGTCTGAGTCTGATCTGTGCTGACTGCAATTTGTGCAAAAGGTTTCTTACAGCAAACCCAGCTGTGGGTGTCAGACAGGTATCACTGCAGCTGCAGGAGCCTCTCTCTATTCCCAGCTACAGGGACTGCTGCCTCCTAACTTTGTTACTTTGAGCTTCCTTATCTGAGCTGTGACAGTTTTAGGTAGCCCATAGCTTGGATGTGAGCCATGGTTCTGGTTTTCAGGTGTTAAGAGTGGAGGTTTGTGTCTCAGGTGAAATCTTGTGGGTCTGAGTGAAAGTGTGTGATGCAGTTCCTAAAAGCTGGAAAGGGATGACAAAGACATGGAAAGGGAACAGGTTCAGTTCAGGTTGCCCAGTGAGGTTTTTCTTCACTTTTGGGCTCTTGATATGGCAAGATCCCAGGGAACTGCAAGGAAAGGAGTTCCCTTGCTGTGTGTTGGTGTGTGGGAGTTGGTTCCCAGGGCAGAGTATGTTGCTGCCACTGAGAGAGGGGAACTGAGGGAAGGCGAGAAAGGAAAAGCAGAGACCAGGAGGAGATGCAGCTCAGGAGTCAGATGGATTGCTCTGCCCAGAGAGGGATCCCATCCCTGCAAACCTGTATGCACCCAGGGGTGCATGCAGCACATGCACTATTACCATAGGTTTGTGCTGTGCTCACAGCACTGATTTCACAAGGATGCTCACTTTGCAGGTCTGGTGTCTCACGGGGGTGTAAATGCTGCCACACACACACACACAAGGCACCCACAGAGGACACATTGCTCCTTATGACAGCTCCCAAATGCACCAGAGTCTTCAGCAAAGAACAGATTCACACACACGTGCACTGTTCACCCTGCAGTACAGCACTCAGCTGCACACATGGAAACATACAAGCTCCCGGAGCCTGCACGCCCTTGTGCTCACTGTGACACCACTTTGTCCATGTTGTCCACTTTCAGCATTGCCCCACCCAGATGGACACGCTCATGGCAGTGCTGACAGACACAGGTGGTTTTGTGTCTTCCAGGCCTCCTTGCTTGCCAGCACAATACTGGCATGTGAAGGTGAGGCAAACCCCAGCCCTTTGAGACGAACAAGCTGAGCACCACACACGTGCATTCCCCTTGGCTCCTGCTTGTCTTGCTTTCACTCTCCCTTTCCCTTTGTTTAGCTAGTCATGGTGCTTCTTCCATGCTCCTGAAGCACAGGAGCAGATGATCCAGAGGTTAGTTTAGGATGATGGTTCCCTTTTCTACTAGTGGCTCTCTTCAACTGCTTAACTCAGGGCTAAGTATCTTGGAGATGAAGATCCTCCTTGTGTATCCACACTCAACACTTCTGTGTTACCTCTCAGCACCTATTAGAAACCCTGAGCCCCAAAGCCTCTTTAAATTGTCCTCATGACCGTACTTTAACCCAAGCAGCACTTCAGGCAGTGGTGGCTTTCCAGATTCAGCAGCATCTGTTAGTTTTGACCAAATGAGGCAACTCCATCTCCACTCTGCTCTGTACACGTGCCTTGCTGAGGCCTCAGACTCTCACTTGTCCCCTTTCAGCTTGCATTATTCATCTCCTGTAATGCACAATGGATGTTTGTGGGAAAGAGCAGGCAGGTACAGTTAAGCATGGTGCTGTGGAACATTCTTTGCAGACTGAGAGTGCCTGGGTGCAGGAGCCAAGCTTAGCTGAGAGAAAGGACATTTTTCCTCCTTCAGTGCACTGCTGAAAAGTGAGTGGTGGCAGTGGTGGTGATGGAGGCAGAGGGGGGAAGAGAGGATTGTTGGCAGGAGTTGGGCTGGTCGTGGAGGCAGAGGGGGAAGAGGGAGCTGTTTGCAGGAGTTGGGCTGGTGGTACAGGCAGAGGGGGAAGAGGGAGCTGTTTGCAGGAGTTGGGCTGGTGGTACAGGCAGAGGGGGAAGAGGGAGCTGTTTGCAGGAGTTGGGCTGGTGGTACAGGCAGAGGGGGAAGGGGGTTGTTTGCAGGAATTGGGCTGGTGGTGGAGAAGAGGGGATTGTTTTCAGGAGTTGGGCTGGTGGTACAGGCAGAGGAAAAAGAGGGAGTTGTTTGCAGGAGTTGGGCTGGTGGTGGATGCTTACCCACATGGTTATTCTGGCTCCTCTCATGCTGCCACACGAACATGAGCGTGGGGTGCATGTGGGAAGGTGGGAGTGCTCTGAGGGAAGGTGTGAAGTAGGTAGGTGGCTTTGGGGAGTGGAGAGTTTGCACGCCTGAGTAGTGATGGGGAAGATGTTCTTGTATGTGTGGGGAAGGGGGCTGAGGATTGTTTGGTGAAGAGCTGTGAAAGCAGGCTGCTGGGGCATGCAGGGTGTGGAAGGGCAGGGAGATCCTGGAAGAGGCTATGGAATGTATGCTTCATGGACGTACAGCAGTGTGTCTGTATGTGCACAGAGCCCATGCCCATCCAATACCACAGGACAAGAGCTTGTAGAACTCCCTCCACTTTCCCTCCACGTGGTTAGGGCTAGACCCAGTGACAACCCCTGCTTGCCTGTGTCCAAGTCACCTCTGTGCCAGCCCCTTCATATCTGTGGATTCATCCTTTTGTACCTGTGGCAGTACTCATTGCTCCAGTGCTCCCAGTATAGCTATGGACCCCTGCACCACATGCCTGCAGATGCACCCACAACCGGCTGCTCTTGCTCTCTGGAAGCCTGATGTCTTCCCTTGCCTCTCCTGTTTCCCCGGGGCACACAGGTACAGGCACTTGCCCTGATGCTGAGTGCTGATTGCTCTCAGTAGTCAATAGCAGTATCACGCTGTGATGCTACTGAGCTTGTTAAAGAAGACTGGCAGAGTGCTTGTCATGCCATCTCTAGTGCCAGGCCAATCTCTTCTCCTTCCTTTGCCTCTTCTTACCTACCTCGTGAATCTCCTTGTCTCTCCTGGGGCCCAGGGGAAGCTGGTGCTCTCCTGGCCAGATCTCTGCTTCCCATAAGGGTTTATGTACTTCTTCACCACGCTCAGGTTTTGCAGTCATGTTCCCATTGGTCAGTTTCAGAGCACTCAGGGCCGTTGGGCTCTTGCACTCCTCTTTGCACGCATATTATGCACCTCTAATGCCAGAAGAATAGAGGAAAGAAGGGATGAGGGTGGCTGTTTTTGCAGGCTTTCTGCTGCAGAAGCTTTGCACCCAGGAGCTGCCATGTGTGTCAGCAGGAAAATACATGGACTTTGCTGGGAGCTGGTAGCAAGGGCAGAACCAGAGAAAGTGCACAGAACCTGAAGATCTCAGAGATGGAGGCAGTTTAAGCAGAGTTGGTGTGTCTGTGTGTGTGTCTGTGCAGATGGACAGAATCATAATACAGCTGTCTTTAGAGTGAGTCCCAGCTCCAGAACTTCCAAAGATCTCTTTTTGGTTTCGAAAGGGGGAGGGTGAGTGATTCTGTCTGTCTGCATTTTGTCTGTAGTTTGTGTTTGTCTGCCTGTGCTGGATGTTGATGAGTATTTGTGTTTTCCATGTGACAGGATGTGGCTGGTGTTTGGTGGTGCTGGGGCTAGCATTTAGGATCCAGAAGGATGGTGTGCCTCTGAGTGGGCTGAGTTAGGTAGGTTAACAGTATGTGATGCAACCAGTTTGTATGCTGCAGGCAATTTGTCAGTGTAGTATATTTGTGTGTGATATGCAGCCAGTGGTGCTTGCTTGACTTCTGTTCCTAAGTGAGCAGGGACATTATTCTGGGTGCTTTTGTTTCCTTATGGAGATGTGTGCTGTGATATGCTTCTGTGCTGTTTGCACTGATAGAGGTGTTTGTGTGCACATCTGTGTGGCACCTTTTCTGCTCTTTGCTAAGGAGTTTGGCTTGTTAAATCACAGAGACCTCAAAGATCATCCAGTCCAACCCCTGACTCAGCACTGAAGGGTCAGCACCAAACCGTGTCCCAAAGCGCCAGGTCCACGTGCCGCTTAAACACCTCCGGGGATGGTGACTCCACTACTGCTCTGGGCAGCCTGTTCCAATGTTTGAGAACCCTTTCAGTGAAGAAATATTTCCTAGTACCTAGCCCAAACCTCTCCTGGCACAGCTTGTATCCACTTCCTCTAGCTCTGTAGCTTATCATCAAGGAGAAGAGGCTAGCCCGCTCCTTGCTCCAACCTTCCTTCAGGTAGTCGTCGAGAGTGATGAGGTCTCCCCTCAGCCTCCTCCAGACTGAACAACCCCAGCTCCCTCAGACACTTCTCCGAGGCCATGTGCCCTTCACCAGCCTCATTGCCCTTCTCTGGGCATGCTCCAGCACCTCAGTATCCCCCCTATAGTGAGGTGCCCAGAACTGAGCACAACATTCAAGGCAGCCTCACCACTGCTGAGCACAGGGGGATGATCACCTCCCTGTTCCTCCTGGTCCCCATGTTTCTAATACAGGCCAGGATGCCATTGGCCCACTTGGCCGCCTGGGCACACTGCTGACTCATGTTCAGGCTACTATCAACCAGTACCCTCCGGTCCCTCTCCAAGTTGCAGCTTTCCAACCACACCTCCCCAGATCTGTAGCTTACCATAGTGGTGTTGTGACCCAGGTGCAGGACCTGGCACTTGGCCTTGTCAAACTCCATACAACCAGCCTTGGCTAAGGTGCTTGCGCAGTGACAGTGACACCTCCATGGTCAGGAGTGCCCATGTGGTGGTAAGCATGGGTTTGTGCCATGGTTGGTATTCCTGGTGCTGGATATAGATTGTTTTTGTGGTTGGTGTGGTTGTGTGGTGGTTGTCTGGAATACTGTGTATGGGTGGTAATGCAGCTGTGCAGTCTTGTAGGTGTAGGGTGCCTGTGGAAAAGAGAAGCACCTCACCCTTTGGAGTGACTCTGAAGGTTTAGGGTGTGTATGCAAGGTGGTGCATGGGACTATGAAAAGGCCAGTGAGCATGTGTGTGTGTGTGTACAGCATCTGTGCAGCAGTCTGAGTGTGAAGAGTGTGTTTGCAGGGGAGGGTGATGCATGCAGAGCTGGGAGACGGCATGTCTGCCCGAGTGATGCCGTGTGTGTAGGCACACTTCACCTTCTCCTGATGCAGTTCCATCAGCACCTTGACCTGCACTGGGCCAGGTGTTGCCTTGTTTTTGTCTGCTGTGGGACAGCTGTGCTCTTAGGGTAGAGGCCATCCTCCTTCCATCCGTCTGCCTGCCTGTGCTGCTGCCCGTGTCCAGTTGTCTGTTCCCATAACCACCGATGCGCCCTGACTAGCTCACACCCCACACTGCCTGTGGACTCAGCAGCTGTGCAGCTCGCCGTCCCTCCCACACGCACATTCACACACACACACCCTGGATCTTCATCTGTGGTATATTCAGTTGCCATTGGAAACCTAAGAAAGAAGTGAATCTACCCTCCAAGTCTTAAGCTGTTGGGCTTTTGCTTTTTTCCTTTTTTTTTTCCTTTTCCCTCCCTCCCCTTTCCTCCTCTCCTCGCAGAAGGCGAAGTCGTTCGCAATGAATCCATGGCAGCTTCGATCGAGCGGTGAGCCGAGCACCTACTCGCAGGCCACTCCTCGATGTGACTGAAGAGAGGCCTTTCCCAGCACTTGCCGAGGAGAGCAGAACCCTGGATTTATGTCCCACACACTGGGGCACCCCCAGCACAAGCACTGCCAGGTAAGCCAACCTCAGCACCTAAGTCTCTGCTTCTCTCCATCCCTCCCTCCCGTTCCTCCTTCCCTCCCTCCCTCCCTCCCTCCCTCCATCTCGTTGCTTGTTCCCCAGAGGTGCGAGGAAGGGAAAGCCTGGGGGTTGTGCTGTGCTGTGAACAAAATCTAGGCTTTCATCAGCTCCCCCCCTCCCAGCCCAGTGATGGAGAGCTGCTCCCTCCCCTCCAACCTCCTCTCCTTGCAGCTCTGCGTGCGTGTGCAGGGAAGGGTTGTTCGCAGAGCAGCAGGGGGACGTGCGGCAGGTCCCCCCGGCGCGGTCCCAAGCGCGTCCCTCTCCTTTCCCAGCGCTCTTTCGGCACACACCTGTCTGCTCCTCTCCCTGTGGGGGCGTTTTCCTCCCCCTGCCCTGTTTCTTCTCGGGAGAAGGTGCAGCTGGGTTGGTGGTGCTGCAGTGGAGCAGCAGATTGGTTTGGTCAGCGGCTCAGCCAGGCTCTGAGGACCCCGGCCAGGATCCCCTGGGGCTGCAGCTTGCAGCAGAGCAGGAGTAGGCATCGTGCTACCGGGAGTGAGGTGTGCAATGGGGGGGGGTTCCCCTCTTTCCTAATCTCACGATATTTTGGGTATCCCAGTTCCCTAAGGAGGGTGTTTGCCTCCATTTCCTAGGCAGCTACCTCTTCTGAATACCCAGGCCAGCCTGGCACAGCTTTTGGGATGATGGGCATGCTCTTTGTCACTGCTTGTCTGTGGTCCCCTGTACTCCTGCCCAGCTGGAAGGGATGTTTTTCTGCTGGAGATGTTTCATAAGCTGGGAATGCCTTGTGCCCTGCACAAGCACTGGCTCAGCCCTATGCTGAGCCTGACCCATTTTGGGGTGCAAAGCTCTTGGGAGCACCTGAAAGGGTTTCCTGATGCCTTATGCTGCCATGGGTCCCCCTTTCCCCAGCTTCTCTGTGGGGATGGCACGAAGATCAACAACATTGTTTCTGTGTCTCTGTGTTGCTGGATCTGTGTGGGGATGGGTGGGGAGCTGGGAGCAGCTGTTTCTCCCATTGCTTGGGCAGGCCCAGGCATGCTGCTGGCCCTCAAGGAGTACAGAGGTGCCTGGAGGTTCTTTTCTCCAGAAAAAGGCCTTAAAGCAACACGCTGCTGGCAAGGCAGCATCCTCAGAGGCACGGATTTTAGAGGGGAGGTTTAGTGTTTGCACCTGTCAGGCTGTGCTTTTGGGCTCAGCACAGACTGTGGCAGATGCTCAGTTTTCCAAGTCAGATTTTGGGGCTGCTGCATATCTCTGGAGGGAAAGAACTGGCAGGGTTTGTGCTGCTGTGTGGCACTGGCAGTGCTGCTGGTGTGGTATCCCCTGAAGAAAGTGATGGGTTGCTCTGCTCCTGTCAAGGTCCTACTGGTGATGCCAGCAAGGAGGGTATACATTCCAACAGCATTCCCCTGCTACCACCACAGGGCAAACCATCACTTTGAGGAACTGCACCTAAGGAGGGCTCAATGCTCATTTTGACCACCCCAACACCTACTCTCCCACCTGAGCTACTGTCTTCAACTTCTGTCTGGTGGGGTGAGCTGTTTTTCTTCCTCTTTTGGGATATCCCTGAGCCCTCTTTCAACAGCACCCTTTCCTCACTCCCTCTCCATCACTTCCTGTTCCGTATGACCCCTTGGTGCATGCCATGCTGGGCAGGAGCAGCTTTGGGCAGCCTTAGCAAAGGTTGATGCTCCCTGGCAGGATCATTTCTGGCTGACAATACTGTGAAGTGATCTTTTCCCCCATGGTTCACACCACTCAGTGCAAGTGTGTGTGTGTGTTGCGGGTGAGAGAGTGACTGCAGTGTTGTTGATGTGTCACTCTTCCTCCTGGCTGGGGCCCGGCAGGGAGTGTGACCATGCAGTTGCACTTGGTTTCGTCACTGAGGAGTTTGCAGAAGGCAAGCTCTTCCCGAATGGAGCCTCTGAACTCAGCTGGCATTGCTTAAATTCCCCAGCCCTCTCAGGACATGGCTTTGGCACTGGCTCAGAGTGGACAAGGCAATAAATCCAGCTCTAGGGAGTTTGGTACTGGCTCAAAACTGCTGCAGCTATGTGGTAGAAGTGCTGATCCAGTATGAACTCACTCTGCTGCTTCAGATTTGTTTAGAAAACAATGTTGGCTTAACTCTGTACTGGCAAGGTTTATGTTGCATCGGGTATTATCTGTCTGCACAACTCTGGCTTGCTGCTGGCTCGAGTGTTGTTTGTCCTTCCACATCTGGCACCCACTCCGCACCGTGTGCGTTCTGCCTAATTTGACAGATGCAATTGCACGCTGCAGCCAGCCTGCTTCGGTCCCTCCTGTAGAGCAAGCCACTTTAAAAGAGGGTTGAATTACAGCCTAAGGAGGGAGTGAGCCATGTCCCACCCAGGCAACTGCCCTTCCCTTTCAGGAGTTACAACAGCCATGGCTTCCCAGGTGCCTTGAGAACCGATGCATGGCAAGGCAGAAACCCAGCTCTCCATAGTTCCACCTTTCCTAGCACTACTTCAGGTCCTGAGGGATCCTAGAGAGACAGGCATGCCCTCTGGCTGGTGGACACATCTCTGCCTGGCTCTGCTCAAGGACTTTTGAGCACTGCCTTACCCTCTGCCCTGGAAATCATGTGTACAGGGATGAGAGGATGACACCAGCTGGAAGGAGGGGAGGCATCACACCAACGGGGAAGGAAGTGTTGTCTCAGCAGAAGGATGATGCTTTGCAGCCCTGACCACTCTACGGCCCTATGCGCAGGGTCCAGAGGAGGCATTGTTGTTCCTCGTGGGATAGTGTTGGCAGAAAATGGGGTTGCAATGTGGGCAGGAGCTCCCATTGGAAGTAGGTGCTCACATGGGACAGAGTAGGAGCAAGCCCTCACTGTTATGCTGCAGGGATTTGCCACTCAGGTGCTTGTGTTGCAGAGGGAAGTAGTTTTGTTTGGGGTGGGTGGGGGGGAAGGGCAGGAAGGTGGTGAGGGGTGGTTGGCCTTATGCTGGTGTGTGGACATGTGCAAGTCTCTGGAGATAAGGAGGAACACTTGCTGACCTGGATTTGCAGTCTGAAGCCAGCTTTACTTTTCAAAGCCCAGCAGGATGAACATTGGGGGCTTGAAGCCAAGAGATGACACTGCCTACAAAACCTCGTTGCCGAGGTCTCTAGAAGCCTAGCTCAGGTGTGGCCTCTCACCAGTCACTATGCCATGTCTCGGTTTCCACTACCTTTACATGCGTTATTTATGCAGCCATCAGCATTGAAGGAGATGAGGTGGATGGGGAGGAGGGATGTGAAGTCACTCTTGGTGTTTGCATGGTGCCTCAGGCTGTGCAGAGGGCTGCTGTGGGGGAAAGGAGGTGCAGCCTGCAGACTCTGCTGGTACGGCTGTGTGCTGATCTTCGCAGGGGGCTGGGTGTTGGAGGAGAATTCATAATGACCAGAGTGCTGAGTGCCAGGGCTGAGGCAGTGATTCACTCAAGCCTCTGTTTGTTTGGGAAGAGAAAGAGAGTTTGTGGCTTGTCACTTGGGGAACAGAGTGGGGATTCAGTGGCAGAGGGCAGGTTTCTTGGCCGGGCCACCCCGGGCAGCCATGCTGTGTGTCTGTGTGTGTCAGGGGAGCAAAGGGAACCCTGGTACAGGCCATGACTGGCAGCCAGCCATCCCTGTCCTCCATCACTTCATCTCCCCCTTGTACCCTCTGCACGGCCGCTGCTGAGCAGATGAGGGCAGCCCAAGATGCACATGTGTCACCGACCTGTGTGTGTGAGGAAAGGGAGAGGAGCCAAAGCCTTGCTAGGAGAGCAGCTGGATGGGACTCGTGCTACTTCCCTGCCTGGCTTAGCCCACACCTGGTGACATAGCATCTGCACAGGTGCCCATGCTGCTTCATTCCAGGCCAAGCAGGCATCTTCAGCAAGATCATGCCTGCTGTGTGGAGCCAGGTCACAGGCTGGGGAGTCATGTTGGACTGACCTCTTCCTCCCCATAGCTCCTCCGTTGTCTCATTCCTGTTGTGCTTCCTCAGGTGTGAACCCTGCCTTGTTTCTTGGAGATGGAGACCTGCAGGCAGTGGAAGGAGGTGTCACAGAGGGAAAGATGATTGCAAGGCACACAGGTGGTATGGAAGGGATGGAGACTCTATGAAATAGGGAGGACCTGAGAGAAAAAGGGCAGAAGCAGCAAAAGAAGAGAGGAGTGGAAAAGGAGGCAGGAAAAGAGCATCATGTCTCTGCAGTGACAGTGTGGTGTGGAAGTCTCCTACAGAACTATCTCAGTTTGAAGTGACTGTGTTTTTACTGGGCATGGATGTGATCTGGAAAGCTGTGGCAGGAGGACCAGCTCTGCGCAGGGGGCTGCTCATCTCCCATCCACTTCCTTAACCCACTGAATAATCAGCCCTTCTCCTGCTGTGACCTTTCTTCTGTTCATGTTCCTCTGCTCCCAATATGAAGGAGGGAGCATTGCTGAGAAATCCTTTCCCATGTCATCTGTCCTCCTGGCCCTGACCAGTGGAGCCAAAGGAGGTGAGTGTGCTGAGCAGCACTGCTGGGAATTGCCTTGCTCTGTACAGGAAGGTTCTTGGTGAGGTCTTGAAGAGAGCTGCAGACTTGCCTTTAGACTGCCGCTCCAAAATAGTTATGGCCACACTGCTCTACAGAGGCAGTATCTGCAGGGAATGAACTCAGCACACTAGATGAGGCAGAATTTTCTCAACAGTTGCTCCACCAACATGTCCTATAAGAATTGAATAACAGCAGTTAGGTAAAAGGGATTTATGGAAGTTTCTCTTCTTCTTCTATGAAATATGCCTGAGTATGTATCTGACAGGGAAGATAGGAATGTCAGGTCTGTCACAGAGTAGACAGACTTCATACAGATGTCCTGAGTATTGTTATTAATGGGAATGTAGCAATTCCCAGAAGCTGGAATCATAGAATCAACCAGGTTGCAAGAGACCTCCAAAATCATCCAGGCCAACCTATCCTCCAGCCCTATCCAGTCAACCAGACCATGGCACTAAGTGCCTCATCCAGGCTTTTCTTGAACATCTCCAGGGATGGTGAGTCCACCACCTCCCTGGGCAGCCCATTCCAATGCCAATCACTCTCTCTGGCAACAACTTCCTCCTAAGACCCAGCCTGTACTTTCTCTGGCACAACTTGAGACTGTGTCCTCTTGTTCTATTGCTGGTTGCCTGGGGGAAGAGACCAACCCCCACCTGGCTACAGCCTCCCTTCAGGTAGTTGTAGACAGCAATGAGGTCTGTCCTGAGCCTTCTCTTCTGCAGGCTGCACACCTCCAGCTCCCTCAGCTTCTCCTCACAGGGCTGTGCTCCAGGCCTCTCACCAGCTTTGTTGCCCTCCAGGAATGCCAGCGCTGGCTTGCGGGGGCAGGCTTGCAGGAGAAGAGGTGCCCACAGCCAGTCATGTGTTCACTGCCACACAAACCCATGGGTGCTTCTTGCCCATCTTGAGCTTCCTCCCCATCCCTCTGCTGTTGGACCTTGAAGTCAGTGGCATATCAGGGCCATCAGGCTGTGCCCTGCTCTGAACTCCCCTGCCTTTTAAAGCCAGCCAGTGTGGTGAGAGCTATCGGGAACCAGCCTGGCACAAAGAGAAACACTCGTATAATGGGGCTACTTATTTGAGTTCCCCATCATTTCCCATTGCATTTCATGTCTTGGGCCTGATTCAGTTGAAAGGCAATCAATGGAGCTAACAGCCCATCATTGTTCTGCTCACCTTCTGATTTACTTCTTTTCATCCTTGCCAGGTTTCATCTCTTCCCAGGTTCATGCATCCCCCAGCACTCAGGTCACTTTCTTTTTGTTGTAACTTAGGCTGTATATAAATCAAACTAGCTCCATCCCTGCCCCAAATCTTCTGGGGTCAAGACAGAAATCACTATTCAGCAAGAGACCCAAACAAATGAGCAAAACTAGCCTGGTCGGTCAGAATAAAGAGGAAGTTATCCAAGCAACCTTGCACTGATCAATTCCAGTCACCTCCTGTGCTTAAAGTGACTCAGTATCTCCATTTTTAGGATGTTGCTGGGGAGCTGAATTCTCTTACGATTTCCCTTATATCAGTCCTTACCAACGGTGTTTGTGAGATTCATTTCCTATATCTGCTTAGATAAGGAACTGTTGGAAACTATGCTGGTAGAATAATGGGTGTTGGGACAAAGCCAATCATAAAAAAAAAACACCCAAAAGCCTGCTGGGAATAAAAGAAAACAACAAACCACCAAACCACACCACAAAACCTCCCTTCCATTCCCTGAACAATAAGTTATCAAGTCCAGATGGTTAAATCCGAGAGTTTGGAAGGAGCTTAAGCGATTGAGCTGCTAACAAAAATATGCAATCTCTTGAGGGGGGGAGAAAAAAAGAGAGAAAGGCTACTGATTTGGGGAATTGGAGAAGACCAAATGTTGTACCTATATTTAAGAAAAGGCTCCAGTGATGATCTGGGGAATTAAACATTAGTAAGCTTTGCATCTGCCTCTGGTAAACTGGTGGGAATGATAATCAAAAAGCAATGCTGAAAGACATCTGGAAGACTGGGGGCTGGTAGGGCCTAACCATCACTGCTTCAGCAGGGAAAAATAAAAGCATCTTGCTGATCTCCTACAACTCTTTGAATATGTCAATAAAGCACTGGATAAAGGAGAACCAAAAGGCTTTTCAAAGATCCTGCACAAGAGCTACTAAAGGAGCTAAGTAGTCAGTGAGAGACAAAATATTGACAAAGATCAAAAACTGAGTGGGAGACTGAAAGAATGAGGGGATTAAACAGGCAAGTTTCACCACAGTGAAAGGTTAACGTGGCCTCCAGGTCTTCTTCTAAATCCCATAGGATTTCCTGTATTGTTTAATGACTTGGAAATGTGGGAGGAGAGAGATGATGCATGAAAAGTTGCAGATGAGACAAAGTTATTAAGTTGGTTGTGACCAGAAAGGGCTATGAGAAATGACAGGGAAAGAGAGCTAAGTGAAGTTTATGTGCTGTGCTTTGATCAACAAAACTCAGTGTTGATACGTCCAAAGTGGTTGTGTTCAAGGTGGGATTGGTCTCCTCTTCCAGGCAATCAGCAACAGAATGAGGTGACACAGTCTCAAGTTGTGCCAGGGGAGGTGTAGGCTGGATGTTAGGAGGAAGTTCTTGACAGAGAGAGTGATTGGCATTGGAATGGGCTGCCCAGGGAGCTGGTGGAGTTGCCATCCCTGGAGATGTTCAAGAAAAGCCTGAATGAGGCACTTAGTGCCATGGTCTAGTTGACTGGATAGGGCTGGGTGCTAGGTTGGGCTGGATGATCTTGAAGGTCTCTTCCAACCTGGTTGATTCTATGATTCTAAAGCAAATGTGTGTTGCGTGACAGACACTGTAGATACCCTTCATTTAGGGGCATCAGCCAAATGAAAGGGGGTGTGGATGCAGGTGAGTTCTTTTCAGAGCTTTGGCCCATGTTCTGTTACCCTTGAGCAGGCAAAGTAGCTGTTTGATTCTGGAGACAGCAGGTAGAGAGTGGTCTGGAAAGGCTGCAAGGCTCTCAGTACAGCTGTGGTGCTGCCTCATTTGGAATTGCAAGCTGGACCAGCGTTGCCCTGGTTTTGAAGGCATGCTGGACAACTGAATGGGCACTGAGGTGAGGCAGAACACCCCCAAGTGAAGAGATGGTGGAGATTGGGGTTGCCAGTGTCAGAGAGTGGACTGGGAGTGGATGTTGAAAGGAAATACAACTATTAGACTTATGAGTACCTCTGTCCTTCCTTATCACAGAGGAGCAAGGGAATGCACAGTGACATTAAAATGCGTTGGGATTCAGGTTCACAAGGTTGGCCTGTGGAACCCTAAGCCATGGGATCTTTGTCAGGACTAAGAATTCATAAAGGTTGATAGCAAACTTGTGTATTTTTGTGGAACACAGGGATACACAACTGAGCTTTAACTAAGGATGAGCCAAATTTTGTGCCCTGAACCTTCATCTTCAGTTTTCAGATCCTGCATTAACCTGCAACTCACAGTGGCAAACAGGAAAACAAAAAGAGGATCAAATTTTCCCCTCATCTCTCTGCTTTGAGGTTTTCCCACCTCTTCCCCCTAGAAATCTGGTGATGTCTCTCGTGAGAGTCAGTGTTGACATCTCTCTGATCTGGAATGGTTGTTCCCCAGTGTGCAGCTTACCTTAATAGCACCTGCTGGGAGATAAGCAGTGAAATTCCTTTCATGTCCCAACTCTTCCTAGCATCACATGTGTTCAGGAACCTCCTCAAGCTCAGGGAAGAACAGGGTCAGAGTCTCTCCTACCGTAAGCCAGCGTATTCGTTGTCAAAGTCGAGAGCAAGAAGCAAGGTTTTCAGCCCCTAGTTTGAACTCGATTCCGGTGCAAACCAAATGCCACACACACATACAAAACAACTGGAAAAGCACCTAAACTCCTGAAAATGCCTGAAATCAGAGAGCTAATATGGAGAGTCTCCAGATGTTCCTGAGAGACTGCACGTGCTTCCACCTCCTGCCTCAGCTATGGATGAAGGAATCAGTGCCTGGATAACAGAATAATCAGAGGACTGGAAGGCTTGCCATAGGAGGAGGGGCTGAGAGAACTGTGTTTGTTCAGCCTTGAGAAGAGAAGGCTTAGGGAGGACCTTATCACCACATTCCAGTACGCAAAGGGTGGCTGCCAGAAGGATGGAGACTCCCTTTTTACGAGTCAGGTGGAAAAGACAAGGGGTGATGGGTGCAAGTTACTCCTGAGGAGATTCAGATTGGACTCCAGGAGAATCTTTTTCACAATGAGAACTGTTAGAAACTGGAAGACTCTCCTAAGGGAAGCAGTGGATTCCCCTACACTGGTCAGTTTTAGGACTCAGCTTGAGAGGGTGCTGGGCCACTCATTTAAACTACACTATCACCTAGAAAGGTTGGCCCAGGTGATCCTTGAGCTCCCTTCCAGCCTGCCATTCTGTGATTCCGTGGGTGCTGCAGCCTTGCCATTTGCCAGGCCAAGCTGAAGTCCACAATTAAAAGTCTGCTGGGTCTGAAAGGAGAAGAGAAATCCCTGAGCCTACAGAAACTTTGAAATCTAATTATTTCCTCCTCTCTTCAGTGTAAGGAGCTGAGTCTATAAACACATCCTCTCCATCCTACAGCGTTCGCTACCCAGAAGCATGATCCTAGTTCTTGGGGTTTTCTTGCTGAATACATGATACAGGGTGCTGAAGTCATTAACAGCTTGGCTAACTGAACCTGTTCACAGAGTTTGATTTCTGGCTATTTGTGAGTAGCACATGCAAGTCTCTGTCTCCTCATAAGTCTCTCCTTGCTGGGCAGCCCACAAAGTGTGAATGGAGTGACTCCTTGTGCAGGGAGATGATTTTAAGCCAGGAAAACAAACACCGAGGATCATCTCTGCATGACACTGTTTGTTGGATCTCTAAGCAATCTTTTATTCTTAGAGCTGTGACTTGTTTTGGTGGATATCTTGGAGCTACACCCACTGCAACTGCTGCTGGATAGAGTGGGAGCAGCCAGGCTCACGTCCCTGTGCTGAAACTCGGGCTTCAATACAGCACCTTTCCATGGGGTTAAGTTCTCTCTGTAAGACCAGAGAGAACTTTGGCACTGTTTCAGAGCTGACATCCTCGCAGCCCCTACAAACCTCTGGGGTGGAATCAACAACTCCAACACCTCTCCTGGAATCCAGGATCTGGGGACTGCGGGGGCTGATAGACACTGACGTCACCCCTGCTGTGTGCCAGCAACCCCAAGGCTTCAGAGACAGCTTGATCACCACTGCTGTGTTATAGCACCTAAAAAGACCTCTGGGATCAGAAGATGATTGCATCTCCCTGCTCTATTACAGCAGCCAATGAACCTCCAGGACCAAAGGATAAATGGACCATCTCTGGAGCATTAGAGCATTTAGAAACCTTGCTCACTGACTCACAGCTGCCTTCCCCTCTCCACCAGCTTCTCTCAGCATCCAGCCACCCTGCTCTACTGAAGTGTAGCTGCATAATCCCTGTACTTTTACATCATCTGGCTCTCTACAGTACTGAGATGAGACCACACTATGTTTCTTAGGGTGTTGGGGAGCACTGGAGTTGCAATGCATTTGCTAGACCTTAGCTCCAGGAGCCCATCGAGTGACTACTGCAATGGCTTATTTCTGCTTAATGCAGCATCTGTGCACCTCTGGCAACTGTTCTGCTGTGGCAGGCAGTGATCTTCTCTTGCCTATTAGAGGATGGAGGCAACAGACTGCCCAGAGGGTGTGGAGTCTCCTCCTCTGGTGACATTTAAAACCCTCCTGGATGCATTCCTGTGTGAGCTATGCTGGATGATCCTGCCATGACAGGAAGGTTGGACTTGATGATCTCTGGAGGTCCCTTCCAACTGCTAAAGTTCTGTGATTCTGTGATTCTGACTCCGTTTTGGATGTTTCAGGAGACAGTTCAGCACCTGGGAATGGCTGTGTCATATCAGCAACTGAAGCTAGCAGACAGGAGTGGGGAAATGGAATGTTTGGTCAGCCATCCTGGCATTTAGAAAGCACAAATTAATTTCTCAGACACCCTAGAGAGGTGGAGTTCTGTCATATTATGAACCTGACTTGTAGATTCTGGGGAAAATCCTAAAAGCTTTTGGTAATAGAGGTTTTAGTGAGTTTAATGCCGATGGAATTAAAAGTCTCAAGGCACTCGTCATGAATGGATTTACATCAGGGAGATTAGAAAAGGGAAAACATTATTGGTGTCCAGGAAACTCAGGAGAGCAGCTGTCAGCTGCTTTGGATGGAAGGTTCCCCAGTGGGCAGGCGCCCTGGGAGCCTGGCAGCACACATGCACAGGCTTCGTAGGGTTGTCTCGCAGGATGGGGACACGTCCCAGAGCCCACAGTGAGCCGCATCATGCATCAGCTCTCTCAGTGCAAGGGTTACACCAGGCAGTTTTACAGGCACGTTGAATGTGAGGAGGCACAGGGAGAGTGTCTCCATTTGGGCTGGCATTCTCTTGCTCCAAGATGCACCTGCCTCACCCAAGTGCTCCCTTCCCTTCCTGGCATGTTTACCAGGCACTCCTACAGAGGGAGAGGAAGAGGAAGACCTGGCAACCCTGCCCCCTGCAGGGATACACCCCAGAGTCACAGAGTTGGAAGTGACCTCTGAATGTCATCTAGCCCAACCCCCCTGCTAGGGAAGGATCACCTGGAGCAAATCACATAGGAACACATCTAGGGGGTTTTGACTGCCTCCAGAGGTGAAGACTCTACAGCCTCTCTGGGCAGTCTGTTTCTTGCTCTGCCACCCTTAACATGAAGAATATTTTCCCTATGTTTCTTGGAACCTCCTGTGTTCCAGTTTGTGTCCATTGCCTGCTGTTCTGTCACTGGGCATCACAGAGAAGAGTCTGGCTCTGTAGCCCTGATACTTGTCATTTAGATATTTACAAGCACTAATGAAACCCCTCTCAGTCTCCTCCAGGCTAAACACACCCAACTCTCCCAGCCTTTCCTCGTAAGGTAGGTGTGCCAGTCCCCTAATCATCTCAGTGGCTTTCTGCTGAGGTATCTCCAGTAGTTCCTTCTTGAACTGGGAGCCCCAGAACTGAGAAGACTGCAAGGCAGTCTTTTCCTTCATGGATGGCTCATCTGCTGCCTCCTTTCTTCCCACCATAGCTATGAAGTCTAACTGTAAGGAGCAATGAAAGGGGAGACTGGGCTGACTGCATGAGGTTTAGTAAACTCATAAGGACCATATTCAACTCATGAAACTTGCCTGGGAGAGTAGAGTAACCTGGGGAGCCCTTACTGTGTGCTGGGCAGGTCCTGCTCCTTTTTCCAGGGCCTCAGAGCTTGTAAGTGCTGGAGCAAGATGTCCCTAGCCTGTGCTCTTAGAAAAGGAAGGCATGATCCCAGAGGGCTTGGCCTTTCTTGGACTTCCCTGCTGGGGCTGGGTGGCCGAGGCTGTGCTCTCTACTGAGGGATCATAATGATAAGACAAGAAGAGACACTAAGAAGCCTGTAGAGAGAGTGAAAAGGATTTTGGCCTTTAAGTACATGAGGTGGTTATGCTCCTCTCAGGAAGGCTCTGAGAGCTGCTTTGTCTGCCGTCCTTGTTATTTCTCTGCAAAGTCCTCACCACTTGGTACATCTCGTTGAGAGCAGAGATCAAGGTTAATTCACCCTGGCCCTCTCCTTAAGTGAGACGTCACAAAACTGAGGACTTCATTCAAACCCTGCTTCGCAGGTTTTTATTTCCCCTGTAGCCTAGGAGAGCTGCCTGGGAGAGCTGCCTGGGAGATCAGGCTTTGCTGAAGCAGGGAGCTCTCTGCCCCGGGGAACATGGGCAGGAGGGAGAGCAAGGTGCCTTGCCAGGACAGAGATAAACCTGATTACAAAGTCAGCACCAGGGTGCTGGCAAGCACCATCGCCCCTGGCACTTCCAAGAGTTACCCTTGCTTTGTAGGGTGAAAATATTGCCCCACCCACAACATACAACAGAGAGCTGAGATTCACAGACTCTGAGAATCATGGAATTGTTTCTGTTCTTAAAGGAAAAGACCTTTAAGATCCTCGAATCTTAACCTAGCCTAATCTGATTTAATCCTTATGTCCTGAAGTGCTATGACTACAGGTTTTTTGAACACCTCCAGGGACAGTGACTCCACCACCTCCCTGGGCAGCCTATTTCAATGCTTGACCACTCTTTCAGTGAGCACATTTTTCCTAGCATTCAATCTAAACCTCTCCTGCACAACTTGAGGCTATTTTCTTTTGTCCTGTCACTTGATACTAGGCAGAAGAGACCAATGCCCATTTCACTACAACCTCCTTTCAGTAGTTATAGAGACCAAATGAGGTCTCAGTCTCCTCCATAGTAAACAATACCAGTTTCCTCAGCTCTCCTATTAAGATTTGTTCTCCAGACCCTTCACCAGCTTTGATGCCTTTCTCTGGGCATGCTCCATCACCTCAACATTTTTCTTAAACTGAGGGGCTCAGAACTGGACACAGTACTCAAGGTGTAGCCTAACCAGTGCAGAGTACAGGGGCAGAAGGACTTCCCTAGTCTTGCTGGCCACACTATTCCTGATACAGGCCAGGATGCCATTGGCCTTCTTGGCCACCTGGGCATGCTGCTGGCTCATGTTGAGATGCTGTCATCCAGTACCCCCAGGTTCCTCTCTGCCTGGCTGCTCTCCAGCCACTCTGTCCCCAGCCTGTAGCACTGTGTGGCATTGTTGTGGCCAAAGTGCAGAACCTGGCACTTGGACTTATTACAGCTCATGGCTTTGGGCTGTGCCCATCTGTCCAGCTGGTCCAGGGTGGGGATGTGAGGGGCCCGAAACAACACAGTGTTCAAGGTGTGGCCTCAACACTGTTGAGTACAGTGTTGAGTACAGTTGAGTACAGAGGCACAATCCCTTTCCTACTCCTGCTGGACAAATTATTGGCCACTAAGGCACACTGCTGGTTTATGTTCAGCTGGGGCTCAGCCAGCACCCCCAGGTCCTTTTCTGATGGGCAGCTTTCCAGCCACTCTGCTCCAAGCCTGCAGCATTGCATGGGATTGTGGTCACCAGCTCCTGCCATCCTTTTTCTTCCTGTTGGCTCTGGGGCATCTGGGTGGAAGGGAAAGGCTGCAGCAGTGGTTGCCAGTGTCCTCAAAACAAAGTAGCTGGTATTGGGCAGGATAAGCTAAATGTCTCTGATGTCCCTTCCAGTGAGTGGGTAGATGCCAGAGAAGGATGTTCAGCTACTATCTACCAGTACACCCAGGCCCCTCTCTGCCTGGATGCTCTCAGCCACTCTGTCCCCAGCCTGTAGCGCTGCTTGGGGTTGTTGTGATCAAAGTGCAGAACCCTGCACTTGGCCTCGTTAAATCTCATCCCATTGGCCTCTGCCCACCCATCCAGCCTGGCCAGGTCCCTCTGCACAGCTCTCCTATTCTCCAACAGATGGATAGCTCCTAGCTTGGTGTCATCTGCAAACTTACTGATGCTGGACTCAATCCCCTGCTCCAATCATGAATAAAGATATTGAACAGGATTGGGCCCAGCACTGATCCCTGGCAGGCAGACAGGCCTTGCCCTGGCACACACAGCTTAGGGAGAAGAATCACAGTCATAGAATCAGTCAGGGTTAGAAGGGACCACAAGGATCATCCAGCTCTGACCCCCCTGCCATGGGCAGGGACACTTTACCCTAGATCAGGCTGGCCAGAGTCTCAACCAGCCTGGCCTTAAACACCTCCAGGGATGGGGCCTCAACCATCTTCCTGGGCAATCCATTCCAGGCTCTCACCACTCTCATGGTGAAGAACTTTTTAATGTGAAGCACAAGGTTTAGAGGCAAACCCCAGAATGTGCTGACTGGGTACATGGCAACGTGCAATGAGTGACCAGCAGTGATGTCTGAGCAGGAGCTAGAGCTGCCCCTGGAGCTGCAGGCTTAATCTGTGGTAGGGAAAGGAGTAAATCCATTGCTGTGACTGCTTATCCCAGGAAGGTGTTTGGCACTGCTGAAGGCATACTTGTCCTGCAGATGTACTGCATCTGAGCTGCTGGGCATGCAGGCATCTGCCTTTGGATGGGTACACAGAGAGACTGGGACATGCTTCTGTGTAGGTTGCATTGGCACTGACAGAACCTGTGTAGAGAAGCTGTGGAGGCGCCAAACCTGGAAGTGTTCAAAGCCAGGTTGGATAGGGCCTCGAACAACCTGGTCTGGCAGGAGGTGTCCCAGTCCATGGCAGGGGAGGTTGGAACTAGATGATCTTTAAGGTCCCTTCCAACCAGACTATTCTGTGCTTCTGTGATCTGAGCCAGGGGTGCTGCTCCAGAAATCGTTTTGCGCCTGACACTGTAAAATCTTTTATATTCTCCCTGCATCCTGGTCAAAAGAGCTTCTACCTCATCATTGTCTTTCTTGAGGCACCTCTCTTTCTGTTGGTGTGTCTTCAGGTGCAAGGAGAACGTTGGTGCAGGTGCCCCCTGCCTTTGCCAGCCGTGCTGGCCGTTGCGATAAGCACACTCAGGCAGGATGTGTTCACCCGCTGTAAACAGCAGTCATTGTCTGTTCCCAGGCAGAAGCCTGCTTTTGGAGGACATCTAGCACAGCTAACTCATCATGACAACCAGCAGCAACTTCGGGCTGCATTCACAGAGCTGTTTGTGGAATCACCTCGACCCTTCAGCACAAGATGTACACTTGCAGGAAGCCTTGCCTCTGTGGAAGAGACAGGCTTCTGCTTTCTGCTGCTGGTGTGCTCCTGGCAAGGGCTAGTTCATGACTAACTTGGTCACTACTGACAGGGCCACTACCAGAACTGCACTAGTAGCAATGGGTAAGGTGATTTGTGCTGATGTGAGCTTTCTTAGCAGGCATGAGGTGGGAGAAAGGAGTCCTTTGGTGGAGTCCTTCGGCTCAGCAGGACTGCTGAGTGCTCAAGCAGCTGTAAGGATGCTACGAAATGATCAGCTTCAAAAGGCTGTGGTCTTCAGGCCTCCATTTAGAGGCAAGTTCATGAACACACAGGTAGGCATGCTCACCACTTCCCTGGAGGTGGGAAGAGGTATTTAAAGGCAGGTCCTAGGTTTTTCAGCACCTATCAATTGTTTTGTAGGCTGAGGAAACCTGCCGTTTTGCTGTTGGGACTGACTAGCCGGGGTTCAAAGCCCTCCCATTTGCACAGTTAGCAGGGTTTCTGTGTGCTGTTTTTTGGGGGGGATGCCCTGTGCAGGGAACTGTGTTCTCACCAGCAGCCACTGGGCTGAAGATGGTGTAGTAGACGGTGGAGACCAAGTGCACCTTTGTTTTATGGTAAGATTGCAAATCCATGTGGATGTCAGCATGGTTTGTGCTCTTTGCACCACACTGGCCTGCTACATTCTCACAACAGGCAGGTGTGTGAGAAGGGGCAGGCTTTTCATGGGGAGCTGCCTCTGGGCACTGCTATTTTTCACTTCATCCTTGGAGTTGGTGAGCCTGGTAGCCTTGCAGGGTGATATGCATGAGGCAACCTGACACTAAGCTGCAGGACCCATGAGGCAGTATCATGATGTAGCCAACAAAGTGAGCTGCTTGCTGCTGCTTTGATGTGATCCTATGACAGTTTGATGCTTTATTCAAAGCACTGGTTACAACTTCCTTACTCTTCGTTCCCGAGCACTTCAAGGCCAACCAACGTATTAATAAATTAGAGGGATTAAAATAAACAGTGCTTTGAAAATCATTAGGCATCCCAAATGTCTGGAAACAAACAGCAGTTGAAGTAAAAATACAAAATGCAAATAGGCTAAGAATTGGGCCATAAAATATTGTAGCCTAGCCCTGGGGCAGCTGTGGAAAGGGGGGAAAAAAAAGTGTTTATTCCCTTGTCTCTTTGGGCTGAGACAGAGGAAGCAGTACTGGGGTACTGTGGATGAGGAATGGTCTCTGCCCCATTTCCTTCAGTGGTACAGAGCCTGCCCCAGCAGTAGCTTTACTGGCTGCAAAGCAGGGGTGCGGGGAGATGAGGCCACAAGCACCAGCCACAGGGCTGGAGCTAAGGCAAGATCTGAAGGCTGCAGACTGGAGACCATCTGGGTGAGCAGCTGTCCTAGGCAGCTCCTTCTGCTGCTCTTGGTCCTGACCCTCACCCTCCAGGCACTGCATACCCAATTCTCTCCTCCTCTCTCAGCTCATTTGCCTTTCTCACTCTGAACGCAGCTCTCCCTTCCCTTTCTGAATGTTCAGGGACTGACAGAGCCAATTGACACAGCATCTACTTTGTTTCTTCTCAGGGGTACCAAAGCCCATCCTCTGGCATCAGTGACCACATCAGCAGCAATCCTAGCTGCTGCCAGAGCAGTGAGAGACCCTGGTGCTCAGTGACCTTTCCTTTTTCTGCATCCTGGCCAGGGTGATGCTTTTGTTGTTGTGGACTGCCTTTTTTTGTCAGCCTGTGCCAGTAGCAGACACACTGTAAGCAGCATTGTCCCAGTGAGGGTATGCAGCCTCCAGGGAAATCACAAGTGGCACAGGGCAGTGGATGAGAGTGTGGCTGCTGATCTGACTGCTGTGATAATTTGGGTGGTACTTGAAGCAGGAGATGTTTGAAAAATGCATCAGAGCAACACACACATCTTTAATGAGTTTGACAAACACTGCAGTCCTGCTTTAAGAAGTGAGAGTAATGAGGGCAGTCAGCCTCAGCTTGTAGGATGATTTTAGGCCTGAGAAGTACTAAGGAGTCACAACTGGCTGATGCTGCCAGCCCAGTGGGGAACAAGGGGACCCAGCTTTCCAGGCAGTTGTTGGAGGTCTTGTGTCAGCGAAGGAGATACTCGCTGCTGGCAGACCAGACAGCCTGGCTGTGCTCAGGGAAGACCACATACTTGTGAGGAGGAGGACTTCAGCTGTGAGAAGTCTGGCTGATTCAGGAATTGCCTGGACCATCTTGAGCTTCTCTTGCGTGACAGACTTCTCAAGCATCACTGGCCAGGGAGAAAGCCATCAAACAATAAGAGAAAGCTGGCCTAGGAGAAGGCAGAGCCTGTCTGATAATTGAATACTTCTCCCTGCCTGGCCAGCATGCTGTGAGTGCAAGGCATCATGAGGCCAGGTGCCTGGCACTGCCAAGGGACTTTTCCCCTCCACATATCCACTGGGATTTCTAATCCAGGCTGGGTAGGACAATGCTGTCATGTTAGTATTGGTATAACTCTCTTAGCAGGCTACCGGTGTGACAGAGTCACAAAGAGAGGAGTGTAGGCTGAATATGCACTCATGCTTGCTAAGCCTGTAATCCCAGCTTTGATTTTCTCTCCCTCTCTTTCAATTTCTTTCTTCTTTTTGCTTTTAATAATAAGTTCCAAGTTAATAACAATGATTCACTAGTTGCTGGTTTATCTGTCGTTGGCACGGTGTCCAATTTAGATTGCACAGGGCAGAAGGATTGGGGGGAGAAGGAAGAACTGGGAAAGGAGAGGGGAAGCTGGAGAGTGCCCCTGTTGCCTCTCTCCATGGAAACTAAAGCTGGTGTCTCTCTGTGAACCTGCAAGTCTTGGCTGTGATTTCCCCTATGGTCAGAGGAGGCTGGTGATCAGCTCTGTTCCCCCACTTGATTTAGGTCTTGACTGGCTTTCTTAATAAAGGTTTAGCAGCAATTAGCAGCTGATGTGCTGCATTTAGTGGCCTGTGGAAGGGAAGGAGACTTCCCTGAACTGTGCTGTGATTGTTACACCTTCATGGGTCAAGAGTCAGTGATGGAGTTAAGCCTTTGAGTCTTACAATTGTGTCTGAGGCTGTCTGCACCTTCTTAAGGCTGATCTCTGCAGATCCTAGCAGACTCCACATATTACTCAGCCTAGGCTGCTTCAAGACCTGCTGTGAGGTTGGTTCCAGCACCATAATCTCTTTCTGCAGCCAAACCCTTCTGACTCTGTCTGCCTAGGAATCTGACCACCTCTTCTCAAGAAGTGCTTGGGTTGGGCAGTGAGATTCCTCATTGGGCAGTAGCAAGAAGGGGCACAGAGATGTGTGAAGACCTTTGTCCAAGAGCTGCCTTGCCCTGCTCTCTGTGCCCTGTCAGTCACTGGTCTGAGTCTCACCTCAGCCAGTCTTGCTCCAGGTGCTTTCCCCAGGGTAAGCTTCCTCCCTCTTTTGTCTCCATCAGTAGGCACAGCCTTGCTGATCCGCTCTGGGCCGCAGGTGGCTGCGCTTTTGGCTGGGTGACACTAAGCATGGAAGACATGGAGCAGGTCATCTGGAATAAGCAGTTAAGTGTATGCTGGTGTGTTGGAGAACAGTGAACAGGAGGGGACAGAAAGGTCAAAACCCCTAAAGATCTGGGCAGTTTTGGAGAAGCATTAGAGGACTACTGAAAGGGGAGTTCAGCTTCACCTTGGTTAAATTTTGTGTACCCATGCATCATCATGGCAAGACTGGTCCTGACCCCCAAGACCAGTGATCTATGTGTGGTGCTGAGACAGTCTGGCATAGAGAAGACAGCTCCCTTTGAAGCTAAGGGGAGCTGTGGGGCACTCTGGCAGCTTGTGGGGTGTGAGTGATGGCAGGGAGCATGCTGTTGTGCAAGATCAGTGAAGCGCTGCTTATCTCTCAATCTGCTTCTCTCGCTCTTCGTGAGTCTCTTCTCACTTCTTCTCATGTGCTCATATCACTTTTCTTGTCTCTCTCTCACTTTCCTTCTGTGCTTGGTGCATGGCCTAGTGAATATAATCTGCCTCTGTTCTCTCTTTTCTCTTCCTCACCATCTTTCTCACTCATCCTTTCTTCCTGTCTCTCACTAACACTCTGTTGCTCTGAGAATTTATTCTTCTCTTCTCTCCCACACTCTGTCCCCGTTTAATCAATCTCAGCACAGGCCTGTTTTTCCACCAGAGCTGCTGTTTCATGCTTATTCCCATGGAGGAAGGATGGGAAGGTGTGTGGTTAAGGGACTAGGTAGGAAGCAGGACATCTGAGCTGAAACTCTTTGATGGCCATGGCTGAGTCATGTCACCCATTATGTGGCTTGGCTCCTTCCCTTTGACACAGGAACACTACAGCTGTGAGTGAATCTGGCATGCTTACAAGTCGAATGGCCAAGATCTGTGAAGCTTCTGGAAGCAGGATAGAGCTCTTTGGGTGTCCATGCAGTGCTTATTTGGATTGGTGCACAGCTAAGTCCAGAGCCTTGTGCCCAGGCTGACACATTGGAGACACAGTCCCAGCCCTACCCATTGTCCTGTTCCCAAAGCTTGCCCCTTCCAGTCTTCCATGAGAACCAACCCCACAGGATGCAGGTGACAAGACTCAGCTACGTAGTTTTGATCTGTGGTGATCCAAAGCTTTATTCCTTGCAAATCCCTGGTGACTAAAGGCAACTCCTGTTCCTACAGATGCTACCTTTGCAAACCAACCACACCATGTCCCTGCCTCTCCCCTTCCAGCTCTTTCTCTTCTTCTTACTCTTTATACTATAGCTCTTGTCTGCCTTTGCTTTTTTCCAGCACGGTGTCCCTCCACCTCCTCCATGAGCTTTCCCCCCTTGTGGCACCTCACTCTCTGTACCAGAGCCTGCCTTGCTGCTAGCTGTTGAGGGCTTGCCCAGAGCTGCCAGATGCTTGCACCTTCTTAGCTCTCATGGGTAGGAGTTGCTATGGGAGACAGGGAGAAGGAAAAAAAGTGCCTTCTCCAGCAGCACTAGGAGCCAGAAGACTTCCATTGAGTGGAGAACACCCCCCTCTTGTGCTCCTTCCTCCCCTCAGCCCCCCTTTAAAGAGCACGCTGCAGAAAGCCGCCTTTGAAGCCCCTTAATTAGTGTCCCGCGTGTCCTGAACGGAGCCCTTCATTACCAGCAGCAAGAGGCACAAATTGGCATGTGTTCCAGCTTTGGGCTTGGTGCCAGAATTTTGTTCCAGTCCCCTCCCTCCAAACCTCCCCAGCTTCCCCCCCTCCTCGGCACACATGCACTCACACACACACACACACACTCACAGGCAAACAGACACAGAAGGGATCTTGCCAAAAAAGAGACAGCCTCTTCCCAGTATCCCAGATTTGAGGAGAAAAAAATCCCCAAAGGCAAAGGTTGCTCTGCTCCCTGCCTCCCTTGGCTTGCTCTTGTCTCTGCTGACCCTCCAGCATATGCAACTGCAGGTTGGGGGTCATTATCAGCCCCAGAGTATCTCTCACAGCCTGTGAATGTGCTCAGAGGGTGCTAATTAGTGAGAGAAGGGCTGATTAGGTTAGAAATTAAGTGTTTGTTTTCTCCTCTTTTGTGTGTATGTGTGTAAAAATAGTGAAGCCAGATGGAGTGTCAGGAGTGATGGGAGAAAAGGCAGCCAGGAGTCAAAGGAGAGGAACCTGTACCCCATCTCACCTCTTCTTCAAGCAGAGGGCCCTTGATGCCCAGGTGCTTGTGGCGTTCCTGAAGCACACACCCAGACACCACATATACCCTTCAGCTGCCTTGTCCTCTTTGGGATTGAGCTGGATTTCTCCTTTCCACATGATGTTTGCAGTCTCTCATCTCCATCACCTCACCTTTCCCAGCACATTAACCCCTTAATTTCTCCCTCACACACCTTTTGCAGTTTATCTCTGCCATGGTGGCTTTGCCTCTCCATTGGTTAAGTCTTACAGAAAAGGCTGAGGAAACTGGGGTTGTTCAGCCTGGAGGAGAGGACACTTAGAGGGAACCTTATCACTCTCTACAACTACCTGAAGGGAAGTTGTAGTCAGGTGGGAGTCAGGCTCTTCTCCCAGGCAATTTGTGACAAAACAAGAGGGCATAGAGTCATAGAATCAAGCAGGTTGGAAGAGAACTCCAAGATCATCCAGGCCAACCTAGCACCCAGCCCTGGCCAATCAACCAGACCATGGCACTAAGTGCCTCATCCAGTCTTCTCTTGAACACCTCCAGAGACAACGACTCCACCACCTCCCTGGGCAGCCCATTCCAGTGCCAATCACTCTCTCTGTGAAGAACTTCCTCCTAACATCCAGCCTAGACCTGCCCTGGCACAACCTGAGACTGTGTCCCCTTGTTCTGTTGCTGGTTGCCTGGGAGAAGAGACCATTCCCCACCTGGCTACAGCCTCCCTTCAGGTAGTTGTAGACAGCAATGAGGTCACCCCTGAGCCTCCTCTTCTGCAGGCTGCACACCCCCAGCTCCCTCAGCCTCTCCTCATAGGTCTGAAGCTGCACCAGGGAAGGTTTAGGCTGGATATTAGAAAGCACTTCCTCAAGCAAAGAGTGATTGGCACTGGAATGGACTGCCCAGGGAGGTGGTGGAGTCTCCATGGCCAGAGGTCTTTAGGAAAAGATTGGATGTGGCACTTGGTGGCATGGTTTAGCTGATGTCTTGGTGTTAGGTTATAGGCTGGGCTTGGTGATCTCAGAGGTCTTTTCCAGCCACAGTGATTCTGTTGAAGTTGCAACAAAGGATTCCAAAAGCTGATTAGGAGTCTGACTTCCAGGAGCAGCAAGGCCTCTATGCCTGAGTAAAACATATTCCTGTGCTGACATCAGATCATTTCTTCCCCACACCGTTGTGGGATAAGGAAGAACAGGTCATGATGCAACTAAACAGCAACTTTGCCTAGCTACAAGGCTGTTCTGTGCTTCCAGCTCTCGGGGGAGCAGCTGTGAAGCTTTGAGGAACAGCTGAAAAATGATCTCTCTTCTCTTTGACCCAAAGAGGGGCACTATTCTGGGGGTGATCGATGCTGAGCCCTTCTCCACAGTGTAGGTAGAGAATTTTCAGGTCTCAGAAGGCTGGAGGAGAGGGAAGGAAAGAGGCTGTACTCAACTCTGCTCTGCAGCTTGCTTCTCGGAGTGGGAATTGTGCAGACTCATAAGATGGTAGTTGCACAGCTGGAGGTTGGCATCTGCAGCAGACCAGTTTATGTGACCTGAAGGCTCACTCTGATTTTGGGAATGGATTCTATGGCTCCCAGGTTGGATTATAACTGTTGAGACAGGGCCAGATTTGTTTTGTTGATGACCTCAAGGGATAAGAACTAATTACTACGATGCGCTGGAGAAGTATTTGCTGCTCAGCAGCCAATCTGGGGTTTGTGCACCGTGGTTGGCAGGGATGTGTGGACCTGAGGGCAGAGAACAGTCTCTTGCTGAAACAAGTTGGTGGGCCCCAGATTCTTAGTTACCTTTCAGAGCCCTGCCAGCAAGTGGCTGGTGCATAAAAGGCTTTATACCTATGAAACAAGAACTCTGGCTTCTTGGGATAATTAATTTGAGAGTAGTTTGAGGACCTCCAGCTCTGGACATGTGTGTGTGTGTGTGGTGGGCAAAGAGGACATATGCTGGTGTTGCTCAGGCTGTGTGCTGTGAACATGACTTTGTGCATGAGTGTTTTGTTGTTGGGTGAGAGGAGGGCATATTTGTCTGGGCACACTTCAGGCCCCATTGCCTTTTCATTGCGACAGTGTGGGGTTTTTTCTTTTACCATGTGGCTCCTGCAAACATCCAAACAAACAAACAAACAAACACACACATGGGAACCCAAACTCCCTATTAGCACCACACTGCAGATGCAGCCCGGTTTGGCCTGTATTTCTCCCGTTGCCACAGCAACGGTAAGCTAGGGAGTAAATCAGAATATCCTCTCCGGTGCTCAACACCCCCAGACAGCAAAATAATAGTGACAGTGTGAGAAGCCTGGTCTGTCTCCCCTACCTCTCCTTCTCAACTTGAGTTCAGTAGAGATCCTCCAGAGATCTGTTATGTGTCGGTCAGAGCCCCGAGGAGATCACAAGCCTCCTCCACAGAGGATGGGGGAACACAAGCAAGCACCTTTGTTCCCTGCTCCGATTGCTGTGTCTCCCAAGGCAGGTGTTTAGGCCTGAATCAATGTTCAGTGTCCATGGTCTCAGCTCAGCTGGCTTTTAACAAGATGAGTCCCATTAGCTCCACTAGAGACCAAACAGCATCCAAACCAGGCTTAGCAACCTGCTTCTTGCTTCAGCAAACTCTGCTTACAGCTGGGAGATACAGAGCCTTTAGAGAGGAGCAAAGCAATCAAAGCACATTTAGGACCATGACTCCTGTCCAGCTGAGCTCAGAAATATGCTTGCTGGGACAGCTGCCAAATGGGCTTCACCAGCTACGCTTTGTGTTGGCCTTGGGCACTTCCAAAGTTGGCCATGTGCTTAGGAGAGAGATCTGTCTGCCCAGAAAGAAGAGTCCTTGGGAGAAGAGGAGGGATTGGTGCCCCTGGAACAGGTGTGGGGCAGTCCCACGGAGGGAGAGGAGAAACTGGCCTTGCATTTTCTGCAGCAGCTCTTTGTATGTATACCCTACTCTGGAGATTTCTAGGTGTTACTAAAGCCCTGGAGGGCAACCTGCATCTCCTTTCCTGCCAGCAGGCGATTACAGCCTGTCCATCACTCATGCCTCCCCCAGCTCTGGCCACGAGTACCTTCATTAGGAATCTCACTGTGTTCTTTGGCTGGATTTCCCCAGAGAATCCGATTTTAAGGCTCCCCAGTGATTGCTAATGTGTAAATACAGTGTGCTCCAGCATGGCAATGCGATTGCCCAAGTGGATCTGAGCTGTTGACTCTCCAGCAGCTGAAGATGCTCCCCATGTCTCCCTGTTGTGACAGCCACCTGGTTTCACAGGGAGAGGGTTGGGAGCCCAGCCTCACATCGGTGAGGATGGGCGAACCCCCAGGCCTCCTCATGCTTCTGAGGAGGGGAAGAGGCAGGAGCAGCCCCATAGAAAAGGCAAAAAAGAGCCATTTGATGATGAAATGCTGGAGCACAGCGGCGGTGTAAAAATATACATATATCACAAGCCTTAATTAACACAAGCGAAGGGAAAAGGAGGAAAAAAAGGCACTTTTTAAAGGTTTCACAGAGACTATAAACTGGCAGCAGAGAAAAAAAACATAATACATGCAAATTAATGGCATAAATTTAGGGTTACTTAACTTCACAAATGTTAACAAGCCCATAAAAAAAAAGAAAGTTATTCTTTCCCCATTTCTTGTTGCTGTTTGTTTAATTCTCTCTCTCTTCTTTCTCTGTTGAGAAGATTATGTTTTCAGCATATTCCTCCTAAATTAATGCTGTCTTTCTCTCTTCCTTCTCCCTCTCTCTCTCCCTCCTTCATCTCTGTCTCTTTCTCTGTGCCTGCCTCTGTTTGCCTTCCTTTCCTGTCTATCTATCATGTTCTTAATGTCCTCATCATTACAGCATCTAGTCTGGGATACAAAACTCATTTCTCTCCCTTTTTCCTTGCCTGGTTTTCCCCCACTCCCAGCCTATCTTTCTTCTCCCCAGCTCTCACTTTTCTCCTTTCTGAACCTGTAGGTTTTTTGTGTGTGTTTTAGGTTGTGTTGGGGTTTTGTTTTGTAGGTTTTTTGTTTGGTTGGTTTGGGTTTTATTTTGTTTGTTTTTTTTTCCCCCTCTTCCTGTAGCAGTCAGCATAACTCCAGCCTGGTAATGCTATACCCAACACTGCCAATTTCTAAACGTGCATTTTTTATCCCTGCCACTGGCAGACAAAGAAGGCAAGGAGCAAATTAAGTGGTCTGCTCCTTTTCAGCCATTTGAATGGCTGTTTGTTGCTGCAGACTGTGTAGCTGGAGGCAGAGGTAAGAGTGTGTGGGCAGGCTGCATTGGTACGCCACAGTCCCACTTTAAAACAGCTGTCACAGCTCCCCCTACACCGTCCCCTTTATTCAAGGCTCTGCCTCTGTACAATGGTGGATAATAAAGGGCATGGTAGCTCCTTGCTGAGCCCAGGAAGTCATGAGCCCTTGAGGTCACCGTGTCTCTGCTTCCTGCGTGTTTCTTGCTTTGCTTACAGACAAAACTAAGTTTAGAAAACTCAGGCAATTGCCAGTTTAGCTCTGCCAAAACTCATTTCTCCGGAAAGAGGACATATGCCTTTTGTTCTGCTTCTTTTAAAGCCACCAAGGACACCCCAAGTTGCATTCCTCGTGACGTAGCTCCTCCTGCCCATGATGCTGCTGCGCTCTGTTCTTAGGCTCCTGCTCTCACTGCTTAAAGGGAGAGTGGTTAAAAAAAAGTCATTTTGACTTATGGACCAGACTGAGTCATAGGAAGACATCATAAAAAAAAAAGGGGGGTGGATATAATAATTTTTTTGGCCAAAAGCCATCCCTGGAGCTTTCAAAGTAGCCTGTAAATATTCCTGCCAGCTCTGTTTCAATATCAGAGACAGCAGTGCTGGCTGTTAGCTTCTCTCCTTAATGGCCCAATTCGGTGTTTGAGAATACTGGAGAGCAGAGGGAGAAGGCAGTGTTTTATGGAACACAGCAATCTCAGGGAAAGGGAGGTGAAATTACAAGCTGGAGTCCCCGGGCAGCAGTGACAATGAGAAAATCCAAACAGGCAGAGAGGGAAAAAAGGGAAAAGTCTAAATTTCTCAAAGCGAGAGAAAGGATGCTGGTGGGTGGGTAACAAAGGCTGGGCAGGGGCAGCACAGAAGGAGAATCTGTTGTGTTTGGAAGATGTGGGAACCATAAACACAGATGCTGAAGAAGAAAGCAATTGAGAAGCTGAATGGCACTTGCATAGGTTTACAGCTGTGTGCATGCTTAAGCATATTGCCAAGTGGAAAGCTGAATGAGGAAGGTAACAAGAGATAATCACGCAGGAGGCCCTGTGCAGTGTTGGTGTCTATCCAGATCTCCATCACAGACCTTCCCACTGATTTAAACCTTTGCTTTTCGTGGGTAGGAAATGAGTCAGGGTGACTACAGAGCTTAGAGTTTGGCCTATGCAGATCAACAAGAGTAGTAGGGAAGGAATAAAATGCGGCATAAGTAAGAGTGGCTAAGGACTGGAAGAGAAGCAAAGAGTAGCAGTGGGTGTAAGTTGCAGCAAAAGAGGTTCTGCCTCAACACAAGAGGGAACTTCTTTACGGTAAGGGTCACAGAGCACTGGAACAGGCTCCCCAGAAAAGTTGTGGGGAAAGTCTCCTTCTATGGAGGCTTTCAAGGCCGGTCTGGATCTGTTCCTCTGTGATCTGTGTATTGCCCTGCTCTGGCACGGGGGTTGGACTCGATGATCTCCTTGGGTCCCTTCCAACCCCTAACATCCTGTGATCCTGTGATCAGTGTGAGGGAAAGAGTAAGAGCTATGGTGAGGAATGAGGAAAAGACTGTCAGATGAATTACTTGCTAGGGCTACCTGATGAAGCCTTTGGAGATCATAAAAGCACAGAGTCAGATTTAGGGTGATGTGGCATCACTCCCTGGTCATGGAGCGTATGTCACCTGGGTTAGTGGGTAAGACATTCACATGCCCTTGCTGGCTGAGTGATATTCCTTTTTTCCCATTCTTTCAGCTTGAAAACAGCCTGGAGTAAAGTTTGCTTCCCGCTGAACATATTTGCAGCACCTAGGAAGTCCAAGGCCTAATACCAGTTGCAACCACCATGTACTCTTCTACTAACAGCACCAAAAGAGGCAGAGCAGCGAAGGGAGGCAAGGGGTAGGGGGGGAAGATTGGAATCTTGGACTGAGCAAGCAGAAAGCAAAGGGTGGAGTGTTTCTAAAATTAAGCAGCCCCTTAATTTTTATTGCTTCATAGCTCGAAGTAGCTTTGGCCTATGTAGTTAAAATGGAGTATGACAGGGTACCAGCAGAGACAGTTGTTCTGTTGGGCTGTTTGCATGGTTCGTGTTTGCTGCACAGCTGCTGTAGGAAATGCAACGCCATGAGTAGACATATATAACTGGAGGGGGGGAAGGGGAGATGAATAAACGTGTTTCAAAGAACAAGGAGAAGTCTAAATGCCAGCAAAGGGGTATATGAGTCAGTCATTGGGAGAATACTATTATTGGATATGTAAGTAGGATTGTACAAAGCGCTCAGAGGAGGGATGCTACTAGAAGAAAAGGGGAATTAATAAGGGAAGGTAGCATTTGGATAAGTGACAGTGAATGAATGAGGCAGTATGCTCTGATGTGCCGTGAGCCAACACAGGGCCTGGAGTGAAAGCAGAGGGAGAAAGCAGAGTGAGTGTGGTGAAGGCTGAAAAGGCAGAGATCATGGACAACTGAGGAGGAGTGTTATTGGAGACTGCTGGAATACAATGGAATGGCTGAGTGTATGTTAAAAGACTCTACTTGGCTTTTGGCAGAATAATGGTGACAAAGTGTTTCTGCTCTACTGTGTCGGGATTAAGGAAATAAATGAGGTGGAACTCCATGGGAGGAGAGGAGGTGGTTGTGCTGAGGAGGCAGGAGGAAGCCCAGGACTCAGCTGGAGCTAGCCAGCAGAGGTGGATTAGGCTGGGATGGATGAGTGATGTGCAGGAATACAGCCCTGCTTTTCCAAAGGAGAAAGCTGCGTTTGTCACAGGCAATGCCCTGTAGATTATGGATGTGGTTGAGAGGAGCGGTGCAGTACCCAGGCCTTTTGCATGAGTTCAGGCCAGACGTGGAGCTTCATTAATTGCTGCTCCTGGTACACTCAGCAACGAAGCTGCAGACTCCTTGAATCCATAACATGCTGAATTTGAAACTTCTCTGTTTCCAAATCCAGGGCCGCAGCCTAACAGACCTGTCACAGAATCATGGAATCATAGAATGGATTAAGTTGGAAGGAACCTTAAAGATCATCCAAACCCCCACCATAGGCAAGGACACCCCGCACTGGAACAGGTCACTCAAGGCCTCCTCAAACCTAGCTTTGAGCACCTCCAGGGAGGGGTCATCCACAACCTCCCTGGGCAACCCATTCCAGTGTTTCCAGTTCTTCCTCAAGAAGAAGTTCCCACATGTCTGGCTGATCATCCTTGCAGCCTAAAATGCTGAGTGCTAGCAAGTCTGCCCAGGCAGGGGCTGAGAAGTCCAGCCACTGCAGTGAGTAGATCAGCCGAATCTGCAGCAGGGGCCAGGGCATCTCCAGCCCTGGAGGGACAGATTTCTGGAGCCTTTAATTTGGGTCTGGCTGGGAGCAGCACCAGTTCTTATTTTGGTTTTGAGACTCCAAATTTCCAGCGAGCTGCTTTTTTGGCTAGCTTGGCTTGATTGAGTTGGTAGAGAGACAGATGTAGGAGGATAATGGGGAGAGGGGGTGGTAAGTGGCAGAGCTATTGCCTTAGAGAGAGGGAAGGATGCCGTGTAAGTACTGCCAGTCCCCATTCAGTGAGCAAGTGGTGAGTCAGGGGCAGATACTGAGTCAGCAAGAAGGCGGACGGTAGGCAGGTGGGTGGAGCACCCTGGCCAGCTCGGTACCAACCGCTCAGCCACGCCGCTGCCCTCGCTCCTCGTGGGAAAGGTGCAGGCAGTGGTTCAGGATACCTCATCGTGGTCTCTCCCCCTCACATGCAGGTCCCTGGTCTGCCTGTCTGAGCCAGTGGGGCTTCAGAGAGGCTCCCTGACCGTGGCCTCTGGTGAGCACATTTTCTCCTGGCAAGTTTATGCTCCTGCTTGCAAACACTGCCTCTCTGCGAGGTGTGCTAGTGAAAGAAGGGGAATGAAAACAGCTGGTGAAGGCAGGAGAGAGCCCTGCAGCCTGTCTCACCCCAAGGTATCACTCATGCAGTCAGGGAGCTGGCGGAAGGTAGGAGGAGGGAGAGAAAAAAGAAAGAAAGAAAGAAAAGAAGAAATGAGGTAGAAACGAGAGTGAGAGAGAGAAAATATTTGAGAGATGAAAAGAAATTACCATACGGCAGGATCCTGTTATTCAACCTAATTTTCAAAGGACTGCAGCTGTCGCACTGAGATAATCTGTTAATTATAACAGTCATTGTGTTTTGGCAATGGAAGAAGAAAACAGGCTCTAAACAAGGCAAGGTAGTGGGGAATAGAGAAGGGAGGCACGGCTAGCATGTCAAAATGCATGTCAGGTGTTAGCTGGAAATGTAGGTGGGCGAGCTGGCCGGGAGGAGGGTCCCTCCCCAGTGGGACTGAGCTGCCACTGCCTGGGGGTGGAGGATGGAGGGAAGGTGGAAGCAGCCACGTAGAAACACAATGTCCTGTGCAGCATGGCATTACTTGTCTTGCTGAATCCAGGCACCCATTGACCAGAGGAGGAGCTTTGAGAGGCTGAAATGTCCCCACTGGCCCATGCTGCCACAGTATTTCACCTTTGGGACACCCGAAATAGCTTCTCCATGTCCTTCCACACCTTTCCTCTGCTCCTGCTCCTCACCAGATCAGAAGTGCATCTGCCATATATGAACCATCATCTGTAGTGGCTTCTGCTTCTGACTGACTGCATTTGAAGGAAACCTGAGCACAGAGGCTGCCCTCTCTTCTGGCGACTTGCAGATGAATGACTTAGGATGGCAGACATACTAGCTGGGGAGACCTTTCAAGGGCAGCCTCTTCCTTTTGTGGCAATGATGGCTATGGAGTTCCTATACTGGAGCTGTACTAAAGTGGCTCTTTGTCCTACTTGGAGGGAGGTCTCACTGCCAGCAATGGAAACTGTCTCAGATGGCTGCCCAGGGGAAGGTCAGCTAGAAGGTGAGAGCACGTTGAAGGAATCTGGAATGCCAGTGCTTGTGCCCTGCAGGAGTTTTCAGGCCTGGAGGTATTCTCTACAGCATGACTGGCCACCAGTGCACCTTGTAACGTGATTGCTGCCCTCAGCCAGGACCTGTGTGATTCCTTAGGCTACAAGTCCCTCCAGCAAGAGACAGCAGTGAGCTCTAAGGCAAGGACTAACCCCTTCCATGACCCTTCCCTGCTCTACCAGCAAGGCAGCATGTTTTGGGGCATTCCAAATAGCTGGCTTGCTGGGGATGTTTTATCATCCAGAAATACTGGAGCTATGCTTGGTTTCAGGGAGGGCATCTCTCAATACCTTGTGGTCCTGCCTGTTACAGCCAGCCCGGTGAAAGCCAGGAGGTGCTGTTGCAGAAACAGGACAGCAAGGCCAGCACAAGACAGCAGATGTGTCACAGTAGCCCTGAGGGGGTGGATGTCTTCATAGGGACATCACATACTGCCCAAGAATTTCTCCTGGCCTCATGCTGGACACGCTGCCCTCCCCTGCAGCAGTGCCTCACACACAGAGTCAGTATGCCCACCCTGCTCCCACAGAGCTGCCACTCCTGTCCCTTCCCCCCCATCAGCTCCTAGAGAGCAGAAGTCACTCCTAGAGCAACTCGCTCCCATGTGCACATACAGCCAGACAGCCCTCACACCCTGCTCCCTGCAGTGATTCATGTTGGGGGACACATGCAGAGGGAGTGCTGCCACCCCTTCTCCTGCAGCCCTTCTCTGGCACGCACACTTGTACACCCACTCCTGTGACCCACGCACGCCCACGCTCAGCCTGCGCCTCCCCCCGTGCCCTGCGGCCCCGCACACATGCTCACACTCAGAGAATCATAGAATCATAGAATCAACCAGGTTGGAAGAGACCTCCAAGATCATCCAGTCCAACCTAGCACCCAGCCCTAACCAATCAACCAGACCATGGCACTAAGTGCCTCATCCAGTCTTTTCTTGAAGACCCCCAGGGACGGTGCCTCCACCACCTCCCTGGGCAGCCCATTCCAATGCCAATCACTCTCTCTGTGAAGAACTTCTTCCTAACATCCAGCCTATACCTCCCCTGGCACAACTTGAGACTGTTCTATTGGTGGTTGCCTGGGAGAAGAGGCCACCCCCCACCTGGCTACAATGCCCCTTTAGGTAGTTGTAGATAGTAATAAGATCACCCCTGAGCCTTCTCTTCTCCAGGCTAAACAGGCCCAGCTCCCTCAACCTCTCTTCATAGGATTTGTGCTCCAGGCCCCTCACTGCACAGGGACTCCCCCCACACACTGACAGTGCTGTCACAGACCACAGAGTGGGTTGGGTTGGAAGGGACCTCCAAAGGTCATCTACTCCAACCCCTCTGCAGTCAGCAGGAACATCCTCAACTAGATCAGGCTGCCCAGAGCCTTGTCAAGCCTCACCTTGAATATCTTCAGGAATGGGGCCTCAACTACCTCCCTGGACAACCTGTTCCAGTGTTCCACTACCTTTGTGGTAAAGAACTTGTTCCTAACATCCAGTGTAAATCTGCTCTTCTGTAGTTTGAAGCTTCTGTCCCTTGTCCTGGTGCTGCAGGCCTTGGTAAACAGTCTCTCTCCAGGCTTCTCACAGGCACTTTAAGGTACTGGAAGGTCATTACTAGGTCTACCCAGAGCCTTCTCTTTTTCAGGCTGAACAACCCCAGCTCCCTCAACCTGTTTTCATATCAGAGGTGCTCCAAACCCCTGATCATCTTCATGGCCCTCCTCATGACCCACTCTATCAGGTCCACATCCTTCCTACATTGAGGGCTTCAGAGCTGGATGCAGTACTTCAGGTGAGATCTCCCCAGAGCAGAGCAATGCTTCTTTTGATGCAGCCCAGGGTGTGAATTGCTTTTCTGGGCTGCAAGTACATGCTGCCTGCTCATGGCCAGCTTCTTGTCCATCAGCACCCAGGAGTCCTTTTCTGCAGGGCTGGTTCACTCTGGCACTTTCTCCCCACCTACAATCATAGAATCAGCCGTGTAGAAAGTGACTTCCAAGATCATCCAGTCTGACCTAGCACCCAGCCCTGTCCACTCAACTAGACCATGGCACTAAGTGCCTCATCCAGTCTTCTCTTGAACACCTCCAGGGATGGTGACTCCACCACCTCCTTGGACAGCCCATTCCAATGCCAATCACTCTCTCTGTGAAGAACGTCCTCCTAACATCCAGCCTAGACCTCCCCCAACACAACTTGAGACCGTGTCCCCTTGTTCTGTTGCTGGTTGTCTGGCAGAAGAGACCAACCCCCACCAGGCTACAGCCTCAGATAGTTGTAGACAGCAATGAGATCTGCACAGAGATTGACCCCCATATACACTTGGCCTGCATGGACACCCCATCACCTATAGCAACTCTTCCACATATACTCCCCTTCTACATTGTGCCCCTGAAGCTAACACCCTGCCCCCTCCTCCTCCTTTCTCTTAAGTGACTCACAGCCCTGTGAGCTGGGGTCATTCAGCCTGAAGAAGACAAGTTTGAGGAGAGACAATATCACTCTCTATAACTACTTAAAAGGAGGTTGCGTTGAGGTAGGGGATGAGAGGAAATGACCTTAAGTTGCACCAGGACAGGTTTGGAGTGGACATTAGGAAAAAATGTATTCACGGAAGGGTCCTTGGGCACTGGAACGGGAAGGTGGTGGAGTCACCATCCCTGGAGCCATTTAGATGATGTTTGGATGAGGTGCCTGGGGACATGGTCTGACAGTTGTGTACAGGGAGTTGCTAGGTTATGGTTGGACTCAATGATCTTAAGGCTTTTTCCAACCAGGTGTTCCTGTGATTCATGCACAGCCAGGCACAGGCAGAGCCATCTTACCGTTGCATTCCCTATGGCAGGTCCCTGCAGACGGTCAGGCAGAGCCTGTGCTCCCTCCCCATTGCCAACAGGAACACTTGCTAAGCCTTTGCACTGCCTCATGTCTGGGCTCGCAGGATGACACCAAGGGGAGTGATATTTCCCAGGCACCCCTCTCCCAGGGATGGGGAGTGACAAAGGCAGCTTTATTGCTGCTAATATTTTTTTTATAGAACCTGCAATCCCTTGACATCTTCTCCTACCTGGAGAAAACTGCTTCCCGTGCCTACCCCCATGCACACACACGTGGGCTGCTTCCACAGGCTGGCTGGGTGGAGCTAGCTTGACGCAAATCCCCCTTAATCTGCAATAATCATATTAATATACAAGGTAACCATTTCACTTTGGAAAACAAAGGTGGCTTTCTGGCCTGCCAGGGAACCACTGGCATATGAAAGACCTTTCTGCCAATATTTATCACTCTAAAATAAGATTTAAGCTTCTAAAGCTCTCTCTTTTATGCTTCTGAGCTGCTTCGTTTTTGTCCCCTGAGCTTTCCTATTCTCTCTTCCTTGCTGCCTAACAAATTAGGCATCTACTCGCTGCTGGGGAGGCACGATGGGAGAGCAGAGCTTTAGATACAGACTCATGTTGGTGGGTTCTAATTTTTTTTTTTCCATGGTTAGTCTTTAGCTGTTCGGCCCAGAAAAGGTTTTCAGTTAAGCACTGTGCATTTTCTTGAGCCTAGATGTGTGGGTAATGCAGCTGGAACTTTAGGTTAACACCTGAGCATCTCCTTGGGGTAGTCCTGCAGCCTGTATTTCACCTCTCTGCCCTTCCTCACTGCAGGGCCTTATCATTGCTGGCTAGAATTGGAGCACTGAGAGCATCTTTGCAGCAGTGTCCTGTGAGGAGAAGCTGAGATCCTCTGTGGGCTTCCTCACCACGGTGTCCTGCTGGGGTCCTGGTGCTTTGAGTTTCTGTGTGTAAGGGACATCTGGAGATAGGGAGCTGTGAGCTTACTCCCTACTCATGGCAGGGCCAGACTAACTTTCGGTGTTCAGTTTTGGGCTCCCCAGTTTAAGGGACAGGGATCTGCTGAGAGGGTCCAGTGGAGGGCTATGAGGATGATTAGGGGACTGGAGGGCATGGCTTATGAGGAGAGGCTGAGGGACCTGGGGCTGTTTAGTCTGGAGAAGAGAAGACTTAGAGGGGATCTGATAAATGTTTTATCTGAAGGCTGGCCAGGAGGAGTGGGACAGGTTCTGCTCACCTGCTCCCTGGGATAGGACAAGGAGTGTGTGAGTTACAGCAAAAGAGGTTCTAGCTCAACACAAGGGGGAACTTCTTTACTGTAAGGGTCACAGAGCATTGGAATAGGCTTCCCAGAGAGGTCGTGGAGTCTCCTTCTCTGGAGACTTTCAAGGCCTGTCTGGATGTGTTCCTCTGTGATCTGTGTTAGATAGTATTGTCCTGCTCTGGCAGGGGGCTTGGACTCAATGATCTCCTTGGGTCCCTTCCAACCCCTAATATCCTGTGATCCTGTGATCCTGTATGTGACTGTAACCCCAGCAGTTACTGTAGATTCATATATAATGATATGAACCTGCCCAGAGCTGAACCACAGGATTTCTCTTCTGGCAGCACTCTGCCAAAGCTCACAAAGCCTCCAGCAGTGAGTGGCCAGCCTTCTGCAGGACCCACTGATACCAGTTCAACCCCTGTCAGGGATGAAGTCTTGGTCTGGTTAGTGACATGAAAACACTTTCTATTGCAGGAATTTCTAGGCAAACTGTACAACTTCTTTTATTTTTATGTTTCTTCCAAAGTCAGATTTTTGGAGCAACAGGGCCAATTGCATATAAATGTAACACTGGGATGGCTTTCAGAGATGCTGAGATTTTATGTGTTTCATGAAAACAGGGGGAATAAATTAGACAATAGAGAACATGAGAGAGAAAGAACTTTGCAGAGATCCATTAAAGGAATGAGAGCTGTGTGCACTGAACCCTTACTGGACACCAGAGAATCATAGAATCAACCAGGTTGGAAGAGACCTCCAAGATCATCCAGTCCAACCTAGCACCCAGCCCTGGCCAATCAACCAGACCATGGCACTAAGTGCCTCATCCAGGCTTTTCTTGAACACCTCCAGGGACAGTGACTCCACCATCTCCCTGGGCAGCCCATTCCAATGCCAATCACTCTCTCTGGGAAGAACTTCCTCCTAACATCCAGCCTGTACTTTCCCTAGCACAACTTGAGACTCTGCCCCCATGTTCTGTTGCTGGTTGCCTAGAAGAAGAGGCCAACCCCACCTGGCTACAGCCTCCCTTCAGGTACTTGTAGACAGCAATGAGGTCACCCCTGAGCCTCCTCTTCACCGGGCTAAACAACCCCAGCTGCAGTATAAGACATTCTCTCTCTCTTTCAGACACATACACACAAATGTCTTTCATGGCACAAATCTATGTGTCATCAGGCTTCCTGATCCCTCTTCTCTTGGTCTCAAACTGCTCAGGGATGCTGGGAGATCACACAGGGAACAGCCACAGATTTTTTACTCCATGACTCAGTGGTGACTCCTGCAATAAATTGCAGCATCCCTGAAATCAGTGGGGCTGATAGGGAAGGGGCTGCTGTCACCTATCACAGCCCTGCTGTGAGCTTCTCCCACAGCACTCTTACTAAAGACAAGGTCAAAAGGAAGGACCATCTCCAGGTGGTGATTTGAAGCACCTGCAATGATGTGCAGACCAGTAAGTATCACAGAAACTATCCAGCAGATTTGGAGAGTCCCTTAAAGTAAGGCACCAACTCCCAGTACCGCACACCTCTGGGAGCAGAGCTTTTGGAAAGTGGTTAGAGAAATCCTGGAAGAACCTTGAAGTCAAGAGATGGGGAGGCAAAGCCTTGTGGAGATGGTGCTCGTGCCCTGAGGCTCCCCAGGAGCAGGCAGCACGCTGAGCTGGGAAGAGGGCTGGTGCCCAGCTGCAGCACAAAGCACAAGAAAGCAGCAGGAGCTTTGGCCTGGTTTCGGGGTGTCCCCAGAGGAGCCAAGAATGTTTGGCAGGCTTTTAATGCATGCATTTGTAATGGCAGGCTCTTAGCACCGTTTAAGCAATGGTAGAATTAAGTGCTGCCTTTTCCAGTGCAGTGGGCCCCAGGGGGACAAGGTTGACAGGGTTAGAATTTCAGGCCCAAATTGCTGCTGCTGGTGGCTGCTCTGGTTGCCTTTTCAAAGTGTGGCCTCTATAATTTGTATCCTCACAGCCTTTCTAACCACTCAGCCCCCAGTTTGTCCCTTGTGGTTGTACCTGGTCTTATACCTGGAAATCTAACTAGTGACTGTACTCCTGTATCACCTCCTGTGCCACCTTCATCCTTGAGCCAGAGGTCTGTCTGGGGCTATCAGAACAACCATCCCCTGACTCGCATTTGGGAGTCTCCTCCCTTCCTCTTTCCCTCCCTACTCATTCCTCTGGATAGGGGACCCATCCTTGTCCTGTCCTTCCCACCTTCTCCATGCACTCTGGTGCAAAGAAATGTCAATATATAGAGACAACTGCTGGCAGGAAACAAACCTGAGGGAAGTCATTGGGAACTTGAAGCTGGTGGGTTGACTTTGTACCAGCCAAAAAGGGTGTAGCTATTCATGGACACAATGACATTACTGCTCCTTGATGCTCTTGCATGCATGAGGATGGCCAGGGACCAAAGGTACATGTAACAGCCTTTTGGGTTACATTGAAGAGCACTGGAACCCTACAGACCCAGCACATGGAAGAGGTGACCTTGCACCTACCCTGTGACATAGATCCCATGTCACAGCTTTTCTGTAACCATAGCCTCCCTCCAAAACAGGGTCTCCACAACTCATGCATCCCCCTTCCTCAGATCTCCTCTGGGATGGAGTTGCTTGCCTTTGCTCTTCCTGCCCACTCTTTTCCAACCCTATTTCTGCATGCTCTGTTGCTTGAGAGGCAAGAGAAGGAAACAGTCAACTCCACTGCCAGCACTTTTCAGGCCAGCAAAAAGGACAGAATGTTCCTTCCTGTCTGATTTATGTTCATCTAGAAGTAAACAGTTGAGGGAGGGCATGGTGCTGACCCCCATCCCTGTCCTCCCCTTGCCTATGAATTGCCAGCTGCTCCCAAAAGAGCAGGGCATGGCTGTGGTGGAGCTGGAGACTGGCACTCCTGTGGCAGCACTGCAGCAGGCACTGGTGGCATTGTGATGAGCTGAAATGGGGACAGGGCTGGAGGAGGCAGCTACTGGAATGGGCTGCCTGGGGAGGTGGTGGAGTCGCTGTCCCTGGGGCTGTTCAAGGCAGGACTGGACGTGGCACTTGGTGCCATGGTCTAGCCTTGAGCTCTGTGGTAAAGGGTTGGACTTGATGATCTGTGAGGTCTCTTCCAACCTTGGTGATACTGGTGATACTGTGATACTGTGAGGCCACAGACTGGGCTGGCCTCAAGGCCCTTCAGACCAGTGCAGTGGTGAAAAGAAGGGTGCCACTGGAGGAAGAATGGCAGAGTTTGCATGTTTCTTGCATGTAGCTTCCCTGGAGACCCAAGATGATCAATGTATCTGGTTTGAGGAAGGGCTTGGCCCTTGCTTTGGCCTGTGGCTGAAGGAAGGTTGCAGAGGCATTGCAGGAGTTAGGAAGCAGATCTTTGCATGGTGCCCTTCTTTTTATAGAACCACAGACTTGATTAAGCTGGGAAAGACCCTTCAGATCATTAAGTCCAACTGCCCACCACTAAACCACGTCACTAAGCACCACATCTTCTAAATACCTCCAGGCTCCCTGGGCAGCCTGTTCTGATGCTCAGCAACCCTTTCAGCGAAGCCGTTTTTCCGAGTACCCAATCTAAACCTCCCCTGGTGCAACTTGAAACCATTTCTTCTTGTCCTGTCTCTTGTTACTTGGAAGCAGAGACTGACAGCCACCTTGTTACAACAAGCATCCTTTCAGATAGTTGTAGAGAGGGATAAGGTCACCACCTTATTTTCCATCCACTCCCTAATCCAGTCACCACTTTCTTTTCCAGGCTGCTAGGATATCACCTCCTCCAACCCCTCTCTGTGCTACTTAAGTGCAGCTCCCAGAGTGAGGATGAGGTGGTCACAGCAATTACCAGGGAGGAGCTGCAGAGGAATGCAGCCCTGGCCTCAGAGTTTCTCCCTGTGAACCATGAACAAGCTTCATCAGGCACTGATGACTTCAGCCCAACATTTGGCACAGCCTGCTCTACCAGAATAGGTCAAAGCAAAGGGGATGGGAGGTTCCTGTGTGGAGTTGAATGTTTTGCAGGGTGTCTGATGAGGTGAGACAGACAGGCCAAAGTGTAACACTCAGAAAAGGATGCTAACTGAAATCTGGGCTAAACTTTTCATTGCTTGATGAGGGGCATCCCCTGGCCTCTTCAGAGTAGGCACACTTTGGCCACCAAGTGTGCAAAAACTGTGATTTTATCTGTGATGGTTTGGGTGTTACTTGCCCCCCCTACACTTTGGAAATCATCCAGGCTAGACTCAGCCAGCTCTGGAAATTGAATGAAGCTTATATTTACAGCTTAGCAGAATATACAAGCAGATATTTACAGTATATACAGTTATATACAGAAATATACAAGGTAAAAGGTAATACAGAAACACAACAGCCCTCCCAGAAACCTGAGTCCCCAGGAGGGGCTGCCAACTGTTCATTCACCTTCTCCCAGCCCTCTCAACCTTCCCCCAGTCCCAAGGAAGAATGGAGGTTCGGCCAGGGGGTTAGGAAGCAAAGTGGATTAATCAGAGAGATGGCAGAGAGGCTGGAGAGAGAAAAAAATGCAGCTCCGAGCTCCCCAGCAGAAGCAGTAGTGCCTTATCTAGGTTTGCATTCTTGTTCTTATACCTCTCAGCAAGCCTATGAGTGAAGTAGACCTCATTCTGTGTCCCTTTCACAGCCTGTAATCTAGTCCTTCTCACCAAAACATTCTAGCCTGCTTCAAACTAGCACATTATCTGCCACAGTTTTGTTCAGTGGAAGAGACTGGGCAAAGTGAAGGAGCATTAGAGAGAAAAGTAAAGGGACAGAGAAGGTGTGGAAGTTTGGCTGGATCTCTGTGTGGAGTCACCTCTGGAAAGGTGGAACAAGGCAAGGGACAAGCTCTGAAGAATATCAGAAGCCTGGGGGTCCCAACCTGTAGAGTGCCAGATGTGCCTCCTTTCTGATGCATCTGGGGAGACAGTGTCAGGAAATTATTTCTCATTGGATTATAAGGCTGAGAAACAAAGCAACAGACTGTAAAAACCTCTGCCTTCTGCTTCAGTGCTGGCTGATGCAAAGCTGAGGCAGCAGCTGGAGGCCATCATATGACAGCCACAGATGACATGAGTTTTGTGGCCTCAGATGCCGAGCTGTGGGGAACAGAGGCTTGCTTTCTGTCTTTTCCATTGGTCTAGCTCTTCTCTCCCTCCCCTTCCCCATCTTGGCTTTACTTTTTGGATTATTGAATATTTAAGTGTTTCTCTGTGACACTATCTCTGATCCTTTAATCCAGCTGGCCTGGTAATTCCACAGACCCAAATCAGCTCAGATTTCTCCACAGACGTAAGCCTTGTTCCTCAAGGGTTCACTCCTCCTCCACTTATCTTCCTTCATTTTATTTCTGCCCTTTGTATCTCTGTGCTAGAAATTGGTTTGGCTTTTGCAGCAAAAGCTTCAGTGATATCTTTAGTGAGCAGTCTCTCCCCAAAATAAAAGGAGCAAGAGGGAATCTTTATTTTTCATTAACTAAGAATCTTTGCTCTATTTTTTATTGTTTTATTTCTCCTCAAAATCTAAAAAAAAAAATTGCCTACATTTTCTCTGCTCTATGAAATTATTTCCTAGGAGAAAACCCCTGCCAGGCTCCTGTCTCAGCAGAGTGGGAGAATAGTTGAAGCCGTAGCTGGAGGAAAGGGTGCTCCAGGCTGCCCTTCTCAGTCAGAATCAGGATCTTGCCCGTGGCCCAAAACCACACTGAAGCAAATGTCACTTTGATGCTGATTCCTGCAAGGTGTCCTTTTCCACAGCAGTGCAATGTTCACAAACCCCCAAGGAAAGGTGGCAAGGCAGGAAGGTGGAAGCTGTGCACCTCTCTCTGGTGGGAGTTAGGTGGGTGATGTGCTCCAGCTCAGGACTGCTGCCATTTCTGGGTGAGAGACTGGAGGCTGGTATTTGACACATTGCCTTCACCCTGCCCCCTCTCAGCATGCTCAAGCCAGGCTGGCTCACCTCAACAGCCTTGTCCCTGCACCGAGTGGCAGGGACAATTTTTAGAGCACAAGTGGTTACACATGACTTGAATTATTTATCCCTCTTGCATCAAGGAAGGAAGGAAACCAAGAAAAAGGTGTTGCTTTTTTCCTTTTTCTTGTCAGAGGGAGGAGATTTGTGTGTTTCTCTACTTCGTGTATGCTGTGCACACCATCTTCAGGTAGCTGAAAATCAATCCTTGGCTGTGGATGTGCTTGGGGCTGCTTTTGTTTATGCCAGAAGTCTTGATCCTCTTACAGCCTTCTATTTCCCACCCTCCATCCCCTTCGCCTTCTTCCCCCTTTTACCCCTTTCTGCTCCCTTCTACCACTGCCTTCCCCTGTGTCCCTGGCTGTGTTCACGTTACCTTGGAGAACCCAGGTACCCTTCTGTGTTCTCCTGATACAGGAGTATCCAGTGAGGGTTCCCTTCTCAAAGGCTTATCAGCGTGCCAGGCATCGCCCCTTACTTGAACCCCCTCCCATAATCCTGTGTCACCCCCATCTTCTTTTTCTCCTGAGCCCTTGCCGCCAGTGCTCTTATCACAGAGGCCCCTCCAACTGATGTCTCTTCTCGTCTCCCGTGTGTTTTCTTTTCCAGATTCCAGTGACAGATGGATCTCTCTCGTGCGCACTTGCTCTTTCCCTCTCTGGCTTCTTTTTGTTTTCCATGTGTTTGATCTGAAGCTCTGAAGCTTCTCAGAGGGAACTCTGGAGAGACCGAAGAGAAGGAGAAGGAACCAAGGAAGTGTGAGCGACAGAGGAGGCAGCCCTGCCTTGTTCTTGCGATTTGGAAATCACACCGTGGAGGGATGGGGGAAGACTAGAGGCTGGGAGAGGCTTTTCTTCTTTTTTTCTGGGGGTGAGTTCAGCGTGGGTGGGGGGTGGGTGGGAGGGAGAAAACTGGAAAAGGTGGATGAGTCGCTCATCAGGCAAGATTAGTTATCCTCAGCCGGGATTTTCGTTTAGAAAAGAAGCACAAGGTAGTGCCCATCCAGACCAGTCATCCACGATCATAGCTTTTGGGTGTGCTGAAAGCAGACTGTGTGTGTTCTGCCTGCTCCGTGCTCCTGGCTTGACCTAGAGGGCAAGAAGAAATAATGGTGACGACATCCAACAGAACTGGGATGCTCACGCCCTTCCGCTGCTGAACCCCGGTTACTGCTCCTTTCTCTTCCCTCTGCCCCTTAATTTCCTTTCCCTGTGGTCCTGAGTTTTGGGGTTGGTTTGTTTCTCTTTCTTTTTATTTTTTTTCTCCTGATGAGGGCACCACTGCAGACCATGATGTGCCTGGGGTTGTGGGCAGCTGCCCTGCTCTGCTTGTTTTCCCCTGGCACCGTGCGAGGTGACTGTTGGTTGATTGAGGGGGACAAGGGTTACGTGTGGCTGGCCATCTGCAGCCAGAACCAGCCCCCGTATGAGACCATCCCCCAGCATATCAACAGCACCGTGCACGACTTGCGTCTGAATGAGAACAAGCTCAAAGTGGTGCTGTACTCCTCCCTCAACCGCTTTGGCAACCTGACTGATCTGAACCTGACCAAGAATGAGATCTCCTATATTGAGGATGGGGCTTTCATGGGCCAGTCAAACCTCCAGGTCTTACAGCTGGGCTACAACAAACTCACCAACCTGACGGAGGGCATGCTGCGGGGCATGGCCCGCCTCCAGTTCCTCTTTGTGCAGCACAACCTGATTGAGCTGGTCACCCCAACTGCCTTCTCGGAGTGCCCCAGCTTGATCAGCATTGACCTGTCATCAAACCGCCTCAGCCGCCTGGAGGGGAACACTTTCACCAGCTTGAGCAATCTGATGGTGTGTGAGCTGGCTGGGAACCCCTTCAACTGCGACTGCAGCCTCTACAGCTTTCTTAACTGGCTGGCACTCTTCAACAATGTCACCAAGAACTATGACCGGCTCCAGTGTGAGACTCCACGGGAGTTCGCTGGGTACCCACTTCTGGTACCTCGGCCTCACCACAACCGCAATGCCATCACCATCTTCCAGTCCATGTGCAGAGGTGGCACCATCCCCTCCCTTTCCAGGGCCAACCCCACTCCTTACACGCCTGACTCCCAGAGAGATCTAGATGAAGGCTCAGCCATCAGCCCTGGTGACTTCCTCTCAGTCAAGCCTCCAGCCTCCTCCACCACTGACTCCTCCTTCAGTCCCAGCATCAAGCTCCATGATGTCACCATCACCTCAGCCATTCTGATGGTAACCATCCCCATGCCCTACAGTAAGATGTATGTGCTGGTCCAATACAACAACAGCTACGTTTCTGACATAGCCACACTGAAAAGCAAGAAAGAATATGTCACTGTCAACAAGTTGAAGGCCCACACAGATTATACATTCTGTGTGGCCTCCATTCGCAACAACAGGCGCTACAACCACACTTGCCTGACCTTTGCAACCCGGAGCAAAGGCAGGGAGGATCCCATTTCCAGTACTTCTACCACCACCCATTATATCATGACCACCCTGGGTTGCCTCTTTGGGATGGTCATTGTCCTGGGGGTGGTGTACTACTGCCTGCGGAAGCGGAGGATGCAGGAGGAGAAACAGAAGTCCCTCAATGTCAAAAAGACCATTCTGGAAATGCGTTATGGGTCAGATATAGATACCAGTACCATGGTCCATCCTTCCCAGAAGCTGGGTGAGCCACCAGTCATCCCTGTCTCAAGAATGTCCTCCATTCCTTCTATGATTGGGGAGAAGTTGCCTCCATCAAAGTCAATAGAGGCTGGGATGGAGACTCCTAAAGTCACCACTAAAGGTAACTACATTGAGGTGCGGACTGGTGGTGGGGATGGACTGGAGCGAACCCAGCGGGACGAGGATCTGAGAGAACTTGACAATGGGCAAGGCTCAGCTGCTGAGATCTCTACTATAGCCAAGGAGGTAGACAAGGTCAACCAGATCATCAACAACTGCATTGATGCCCTCAAGCTGGACACAGCCTCCTTCCTGGGTGGTGGGACTGGTGTTGACTCAGATATGGCCTTTGAGTGCCAGTCCATCCCAGCCAGTTCCTCGGGTGGGCTAGAGCGGCCCAGCTTTCTTTCCCCAGCCTACAAGGAGAGCTCCCACCACCCTTTGCAGCGCCAGCTCAGCGCTGATGCTGCCGTGGCCAGAAAGACCTGCAGCATCTCCTCTAGTGGCTCCATCAAGAGCGCCAAGGTCTTCAGCTTGGATGTGCCTGACCACCCACCGCTCAGCAAGTCTGACTCCAAATACATTGAGAAGGGCAGCCCACTCAACAGCCCTTTGGATCGTCTTCCTTTGGTGTCCCCAGGTGCCATCCACCACTTGGAGGTGAAGCCTTCTTACCACTGCAGTGAGCACCGACACTCCTTCCCGGCTCTGTACTATGAGGAAAGTGCAGACACCTTGAGCCAGAGGGTGTCCTTCCTCAAGCCACTCTCCAGGTCCAAGCGAGACTCCACATATTCCCAGCTCTCCCCCAGACACTACTTCTCAGGCTACTCTTCCAGCCCTGAGTACTCATCAGAGAGCACCCACAAGATCTGGGAGCGATTCCGGCCTTACAAGAAGCACCACAGGGAGGAGGTTTACATGGCGGCTGGGCATGCCCTGCGGAAGAAAGTTCAGTTTGCCAAGGACGAGGATCTGCATGACATCCTGGATTACTGGAAAGGAGTCTCTGCTCAGCAGAAGCTGTGACTCTCCCTTGCTCTTTCCAAGGAAAAGCAGAACAAAACAAGACCCCCTCCCCAACAAACCAGATAAAAAACCCCCAACAAAACAAAAAACAAACCATGCCACTTGACTGTGAAAAATAAACACCAACAAAACCCTCCCGTCAAAGACAAAACTGACAGAATCCTTTCTTAAAGTTTACAACAACAACAGCAAACTCTCTCACACACAGACACACAGACACCCCCCACCCCCCACCCCCAGATTGTTTCTACTGTGTTATGGGGACCACTGTTTTGCCTGCAGATGGTTGGGAGGAGTATCCTGCTCTGACACTGTGGTAACGGCACTGGAGCGCAGGTGGGTGGGAATGGCCTGGGAGGAGGTGACAGCAGTGGCAGGGGGAGGGCAGGGGTAGACTCCCACTGGATATGAAACAGTTGTGAACTCTTGCTCTTTCTGTTCCTGTTGAGGGCTGGTTCTTCTTTTTGGATGGGAGGGGAGAGCTTCGGTCTAGAAGGCTTGTCTGCCCACCTGGCACACCTGGTTTCCCAACTCTTCCATCACTCATTTTACCCTCATTTCTTTCAGCAGTGGAGGCCTGGCCCCTTCCATGATAGGTGGGATTTATTGAAGGAAATTAGCTGCTTCTTTGCCTTTGCCCTTCCCCACCCTTCTCTGTCAAAGCTCCCTAGGCTTGCACTTTCTGTCTAGATATTTCATGGAGCTCCATTCTCCCCAGAGGATGGAGAAGAAGTGTGAAGGAACAAGAGAGGCAAGGACCTCCGTGCAGCAGGCTCTGTGCTCTTGCTGATCTAACTGGTTTCCTTCTCCTGCCATGTTGTTGATGATGAATACCAGCAATTCTGGAGTGACAGAAATTCTCCAGGTCTGCTCAGAGATAGTAGGAATGTGCTCTTTGTCCTGGCAAGCCAAGTCCTCAAGGAGTGGTGGAGGAAAAGACAGCCAGGCCTAGTCTCACAGAGGTGTAAAGGGTTCCCAGCTCTCCACCAGTGTCACAGGTCCAAGATCCTCCCTACCATACACACCTGTACTCAGGCTGCCCTTGTGCACTAAGTTTGCTACTTTCTGTTCATGCTTCCCTTGCTGTAAAGAAGGGACGTGGAGAGGAGCTCAGCAGAAGCTGTTGCAGCTCTTGCCTTGCACCATGAGGTATGAGGTGGATGTGCACAAGGAGAACGTCACTCAGTGTCAAGAATAGGATTTGAGTTGCTCACCTCACTGGGTTGATAGAAAAGCCACAAAGTATTATTCCCTTTGAAAAGGCCATGGACATTTTGACATAGATAGGAGACAGCCTAGGTTGAAGGCAGAAGCACAGGGCATGAAGGGGATGCAAGACCGGGGCCTGGGAGTAGCCCAGGAAGGATGGCTCCAGAAGAGGCTCCCTTTGTGTGTGCAGCCACACTGTGTATGCTGGGATTGAAGAGGATACCAACCTCTGGATGACAGTATTCCTTTGAATACTTGGAGACCCTCATGAGAGTCAGAGCAACCTATCACTTCCTAAATCCTCCATCTTCTGACAGTTAGCTGTGACAGATATTTCTTAGGGATCCTTTAATATCTTACCAAAAAGCCAGAGTAATTTGCTACGTCCCAACCTCTGTCCCTTGGATAAAAGATCTACCACAAAGCTGGGAATGAGCACACTGCTCTCCCTACTTTCTCCCGTTTCTGAGCAGCCCAACAAAGCACAATCTTGGTGCCATCTGACCCAAAGTTTACTTGTGAGGCTGGGGTGCTGCCTGCCGAGCGCACCTTTCTGTAGCACAGCTCCTCTCCATGAGCTGCACACGCTGCTCAGCTCAGTCAGGATGAGGGTGAGGGCTTGTGCTATGCTGGCCTTTTCTAAGTAGCTATTTTCTTTCTGAGTTGCTCCTTAGAAGCCCCAGCATTTTGGGCACTCACAGGAGAATGATGAGGGTGTAGGAGCTTCTCTGGGAGGGATTTGCACACTGGGTGTAGAGAGTCTGCCTGTTATCTGTCAGGTAATAGCTCTGGCAGCTGTGAGAGCTGGTTTCTATGCTGCAGGTGACATGACTTCTTTTTCTGCAAGTTACAAGCAGAACTGGGCAGAACTTGGTGCGCAAAAATCAGAGGGGGAATCCCCAAGGTCTGAACCTATGAAGATCTGTGGGGTTCCTTCCTTGTAGGGATGCTGATATAATCCTAAAATGGGTCCTTATTGCCTCAGCCTCCCTCACTGTCAGTCTGCTTCCCCACAGTCAAAGCATCAATTTGCCTTGAGTCCAGAGGTATTCCTGGGACTGACTCCACACTGTAAGAACCATTCCAGGCCAGAGGGAGAGCTGTGCACACACACACATGTGTGCATATGTGCGGGAGAATGCAGGGAAGTCACATCACTGCTGCCAGACACTCCTTCATGTTGGGTCAGTGCAGCAAATCAAGAATGGTAAATGTTGTGGGAGACGCTTAGGCACAGCACAGACCTCTCCAGCTACTAGGAGGAGAGATCCCAGTGATCTTCCAGCGTAGCAGCCATCGAAGCAGGAAAGAACAATGGCTGGGGTGTAGAACTGGACAGGGAAAAAGAGATGATAGGTATGGGGAGATGGAGTCCTGTTCCTCTTCCCATGTCTTCCCTACCTGTGCTTCTCTGCTGCATGGTCTTGTAATCAGTCCCATTCAGCCTATATTTTCGAGGGGACCATTAACTTCTACTGGTTTCTTCTCCTTCTCTCCGTCACCCCAGCGAGGCAGAAAAGAAAGGTGAGGGATAAAGATATCATCAGGCCCTTCTTTTGCCTGCTGTGGGGTAAGGCTGGGAAGGAGGGAGCAGCCACTTCTCTCCAAGCTGTAGGCCCCCCACTCCAAACCAGTGGGTGAAGTTTGCACAAGACGGACTGTTCTGTGGGAGGAAGAGGGCAAGGGAGGGGCACAAAGAATCTCCGCTTCCTTCCTCCTCCCTTCTTCCTTGTCCTGCTCCCTCCTCAGGGTCGAGGGCTCACAAAGTGGCTCTAGTCCTGTTGGAGGAAAGCAGATTTACCATTCAATTTGCATGATGATTTTGCTGTATCTTTTCTGAGCAAACACCTGTTGTGTATGTACCAGTTTGTTGGAATTTAACCCCCTCCCCCACAGTCTCTCCTGTCCTTCTCCCTGTTTTCACTGCTCCTTTCATTCATCCCTGGTACGATTTTCTGAAGGCCTCCTACCAGTTTGGCAGGGAACACTCCCTACAGAGAAGCCAACACAATCAGCCCTATAAAAAACATTCCTTCTTTCCAGTCTCCTCCTCCACTTGCCCTAATTGTGGTCTCTCAGATGCTTTTCAGGGTCGCGTGTGCGAAGGGGGGGGGTGTTCTATACCAAAGGCCTGCTCTTTCTAGTGGTCATAACTTCTCTTAATTATTTAGAAACAAAACTGAGGCCCATCAAGGTAGCTCTCATAAGAGAGATTGTCAGTACCATCCCCATGCCCTGTTTCCTTTTCTCCCAAATCCACAAGCAAGGCGATTCTTGGGGGTACCAGTAGTGCTTCGTCTACAGGGAAGTCTCGGATACATTAAAAGCTTGGTGTGGAGCTGGCTGCAGTCCCTTAGAAGACCTCCCACTATCTCCCTCCCACTGATTGCAGGGAGCTCTGGATTGGGTCTGTCCTACCCCTCCTCTCCTGTGGCTAGCCCTGGCAGAGGGCAGGGCATGCTGAAACCTTTAAGGTCTCTGTGATGGAAAAAGGATAGAGAGACTATCTGAAGATTCTAAGTCCTCTGTGGCTGTTTTGGCTAAAGTCCCTCATGCCTGCCTTCTCCCAGGGCATCCACGGGACAGAACTAGGATCAGCCCCTTTCACATTTTCTTTCTAGTTTGATGGCTCTTGGCACAGAAAACGAGGGTTTAGTTCACCTCACTGGAGAATATGGAGGATAAGGAATGAGGTTGAGTGTTGACCCCAGGAACAGGCTTACTGGGGGCAGCCTGGGCTGAGTTCCTGTGCCCAGAAGAGCAAAGGTGACACCCTAGTCATGCTGTTCCCTCGGGGTAAACCTCTTTCCCACCCCTGCTGGTGCTGCCCCTGCTTATGCTGCAGTACCACGTTCCCCTCTCCCCGTCCTCAGTCTTCCATACTGAAAAAAATCCCTCCCGAGGCAGGTGTGAAATATTCATGACTGACAAATGAAGATTTATGTCGGGCTGAGGAGGCCTCTGTGTGTTTGCAATGCTAATCAGCCAGCCTTCCTTGAGGAGGCTCTGCCAGGCGGGCTGGGGGGAAGGAGGGGGAATGCAGAAGCGAGAGGGGAAAAGGAGCTGAGGAAGAGAGAGGAAGGGCAGACACAGCAGAAGTGAGGAAGGTTTGGTGGGACCAAGGAATGGGCAGGCAAGGAGACAACAGACAGAGGGATATAGAGGGAGTGGAGAAGAGGGACAGGTTGGAAAGACCAGGGGAAGGAGATGACCACATTGGAAAGAATGGGATGCTAATGGGAAAAAGGGACCAGTAAGAGAAAGAGTTGAGTGCAGGAGTGGAGGCTGCTGGGAGGGGGTGAGGAGTAAGTCAGCAGTGCCTGAAGAAAAAGGCTGGCCAGAATTCATGACGAGCTGTGCCCCTGTCTGTAAGGCAGATCTCAGTGCCACAGGGCGGGCAGCTGCCACATGGGCAGGAGCTGGACCAGGGGCCCCAAAAGCACATTTGCCATGCTTGTTGCTGACTGGAAAGCTCAGGTGCACCTGGAAGGACACGCAGCCTTGGGGAGCCTGGACAAGGCCCCTTCCACTGCCACCACCTCCTTCAACGCAAGCTGCAGGCAAGAAGAATCTCATGGAGCTGTGTCCTCTCGCTGGAGCCAGCCTGCTGCTGATCCGCCGTCTGAGCGCGAGGAAACGTCTTCGGGGTGGCTAGATGTGGGACGAACACCGAGCGCCACCCTCCCCTAAGCTGTGGGGGTCTCTTGAGTGTTGAGAGAGCCTGCCCCACCTCAGCTGCCCCCTGCCCACCCTGGCTGAGGCAGGTGGGTTTGGGTCTTTCCCAGAGAAGGGCCAGAGCGAGTGTCTGTTGCCTCCCTTGTACACACGCACGCACTCCTGCATCCCGTCCCTCCAGCCGCTTGGGCCTTCTACTGTGAGGGGCGTCCTCGGTCTGCCTCCCCTCGCCCTCCTCTGCCATGTGCCGCGGGGAGATGTCTCTATACCTCTCTGCGCGCAGTCCCACCGGGGCGGCTCCCTGCGCGGCTGCCCCAACCCACCCCCACGGCCCCGCCTGGAGAGAGGGCAGCCTCCGCCCAGCTTCTCCCTCTCCCACAGGATGGGCACTTTGTCTTCTCCTCGCCCCGCCGGGAGGTAAATAACTCCTTCCCCTCTTTACAGTCTCCCCTCCGTCTGCCCCATCCTTGCGCCTTTGGCTTGGCCTTTGCCTCCCCCGTAACTACCACCGCCACTGTGAGGCCTTGCTCTTGGGTGGCCTGTCCCCACCGCCTGCCCTCTGCCTTCCCTGGGGGGGGATAAGGTAGAGGCTGGCTGGCTCAGGCCAGACCCTCCAGGGCTGGTACGGCTGGTCCATCCACAAGCACAGCACCTGGGGCGAGGGGGTGGGAAGGGACAGGCAGCTGCTGGGCACAGAGCCAGGGGTATCAGCCCTTGAATGTAAGGAAGGGCCTGGGAGGCAGCTGCTGGGACTGGCTCCTTGTGGCCTCTTTGGTGTTCCTCCTTCTGTAACAACCCTGTGACGCCCCCCCCCACCCCGGTTGTGTATGGACAAATTTGAGTTGGAGTTATGTCCTTTTCTTCTTCTTTCCCCCCTCCTCTTTCTTATATTCTTTTAATGTTTTCTTCTATCTCTTTCTTTTCTTTCCCTTTTCTTTCTTTCTTTCTTTCTTTCTCTTTCTTTCTTTCTTTCTTTCTTTCTTTCTTTCTTTCTTTCTTTCTTTCTTTCTTTCTTTCTTTCTTTCTTTCTTTCTTTCTTTCTTTCTTTCTTTCTTTCTTTTCCTCTTTTCTTTTCTCTTTCTTTTCTTTCCTTTCTGTGTTTTAAAACTGAATGGCACGAAATCGTTTTTCCTCAACTTGGAGATTCCTGTATGGAGAAAATCAATTTCTATATTTGCAATAAATTTCTTATTTAAAAAAAAAATTCCAAAAAACAACGAAGAAAGACTACAAAAAGCTGCTTCTGAGTCCTTTTTTTTTTTTTTTTGCAGCCTTGTTTTGTAGAGGGTGGGATGGAACAGGGTACAGGAGAAACCAAGAAAGCTGGGATGGGACATGGGAGAAGGATTGGGGGTTTCTCCCAAGCACCCAGTGATCGTCTGCTCTCCACACACACACTCACACACAGTTTCCCAGCCCTGGAATATCACTTTGCCTGGACACCTCCTCATTTTCACTCAGTCCTCAGTTCTGCTATGAACTGATCCCCTCCTGCAGGGATCAGCATCCATTCTGGGCATGCACTCAGCACTTCCTGGATGCAGGGCAGCAATTCCTTGCCCATCACCTACATACCAAATCCTTAGCTGGTTGTGAGAAGCATCCTCTGCCTAAGCTCCAGAGCTCTCTGGAGGAAGGCAGTCCAGGCTGGGTGATTCGGCCATGGATAATGACTGAGCAATCTGTAGCCTAATCCACCAGCAGATACCCTGATCTCAGCTCTTCCTAAGCATCAATATTTAAAGTCAAGAATACAGACAGCAAATCCGTGGCTATTGGTGCATTTATATACTTAATTAGGCCAATTTGTGTATGGTGACATAGCAGCCCTTCCCTTGCATGCTTTGTCTCTTCTCTGCCTCCTGTTTTTTTCCTCATTCCGAGTTTCTTCCAAGAGTGGCGCTCCTGTTTGGCTCAGAGGGTTTCTTCTTCTGCCCTTGCACATCCAGCTTTGATCAGATAAGTCTAACCATGGATTCTGAGTTTCCTCCTTGGGTGTGCTGAGCTCACAGCCTCTGCTCCTAGTGTAGGGAGGGGCAGGAATAAATGATCCTGGGGGGTTGTGAATATAAACACAACAGTGACTTTCAGCTCCTGGATATGCACGCTGCAGTAGCTGATGACTCTTATTAATGCTTGAATTGATTTTAGAGCAGCCTTGGGGGCAGATGCTACTACAGGCAGATGCTTCACAGTCTGACGCGTTCTTCATTGGACTTGGGAAGAATGATTGAGTGTGGGAAGGAGTGATGCTGGGCTGTGCACCTCCAGGGGGATGGACAGCAGTGCAGAACGTGGAGCAGCTCTGCTGGGGTTAATGTGATGCGTGGAAAGCTGGAGCTTTGGGTCAAGGTGGTGCTCCTGGCATCTGCATCTCCGCAGTGCAGGGATATGGGCTTTGTGAAACAGAGGATCTCAAACTTTGGGAGGAATGAATGCACAAATTACAAAGAGGTGTAATCTAATCAGTGGAGTGCCCCCATGCTGTTTATTTTGCTGCTAAATTCGATTTTGTCTCCACAGTCCCTACATTTCTTCTGGTTGCTCTGCCACGGGCATAAGAAAGGACAAGATGTATCTGCAGATGCTGTCTAGGGGAAGCTTTGGGAAGAGAGGACTGTCAGGGATGAAGTGATCACAAATGTTCTCAAGCCAGCTGCGTATTGCAGCTCTGAGGGGACACAGAAGCACTGTAATCAGCCCTCTGGGCCAAAATGATCTGTGATGAAAGAGTTAAGCAGTGCCTGAGAGTTAAGCAACATTTGGCTGATTCCAGGCAGAGACCTTGGGAGTCCTTCACTCTGCACCAGGTTTGTAAGGTGGTGTGTCCAGAGTGGGGACGAGGTGTGAGCTGCATCTGGGAGTCTGTGTTGTTCTCTCCAGTGCCTTTGAGTATAGCTGTGTCCAACTGATGCAATCCCTCCAGCAAACCACATTGACCTCTGCCTCCAGAACCTCCCTGGTGAGGCATGATGGCTATGTTGTGGAGTGGGCAAAAGGCTCAGTGCTCTGCTGTGAAGAGTAAAGTGGCTGCAGTGGACAGTGGGAGGGAGGGAGTCACCTGGGTGCCAAGCAGACCCATCGCAGCGAACAGGGCAGCTTTCCACAGCCTCGTGTTTTAGGCTGGCTGCAGATTCAGGAAGACAATTTTGTGTGGTTGGTTCACGCTGATGTGGTTCTTTTTTGCCCCCATGAAGTTCAGTAACTTACCCAAGCAGAGGCAGAACTGCCTTGTCCACAGCACCTTTGCTGGAAGCCACGCAGGACAGCTGAGACCTCTGCGAAGTGTGGGCACGCATGTGCACATGTGCTGTGGGACCAACAGGCAAGTGGGCAACATTGCCCTCTTCTGGGCTGACTGTCAGGTCTGGCACATCGTCTCTGGTGGAACTGCAGGCTCCTAGGTGAATTCTGCTTCCCCTGCAAAGGTGACACCTTTCTGAGCTTTGGTCTCCTGTTCGGATCCTGGTGGCTTTTGCAACAGCCAGGTCAGCTGGGGAGATATCACTGCTCACTGCACCTCCAGTGCCTGGGAACCCTGGGCCGAGCCTAAGAGAGCCCTCAGGAATCACTTACCTCCAGAAAATACTGACTTCAGTGGAAACAGTAAGCAGCAGCTCTGAAGGGCAGGGAGCAAATGGATGACTGTGTGAGGACCACACTGCTGACAACTGTCACAGAGGAAGAAGGCTGGGGAGTGGTCAGGCCAACATCTTTCCCTAGGTCTTGGGTGAACTTAGGTAAAACACAAAGATGTGTGTCGTGCAGAGTTGGAGGACAGACTGAGAACTGCACAGAGCCCAGGGGGATTTGGGAGTGCAAATGCACGGTTGGTAGGCATCCTTTTTAGCATGGGAGCAAAGGACATCTCTGAACAACCTGTGTGTCTCCCTTCTCATCCTTGGAGGAAGCACAAAGTGGGAGAAGGCAAACTCAAACATCTTGAGAGCGAAAGATTTAGAAGCGAAAAGGCAAGAGAGATGGAAGGAAGACTCAGATATGCAAGGAATAGGTTCACATGCATAGTTAAGATGATGGCTGGATTGGTGTCACTGACGTGTCACAGTATCATAGAATCATAGAATCAACCAGGTTGGAAGAGACCTCCAAGATCATCCAGTCCAACCTAGCACCCAGCCCTATCCACTCAACTACACCATGGCACTAAGTGCCTCATCCAGGCTTTGCTTGAAGACCTCAAGGGACGGTGCCTCCACCACCTCCCTGGGCAGCCCATTCCAATGCCAATCACTCTCTCTGGCAAGAACTTCCTCCTAACATCCAGCCTATACCTGCCCCGGCACAACTTGAGACTGTGTCCCCTTGTTCTATTGCTGGTTGCCTGGGAGAAGAGTGTTCACTTTCATGTTGGAGTCAATGACAGCTTATGGCATGGTGAAAGTTAAGAAAGCCTTTGAGCTGAAGCAGTGACTGCATTATTTCTCTGGCTTTTCAAAAGGAGGCATTTGACATTAATGATTTGGTTATTAAGAGCAATCCTTTTGCACTTCTAAGTTCTAAACCAATTGTTGATTTTCCAAGAGTAAAACCAAAAATGCTATTAAAAAAAAAAAAAAAAAAAAAAAAGAGAGAAAGAGCAAAGTATCATTTAAAGCTGCTGCGTTTCTTTTGTGTGGTTATTAGTCACTGCTAACAATCATCCCTTCAAATAGAAATTGATAATTACAACATAGAGATTAAATTGTCAGTTTGTCCAAGTGATTCTGCCACAGGCTTGGTGAAACTATGGCAGAGTGCAGAACTGCTCCCTGCCTTGGCTTCTCAAGTATCCCACATCTTCCTTTCCCTCATCAGGCTCCCTTCAACAGAGTCCACCTTCACAACGTGGTGATATGACACACCTTTCAGTGGGACTGGCAGACTACTCGAGGTCTGACACTTGACACGCATCCTCAGAGGCAAAAGATTCACTCTGAAATGGGTCAAGAACTGGCTGGAGAGTTGGGTCCTGAGAGTGGTGGTGAATGGTGCCACATCCAGTTGGCAGTTGTCACTAGTGGTGTGCCCCAGGGATCAGTGCTGGGCCCAGTCCTGTCCAATATCTTTATCGATGATCTGGACCAAGGGATTGAGTCCAGCATCAGTAAGTTTGCAGATGACACCAAGCTAGGAGCAGGTGCTGATCAGTTGGAGGGTAGGAGAGCCCTGCAGAAGGACCTAGGCAGGCTGGATGGGTGGGCAGAGGCCAATGGGATGAGATTGAAGAAGGCCAAGTGCAGGGTCCTACACTTTGGCCACAACAACCCCAAGCAGCGCTACAGGCTGAGGACAGAGTGGCTGAGAGCAGCCAGGCAGAGAGGGACTTGGGTGTACTGGTAGACAGTAGCTGAAGATGAGCCAGCAGTGTGCCCAGGTGGCCAAGAGAGAGCCGATGGCATCTTGGCCTGGATCAGGAACAGTGTGGCCAGTAGGACAAGGGAGGTTATTCTTCTCCTGTATTCAGCACTGGTCAGGCCACACCTTGAGTACTGTGTCCAGTTCTGGGCCCCTCAATTCAAGAGAGATGTTGAGATACTGGAACGTGTCCAGAGAAGGGCAACAAAGCTGGTGAGGGGCCTGGAACACAAACCCTATGAGGAGAGGCTGAGGGAGCTGGGGGTGTGCAGCCTCATTGCTGAGGTGGTAGCCATGTGGGAGTTGGTCTCCCCTGCCAGTAACAGAACAAGGGGACACAGTCTCAAGTTGTGCCAGGGGAAGTATAGGCTGGATGTTAGGAGGAAGTTCTTGCCAGAGAGAGTGATTGGCATTGGAATGGGCTGCCCAGGGAGGTGGTGGAGTCACTGTCCCTGGAGGTGTTCAAGAGAAGACTGGATGAGGCACTTAGTGCCATGGTCTGGTTGATTGGACAGGGATGGGTGATAGGCTGGACTGGATGATCTTGGAGATCTCTTCCAGCCTGGCTGATTCTATCACTCCATGATTCTGTGAAGCAAGTCTGAGGAGCTGTATTGGTGACTCCTACTAAGCAAGGCAGAATGAAGCAGAGGCCTGGCCAATGCTACAGGGGGAAATGGATCAAAAACCTCATCACTTTTTAAATAAGAAACACTTCAAAAAAGAAAAGCATTCAGCTCCATCTCTCTGTGTATCACCAGAAAGGGCATCATTAAGAATTCATTGCAACTTCTGCACCCAATTTTCCAGCCCACTGCCTTGTCCCGCTTGTCTTACTCCAGCTCCAAAGACAGTGGAGGCTCTGCCACGAGCATCAAGGGACAAACGGGACCTGAATAACAAGATGGAGCTTGAAGAAAGGGTGAGGGGAGCTGAGGACCTCTATCAGGGAGCATGAGGAAGAGCCAGGCTTGCACACAGATGTATGAGCTGTTGCCTGCTCACACAGGTCAGGGCATTACCTTCCACTCTGCTCTTTCCCTTCTTGACAATCCAGAGTTTATCCAGGGGTGGATTTAAGGGTTGGGATGATTGGAGATTCCTAACAGCTGAAAATGGCCTGTGTGCTGTTGGGTAAGGGTTCTGAGCTGACAAAAATGGCCAAGCCAAGCAAAGCTGTGCCGCAGAGCAGACTGATCAGGGCAGTGAGGGGCTAGGGCCTGGCAAGGTAATGCTATAAATGCTGAAGTGGCTGCACCTGGTGTGTATGAGTGCCTTAGTTTGAAGCAAAGTGGCTGCTTCGTGTCAGGATACCTGTGAGTCTGCAGGGAAAGGGATTTCATTCTGGGCTTGGCTCAGATTGAGCATTGTGCCACAACAAACAGGAGACCTTCCTGATAGGGTGGGGAGATGGCTGTTGCCTCTGTCTGCCATAGCTTTTCTGTCCTTATCTTGTGTCACCACCAGGCTTCCTGCCTGTGACACCCGTTTCTCTTTCTCTCTGCTTCTCAAGTGGCAGCCAGGGAGATAATTGGTATTTTTGACACTGTCTGTTGAGCACTTTGTGGCAGGAGCTGCCAGGATGAAGCCATGAATTAGATAATTAAAGTTAATTAGAGGCTTTCCAGGGCTATGTTACCATACTCCAAGAGGACAGTGTGCTCTTTTCACAGCCATTGTAGGGAATGGTGTCTTTGGGAGAGAGGAGTAAGAGGTGTCAGTGGCACTGATGGTGGTTGTGGTGGCCAAGAGAAGGGTGTTCCAGCTTCTTAGTGGCATTGGAAGTGCTGGGGTGGAGCAAACAGCTCAGAAAATTGAGAAGCATGGTTGGATGCAGACTGAAGTGAGAAGACATGATGGTGCAGCCAAGAGAACCAGTTGTCAGCAGCAGCTGTTGGGATTCAGCTTTTGCTGCAGCAAAAGCAGTGGATCTCTAAAACCTATCAGGTAAAAGAGAGACTCTGAGGAGATAGATCAACTGGAGCTATTCCTGAGGTTTAATGACTGATGTGGTGGAGGTGAAGAGTTTTTAAACTCCTACAGAGCTGTGGGCAGATGTTGGAGGCATAGCTGGGTGGCAGGTCCCCCATTAGTCCTCATTTCTTCCTCTGCCTCTGCAGGGAGAGTTGGAAGAAAGAGCTTGTCAGTGCAGCACCCATAGAAACCAAGGCCTGAGTGATCTCTAAAAGGCACTTGTCCACCCACACCTGCCAGATGACAGCTCCATTCTGGCATGTGTGGCCTGCTTCTGCAAGAAGACATCATGGACCCTTCTATGACCCCTGCTTCTCTAAGAAGCTTAGCTTGCCTGTGCTTGAGTGTGCAGTGGACAAGAGCACCAGAGCAGTGGTGGAGAGTGAAGGAGAGAAATGATTCTCCAGCTTTTGCTGTCCCCATCAGACAAGCTGCTCTGTCAGCATCCACTCTGCCAGTTCTGGGTTGTTTGTCTGTGGAGATGATGAGGAGACACTGCTCACTCATCACCATCCAAATCCTTAACAGAGAAGGGGACACTAATTTCTCCAGCTCTATTGTGCAGTCACTGTGTGTCTGAAGGAGAAGCTGCCTGAGGCAGTTTAGGTGACAGCTCTCCATCCTACTTGTAGTTGCCCTGAAGAGGTCACCTTTGTCAGCACAGCCTCTCAACATCCCACTGCCTTCTTGGACGAATAGAAAACTTGTCTTATTGCTAGAAAGCCTTACAGAGATCACTCTGGCATATGGTGTGGTCTTCCCACAAGAGTTCAGGTTCACTACATCTGTCAGTTTACACCTTTATACAGCTCCCAGGTCCAAAGGGACTGAAAAATTCCTTTCTGGCTCTACGGGAGGGATGGACTTCCCTGGGTCCCTTGGAAAGTCACAGCCATTATTCTCCAGACAAACTTCATGAGTGTCTTTGGGAAATGGAAGAGATTTGTCTCCCTCACTTTCTCTCCAGATCACTAAATCTCAACTCTAATCAGTGTGGTGGATGGAGAGAGGCAACACATGGTGGTAACCAGACCTCAGGGTCCCTTCTGCCTGGACACTTCTCTGCAAGAAGCAGCCAGCAGACAGAGCACTGTCAGAACAGGACATGGCTCCTTCTCTCACCTTGGCTTTATCTAGCCTGATTTGGCCATCTTAGCTCTTCTCCTTTCCTGCATTCTGTGTTTTCCCCACAATTCTCACTCACCACTCCCTTCACACCTCCTTTTCCCCCCTGTTTTCTCCATTCTCCATATTCCTTTGCTATCTCTCACCTCTCTCTCTGTTCCTTAGGGAATCACAGCTTTCTCCATCTCTCCTTTCATTTCTTGATGTTTTCAGTCACCACCTTCCAAATGTTTCCATTTCTCTCCCTCCATTCAACCCTATCTATCTCCCCCTGTGTCCACGTATTTTTCTCTCTTTTATACCTAATGTAATTCCTCACATCCTGAGTCATCTCAACCTGCAAGGAATTGCTTTCCTGCAGGGAAACAGAACGTGAAAAAAAAATCTTTGTTCACCAAAAATTAAATATTGACCATATGGGGTGGAAAAAAACCAAGGGGAAAAAAAAAAGCCAGCTCATTGCTCAGAAAGGACTGAAGAAAGGCAAACCTTGTTTGAGCAAGTGTTCACCACTAGGTTTTGGGTGTTTCTGCATCACTGCGGCACCCAAAGCCCTGCTGAGATTCTTCCTCAGACAGGCACTGCAGTGGGGTTCAAATGCAGTGCACTGGGGCTGACAGAGGGTGGAATATGAGGTGCAGCTGAGATACAGCCTGTGTGGAACTAACTTACAGTGTCCCTTTCACACACACACGGTCGTAGAATCATAGCATCAATCAACCTTTGTCCTTCCAGGCTGAGTCGGGGAAGAAATTTCATTTTAGGGGAGAAGTAAAGGCCTACTGAACACTGAACCTTGCTTTTATATTGAACAAGGGCTGGAATAAAGTGAAGACATAGGCCTTCAAAACAAGGAGAAGGGAAATGCAAGCCCCACCAAGCTGTTGGGTTTTCTCTGTTTTGGTCATTTCCGAGGCAATGCCTTTGTCCAAATTAGCCCAGTTGTTGGCTTTCACAGAAATGGCCTTGACTGTGGGGTAGGAGGGGCAGGAGTAGGTCCATTCTAACATGGTGCCATACCACCAGACATAGGGACCTGGTGAGCACTGACAGCATCCCTGAAAAGTCATTCCACATGGGATCAGGCACTTTCCCCTAGAGATGGTCCTGCCAGATCCCTGAGTCTCCCCTGGTTACTTATTACTGTAATCAGCTTTTCCCACACCTTGGTCCCAGAGATGACCTGCTGCAATGTCTGGGTATCACCCACAGGCTGCAAGTTTTTAACAAAGACATAGTGCAGAGAAAAGTCCAATAGATTTAGACAAGGGCATCACCTCAGGTTACACAAAGTAACCTTGTTTTTACAAGCACCACTCAGGTTCTAAGAAGAATTTGACTCAACACACAGCAGTTCTTTGGCAATCCCAAGCACAAATCCAGGCTGGGCAGTGATTGGCTGGAGAGCAGCCCTGAGGAGAGGGACCTGAGGGTTCTGGTGGATGAGAAGCTCAACATGAGCCAGCAGTGTGCACTTGCAGCCCAGAAAGCCAACCAGACCCTGGGCTGCATCAGGAGAAGTGTGGCCAGCAGGGCGAGGGAGGTGATTCTCCCCCTCTACTCCACTCTGGTGAGAGCTCACCTGGAGTACTGCATCCAGCTCTGGAGTCCCCATTACAAGAGGGATGTGGAGATGCTGGAGTGTGTCCAGAGAAGGGCCACGAGGATGCTCAGAGGCTGCAGCAGCTCTGCTGTGAGGACAGACTGAAAGAGTTGGGGCTGTTCAGTCTGGAGGAGAGGAGGCTCCCAGGTGACCTTCTTGTGGCCTTCCAGTATCTGAAGGAGGCCTCCAAAAAAGCTGGGGAGGGACTTTGTAGGCTCTCAGGAAGTGACAAGACTGGGGGGAATGGAGCAAAGCTGGAGGTGGGGAGATTCAGACTGGATGTGAGGAAGTTGTTCAGCATGAGAGTGGTGAGAGCCTGGAATGGGTTGCCCAGGGAGGTGGTTGAGGCCCCATCCCTGGAGGTGTTTAAGGCCAGGCTGGCTGAGGCTGTGGGCAGCCTGCTCTAGGGTAGGGTGTCCCTGGGCATAGCAGGGAGGCTGGAACTGTCTGATCCTTGTGGTCCCTTCCAACCCTGACTGATTCTGTGATTGAAAGGGCAACTTTGGTGGGTAGAGGAAGAAAATCTCAATGAATCCCTGAGACCTTTGTGTTCCAGTGATCTATTAAACAAACTGCATCTCTCTGTACAGTAAGCACAGGTTTAATCCCACATGACTCTGCTATTTTTAGCAGCTTGCTCATGAATAGGGTAACTGGGACCTTTTCCTCCTCCACTTGCAGGAACCCTGAAGCCAGATTCCAAAGATTCCTAGTAAATAGAAAAATCTCAGGTGAAATTCAAGGTCTCTGAGTGCAGCAGTGAGAGACACAAGAAGCCCAATTAGAAGAAGAATGTATTGAGATCTAGCTGAATCAGCTGGTTTACAGCTGGGTCTTAGGCTAATTCACTGCATTCCTCTGCTGGATCCATCGAAGTGAACAGAAGGTGGAGGGAAAGGCTTCTGCTTTGTCAGTGCTGCCTGTAATGGTGGTGGGGCAGTGGTGGGCTGTGATGCAGAGCAAGGCTGCAGACAAACAGGAGACTGGGAAAGGAACAATGCAGAGTGGCAGCAGAGACCTTGTGAGAGCGTGGTTTTGGTCTGCAGGGTACCAGATCTATCTCCTTTACAGGCTATCACAGCCCAAGCTGAGTGGTATGGTCTGGGGCAGAGACTCGCCAAGCAGTGTAGAGGCTAAGGCTGTGCTGACAAATTGTGATGGTCTGGAGCCAGATCCTACCATTGATCAGGCTCTGTAGCTGCAACAGAGCCCTCTGTTATGTGATGGGGAACATGTGCTCACCACCTGCTGTCATGAATGAGGGGGCTGGTGGGCAGGAAAGCATTCCTCTTATGGGTCTGTTCTTTCTCCCAGTTTCTGCTGACACCACTTGAAATAATCTAGAGAGAAGATATTCCTTGGATCTGGACCAAAGTTCCTTGGACAGTGTACATTCAGGAGGCCCTTGCCAGAGACATTCCCTGCAGCAAGCCATGATGGCAGGGTTTCTCATCCTTCAGGCTGCTTCTCCATCACTTGTATCCCAAGCAAGAAAAAGGCACAGTGGAAGAATGCACATTTTGTGGTCCCTGTCCCCATGCAGGTGGGGAAAATATATCTGCTCAAGGAATGTGGCCTTTCATCCTGATGGAGGAAAGAGTTTGTGGAATAGAAGCAGAAAAATGCCATATCAGCACAAATCAAAGGTGTCTGCATCTTCCCTTCCAGTCACATCCTAAAATTGCAAGTGGTCTGAAGAAGGCAAACAGGGCAAAAGTATTGACTCTTCCTTCCAGTGTGAGAACACTGAGTACCCTCAGAATGGTCAGGGTTAAGAGAGAATCCAAGGAAATCTGGGAACCCCAGTTCAAGGACATAGAACTACTTGAGAAAGTCCAGTACAGACCCACAAAGATGATGATGGGAATGGAACATCTCTATTATGAAGAGAGCCTGAGGGAGCTGGGGCTCTTTAGCTTGGAGAAGAGGAGATTGAGAGGTGACCTCACCAATGTTTATAAACCTGTGCAGGGTGAGTGCCAGGAGGCTGAAGCCAGGCTCTGCTGGGTGATGCCCAATGACAGGATAAGGAGGAATGAAGTATAGGAAGTTTCATGTAATCATGAGGAGGAATTTTTTCCCTGTGAAGGTGACAGAGCACTGGAACAGGCTGCCCAGGGGGGTTGTGGAGTCTCCCTCTCTGGAGATATTCAAAATCCACCTGGACACATTCCTGTGGATCTGTTCCAGGTGATCCTGCTCTGCAGAGGGGTTGGACTAGCCCCTGACATTCTGTGATTCTGTGAAACATCAAATCATGGCACAGAGATAGCTCATGAAACTCCTTGCCTAAGCGGTTAACCCAAGTCTCTGCATTTAACTGCTGATGGCCAGGGTCAAAGAAAAGAGAGGAAAAGTGAAGTGAAGTGAGAAGAGAGAAGAGGGAAGAGGGAAGAGGGAAGAGGGAAGAGGGAAGAGGGAAGAGGGAAGAGGGAAGAGGGAAGAGGGAAGAGGGAAGAGAGGAGAGGAGAGGAGAGGAGAGGAGAGGAGAGGAGAGGAGAGGAGAGGAGAGGAAAGGAGAGGAGAGGAGAGGAGAGGAGAGGAGAGGAGAGGAGAGGAGAGGAGAGGAGAGGCTCATGCCCTGCTCTTTCCCGGGCAGCCAGCCTGGATATCATCAAAGATGGAACAGTGGGTCAGATGGACCTCTGTGCTGATACAATGCATCCATTCTCCTGCAGTTTTGCACATCTCATTCAACCTCTGTCAGCCTTGTGCCAAGGTCTGCCCAGCAAGGCTGCTGCAGCACCAGATAAGCCTTAACCTGATCCTAAGATCATCTGACAGACTTGATGGCAAAACAGCCGCATCTGAAGCTTCCAAGCGTTGCAGCAGAGAGATGCGCAGCTTCAGGAGAGAGTTTCTGCAGATGCTGTTGATGGTTCTCCCAGCACACAGCCAGCATCTGCATCAACTCAGGCCTTGTAACGATCTGGCATGGACTGAAAGGGTGAGAAAAAAGGTAGAAAAAGGCTGAAATGTACACAGTGGTAATCGGATCAATGAGCAGGAGAAAGAGCTACATTTATCTTGGGCTTCTCATCAAATAAAACCACGTGAGTCAGGACAGCTCTGGAGACATTCTTGCCCTCGGCACCAGAGTCTTCACAATTACTCTGCTCAGCACCCTGGCAGGTGCTGTGACCAAGGCCAGGTACATCAGATGACGTGAAAGAAGGAGAACCATGGTCCAGGGCAGCAAAATTAGCCTCAGAACAAGAATGCTGATGTCGGCAACTGCTGACACAGGAATGTGTATGGGGAGTGGGTAGAAGAAATCAGGATTTTATTGGTCAAAATAGACAAGGAAGAAGCTGGAACATACAGCTTCATGACCTAAACCCCCTTCTGAACCAAGAGAGGTCTCCACTTGGGAAAGTCTTTGTGGGATTGATCCTGGGAGATGCAGGTCTATGCTAAATGTGCTGATGACCTTGTTTGCAGTCAGCTTCACGTCTTCTCTTGAGCAGATGGTAGCTGTGCTCTGCACTACCTGCCTATGGGACACAGTGCTGAGCATCTCCAGGTAAGCTTCCAGGTGGCTTCCCCATGACTGTCCAGAACCTTAAAACTGACAATAATATAGGAGTATATAAATGGCAAAAGCAAGATGTGGGGAAATGTGGGTCCACTGCAAAATGGGGCAAACGCCCTGGTAAGACAGGAGATGGAAAAGACTGAGGTATTGAATGCCTTCTTCAGCTCAGTCTGTGCTAGCAAGGCTGGTTTTCAGGAATGCCACATCTTACAGACAATGGAAAATGTGATGTCAAGGGAAAATGGGTGAAAGAGGATCAGAGAAGACTTAAGCAAACCAGGCATGCTTAAATCACAGAACAAATCCATGGGTCCTAGTGGGATGCACCCAGCAGTGCTAAGGCATCTGGCAAATGTAGTTTCCAGGTCACCCTAAATAATCTTGGAACACTCATGGTGGCTATGGAAAGTGTCTGAGGACTGGAGGAATGTAAATGGCACCACAGAAGAGCTAAGTCTGTATTCATAGATTCATAGAATACCAGGTTGGATGGGACCCCAAGGATCACCTAGTCCAAGATGAAGTCATGGGAAGGTTCATGTCAACTGGGAAGGACAGAACTGAAATTCCTCTTTCTTCTCAGAGACTTGTACCTCCAAGAAGGGTGATGCTGCTGTGCATTTCTGATTCCTGCCCAGTGGGAGCAATGTTGGTGAGGCAATGTTGGTGAGGCAAGGTTTGCAGAGGAAGATAAATCTCTTTTCATTTTTTTGACAATCCAAACTGAAGGTAAACACAGCCAAGCTCTTCTCTGGGCCTGCTGTGTTTACCTCTTTCAGATCTGCTTTCATGCTTGGTGCCTTGCCCGTTTCTTTCTGCTTGTATCAGAGCTGAGTCTTCTCTACAAACCTTGCCACTCTTACAGTCTTCAGACATCACAGTGTTATTGCAAGGAGTCAGCCATAGAAGCAACATAGCCTACAGTGACTGGGGAGAAAAGACTGCCCACTGACTGGGAAGAAAAAGAAGCAGAAGATTAAGGAACTGTTTGATGATCCATTTGCATACAGGTGCCCACTGTGAGAATCCACACTTGCAATAAGGAAGAAGAGGATCAGCTGTTCTTCCAGCTAGATGAACTGCAGATCAACAGTCAATCTTCCAGAGCTGACCCTTGCTACTGTATAGCTTGTACTCACATTAAACTTGCCTGATGTTCAGGCTGACTCATGTGAGCTTGCCACATGCTGGAAGCATCACTGACAGATAATACAGCTGAACAGAGCAGAGTCTAAATCAAAACCCTCATGCTCATGAAGGCATGCCTGGTGAATCCTAGAAACTGGGACATGTTTCTTGCTAAGCCATAAGGGTTGGAGGCCCTCCTTGAAGGCAGGAAATTGAGCTCTGAGCAAAGGAAATAGTAGTAATACAATAAAACAAATGGTCCAGTCTAAGAGGGAGCCAAAGTCTGTGACAGAGTAAGACAGAGCCTTGTCCCCTGAAACTGCCACCAATGCCAGAAAGAGAAAGAGGCAGAAGAAAAGGAAGCACATGGGGGCATGAGTGTGAGGGAGAGAGCTGTGTGTGAAACAGACATCGTGTGAAGGAGAGGGAGCCTGTACAATGTGTGAGTATCCTAGAGCTTTCATGGTTGTGTTAGAGCTTGTGTGTGTGAGAGGCAGACTGTGAGAGAGAGCTCAAGACAGCTACAGCATGCATGTGAGCAGGAGCATGAGAGCCAGGCAGAAGAAGGGTGAGATAAAGTGGAGCCTTTCCAACCTCCTCTCTGCCTGGGAGGCCACTTTGGAGGTTTGAAGATGTGGCAGTTTGGTATGTTTCAGGTGGAGATGGAGAGTCCTAAGAGCTGTGCACTGACTCTTCTGGCTTAAGTCAATACCAAGGGGAGCTAGCAACAAACCCCTGCCTGTACTCTTGCCTTCCCCAGCATGGAGCTTGTCCTCCACCCCTCTGCACCTGGAATGCCACTGGGCTTGTCTGGGGTGGTGAGGATGGAAGCAAGAGAGAATGGTTGAATAAATTTTCTCCCTTCCATGTACACTGGGAAGCCAAAGAGGTCTAGTCCAAAGGTCTCAATGGTCAGCATCTGCTGTCTGGTTCACCCAGCCAGTCCTGCTGCCTTGGTGGTGTTTGTAACTGGAACAGAAGGCAGACAGCCTTCCAGCCTGGCTGGAGGCTCCTGCACAGAGCCAAACAGCCAACACAGCAGTAGCCAGATCCTGGCTACACTCAGTCCTGTCTAACCACAAAATTACACCCTTGAGGAGATGGGAACATCATGTCCCTTCCCAGCACCTGCTTGTCTGAACATATTCCCCTTGTAGAGGAAAGTGCCTGCCATGCAGTGCTCAGAGGTTTGGTCAGGGCTCAGCGACAGATCCTTGCCAGGCCCTGCAAGGGTGAGGGAAACATCAGTGTGGTGACAAAACAAAGGTTTCTGCTGTGCTTATGCACTATGAAATGCAGCTCAGCTGTCTGCCTGCTGAAGGGACAGCAGCACGAGCCCAGTGGTGGGAACAGTTCTCCACATCTGAGTGACTGTCCTCAGTAAAGAGCAAAAACTGGATGAAAAGTATCCCACATAAGTTCTGGAGATGGAAGGTGGCACCCTTGCTTCAGGTCCTCAGGGGTCCAAAGGGTGAGATTCTGGTTTCCAGAGGCATTTTTGGTGCCCTGGTTTATCCAAAACATAGACTCAGTGCTGGCAAGTACCACGCAAAATGCACAGGAGACATTCTGGAGGAGGCAGTGAAGTTTGGGTGGATGACCTTGCACTGAACACTGATGTTTGGGCCTCTGACTCACTCATTGACTGACTTCATTTGTGCTAACCCTTAAAACCAGGGACAGCATCAGCACTGCAGCTTTCCAGAGGTACCATGTGACATCATCCAACAGAGCTCTTCAAAGCCTGGGCAATGTCATCACTGCAAAGCTGTGGTGCAGGGCTGATGAGCCTGTGCACTCCTGGGGAGAGAGCAGGGCTTTCCAACACCTTGCAGCTTGTTGCAGCTTCACTCATACCTCAGCACTGCACAGCAACAACACAAAGTGAGACCATCCTGTAGCTTTCAGTGCTGGTTGGGAATATGGTTTGTGAGCTGCATCTTTGATTTGAGATTCTGATAACAGACACAGAGGCTCTGGTCTGTGCCAGGGGCACCAATTGTGCTGCCCAGTGTGGTGGGTTAAGAACCTTCCTCCCCTCACTATTGAAATTTACCAGACCAGCTCAGGCAGCTTGGAAGTAAGATGAAGCTATACTTACAGCAAAGCAAAATTTAGGAGCATATATACACAATATATTTACAAGTATTTACAATGATATACAAAGAAGTAATGACACAGAAATCCAAACTCCCTCCTGGACAAATAAAGTTGCCCAGAAGTAGCTCAAAGCTTCCCTCTCTTTCTCCCTCTACTTTCCCAGACAGACAGACAAAGCAACCAGCAATGCTTAGGTTGTTTTCTATAAGTCAAGATTAGTAGAAAAGATACTAGAGTGGAGTGAGGAGGAATCAAATAGATCCAGCAACACAGACCAGAGTGGGACACATTGTTGACATTTTGGCTTTTTATCCCTCTGAACAAACCCATGAATGATACAGACCTCATCATTATTTTCTTTTCAAAACCAATGATCTAATTAAAATATTCCAGTTAGCCTCAAACCAGCACACCCAGATTCAAGTGTTTTGAGCATGTAGAGTGTCTGTGACATGTCACAGGCCCATGAACTCTTGCAGGCTATTTTCAGCTCATGAGCTTTAGGTCTTCCACCCTTGATGTAGAGAAAACAATGAGGTCCATGTGTGGCAGCCCTAGGGATGACCACAAGGACAGACCACCAGCATGACCTTTCCAAGGAAATAAAAACATAGAATCATAGAATCAACCAGGTTGGAAGAGACCTCCAAGATCAGCCAGTCCAACCTAGCACCCAGTCAACCAGACCATGGCACTAAGTGCCTCATCCAGGCTTCAGGACAGTGACTCCACCACCTCCCTGGGCAGCCCATTCCAATGCCAATCACTCTCTCTGGCAACAACTTCCTCCTAACATCCAGCCTAGACCTTCCCTGGCACAACTTGAGATTGTGTCCCCTTGTTCTATTACTGATTGCCTGGAAGAAGAGACCAATCCCCACCTGGCTACAACCTCCCTTCCGGTAGTTGTAGACAGCAATGAGGTCACCCCTGAGCCTTCTCTTCTTCAGGCTGCACACCCCCAGCTCCCTCAGCCTCTCCTCACAGGCCTCTAGGCCTCTCGCCAGCTTTGTTGCCCTTCTCTGGACACATTCCAGCACCTCAACATCTCTCTTGAATTGAGGAGCCCAGAACTGGACACAGCACTCAAGGTGTGGCCTGACCAGTGCTGAGTACAGGGGCAGAATAACCTCCCTTGTCCTGCTGGCCACACTGTTCCTGATCCAGGCCAGGATGCCATCATGCTTTCATCCTATGAGCAGAGACTGGGTAGCAACTTTTAACAAAAGGCAATGACTCTCACCCATATGAGCCTCTAGAGACACTCAGTGATGCCACTAACTTGTGTAGCAGTCAATTGCAATGTCAGTTCTAGAAGCTAAAAGCTGGTGAACCACTTGAACAGAGTGTAATGCCCATCTGACCACTCCTAATAAGTAGGATGTCCCTGCAGGCACTAATGAACAGTTGTTGTGATTACTGACTCAGAGCTGGCTGGGGAGTTTGAGCACATGCCTCCTCATTGCACTGCAGGGCAAGTGTCTGAGTGCACTTCCCAGCAGGAGTGCCCCAGGAGAGAGTTACAGTGCTAGATAAGTGCCTCATTTTAAGCCTTCCAGAAATCATTGGTCTATGCTAGAGCCATGTGGCTGCAGCTCAAACCCACAGAGCTGTATGTCCCTGCAGTTATATCTCTTTCATCCAAACGTGCATCTTGATGTTGTCCGTGGAGCAAAGGAGTCTGTCCATCACTGCTCCCACGAGGGAGCAAGCACACCCCTACCCAACAGCCTGGGCTGGGGGCTAATTCAAGCTAGACTGAGATTTGATGTGCCTGTAGGGATGTGCACATGTACCTGGAGTGATATCTAGGCCTAAACCACGGGAATGAAACGCAGGATGGCTCTCTGCATTCAGTTCTGAGTGGAGTGCACATGTGCCCGGGGAGCTGGGGTTCCATTCTTGCTCCCACCAGGCTGCCCTTGGGCTCAGCACTGCCTGGAGTGCTTCTTGTAGTAGCTTGCCCTTCACAGCAGCTCCCTCTCCTTGGAGCCCTGAATGTTGTCCCCATGCACTTGCTCTGTGGTGCCCTGCTCCACTACTTCTCCCTCAGCCCAGTGCCTCCTCTGTGGTCACATTCCCATGCCCGTGACCTCCATCAGTATTACCTGTCCATCCCTATCAGCCTCTGAGAACAGAGACAATAAACTGACAGGCACAAGCCATTCCTGATGGGAGGGAGAAGATAGTCCCCACAGCTCTCTCATCAAGAGGCCACTGTAAAACCATCCTAATGAGATTCTCCTTAGGGCCGCTGTCAGCTCTGCCTTTCTTTGCAGGCTCCTTTGACAGACGGATGTCAGTTCAGGGAAAGCTGTTTGATGTTCTTCATCTTAATGAAACTGATCCTCAGGCAGGCACCGTCTCCTTTGCCTCCAGGCACCTCTGGTCTCACAGTGTCAGGCTACTCTGTGCTTTGTCATACTGGATCCTAATTAGTGGCTGGCTCCTGCTGCCTCTGAAATCAACAGGGAAGCATCCCTCTGGCTGCAGTGGAGCAGAAGGTAGAGGATAGGGAAGTCAGTCTCCAGAGGATCAGAGTATGTTCCTGCCCATCCCCTCCAGATCTTACCATCATCTGCTTTTCTCCCTTTCCTCTGTTCATCCAAAGACAGGGGTGGATATGCAGGCAGCTCTGTGTCTGCTCCCTGCCTACTGCTGACCTGTTTTGCACAAACGTGTTACTGTGGGGGAGAGAGCAGAGCCTCCCGGAGACCACTCACACCAGACTGGCTAGGTGCTGAGAAGAGGTAAAATGAGTGTGAGATGTGCTCTGGGGTGACAAGAAGTACATTACAGAGTCTCTGCTCTAGGCTTATGCCCAGAGAATGAGTTGCCTCTTTATGATTTAATTTGTTGCCTGAAGTTCAAGCTCCTGTATATTGTTTTCATTTAAGGAGGCAAACTAGCAATGGATCTAGGAAGTTGTCTGGAGACACCCTTTGTTTCCCAAGGAAGTATAAAGTGCTGCTTTGATAAGCCAAAAACAAGGAGGCAATTTTTTTTCCTGCCTTAAACAATTTTTTCAAGCTGTTCCTAGAGTTTGGGGTTTTTACTTCCTGCCTGTTATCTCATCCTCTATCAGACTGCTCTGCTTTCTTTACTCCTCTCTCAAGCACAGCAGCTAAATCCACCTAATTAAAGCACACTCAATCCATTTGTAGCAGAACTCATTAAAAATCCACTCAGATCCTCCACCCTTATCCACAAGCAAATGCAGGCTCCCTAGCAATCAGTAAACCTGCAGTACCTTTTTTGTTCATCCTTGTCAGACACACACAGCCCTGTCCTGGGTTCCTCTCTGCCTTCCCAGTGGGATGTCTGGCTGGCTGTACAGTCCAGCATCTCTCCATGCTTGTGTGCTGGGGCTCTTTGGAGTGATGGATAAATTGCTAATCTACAAGAAGTAGATTACAGGCTGTGAAAGGAAAACAGTGGTGATGTCTACTTTGCTTATAGGCTTGCTGAGATGTATAAGCATAAAAGCAAAACAGAGATAAGGGAGACTTCTTCTCTGCTGCTGGCAAGCTCCAAGCTGGATCTCACTCTCTAACCTCACCCTCCGTTTTCTTTTCTAATCCACTTTGCTTCCTAACCCCCCTGGCCAAACCTCCATTCTTCCTTGGGACTGGGGGAAGGTTGAGAGGGGTAAGAGGAAGGTGAAGGGGCAGTTGAGAGCCCCTCCCGGGGACTCAGGTTTCTGGGAGGGGAGTTGTGTTTCTGTATTACCTTTTACCTTGTATATTTCTGTATATAACTGTATATACTGTAAATATCTGCTTGTATATTGTGCTAGCTGTAAATATAAGCTTCATTCATATTCCCAGAGCTGGCTGAGTCTAGTCTGGGTGATTTGCAAAGTGTGTGTGGGGGCAGGGAACACCCAAACCATCGCAATAATGAACTTGAAAGCTTTGCTTGTATGCAGGCTTGTTATTGCCAAACTTCTCAGCCCCAACTTTCCTTCTATTCCAGACAAGTACATATAAGTTTAGACTCAAAATTGTCCCCTCTTCATATGCCACCATCTGGTTCTTTACAAGAGAAACCTGGGATTGAACTTCTAGGCTTAGAAAGTGTGGTAGAGAAGAGAAGAGTAAAGAGGATTACAAAATAGTAGTCGTAGTTGCCGTTTGGAGGAGATAGAATCATAGAACCATAGAATCAACCAGGTTGGAAGAGACCTCCAAGATCATCCAGTCCAACCTATCACCCAGCCCTATCCAATCAACTAGATGAAGTGGAGTAAGAGGGTAGAGAGGGAAATGGTTGTACTTAAAGAAGCATCACATCATGAAACAGAGAGCTGCTGGCCCCTCTTAGGAGGGCTCTGCTTGGCTGGGCAGCTGATCATCTGAAATGAAGAGAAAATGGAGAAGATTTAGGGCAGAGCAGCAGATAGAGGGGCAAAAGAAGGCCTGACTGATGAGGGAAGATTAAGCACTAAACGTGTTTAGCTTTGCTAAGTGATGACTAAGAGGATGTGTGATAACCATCTTCCCATCTGAGAGATACAAATGATGTGTGCAGGACTGTGTGGTGTGTGTGGGCAGACTTCAAGGCAGTGATGGGGTCAAGGCGCTGCAAAGAGCCAGACCTTGCCCCTGCACAGGTTCAAGAGGAGGTAGCCCTTGGCATAGCACCGAAGAGAGACTGCTGCTGAGGATCAGAAGAGATAAGGATAGTGGGTTTAGATCGAGTGAGACATGGGATGAGAAAGAGAAAATCTCACTGCTCCATCTGCAGATGCAGTGATCTGCTCTACACTAATCCTCCACTTCTCGTGTTAGCTTTTATCCATCTGGGCTTAGTTGGTTTACTTCGCTTAGTCTCCTCATCTCAGCCTCTTCACTTCCACCTTGCCCTTCCCATCTTCGCTCTGTGTTTCCTGTCTTCATTCTTGACACTCTCTCTGACTCACATGCCCATCTTGTCTCTGCTTTTGCCTTCCCTTGCCCATCTCTTTCTTCTTTGTTTCGTGGCAGGCAGATCTGCATCTGTGACTGAAGGTTCATTTCCCTTTCATTCTGCAGGTGACGAATTCTGACTTCGATAATCACTTGTGAAAAATCAAGAGAGAAGCAAACTGCTCCAGCAGCACAGAATCTGGCTGTGATGTTCATGAGGAACGATGGTGGGCAAGGTGGGTGGGAGGGTGCTGTGCAGGCAAGGGAGATGTTCCTCTTTCACTTCACTTTACTGGATGGGAGGGTGGAAGGGGGAATGACTGAGCAGATCTGGGACAAATAGGAAATCTCTTTCTCAAGCAATTTAGATCCAAGTGAGCACTGTGGAAAGTTTTCCTTGAGCTCTGGCCTCTAGGGAAAACTGCATTTTCACCTTCCAGTTGGGGAGGAAAGATGCTACACTGCTAGAACCCCATTAAAATTTGACTGCATCATGAGGTACTGAGCAGACCATGTTCATCCATGTAGCTAGATAGGGCTTGAATTAACCTACCCACCATGTGCTTAGGCAGAGCCCACTTTGGTGTTGCTGGCACACTGAGTTGAATTAAACATCTGGACAGGCCTTACTCCAGCCAAACTGTGACCATGGCCCTGCTAAGATGTCACTGTGCAGGTGATGTCGTTTCCACAAAGCAGTAGCAACCTCTCAGCACTTGCGTGAGTGCTGCTGACATGGTCAGTGAGTCTTGTTCATGTTCATTGGATTGACTTTGTCACCTCTCACAGAGCTCCAGGTTGCTCTTGGTAAGGAGATGGCTGTATATAATATGATCCTTCCTCCTCCCTCATGGGAGCTGAGTCAGTACAGTTTAGAGGAAGAGAAATCCTTCTGCCTCTCACGGCACAGTGGCACTCACAAAAGCAGAGTCATGGTGACAACACAGGGACTCTCTGATGCTCCCCTCTCCCTAGAGAAAGACTGGATGAGGCACTTAGTGCCATGGTCTAGTTGACTGAATAGGGCTGGGTGATAGGTTGGACTGGATGATCTTGGAGGTGTCTTCCAATCTGTTTGATTCTATGATTCTGCCAGGCATTAGTCTCAAGCAGAGGATTTAGGTGTGGTGGCTTACCACCCTGAGCCTCAGCAGCAGCAAACTATCTGAAGGGAGGACGTAGCCAGATGGGGGTTGGCCTCTTCTCCCAGGCAATCAGCAACAGAACAAGGGGACACAGTCTCAAGTTGTGCCAGGAGAGGTCTAGGCTGGATGTTAGGAGGAAGTTGTTGGCAGAGAGAGTGATTGGCATTGGAATGGGCTGCCCAGGGAGGTGGTGGAGTCACTGTCCCTGGAAGTGTTCAACAAAAGCCTGGATGAGGCACTTAGTGACATGGTCTGGTTGATTGGCTAGGGCTGGGTGCTAGGTTGGACTGGCTGATCTTGGAGGTCTCTTCCAACCTGGTTGATTCTATGACTCTATGAAATAGAAATGCTTTTGCTTGTACCTTTGTACATGTAGACCATGTGGAGTCACCAGGAAGGCACAGAGTTCTCAGTGTAAGTAGATCCACTGCAGTAAAGTGCTCAAGGGTATCCCTTTCACATACAGGCTCCCTGGCTTTCAAAGCCAAAGGCTCACCATCTTGCTTTTGGTGAACAGGAAGGGTCAGGACTAGACCATTAGGAGATTACACCAGATCCAAACTGAAAGAAGCCACCCACCTATCTCTCTTTTTGCTATCGACAGCTTAGTCCTTGGAGTGTCTGATCTGCAGTGGCTAATGGCAGAGCAACACTTCTACTCTCAGCATTCTGCCCGAGAAGACATTCCCCTGTGCTCTGACATTCCCCTGTGCTCTGGGGGAAGTTTCCTAGGACACAGGGGAATGAGCAGTGGGTAAAGACAGATGGTAGGAAAGGGCAGAACTTGGGGATGATTTGCTCTGTTCTGCTTTGAGTTTTCTAAGACTCCTCTCCAGTGCCATGAAATTCAGTGTATAGTGGTGAGAGAAGAAAGATGTTAGACAAAGGAGAATCTGGGAGAAGGTGGCAGCATGGCTAGAGGGAGCAAGTGAAAGCAGATCTGATTTGGGCTAGAGGTGACTGTGAGGCTTAGGCTGGCAGGTGTGTAGAGCTGTGGCCAAGAAGAGAATAGAATTAAGTGAAACATGGCCATGAGGAAGCCACAAGGGAAAAAGCTAAGGGAGGTAGAGACCAGCCTGTCCTGCAAAGCAGACCACAGTTCCTCTGACGTGAGAAATTGTGTCCTTTGCTCCCCTGCCTCTCTCTTGTCTTAACCTATGGCTGCTGGACATGTGCTGCCCAACTCATCCAAAAGGGGAACATTAATGGGGCAAATCCTCTGCAGCCACTCTAGGATCAGACTGAGGCAAGGAGTAACTGAGTTGTTAAAAAAGCCTATGTGCACCTGGGGCTGTAAGAGCCTCATGTCTGATGGACTCGTGAGCCCTAACGAGAAATGCCCAGACACAAGACAGAGCCTATCAGAGGCAGAAGCTGGAGGGTTAAGGGGTGGTAGGGAAAAGAGGGCCAGCTGATTGCCACACCTAGCAGAGCTGTCTAGGCAGGGACTGGGGAGGAAGGGGGCAGGGGGAATGGGGCAGGGGAACAGGCGAGGCAGAAGCCAAACCCGGGCTATGTGTCTTTGTTCACACTCCCTGTTGGCTTATTAATGACAAATTAATGGCTTAGGTCCCCTCTTCTGCTTCGGTTTGCTGACTGCTTACCTCTCTGCTTGGCAGCTTCCACTGGTGGGGTGGAACACTGCTACTGCGGGTGCCAAGGAAGGTGCTGGATAGGCTGCTCTGGATGCTTTGTTTTTCTTCACTCCTTTAGCCTCCCTTTTTCTCATTCACCAGTGTGGCACTGATCCAGCTCAGTGTGAATTTCCATTTGTATTTCAGCCTTGCCTGTGACACCATCCCTCAGTCCCTGCAGCTCTGACACGTGCTCTCCTGCTCTCCCAAATGCTCTGCTTCACTCAGCCCCTCCTCCTCCTCAGCCTCTTTGCCGTTCCCTCACCACTGCATGCAATCCTCCCTTCTCCCTCTGACCATCCTGCCATGCCACGTCTGCTCTCCCAGTCAACTCCATCTTCCCCTGACATGCCTCAGCCCATCTGCCTGTGCTCCCAATTAGCACAATCACCAAGTTTAGCTGGGAAGCTGGCACATCCAAGCCTGCATAGTTAAAAGATAGCAATTTCTGCTTCAGAGTAAAGCTGCATATGGACTTTCTGGTAACTGGGCTTGCTCTTAGAAATGCTCACCCTTCGGTCTCATCTCACAATGAACAAGTTATAGCCCAAGTTCCTATGGATTGCCAACCAGCACAGTCATCCTCTGCCTCCCTGTTCACAGTATGTGTGCCCCAGAGGCCTCTTCTATGTAGCTAGAAGCTGTCACACTGGGCACCCCTTGCTTGGGCTGAGGTAATTGGAGGTGCAGAGGCTGCCCCAGAGAGCTTTAAGAAGTGTAGATGTGTCATGTGTACTAAATTTGCACCCCTCCCAGATTAAACAGGCTGGGCAGGCTCATGCTTCCATGGGCTTCTGAAATGCACAGTGAAATCTCTTTTGAAGGATTAGTATGACAGTCTGAGCATTAGACCCCAGACAATACCGGGGGACACAGTTTTGCAAGTCTCCTGCATAAGCAGTTCTGCTTCTTCCTACAGCCAAGTGAGCTGTTGTGGTCATTCACTCTCTGCACCCCATATCTGGTCAGGTGAATTGTCCTCCAGTTGTTTCTATCTACCTTTCCATCCTTTCCCTGAGCTCCTGCGTCACTCTCGAGAGAAGGATGCTCAGAGATTGAAACAAGGCTGGGAACCAGGTGTTGCCCTCATTAGAAGGGAAAATGTAGTACACAGTAAAAGAGAGGAGGAGAGAGAGGGGAAGGGAGGTGGAAGTCAAATGTTCTTGCTGTCAACAGGGAGAATTATCTTGGTTTTGGAAAGAGGTGGGATCTCCCTGCCCAGCTTCTCTTCATCAGGATTAGAGCAGCAAATGGTACAGGCAGGCAGAGCCTTGAGATAGAAAGGAGTGAAACAGGCCATGCCCTCTGAGCGTGGGACCAATTACACACAGCCAACGGGGACAAGGAGGCACCAGCTTGGAAGGACACAGTTTCCAGACGTTGTGTGCCTCATTCATGTAAGTGAGCCAAGTGTAGCAGCACCACCAACAGCTGCAAGAAGCAGGGACCACTGCATGGCACTCACCACTTGCCATGTCTCCCCACCCATCCCTCTCCAGTATCATAGCCCATACAACCTCTGCAATAACTCCCACACAGCAAACCAGTGACCCTGCTGTGTCCCTAGCAGTAGTCCCCCTGACAAAGACACTGAGCCATTGCTCCCACTCTGCTCTCTGCACCTCAGGAAGCAGAAGCAACTTTCATGAGTCCCTGGCCAAGTCAGACGATGCATCAGGAAACTCAAGGAGTCCCTTTCTGCTTAAGGATCAGGTGGGGCTCAGACAGATGTAAAGGAGGGAGAATATTCAGCAAAACCAGAACAAAAGCAAAGACTCTGTGAAACAACATCTTAGAAAAGCTGGGGGTCTTGGAAGACTTCAGAAAAAGATGGAACATGGCAGAGTGGGAGGCATTTGCCACAGATGGTTTAGCCCTAGATGGAAAAGCTTCCTTTGCCCCAGGAAGCAGTCCCAGCTCTGACAGGGAGACATCTGGCTAAGAAGAGAGCTGCTGATCTCAGTACCTGCAGGGACTATGCATGTCAGTTTCTTCCTCCTGGCTTTGCCTCTACCTGTTCCCCAGTCCCCCAAAGCAGCTACCCACGCAGAGGATATTGAAGTCTGCAGCATTTCAAAGCCACTTTTGATTCCTCCTGTCCCAGCCATGCTGCTCCCTCCCTTTTCCGCTCCTGGCCCCGTGAGCACTCTCTCCAGAGGATCAGCTCATTGCAGCATCTCTGCTCATCAGCACAGACAGCATTTAGAAAATGCCACAGCTGAAATTATCTGTAGGAGAGCTGATGTCGCTGTCCATGCCAGAAGCCAAGCTGGTAGGAATGGTGTCCTCCCCAGCCACCCTTTCTATCTCTCTTCCCACTTCATCCCTCCTCCCTTTCAGTATCTAGCACACCCCCTTGCTCTATTTAGCCTACCTAATGTGAGCTCTCTAGGAGTCTTACATGTTCCACGTTGCCTTTATTTCAGCAGACCTCCCTTGAAGTATGTGCAGTGGAAGCTTTATTCATTTTCCCTCTCCAACCCCACAGACTCCCTACCACCATCACATTTGCATCCCACTGATGGTGGAGGGCAGTGATCATGGGACCTACACGGTAAAGGTGCTGAACACTGACTGTGTTGTCCCAAGAGAGCAAAAGAGGGTGCAGGAATGGCCACACAGACCTTCTGCTGGGCTGGATAAGGCTGAATTGGAAGCTGGAAGTTAAAGGAGAGAGGACTGATGGTCATGCTGGGAGATGTATACCTCAATCAGAGCAGGTTTCTTTTGAAAGCCTCAGCCAGAACAGCTCTCTAACTCTCTGTGTGTGTGTTGGATTTACAGAGTTCTCCATGATTATCTTGTTTCTCAATATTTTCCATGGTAGCAATGTGAAATTCCTGCTCTTCCACAGAGTTCATCTGTCACCCATGCATCCTTGCCCCAGCTCCCTGATACTTGAGAGAAGCTGTAACTGAGAGATGCCAGAGGTGCAGTGCTACTATGAGGCAAACTGAAGAGTCAGTGACTGTGTCACATACTGGGGCTCTGGGGAATGAGGGATCTCATCTGCACAAGACAAGGTAAACCACCATTAGTTCAGAAGGCAGACAAGTATCAAGCAGGGCTCCTAATGGGTGAAACCAGGGAGTCAAAGAAGGACTCTGGAAAAGGGTTAGCCTGAGTTCAGCAATGACATTTCCAGTGCTGGCTGCAGCAAGGTCAGAACCCTGCTGTGGTATGATCTCCAACAGTCTCTACTGCACCAGGAGTCCTCTCCTCTGTCCTAGAGGAGAGAAAATTATTGCCCTGGACTTCATTCATTTTAGAGGTGGCTTTTTCTGAGAGCTGCTGTAATCATTACTCTTCTGGCCAAGTCTGGCTTGGCATCGAGCTTCTCCAGCGATTTGCTGTTGGTGCCACTAACAACTGAGGAGGCACAACCCTTCATGTACGAATGCTCTGAACCAGCTTGTCCTTTCCCTTCTTTTGTCCTCTGCTGATTGAAGAGTTTCCAAGCCAAGCACTGCTGCACCCAGGTCTCCCTAAAGACTGCCTCCAAACATTTCGAGCAGTAATCTGGAGAGCACTTACTTTTTGATTGAGGAGATGAGGCTGCATTAGCAGAGCAAAGGAGCAGCATGTGAACAGGAATGGGAGCCTGCCACCGGCAGGGTCCCTGTTCACTGCTTTAGGCTGTCCCCTCTCTCGGTGTTATTCATCAATTTAACACAAAACAATGCCAGGGTTTTAAGAGACTCCAGCATTAGAGACTCTGTCAGGCATGAGATTTATGGGGTGATGTACGACAAAGCTGCTTCCTTTGCCAAGTCTTTCTTTCTTTCTTTCTTTCTTTCTTTCTTTCTTTCTTTCTTTCTTTCTTTCTTTCTTTCTTTCTTTCTTTCTTTCTTTCTTTCTTTCTTTCTTTCTTTCTTTCTTTCTTTCTTTCTTTCTTTCTTTCTTTCTTTCTTTCTTTCTTTCTTTCTTTCTCTCTTTCTCTCTTTCTCTCTTTCTCTCTTTCTTTCTCTCTTTCTCTCTTTCTCTCTTTCTCTCTTTCTTTCTTTTCTTTCTTTCTCTCTTTCTCTCTTTCTCTCTTTCTCTCTTTCTCTCTTTCTCTCTCTCTTTCTTTCTCTCTCTCTTTCTCTCTCTCTTTCTCTCTCTCTTTCTCTCTCCCTTTCTCTCTCCCTTTCTCTCTCTCTTTCTCTCTCTCTTTCTTTCTTTCTTTCTTTCTTTCTTTCTTTCTTTCTTTCATTCTTTCTTTCTTTCTTTCTTTCTTTCTTTCTTTCTTACTTTCTTCCTTTCTTACTTTCTAACTTTCTTCCTTTCTTCCTTTCTTCCTTTCCCCCTTCCTTTCCCCCTTCCTTTCCCCCTTCCTTTCCCCCTTCCTTTCCCCCTTCCTTTCCCCCTTCCTTTCCCCCTTCCTTTCCCCCTTCCTTTCCCCCTTCCTTTCCCCCTTCCTTTCCCCCTTCCTTTCCCCCTTCCTTTCCCCCTTCCTTTCCCTCTTTCCCATTCTCTATGGAGCTAGAAAACTGGGTCGTCCCTGACTTCTCCAACCAGAGAAAGGGCCAATATTACTGCAGCAGACAAGGGAAAAAGGGAATCTGTGGAGAAGGGATCAGCATGGGGCATGAGTGGGCCAGATAGAATCAGAGCAGACTCGGGATGATTTTCAAGAGTAATCTAGAGCACCAGGCTTTCTGTGCTTGCCCTCAAGCCCTCCTCCCTGTTACCTCTACCTAGCCACAAGGATGAACTTTATGCTGAGGATTTGCAGCCCCCTTGCATATCCTCAGTAGGCTCAGAGTTGTTACTGTTTTGTCCCTTATTCATAGCATGAGACTCACCAGTGCTCTCAGGAGCCTGGGGAAGCAGAAATCCAGCAGCTTTCTGTGATTATTGGCAACCTGCCCAGCTCTGGGGCTCCCAGAGTGGTTAAGCCCAGGGACGCTGAATGAAGTGTGGCAACAGTAGGCGATGACTGTAGTCCCCACACAGATTTCTTTGCCAAAAGCTCTACAAAGAGCCACTCCTGGCCAGCTCCAGCTTTCAGTCTCCTGACTGAGTGCTTGGTGGGACCATGGAGGGAAGATACTTGGGAAAACATAAGAAGATGGTGGAAGTGAAGAGGAGCAATGGAAGACAGAAAGGAAGAGAGGCCCTAAGAAAAGCAGCAAGCATGCGAGGAGTGTGTATCAGTAGTGCATGAACCAAGATGCATGTAGCTCACAAGCACTTTGTTTTCCCGATGCTCTTCTGCTTAGTGCACTCTCTGCTTGTCCCCCTGGATCTGATTTCTGTCGGATTTAGCAGCAGCCCTGTTAGCCTAACACTAGGTAACCAGTTTGTGGTGAAAACAATAAGAGAGAAGCCCCCAACCACCCCTGGCAGAGCAGCTGTCACAATGGATTGGCTTCCAGCCCCTTGCCAGCTGCCCCCAGCTCCAGCTGTCTATGTGAGTTATGAGCCTCCTTCTGAGCTGCTGAGAACTGCCACAGCTAGCCTGTATCATTCACAGCATCCATGAGCACAGAGCTGCTGTTCGGACATCACATGGCCTGCAGCTCCTTGGCCGCTCAGCTGGTGCAGAAGGCAAGCAGCAGCACACACTTGTGCACACACGCACCCCCTCAGCAGCACTACTGTGCAACAGCAGCCTGGGCTGGCATCTTGCAGGCACAAATCCACACTGCCACTTAGGCTTCCATTGGCTCACTGTGAGCACACAGGGTGGGTGGATGTGCACATGCACAGTCTGAGCACATGGGCCTGAGAGGTCTGTATGCGTAGGGGCATAAGGCACATGGGCACAAAGGAGTGCGCACACCGGGAGCGAACACGCACAGGCACATCATAAAGTGTATTTCCCACCCCTCTCATCCTGTCACTCTAAGCACAGCTTGTTTTCTGTTGAATGACATTGTGTCTCTCCCTGCCACACCATGTTTTTTGCCACTCACTCCCTCAGCTGTATGAAATGGGTTGATTTGACCTTCTCATGCCAAAACCTCCTGCCACCTCTGTGTGTCCATCCACATTGCTCCATTCCTCTTCCATACCCTTTGTCCCTGTCCTCCAGACTTAAGCCAGGTGTGTGCTCACAGATGACAAGGTCAGGGCATCTCAGACCCAGAGAGGAGTTGTTTGTGTCAGCCAAAAGCCCAATTCAGGCAATTTGTACGAAAGAATAAAACCTCTTTGTGTTCTCCACTCCTCTCTCCGCCCTTACGCCTCTGCGCCTCTTACTGCCCGGCATGGGATCTAGCTGCTGCTCTGGGCTGTGAAGATATTATTAACATTACAACAACAACAAAAAAAGGCTGTCACTTCACAGCAGCCAGGTGAAAAACAACATTTCCATGCAGTTAAGAATTTGTTAGGGGAGTCAGGGGGAGGCAGCACCTGTAAGGTGATGGAGGAGCCCTGGGCTGCCCTTATCAACCTGCTTTCCTTCCCTTGATTCTTCTCTCTCTTTCCACTTGTCTCTCTATCCTCTTGCCTTTTCCTCCCCAACCAGTTTGCCTCGCTGCTGATGTCCTGCCGAGGCACTACCTGCCACAGGCAGCATCACTGTGTGTTAATTAGGTCCTGCACAGCTCTGCGGATGAATGCCGCTGTCAGCGGGAGCAATAGCTCCAGCCTCCCCCACCTCCACACATGCAGGCTCCTGCTTCCTTCCCTTGGTAAACAGAGCTGTCAGGAGATCATTTATCCGTAATGGCCCTCTGTGATAATAAATTTTTGTTTGTGGGGGCATTGAGGAGGAAAAGGTGGTAAAAATAAAGCTGGCCCTGTGGCGGTAGAAGTACCAGCTGTGTACCACACCGGGTGATGTCTGTGAGGAGGCCTGATAGGGGAGGAGTGTGTGGTGCAAGGTCCAAATTGCACCTAAAATACCTATCCAAAACATGTCTCTGCACCTGAATGCCCACCGTGCTCCTGGGTGGAAGAAGTGGGAGAGCAGACAAAAGCCTTGGTGCCTCTCAGCCTGCCACAGAGACACCGTATTTGTTCTTGTTTTGCACCCTGCTTTGTTTTTAGCACACACAGGTCAGGGATGCTAGGCATCTGCACCTCCCTTTTCTGGTGAAATAACCCAGGGTCGGTTCTAGAGGTGTTTTGCTGTCGCTGTTGGTCAAAGGCATTCACCGAAATGCTTAAGAACGTAGCCAGCTTGTTTGCCTGCTGCTGCTGCTGCCTTTGCTGCCCCTTGGAGAACACAGAAGCTGAGAAAGAGTGACAGAGAAGACAGTCACCTCTGGAAAGGTGACAAAAGTTGCTGGAACTGGAGGGGAAGGAGGGCAGGAGGTCTCAAAGCATGTCAGCTAAAGGTGTGGGAGATAGATGGAATGAAGCAATGCCCTGCACATGTAGTGAGACTCTTTCTTCCCTTCTTCTCTGGTTCTTGGCCCAGCCTATCTGTTGTTGTTCAGTTCCATGATGTCTGACTGCCCTGCCCTGGTGTGGCATGACATGGCAGAATTGGCAGTGATCCACACCACTCTCCCTGGGCTGTGGTCTTATTGTCCTGGCCTCAGCTCTAGACCTCCAGAGATCACTGCAACCCAGAGGAGGAGACAGACAGAACTACTACAGTTCCTGGCACAGGGACAGCCCACAGGGACTCTGGGCAAGGGCTGGGGCAAGGGTGGCACCTCTCTTTATCTTTGGCAAAAGCCACGGCCACTCCAGCAGCAGACCAGGACAACAGCCAGACTGACATTGTGGGTGCTTGCTCCTACTCCCCAGGGAGACAGTCTGGGAGGAAGGCTTTCAGATATCCTTGTCCTGCCCCTTCCCCCTGCCTGCCCTGTTTTGGCCCAGATACATTACAGCCAAGCGAATCTGTGACTCCCCTCAGGATTTCACAGCTGTTGTTGTGCTGTGTGGCACAACTGCTTACAATTTCACAGTGGTGCCAAGGCTGGCACTCATGCCCTCCTCCCCTGGAAGGGCCCTTGGGGACAAAGCAAAAGCTCTTCTAGGCTATATTTGAGCTTCAACACTCCAGAACACTGCACAGCTATGGTCACTGCTCTGCAATGTACCCCTGTGCTGTGCCAAACCCATGTGTGGTGAGACCACACCGTCTGTACCTGCCTGATGTGGCAGGGCAGGGACTCAAGTGAGCATGCTACAGTCTCCCTGGCATCATTGAGGTTAGGATGAGAATACCAAGGCACGCTGCAGCCTGTCTTGGCTGTCCACTCTAGATGAAGCCTTTGCAGAGGCACAAGTGAGTCTCACAGAGGAGACAACACCAAGCCTTCAGCAGAGGCTAGCAATGCACAAATATGTGAGGTGACCTTCCTGTGGCCTTTCAGGATCTGAAGGGGGCCTACAAAAATGCTGGGGAGAACTTTTCAGAATATCAGGGAGTGACAGGACTAGAGGCAATGAAGCAATGCTGGAGATGGGTAGGTTCAGGCTGGACTTGAGGAGGAAGTTCTTCACCATGAAAGTGGTGAGAGCCTGGAATAGGTTGTACAGGAAGGTGGTTGAGGCCCCATCCCTGGAGGTGTTTAAGGCCAGGCTGGATGGGGCTCTGGACAGCCTGCTCTAGGGTAGGGTGTCCCTGCCCATGGCAGGGAGGTTGGAATGGGATGATCCTTGTGGTCCCTTCCAATCCTGACTGATTCTATGATTCTATGTACAGTGCACACAGGAGAGGTCCTGCCTCTGCCTTCATATTGAAACTCTCTGTTCTATAAGTTGGGCACATTATGGATTGCTCAATTTAGTACAACTGGGGCTGTGAGTGTGGTCCCCTAGGTATAAAAGGATGCCTTAGTTAGAGCTAGGAGGGGGAGCACAATTTTTCTTTGGGGTTAAGAGAGCCCACTGCATGTCCTGTGCACTGCTTAGCCCCATTCACCTTCCAGAAAGGACTGGTTTCTCTCCTCAAGCTTCCCATCCCTCCTTTGACCAAATCATAGAATCATAGAATCAAGCAGGTTGGAAGAGACCTCCAAGATCATCCAGTCCAGCCTACCACCCAGCCCTACCCAGTCAACCAGACCATGGCACTAAGTGCCTCATCCAGTCTCTTCCTGAACACCTCCAGGGATGGTGACTCCACCACCTCCCTGGGCAGCCCATTCCAATGCCAATCACTCTCTCTGGCAACAACTTCCTCCTAACATCCAGCCTAGACCTCCTCCCACCACAACTTGAGACTGTGTCCCCTTGTTCTATTGCTGGTTTCCTGGGAGAAGAGGCCAACCCCCACCTGACTACAACCTCCCTTCAAGTAGTTGTAGACAGCAGTCACTCCTGAGCCTCCTCTTCTCCAGGCTAAACACCCCCAGCTCCCTCAGCCTCTCCTCATAGGGTTTGTGTTCCAGGCCCCTCACCAGCTTTGTTACCCTTCTCTGGACACCTTCCAGCACCTCAACATCTCTCTTGAATTGAGGGGCCCAGAACTGCACACAGTACTCAAGGTACAAATCCCCATCTCAGCACACTCTCTGCTTGCCTGCACCAGGTTTTGACATGAAGCAAGCTATGCTTTGACACCCTTCCCTCCCTGCTGCCCTGGCCTGATAGCCGTTCATCACTGCCTGAGGATAGCAGCCTCCAGAGCACAGGAGCACTTTCTCCTCATAAATCATTGACACAACCCTTTGCCTTCCCATGCCCATGGACTTCCCGCCCCTCTCCCTGCCTCTCCTCACACTGCCTGTGTTTGTCACTTACCTCTTCATCCAGCCTTTCTTTCACAAGAATCTTTTTCATCTTGCAGAAGCTTTCTATGTGTTTGTTTCTTCCTGGGAGAGGGCTAGGGAGAGATGGTGTGTGAGGAAGGCACTACCCCAGCCTCTGCTAGAAATAGAAAGGCAGCTTGTGCATGGCAAGGCTCTTAATTGTCTGCACTCTGGGACCTCAGGGCCCATCCTCAGTGATGAAATACAGATGTGCACTTCTCTCCCACCAGAGACCATTGCAAGAGCAATGGGCAAGGGGTGGGGGAGGCAAAGTTTGAAACAATTTGTCAAGAAAGCATAGAATGACCCCAAACAAACCCAGCCCTCCTCTTCTCCCACTGCACTGAAGACAGCTGTTTGCCTTCCTGGGGCTTGCCCTCTCCCACCCCCTGCATCTGGTGACTTCTCCTGGGAGGCATGGTCATTAAGTGTCAGTGCAGGAGTGAATATGAGAGCTGTTAATTGGCTTGCTTGTATAAATAGCCTGGTTTCAGCTGGTGGGGGAGATTGGATGCTGCGTCTTGAGCACCTAGCCCTGGATTTTGGTGAAGTTGTGAGGAGAGTGGCTCTGTGAGACCCTATTCCAGATACACCACAGAATCACAGAATGCCAGATTGGAAGGGGCCTCAAGGATTACCTAGTCCAACCTTTCCAGGTGGTGATGTAGTTTAAGTGATACAGCCCAGCACTCTGTCAAGCTGAGTCTTGAAACTGACCACTATGCCCCTCAGGAGATTCTTCCAGTGTCTGAAGTTTCTTCTGCAGTCCCATCTGAATCTCCCAAGAAGTAACTCCTACCCATCACCCCTTGTCTTTTCCATGTGACTGCTTGTAAAAAGGAAGTCTCCATCCTCCTGGTCGCCACCCTTCATGTGCCAGTACATGGTAATAAGGTCTCCCCTAAGCCTCCTCGAGGCTGACCAAACCCAGTTCTCTCAGTCTTCCCACCTATGGTAGGTCTTCCAGTCCTCTGATCATTCTTGTGACTCTTCCCTGGACACTTCCTAGTCTGTCCACATCTTTTGTATAGCACTAGAGGGAGTCAAAGCCCTGCCTTCTGCTACAGCTCAGCTTGACCCAGGAGGTTCTAGCGATGGACGGGACTGCTCATTTGCTGTTGTATGGAAGGTACAGGTTACCCCCAAACCTCTTAGAGGGCAAAGGCCTGTGATGGGGCAAGATTTAAGGCTCCCTCTTCCCCTGCCATAAGTCCTGGATAAAGACAGCCCTGATAACTGACCTGAGTGCTAGGGAATAGCTATGGCTCCCCTTTGGCTGTGATACAGGGCAGCAAAAGGTTAGGACATTTTCCTGCCTGCCTGTAAAAGAAAGAGTTTCTCCTCACTCATATGAATCCCTCTTTATCTTACAGCCCAAATCCCAGTAAGAAGTTCATTGTAGGGGAGAAGAAGCTGCAATATACACCCAACTCTTGCCTCCTCCTAGCAGCAAATGCTACCTGATTGGTATTATGCCCACTGTCGAAGATCTGGCAGTTTCCCCATCCAGCAGGCAGCTTCCTTAAGCCTCTAGCAAATGCTTTTTGAGGAGGTGACTCCAGCACGAGCTGAAGTGCTCTTCTGGGTTAGGTGCACACCTGAAGTGGGAAAATGAGCATTGGAAAGTAGGGAGGGTGCCTACCAGCTGAGGACAAGAACAAGACAAGTTGTGGGTGTATTGTCTCCCAAGGAAGCTGAAGCTAATCTGCATGCCAATGAGGGGGGAACGATTTGCAAGTGGGAAAATGAGGGGGGGGGGCTGGGGGGAGTGGTGCCTCAGGAAGCCTTAGCTGGGGATCTGTGAAAAAAAGGGTACAAAAAGCAGGTGGGACTTCACACCTTGTGGGCTCAAGGCTGGAGTGTTTATATCAACCCATCTTGCCTGGGTTTTATTCTGGTGCTGAACGTGTTCTGAAAACAAACAGAACGCTGAGGAAGAAACTTGTGGAGCAAATGACTGTTTTTTTGGTTGCTAAGCCATCTGTTCTGCTCCAGCAGTTCACTGAGGGCTCCGCCGTCGCTCTCCATCTGCACGCGTGCGTTTCGGCGTGGGTGGCTGGCGCTGGCTGGCGTGGCAGGAGGGAGTATCAGGGCGGAGGGGAGGATGTGTGTGTGTGTGTGTGCTGGAGAGTTCAGAGGCTTTGAGCAAATTGGCTTGCGAGTGGGAGGAAGAAAGTTGGCTCTGGTAGCGTATGTGAACATGGGAGGTGCTGGAGCATGTCCAGAGAAGGGCAACAAAGCTGGTGAGGGGCCTGGAACACAAACCCTGTGAGGAGAGGCTGAGGGAGCTGGGGGTGTGCAGCCTGGAGAAGAGGAGGCTCAGGGGTGATCTTATTACTTTCTACAACTACCTGAAGGGAGGCTGTAGCCAGGTGGGGGGTGGCCTCTTCTCCCAGGCAACCAGCAACAGAACAAGAGGACACAGTCTCAGGTTGTGCCAGGAGAGATCTAGGCTGGATGTTAGGAAGAAGTTCTTCCCAGAGAGAGTGATTGGCATTGGAATGGGCTGCCCAGGGAGGTGGTGGAGGCACCATCCCTGGAGGTGTTCAAGAAAAGCCTGGATGAGGCACTTGGTGCCATGGTCTGGTTGACTGGGTAGGGCTGGGTGCTAGGCTGGACTGGATGATCTTGGAGGTCTCTTCCAACCTGGCTGATTCTATGATTGTATGATTCTGCTCTCTGTGTGCATGTCAGTTCTGTGTGCCTGTGTTTGAGGGTCTATAGGATCGCGGGCACAGGGTGGAGTTCACATCGGGATACGGATCAGGATACAGAACCACACCTCCACAGCTCTGCAGCTGGAGGTCTGCTCAGTGCATGGCAGCTTTGCCTGAAGGTGGTGTTTTTGTGCGCGTCGAGGAGATGCCCATGAAGAATGCATGTAGATGTGCAACAGCAGGCTGAGAGGCAAGGTAGAGGTGGGAGCCAGCGGGAAGGAAGTGCTGCATGCACACTTGTTGTGGCAGGCCTGATAGGCCCAAAATAGGCTTACACATGTCCTGCCTTGCCTAGGCATGCTTTTCTGCTCCACCAGAGAGGCAAGTGTGGGAAACAGACACAAAAGAACCTGTAGCCACTGAGTCTGGCCTGCCCAGGGTCCTGTGGCAAACAAGGGACACACACTTAGCTTGTGCCTGCCTAGTGCAAGGCCTGTGCTTTTCCCAAATTAGGGAAAAGTGAGCCTGTGGCTTTGCTAATATGGTAAGGTTTGGCTAACTGCCATCCTGGTTGGCTATTCTGTGTCCAAAGGGCAATTAATCTCAGCCCACATGGATAAAAGGAGATATGCAGGTGAACAACCTGCTTTTGCTCCCCTGCTTTGCTTCCCTGCTCTTTGCTGTGCTCTCTCTGCTGTGCCCAGCCATGCTGCCATTGCACACTGCCTTACTGCTTGCCTGCTAAACTCCACTGCCACCAGTTACCAGGAGCAGACCCTGGATGCCTGCACGCGGTCGGCCTGTGTGGCCAGCCTGACATCCTGCTGAGCCTGCACCACATCTGCCTTCTGCACCTGAGGGTCCTGCCTAGAATCCCTGGACATACACACAGATCATCCCGAAGAAGCCAAGAGACAAGGTCAGAGATTGTCTGAGTCCTTTCCCCAGAAGCTGGGAAGATCCAAGCCTCAATGTGCAACAAGACAGAGTCCCCTGAAAGCATTTGGGCACTGTCTGGACTGTGACTAAGCCCCCATGAGTGAGTAATAATAACTTGTGAGTAAATGCTTAAATGCCTCTTTGCAATTCTCCACTGCCTTCTGCCATAGAGCAGAAAGAGCCTGAGCCCAGCTACTGGGCAAGCAGCATATTGACTGCAAGCAGCATTTGACCACAGGAACCTTCTCTTCCAGTTCGATTAATGTTTATATATTTTGGTGGTTGTTACTAGCTCTAGATATTATCCATAGAATGTTTGATGATCATGTAAGAACCCAAATATTATTAAAATGAGTGGTTGGGGGTGGCAAGAGTTCTGAGCATCAACTACCTGAAGGGTGGTTGTGGCCAGGAGGAGGTTGCTCTCTTCTCTCAGGTGGCCAGCTCCAGAACAAGAGGACACAGCCTCAGGCTGCACCAGGGGAAATTTCGGCTCGAGGTGAGGAGAAAGTTCTTCACTGAGAGAGTCATTGGGCACTGGAATGGGCTGCCTGGGGAGGTGGTGGAGTCGTCGTCCCTGGGGCAGTTCAAGGCAAGGTTGGATGTGGCACTTGGTGCCATGGTCTAGCCTTGGGCACTGTGGTAAAGGGTTGGACTTGATGATCTGTGAGGTCTCTTCCAACCTTGGTGAAATGTTATTTATTTATTAATAAACAATATTAATGTTGGAAAATATCCTCTCGCATCAATTAGTCTCCCCTCCCCAACAACACTGCAAGCAATGTGGCCAAAGTGCAGGAGATAAAGCCCATGCATGTGGTGTTCATGGTCAGCCCATCAATGTGCAGGTATCCAGGATTCCCACCCTTATGCCTGCCCACCCCACAGCAGTCTGCTCCTCTGCTGTGCAGCCCCAACTGTGCTGCAGTGATGAGGGATGGTGAAGGCTAATGACCACTGCATATTGATTACCCTGAACTAGGCTCAGAACATCTTCTCTCCTCACACCCTTTCCCATCCCTCCCTTCACTCTCATTCTTCCTCACTCCTTGCCAGACAAAGCGGGGTTGCCATAGCAGCTGGCAGCTTCCACTGGCCTACCTCTCGGGAGGACAGCCAGCAGCAATAAAAAAGATGGGCTGTAGGAAGAAAGCTGTGGCCCATTTGTTTCACTGTCTCCTGGGAACCGCAGCTGAGATTCCTTTGGTGACCTCCTGAGGCTGTGGTAGTCACCTAGGTAGTCACATCCAGGTGTCAGTCACACTGAGGGGCAGCTGCTTGTGCACTGGGCGTGCGTGGTGGTCCTCACCCACACCCAGCTCTGTCCAGCTGCTGGGTTGGATTCAGCAGGGTGCTCATTGGTGACCACTGCGCTATGATGGCATTAAATAGAGAAGGGGTCTCCAGACCACTCCTTGCTGGCAGTGCAGGCATTGTCTGTTCTGTATCACATCTTTTCAGGAACGTTCATTCCTTCCCTCCCTGTCATGCAGACATGCTGCTGCACTGCAGAAGTGAACAGGGCATCAGGTTCCACCTCAGAAGCAGCTGCATTAAAAGCTGAGCTGAATTCCAGCTCTGTCTGCTCTAAGCAGCATCGTTCAGGGAACATGCTTGATGGGTAGCACTAGGAGAGCTGGTGTTGGTTTGTACAGCAGTTAGTGTCCTCTGAAAAGATGGTGCCCCCTTTGGGGGCTGAAATTTGGTATTTTTGTGGGTTTAAGCATTCCTTCCTCGGGGTAAGATTTGAGACCTTTGATCTACCCTGAGGTAGCAGTTCTTATATTTTAACTGTGTCATTATGGCCTGGTGCACATTCTCAAACCCCTTTCACCCATACACTTCAATGGCTTTTATTAATGTGGCTCAGGGACAGGGATCTGCTGGAGAGGGTCCAGCAGAGGGCTACGAGGATGATTAGGGGACTGGAGGGCATGGCTTATGAGGAGAGGCTGAGGGACCTGGGGCTGGTTAGTCTGCAGAAAAGAAGACTTAGAGGGGATTTGATAGATGTTTATAAGTATCTGAGGGCTGGCCAGGAGGGGGACAGGCTCTGCTCACTTGCTCCCTGGGATAGGACAAGGAGTGATGGGTGTAAGTTGCAGCAAAAGAGGTTCTGCCTCAACACAAGGGGGAACTTCTTTACTGTAAGGGTCACAGAGCACTGGAACAGGCTTCCCAGAGAGGTTGTGGAGTCTCCTCTGGAGGCTTTCAAGGCCTGTCTGGCTGTGTTCCTCTGTAATCTGTGTTAGATAGTATTGCCCTGCTCTGGCAGGGGGGTTGGACTCAATGATCTCCTTGGGTCCCTTCCAACCCCTAACATCCTGTGATCCTGTGATCCTCTGCCACTAAAAGCCTCAAACCCCACAACCCTTCACCCTCACAAAAAAAAAAAAAAAACAACAAAAAACCCCAAACCCAAACCCTCAAGACCTTTAGATCAAGAAGCATCACAGAGCTATGGAATTTGGGAGATTCTAGCTTGGTCATAGACCTGTGGGGCAAACCACAGCCTTCTCCTTCAGCTTTAAGATAATGGTGACAATGTTACCGCTCCATCCGTTAGCCTCAGGGCTCCAAACTCGTGGATGGGATATTATTGCCTGCACCCATTTCCTCCCTGGTTCCTTTCAGTGGTGGTCTCTTAGTGCTGATTGAGACAGAAAACAAAGACATAAGCACAGTGTGTAGTGACAGCACATCAGTGGCAAAGCTGAGCAAACCTCAGTGGTTAGCAGCACAGAAAGCTGGTAGAAAACCTGTAAAGCCAAGGTGTCTGATCTAGAGTCTGTGCAGGGAGCAGGAAGCTGAGCATGATCAATGCAATCACATTAACAGCAGCACCAGCATCTCCTGCAACCCTTGCTACAGCTGGCCCCAGCTTAGATACTCTCTCCACTTTGAATGCCCACAGAAATTCTTCTTTCAGAGTGGAGGTATCTTTGCACAGATGCACGATGAACATCTGAGCATGGACTTACAGCTGGTGTTGGAAGCAGAGCAGCCACTGGGACAGAGGCAAACCTCACTCAAAGGTTAGCAGAGTTTCTCATTTTGTGGCAGGTCAGAGAAAGGAGGCCCTGTGGAGAGGGGGATCTGTATCAGTTGTGAGCTGTGTCAGCCTTGGGAGGACAGGCAGAATGATAGGGAGCAGCACAAGTCACTAGTGTGAATGGGTGGCCTTACTGACTTCATCACCAGAGACAGGGTCACGGAATTAGACTCAGGAGAAAGCAGTAATGGAGGAAAATAAGCAGGTTCTGCTGACAGAGAGAGGGGAGGGAAATGGAAGAGATGTTTAGGAGAGGGAAAGTCATTAGAAAGAGAGGGAGGTGAGGCATGCAAGTGTGGTGGATTCTTTGCTTAAATGGGAAGTGTGGCTCTCTCTAGACTGAATGAGGCACTTAGTGCCATGGTCTAGTTGACTGGCTAGGGCTGGGTGCTAGGTTGGACTGGATGATCTTGGAGGTCTCTTCCAACCTGGTTGATTCTGTGATCTCCCCATGTTTAGGTGGTGTTTGAGAGAAGCTGACTGGGATTTATTAGAAAATAAAAATGCTCTAATTGAAAGTGAGTGGTTGCAATTCGTATTAATAATTGGAGAAATCATCAAATAATGGAATTGTTTAAAATCTATTAGCTTGCTCCACGCAATGAGGGGAAGGGGTTGATCATCTTGCAGTAGGTCACATTATTAAAAGGAGAGCCCAGACTGCTGGTCCCCTATGCAGATTGGAGACGTAATTTATTGAAGCAATTTATTTTTCTGTTGGGAAGAAGAAGGAAAAAATGGAAAAATATAAGAGCTGCAATCAAGTATTGGATTCTTAATTTGAAAACCTACCTCTTATCTGCCTTCCTTCAATCATCAGCAGAAAAAAAAACATTCATTCCTTCATTGGATTTAAAGCTGCAGGAGCAGACAGAGTGGATGAGGGAAAAAATAAGATCTCACGAGGAGGTCTGTTACATCTTGAAGCTTATATTATTGGCAGCAGTTGCTTCAAATTCAAGAGAAATCAACCTTGGGCTGCCTAGAATAGCATCAGGTAGCTCGTGGAGGTCAGTACCCAGGTGCTGTCTATCTAATCCTTCCTGAGGACAATGAGAACATGTTGCTAAACCTGAGATTAATTCAGAGCTCATTAATTCATTCATTCTGCCTGTCTGTCTCTCTGCTAATCTGGCCCTTGCAAACCAGAGTGAGGGAATGGCAAACGACTCTACTGTTCATGTTTCTAGTCCCTTCCCATCAATGGGGTTTTATGTGCCTAAATAGGAATTAGGCACTTAGAACTGTGTGCCTGGTTCTTGAGCTCTCCCTTGCCTGGCATGTCCACTAAAAAGGCCTTACAAGCTGGGGCTTTTGCTGTTCTTTGGTTTGCTCAGATAAAGGCCTTTTTGGTCCGTTTTCTCCTGGCTCCAGTAGCACCACACAGATCTGACAGACTCAGAATCACAGAATCAACCAGGTTGGAAGAGACCTCCAAGATCATCCAGTCCAACCCAGCACCCAGCCTTATCCAGTCACCTAGACCATGGCACTAAGTGCCTCATCCTTTCCTGAACACCTCCAGGGACAGTGACTCCACCACCTTCCTGGGCAGCCCATTCCAATGCCAATCACTCTCTCTGTGAAGAACTTCCTCCTAACATCCAGCCTAGACTTCCCCTGGACTCCACAACTCTTCCTGCCCCTTTTCTGTCCCTTGCATGCCCCTGCTTATGTAATTTCCTTGGCTCCTGATTGATCCCTTTCAAGGAGCAGTGCTGCTCCTGTTGCTCCCTGACAGCTGGCAGTTATCTTTCTCGTTGTCCATAACAAATTAGAAAGACTTTGAGATGCTGCAACGGGTCCTGAGAAGAGCAACTAAGCTGGTGAAGGGCCTGAAGGTTTGTGTTCAGTCTGAAGGAAAGAGGGCTGAGGGGAGTCTTTAAGACTGCTCTCTACAACTACCTGAGGGGAGGTTGCTGTGAGGTGGGTGTTGGTCTCCTCTCCCAAGTAACTAGTCATAGAACAAGAGGCAATTGCCTCAAGCTGCACCAGGGGAGGTTTAGGTTGGACATTAGGAAAGCAAATGATCACTGAAAGGCTTGTCAGGCATTGGAAAAGGCTGCCCAGGGAGGTGGCTGTGTGTGTTTGTGTCCTGGATGTGTTTACAAGCTGTGTAGCTGTGGTGCTTGGAGATACAGCTTGGTGGTAGACTTTAGGTAGAGTAGGACTCGATGACCTTGAGAGTCTGTTCCAAGCAAAATGGTTCCATGATTCCAAATGCATATCTGCCACTCTGTCTGGTGAGGATAGTATCACCTGGAAACAAGAGAGGAGGAAAAGCTGCTGGCATTGCAGGGTAACTAGAAGAACATTGGTGCTTGCTTCAGTGCAAGCAGGTGGGTATTTGTTTTATGAACACAAACATAAGTACACCAGACTGTACTGCCACAAAATCCTCTCTCCATCATTAAGCACATGCCCACATACATGTTCCTCAATAATCCTTCACTGAGGTTACCTAATGATTGAAGTAGAATCATCAAAGTAGAATCACAGAATCAACCAGGTTGGAAGAGACGTCCAAGATCATCCAGTCCAACCTAGCACCCAGCCCTATCCAGTCAACTAGACCATAGAATCATAGAATCTGTCTCACCCTATTTGTGCCACTAGCCTGAGTGCTTTGAGCATTCTCATTTGTGCTGGCCATGTGCTGTGTGTGTGGCTGAAAGACATGGATTCCTGTGGGATCACCCCTGCCTCTCTGCTGAATAGTCCCTCCAGTCTGCCAGCATAGCCATGCACATGTGAAACTGTACCCTCACACAGTCTTCCATGAGTCAAACATAAGGCTATGCTTTGACTTAGGTCGTTTGAATGGACCAGTTTAGGCAGCAATTACCTGAGCAGGCTGTTGTAGGGTGCTGTGCTGGTCTCGGGTGGCTATGGGCAGGGGGTAATTATTGCCTTGTTTTTCCTTTTGTCTGAACTTCTCTGAGAGGGAGGGGAAAGGAGGGATCCTGATAACAAGACTGTGAGGTAGGACAAAATACTGTGGGTGGAAGCACAGCCTTTGACACATGTTGGTTACACATCTGCATTGCTGCTCATAGTCACCCAGCCAAAATGGGAATCCTGATACGATTTTCTTCCCGTGTCTGGTGTTTGACAGCTCTGCAGTTAAGCAGTGCAGAACAAACTGCACTGGTGCCCAAATCATTTCCTTTCTTTGCCTGAATAATTTCAAGCCCTGTGCAGAAGGCACAAAGCACTTGTCTTTCTTGTCATTCTCTTCCTTTCTCTTTTCCCAAAGTCCTTTCAGTGCCTAGAAGGTTCTGCAGGTCCGTGGATGCAGCTCTTTGAGGTTTGGTCTATATCAAACATGTGCACAGCAGTTTGAGCACTGTTCTCAGGCTGTGCACACTGCAATGATTTGTCCACTCCTCAGCATGGCTGTGGCTTGTATAAAGCTGCAGTCTTCTGGATGAGGTTCACGCCTGGCTTGAGAGAGAGCTAGTGCAGAGAGTCATTATATGGCCTTCTGCTCAGGCAGAGGAGAGTTGAACTATCTGTGTTGCTTCAGGCCACTTGGATTTGACAGTTAAAGCCCTGACTCTATGGCAGCTCAACTGATTCACAGAGGGCCAAGTCCATCTTCTAACCTGGCCACAGACATCCAGAACAAATCCTATTTGCTCTCCTCACCTCTGGTCACCCCCAAGCAGAGGAGCACCAACTCTTCTGGTTTTGAGTGCTCAGTAGTCCAAGCTAGTGGAGGAGTGGCAGGCATGGCTTTGACAACTCATTTGCACAGTGCCTCAAACTCGAATCTCAGCAGAGGATTCTGCTGACCCCTGCAATGCAGCCAAGAGGGAATGCCAGAATCTTGTGTTTCAAACTTTCTCCATCCTTTGTTTTGTTTCTTGGAGGCAAAAGAGACTCAGATCTGCGCTTTGTCCTTTGCTAGGTATGTGTCTGGGTGTGGGTCCACGTGTGTGGTGTGCAAGAACACTTCCCTCAGGATAGGAGAATCCTTGAGAAGGAGTGGAGTGAAAGGTGGCAATGACAGATTTGTTGAACAGGGTGGGGTCGAGCCTATGGTAACTGATGTTGGTAGCGGGAACAGCAGACAGACTGGGCTGCAGAGGTACAAGGAGGTAGGGGCTGGGGTTAGGGATCAGGGAGAGAACAGTCCATGGATCTCAGCTAATGCTCTCTGGCAGAGTAGCAGCACTAATGGATATTAAAAGTGTCAGCTTCAAGATTTAGCAAAATGGTACCTCTCCTGATGCATCTCATCCTGGCACACAGAGCCCAGAGCAGAGGAGAAATTAGGGCCAACAGACTCTACATGCTGAGTACAGGGTTGCCCTTTCCTCTTGTCAGGGACCTTACTTTTGTGACTCTGCTGGTAGTGATGACAATCCTGTGCTCTCTTCTAAGAGCATGCATGTTTCAAGGTGGGAAGCCATTATCCAAAATCCACATGAATCTGCTCTCTGCCAAACAGTGCACAGAGGAGAACAAAGGGAGATGTGGCCACTCTTCAAAGGAAGGAGGAAGCTTGAGTATGGTGGAGTCATCTCCTCCTGCCCCATGGAGAGACATACAGACATGGCCATTCTGATGACAGTATCATCCTCAGGTGTGACTTGCCTCTCTTCTCTGTGGCAGAACACTGAGAAAACAAGAGACTGCCATTCCCCAGCCCTTGCAGACCCTCTGTGGAGAGATGTTGAGATACTGCAGCGTGGCCAGCAGGACAAGGGAGGTTATTCTTCCCTGTACCTGAGTACACCTTGAGTACTGTGTCCAGTTCTGGGCCCCTCAATTCAAGAGAGATGTTGAGGTACTGGAACATATCCAGAGAAGGGCAATGAAGCTGGTGAGGGCCTGGAGCACAGCCCTGTGAGGAGAGGCTGAGGGACCTGGGGGTGTGCAGCCTGCAGAAGAGAAGGCTCAGGGGTGACCTCATTGCTGTCTACAACTACCTGAAGGGAGGCTGTAGCCAGGTGGGGTTGGGCTCTTCTGCCAGACAACCAGAAACAGATCAAGGGGACACAGTCTCAAGATGTGCCAGAGGAGGTCTAGGCTGGATGTTAGGAGGAAGTTCTTCCCAGAGAGGGTGATTGACATTGGAATGGGCTGCCCAGGGAAGTGGTGGAGTTGCCGTCCCTGGAGGTGTTCAAGCAAAGCCTGGATGAGGCACTTAGTGCCATGGTCTGGTTGATTGGATAGGGCTGGGTGCTAGGTTGGACTGGATGATCTTGGAGGTGTCTTCCAACCTGGTTGATTCTGTGATTGCCTGGAGAGAAGGTGAAAGGAAGGAATCCACCTGCCTTTCCTCACTGAGTAGATGGGACACCACTGCACGTGGGGTACCAAAATGAAAAAGGGAAAGAACAAAGTAATTAGGGAGAGGGGGAGCAAGGTACCCTTTGCTAGTTCCACTCACTCCCCTCCATCTGCTCTACCCTCCCCTGATCTCTGTGGTGAGCTTTTTTGGCACAGCAATGGTCACAACTACTGCCTGATTTGGATGCTAGAAGCGGAGGCTAATCGAGGGGTAAGTATAATGCCTGATTTCTCTCCTGCTCATAGTGTCAGTAAGCTTCAGCTCCATCTATCCATACTCAGGCCTCATCCTCCAGAGAACCAAAGGAAAAAAACCCAGCTGAGTTTTGTCCTTCTACTGCTAAGCAGCCACAGTCTGATCTGACAGAGTTGGACTCCATCTCCCTCGCAGGTTTTCCTTGGCTGTGTTATGATTTGATCCATCTTTTCACCAAGTGGCTGACTGCTGCTCTGCCAACACTGGAGATGGATGCTCCTGTTACCCAGCCAACTAGGGAGCATTGCCCCTGGGGCTCTGGCCAGTCAAGTTGTCAGTGATCCAAACAGTGCAGATTTCCATGCAAGTTTGCCCACAGATGAAGAGCAAACCTTCAGGTACCTTCCTGGATTCCTCTAGGCTGGAACACAACAGTGAGCAAAGAAATGTCTCACACCTTCCTTATGTTAGGGCTCACTGTGTCAGAGGTGGCCACCTAAACACTCCAAATTGCTGAATTAATTGACACTGACAAATGTTCCCTTACTTTAACTCACCTTTCTTTCACTTCTACTCAGGCTTGCATTTTGGGTTCAGCAGACTGGTGAGCAAGGGAGGCTAGTTCTGATTCTGTCATGATGGCCAAGCCCTGGGATCAGACAGGCTTTTGGGGCATGGTTCTTAATGGCAGGCAAACCAAACCAGTGTGGCAGGGAGTTTCCCCAGAGGCAGCATGCTACTTCCCTCCTACTCTCCCTGCCTACCTCCCCATTGTAGTGAAAGGAAAGCCACACTGGTTAGGAGCCAGCTAAACACAATCTCACTGAAGAGCTCAGGGGAGAGATAGGGAATAGCCAACAGAAAGAGGGAGTGGACAAAGTCACAGAAGAGTGGAAAAGCAAGGGAGAAACAGGAAGGAAAGCATCAGGATGAGTAATATTCTCCAGAAAGTGAATGAAATTGTGGTTGTGCTTACGATGAAGAAGAGATCTGTGAGTCTCCAGTGCATCCTCTCAGTTATGTGTGCTAAGGTTATTCCCAACAAACTCAACAAGAACAACAATGTCATTGCATGCAGCTGTTGCAGCTACCCTACTCTAGAGAGCCTGCAGCTCAGCAGATGAGGGAGAAGTGACAGGGTTTCTTCAGTCCTGTTTTATAGAGGCAGAAAAAGGTAGAGGAAACAGCTAACCCCCAGCAACACTGGGAAGTCTGAGGCTCAGCTCTCCACAGGTGAATTCATTGCCTTCTAATTCAAGGTGAGATCTTGGTCTTCAGGTGCTCAAGAGGCAAGGGAGTGAAAATTCCTTCTTGCACTTAAGAAATTTCTGAAGGGGCTGTTGGGTCCTGGTTCCTTGTGGCAATCAAGATCTCTCCTGATAATGAGGTTTCTTGTTTCCTCTTTCCTTGTTTTCTGTGCTCTAACATTCAGAATAAACATCTATTCACATGTTCATATTCATATGTTCATGTATTCATATTAAGTTCATATACTCATATTAAGTTCACAGCAACATCACTAAATAAGTGTGAATATAGACTGCCCTGGAGCCTCTTTCTGTGGATCAGCCTGCTTTGTTTTCATTTTTCCCTTCATCTCCTCTTCCTTGCTCATCTTCTCTTTCAGTCCTAATCTTGTCCATAATCCTCCTTTCTACTCTGGGCTTCCAGCAAACTCATACTCCAGGTTGAAGTAGGTTCCCCAACCGTTGAGCTGTGCTCCAAAGTCAGTTCTATGGGACAGAGACCACTGCAGTGGCTGAGGTCTCCTGACCCAAAACACACTGAGAGAGTAAGCAGGAACAAATGCACTAATTGGGCCTCTAGACTGAGTCTTTAAGCTCAGTGCCACAGAGCTGGCCACAGTCCTGCAGGTCAGGGTCTCGTGAGTCAGAGGAGAATCATCTCCCTGAACCTGCTGGTCACATTTGATGTAGCCCAGGATACAGTCAGCTTTCTGATCAGCTGGCTCATATTAGGCTTCTAATCCACCCATATCCCCAGGTCCTTCTCTGCAGCGTGGCTCTCAAACAATTCACTTAGTCTGTACTCTTGCTGTGGTTTGCTCACACTTACAGGGTCTTGCACTTGGCCTCCCATGGACTCAGTTCTCAAGCTTGTCAAGGTCCTTCTGGATGGCAATCCCTTCCCACTGTCCACTGCACTACTTGGCTTGATGTCATCTGCAAACTTGCTGAGGGTATCCTCAATCTCTTTCTCTTTCTCACTAATCAGGATACTAACTAATATGGGTCCCAGGAGAGGGATGCCATTCATTACTGGGTGTCTATCACTGCCTGACTGCTGATTGTCTGCACCCCCCCATGTGTTGGCTACCTCTACTTGAATCTAAGCTGCATCAGAGTAAAGGCACGACTGCAGGGACACCAAGCTGTGAGCCATAAAGCTGTCTGTGTCTGGGGTTAGGGCTTGGCTGGCATTTTCAGGAACCTCTGAGTGCACTTCTCCCCCACAGCAGGTGGCTTTGAGCTGCTCGCTTCTCCTTGTCCTTTTCCACTGCCTCCCTTGAAGTTCCTCCAGCCTCTTTTTGTGTGAAGAACAATTTCTCCTGCAGAATGTCCTCTGGAAAGGAGGCCAAGCTGCCCATTAGCTCCTGGATATTGAAATCACGACCCCAGAGCACAGTGGTGCAGCTGGTGAGGAAAGTTAAGGATTGCAACAAGGAAAACAGCTCTGCACAACAGAGTCCTTGTACACTATGATCATGATTTCAGTCTTGCCAGCCCTCTCTGGGTACTTTGCTGTTTGGTTTGGGTCTATTATTTGCTCTCTGTATTTTCCAAGTTCTGTATTAGCTCAAGGCCAAACATTCCCATGAGAGGAAACGAATATCTGTGGTTCAGATTTGGAGGACCATCTCCTTATGAGCAGAGTCTGAGGGAGCTGAGTCTCTTTAGTTTGGAGGAGACTGAGAGGTGACCTCATTCATGCTTATAAATATGTGCAGGGTGAGAGCCAAGAGAATGGAGCCAGGCTCTGCTCAGTGATGCCCAATGACAGCACAAGGGGCAATGGTTGGAAGTTGGGGCACAGGGAGTTTTGTGTAAACATGAGGAAGATGTTTTTTTCACTGTGAGGGTCACAGAACTCTGAAACAGGCTGCCCAGAGGGGCTGCAGAGTGTCCCTCTCTGGAGATATTAAAGACCCCTCTGGATGTATTCTTGTGTGATCTGGTATAGCTGATCCTGCTCTGGCAGGGGGGTTGGACTGGATGATCTTCCAAGGTCCCTTCCAGCCCCTAGCCCCTTATTTTGTGATCTTTCACTCTGCCACCAAAAGCCACATGCTCCTTTCCATGCAGACAGGGAAAATGCTCAGAGCTGTCTCTGTCTTTCTCCAACTGCTGAGGGCTGGTCACAGAAGCCCAGCTGGAATATGGGTTGTTTTTCTCAGTCAGAAGGCAGCAGGCACCAAGCAAATCACTGTTATCTGTGTCTCTTTCTTCTGAGGAAGGGCCATGTATCTTTTCCATTTAGGTAATAACAGGCTTCTGGCAGTGCCTCCAGCACAAACCCAAGCTGCAGGTGAGCAGCAGGAGCTGAAGAGTTTGGCTCAGGTTTAGCAACTCAGTCTCCACTGATAATAGAGGGTTTTCCCAGAGCTCTGCCAAGGTAGACTGAGTCTGTCCAGGGAGCAGGACAGCAGGAGAGGCATCATCTCTCATCAGGAAAAATAGAAGAGGGGCATTTTTTGAAGGTGAGAGGACTGTGGCATGTTCATAGAGGGATGAGCATAACACAGAGGACAGAATGCACAATGGAAAGAGAAGCCAGAGACAGAGGTCAGGTGAAAAGTTTAGAGCAAGGGGAAAGGAAAGGGAGAGAATGAGGGATTCTAGAAAGGAGCATAAATCTGGGTGAGTTAGAGATGTGTCACACTGATGATGGTGACAGAAAGCCCCCAAGTAGTGTTTCTTGGGAAATGAAATACTAGCTTTCTGCACACTCTATGTCATGTTGGAAGAAGGGTCAATTAACAAGCTCCAAGAAATTCCTCTTCCATGACTTTTCGAGCAGCTGCAGGAGTTTGTATTTCCTCTCCCTTTTATTTTCTCTCCTATGTTGCAATGAAGATTAAAAGAGCACACACACAAGAAATAAAAACAAAGGAGAAAAAGCAAAACAAAGCAAGCTCAGACTCAGCCATGGGTTAAATTTGTTAATATATCAGACTATTTCAAGGTGCCTCTCTTCAACAAGTCCTCTTTCTTCTTCCCCCCCCCACTAGGGATTGAATTCAATTTTCCATGTGCACATTGTGCATTTGCCTCCCATGTGCAGCACAATGGCAATACCTCTGGGGGGTCTTGCTTGCCCCAGTGATGAGGTCTGTGAACCCCAAAAGAGGCTCTGCTTTACCTGTGAATGTGATTCCAGTCAGATGGGACTTCACTGCCACTCAGGAGCTCACTCACTAGCAATGAATATTCATAGAACTGATTAGGCATTAATTGCACAAATTGCACCACCTCTTCAGCCGACCCCAGGAACTTTGATGCCAACATCATCCTTAAAGAGACAGCAGAAAAGGCTTTCTCTGTAGGTTCCTTAAGGTCAACCTAGTAGCCCACAAGGAAGAGGTGACTGCTAACTGCCTCACCAGGCAATGTCCTTTGAAATAGCTACCACAGTCCTTCCCCAGATTCTGCTGTCCTCCCATTATTATAGCCCTCATGGGGCAGGAGCCCTATGGTCTCTGAAGACCTCACTGCACTCTGTCCTGCTCCCTTCTCCCCATATACTGCTTGCTGTCAAACCCCACAGGGCCTGTCCTTCCCTGTTCCCCTGTGATCTCTGTTCTTCCCTTACAGCCTATTCTGCCAGAGCCATTCTTCAAGGAGAGGATAAGGAAGGGCACTGGGCTGGGATGCATGTGAACTGTGTGCAGATGTGTGCAGGATGCAGCACACCCCCCCCCCACCCTTGTACCTGTGTTTGTACTCACATGCACATGTAACCCCATGTATTCAGCAAGACAGAGGAGCAAAGGCTGAGCTAGCAGGCCATATGGTCCTCTCCATACACATCTTGAGGTGTCCTCAAGACTAGCCACCTTGCACATCTCCACTCTCACCCTAAAACGTTGAGCTGGCACACCTGACTCCACCCTTCAACCCCAGGCAGAGGAGAGCTGCTGCAACACAGAGTGCCCCTCGGTGGTGTGGCACGGTGGCTGTGGCAGAGGAAACAGACTGCTCCTTGAATGTCATGCTTCACTTCTGACATTTTTGTCACCCCTGCTCTGGAACTGGGATGAAAGCCCTGATCTTGTCACTGCATGCACTCCTTCATCAACTACCCACACAACATGCAAGCTCCTCCACCCTCTCTGACTCTCCTTGTAGCCCCTTCTTGGTGCATTGCTCACAGTCTCCTTGTAGTTAACCCAACAGCATCAGCTTTTGGGAGCAGACTGGTGTATGTACACAGACTCACACACAGAGGAATGTGATAGCCTGGGACAGGCCACATTCATCTTCATCGCAGGGAGGCAGCAGGATTGGAAATGGCATGGCAAGATGAGACTGCTGCATGCCCCTGTCGCAGCCAGTTAGAGCAAAGCCATTGCAGACATGACAGCACTGACACTCCAAGAAATTCTGGTCAGGTCTCAGCCCGGGTCTGCCGGGGCTGCTTCTAACCCCTCAGACTGTCCCTCTGCTGGATTGAAGACAGTGATCCAGAACAAGCTGCAGCAGAGAGGCCATAGTGCCCTTGAAAGCTGTCCAGCCTTCAAGCTTTGTAGCTCTGACCTTTCCATGTGAAATGCATACTCAAAGAAAGTTTAAAGCCAGAGGAAGTATCATGATGGGGCTCCCACCTTCAGATAATGACTTGTTCTCCAGCTTCCAAACATGAAGGATGTGAGACAGCAGGAACTGCCTACACCATTCAAACCATCTCAAATACATCAGGGCTGTGCTTCTTTCCATATAAATGATCAATCTCAGCAGGCATGCAGACTGGCTCCCGTCCCTCTGAGGTCCTTGTAGTAGGCTTCTGTTCCTCCAGGTTGATGGTACAAGCTGGCAAACCTGTCAGCCTCTCTTGGTGGCAATCCCTGCACTGCTGTGGAGGGATCAGATGTGGGGATTCATGCAGGATATCACAGAGGGAGTTAAAAGGCTGGCAGGCCCACTCCAGATAACCCAGGCTGGCCAGCAGAAAAGAGCTGCTTGATTTTCCTTTCCTGCTGAAGGGCTTGTGACACACAGCTGAGCAGTATCAGAAATGGACAACATCTCAACTGGGCACAGCCACCCCCTCACTGAACACCACTCCTGGCTAAGTCACTTTCAGAGTCTCAAGCTTCCACCACAGGCCTCCATTTGCTCATGAGCTCCCATCACCAAAGGCATTCACCCCTGGGAGAAGACAGGTTCCACTCATGCCCTTTGGTCTGCTCTGAATCCATGATTCAGTCTGATCTGTCTCCATCCACACACTGCCCTTCCCTTCCACCCCACAGGGATTTTCTCTACCCTTGGCTAGCTACCTAAGCTGCACTGACAGTGACTGCTGGCTGTCCTCACAGCTGCTCCATCTCTGCAAACAGTTTCTGGAATGCCTCTTTTTAAAGTGTATTAGCCTTCTGAAAAAGGAGCTGATGAAGAGGAGACAGGAAGAAGGGGAGGGGATGCAGGATGCAGCTATGTGGTCTGCTCCATACATCTGTGGTCTTCTCCTGCCAGCCCTTTCATGAAAATAGGTGCACATGTAACATGAAAATGAATGACTGGGTATGAGCAGGAGTCCTTAGGCAGCCTGGGAATAAGTGTCACTCCTCTGTGTGTATGCCTGTGTGAGCCACCTACTAAGCTGCCTATGATGAGAAAGAGGAACCTGTCTCCTGGATAGATTGCAATCTGTCACATTTAATACCTGAAGGACCCTGTGCACATCTATGTGTCTGCTTCCAGGTGTGTGGTGCTGCAGCTGCCCTCAGCGAAGGGGATCTGTGATAGCAGCCAGCAAAACATGCCTTGGTGGGGCCATTCTAGTTGCCATTCCCACAAAAACTGTGCAAGGGTTCCAAGCACGGCTGCTAAAGCAGGCAGATGTGAGAGGATGGTTAAGGGTTATGTCCCCATCCTGAGACACTCTGGGCAATGCTAGAGATGCTGCTATTCGGTGTGAGGTCGAGGATAACACTCTGAGAGTGAATATGTTGCATTGTTGGTGGGCAACATCACTGAGTTCCCAGTACTGAGGAGACTGGGAAGGGAGCATGGAAATTGCCTTTCCTTGGCTTCAGCACGGAAAAACAATGGGAACTCAAACTTGCTGCCTTTCTCCCTACCTCAGTCTTTCAGAGACGACCTGGTCCACCTCCTCCCGACTCTTGAGGTCAGTTTGATGGATGGAAATTACACAATTGCCTGTCTCTATGCATTGTTATCTTCTGTCACAGAGAGCACGAGCCCAAGGGGCAGCAGAGCAGGCGTTTCTCACCTGAATCCCAGGCCCTGGGGAAACATCTGCTAACCAAGTGAATGTTTATGTTTCTCTTGCCAAGATAAGAGGCTACATTTTGACTTCCCACCTTTGGACGGGACCCTGCCTTCTTGCACTGAGCCCAAAGCAAGAGTCACTGTGTGTGTGAGCACATGAGCAGCCGGAACATCAACGACAAAGAGACTCAACACAGGAGACATTGGCAAGCAGAAGAGAACCTTCACGTTCCTTCTGCAGGCTGAACGCGTGCCTCGGCTCCCAGATACGCTCCCTGCCTCCTGAAATTAATTCAACATTCCTGTGGCTTGGGCAAAAATAACTGGAATGAATAATGGAGCTGTGCTGGCCCTGCTGCGGATTGCCTGGTAGACAGAGCCCTCTGCAGGGAGGAGAAGAGGCAGGAGCCCGAGACAGCGCCAACGTTTGCTGGAAGAGACCTGAAAAGATGAGGAAAGAGCAGTAGCTTTTCACGCCCTTTAACGCTGCAGGTGTAAGTGTTCTCTAGTGAGTCGCTGCTGTCGGTCACCCTGCTCTTCCCAGTTCCCAGCGTTACAGCTCCCTGCACCTTTGCTCTTGTCCCATGGACTGCTCCTGCTGCCCAGCTGCTGCCTGCGTGTGCCACGCACTCAGCCTGCCTGCATTGTGGGTGCAGTGCAGAGCTGCGGTGGTGCTCAGGATGCTCGGCTAGGCACGGGAATGTGACACTCCTGTCTCACATCCTCTGCCTGCATCACCAAAACGATCGCATTGTCCTGAGCTCCGGGCTTATTTCAAGCACTTTTATTTCTTTCTTTATGCAAGAGACAAAACCACCAGACTCGAGGTGGAACTATTGTGTGAAGATGAGAATGCCTCTGCCTGTGTGTGCTTGTGAGTGCAGCGTGTGCACACCTCCCATTTCTCTTCTGGCTGCAGGCCTTCCACAGACAAAGCCCAGGCCTCTGGTGGGGTGGAAGGAGGCAACGTTTGTTGTGTAGCTATCAGCCAGGAGGAGAGCATGCTGGTTGGATTTCTTCCCTAGGGAGACCTGTGGTGGTCCCCAAGTCTCAAAACAGAGACAAACGATGCAGAGGCATGCCCCTAGTCCAGCAGCCTCTCTACACTCAGTTACCTCTTATCTCCCTTTCCAACACCTTTAACTTTCTGAAACCCCTGGCTCAAGTACAGAGCAGAGACTTCCTAAGATTTCAGTCCTCATGAGAGTTAAAGAGTGCTCTTTTCTGTGCAGAAGGCTTGCCTGCCCTTGGCCACTGCTTTCAGAGTGAGGTTTTAAAGATCAGTGTTCCATTCTCCACAACCACTACCCCTCTGCTTGTGGAGACAAACCACAGGAGTGTTTCAGCTCTGCAGCTGACTGGACTGTGCATGACTGCTCTGAGAGCATCTCTGTGGTTCCTCAAAAAGAAAATAGCCAGGCAAGAGGACCTGGAGATGTTCTAGAACCATTCTTGTGTCCTCTCGGATCCTGTCCTACATGGCCTGAGGTGATATGGGAGAATCTAAAGTCCAAGTGCTGTTGAGCTCTTACATTTGGACATGGGAAAGACCATGCTCACAGTTCTTAAGTCCTCATTGGGTGGCACCCTGCTCCTCTGCCTTCAGTTTGGAAAGGGAAGCAAAAAATCTGGCAAGATGTCCTGTCATTGATCTTCCTGCCAAGTGGGAGGCAGAGGGAACCAATACTCCCAAATTTCTTCACTGGAAGAGCCCAGCACAGGAGGGAAGCTGTCCAACAACTACATCTTTCTGCTGCCAGTGACCAAGTCAGGGCTCAGTTTTTGCTGGCAATCTTTTTCTTACGAGCAGAGACCAGATCATAGAAAGGATCCTGTGTGATGCTGGTCCTGGGAGTAAAGAGGAGAAAAAGTAAGAGAATTAATGCTGGTAAGCAGCATAGGCAACCTAGCTGAATTTTCAGAGACACCACACAGCAAAATGTAGGATTGGAGATCTGCAGACCCACAGCAGAGAATTTAGCTGTGGCTAGAGGTTCTCCAGAAGGGATCTTGAAACTCTTTGAAGTAAAGAGGTACCACAGTTGCTCGACTGCAAACACTTCTTTCCATTCCCATTTTCCAAGCTCTGGTAGCCAAATTACCTGTATGACCATTTGTCCCTGGGACACAAAAAAAATGGCAAACTCAGGTTTCCTTTTCTGGTCTCCTCACCTTATTGCCTCAATCCACTCGTCGCGTTCTGCTGGTGTGGCTGCTGAGATCTTGTAGGACTGATGCTTGCCTTCAACCACCTTCCCATCTGCATCTGTTTTGCAGGCTTTGATCTTCTGCCCTTTACAGTTGGGGTTGAAGAGCTCAAAGCAGTTCTGTCAGGAAGGGAATAAAACGGAGCAATAGATGAGGACAGGGCAGACTGAGGAAGCTATTCTGCCTTCAGACATGAGTGACAGGATTCCTCTATGAATTAGATTTCCAGACTACTCCTCTTAGTTAAATACATTCCTCCTGTGAGGGACTGAACCCTCAAACAAGCTTTATAAGGAAGATGGAGCATCAGCAGTTAACAGAAAACACCTGGGAGCTGTCACTCTGCTCTAGTCATGAAGCTCTCTTCCCCCTTTTTCTCTTCTGCCTGCCACCACAAATGCAGAAGGCACTTCTCCCTGAGTCATAACACATCAAAGAGCGAATCCCCAAGAGATGCATAGATGAAGAGTGTCACTTCCTGGGCAAGTTTGCTAACACCACAGCACTGTTTGGTCTACAAGTGCTGTAACTCATTATGGAGACTCCCGGAGAGAGAAACTGAAGCCACATCTCCTGGTGCAAAATGAGTCAAGGAATCAGCTCTGTGCACCCATCTCTGGCCCCCTACACCCAGCTGTGAAAAAGTGCAGCACAGCAAACAAGAGCTCTCCATTCACACCATATCTTCTCTGGTCACACACAGTCATGTTTGGACCCCATCGTGCCTGGGCTGGGGGACAAGGCAGTCTGGATTACATCTTCTCTCTGCGGAGCACGGTAAGCGTGGGTGTGTGCACCTTCCCTCTGACCACCTTAGACCCTGTGTTGGCAGAGTGCCAAGAGAAGGTACTTACTGGCTTTTTGGGATCATCCACCTTCTGAACTGATAGGTTCTCCAGGGGGATAATGCCTAGGGGCTCTTTGTCCTGAAGGCAAGGAAAAATGAGTTAACACGCAACATGCCCCCCACATCTACACCTCTATTTACAGCCTCTCTGATTTCCCAGAGGCATACCTTTGTGGGGGTGACAGGGACAACGTATGCCTGAGGAAACATCTCCATTTACACAACAGGGAGCTCATTTGCTCATTTACCAGGAGGTCAGAGCAATAGCTGCAGTTGCAGCATCCAGCCTCTCTCCTCCGCCAGATCAGAGGAGAGGAAACAACATAGGAGAGAGGGGCGGTCTAAGCTGGATCTGGGACAACAGAGTAAAAGAGAAGAGTTGTCCCCCTGCTCTCTGTTTCTCCCTGGCCCCTCAGAGGCTCATAACCACTCAGGACATCATTTCCCATCCCGAAGCTGAGCCTTTACCGTGGTATATTCGAAGTAGTACAGGCAGTTATCCGTCAGGATGAACCAGCGGCGCTTCCAGGTTTTCACACGTCCTCCTAGAGGCAGTGAGGTTCAAAAGTCATTAGTCACATTTTGCTGTCTTTCCCATCCCACCCAACCCTCTCTGAGCTCCAGACATGCAGACACAGACACACTCTCCCAGCTCTCCCTGCAGATGGTCCCCAAGGACCGGAGGTGGTGCTCACTGCTAATGTGCTGCCGTGGGCTGGGCATGCACACCCAGGGAGCCAGCTCTGCTCTCACGGGGCTAGGAATGGGAAGGGGTTAGGGGTGTCTTTTTGAGCAGGCTGAGCCTGCAGGAGCTGGGAGGAGAAAGCAGGTGGCTGGTTTCAACAGCAGATGTCAGCCTCACCCCACCACAGCAGAAAGGAGGGAAGGAAAGCAGAGATGCTGGTGGGTTCCTGAGGAAGATTTGCGGAGACAGGCAGGAAGGGAATTCAGAAGAGCTACGGGAGTCGTCCCCCATACCTAGTTTCAGGAGCCAGCCCTCACGGTTAGGGTTGAAGAAAGTATGTGTGAGGTCATTGCCATCATCCTCGGGTATAGAGAATGGTTCGTTCTTGATGCTCTCAAACAGGTTCTGCCCCAGAGAAGAAAAGAGAAAGCAAGAAAGACTTCTGACAAAGTTAGTACACAGCTCTCCTACGTCCATCTGGTTCATCATTCTCTTTCCACAGGAGCAGGCAGGTAAATGTGGAGGTGAGAAGGCAGTGAGCATAGGCTTACAACAGCCCTCAGCCTGCACCTCAGAGGGCTCGAGGAGGCTCTATCCTGCACCCTGTGCCAAAAAAAGAGACCCAGTATGGAAAGTCACAGGCACAGAAGTGTGCATCCATATCAAGAGAGGCTGCAGGGACCAAACTCAGCCTGTCACAGAGGTGCTGCCGTGAGCCTTGAAGCAGAAATGTGACATGGCAGAAACATGACACAGCAGAGACTGCAGCCCCATTTAGGCCTTGGATGGGTGGTGCCAAACGCTCTGCTGAGACCCACACACACTTATGTGACCACAAGGAAATATGCTTTACAGAGTCAAGCCTTTTTCACTGAGGGGCACAAGTGGTAACAATCACGACAGCAGAGTGACAAGGAGCTGGCTAGTTTTCAAGGGATAGAGCAGGTGTTGTTCACTTTGTTGGATTTTCCATTATTTATTACACAAATCCTAAGCCAAGAGAAAAAGAAGCAAATGCAGGCTCCTGCCACTTCCCTCCAACTGCCTGAAAGACACTTGCCAGAAAAACCTGGAGCCTGTACCCTGAGAGGCTGCTGCTCAACAAAGCCAAGTGTGGGATGCAGGCAGCCTCTCTGACACAAGACACAGGTTATTCTCCCCAGGTTGGTTGGGTGAAGCTACCCACATACAGACAGGTTGTCCACCTCTACCTTGTCTCATGGAGTAGGTGCCATGGCTGCTGAACCTTTGGGAAAGTGGTGCTCCCAGCTTTGCTAATGGGGGCATCCCATGTCCTGTCTCCCCTGCTCTCTGTCTTCATCCTCTGAGATTAGAGGCACCACAGACTTGCTGAGAGCTTTACAGATGCTGTAAGGGATACTGTAAGAGACCCTGAAACTCACCTGGGGCATGTTGGTTCTACCTTAAGATACATCCTGGTGTGAGAGAGGTCAGGCACTGGTGTCCTGCCTGATGTGAACACTGGAGTCAGCTGAGCCATTTAGGTACCAACAAGAGAAAGGGATTTATAGTCTGGGCCACAGTGACATTGCTTGACAAAGAGAGACACAGAGGAGACAGTCCACTTAAGGGCTAGGACTCTCAAAGCTGGCCAAAAGTCAGGTGCCAGTTACCTCCCACAGAAGTGGGTGCTCCATTCACACCTCCTACAAGACATGTAGACCCTCACAGCTCATTTCTTTCTCTCACATAGTTCCACTTTCTCACACAAACACACTCAAAAGCACAAAGCAACCAGGTGGGGGTTGGTCTCTTCTTCCAGGCAACCAGCAACAGAACAAGGGGACACAGTCTCAAGTTGTGCCAAGGGAGGTCTAGGCTGGATGTTAGGAGGAAGTTCTTCCCAGAGAGAGTGATTGGCATTGGAATGGGCTGCCCAGGGAGGTGGTGGAGTCACTGTCTCTGGAGGTGTTCAAGCAAAGCCTGGATGAGGCACTTAGTGCCATGGTCTGGTTGACTGGATAGGGCTGGGTGCTAGGTTGGACTGGATGATCTTGGAGGTCTCTTCCAACCTGGTTGATTCTGTGATTCTCAGTACTGGTATGCTCTGAATGACTCCAGCCCCATTGCTCTTGCTCCATTGTCTTCACCAACATGCATGAGTGCAGTTCCTCTCCAAAGCAGTTTCCACGCTTTCCAGTTTTGCTTTTGTACATACTGGCCTCTTTCCTCCCACAGCCCTTCCCCTTACACAGCTCAAGGTCAGCAGACCTGTGGGTCTGTGCTTCTCCATGGATGCCAAGCCAGAGAGGAAAGAGAGACTGATGAGAAAATGAGAGGTCTTCTTACCTTCAAGAGCTCTTCTGGCAGGTCCCCTCCATTGTCAATGCCTCTGTTGATGGATACAAACCTTTCAAAGGGAGGTTTGTCTTTCACATTGGGGTTGTGCAAGCTGGTGTTAAGCATGATGATAGAGAAGGAGAGTATATAACAGGTATCTGGCAATGAGAAAGAAAACCAGGATGAGTGGCACTTGTCTTAGATGGCTGATCAATCCACACTTGAATCCTTTTTTTGCCTTATGGAAAAATACCTGGAAGTATTGGTGGACAAAAAGCTGGACATGAGTCAGCAATGCACACTTGCAGCATAGAAGGCAAATTGCCTGTGCTGCATCACAAGCATGGCCAGCAGAACAAGAGGGATGATTCTGCCACTCTGCTCTAGTGAGACTTCACCTTATACAGTCCTTCCAGTGCCTGAAGAGAACTTACAAGAAAGCTGGAGAGGGACTGATTACAAGGGCCTGTGGCACTAGGACACAGGACAATGGTTTTAAACTAGAGGAGGATGCACTTAGATTTGCCATTAGGAAGAAGTTCTTTAATATGACAGCAGTGGAACACTGAAACAGCTTGCTCAGGGAGGCAGTGGAGGCACCTTCCCCAGACACATCCAATGTCAGGCCTGATGTGGCTCTGAGCAACCTGATCTAGATGAGTTTGTCCTTGCTTACTGCAGGGAGTTTGGACTCGATGACTTCTAAAGGTCCCTCCCAACCCAGTGTGTTCTATGATTCTAGACTAACAGTGGCTTTGTTTCCAGTGAGTGGAGAACAGTGTCATCCTCTCAGCTGTAGGAAGAAAAGGGAAATGTCCTTTCTGCTAGGAGAAAGAGGGGCAGAGCTGACCCCCTGTGATGGAGGTGATTCTGTCCCTTCAGGGTAGTTCAGTAGATTTGGCCCGAGAACAGCTCTGCCTGTAGGAAACTTTCTCCAGAGCCATGCCTGTCAGTGCTGTCCTTACTGCAATGAGGTACACCTCATGTGGGGCTGGGAGTGCTTCTGAAGTCTGTTTCCCAAGGGGGACTGGAGCATAGTAACAAAAGAAGGTCTGAAGACCCTCAGTCTGTTGAAAAGCTTTCACAGGAACTAAGCTATAGGAAGCATTCCAAGGGGAAGCATCCACACTACCAAGTGATGCCCTCTGTGCTTTGTGAAGAGAAAAAGAAGGCTTCTCTCTCCAGCAATCAGTGGGGCTCAGCTGTGCAGGCTGCTTTGTCCTCATAGCTACCTGTGGACTGAAATACTCCTGGGTTACACTTGCAGTACCAGTTGGCAAAGGCCTCCATCATCCGGTCAATCTTCTGCGCTTCCCCAGGCAGCCGAAAGCTCCACAGGAACTGTCTGCCAGCAGCAGCATGCCAGAGAGTTAGTCAGGTCAGGTGCAAGGGACATTTATACCTTCTCTCAACCCAGGGGACACCATGAAAATAAAAGAAGCCCTCCCATCACACTTGGGGACATCACACTGCAAGAAATAGGAGCTCTGCTCCTCTCTCTAGAGGTTGCCTGGGCTCATCCTAAAAGCAGGAAGCAGAACTAAGCATCCTGGAAATGATGTCTCTTTTTCCCTACTGAGTGGCCTTCAAGGCAGCAGAGACCTCAACAGAGAGTCTTGCCAGGATGCTGGCCTATAAGAACACAAGCTGCTCTAAGGCAAAGTCACTTTGTCACTGATGTAATGGGAACTCTGGACAGACATGGCTCCTGATGCCATAAATAACTTGTCCTGTCTCCTTGGCCACCAAAGCCACCATGACCTGCCTTGCTTTGCACATGGACAAGCCAACCAAGGGGTCATGAAAGAGGTCCCCAAGGAAAAACTGTTAACACCTCACAAGACAAGAGTCTTAGAGCCAACACACATAGCAGAGACTTAGGAAGATCTATGTGTTTCCAGTAGGACTTTACAACCTTACTAAGTGGTAACAGCCAGTGGTTGAGCAGGCTGCTGCTCCACCCACTATGTTCTGTATGCTCACTCACCTCAGTGCTTGCACCAGGTTGAGGTTGGCAAACTGATGGCATGCCACAAAGGCTTGGAGGATCTGAATGTTTGTAGGGTCCCTGGGAGAGGACAGAGGTAAAAGGTCAGAAAAGAGCTTTGGCTCTGCTCAGTTAGGATATCCTTTGATGTGACAACATGCACCTAGCTCCATCTCTTGGCCACCTGGGCACACTGCTGGCTCATGTTCAGGCAGGTATCAATCAGCACCCCCAGATCCCTTTCTGTTTGGCTGCTCTCAGCCACTCTGACCCCAGCCTGTATCTCTGCATGGGGTTGTTGTGGCCAAAGTGCAGCATCCTGCACTTGGAGCTATTGAATGCCATCCCATTGGACTCTGCCCATCTGTCCAGGCAGTCGAGGTCCTGCTGCAGAGCCCTTCTGCCCTCCAACCCAGTCACATCTGCCCCCAGCTTAGTGTCATCTGCAAACTTGCTGCTCTCGGTCTTCACTTTCCCTTTGACCAACGAGAGGCCAAGATGCACACTCTTGTCTGGGAAGACTGACCCCATTACAGACAGGAGAAAACACAGCCCATACAGCCAGCCTTAGCCACACTCCAAAGCCCACCCACCCTCAGTGTACTGCCCATCCAGCTCAGTGTAGTTTGGGGTATGTTCAGTCTTGGCACTGGACACAGTTCTGCTAGTGGTTATGTAAAATGCAGCTGGGACAGGTAAGGCAGGACAGGGCCTCCAAAGGGCCTCCTCATCCTGACTGTGCTGCTCACCTTCCACCCAGGTAATCCCCAATGGCTGTCTTGTTCAGGCCTTCGCCCTTGTGAAGGAATTTGGCTATCTCCTGTAGGTCTGAGGACAATACCTGGTGCTCAATCAGGTACTGGATCCCCTGGAGGAGGGGAAGCAAAAGAGGGAAGTAAGACAACTCTGTGGTCTGATGAGAAAGCAGGAACCAAACATACCAAAATCAGCCTTCCTTATCTTTGGTGATGTTGTCCCTCATGTTATTCCCCAGCCACCTTAAGGAAGACCACAGCCATGTTCCCACCCTTATTCCATCCCTTTTTTATTCACCATGATGGATCAGTCCCACTTCTATTTCATCCCCAGATTTGGATAGATGGGAGCAAACACCATGGAAGCTGATGGAAATTCAAGCAAACAAAAAATGGCAGTGGAAGGGTAAAAGTCAAAAAAAAGGCAAAGTCAAAATACTTCATTTTAACATTTTCAATCAAAATATTTTGTATTCTGTTCCTAAATCTACTTTTCCCTGAATTAATTAAAAGAATAAAATATTAAAAGAAGTAATAAAGACTTTTAAAATTATTTAGGGGGGAAAAAAACTTCTCTTGTTTTTCTTTTGTTTTCCCTATATTTTCTTCCATGTCTCAGAGAAGTCTGCATTCATTTTAGCTCCATCCTCTTCAACCAGTAAGGATGGAATATGCTTTTTAAGGGAAGTAGAGGGCCTGAGCTGAGCTGGCCAAAGAGTCAGCATCCTGGTTTAGAGGGAATTTCATGATTTTCAAAGTCAAAGGCAGTGAAGGTTTTGTTCAGATGCTTAACAATGCCTAAAAACACTGCAGCTCTCCAGACCACATTGCAATTCTCCTCACAAAACACAATAAAGGAATGAAAATTGGTTTAGATCCATCAAAATGTTCTGCTTCAACAGAATCAATTCACTTTGCCTTGTAATATATAAGAAAGTATTTCTAAAATGCCCCAAAGAAAAAGCAGATTCCAAAGAAGGAGCTGAAGTGTTTGTGAGACTTTTCCACACTATTTTCCTTTTTTCCCCCCCCAAAAAAAAACAAAAACGTTTTAATTTTGCAAACCATTCTGGTGATGTTTCATAGAATCACAGGCTGCTTTGAATTGGAGGGGACATTTCAAGGTCATCTAATCCAGCACCCCCCTTCCCCTCTGCAGTAAGCAGGGACATCTTCAATTAGATCAGGCTGCTCAGCACTCCATCCAACCTGACCTTGAATGTTTTCAGAGGTGGAGCATCTACCATGTCCCTGGGAAACATGTCTGGTGTTTCACCACCCTTGTGGTAAGTAATTTCTTCCTTATAGCCTCTAAATCTACCCTCTTTTAGTTTTAAACTGTTGCCCCTTGCCATGTCACAACACATTTCTCCCAGAAGGTTTTACTCAGGCAGGTTCCCAGGTTTCCTCCCCTAGCCTCAGAAACTAGCCCTGAGATCTTGGAGACAGCATCACAGAATGACAGAATGTCAGAGGCTGGAAGAGACCTCAAAAGATCATCCAGTCCAGCCCTGCTGCAGAGCAGGATCACCTTGTGCTAGTTTGAAGCTAGCTAGAATGATTTGGTGAGAAGAATTAGATTACAGGCTGTGAAAAGGAAACAATGGTGATGTCTACTTCACTCATAGGCTTGCCGAGATGTAGAAGAACAAGAGCATAAACATAGATAACAGAGTTGCTGTCTGGGCTTTGGGTTGAACTTCTCTCTCTAACCTAACCTGCCATCTGTGTGACTAATCCATCTGCTTCCTAACCCCCCTGGCCAACCCTCCAAACTACCTTGAGTAGGTGGCCAGCGCCAGAATGAGAGGACACAGCCTCAGGCTGCGCCAGGGGAAATTTAGGCTGGAGGTGAGGAGAAAGTTCTTCACTGAGAGAGTCATTGGGCACTGGAATGGGCTGCCCGGGGAGGTGGTGGAGTCACCGTTCCTGGGGCTGTTCAAGGCAGGATTGGATGTGGCACTTGGTGCCATGGTCTAGCCTTGAGCTCTGTGATAAAGGGTTGGACTTGATCTGTGAGGTCTCTTCCAACCTTGGTGATACTGTGATAAGGCAAAGTCAGGGGCAAGGGAGAGGAGTGGGAGAAGGTGGAAGGGTGGTTGGGAGCCCCTCCTGGAGACTCAGCTTTCTGGGAGGGCTGTTGTGTTCCTGTATTACTTTTTGCACTTGTCTATTTCTGTATCTATTGTAAATACCTGCCTGTACATTGTGCTAAGCTGTAAATAGAAAGCTTCATTCAATTTCCAGAGCCACTGAGGATAGTCTGGATGATTTTTCCAAAGAGTGTGGGGGAAGGTGTGATGGTTTGGGTGTTCCCTGCCCCCCCTACACTTCAGAAATACCCAGACTAGTCTCAGCCAGCTCTGGGAATATAAATGAAGCTATTTATTTACAGCTTAGCACAATATACAAGCAGATAGTTACAGTATATACAGTTATAGACAGAAATATACAAGGTAAAAGGTAATACAGAAACACAACTCCCCTCCCAGAAACCTGAGTCCCCAGGAGGGGCTCTCAACCACCCCTGCACCTTCCCCCTGCCCCTCTCAACCTTACCCCAGTCCTAAAGAAGAATAGAGGTTTGGCCAAGAGGTTAAGAAGCAAAGGTAGGTTAGGCTAAATGGAAGGTGAGGTTAGGGAGATGCAGCACAGTCAGCAGCCCAAGTGAGAGTGAGACAAAATGGTGAGAGTGTTATCTGATGTTTTTGTTTCTTCTTCAGCAAGACTCTGAGGGGAGTAGACATCACCACTGCTTTCCTTTCACAGCCTATGATCTAGTTCTTCTCACCAAAACATTCTACCCTGCTTCAAACTAGCACAGAAGGGACCACCCAAACCGTCACACACCTCTACCAGATCACACAGGAATGCATCCAGGCAGGTCTTGAGTATCTCCAGAAAGGGAGACTCCACAACCCCCTGGGCAGCCTGTTCCAGCTGATGCTTTGAACGAGCTCCTGTACTCTTTCAAAGTATCAGCACTACCCAGACGAAGTGTCACCTTAGCCAGGAGGGGCAAAGAAAGTGCCTTGCATTGCAGCACCTATGGCATGGAGCAGTAAACAGAGATCTGCATAGTAAAGGCACACAGCACTACATATCAGCCAGGCTGGTGGGCACTGAACTAAGACATCTACACTGGTTTTGGCTCCGTAGCTGTTCAGGTATTTCTGCACGGCACGGCAGAATGCCACAGAGAGAGATGCTTCAGAAGAAAACCTGCTCTCACACAGCCTGCAAGCACTGATAGCAGTGCTCTGAGACAGCTCCCACTGCCAGAAGGCTGCCCAGAGAACTGGCAAGCACTCCAGCTGTGGTCTGAACACTGGGGAAGGGGCCTGGAGCCTCAGCAGGGCAGAGGAGAGGAGGAGGTGTGAAATAGTTGTCACTCAGGCCATCAGTCACCTGAAGATGCTAGCTGTGGTGGTTAGCTGACAACAAGCTACCATACCATTGAAGCTTGTGGTTTTCCTTGCAGAGCTCACAAAATGGTCTAGCAGTGAGGAGGAAGAGGAAACTGCCTGTGTCACATCTCTACTTCATCACAACGATTTTAGAGCTTTCTGCAGAGAGGGCTATGGAGCTTGGGCCCCACTGGCTGGAATCCCAGAAAGCAGAAAGCCTGAATTCCCTGCACAGCCCAGCTGGTACTACTGCAGTGGTTTGAGGGGTCCCAGGTCATCCCAGGCTTCCCTGAGAAAACTACAGAGGCCAAGACTCATCCCACCTGGTTCTGCCCAGGTACCACAGTTTTGTATTCAGTCTCCTAACTCTGCAAAGGCTTTAGGAGTGGGCAGCAAGGTCAGCTTCTCCCTCCCTTTTCAGCTCTCTCCTCCCTCCCTTTTCAGCTCTCCAGAGGGATTCTTAGCTAGGTAACTGTAGAATCATAGCATGATCCGGGCTGGAAGGGGCCTCTAGAGGTCATCCAGTCTGTCCCCCCTGCAGTCAGCAGGGACATCCCCACTAGCCCAGGTCACCCAGGGCCCCTTCAAGCCTCACCTTGAATGTCTTCAGGGAAGAAGCCTCAAGCATCTCCCTGGGCAACCTGTTGCAGTACTCCACCACCCTCATAGTAAAGAAGTTGCTCCTAACACCCAATCTAAATCTGCTGTTCTCAAGCTTGAACCCACTGCCCCTTGTCCTGTCCACTGCAGGCCTTTCTAAACAGCTTCTCTCCATCCTTCCTGTAGCCCCTTTCAGGTACTGGAAGGCTGCTCTTAGGTCCCCCCAGAGCCTCCTCCTCTCCAGAATGAACTCGCCCAGCTCCCTCAGCCTGTCCTCACAGCCGAGGTGCTCCAACCCTCTGATCATTTCCATGACTCTCCTCTGCAGCCACTCCATCGGGAGCAGCCTGTGGGCTGCAGCCTTCAAGGCCACCACTGCAGCAAATTTCTAGCTGCACAACTCAGGCCTGTTTGGGCCTCACTGGGAGACAAGGCTGGGGGGGAGAAAAGGAGCACTGAGGCTTTGGGTTGGTTGGGGAGAAGGTTTGGGGGAAGTTTCTATGTATCCTGTATCTGTATGAGGGGTAGAGAGCAGCCAATAAGAAAAGGACCTGTGGGTACTGGTAGATAGTAGCTGAAGATGAGCCAGCAGTGTGCCCAGGTGGACAAGAGAGCCAATGGCATCCTGGCCTGGATCAGGAACAGTGTGGCCAGTAGGACAAGGGAGGTTATTCTTCCCCTGTACTCAGCACTGGTCAGGCCATACCTTGAGTACTGTGTCCAGTTCTGGGCCCCTCAATTCAAGAGAGATGTTGAGGTGCTGGAACGTGTCCAGAGAAGGGTAACAAAGCTGGTGAGGGGCCTGGAGCACAGCCCTGTGAGGAGAGGCTGAGGGAGCTGGGGGTGTGCAGCCTGCAGAAGAGGAAGCTCAGGGCAGACCTCATTGCTGTCTACAACTACCTGAAGGGAGGCTGTAGCCAGGTGGGGGTTGGTCTCTTCTCCCAGGCAACCAGCAACAGAACAAGGGGCCACAGTCTCAAGTTGTGCCAGGGAAAGTCTAGGCTGGATGTTAGGAGGAAGTGCTTCACAGAGAGAGTGATTGGCATTGGAATGGGCTGCCCAGGGAGGTGGTGGAGTCACTGTCCCTGGAGGTGTTCAAGAAGAGACTGGATGAGGCACTTAGTGCCATGGTCTAGTAGACTGTCCAGGGCTGGGTGCTAGGTTGGACTGGATGATCTTGGAGGTCTCTTCCAACCTGCTTGATTCTATGATTCTATGTTTGCCATATCTTTTCCTGCACCTCTTTAAATACAGCCTTTCTGTATTCCTCTCCACTTGAGCAAGAGCACTGTTATTTTACTGCCCTTTCACTAAAAAGAGTAAAGTAAAATAACCTCAAGTCTGTCCTGCTCTTAAACAAAAAACTACAGCAACTACCAAACCCAAAATTGCTTCCAAAATGACAGAGGCAGCTTGTCCTCCTCCAAAGGAGACAAAGAACCTGACACAGGCTGACAACCTTCTTTATTCTCCTCTATCACACTATGGCCTCTCACAGGCAAGAGCAGCTGTGCTGAAGGAGGTTTGGCTCTCTTGACACACTGGCAGTGTTAAACCACTCTGCCTTCCCCTCTCTTAGTTTTGGATTGCCTTGGATGGAGTGGCTTACAGACACATGATGAGGGGAGGTAACACAGCTCAAGCATATCAGAAGACCATTTTCAGTGTAGTATAGAGTGTGCTGCTAACTGGAGCCATAGGCAGGTAAGAAACCAGCCCCACAGTTTCATGCTGTAGTTTCTTTAGCATTGAGGGCTGCAGACAGACTGGTAGCCAACACAAGCTCTTCCTCCCAGCTTTCTCCTCATAAGCAGAATGAGCAAATCTTACCTTTGCAGGGTCCATGTTGAATTTTTTCCTGCCCAAGCACAGAATTTTATCCCTCTGTACTAGCTTGCTGCAAACATGAAGAAGGAGGGAAGTCAAAGTTAGAATAAAAGGCCATGTGTCAATTTGCTCAAGGCAACTCAGGTAGCTTAAGGACTGTTCAGGAATAAAGAGAGTTCTCAGAGAGTGATGGGTATTGCTGGCCTCATCCCCTGTCCTTGTTGTGATCCTTGTCACCATATGAAATCCTATTGATATTTTTATTCTCTTAACATCAATAGAGACTTGGTAAAGTAAAGCATACAGAAAATGGAGAAAAGGTGATTGGTGGCAGCTGGCATGGATTCACCAAGGGCAAATCGTGCCTGGTGAACTTGGTGACTCTCTATGATGGAGTTACAGCATCAGTGGATAAGGGAGGAGCAAAGGATGTCAGTTGCAGAGACTTGTGTAAAGTGTTTGGCACTATCTCTCATGACTTCTGATCACCAAATTGGACCTGAGGGGTGGACCACTTGCTGGATTAGGAATTGGCAGGATGGCCACACTCAGAGAGTTGTGATAACAGCACAACATCCAATTGGAGTCCAGTGACAAGTGGCATCCATCGGGGGTCAGTACTGGGACCAGAGCTGTTTAGCATCTTTGTCAGTGATATGGACATTGGGATTGAGGCACCCTCAGCAAGTCTGAGGATGTCACCATGCTGTGTGTTTGACACACTGGAGGGAAGGAATGACATCTAGAGGGTCTTGGACAGGCTTGACAGGCCAGCCCAAGCCAACCTCATGAAGTTGAACATGCTGAAGGTCCTACATGTGGGTCAGAGCAATCCCAAGCACAAATATAGGCTGGGTTGGCTTGAGAGCAGTCTTGAGGAGGACCTAGGGATGAGCTACCAATGTGCACTTAAAGCCCAGCAGGCAGCCATGTCCTGGGCTGTATCAGAAGAAGTGTAACCAGCAACATGAGGAAGGTGAATCTCCTGCTCTGCTCTGCACTGGTGAGGCTTCCCTTGGTACACTGCATACAGTTCTGGTGCTCCCAGCATATGAAGGACATTAAACTGTTGGAGTGGGTCCTGAAGAGGGCCACAAAAGGTATTTGGAGGGCTGGAGCACCTGTTTTGGGGGATAGGCTATGACAGTTGGAGCTGCTCAGCATGGAGAAAAGGCAGCTCCAGGGAGACCTTAGAGCAGCCTTCCAGTACTTGAAGGTGGCCTACAAGAAAGCTGGGAAAGGACCTTTTACAAGGGTTTGTAGTGATAGGATGGAGCAAATGAAGCTTGATGATGGCAAATTCAGAAGTAAATTCTTTAGAGTGAGGGTGGTGGAACACTGGAACAGGCTGCCCAAGTAGGTTGTGGATGTCCTCTCCCTGGAGATATTCCAGGCCAGGCTGGATGAGGCCTTGAGCAATCTGGTCTAGCAGAAGGTGTTCTTGCCCATGTCCCTTCCAACCAAAACCATTTTGTGAATCTATGAATACCCTCCTTGTCCCACTTGCCTGGTCTGCTCTCCAGGATTATCTTCTGCCTCTTGCATCTCCTTTGCATTTTGGAAGCACTCAATCTCTGCAAACACTTCAGCAATCTCTTCCTTCAGCTTCTGCAAAAGAAAGACGATGGAAGGTAAACCAGCAGACACACAGCAAGCATGTCTTACTTCTTCCCTCAGTCACAGGAAAAAGACAAGTCAGCTGGTCATGACCAGTCAAGAATGTCTATGAAATGGGCACTGCTCTGGAGTGACCCTGCTGGATTCTAGAGAAAAACAACAGAAGAGAGGAGCAGAAGGATCTTCTTCTGCCTGTTGTCAGTCAAGGAATACTAAGCTTAGCCAGTGTGGAGAGTGTTAGAGAACTCACTCCAGTGATGATTTCGGTTCCTCAAACAATGCCAGATGTGAGAATCCTTCTGTTGTGCCCATTTCCTTCTAGATTATACTTTGCATAGCTCTGATAAACGTTCAGGAAAGGAGAAGTGGAACCAGCAGCTATAAGGTCAATATGAACTTGAAGTGGCCATGTTGTGAAACAGTTTTTAATGCATCTATCACTCAAATACCATTGAGCAGATACCTCTCTTCAGGTGAAGAAAGAAGAGGGGGGGAGAAAAAGAAGAGGAATTACTGCCAAATTAAGAAAAAAAAATCAATTCCAGAATTTAGATCCCTTTAGACCCACGAAAGACCATGGCCTTCTTGGCTGCATATTCTGCATTAGCAAGGAAATGAAGATGTCACAGAATGATTTAGGTTGGAAGTCAACTTAGAGATCATCTACTCCAACCTCCCCACCATGGGCAGGGACACCTCTCAACTAGACTCGACTGCTCAGGGCCTCACCCAGCCTGGCCTTGAACACCCCCAAGGAGGATGCATCCACAACCTCTCTTTTCAGCCTACTCCAGAGTCTCACAAGCCTTGTACTGAAGTACTTCTTCCTAAGATGCAGTCTAAAGCTATTCTGCCTCAGCTTACAGCCATCCTAGCTTGTCCTGTTGCCAGACACCCTTATGAAAAGTCCCTCTCCAGCCTTCCTGTAGGATTCTTATGTCTGTATCTCCTTGCAGCAACAGTCCTCAGAGCCACCATAGAATCATAGAATCAACCAGGTTGGAAGAGAACTCCAAGCTCATCCAGCCCAACCTATCACCCAGCCCTAGCCAGTCAACCAGACCATGGCACTAAGTGCCTCATCCAGTCTTTTCTTGAACACCTCCAGGGACGGTGCCTCCACCACCTCCCTGGGCAGCCCATTCCAATGCCAATCACTCTCTCTGTGTAGAACTTCCTCCTAACATCCAACCTATGCTTTCCCCAGCACAACTTGAGACTGTGTCCCCTTGTTCTATTGCTGGGTTGTCTGTTGTGCTTTATTAGTCTTGGGAGCTGGAAGTGTTCCCTACTAAGCTTGCACTGTTATTACTTCCTTACTAAGTATTACACAAATGTAACAAAGCTCTTGAAGCTCCTGAATTTCAAGTGATTATCACTTCTGTTATTTTATTCCCTGCTGTCTTCTAGCACTGTGACCTGCAGGTCTGGACCCATCCTCTCCCCTACTTCGTCTTCCCCCAGCAGGCACTCCCCTATGTCTTTGTGTTAAAGGGTATTGCTAGATAGTTTCTGAGGAATCCACCTGGGAAAATGTCTCCAGCTGCACACACTTTTTCATCTAAACTCATCCTGCTCTGCTGGACACACACACCCCACTGAGTAATGGCTTTGGGATTTAGAGTACAGATCTGTGTGGTCTAGCAGCTTTCCCCTGCTCAGGAAGGGTAAAAAAACCATCCTGCCTCCTACAATGCCTTATTGACTGCTCTGAAAACTGGAGAGGCAGGCAAGCAAATCACAGGCCTTCCAGTAGCTGAAGGGGGCATACAAGAAAGCTGGTGAGGGACTGTTTAGGGTGTAGGGTAGTGATAGGACCAGGGGGAATGGACCCAAGCTGGAGGAGGGGAGATTTAGATTAGATGTTAGGAAGAACACCGTGAGTGTGGTGGCTGACACTGAAACATGTTGCCCAGGGAGGTGGTGGAAGCCTCATCCCTGGATATTTTTAAGGCCAGGCTGGATGTGACTGCGAGCAACCTGATTTAGTAGAAGATGTCCCTGCCCATGGCAGGGTGGTTGGAAATAGATGATCCTTGAGGTCCCTTCCAACCCTGATGATTCTGTGATTCACAGACTGGTTTTCCTGATGGCAAAAGCAGAAATGGTGAGCCTGGAGCCTGAGAAGTAACAGGTAGTTTAGCTTAATCCTTTATGAAAGAAAATGCTGCACCTGTTCCCCAGGCACCTGGACATCTTCATGTTGTGAAAGATCAGTGCAATGACTGAGTACACTAAGCAACCTGAGATGGAAGACCACATTGCATGGTGGTAGAGGCAGAAGGGAATAGAAAGTGGCTGGCAGCATGCATGACTGCAATGCAGTGCTGCTGGCTGCTTGTCAGTCTGCCACTTTTGAACATTTCAGGAGTCAGTGAAGAAATGTCTGGGTCTAGTAAAAGAAAAAAAGAAGAAGAAAAAAAAAAGAAGCCCAACCATGGAAACTTGTGTGGAAAGCCTTTCTATCACATCTCTCTAAAGAGACAGGATCCCATGACATAATCAGTCCTAGTTACCTGCTGCATCTCCCTCTGTTTGTCAAGCTTTTGTCTGGCTTGGGGACCTCTAGTAAGTCCTCTATTAAGGAGGGAGACTTTGAGGATGTCCCTGCTCACCTCAGGAGGATTGGACTGGATGACTCTGGAGTTCTCTTCCAAGCCAAACCATCAATGATTCTGTGATCATTAACAGAGGATTTATTAGGGGTCCACAAGCCAGACAAAAGCTCGATAAACAGAGGGAGATGCAGCAGGTATCTAGGACTGATGGGTCATTAGCAGGCAATGAGTAATTATAAATGCTGAGTAAGATCCTTGCCAGTTTGACTTAATAAAATCAAATTCATTTCCTTAATCCTAAATATGCAATCTCAGCTCATTCCAGATAATGAGCTGGCCAGGCTTCTTCAAATATCTCGTTAGGGTGTTTGATTACTCCTGCAGCAAAGCCTGCACCAGGTAGGATGTACACTAGTGGCAAATGCACCAGAGCAACATGATGTTCAGAACTGAAAATGGATCATGTCTCCAGTGCAGGAGCACTTTTGCATGGCCTAGGCAGTCACATGAAGACACTCTTTGGTGAAGACAGTCTTAAGGCAGCCAGGCAGACAGGAGGAGTGGGGTGATCCTTACCTTAATGTCCTCCAAAAGCTCCCGCCTGTGCTGCTTGATTGTCTCTATTTCAGCCTCTTCAGCCTCACTCAAATCAGTTGACCCTGGAAGAACAAAGGTGTCTGTGAGAACAGTGCTAGGGCAAACATATCACAGGAAAAACTGCCTCAGCCTTTCAGAGCCTATCCTCTCCTAGGGTCATGCCACAGCATCTATGATCCCTGCCTGCTGTTGCAGCCACTCAGATTTGGCCTGCAAATGACTCTCAGTCCAGAGCAAGCAGCACACACCCATAAACCCCTCAGTGCAGTCAGTCATCGTGCCAATAGACCTCATCAACCCACCCCTCCTCCACTCAACTGATTTTGCTTACTGCAAGCAAGATGAAGAGGTCTTACCAAATGGTCTTTGACAGTTTTGATGTCAGTCATCCTTATATACTGAAAAGATGTGACCTAACTATTTCATCTACATCCAAACCTCCCTTGAGAGGCTTCATGGACTGAGCCACTGCAGCTGGAGTCAGAAGTGGCTTAAGAGAGAGAACCGAGATTTTTCAAGCCTGAGGGCAGGACCAAGGATGATGAAAGCCTTGCTGAAGAAGGAGCATCTGTGGGAGGTTGTTGTTCTGTGGGCTACAGACAATGCAGAAACACAAGCAGGCTTCCTTGTAATGCACAGGAAGTTAAACAGATATCAAGCACAGCCAAGTTGACCACAGAATGATTCATAAAAGACCTACAGGGGTTGGGGTGACTGGACTGGCACTAAATATAACCCAGTTAAAGCACAGGTTTTTCAGCAAGGAGAAAGATGAGCCTCAGGAAAAATCAGGGGGCACATACAAGGCTGACAGCACTGGTGCTCCTGGTAGGTCACTGCAGAATTTGCAGACAGAGTATTTGCTGCACCTAAACACTGCAAGGCAAAGCTTTCCCAGGAAGTTGCTGGATTCCCTGCTCCACTGTTTCATGAGACAAAATCCTCTGGGCCTCCCATCTTCCTGGGGAAAGGGGAAGTGGCACCAGCTCTCTTGGAAATTCTTTCAGTGTGGATCTCACATGCAAACAAACTGCTATAAATATGAGTGGGGGGAAAAGGGGAAGGAAGCAGAGATGACAAGAGGAAAAGGGGATGAGGGCAGTCATCTCAGAGCCTATATATTTATTTCCTAGCGTAGCCACACCAGCTCACAGAGCCCTGCTTTCCTTGATCATAACCTTTCCCCCATCTTCCCAGCTAGCTGGGTTTTCACTTCCCAAGTATCTTCTATTACATGTCTCAGGCTGCAGCTTCTCTCCCATTGCTCCTCCTGCCATTTTCAAGCACTGCATTCCTTGGGGGAAGGATCTGAGCCTCTGGGAGGAAAGCACTGGGCAAGGAGCTGGTGCAAAGCCCTTCTCCCAGCTCTGCAAGCAGCCCTCAGGAAGAGCTGAACGAAGCTGACTAATTGCTGAAGTCAATCAAGAGGGGAGGAAAACCTGTGGCATCCAGCAGCTCACAACAGCAAAAGCTGCATGCGAGGGGAAAACAAACAAGCAAGGAAGCAAATAAAACTCCAACCAAACTAAGAGAAACAGCATCAAAAAGCCCCGTGTAGTGGCTTTGCTGCTTGTTGGGTGAGTTGCTAACTTCCCCTTGAATGTCAGCCCTGTGTCTGTGAGCTGTGGCTGGCTCCTTCAGCTCAGTTTTGTCCCCCACCATTCTGGCATCTGCAGGAGATGAGGCCAGCCTCTCAGCCTCCCCACATTTACTTCTGTCACCCCTGTGAAGGCTGTTAATTATGAAATCATTGGGGCAGTTTCCTGACAAATTATCACTAAGACACCTTGTCCTGTCCATAAAAGTACCATAGCAGAGTATACCTGAGGAACCTTTCCCTCACTCCATCAGCAGTCTGTGGTGTGGCTGGCTGCATTGCTTCAGTCGTTCTGTGTCTACTGAAGCAGCCTAAAGCCATCTCAGAGACATGAAACTCCCAGAGGACTCCACCTCACCCACACGACCTTCACTGAGACTGTAAATAACTCATTCCCTTTCCTCCTGAACACCTGAGAACCCCAGCTCCCAAGTGATTTACCTGGTCAGTTTGTCAGACTGAGAAAGCTGTGGGAAGGACTCTGTGTGGTGAGCATGGGGGAGAAAAAGCACAAAATCATGGAGGAGAGTGAATCAAGGGACAAAAAAGCACTGAAGGGTGACATAGTGCAGAAAAATCAATTGAGAATGAGCTTCAGAGGGGGTCTTTGTAAGGTTTCCTAAGTTTCTTAAACCATTAGCTCAGAAAACAATTTTGAGGTCACTGCTTGCACTTTACTTTGCTTCCCTGACAGCAGACCTAAAGCTCTGTGTTACTACACACATTGAGGTCTACAGTCAGGGGAAGTGAACACAAAAGGCTTGTTTGGGAGACTATCCAAAGAAAGGCATTGAAGGCAGCAGAGGCAGGTCGCTAACAGCAGATGAGGTAATGAAAGCAAGGTGCTTTTACTTTCCTCCCCACAACGAGCACCAGCTGAGCCTGAAGGACAGGGATGCTGGGAGTGAAGCATCACCCCGCCTGCTCCAAATGCTTACAGCCACAGAAGGAATATATCTGTGCACTGGGGGACTGAGGAACAGCTTCAGCAAGGACCTTAATACCACCAAGTTCCACTTCTCTCTAGGACTAGGTCAGGACACAGATGAAGCATAACCCTGGCCAGGGTTCTCTGCACAGGGGGAAATTTCACCCCAGTGAAGAACATCCCACAACGACATCCGCAGGTTTCAGGGGGATGCTGGCAGCCAAACTAGTGCTGAAGTCTTCTAATCCAGACACAAGATGTGAAAATCTCTCTCCAGAGAAGATGTGAAGTTGTTCCTTGGAGTTTATTTTCAGAGAGCAAACGTGCACATTACACCTGCTCTTGAAGTTGTTTCCCTGCTATAGGGCAGAGCCAGGTAGGAAGACCTGACAGCTCTTCAGAAATCCCCCAGGCTTCTATTTCTAGCACTGTCACTCAACAGAGAGCAGAGACTTCAGTTCCAGATGTAGTGGCTTACACCCTCAGCCTCCCCATCTGGAGGGCAGGCCAGAGTTACTTACCAAAGGTCAACAGAGCTATGATTGCCAGTCTCATTTCTCATTGCAAAAGGCAGTGCAGAGGTGTCCAGGTGCTAAGTGAGGCTTTGAATCCAAATAAAAAGTGTATGAATAGGAAAACAGCTTTTGGAGTGCAGATAGAATGGAAGTGACTACCCAGGAGCACTGGAAAGATGGATTGCAGAAACAGTACAGAAGCTGATGAAGAGTTTGTTGCCCTGTTACAGACTCACCCACAGTATATCAGCTGCCTGATTTGCAAGGCCATGTAGGGCTCTAAATGTGGCTGCTAAAGGGTTTGGGCACTCCACCCATGGCAACACACAGGCAGAGTGGCCTGATGAGCAACTTCCACCTCCATAGAGCTGTCTGGTGGGAGAATTTCACCTGAAATTCCTTTTCTTTTTCTGGGATGGCTGCTGTGTCATCTCCAGCACAGACCACCACCTCCCCAGCCAGGGACTAGGCTGCTATCAGAGAATAGGAAGCCTTCAAGCTCTTCAATTACCTCCAGCCCAATCTGTCTCCCTCCTGCAGCACAGAGTTCTCCTCCAGCTTGTGTCAGAAGAAGTTTAGCACAGACCTCAGGCAGGTTTAATTTGCACATTCCAGCTGTGCAGGGGAAAGGTATGAAGAAGAATTTACCTTGTCTCCTGGTCCACTTACCCATATGTCAACTTCCAGTACTCAGAAGAGCTTCCAGCCACCTTCGCCTATGGCTGTCACCCAACACATGCTAGCACCTGATGTGGTAGCAGTCTGCTCTCCCACGTTTCAAACATCCATCTCAAGGATTTGTCATACTGCCTCAGTGACCTCACCCAGATAGTTGCTGGAGGGTCCTGAAGGAAGCTGGAAGTGGACACGACTGGAAGGAGAGCAGCATCCCTACAGACACAGGTCTCATCTGCGCTCAGTTGTGGCAGACAGGTATCCAACTGGACCACTGTGCCTCCAGTTAGGAGTGACTCAAGGAAAAGGTGTGTGTGCACCTCTAACCTTTAGGAAAATCATGCCAGAGCCAAGCAACTTTAAACACATCCAGTGTTCCAAAGCTCACTGGAAAACTGCATCTGCTGAGAGCCTTGGCAGCATCAAGCAAATCCACTGTTCCACTCAGCACCAGCACAGTTCTGCAGGCACTGCCTGCCTCCAGGCTCTGCCTCTAGTCAGAACTGAGCAAACCTGCACTGGCCCCAGGCAGCATCTCGTTGGTGCTATTGCAGTGTGCAGCTTTGAAGATCTGATTAAGTCAGTAACATGGCTGTGTCAGACCACTAGTTCTGAGAGCCTCAGTGTCTGTGCAGAGCATACCTTCAGACAAACAGCAAACATGAGGTACCCCCCACCTCCTCCTGCCTAGCTTGTCATGCAGAAGCTTTGCCCACAGTTGCTTTCAGATAGTGAGAGCTAGGTGATCTGAAGGCATCCACCATCACAAACAATCATAGCTAGATGCTGGAAAGAGTTTAGCACCCACAGACCAAACTAATACCACTTGAGGCTGGTATGAGGTTTGCAGGTGTCCTTTCCATGGCTACCCATCTAGGAGCTGAAAGGGTGCAGAACACTTGCTAAAACCTGGCACTGCTTTTTGCCTTCATTCTGTGCTCTATATCCTATAAGCAAAAGCCTGTGGGGACAAAAGTCATACACAGCAGGGCCACTGCAAGATGATCCATTTTCTTCTTGGCCCTTGTTCAGCCTATACCTGTTTGTTTGTCCCTGTCTGCTGTCTTCTCACAGACTCAGACCTTCCTCAGCCAGAGGTTAGAAGTGTTCATTCTGTCAGTATGCTTTTCTGTGCTGAATTCCAACCACTTTACTCACCAGGTGCCAGAGCAGAAATCAAACCTGAGATTGCTCTCAGTTCCTCAGTCGTGGCTTATCTGCCCTCACCCACATCTGCCTTCTGAGATGATTTCAGGACCAGGCAGGCCCATCTGCATGGCACTTGGAGTTGGTAGAGCCCTAATACAGTAATTTACCTGATTTAACATGGGCATAAGCAGGAAAGGCCCAGTACCAAAAGCTCTGCAAGTGCCTTGCACTGGGGTACCCCACTGCATGAGAGGCTTCTCAAAGGCAGACTAGCTTGTGGGGCTGTAGGGAGACAGCACTGAGGAGCTTGAAGCCATGCCAGTGACACGAAGAGAAGCCAAAGCTTGTGGGTGCTCACGCCAAGTGTCAAATATACTATTGATACTGCTGAGCAAGCTCCCAGCTCAGCTCAGGACCACCATCACAAAGGATCACAGCAGTAGACACTTCCAGCAGGAACATCATTCAAATCAGTGGGAAAATTCCTCCCAACATGAAAGAGGTTTGCTTGTGCAAGAGCAAGTAACAAGAAAACCATGCCTGGTGCTGAAGGCTGACAAGAAATTGACTGCACCACCAGGGATCTATCATCAGCTCGTTCCTCCAGCAAACAGCCACAGCATCGACTCCAGCTGCCAGCATCTCGTGGTGTGCTCTACCCCACCAAAAGCATCACACAACCCCCACAGAAAACAAGGCAAAAGACAGCCAAAGCTTACCAACAGGACAAAAGTCCATCCTGAAGTGTGCAGTATCTTTTCAATAGAAGTGTGGTTCCTCCTTGCCTTCTGCTTTTCAGATGCTTCACAGAACTGAAACAACTTGGAGCCAATGACCAAGATGACAGCAGCACTGGGGGGGGGGGGGAGGGAGGGGCGGGTTGCCCTATGGCTCCTCCCTTCCTCTGCTTGTCCCTCCGACCACATCTCCTGAGCTTGCACCAGCGAAGGAAGCTGCATGTGCATACCACCATCGACAAACAGGGGCTCCTTGGCTGCATCTGTAGTGCAAATCCACGAAATGCATTTCCACCGCAGCAGCTTTTGGGGATAACTCTGATGACACCTCTTAAGGGGACTGAAGTGAAATGTAAGAGACTGATAGTTCTTTGAATTTTAGTCTGAGATACTCCAGAAAGGGGGGTTGGGGGGGGAAGGGAAGGGAAGTTTTTGATTCAGAAAACCCATCTGATTAGAGAAGTGGTTTAATTTTAAAGGAAAGATTCTTCCTGTGTTAATTTTGCAACAGCAGGGAGGTGTGGAGGGGGGAAATTAATCACCCAAAATTGGAAAGGAGAAGAGAGTCTTTTTCTTCTTTTTGCTCATTAACTGCTAAGTGACTTGTCTTCTAAGTCTTGCTTCTTTTTCTTTCCCACTACTAACCCGTTTCTCTTAGGAAATTCACTTGTAAGTAAAGACAGAGTGAATTCAGGAGGAAGTCCTCTCTCAGGTTCTGCTGTAGGACAGCTGGTGTTAGTGAGACAGTTTTGAAGGCATTTTTGCTGCTCTGTTCCTCCCTGGGGCAGTGAGGTGCTCTTTTACTTCAACCCTCTCCACACAGCCCCAGAAGTGAGATGTGTTTGGTTGCCATGTGCTTTATGTGGTAGGTGATGTAGGCAATATGAGAAAGAAGCAGCATGCAGGAGAGCACCATGTCAGAGTCAGAAGGGCTGGTGAGTAAGTAGATCAGAGCAAAATCAAACCAGGTGTGATGCACAAACAGGGCTCTTGACACCTCTGTCAAGACTGATGCTGCAGAGGGATGTTTCCCCTTCACTCCTGAACACTTACCTCTGAAGTACTCTACAGTCTTTGATCCCTGACTTGTTGCTGTACTCAAAGCAGGTCTTGAGTAAGAGAGCAAAACAGGCTCAGACTTCTACCTACCATCCTTCCATGAGAGAGCATGGTAGAGTTTGCAAGAGCATTGCATGTGTAGAAAAACAAGAGATGACCCTCTTGTCTTTTTTGCAGACAGATCTAGCATCTCTGCACACTTGCTCACCATTTAGAATAGGCTCCTATAAGGCTGCATGTCCTTTACTCACTAGGAAAGGAAGAGCCTTCCACATTCCCATTCACTGACCCTGGTCTGTAGACAGGAACTGTCCCTTTAAAGGGCTTGATGTGAAATGTAGGATCTGCCTGAATGCGCTGGCTGAGGTCCATGGCTCTAGGGCAGTTCAGCCTGCAAAGAAAGGCACAGATTGCTCATCCTTCCCCTTAATCTCTTGCATTTGCTGTAACCTGTGGCTGTGCTACAGATTCAGTGCTGTCACTGGAGAGGACAGAGTGGGAGGTATCCCAACCTAAAAGATGTCAAGGAGTAGCAGAAATTCTCTTCCAGAATGAGTTCACATGGGCAGCTGCAGGCAGGGTCAGGATAACCTACGATCTCTAGGAAGAGTCGGGGGGAAGCATTTAGCCCTCACTGCCCAGGCAGCTCTTTTCATTTCCTTGAAGCATTCCTAGAAGATACCATAGCTTACCAGTTAGAGATATGTATTGGACCTGGTTATACACAGGGTAGTACATCTAACACCTAACAACGTGAAGAATGCTAACAGGCAAAGGAGTCAAGTCAAACAGTTGCCACTCAAGTTAGAATCTGTGTGTGCAATCTCTAGTCCCTGTTAACTCCTCTACAATAAACAGGTGAAAAATGGTTTTGAACCATTTGGGCACTTTGAGGGAAAGGACTCAGAGTCAGATACTGACTTCTGTTTATCACCATGAAGTAGCAGAGTGGTACCAGCAAGATGGGGGATTGTCATTGGCTGAGAAAAAGATGTCAGGAGAAATGGAAACCTGTATCATAATCACTGGGGACTTGCAGTACTGAGAACTAGATAAGGCCAAGCTATAAAACACCCTGGTGTCATTTAGACTCTGTGAACTTCTCATCTGAACACAAGTGCGACTCAGTTGTCACAAAGAACTTGATGCCCATGAGTCTTGTTGCCACAGCCTTCTGCTCATTCTGGTGTATAGTGGAGAAGAGGTGGAGGAAGTGAATCTCTTTCAGCACTCCAGATAGGATGGCAGTGGGCCTGCTGTTTTGCCTGGAAAGGTTGAGAGCAGTCACACTGTGAAGATGGAGAAGGGTCCATGACACACTGTGTCAGGCACAGACCATTTGCCTCTGCAGCAGAGCTGGTCTCCAGAGAAGCCCATCAGTATGGCAGGTCCAAGACTCAGTGAACACCATTCACAAGTTGAGTCACGTTGTAAATGCAGGTGGCATTCAGTGAGGCTGGACTGAAAACTTCATGGCTTTATTTTTTCTAAGCTTTTGATTGGCAGGGTAAATTTAGGCTAGAACAGCCCTTGATATGGTCATGTTAGAAAACAGACCCCATATGAAGCAACTGCACAGCCTCTCTAACAGGAGCTGCAGAAGATCACAGCATGAGGTGCATCAGCACACTTCAGGGCTTTGAATTCAGGGGAGGCTTTTCAAACAAGCACGGCAGCCAGTAGGAAACCACAGCAGCCAGAGGAGAGCAGGGGCAGCAGTAGGGAGGGGTGGGTGCTTCAGGGAGGAGAAGCAGCTAAGCAAGAACTAAAAGCAGGGGGCAGATGGTATGAAGCTGTGCAAATGGGGAAGTGGGAAGACCCAAAAGGGGAATATAGCAAGTGGGTACACTCTGCAGCTCGGTTAGGCTGAAGCAAATTATTGTCTCCCTTGGTGGAGACCCAGCACACACAGAGTAAGTCTCATGACAACTCAAGATCGCCTAAATGATAGCTCACACATAACAAATCCTGTCCAAAGCCCAAGGTAGTGAGAACACCTACCGTGGCCATGCCCTGCGTGTGCAAAGCAATGAGCCTTATGTTCCTCCTAGAGAAAGGATTCCCTCTGCAAGGATGTTCTCTGATACTCTGCTCCTGAAGACAATGCCCACCCTTTTCAGTACCTACCCTCCTGTGCTGGCCTTCCAAGTGCAGACATCATTTCTGAAAGAGCTTCCTCACCCTTTTCCCACCCTCCCTGGGGGAGCAGAACCCCACAGAAAGAGGGAGGAATCATAGAATCAACCAGGTTGGAAGAGACCTACTGCTTTGGATCCTTGCTGGAGGAAAACCATTATGCATTTCCTCCTCTTTGGGTGCTGTGCAAACCTATCTCAGAGGTGACCCAGCCCAGGGCCTTTGAAGTCTCTCAAAGCCAAACTGTCTCACTGAGCAGTTCTTTCCCGCTAGTGACTTCCTCAAACTCAGCAAAGGGAAGAGGACACCCAGGCGGCTGCCTGCCTTCCCTCAGCCCCACTGCAAATGCAGGAAGAAACTCATGTCAAGAGCACCTCTTGGTGGTGAGAGAGGAGCAGCGCCAGATGTCACAGCAGCAGCTGGTCTGTGCGCGCACGGTTAGTGGTTACGGACCTGTTCCCTGCGCTCTCCTTCCCTTTCCTGCAGCATCTACAGACGAGAAGTTTTAATGTAGCAGGTGCCAGTTGTTCTCAAAGGGGTTACAATATGTCTTATTCGAATGTAATATCCTCTTGTCAATGATTTATGTACGGTGGAAAGAAAAAGCCTAAAAAGCCCCTCTGTGTACCCCTCTTGTCCCCCTACTTCGGCACTGGTGGAGGAAGGATGTTTAGAGATTCACAGCGCAGACTTCTGACTTGGATAAGAACTAAGTATCCATAGCAGCAGCAGGCAATTATCTTCCAAAACTAATTTGCCCAGAAGTGGGTTGGAGATACACCTTCTTGCCAGGACTTCCACAGCTCCTTTTTGGCCATACAGAACTACACTGTCTTTGGCATGGGGCTTATTTGGACATGAGGTTTCAACAGCAGTCCCTCCTCCTTGACCAGCTTTGGCTTTTCTTCTTCTCCAGTCCCCTCTATACTGCTAGCCTCTCAACCCCACAGACAACAAGGACATTCAGCCTGTCAGTGGTCCTCGTTCATCCCTGCCACCAGGATCTACTGTGACACAGGTTGGTTTTCCCCCCAGTTTCACTCAGCCTGAGTTGCCAGTATCCTTACATGACTGTTGCTCTGTCCCAGGTAAGATTCAATGTATTCTGCAGCTCTCCCCAGTTCTTTCCCCTTCATTTCTCATCCTTCTCACACTGGGTGTTCCCTCTCTCTTCTTCTCATCCTGCTTCTCCTCAGGCACATAAGCATTATCAGAACCCTTTAGAGGAAAACTTTAGTGAAATCAGAAATGTTCCCTTGGAGAAGCTGATTCCAAAAGTAGTTTTGACAATGCCCAGAAAAGTGTTTGTTTCCTGCTTGCCTGTCCCAGGCTGCCTGCCCAACCCAGAGCTCCCTGAATCCATCAGGACTTCAGCAAGTCCAGCTGCCTGAGCTCTCACTTGGCACTCAGATGTCTCCCACACAGAGCTCTCAATGTGTCCTGTTGTCCAGGGGGGCTGTAATGGTTTTCTTTCATGCCCAAGTAGCATTTTCTAGAGCTAGATATGCCTGCCTTGTCTTCTAACTGAGTTTGTTTCTAGGGCCACTATATTCTGTACCTGCCTGCCCTTTCCAGCTCCTTCTGCTGCTCTCTGCAACAGCCTTTGAATGTTCCCTTCTGTCCCTCTCTGACCTGTATTCCTATGGCCTGTTTGTGCTCTCACTTGCAAAGGAGACAGTGGGTTTCCTTTTCTTCCCTCCCCTTTCCTACACCAGCAGAAGGAACACTTAGTACAGCTGGTTGCTTTGTGGTTCTGAAACAGCTCTAAGACTTGGAAACGTTCCACAGTTGAAGATCTCTGGGTTGTGGCCAATGCTGAGTGATGGATGGAAGAGCTCTCCTCCTGAGCAGTTCAGTTGCGGCAACAGACTTCCTTGGCTGCAGCAGCACAAAGGTCACCAACCTTTGGCAAAAGAATTCCCTCAGAATTCCTTCCTTCAGGACTATCTCAGCTGAGAAACCACTGTTCTTGGTCTAACTGGCCTCCTGGCAAAGCCTGGAAATTCCAGCTAACTCTGTGTCACCAGACCCCTTCTACAAAACGCATCTCCTGCCCATCCACTCACCAGTTCAGGCTGGAGGGCACAGATGTGCACACATGTGCACTTTTCCAGCCTTAGTGTTGCACGGAAGGACAAGAAAGGAAGTGAAGGTAGCCCTCATTTACAGAAGGGAAAGAAAGGACTGGATCCTTCTGGGATATTTCTACTCCTCGTTGCTTCTATCTCAGGACGATTGCTTCCTTCTCCTTGCTGCTTAGCTCTAAAATTCTTTTGTCTTCTGAGGATGAGGACAAGCTGAGAATTGGCATTGTTTAGACTGAGAAGAGAAGGATCCAGCCATATCTTGCTGCATCTTTTCAACACACAAAGGGAGCTTGTAAGGAAGATGAGGACAAATGTTTTAGTAGGGCCTTTAGTGGTAGTACCAGGGGGAAAGGTTTTAGACTAAACCAAAGTAGATTTAGGCTAAATATTAGGAAGAAAATTTTGACAATGGAGGCAGTGAAACACCAGAACAGGTTGCCCAGAGAGACAGTAGATACCCCACCCCTGGAAACATTCATAATCAGGTTGGACAGAGCTCTGATCAACCTGATCTAATTGAAAATGCCCTTACAGAATCACAGAATCAAAGAATCAGTCAGGGTTGGAAGGCACCACAAGGATCATCTAGTTTCAGCCCCCCCCTGCCATGGGCAGGGGCACCCTACCCTAGAGCAGGCTGCCCACAGCCTCAGCCAGCCTGGGACGGGGCCTCAACCACCTCCCTGAGCAACTCATTCCAGGCTCTCACCACTCTCATGCTGAACAACTTCCTCCTCACATCCACTCTGAATCTCCCCACCTCCAGCTTTGCTCCATTCCCCCCAGTCTTGTCACTCCCTGAGAGCCTAAAAAGTCCCTCCCCAGTTTTTTTGTAGGCCCCCTTCAGATACTGAAAGGCCACAAGAAGGTCACCTTAGAGCCACCTTAGAGCCTCCTCATCTCCAGACTGAACAGTCCCAACTCTTTCAGTCTGTCCTCATAGCAGAGCTGATGCAGCCCTCTGATCATCTCAGTGGCCCTTCTCTGGACACACTCCAGCATCTCCACATCCCTCTTGTAATGGGGGCTCCAGAACTGGATGCAGTGTTCCAGGTAGGGTCTCACCAGAGTGGAGTAGAGGGGGAGAATCACCTCCCTCGACCTGCTGGCCACACTTCTCCTGATGCAGCCCAGGATCTGGTTGGCTTTCTGGGCTGCAAGTGCACACTGCTGGCTCATGTTGAGCTTCTCATCCACTAGCACCCCCAAGTCCCCCTCCTCAGGGCTGCTCTCCAGCCAGTCACTGCCCAGCCTGGGTTTGTGCTTGGGATTGCCTCAACCCAGATGCAGGACCACTCACTGCAGGGGGATTGGGCTAAATGACTTTTAAAGGTTGCTTCCAACCCAAAGCGTTCTATGATTTTATGACAAGATGGAAGAGGCCTGGCAGCAGCTCTCACTGTCTGCTTTTGCCCAGAAATGGTGGAAGGGGTGGGTAGAGGAGAAGCTGGTTTGGAGGGGCTCCCCTCATCCTCCAATCTTGGCTTTCATAACATTGGCAAGAGAAAGGACAATATCGCTTGCACGCCTTGATGTGTTCACTCCACTTCGTGGCAAATGCAGAGGCTCACACAGTATTTCTTTGTAGCAGTGATCTGGGCTGGCAGGGAAGTGTGACCTGGCTCATCACCACAGGAGAGGAAGGATGGAACAGTCATGAGGTGGCTCCTGCTTCCTAAAGGTTCCCCAACTTCCTCGTTCAGCCTTCATGGAAAACATTGTTCCTTGTGCTGTTTTGTCACTGACACTCAGGGGTATTTGGAAGGCCTGAAAAATCTTCCTTGCCCAACATCAACCCACTGCTGCCACTTGAGCTTCACTTGCCTGCTGACACCTCCTCCCAAGACTGGATGACAAAAGAGGGAGGAGGAAATCCACCTCTCCACTTTCTCACCCTGCTTCTGACCCTTGTTTGGTTCTGCTGTTAAAGCTGTTTGGTGCCCCCAGCCATTCAGCGGGTTGGGGTGGGTGGGAAGGGAGTGGGTGAGACATGTTGGGAGGGAAAAGAAGAGCGACAGCAGTCATCACCCCAAGCAAAGCCATGCACGCCCCGCCTTCGGCTAACGGCCTCGGCCGCGCCGCTGCCGCTGCTGCTGCTGCTGCTGCTGCCGTGGGAGGGGAGGAGGGACCGCAGGGCGAGCTTCGAGTGAAGTTCCCTCTTCCACTTCCTCCCTCCTTGTAACCTGCTGCTGCCTGCAGGTTTGCCTGTCTCTCCCTGCAGTTTGCCTTGGTGTGGTGTCCTCTGCCAGGGCTCCAGAAGCATGCAAGCCATCAAGTGTGTCGTGGTGGGAGACGGGTAGGTACCCTGCTGCTTCTGCTGGGTTTGGAGAGGGAGGGGTGGTGGTGAGGGGCAAGAAAGTAGGTGGCTACTTGATGAAACTTCCCCAGCTTTGCATCTGACCTCCTGCAAATCGCTTGCCCTCTGTCTCTTGTTCTTCCCTCCCCAGGGCAAGCAAGGGACCTTCCTCTGGCAGGAGGGGGTGTGGGGTGTGAAAGAGGGCATTTTGAAGGGCATCTGCAAAAGGGACACAGAAAGTGGAGCAGGTCTGTTCCACACCCTGGAGGTGGTGGCTTTGCTGCCAGATTCAACCTGTAGGCAGGAGCTGGATTTAAAACCTGAGAGGTGCAAGCACTCTCCTGCAGGTGAATGGCTCCTTGAAAGCCATCTCGTCACTGGAACTGACTGGGAGAGAGCATAGCATGGTTTTGATGAGATGTCTGCTGGTATCTTTGCATTCAGCTTTTCTTGGCTCATTGTCTCTGTACCAGGGTGTGAGGGAGACTGTTTGGCAAAGGGTTTCTGTGGGCACGGGGAGGAGGAGCTTTTTCCACTAGAATAAGCACAAGTATATGTGACTCTGGCAGTGGGAGGTAACAGCCTTGGCTTCACAGCACGATGGCATCGCAGCCTTTGGCCCATGACCCCTGGAAGAGTCTTGATCTAAGCCATCAATAAGTGAAGTACTCAGTACCAGGTGCTTGAGGAGTGTGGTGAACAGGACTTCTTCTTGCCCTGTGGGATGAGAAGGGGTAGGGGAGGGAGGGAAGAGGAGTCCACATTTGGCACAGAGTAGGTTAATTCATTTCCCAGCTAGGAGCTGGCCAGGCTGTTATCTGGGACAGCTATCTGGTAGCAGATGAAGAGACATTTGCAGCAGCTCTGCTCCCCACAGGCACTTCCTCCTTCAAAAGTTGCTCGGGGAAGTTGTCTGCAAACATAACAGTACATATTAGATAAATATTCTCAGGTGCTGGGGCACGGGGACAGACAGAAGGGACAAGGGAGAACAGAGCCCCAGATAAACACTGTTACCTCTAAGAAAAGTCCCCTGAAGGCTGTAATCAGAGCTGGATGAACAGCTCTACTGAGCATTTATCTGTTCCTCTGTTAACTTTCTAGTTTTACCCACATGCCTTGCACCAACTCTGTAGCCATCCCTCGGGGCCACATTCCCCTCGTATCATGGCTAAAGCCACAATGTGTTCTGCTCCCAGCTCCTCTGATTGTAACCCTGCTTAAGTGTCTTCTGGCTTATCATTTTCTGTATCATCCTCTGAACACTGCACCTCCCCTCTCACCATCTTGCAATACTCCCATCACTCCAAGCTCCTGCTTCACCACCCTCCACGGATCTTCTGCTGTCATTCAGACAAGTCTCTCGTATTGCCCCATAGCCCTTTCTATCACACATCACTGACCTCAACACTCCCATGGAACCTGCAAGTGTCACTAACCTCACCTCTCCTCAATAAGTTTGTTGTATCCACCTCTTCACTGACCCTTTGTGTTCCTCTCTGTTCATCCACACTGATTCAGAACTATCCCACTTCCATGGCTGCCCTGTCCACAGTTCTGTAGATGTCCTGAGGCTGTAGAGAATAAGGAATCCTCCATGACCCTTTCAGTATATCTGTGATAAGAGGGAAGCAAAGAGCTGGGAAAAGAGAAGGGACTGAGAAAGGAGGATATAAGAAAGGAATGTGGCAGAAGGAAGAAATAAGAGAGCATACAACAGAGCTCAGTTTCCTCTTCAGTTGCCCCACAGTGCAGTGACCAGGTCAAATGCCTCTTGACCAGGGCAAAGATGCCAGCTGTGACTGTCAAGGGCAACAGGGGATTTTGCAGGTACAACTGATATGGTTGGAGCATCTCCAGCAGTAGTACTCCAGCCTTGCTTCCAAGAAAGACATTTCCCTGATTCTGTGGCTATTTTCAGAGGCTGTGAAAGCAGGTTGCTCTCATCACCTCCGCTGTAACTGAATCATGACCAGAATCTGCCAGGCCATACAGATCCAAGAAACAGTGGCCCAGCAGAAAAAGGATTCTCTTTCCCACACCTGTCCTGGCTGCTTTATCTTCCTCCAGTTTCTCTGCACATCCTCTCTCCCTCACCACTGGCTTCACCTTGCCCATGAATTGCATTACTCCTCCTTTTTCCACCTTCTTCAGAATGATGCTCTCACCCAGACTGGACTGTGCTGCTACCCTGGCTTATTTGTACTGCACTCTGCTGAAGCGTGGGTGTGGGGAGGCTGAGGAGGGAGGAAGCACCAGTTTCTAGCTCAAAAACACTACCAGCAGCTTACCCACAGTGAGAGGCACCTTGCTGGTTTCTTACAGCTCTCTCTGCAGATGATGCTGCAGCTTTTTGCAGACAGGCAAACCTGGAAGATATTGTGGTTGAGCCCAGAGAAGGTGCCAACAGCCTCCAGGCACATCTCTTGCAGAAGCAGGCAGGACTGCCTGTGCTCATGTGCTGGACCCGGCTGGGCAGCTCTGTCACACCTTCACACCCTGGCTGGGTGCATACAGAACTGTGCACACACTGGAAAACAGACTCACCCCCACTTTGGAGTGGATGTGTTTTAGCTGAGTGATCTCTGTAGCAGACTATAAAAGCAAACCTATGTGCTCAAAGACAACAAACACTTTTTGTCACCTCCTGTTTTAACTCCTACTGGTTGTCTAACTTACGGTTGTGTGTTGCCTGGCCCTGTGAATACAGTTCTGCTTCCAGGTGTCTCTTAACACCTAGAGCAAGGCTTCCAAGGCTACCTGCACTACCATCACTTCTTGCTATGTTTTATTTCTCTTTTAGAGCTGTGGGGAAAACCTGCCTCCTTATCAGCTATACTACCAATGCCTTCCCAGGAGAATATATCCCCACTGTGTGAGTAATGCGTAATCAGGTTCTGGGGTGAGTGGGAGCAGCCAGGCAGAGAGCAACCTGAGGGTACTGGTAGATAACAGGTTGAACATGATCTAGCAGTGTGCCCAGGTGACCAAGAGAGCCAATGGCATCCTGGCCTGGATCAGGAACAGTGTGACCAGTAGGACAAGGGAGGTTATTCTGCCCCTATACTCAGCACTGGTCAGGCCACACCTTGAGTACTGTGTCCAGTTCTGGGCTCCTCAATTCAAGAGAGATGTTGAGGTGCTGGAACATATCCAGAGAAGGGCAACAAAGCTGGTGAGAGGCCTGGAACACAAACCCTATGAGGAGAGGCTGAGGGAGCTGGGGGTGGTTAGCCTGGAGAAGAGGAGGCTCAGGGGAGACCTCATTGCTGTCTGCAACTGCCTGAAGGAAGGCTGTAGCTAGGTGGGGGGTGGTCTCTTCTCTCAGGTAACCAGCAACAGAACAAGGGGTCACAATCTCAAGTTGTGCTGGGGAAGGTATAGGCTGGATGTTAGAAGGAAGTTCTTCACAGAGAGAGTGATTTGCATTGGAATGGGCTGCCCAGGGAGGTGGTGGAGTCACTGTCCCTGGAGGTGTTAAAGAAAACCTGAATGAGGCACTTAGTGCCATGGTCTGGTTGATTGGATAGGGCTGGGTGCTAGGTTGGACTGGATGATCTTGGAGGTCTCTTCCAACCTGGTTGATTCTATGATTCTGTGGAAAGTAAAATGAAAAGGGGGACAGAAACCCCTGCTGTGCACTCTGAAGGCAGGTCTGCAGTCTCCATGCCATCAAACCAATGAAGGTGTCCTGACACTCCAAACCTCTTGCCTTTCACTGCGCAAGCACAAATGGTCTCACAACCCCCTGGTTTTTAGATAGGATATTTGAGAGATACAAGTCAACCCAAGAAGCTATCTATCTGCTATGCTTGCAAGCAGCAAGTAGAACCCTAATAGACAAAACAACTGAGCACCAGGCTATAATAATTGGACCAGACCCAAGAGAAGGTGGTTGCATGGACAGAAGTCCACACTTCTTTCCTTGTCCAAGGCACCTGCTGTTGTTGGACGAGGCACTGATAACTGATGGTAAGAGTGTGTGATTCAGCTCAATACCAGAGCAGAAGCATTATGCAATGCAATGAATGTATGCATGAGCCTGAGACAGACCTCCAGATTGCTGGAATCAGGAGCAAGCTTAGGATTGCCTCAGTTTGAGCTGTCATATACACTTACAGGAGGATGTGTTTCAGTAAGCACACCACACATACTCATACCACTCCAAACTGCCAGCCTGGGTTCAGATTCCTTGGGAAGGATGGGTTCAGAAACCTCAGAGCCTTCTTTTTTCACTCCAGACCAATTTACATTGCGAAAAAATACTCCATGGCAGCAAGAACCTATCTTTTCTCAGAATCTGTTTTCACAGAATCACAGAACACTAGGAGTTGGAAGTGGCCTCACATTTTTTTGTCACACACCATCTCTCCTCCTGTCTGAGGCTTATGCCTGGAGATGTGAAATGGAAGCCATTTTCTGCTCCTGGATGGTGTATGTCACAAACACATTCACAAGATCTTGGTGCTGGTTCCTTCCTGGCTCTGGTTGCCCTCATCTGTTCCCAAGCATGCAATCCTGACAGCTGTTGGCAAATATTTCATGCTGGGTCATCAAAGAATAAGGGCACACTCTTTGGGATTTTGGCCTCAGTACCACCAGGAATACAGAGTGTAGGGCTTTGGGGAAGCTACAGAGACATGGGTTCATAAAGGTTAAGAGGAAAACTGGTGTTTAGAGCGTAAAAGAAAGACAAGGGCCTGGCTAGAGCAGATGGAGTTGTGGTAAGGATACTGGGAAAAGCAGTGGGAAACTGAATCATCTGTGGATTTGCACACAAGGTAGCACAGAAGGAGCTGCAGACAGGTGCCTGGCCAGAACAGCTGGCTGGTGGGGAGGAGGCTGATGCTGAGTGGGAAGTCTACAGCACCCAGGTGAGCTGAGAAGAAGAGTCACTACCTAGGGTGCACCTAGTGAACCCCATCTACACTACATGAAGGGTTTCTTCTGTTTGAGCTGTGACCTATGCTTCTGAATTTCAGGTTTGATAACTATTCTGCCAATGTGATGGTTGACAGCAAGCCTGTAAATCTGGGGCTGTGGGATACTGCTGGGCAAGAGGATTACGACAGGCTGAGGCCACTCTCTTACCCCCAGACGGTGGGTCACACTCCCTACCCCTCTTCCTTCATACCTCCTTCATGCATGCCTCTGTCTCCTGCTGCAAAATACACTTGCCAAAACCAGGGACAGGACTGTTCTTGTCTCTCTCCACCCTCTTAAGACTGGATGAGGCACTCGGTGCCATGGTCTAGTTGGCTGGATAGGGCTGGGTGCTAGGTTGGACTGGATGATCTTGGAGGTCTCTTCCAACCTGGTTGACTATATGATTCTATGATTCTTTTGAGAATACCTCTGCTGATGTGCAAGTGCACTGAAACCCTAAAGGTAAGAGACATCCAAGGGTATTTTGGAGCCTTTAGCTAATCTTCTTTACTGGTATAACTTAGCAAGGAAACTGAGATCTTCAAAGATACTTACAAGCTCAGGTCACTGTTTTCAGTGTGGGACAGATGCTTTACACAGCCATGGTAAAAATCTCTCCTTTTGCAACAATGAAGTGATTTAGAGAATTTACACAGAATCACAGAATGTTAGGGGCTGGAAGGGACCTCAAAAGATTATCCAGTCCAACCCCCCTGCCACCTGTACCAGATCACACAGGAATGCATCCAGGTGGGTCTTGAATACCTCCAGAGAAAGAGACTCCACAACCCCCCTGGGCAGCCTGTTCCTGTTAAGGAGCTGTGGCAGGAGCTTCTCACCTTTCTGTGAGCCCCACTGCTCTGGCTTCTGCCTTTTAGAAGAAATCTGATGTGTGACACATGTTTGATCTGCTGATGCCTCAACTAAGCCCAAGTGCCTAGCAGAACAAATGGATGCCTCAGATACTGTGTTGATACTGTACACTTTGACAGAGGGATTGCAGAGTTTAAAGATCACCTTGCCTGGAGAATATTGTTCCATGCAGTCTTTTGGCAAGCTGAGAAAGACTCTGATGCCACAGGTGTTGATCTGAAGGTTGCCATTGTGATGAAAAGCTTTGGCTGGCAGCTGAGGGTGCTATTTATTTCAGCTAGGTTCAACCAGTCAAAAAATCAGATGCCTGGTGTAAGCTGTTTGCCCAGGCTCCTTCTGCAGTCAGTGCAAGCAGGCCTATCCTCAGCAAAACCCTTGCACCCACCCTGGGACACATCCCAAGGACAGATGAGGGAACTGCTCTCCAAGGTTTTTGCCTCTGATAGCTGGAGAAGTATGGAAATGCACAGGCTGGGCCAGATAGCTGTGTTTAGCTTGGTGAGCTCTCAAGTGCTGGGTTTGTTTTTGATGGAAGTGCAAACTCTGCTATGCCAAGGAGAAGTGCTTATGTGAATAATCAGAGCCCCACCTTGTTTGTGTCCTGCTTGTGCACTTTCTGGGTTGGGTTTAGCTCTTTCTCAACAGCAGGCAAAACTCTTGTGGCCTGGAAGCTATTTGGTGTTCTGTGAGAAATGTGCAGGACACTGTCAGGCCATTTCCCATGAGGATGAGTGTGCCTACCACAAAAACCCCATCCTCACAGTTAAGCATTTGGCTCTTCTGATAATGGTGACTATGGTAACCATGAGTCAGGGGAGCAAGTGCCCTCTCCTTCAGAGGCAATTAACAGCAGGACTATCTTACATTGTGAGACAACTTTCTCTAGCAAGACCCTCTGCTGCCCACCCATCTCTTCTCTCCCTTCTGTGCCTACTGTCATGAAGTCCCATGCTCTCATCCTAACTGCACCATGGTTGTATGCCTACAGGATGTCTTCCTGATCTGCTTCTCCCTTGTCAGCCCAGCGTCATATGAGAATGTCCGTGCTAAGGTGAGCCAGAGTATCCTGGTCCATCAGGAGTTGAGGAGAGTGAAATTGGTGGTGGTCTTGCAAAGAGAATGGCTGTGGGTGGCAACTGCTGGTAGAATGTATAGATTCAGAGTGGTACTATCTTTTTGTGTGTGTCAGTCACAAGGAGCTACAATATCAGCCTCCTTCAGATTTTTCTGGGTCATCTCAGAGAAGATGGCCAACTCTGCTGAAGGACTGGGATTCATCCTGCTGGGCTATTGAGCCGTGGTGCCATAAAGCTTATAGTCAGCTGGCATCTTACAGCACAAACCTGTGAGACCAGCCCAGAGGTTGTGAGAAACAGGCACCCATCTTTGGATGGGAAGTGAGGGAAGAAGGGAGAGACTGACAGAGAGAAAAACCACAAAGTATTTCCTTCCTACCACTCTCAGCTTCTTCCCTGGGTTTTAGGGAGCCATGAAGGGTTTGGAGCAGCTTTGCTTTTGCTTTACAGAATTTGAGCTCCATGTCAGGGTTTTTGTCCGAGAACCAGCAACAGAGGTGGCCTGGGCCAGGCTGTAGTGGCCAATGCTGGATGGAAGGGTTGTAAGGAAGGTCAGGGTGCTAGCTACCTTGCTGCCTCTGTGCATGCCCATATGTCTGACCTCTCACATTTTGCCCCAATGCCAGTGGTTCCCCGAGGTGCGGCATCACTGTCCCAGCACTCCCATCATCCTCGTGGGCACAAAGCTGGACCTTCGTGATGACAAGGACACCATCGAGAAGCTGAAGGAGAAGAAGCTATCCCCCATTACATATCCTCAGGGCCTTGCTCTGGCCAAGGAAATCGGTATGTGCTCGGATCTACTGAAAAGAGAGGCAGAAGATAAGGACTTCCCCTCAACCTAAGGAAGCTTTTACAGAGCTGTCTCACAGTGGTACCTCTGAGGGACACAGGGAGACACCTCAAAGGTCGTGGGACAAAATACACTTCAGAAGACTCATGAAGGAAATCTGTTTATTGAGAGAGCCTCAGTTCTCTCAGTATTTTGCCCCTCTCTGGCCACTGTGCTCTACACACACAAACACACACTTGTACGTTCCCCTCCCCTTTTACTCTGCTCTTTCTATCTGGGTCAATATTTTTCTGTGAAAGCCACAGCTGCTCTGTGGGCAGAGGCCTCTCCTCCACATCCTCAAAGAGACGGAAGAGTAATTTTTCTAACATCTCTCAGGAAGAGTTGCAGCTTCCTGTCCCTGCCTCTGACTGCCAGGGCTTGTGCATGCAACCCTGGTTTAGACTGTCCCACTCCACCGTTCACTTCAGGGGCATCAGGTCCCTCCTGCATTTTGAGACATGCAGAAAAGTTTATTCAGGTGACCTCTTTCCTCAGATGCAGGCATGCAAACGCAGCACAAAAGGTGGGAAACACAGCTTGAGGGAGAAGTTTACAACCAGGAGTTCAGAGAAGAGGGTGTCTGGCCATGATAACATAGCCAGCCTCATACGATGGCTCTGCTGTAGCTACAGGGGTGGATAGGCAAGATTCTGGTCTTGTATTCAGTGAGTGAGTAAAGTGTCTCCTGACAGTGCCTCATATCTTTGGTCACGTGAAATGTGCTAATTCAATTCAGGCAAGAGCCAGGTGCCTTCGCCTTGCTTTCCAGCAAAAGGGCTCTTGACAGTCTGCGGGTACAGCATCCTGAAAGAGAGGTGCCATGTGGTTTGAGATGCCACCAGGCTTGGTGCTTGAGGTGCTTGAGGTCAGGCAGTCTGGATGACCTTACCTCAAGACAAGAGTCAAGGCGTTTTTAGGTGGATGCTGTGAGATGGACACTGGAGGAGAAAGGTGGTGAGGCTGTGAAGTGACGTGAGCCAGAAATGTGTGGGTGATCCAGGCATGTGCATCGCATTCTGCTAGATGTAAGCTGTGGTTTTCCTCCTGCATGTGTCTCTTTTGGGCACCCTTGGCAGTAAACTCCTGGCTCCCCCCACTGCCTGCCCTGGCTCCCTTCCTCCCCACTCCAGCACCTGCTTTCCTCCCAGCAGACTCGGTGAAATACCTGGAATGCTCAGCTTTGACACAGCGCGGGCTCAAGACGGTGTTCGACGAGGCCATCCGAGCAGTCCTCTGCCCGCAGCCTACCCGCACAAAGAAGCGTGTGTGCAGCCTCCTCTGAGCAGGTAGGTCTGAGAGGGATCCCTGGCGGTGACATCAGTGGCACTTTCCTGCTTCTGAGTTCGGATGGTCAGGACCACTCTGTTCCTATGACCTGCTGTACCCGGTGGGATGGATCACCCTCAAAGAGAGAGAGGGGCACAGCACTCTCCCCTGTACGGGGAAGGACAAGGCATGGTATGACAGAACACAAGGATATCCATACTGTCTCTCCCTCCTCGCTGCTTGCCTGTGGGCAGGATTGCCCCACCTTCTGCTGCAGGGCAGCCCAGGATTTTCCATCTTTGCCCTCACAGAGAAGAACTGCTTGTCACCTTCTGCTACAGAGGGAACTGTGTCCAGGCTGCCCTGGGGATGATCTACTGTGACAGCTGTGAAGCTGAAGCCTTTGCCTGTAGAGAAAAACAAACCAACCAAAAAACCATTACCAACAACAAAAATGAGCTGTTCCTTATTCATGGCAGTTGCCCAATGGCCCTTCCTCTTACCAGGCCCTCCTCATCTCAAGGGAATTTTTTGCATTGCTGTTCGCTGGCACACAGCAACTTCTCCCCCAGGACTCTTTTACCACTTGTATTGCCCCTACCTGCCCTTCCCCTTCAACTCATGACAGCAGAGCGAGGAGGGAGGCTTCATGATGAGAGGCAAAGCTGCCCAGAACCTGAGGAGAGAAGACTAAGATCTTCCTAGCTGGGACCCTGCCTCTTCATTCTGCCACCACTACAGAGTAGAGGGAATGGGAACAGGAACACAGACAAACTGTTTTACAATGTCTATCATGTTTTTGGCTGCAGATCTCGGGTGCATCCTGATGCCAGGTTCTGCTCAGCATGCAGGAGAGTGATGGCTCCAGCACCTCAGAGCTCAGTATCTTGTGGCGGTCACTACGCTTTTCACTTCTGCTGGCTTTAAAGACTGTTTGGGGTCTGTAGCACTGGTTTGTGCATTTGCACAACTTCCCCACACTTGCCCCACCCCAGCGCCCCCCTTCTTTCCTCACCAAGGCTGGAGGTTACAACATAGTGGATAACACCCAATAAACATACGGTACATTCTTTCCATGTCTGCGATGTGTTGCACCTTGGGGAGATACAGCCCTGAAGCAGTGAGCAATGAGACAGCAGGAGTGGGGGCACCTGCCAGCTGTGCCCCTGCTTTGGCAGTCACAACCCAGGCAGCACCATGCTGAGCTTGGTGCTGGAGAGCCGCAGTTGCTATAGGATGGAGAGACGAGGGCTGAGTCATACACGGAGTTGCCAAGTTCTCAGCTGAGCCCCCTGCATTCCTCAGCAAAGTGCAAATATCATGTGCCAAGCAAAGATAGTGGGATGACTGCACCCCAGCTTTTGCCCTTTCTCTTCTCAGCCTCTGTGTTCAGAGCAGGTTGTCTCCCCTCTGAAACACAGAGGATAAGATGCAGGCTTTGGGGCAGGACATATGGTCTCGAGGGGCTGCTCCTGCAGATTGCTGGGGACACCCTTTCTCCAAAACACTGCTGCAGTAACACTCCTAAGCTAACGTCACAGGCAGTCATATCAGTACCAGCACTCACGCTGCCAGGCACAGGCAGAGTGAGAACAGGAAGGGGGAGGGCAGGGGAAAAAAAAACAAGAGCAAGGAATGAGTCACCAGTCCAGACAAATTGCCTCCAAGTCACTAAAATTAAGCTGAGGAGAGTGGTCCCAGCAGTGCTATGGATCTGGCAACTGTGAGCACCTGCCTTCCTGATGCATTGCAGGGACTTGAGTGTAAGAAGCCTTACAGGGTGGCTGCTACCGCCACTGCTTGTGGGAGAGAGGAGGGCTCAGGGTGCAATGATTGGCACTGCAAAATCCTGCAGTCCTAGGAGGGCACAGAGACGCGTGGAGTTCAGCCAGCTTACCACTCCGCGATGCAGCACTGCTTCTGAATTTCAAAGCTGCTTCTTGCACCGAGGAGGTGCATGGCTATGTCAGCAGCAACCGGCCACAGCAAAGTCCCTGAGGTACCCTGCTGCTGGGGAAATGCCTGCTAATTCAAACACAGTTTTACCTGAGTAAGGCAGTTGGTGCAGTGATGTGATGCATAATCCACTGATCATGTCCAGAGCAACCCTGGAGGGCGTTCTGTGGCAGCGAGTTCCACAATGTCTACATTGCACATGAGCTCCTTGATGAATTGCCCATGTGTCATCCAAAGGTGATGCAAATTGTGTCCATGCAAGTCCAGAAGAGCAGAAATTAAGTCTCTGGTGTGGGCATAGACCTATGGAAAGGCAAGGGACACAAAGCCTTTGAGAATGGGACCTAGCTTCCCTTAAACATCCTAAACATAACTCAGACCACTGAATTCACAGTGAGTTCATAGAATCATAGAATCATAGAATCAACCAGGTTGGAAGAGACCTGCAAGATCATCCAGTCCAACCTAGCACCCAGCCCTATCCAGTCAACCAGACCATGGCACTAAGTGCTTCATCCAGGCTTTTCTTGAACACCTCCAGGGACGGTGCCTCCACCACCTCCCTGGGCAGCCCATTCCAATGCCAATCACTCTCTCTGGTAAGAGCTTCCTCCTAACATCCAGCCTATACTTTCCCTGGCACAACTTGAGACTGTGTCCCCTTGTTCTATTGGTGGTTGCCTGGGAGAAGAGGCCACCCCCCACCTGGCCATGATGTCCCTTCAGGTAGTTGCAGACAGCAATGAGGTCACCCCTGAGCCTCCTCTTCTCCTCTCCAGTTTCAAACCTTGGCTTTTACCTTCTTCTTCTGTCCTGTCCCTTATCAGTTACAGCAATGCAGAGAGGAGAGATTCACCGCGGGCATGCCACAGAATTCCTGCATCTGCCTGCCTGTGAAGGTCCACAGGCTGAGCTCTGCTTTCAGCACAGTACAGGTAGTTTGTGCAAACATGTTAGAGCTGAGGCAGAGGGTGGGGCAGGACTCTGGGCATTGAGGAGGCTATCCGGAGACCGGGAAGTTGTGATCCTAACCGTGCTTGAGCTAACAAGTCCCTTAAGAGACAGCCAGCCTGGGTACAGCTCTGGCTCTACAGAGCATGGCTCTGTTTCTTCTCAGGTGCACAAGCCCAGGGGCTCCCTGCGAGGTGCAGCAGAAATCTGCCCTGCCATGACAAATACTGCCACTGGGTGCTGCCCATGCCATTCCTTCCCCAGCAGGGCTTCGTCTCTCCTCTGCGGCTCTAGACAGCACTGCGGCCAAGATCTAAGCTAAGGCATCCTGACAGCTTTGAAGCTCTCTACTGCCTACATCCCTTCACCTTTGAGCAGCACTGGCTGGACATAAAACTGTTCAAGCAGGTTTGGAGGGTCGGGTTGTAGACCTCGGCTATATTCTGTTCACAGAGATACTCCCTACTTCTGTTAAGGTGGTAATTTGCCATAGAAACTCAAATGCTTGTAAAGGCAGTGTCAAACTGGGCTCCCCATCTCAAGAGAGACAGGGAACCACTTGAGAGAGTCCAACAGAGGGCTACGAGGATGATGAAGGGAGTAGAACATCTCTCTTGAGGAAAAGCTGAGAGACCTGGGGCTCTTCAGCCTGTAGAAGAGAATGCTGAGAGAAGATCCAATCAATGTTTGCAAATACCTCTAGGATGGGCCTCAACATGATGGGGCCAGGCTCTTCTCACTGGTGCCCAGTGATAAGACAGGGGGCAAAGAACACAAACTGGAACACAGGAAGTTTGATCTCAACATGGGGAAAAACTTCTTTACTGTGAGGGTGACACAGCACTGGAACAGGCTGCCCAGAGAGGTTGTGGAGTCTCCTTCTATGGAGACTTTCAAAACCCATGTGGACAGGTTCTTGTGTGGCCTGGCCTAGGTGAACCTGTTTTGGCACGGGGAGTGGACTACATGATTTCCAAAGGTCCCTCCCAGCCCCTACCACTCTGTGATTTTGTGAAATGTCAAGAGCTGGGTGACTGCACAGCACAAGGAGTCGCTGGTGTTGTCTGCAGGACAGGGCAGAGAATGAGGATTATACTGCACTTTGTGCAGGGAATGGAAAAGGAAATCCTCATTTTCTTCCCGGGACAATTGCTCCCACAAAGCCACTTAATCATAGAATCATTTTCTTTGGAAGACACCTTTAAGATCGTGAAGTACACCCATTAACCCAGCACTGCCAGGTCACCACCAAACCATGTCCTTAAGCATCATTCTATGCATCTTTAAGTACCTCCAGGGGTGGTGACTCCACCATTCCCCTGGGCAGACTGGTCCAGTGCTTCACAACCCTCTCTGTGAGTACTTTTTTCCTTATATCCAACCTAAGTCTGCCCTGGTGCAACTTGAGGCTCTGCCCCACTTGTTCTGGATCCACTCCTTGCAGCAGAGATGAAATCTAGCAGGAGAGTTTGGAACTGTTGAATTGGAGGTTGTTTTTTTTTCCCAGAGAAGGTGCAAAGGACATGATACTGTGCATAGAGCCAGGGCAGGGAGAGAGCTGAAACAAAGTCCCCTTATTTGCCCATCTGCCCTTAGCTCCGTATACCTGGAGGTGCTTATAGCGCTGAACAGAAGGGAGAGGGTTTGTCTGCTCAGCTTTCACCCCGGTTTAGAGCATCTTGTCAGCCAGGAGGCTTTGCCTTGTCCTTGCTGCTCGAGCAGCAGCAGTTTTTCCTGCAAGATCCCTGGAACAGGTTGCTCCTCTGCTCTCATGGGTATTTGCAGGGCGCTTTGCTCTGCCACAAGTGTCCCCCCCCCCCCCAGCCCCGTATAAGGGAACCGAGCTGAGTCCCCCCCTCCTGCCACGCCGCTCTCCCACCACGCAGCTGCTCTCTGCATCCCTCCCTTCTTTTTCCTCTCCCCTCCACTGTCCCCAGCATCTTTTACCTCACTCTTCATTCCTTCGTCCTCCTCCTCCCCCCCTCCCATAGCCTCCCTCTCTTCCCCCCCTCCCATCGCCTCTCTCCTGCACCTCCCTCTCCCCCGTTTTTCCTTCACCCCGGTCTCCCCCACCTCCCCCGCCGCCTCTCCTCTCTGTTCTCCTGCCCTATGGTCCATCCCCTCTTTCTCCTTCTCCTGCTGCCGGTGTTTCATTGGCTGCTGATACCCGGCCCCCGGTAGCCACCGCTCGGCTCCGGCTGCCCGAGCCCGGCGGCCGAGCCCCTCTCCGGGGGCAGAGACCCAGGCGGACCCAGCGGGCTCCAGAGTGGGCCCCAGTCCCACAGCAGACACGGAGGGGGCGATGGGCAGGTCCGGGAAGAAGGGCTTGCGTCTCCGATAGTGCACGGTGGGACTCGCTCCCTCCCGGGACTGCTTTGCTCAGTCGCTTTGCAGAAGGGGGAAGGGGGAAAACATGACTCGGATTCTGCCGGTGAAGCAGAGGAAAATGCACATCCCAGCGACACGTAAGTACCAGGCGGCTCTGCCCCCTCTTACCAGATGTCTCCCGCGGGCATGAGTTCATGCAGAAGTTCACTCTGCAGTCCGAGAAGGAAACCTACCGACACCCCACCACCCTGCCAGCACCCCACCATCATCATCATCATCCCGACCCCCCAGCTCCGCCTGGCTCCTACCAGAGAGCTCAGCCTGGAGGTGAGGCAGGGCAGTCCTGACCTGGAGCAGGGCCATGGGAGAGAAGGTGGACTGGAAAGTTAAGTGGCAAGAGGGGCTGCAGGATATTGGACTCTGTGGTCCCTCCCAGCTTCTATTCCTATTTTGTAACCAGCTCTAGGGCAGCTTTTAGCATCTACTTCTCTCTCTCATTCAATACAGAAAGATACTTTTTCTTTCTTTCTCTTTTCCTGAAGGAAGCAGTAGCACAAATCTGCCAGCTCTTCATACCCCTGGCTCTCCTCCTGCTCTCCAGGTGCACGGACCGGGTACATTCTGGCAGCACCTGCTAGCTGATCACAAACCCCTAGCAACAGGTGCTGTGCACATCAGGGACAGAGCCCAAGCAGATGCCAACATATCAATTCCTACCCCTTTGCTGTCCTCCTGCCCTCCAGATGTATGGACCAGGTACCTTCTGGCAGCACCTGTTAGCCGATCCCAAACCTCTTGCAACAGGTGGTGGCCACATCAGGGAAAGAGCCCAAGCAGATGCCAACATATCAGTTCCTACCTCTGCAGCAAGCAGAGTGGATACAACCCAGATGAGGCACTGGTATCTGTTGTTCTGTTGCCAGCCAGAGTGTGCTCTGTGGCATTTGAGCTGGTAGATGGTACTTGAGAAAGTTAGAATGGCACGGGCAGACCAAGGCTACTTATAGACAAAGTTTCTCCACTGCATCTGTCTGAGGAGGAGAATGAGGTTGCAACGAATCAGTGCTTTGTGTTGCATGCCTTAGCATTTGTTATAGGACATTTGGAGGCCTGAAGCTGCCTTTGCTGTATTGCTAAACAGCAGCCATGAGCAATCAGCTTTGAGGTCTGGACCTCAGAGACTTCACTAAGTACTCTTCAGCCCCAGCACAAGGGTTGCCATTAAAGCTGTGTCTCCAAATGCTTTTATTTTTGGAAAATCCTTTGCATGCAGGAGGAACATCCAAAGGGATTCCTAACTATGTCCTCACCTCCTAGAGGTTTATTTGTTTATGAACAGTTTTGATCTCTGCACTGGTCACTGTCTGTAGAGCAGCCTCTGGCCTACACTTTCCTCCAATAAATGACTTGCAGCACTGGAATATCACTGGAAAAAAAAACATTATCAGAAAAGAAGTTCTTCAAACTTAGAAACAGAGTTTCAAATCAGTTCCTACTCTGCCCATTCATTGCACCACTCGTGATGTGTGGGACAAACCAGTACTGCAGGACTCTAAGAGATGGGTTTCTATCAGGGTCGTGTGTCACAATCCAAGGCTCTTGCAAATAAAGAGAACCCAGACAACTGTAGTCCTTCAAAGCCCATTTAAGTACAGCAGGAAACATTTAGGCAATAGTTTGTAGAAATGGCCTCAGGACACAGTTGCCTAATTTTGGTTTTATGTGGCTTATCAGAACAGATTCTTTCAGCCACAAGATTTGCTACATCCACGGAGTCTGCTGGTTTTGCCTATTTGATGTCCAAGGAATCCATCTAGAGCTCATCTCTCCCCTAAGTTTTGCAGAAGCTGGAATGACATTTACCAAAAAAAAAAAAAAAAAAAAAAAGGAAAAAAGAAAGCTGTAAAATTAAGATATTTGTGAAGAAAGTTGTGATGCTACAGAGAATCTATCTAGGAGAAAAGCTCCGAAGTATTTCTGGCCTCCTGAAAGTAGTTAGTATTGGGAGTCATTTCCTTTGAGATGCTCAATTTTCATTTCAATAACAAAGGAGCCAAGGGATTTGTTGGGATGGGGGAAGTTCTTCACCGTGAGAGTGGTGAGAGCCTGGAATGGATTGCCAAGGGAGCCGGTTGAGGTCCTATCCCTGGAGGTGTTTAAGGCCAGGCTGGATGAGGCTCTGGCCAGCCTGATCTAGGGTAAGGTGTCCCTGCCCATGGTAGGGGAGCTGGAACTGTCTGATCCTTGTGGTCCCTTCCAACCCTGACTGATTCTATGATTCTAAGTTGAGCCTCAGAATCCCTATTCACTTCCTATCAAGTCATCTTCCCTTCCAAAGAGCTAGTTCATCAAGACAATGCTTCTGCTGGTCCACACCTCCAGAAAACTTCACCAGAGCTGAAGTGATCCTGAAAGCACCACAAATCATCCCTGTCAAAGGTGTGCCGGGGTGTCTCTGGTCTGGGATATGGGCTGGGCTCTGTATCTCACCTATCTGGTGCCCTGACAAATCACAAAAGTCATGTCCTTCACTTTTCTCTCTCTCCTGTTTCTGCAGCTTCTCAACCAGTGTTAACAATGAGGCTGGTGGCAAGTGGTAGGCTTGTTTGTTCAAAGCTCTCTCTGAGTGAGCCGAGTGCTGTTTCCATGCCAAACCCTGATGTGACGGGCAATTGGGCACCTCAGATTAGGAAGGCTGGGACACAGCTTTGGTGTTGTAAACAGCTGGGGCAATCAGAGCCTCTTCCATTAGCAGCATGTTGCAGAGTGCAGGAGGAGAGAGAGAAAAAAAAAAAACCCAAAAGAAAGAAATGAGACATCTGGACTGATCTCTCCTGGTGTACCCAAAATAATCTGGCTCTTTTACTCTCAGACTCATAGGTGGAGATCTCTTCATTTCTGCTCTGCTGGTGAGACAAACAATGCAGTGATAACCTGGCCAGTCCAAAAAGAGCTTCAGGATACTCAGCAAACAAGGGAGCCAGAGTTGAAACAGCAATTTGTCAGTGGATGTTTTCCCTCTTTTGTTCATAATCCACCTGCCACTTATAAATGAGAATCAGGCCCTTGATGACTATGTCCTCACTGTTGGGGCCATTAGCAAAACCTGAGAAATTTCCCTGTCCCTATCCTAGTCTGTGGTTATTCTCTCAGAGGACCTTTCCCTAGTGGGGAGGATCTATTGGCCCACATTTAGCCATGTTCCTGCTTGCTCCTTCATGCCCACTCTGCCTCCCTGGACTAGATGGGGTCACTATTGTCCTAGACATTCTATAGCTGCCAACACCCACAACCCGATCTAGCTGAGGATGTCCCTGCTGACTGCACAAGGCATTGGATTAGATGACCTCCAGAGGTCCCTTCCAGCCCAGCCCATTGTATGATTCTGTGTAACTCACTTTGACTTCCAATGCCCATCCCTGTTGACACACAGTTAATGAGGTGACTTTATCTGTGGCTTCTTCAGTTGTGATGTCTCCAGTAAAAATGTCTTTTTTTCTTCACTTCTCACCTCCAGATTTCTAACAGATCCTGAGAGGACACTGCCCACTGCCCTCTTCCCTGTCTTTGCTATGGACGCTTCTGCTTTCAGCCTTCCCACACCGGCACTTGTGGAGGAGGGGAATGCCTCTGGCAGCTGGGCAGCCTTCACCATCCTCAACAGCTCCACAACCACCAGCCCTGGTGTGGTTGTCAGCGGTGTCCTCATCCCCCTGGTCTACCTCATTGTCTGTGTGGTGGGTCTGGTTGGGAATTCTCTGGTCATTTACGTGGTTCTGCGGCACTCTGTGAGTGAGTCGGTGACCAACGTCTACATCTTGAACCTGGCCCTAGCTGATGAGCTCTTCATGCTGGGCCTGCCATTCTTGGCTGCACAAAATGCCCTGTCCTACTGGCCATTTGGGTCTTTCATGTGCCGCCTGGTGATGGCCGTGGATGCCATCAATCAGTTCACCAGCATCTTCTGCCTGACGGTGATGAGCGTTGATCGCTACCTGGCTGTGGTCCACCCAGGGAAGTCCTCCAAATGGCGTACTGCAAGGGTGGCCAAGGCTGTGAGTGCAACTGTGTGGGTGCTGTCTTCCATAGTGGTGCTCCCTGTGGTCATCTTCTCAGATGTCCCTTTAGGGATGAGCACCTGTCACATCCAGTGGCCAGAGCCTGCTTCGGTGTGGAGAGCCGGTTTCATCATCTACACTTGCACCCTGGGCTTCTTTGGGCCACTGCTGGTGATTTGCCTCTGCTATCTTCTTATAGTTGTGAAGGTTCGCTCCTCTGGCAGGCGGGTGAGGGCTCTGTCCTCCAAGCACAAGCTTTCAGAGCGCAGAGTGACCCGCATGGTGGTGGCTGTTGTGGCTGTCTTCATCCTCTGCTGGCTTCCTTTCTACGTTCTCAACATAATCAATGTTGTCTGCCCACTGCCAGAGGAGCCATCCCTCTTTGGTGTCTACTTCCTCGTGGTGGTGCTGCCATATGCCAACAGCTGTGCCAATCCTATCATCTATGGCTTCCTCTCCTATCGCTTCAAGCAGGGCTTCCGGAGGGCCATCTTCAGGCCATCTCGCCGAGTCCAGAGCCAGGAGGTACCAGCGTGTGTCCCAGAGAAGACTGGTGATGGAGGGGAAGAGGGCGAGATCAGCAAGATCACCCAGAATGGTAATGAGAGGCAGGAGCACCCTCTAAGCAGTGGAGAAGGAGAAAGCAATGAGCAAAAACCACTCCCTGAGGAGCCTGTGGGATGCAGAAAGAGCAACAAGTTGCATGTCAGTTATTTGTGATAAAAGAAATGGTGCAGGGGAATGGGACACTGGGACATGAGATCCCCTTCACCCTCTGTGCATTTTAATGTCAAAGGCAATGGGAGACTTTGATACAAGGGACTATGAAACTCCAGGACTTTGCTTAAGGATGTGCAGTGCTGCATGAACTTGTGGATAAAGCAAGGCATTGCCTTTGGCTTTGGAAGGGACACCTGAGGTTTGCGTGGTGCCAGGTAAAGGAAGGACTGCATCCAGAGAGAGCTGAAGAGGTTATGGGCACTGACAGTATCAAGAGAGCAGGACCAGCCCTAGAACACATGGTCTGTCCTTGATCACCCAACTGTAAATGGTATCAGCTGCCATCTGACAGCAGCACTTCGAGGAAGTCCTCAAACAGCACATACAACAAATAGGCATCCCAGTGCCTTGGTTATCTTCCTTAGAAACATGGCAAGTAGTTTATCCTAAAAGAAAAATGGGAAGGAAAGATGTCTGCAGTGAAGACAAACCAGCCAGCTGCATGAATGCCTGACCCTTCTCTAGCTCTCCAGTGAGTCTAGGGAACAGCTTTCCTACCCATGTTGGCCATGACTGGAGACCACTCAGACTGCTCAAAGCCTCCTCATGAAGGATTCTAGGCAGGCTGCTGGGACTTACTTGGGACAACAAATGGGATCTTTTCTTCCTTCACCTTGCATTCTTCAGGGTTTTCCTGGTGCCTCTGCATGCCGGTGGAAGGTAGAGCAAGGGTAGAGCAGAAGACAATGAGGCATGGGGTTTCTTACAAGTCAAAATGCCTTTTCCTCCCCCTATGCCAGATTCTAAATAAACAAAAAGCCTTTGGACTTGAAAGGCCAAAAGGTCAGAACCATTCTGTGTGTTTAGAGGAGCAGATGCAATAGATTTGGCTTTCCTCAGAATGCCCAAATGCCTTTGGGATGAGCTGATCTCTGTATGACACCATGTTTGGCGGGTACAGGATATCAAGTGGTGTATCACTACAGGACAGGGGCAGGGAGCAGAGGGAAGTCAGGGGATCTCCAATGTGTGAGGGCTGACTGTGGGAGTCTGGAAAATGATAGGAACTCATTTGCCTTGTGTGAAATGGTTGAGTATTTAGCTCAGGATGGAGAAGAAATGATCTGTCTGTATGTGTACAGAGGTGATTGTGTGCAAAAGTTTTGCCACTGGATGAGAAAGCCTGAACTGGATCAGAGATCAAAGAGTCAGGGCTGGTGGGAGCTGTGCATGGGCTGAGCACTTATGCTAAGCTGCGTGTGGCTGTGGGGTGTACCTAAATGAGCATCAATGCACTTTGGGGGCTGTGCACATGTGTCAGCGAACAGAAACGTGGATGAGGAGGTGTGTTTGTCTACTTGCAGGATGTTTAAGTGTAGGTGTGATTGTGTAGGCATGCAAGTATCTATTGAAAAGTGTGTGTGGATGGGAATGCTTGGGTAAGTGGGTGCTTCTGCGAGCGCTGGATCAGTGCTTGCTTCCCTGCATTGGTTACTTGAGGGAAGCTGTGGGTGGCTCTGTCTGAGTATACAGGCCAGGGAAGCAGCAATGTACAGGAGCAGGTAGGATGAAGGTCTCTCTCCATTTTGTCTTCATTCCTACAGGCTCTGCTAAATGTTTGTCCCCATACCTTGAACTTCTCCATGAATGCTGTTGCTAAGCTACAGCCACCAAGAGCCCTTGGTTATATCTGAGCACTTTTCTCCACAAAATAATTTTGAGAAGTGGAAAGGGGGGACCCAGCAGAGAGAGGCTTCTCTGAGGCCAGGAGATGTTGAAGAAGGCAGTCCTTGGAGGGTCAGTGGCAAGAACTGGCTGAATGATAGAAAGATGTTTCAAGCATCATTTGAGAGAAGGCATGAGACGTAAAGGGATAGCATAGGATCAGGTGTGCTGGGACAGAAGACAAAAGCCCTAGACTGGGAAGCAGAGCAAGCTGCAGCAGCTGAGGACAATGGGAGCAGAACTACTTTATCAAGAAGCAGGAGGCAAAGTTGAGGTGTGAGAAGAAGTGAGGGCCTGGGAGGCATCATGTGAAATGTAGTGCAGGGCACCTGAGTTTGGGAAAGAACTATCTAGGGTTACCAAGTGAAGAGACATACCCTAGCCTGGACAGAGAGCAGTGGAAGGGTGGGAAGGGACTGCTTGGTAGCCAGTTTCTGCCCTCTGCTACATCTTCACATCTCCTCCTTCCATCCATGCACCAGCTGCCCACACTGCAGGCCTCAGTGAGAAAAGGCAGGCTAAAAAACCCTCTTTTTATTTTTTTTCTCTTGAGTTGTTCCCACAGCATCCACTGGATGAAGCACAATCAAGAAGTTCTAGTAGAATGAAGACGAACTGCCAAAGCTCCTGCCTCTACACGAGGCCATAAGCAGTGGGAAAGCTAAAAGTGGTCAGACAAGTGGACAGCAAAGCACCTGAAATCATAGAATCATAGAAGTGACCTCAAAGATCATCCAGTTCCAACTTCCCACCATAGGCAGGGACACCTCCCGCTAGAACAGGTAGCTCAAGGCTTCAACCAGCCTGGCCTTGAACACCTCCAGAGAGGGAGCATCCACAACCTCCCTGGGCAACCTGTGCCAGTGTCTCACCACCCTCACTGTAAAGAACCCTTTTCTAGTATCTTGTTTGAATCTCCCTTCTTCCAGTCTAAACCCATTACCCCTCATCCTGTCATTACAAGACCTGGTCAATAGTCCCTCTCCAGCCCTCTTCAGATACTGGAAGGCCACTATAAGGTCTCTTTGAAGCCTTCTCTTCTCCAGGCTGAAGAGCTCCAACTCTTGTAGCCTGTTTTCACAGGAGAGGTGCTCCAGCCCTCTGATCATCTTCATGGCCTCCTCTGGGCTCTTCAGTGTCCTTGTTGTGTTGGGGGCTCCAGAGCTGCACACAGTACTCCAGGTGGGGTCTGACGAGAGCAGAGTAAATGGAACACAGCACTTTAAAATAGTGGTCTGTGTTGCTCCTCTTGCAGTGAGGAACAGCACAAGCTGAATGCTGAGCACCACTGGAACAGGAATCACTTTAGGGCAGAAGAGAAGTGTCTGGGTAGCAGGTAGCACTGGTCATGGTTGATGGCCAGGCACTGAGGAAGGCATGTGACAGTGAATGAGGACTTTGCAGGAGGTGGTTCAGATGTGTGTGTTGGGGGGGACAGATATAGGAAGGATTTTCTTCTCCACAGAGTGGCTGCCCAGTTACTGTGGGGAGATAGGGTAGTTCCCTGGCTGCCAACATTCTTAATGGAGGCACTGTCCTTTACCACAGAGCTGAGCTGAGACTTTATTTCACAAGCTTTTGCAGCTCCATCTGCTGCAAGTCACCACTCAAGAAACCCCACCAACTGGCTGACTTCTTAAAATACCTACATCTCTGGAGAGCCCAAGCATCATCAAGAGTGCCAAGGAGAACATCATCAGATGTATGAAGTCTGAGCCCACTAGTGAGTTATCTCTGCAGGGGAGCCTGCTGGGGGGAAACCAAAATGCATTCCAGGGAAACCTGTGAAAAAAATGGAGGCCTTTAGTTAAAAGAGTAAAAGAAGAGGGTCAGGAGCATCATATTTTTCTGCCTTGTGTTTTCTTCCTACGCCACATCCTATGACAAACTGGGGAGGAAGAAAATAATTGGAGACTAACCAAAAATAAGACTGGAGGAAGGGAAGGAAAACACATATTTTAACAAAAAATTAATGAGAAGTAAACAAACACTACAAAATCCTGCAGACTGCCACCCTTGACTGAAAGGCTGGTTTTCATAGGAACAGACATTTGGAATGCTGGATGGTACCTTACTGCCTCCTGACTTCTGCCTCTCTCCTCACCTCTGTCTGCCTCCTAGTGACCCCTCAGCTGCTTCTGTGGCAGTCACATTTAACCTGACTGCCTTTGTAATCCCTCTCCTAAGGGTAATGCAGCTGCCTCTGGGCAATCCAGGCACCGCTGAGGACCGTGGGCAGTGGGCTAAGTGAAATTCTGGCTGTGTTCAGGGGAATTTGCTCCAGTCAGCTGTGGAAATGGATTTTCCTATTCTGAGTGCAGAGACGTGGAGATAAGGGCTTCACCAAGGCCTGTGCTGCACGCAAGGTTTTATTCTTATCACGTAAAGATTTGAGCTGCAGGACTAGGAAGGGCTGCAGTGATTTCAGCAGCATTGTGCAACGCCTCCTCCCAGGAAACGTTTGATGGAGAAGAGGGTGCCAGGGACACGAGGAGCCCATCCTGCCAGCTGCTCAGAGATCATAAGCACACGTCAGAGTGCACAGGAGCAGAGAGAGGGAGGCATACGTATGTGATGTGTTTGCCTGCATACAAATGAGTATCGATGTGACTGCAGTGCTTGTATGTGTGGGTCCAGGTGACTGTGTGGATGTGTGTAAATATATAGATAGATTTTTGTGTCTGTGGGTGCTTTGATTCAAGTGTATCAATATGTGCATGGGACCATACGTGGCCACCCACTGAAATGCACACATAGCCAGACATGCCTGCACCCCTTGGCCCAAGCGTGAGCGCGAGAACACAGCAGACACCTTCAGACACACGGCTCAGGCGTGGGCTAAAACTGGACCTTGGAAATTACCCTCCCCACACACAGGCTCGCAATACATGCACACCCAAACACATTTCTGCCAGCTCAACAGTGACCCAGGGCAGCTTCAGACACACTCAGCATGACCTTTTTCCTCTGCAGAGAGCCTTTGGGAGAGTAACTGGAAGGACAGTGAAGGGTGACTGGGAAGGGGTTCCCACACGGAGATGTGAAGGTGCATTTCCAGGCTGCTACTAACACAACCCACTCTTAACGTTGTTAGGAAGCAGCCGTGTTTGTCACCAGCAGGGAAACAGCAGCTCGGCTCGGACAACAGCAAAACCAGCCCGATAGCGTTCTGCTTCAGCTGTGGTGCAGGATCGTGGAAGGGGGGTGTGTGGAGTGGGGGCAGGAAGCAGTTAATCAGTTGTTGAAATAGTGCAGCCAGCAGATAAAAGAGACGGAGAGATAGAAGAAGGAGAAACACCCTTGAAGAGAAGATGTTCCTGCCTCTCCTGAGGATTCAGCAGAGAATTGAAATGCTTTATCTGCTCAAACGAGTGGAAAATATGCAAATATTTGTTCATGAAAACTTGCTGTTCTTTGCCTTCCCAAGCATAAAATATGCAAACGCCATGCACAATGCAGCCAGCTCGCTCAGATCTCACACTTGCCTCGCCATGCGCAAGCACACAGACCCAGCACGTCAATGCAGCCGGCTGCAGACGCGTGCCTGGGCTGCAGCATGCCCTTCTATACGTGACAAACAGGGCTGTGTGGGAAGGAAATATATATATGTATATATGTGCTTTGATTCACAAACTGTGTGTGCATGGACTGTGCCCCATCCCTGCTTCCTTTGGTGGCCATTAACTGCAGCAGCTGCTAAGCTGCAGGCAGGCAAGAATTCGCGGAGCGGATGGGCAGCCAGGCAAGAGGGGGGCCCAGCTGTGCCCGTTGCTCACCAATCTGCTCTTTCCTCACCTGGAAATGTCTTAGGTTTGAGGCAAGGTTTGCCTGGTGAGGATGCTGCACAAATGGCTGGCCTCAGAACCACTGTACCACCCTCACAGTGTATTGATGGCAGGAACAAGGGATGTTGTCAGGACATCTGTCTCCCACTTTTCTCTCAAGAGATCTCATCCAGCTTTGGAGTCCTCAGCACAAGAGAGACATAAGCCTGTTGGAGTGGTACAGAGGGAGGCCACGAAAATGTTTCTTATGAAGAGAGGCTGAGAGATTTGGGGTTGTTCATCTCCAAAGAGATCTTGTTGCAGACTTTCAGTGCTTAAAGGGGGCCTGTAACAGCGATGGTGACAATCTTTTTAGCAGGACCTGTTGCAACAAGACAAGGGCTAATGGTTTTAAACCAAAAAAGGGTAGGTTTAGACTAGATGTAAGGAAGAAATGTTTACAATGAAGGTGGTGAAACACTGGACCAGGTTGCCTAGAGAGACTATAGAAGCCCTTTCCCTAGAAACATTCGAGATCAGGTTAGATGGGCTCTGAGCAACCTGATCCAGTCCCTGATCACTGCAGGAGGATTGAACTGGATGACCTTTAAAGATCCATTCCAACCTGGATCATTCCATGATTCCATGATTCTATGACTTTGCTCTGGACCCCTCTCCAGAAGCACTATCTTCTTGGAAATCCCACAGATTCATCTCAAAGACTGTGGGCCCCCTGTTAGACACTCAGAGCTACTGTAGCTGCTGCAAGGCCCCATACAGTTGCAGCAGAGGTCTGTTGCTGGGAAAAGCACACAGCTTTGCTGCATAAATATTGAGCTGTGTCTTGAGAAGGGAATGATGAACTCCCTTGAGCTGGATCATGTAGCCAGGGAATATGGCAGAAATCTTGCCCTGTTGGCTGGTTTCAGGACTAGAATCAAGAGAGTGTCAGCAAGCTATGTTGGAACCTCTCTGCTTCAAACCCTTCTGCTGTCAGGATCGTTACCTTAGTGAGAAGTACCTGCCATAGATCCAAGAGTTTCCATGTGCAATTAAACACTACCTTCCCCTCTCTTGGCCACAAACTGCTTGTTCCTTTGTTGAGAAAGCTCATGGATACCTCTGAACATTGTGTTGCCCTACCCACTCTCCACCTTTCCTTGTGAGATGCCTCCAGCAGTGATCTACAGTTGACAGCTGCTCAGGGCAAGCCTTGGAGTGTGTGTAGCAGAGGAGAGCACAGGGCTAAAAACTCCCGGACCTGCATAGCAGGGGATGGGAAAAGGAGGCATTCAAATGCAGAGAAGCAGAAGGCAGCAGACTCAGCTGAAAGAGAGTTTAAGAACTTTTAAGAAGATTGTTTTTACATTAAAATGGTATACCTGTACCTAGAGCTAGTACCTCCCACCCAGCCAAGCTGTTGGCCCTAGGTGCTCGTGATGCAGCAAAATCTTGCTGCTTGCACTAGGGTTAGCATTTAGAGTCACCTGCCAGTCAGACTAGGACAGTCTTTTGTCTCAGTGGACTCACAAGAGGTGTCACATGGTGGAGGTAAGAGATGGTACGCTTAAGCTGGAGGAGCTAAGGGTATATCACCCATGGGAGAGGGGCAGCTTGGGTGATGTACCCTGAGCTGCAAGGAATCTCCAACTGACACAGCTTGTCAGCCTGTCTCTGATGTGCTGCTCAGCTGTGTCTGGCAGACACAGAGTGTCTTGGACTCACTCTGGGGGCAGTGGGAAGTGGCAGACAGGCCTACACTTTCACATTCAGTGCCAGAGACTGCCAGGTGGGGAAGGCTGTGGATGTAGTCTACCTGGACTTCAACAAAGCCCTTGACACCGTCTGCCACAACAAGCTCCTGGCAACGCTGGCAGCTCGTGGCTTGGACAGATTCACTCTGAAATAGGCCAAGAACTGGCTGGAGGGCTGGGCACAGAGAGTAGTGGTGAATGGTGCCACATCCAGTCGGCAGCCAGTCACTAGTGGTGTTCCCCAAGGATCAGTGCTGGGCCCAGTCCTGTTCAATATCTTTATTAATGATCTGGAGCAGGGGATTGAGTCCATGATCAGTAAGTTTGCAGATGACACCAAGCTAGGAGCAGGTGTGGATCAACCTGTAGAGCCCTGCAGAGGGACCAGGGCAGGCTGGATGGATGGGCAGAGGCCAGTGGGATGAGATTAAACAAGGCCAAGTGCAGGGTTCTACACTTTGACCACAACAACCCCAAGCTGCACTACAGGCTGGGGACAGAGTGGCTGAGAGCAGCCAGGCAGAAAGAGACCTGGGGGTACTGGTAAATAGTAGCTGAAGATGAGCAAGCAGTGTGCCCAAATGGCCAGGAGAGCCAATGGCATCCTGGTCTGTATCAGGAACACTGTGGCCAGTAGGATAGGGGAGGTTGTTCTTGCCTTGCACTCAACATTAGTCAGGCCACACTTTGAGTACTGTGTCCAGTTCTGGGCTCCTCAATTCAAGAGAGATGTTGAGGTACTGGACCATGTCCAGAGAAGAGCAATGAAGCTGGGGAGGGGCCTGGAAAACAAACCCTATGAGGAGAGGCTGAGGGAGCTGGGGGTGTTTAGCCTGGAGAAAAGGAGGCTCAGGGCAGACCTCATTGCTGTCTACAACTACCTGAAGGGAGGCTGTAGCCAGGTGGGGTTGGGCTCTTTTCCCAGGCAAGCAGCAACAGAAGAAGGGGACACAGTCTCAAGCTGTGCCAGGGCAGGTCTAGGCTGGATGTTAGGAGGCAGTTGTTGGCAGAGAGAGTGATTGGCATTGGAATGGGCTGCCCAGGGAGGTGGTGGAGGCACCGTTCCTGGAGGTGTTCAAGCAAAGCCTGGATGAGGCACTTGGTGCCATGGTCTGGTTGATTGGCCAGGGCTGGGTGCTAGGTTGGACTGGATGATCTTGGAGGTCTCTTCCAACCTGCTTGATTCTATGATTCTATGAAGTCTAGCAGCAGTGTTGCTCTACTCCTAAGTGCAGGTGAAAGACTCTTCCAGCTGCTCCTTTGCCACGTGGCATTTCAAAAAGGCACAGCAAAAGAATGTATTGGTTTTGCCAGGCCTTGATCTCCACGTGAGACAGTGTATGCCTCCAAGCAGTCCAGAAATCCCTGCTGGCAGAAGCGTCCACAAACCCAGCAGCAGCCTGAATAGAGCCAGGGAATGTGTCATTCCTTCTTGGGCAGAAGTTATGAGAGAAATGTAGCCTCACAGCTGACTTCCAGCAGGCCTGCCCATCCTCAAACACAGGCAAGATATTCTAAGCCAGGGACTTCACAGCATGTGGATGCTCTTGGGCAACAAGGGCTGGCTGTTACACCAGCCCTGCAGTCCACGGGCTCAAAACCGCTCATCTCGTCATAAAATCACAGAACAGTTTGGGTTGGAAGGGACCTTTAAAGGTCATCTACTCCTTCCAACCCCCTCTGCAGCCTGGCCACAGATGAGCAGTGATCCCAGTATGGCAACTGCTGTTCCAGGGTAACCCGCAGGCACCCCAAAGTACTCAAGCACCAACACATACTGCCACCTTTTCAGGGGGATCTCTCTCCCATTTGCAGGCACTACAGAAGGGCAAAGCAAAGGTACCCAGCAGTGGCTTGGCAGGGTGGAGAGGAGGTGAGTGCAGAGCGGTGCTGCCCTCACTTCCCAGCTCCTCAAATGCATGTGAGCTCTCTTTCTAAGAGTAGAAGTGGTGGTAGCCAAAAGTCAGAACTTTGCTTCCAGAAGGAATCAGCTGTTGAGCTAAGCAAATCATGATGCTTTGTGAAGAGGGTGGAAAGGAGGGAGGGAGGGAGGGAGGGAGAGAGAGCCAAGCCTGACACGGGCCAGAGCAGGGGGGGAGGCACTCATAACGGTCTCTGAGGCAGGATGGAAAAGACAGTAATTACATAAGAGCACTTGGCGAGCATTTGGCTGGAGTCAGCTGGGCCCTGACAGTCCTCCCTCCCAGCATTGCTAACCAGGAGCAGCTGAGGATACAGAGGACCCAACTCAGGACCCCTCTGGAGGGGAGCAGAGGTAAGAGGTCCTCCGCTAACCTTCCTGCTTGCAATACTCTTGGAGACCGGGGACGGAGGAGTGGGGGGAAATGGGGGAGGAAAGTAGCTATGATGGAGGAGAAGCAGCCAGGAAGGGGAAGAGAAGGGGCTGTTTCTCTGCCTTTTGATGTAAATGATCCCTTTGCTCCTGCAGTTTTGGTGAGGGAGGAGCCATGAAGGGTGAATGAGTGGATGTTTGTGGATGGATGCCAGCACATGTGTAGGTGTAGCAGGGCAAGGGATCCACATGTGCATCGCAGAAGCTGAGCTGTACATAGGGGCTGGAAAGGGGAGAAAACATCAAAGTAATTTCCTTCCTTCTGTACCTGTGCTAGAGAGGCTGAATAGGATGGAGGCTGTCACTAGGGAGAACCAGGCTTTATCCCCTTACTTTGCCCACTTTGAGGGTGTTGCAGGAGAAGGGAGGAAGAAGCACTGCTCTTGAGCAGGGATTGTTGCAGTTCAATCTGGCCAGAGCTCCCCTGGGCTGTCTCTAAGACAGAGTGTGTGATGAGGGAGAGCGAAGATTGTTGAGCACACAAGATGCCTTTAGGCTTTGGTTACACTTAAAAGCATGGCTGGCACAGCTACTGGATAGCATTCTCAAAAGCTGCATCTCTCAGTACTTGGCCACACAAGCCAGAACCTCCTGCAAAAGTGGCTGCCCTGGAAAAACGTTACAGACACAACCAGTTTCCTTCAGGTAGCAAGGCAATATTACCCTGGCAAAAGTGTCTTTGCTGCCCAGCTAGGGCATGTCACTAGTGCAAGTCTTTGCTGGTTCCCTGCAGTCCCAGTTCAGCTCAAACAAGACATCAAATACAAAGCCCTGCTCACTGCCCATTGTGAGCTCTTCTTGCATTTAGATGAGACAAAGGCAAAGGGACCAGCTGCTAAGGTCCTCCATGAAGAACATTTGCTTGGTTTGTGAGCACCTCAGGGCTGCAAACAGAAGCGTGAGAGAGATGAAAATGATGGCCCCTGTGTTACCTCTTCCCCTTGGAAAGTTATGAGAGGCCAGACATAAGGCTGAGAGTTGCAGAAGTGGGTAATGTCATGCTTGGAAATAAGTCAGGCAGGAAAACCTAAGGGAGTGAGGCATTGCAATAGCTTTGACGGGTCAGAGAGAAGCTTTGCTTTCAGCATCAGCTCCTGAGGTTTCATGTCCCTCCATAAAATGTGTTTGCTTTCAATAGCAACAACACATCTGATCACCAAACACAGCTTTTGTCAGCTGGAAAAGCCCCATTAGCAAGAATTCTTCTCCAAACTTTTCCCCTTCTTGTTTAACAAGGGAGGAAACTGAGGCACAGGCAGACGTGGCAGACTTGCAGTGGGCCTCACTGCATGCCAGTGCCGGAGCCTGGCTAAGAGCTCGCTAGCACAGCAGCTAATATCTTGGTCCTCTTCCCGCCTTGGCTGGGAGGCATGTTCACTCCATGTTCATTGAACTCTAGGCTGACAGGCAGCCTGAGAATATCTCCAGACCTCTCAGCCCCCCTTCTTCCCTTCCCCCCAGCTCACAACACATATTTTCCCAGAGTTTTCCGCTTGCTTCTCCAGTGGTGCTGGGGTCCTGCCAAGCGCCAGCTCTGGGAAGCAGGGCCTCCCATTCCCAAACCAAACAAATGAGAGAAGGAGATCAGAGGGGGGAAAAAAAGTTAGTCCAAGTACACGTAGGCAGGCACAAACCCCTTTTCCCCTCTGGAACCTTGGAGCCTGCTCCAGCTTCTCTTGGAAACTGCAAGAAGGCATAGTGCTGACTTGGCACTTTCGGCCTCCACAGAAGACAGCTATTGCCTGTCCTTCCTTCTGCCTCCCAAACATAGATGTGTGCCCTGCCAGGGTGCAAAGCTCTCAAGTTCAGTTCTGCTGCAGGGTAGGATCCCTCAAAATCCTCTTTTTTAACAGATTCTGCAGTGTAGGAAAAGTCTCCTCTTAGGCACTGTTACCCCAGCAAAATGCCCTTCATTCCCAGGTTCTGCTGCAGCCATGTAGTGCTCACCCCAACAGCAGGAGAACACCAGCTCAGCGCCAGGCTGAGGACAAAGATCACAGCCAGGATTTGCTCTAGAGCCTCAGCTTTGCTGGCAGGCAACTTAGCTGGCGGGGCTGTGCTCCGGGCCAGGCACACCCATCCCCTGTGAACTGCTCGGCCAGGGACTCAACCAGAGGAGTGACCGGGGCACGACACGCACCGGAGTGCAAGGCTTGGGGCTCTGCACAGGGAGACAGGGTGACCAGAGAGGGGGACAAAATGATGCCTCTCCTAGTTGGCAGACAAGCCTGCTAGAAATAGCACGCTTGGGGTAAGAGGCTGTAATGACATACAGAAAAAACAACGCAGGAGAGAATGGAAGATGACATCTGGGGACTGAATGGGACAGCCACCGCGGGGGGGAAAGCCTGGCCAGCAAGTGAAGAGCTAAGGCATGGGACAAGGCAGTACTGCAAAGGAGTGAAAAAGTCCTGCACCATCCGAGCTGAAGTAAACTCTGTTTTGTGCACTGCTGCATCTCCCCTTGCCCATCTGGATGCTCAGAGTGGGATGCTGCCCTGTGCCTGCCCATGCTTTGCACAGGCTGAAATCGCTGCTGCCAGCATCTTCCTGACCAGGGCTAAGCTGTTCGGTAGCAGAGAGGAGAAAAAAGAAAATGTTAAAAAAAAAAACCCAACCCACACCAAAAAAACAACCCCAAACAAAACCCCAATGTATGCACGGAAAAGTGCATAGGAAAGAGTTAAAAGGCACTGAAACCCAAGCCGGTTTTCGAGGGAGTGCGCTCAAAGCCGGGGAGGGAAAGGGAGGGAGAGAAGAAGGGAAGGAGGAGGTCCAAGCCCAGCTTGCAGACCAAGCCAGCAGTCAGCAGTGCCTGTGCCAAGAGGCAGCTCTCTTAAAGCCATGGGCCCGGGGGACGGCTTTGCAGGAGGAGGGGAGCCCAGGAGCAGGGACTGGGAAGCTCAAAGAGGAGCCCTCGGCCTCCAAGGTGAGCTGCCAGGCTGCAGCGGGATGCAGGCAGAGGGGCAGAGAGCAGAGGCTGGGAGGGGGCTTTCTCGGCTCATTTGCGTGTTTGTCTGTCGTAAGCATACCGCTCTGCAGGCTGCCTGCTTCCAGCTCTGCTTCCTTCGCCCTCCGCAGCGGAGCAGCTCCCTTCTGGTCCTGGCTGCAAAGGCCTGGCACTGCGTGCTGCACTCAGAGGAGCTGGCCATCCTTTGGGGCAGGTGATGGGCTTTGGCTGGCAACGCAGCTGAGCAGTGGTGGGAGGGGGGTGAGGCACAGAGGAATGAGGTCTGGTGGGGGGGAGGAGGTGGCTGAAGTTCCAAACCTACAGGAGAAGAAGCCTCTCTGCAGGGCGCTGTGGGTTAGAGCAGAAGGGTTATTGGGTTAGACTCCCATAAAGATCTGATACCTAGTGAGGACTGGAGAGGGTTTTTTACAGCTCTCCCCACAGATGTGGCAGCATACCAGAGCATGCTTTTGCTAAAGGGCCTGTGTGGTTCACCATGCTTCCTTCATCTATGCCAGCCTCAAGACTCAATCTTCCAGTGGCTCCAGTGGTTTGCCTAGCAAGGATCAACCCTTCTCCCAGGGTTAGTATCCAGTGGTCTGGGCATAAGGGTGTGGGGCACCCTCCTGGGCCATGTGGTTGCTACTCAGATTGCAGCCTTGAACCTCCAGAGACTCAAGGCACGTAAACTCCCTCAAAAGGACACTGTCATTTCATCCCCCTCCTGGCTCCAACCACCACAGAAAGATATTCTGTGGTGATCTCTGCTCGATCCCTCATGTTCTCCTCTTCGTATACTTCACTCTGGTGCTTCCTCCTATCTTCCCAGGTCACCATGGACATAATTTACCTGCACACATCCCTGGCCTTCCTTCTTCTCCCTGTTGTGCTTGGGGCACCTGCTGATGAACCCAAACTGACAGAATCAGCCCCTGGTGCTTGCAAGCGCTGTTGTGACCCTCTGGACTCTTCCACTGATGTCCCACCACTCCCTCCCAGCCACCACCACCTGCCCTACCCAATGCCTGAAGTCCGTCCCTATATCAACATCACCATACTGAAGGGTAAGTGCCCATCTTGGCTCAGAGCTGCCAAGGTGCCTGCTCAGGGGCCAGTGACACAGTGGTGGAGGTGCCAGCTGGGATGCTGGTGTGCTGGCTATGCTAACAAACTGCCAGATGCCAGGACGCACACGCACTGTGCCCAGGGTTTAGATGTTTTGTGCTGTGATCAAAGCAGCCTGGAACGTCAGTGCATGTCTGTGCTGTGACCTCTGTGTCTTAAGATGCTGCTTACTCCTAGCTCTTCCTCCCTACTAGCACAGGACTGACAGTGGCAGCCTCTTGCCCAGCTGGGAGGGCACCTTCCTTGTTTCAGAATTCCAGAGTCCTGTGGTGCCTGAGTGAAGGAGCAGTCTCTATCCAGCTGCAAAATAAGCATGCTTGGAGGCAAGGTATTGGCACCTGGGGAGGTTGTGGGAAAACTTTCTCCAGCTCCATGAGTCACATAATTTTGGAGCAGGAGGAGGGCAAGGAGGCACAGCAGCTATTTGCAAGCAACTCCAGGCTAAAGAGGCAATGACCCTCAGCTTGTTCCAGCCTGCTGTGGCTGGCTTGGCCAACGGGAAGAGGCTCCCTATTTTAGGTCAGCTCCTCCCTTCGAGGCTCCCCTTTTAGCCTTTGTTGTGGGCAAAAGCCAGTTCCCAGCTGGATCATTCTCTACTCACTTACTGTTGCTCTGTGGTTCCTCTGGTCTAGCTGGGCAGATGCTCCCCCTTCCTTGCCCAGCCTGGAAATAGATGAATTCCACCAGAGCTCAGAAGTGTGCCTGGGGCAGATAGAGGCCTAGACTAGAGTGAGATGTTGCAGTGGGACCTGCAAAGCCACACAGAGAATGGAACACAGGAAAATAACGAGACACAGTTTCAAGATGTGCTGGAGGCTGCTCTGACTCCTCTCATCTCCCAGTACACAAAGTACAATCTGGTGCTGCTCCCATCTGTAGAAGTTCATGCTCAAGTATGTGACAGACAATGCACAAACCCCAGAGCAGGACTGCAGAAGTAATCATACAGGGTGTTGTCAAAGTGCCAGCACCATCCACCAAGTCCAGCTTGGGTCTTTCCCTCTGACCCACCGCACTGTCCTTCTCTAGTCATGTTCTCCCACACACATTAGTGGTTCTTCCCCTTCTCCAGCCTACAGCAACAAGAGAGTGCAGGGCACACGCTACACAAGTAACTGGGTCACAGGAGTGCCTAGTAGGAGGGCAGAGGCTGTGGTGGAGGTAAAAGAGTGTGGAGGAAGAAGAAGGTGGTACTTTGTACTGCTGGGCTTCCTCTCAGGAAGAAGTCTCTTAGGGACAGGTCCTAGTGCCTCCAGCAAGGCCATATCATGTGGTGAGCAGGGTTCATAAGAGCAGAGACCCCAGTCAGAGCCAGACCTCTGCTGGCTCCTTTCCCAGGAAGCACAACAATATTGTGATCCTCAGGAAAGTTCTTCTGGCATTGCCCCATCCTTGAGCAATCCTCTGCCATCTCATTAGGCTTTCTCTCAGCCACTTCCAACTCTTCCTCTGGTATCACACAGGTGTTGTGTCTTCTCTTGTAGGAGAGAAAGGAGACCGAGGAGAGCCTGGGATGCCAGGGAAATGGGGCAAAGAAGGACCTCGAGGCGAGCGGGGTGCCCAGGGCCAGAAAGGCAGCAAAGGACAGATGGGCACAGCAGGAGACCCTTGCAAGCATCAGTATGCTGCATTCTCCGTCGGGCGCAAGAAAGCGCTGCACAGCAGTGAGGGCTACCAAGTCTTGATCTTTGACACTGTCTTTGTCAACCTCTACAGCCACTTCGATATGTTCAATGGCAAATTCTACTGCTACATAGGTGGACTTTACTATTTCAGCCTCAATGTCCACACTTGGAACTTCAAGGAGACATACATGCACATCATGCACAACGAAGAGGAGGCAGTCATCTTGTACGCCCAACCCAGCGACCGCAGCATCATGCAGAGCCAGAGCCTCATGCTGGAGCTTCAGGAAAATGATGAGATCTGGGTGAGGCTCTACAAGAGGGAGAGGGAGAATGCTATCTACAGTGATGATGTTGATGTGTACATCACCTTCAGTGGGTACCTGGTCAAGCCCAGCCTCGAGTAACAGCCTCTTCTCCTCCTTGGGGCTTCTTTGACCTTCTCCTTCTAGCTCTCTCTGTCCTTCTTTACTGCCCGCAACCACTGCAAATCACTTGGAAATGGACCTGTCAGGTCTTAGGCACTGAGTGTGAAACTTGCCTCACTGGTTCCCAGCTCACGCTCTCTTGTAGCCAGGCCTGTATCTCTCCACTCAGAGTGACACTACCATCTCTCAGCCCCTCTCCTCATGACTCCAGTTTAGGTTATTGGTGTCTAAATTTTCCAGAGAGCTGTCTGGCTTTTAGGGCCCCAGAGCAGGAGGAAAGCTAAAATGATGCTTCTGGGATGTGTCTCTATTTGGGGCTTCATAGACAAAGGACTCTTGCACAAAAAGCCAACAAGTCCTCACCACCCAGATGCATCCTGGCTTCTCTCTGTCCCAACTAGACATGCCAGGTTTGCAGCCTGCAATGTGGCCTTCATGTCACCTCCCTGTAATGTGGAGAGCTGACTGGGATCTGAAGGCCTCCTGTAGCGCAAGGAAGACATAGGAGTGATCAGAGACAATACTGTCTCTCCAAAAAAGGGACTGTTTGCCTTCTGAAGTATGACATTGGCTTTTCTTAGACTTTCTGGGCCACAGAGTCCAGGCTGGCTGCAAAATCTAGGCCTGGCAGGATTGTCCTCCTCTGTGCCAGCTCTAGCTCACTGGAGAGATGAAAGGCCAGACACTCGGCCAGGTTCCTCTGAGGCATCTGCTGTCAGATCAGTAGAGCCCACCACTCTATTCTCACTAGGAATCACAAATACAGAACAAGAAAAGGAGACGATCCTGCCAAACCTTCCTCTAGAACCCCCTCTGGTGGGCTGCTTGGTCTTGGTTCTCCAGATGTAGGAAGCTAGCCCAGAGAGTGAGCCCAAATTCACCCTCTTCTTTATCAGAGGTGCACTCATGGCCTTCCATTGGTATCAGCAGTCATCCCTAACACTTGCTGATGTGAGTGTAGAATCAGGCTTTGGCTTCCACGTTGTCATTATGCTATCCCCTTGAAGGTGGTTCTCCCTCACTGGCACTGAGGGACCACTTATTCCAGAGCTGAGCTGGAGGCCGTGAAGGCAACTGCAGTTACATCACTTACAAACCTGGGCGGGTTGGCACCTCTTTGCCTCTGTGATGGAAAAAAGATAGAGGTGAGACTTGAGCATCTCGCCCCAGGGTTAAAAGCTTCCCTGCCACACGCACTGTGCCTTCTCTGGCAATCTCATCAGAGCATCTGAGAAAAGCACAAGGCTTCACCAAACCCACACTGCTCGTGTCGGCTGGGAGAAGCAGCAGTGGGAGAGGAATGTCAGCAGTATGGTTTTCTGGTATCGTTTGTGCTGGCCTCATGCCGCTCTCACTCGCATCCCTCTGAGATTGCTATGGTCCCACTGGGAGCAGGTGAGGCTGATTCAGCGCTTTGGGAAACCTACTTCCAGGTGTTGTGGTGCTGCCATAAAGACTTGTCTTTTTTTTTTTTGAGTCTCAGGACAGGACAAGCAGGAGAAACTGTATTTCTCCTCTGCCCATCACTCGCAGTGAAATCTGCTGCCTCATCTAGTTTCTGCAGTCTCATGATTAGCCATGGTCTCTGCCTGTAGCAGCTAGGACTACCAGAGCTCTCCCCACAGGAGACACACCTCATCATGCAGGACTAGATCTGGTCCAGCCAGCCAGGAATGGCAAAGGTACTGGGACTCAGGCTAAATACTACAAGTGAACTTGAGAGAACTGCAGGACGTTTTCTCTCTAGCCCTGTTTACTTACCTTTCCTGCTTTGCTAAGGAAGCTGTACAGACTGGAATGAGGTTCAGGCACCTTCTGCCCTAGATCCTCTCCACCACTGTCACTGAGGCAATAGGTGTAAAAACAAAGCTGGGTTTTTCCCAGGGAAACATGTGATGATGGGATCATGAGAACTAAAGGAGACTTTGAGTTTCTTTCTGCCCCATAGCAGGTCGAGCATATGGAACTGCTCAGAGACAGGATTTTGGGCAGTAGAGAGGAAGCAGCATGCTGGAGGTCATGCTCAGGACTGAAACCTTTTCTCTCTTCCTCATCAGGTGGCAAACCCAGATACTGCCTAATTACAGTGCATAGTGTCCCTGTGTCTGAAGAAAAGCAAACCTCTAACACTGAGTATCCTCAGAAGCAAGTCTGCTTCTTCCTCCTTTTCCATTTGCTGTTTGAATACCAGGGATATGTCTCATGTGCTGCACATGAGCAGCCAAATGGTGCCTGATGCACATGAGAGAGGAGAGCAGAGGGACCACCAAAGGATGGTTTATCAGGCTTCTTGGTGCTAAATCAGATTTCAGGAGTATTGGGTGCTTTCTGGAAGGTGTAGTAGGCTGAGTTGTAATGTACTGTGGAATTAATGGTGCTTTATGTTACAAAACCAAACAAACTCCAAAAACTTCTTAATATCTATTTTTTTTCCAGTGGTATTAAACTTTTTTTCCCCCTGGTTGTTTTGCACTTAGACCTGCTTTTCCCTCCTGACCTATTCCTTCTAGTTCTGGTTGTCACTGAATAGTGTGATGCAAATGATGGTGACCTGAAAGGGACAGGTCTGAAACTTCCCTGGGCAATGCTTGACAATCTCCTGTCTGTTTCCTTTGTGGAAAACTATCACTTTGAAGCCATTTACTGCTTGAACACTTCTAATTGTGACAACCCCCTCCTCTCTGCTGGGAAAGCTTTAAGCAAGCTCAGGGAAGGATTCCTTAGAAATTACAAACAAGACAGGATGATAGCATGGGGTGTAGAGTTAGGCTTATGTTGGGGAAAGCTGGGCTAATGCTGGAGTTCTCTTAAGGGGTATCAGACCATTCACATGGTGTTTTTGTAGTGTATTCTCCCACCAAGCACTCAGTGATCATGTGTGGTTTCTGTTTCCCTTGGTCTTTCCCTTTTCTCTACCAAGAGTGAAAGCCATGAAGTACACATGTAAGAAAGGCATTCAGCTGTTGATTAGGCACTTGTGCTTGCTAGCAGCTGGGTGAGGAACTGCTCCAGACTTACACCAGACACATCTCTTCTGAAGACCTGTGTGTGATGAGAAAGGCCTGATGTTCAGGTCACAAGTGGAAAGACAAAAGTGGTGATTGCCCATAAAGTTGGAGAAAGGAAGGAGATGTGATTGGGGAGTGGAGACTTGGAGGCTTCAGTGGACGATGTAGGAGGGATAGAGAACAGGAAGGTGACTTTTGGAGGTCTCAATGCAAGTCAAACAGGCAAGTGAGGTGTTCTTAGGTGGTTTTGAGGTTTGGATTGAAGGTACTCCTGCTGAAGTGGAGGAATGGACAAGAGAACAAGAGGAGGTGCCCATATAGAACCTTCTGTTTTGACTTTGATTCACCTTTACGTAGTGTCTTCAGTGTTTTGACACGTACCAGACACTTCATTTGGCAAGTCAGACACATCCTTGCAGGACTGTTTGTTTCTGGGTCAGGTGCAGAGCAAGGCCTATCTATAATACCCTAGTAAATACAATACTCTGCCAGGTCAGAGGCCAGCCTCCTTCATGGCTTTCATCTACTTCTGAGAAAGCAGGTAGAAATGCATCCTCAGGAAGTGCAGGGGTTGTGCTTCTCTACGTTCCTGGCCCCCTGAGGTGAGATGCTGGTAGATTGGAGGTGACTTTGTCACACTCAGATAAGGTGAGGGACAAGGGAGGAGCGGAAATGCGCAGCCAGATCCTCTAGAAAGGTTTTCTATCATTATTCCATCAGCTTGCCCTCTTGCTGAGCAAAATGCCACCTGAAGGATCTCTTCAGCCAATTGTCTTGGGTCTAAGACTCAAGGTGACAGGAGAGGTCTGTAGCTGTCACCACCTGTCGCACCATGACTGTCTCACTAGGCGGCTGCTGTAGGTGAGACTCATCTTAGGCAGAATGGATCCTGCAATAAAGTTGAAGGATTGAGGCTAGACTGGTTCAGACTACACCTGCTGCCCCATCAGTGGGTGCAGCCATGCCCCGAGGGCCACAAGACCTCCATCCACTTCATTGGAGCCAGGCCTGAGTCATTTTCCACGCACTGGGGCTGCCCTGTGGTGTGTGAGCCTGAGATGGGTGATAGACAGTGCCTCTCTCCTATGCAAAGCAAGAGGGGTGCTCTGAGTTAGGAAGCTACAGCACTACTCTTGTGGCTGTGCCTCTCTTTTGCCCTGAGAGACAGGTACCAGCTCTGTTGTAAAGTGCTCTGTGACCTTGTCTCAAGCGATTTGCCATGGCTGCCCCTTTAAAAAGGCTTCCTGCCTGTTTGTGGGCTTACAGGTATGAAAGGAGGGGGTGGGTGGCTGCATGTTGGGAGAGAGCAGGCAAAGGCAGTATATGGTGTTTTCCTCTGGGCAAGAGCGAGCAAGGTAAGCTCTGGAGAAGTGGAAGACCCTGCAATAACTCCTTGGCCTGTGACAGCTGCGGGACAAGGGAAGAAGGAAGCAGGGCAAGAAATTGAATATAAAAGGAGACCTTTGACCTTTCTGGGGATGCTCACATGGGCACAGGTGAAAATGATTGCACCCAAAACACCAAGGAGGGCACGGATGCAGCATAGCAGGACCTGGCTCTGCCTCTTCCCTGGTACTTTATCGCAAGAGGGGTAGCCATGGGAAAGGTGTCTGGCAGCCTCTTGAGCTCTGCCCCAGCTGCCAGCCATGGTGCAGATTCTGCCCCAAATCACACCTCAGCCTTGTTTATCTCCCAGAGTCTGGGGAGGGAGAGGAGGTGATAAAACACCCCAGCCAGCATTGCCCAGCACTGAAAGCAGACCCCTCACCTCTTTCCATCCAGCACATTACAGCCAGATGCAAGCAATGGATTGAATCTGCCCAAGTCTCTTTCTTTTCACTTTTCCTTTGCTGGCTGGGAGCTGCCCTTAGGCCCACAGCGCTGGATGTGAACCCTGCCTGTGGCTACATAGTGCACGACTGCACTGTTGAGGGTGATCATTCCACTGCCTTGCGTGGCATGAACCTCCTCTGACCGCAGTGGGAAAATGGGCATTGCTCAGCCACACCAAGCCTCAGAGGTGCTCACTCTGCTCTGACACCCACACGCACATACACAGCCCCGTATGGACATCTCTCACCTTCCTGCCAACGGAAAACATTACCCTTTGCAAGCCCAGCTTGCTCTGAAGATGCTATCAGGAGGTGGGTAGAGGAGAGCTGAGGCTGCAGGCCTCTTCAATATGAACACAGCTCCCCCACTTCATTACATGCCTCCTCCTTCTCCCGTAAGCCCTTTGTGATTTCTCTCCCTGTACCATGGTAAGTGTCAAGGCAGAAGGCTTAAATCAAAGGCTTCTGCAGTTTCTCAACTCACAGACCATCCCATCTCTTGAGTGCCACTTAACTCACAAATGACCAGGAAATTACTGTCAGTATCTCATACCTTGCCCTGTCTCTGTTTGCAATGGTTAAAATGGGAGGAAGCAGGATGGAGAGGGAGAGCTCTTGGGTTGAAGCAGCAAAGGAGCAGGGGATTTCCATCCACCAGGGAAGCCTCAGAATCCAGCTCTGGGTGAGTGGGAGGCAGAGGACTCGATTCATTTCAACCTGTTTGCACACATGTTTTTAAGAAGTGAGACTGACTCCTGCCAACCTCGAGGTGCCTCAACTGCCAGGGAGCCCAGACAATGCAGGTCACCTGTGAGGCAGGACATGTGTCCAGGCATCACCGCTGAGGACAACTACAATGCTTCAAAGTAGCCAGGGGCAAAAAACGCTCTGGGAGAGGAAGGAGAGCAAGTTTCCTGTCTAAATGACACCCATCTTGCAGGCATGATTTTCACTCTTCTGGTGAAACAGTGCTCTGAAATCCTGACTACCTTCCAGAGGTCCACCACAATAATGCCCTAGAGCAAGAACTTGGGCAAAGCATTTCCCATAGCATGCTTGAGGATCTCTCCTGCTTTCCCCTACACAAGTTTTTCTAGACTCATGGCTTTATTCCATTTGCCCCTACAGACACTTTTCTTTGTTTCCTACATGTCCTCAGTTCTCCCTTGAAGCTGCAGAATGCAGCAGATCACTAGAGAGGGCTTCTCAGGCAATCAAGCCCTGTGCCCTGCAGCCACAGGCAGCAATTCAGCAGCTCTTTAGGGCCAGGGGCCTGCAGAATTACCATTATACACAGTGCAAAGCACCCCCAAGCCCTTCTCACTCCTTTGCTCATGGTACACCCGTGGCTTTCTTTGACTCTTCTGAAGACTTAGGAGGCTTTAACAGCTGTACCATATTTTTAAGCTTGGTCTCATAGAGACCAAGAGGCTGGAAGAGATCTTGGAGATCACCAGGTCCAGCTGTTTGCCTACTAATAAGTGCTAAGCCACTAGAACTCACCCATGCCCCTAAGCATCACATCCATGCGCCTTTGGAATACCTCCACAGGGATGGTGCCTCCACCACCTTCCCGGGCAGCCTGGTCCAATGCTTGATAACCCTTTCTGTGAAGAAACTGTAATATGCAATCTGAACCTCTCTTGGCACAACTTGAGGCCGTTTCCTCTTGTCCTGTCACTTGTTGCATGTGAGGAGACACCAACCCCCACCTCCTCTGAGGTAATGGTAGAGGGAGATGCGATCCCCTCTCAGAAAGGTTGGGGGGTTGAGTTCCTTTTGGTCATGTTATGTCAGAATCTGAAGCATTCCCCTGACTCCAGGAGGGGCTTGCTTCTCCTCTCCCATCCCCAACCGCGCCAGCTGCGGAGGGAGAACTGCTGTGTCTCCATCACAGTGGCTGGACCGGGCAGTGACAGCAGCGTGCTGCTTCAGCCCCTGCCTCTGTCGTCCTGCTGGGTGGCAACCTGAGCCGTGGGGCAAGGGCGAAAGGATCGACGCTCTGCCTTCTCTTTGCTGCGGGGCTTGCTTCAGTTAACCGCTGCCTCCCCTGCTGCGCATTCCCGAGCTGGCCCTCCCCAGCGCCGCCGGGCGCCGTGCGGGCAGCGCCGCGGGTGCGCAGCGCGGGGGAAGCGGTGGGAGGGTCAGGCGCGGAGCGGGCAGGGCTGGCGGCAAAGGGCAGGGCTGGCAGCAAAGGGCAGTGACGCACGCCCGCGGCGGTGGCTCTCGGCTGCGCGCCCTGCGCCTTGTCCGTGCTGCGCTATTGCTACTCGGCAGCGATTCACACATCTGGGGACCACAACTCCTTCCACCACCCACGCTCTTCCTCCCCCCTTACGGGGACTGAGGCAGGGGAGGAGGGAAGGAGGGAGAGATACTGCACAGGGCTGCAGGCATCGTTTCCAAAACCAAAGAGGATAAAACCCCCAAGCAGTCGTTTTCAACAGTGACCTTCCCTCTGGACACTGAGCATCCCTCCTGCCTGCCAAATGGAAGGGAGGAAGAAAGGGAGGAATCATTTCTTTGGGGTGCAGGGGAGGTCAGCGCTGGGGAAATGGCAGTGGTACTTCTGGTCTTGAAACACAAAAGCAACAGCGCAAGTTTCCCCTTAGAATGAAAGGGTAAAGTGTGGCTAGGGGAAGGGACTCCGGTGCCTGCAGATAAGTGTTGTCCTTGGCCTGTTCCCAGGGCAAGCATTTGAGCAGAGCCAAGTGCTTGATCAGCTTCATGCTTGCCCACTCGGCTGCAGCTCTGTGCGTGCCTGCCTGTGTGTGCCAGTGTGTGTGCCAATGTGTGCACAGGTGCAGGCAGTGACCGTGCCCTTCAGGACCTTCTCCACAGCCTGCTCCCAACTGCAGGGCGTGGAGTCCTGCCCAAGAGCCCTCTGAGCCCTGTGCTGGCTGCAAGCGCCTGCAGCTGCTGTTTTGAGCTGCAGGGAGGGGAAGAACAAAAGAAACTACTTCAGCGTGCTGTGCCCTTTCCTGTTTCTTACGTGGGAGGTACTGGAGCAGCAGGGAATGTTGCTATTCAAAAGGGCATTCACCTCCAATCCATGCATGTCACTCTCAGGAACAGGAGGAAAGCGGCACGCTGGTCTCGTCCTTCTCTGAAGGAACCAAGCCACATTTCTCTTGAGACCTTCACATCCCATTTCCCAAATACAAGCACAGCTGATGGGGCAGGTGTGGTGAGAAGTGACTTGGGCTTTGTGTTACAGCAACAAACCTCAAGTGTGGCACTTGCGAAGGGTTCTGTGTCGCATGTCCCAAGGATCACCTTCAGGGTCCTCAGAAACCAGAGTAAGGGAAATGGTAGCTTCCACGGTGCTTGTTTTCTCTCCAGGTGGTGGTCTTGCAGTGTTCACCAGAATCTGGTTAGTAGTCTTCAGCAGCAAGCAGCCTTTCCTACTCCAGCCTCTGCATCCAGGAAACAGTCTTCAGTTGTGTGCAGCCATCCCCAAGAGCCTCATCAAGCTGCAGAGCTGCTCTGCTACAGGCAGGTCACCCTAGGGGAGAGCTTCCTAGGAGGGAAAATGCTCAGCAGAGTAAGCAGACAGCTGAAACTCTGGCAGAGATGGGCTCTTAAAAGGGATGAGGGGCCCTTTGGCTGACCTGTTTCACAAGGTGAAACGCATCACCTGGGAGGAGTGAAGTGCACTCACATCCTTGGGACAGGTCGTAGACCTGGATTCCACCCTTCCTTTCCACTGCTTCCATCCACGTGCACTGTTTGTGGCCATAGCCTTTCTGACCATAACTTCTGCCTCCCAAGATGGATAAGAAAGACTAACATGCTCACAAGCAGTGACATTAGAGGAACAAATGCAGAGGCCATTGAAGCTGGGAACCCACAGAACACGGTGAATAATAGCCCACAGGAGAAACATGAGTGCAGTTCCTGAGCACTGAGCTGTGTGGAGACAGGCAGCTGATTTCTGATCAGGGTTTTTAATGACACCAGAGGTAACAACTGCAGTAGTCACAAATCAGTAACCCCCAGAAGGGCTTAAGGGGCAGCAGTGGATTGGCCTTTGGATAAGCATGACATCATCAAGCATATATTAAAGCAAAATCAGCAATCTAATCAAATCCCTTTCTGGAAAACGCTCAGGCACAGAGATAAAGAAAACAAAGAAGGAGTGAGGAGAGCTCTGAGCAGAATGTGGGTGATTGTTGTAATGATTTTTTTTCCCTCTAGAGAAGGAAGGGAAATGTGATTAGATTGGGAGTAAGCCTTGCTAATCAAAGTACCTGAGGGTTTATTCTCTAGAATCTCCTTGCAGGATTATGTCTTGCCTTCAAGCAATTTTGAATGTACAATAAATCTCTGAATTCTTCTCAATTTATTAGGCCTAGAAGCCATCACTGGTTCTTATTAGGCTTGTCAAGCATTTGCACACAAGCCTCTCTAACTTCAGATAGAAAGAGATGTGGCACGTTGGCAGGCTGCAAAACATAGCAGGGATTTGTCTTTCCAAGCCTGCCCAGGTAACAAGGTAATAATTTCCCTCAAGGATGAGAGCAGATGCTGGTGCTGAATAGCAAATCAGGCAGCTCATTACCTTGCTCAGGCACAGATTAGGTCTAAGGCTGGTTTTTGAGCCCAGTGTTGCCCTCCTGTAGGTCATGCAACTTGGATAGATGCTCCCTGTTCAACACCAGACTGTTAGCAGGTTCCACAGGCACTCTGGCCACACATCTTCAGTGTTCAACACCAAAGGGAACCCTCAGGCATTTGAGTAGGTGCATTTTAATACTAGAATCAATCATGTCCCTACAGACCTGGGCAGTGGATGCCTATGTGTGATTCAGGATCTAATGCCTGATCTGAGAATCTCACTTCTTGAAGATGGGAAGATGTCCTTTGTGACCCTCTCTGTGCTGTGGAAATTGAGATGCCAAGAGGATGTGAGACTGCTGACAGATAGTCCCCTGGGTATGCCACCTTCCTTCCAGATCACACTGGTGAGTTTTCCATCACAGGTGTACCATGCTAAGGCCATCTGCCTACGTAGACACCACAGTTCAGCTGACAGAGATTGCTTGACACGTCACTGTGGTTCAAACACCTGCTGTGCCTTACACACACTGTTCACAGGCCCTGGCAATGACATAAGTACTTTCCCTCCTTCATGTTGCTGAGCCCAAGGTTGCTGAGAGATAAAGGCATAGAATTCCAGCCCTGAGTGTCTCTAGGGAGAGACTCTGGGTCTTAGCAACCCTTGTGGCACCAGAAGCACCCATTGTGGAGGCAGGCATCCACACCTAGGAACTTTCTTAAGTCTTGAGCTTGCTGCATAGCCTCCATCCCTTCTGAGCAAAGTCCTAACTAATGCTTTGTGGCTCAATCTAAGCACAGTGAGGAGCCAGGACTCAGATCCTGTGTAGGTGCATCTCATGACCGTATCGTACTTACGAATTCATAGCTGTGTGTTCACAGCCATGCAGGCTAAGAGTGAAACTCCTTAAAAGTAGCATGCTTCCCCTCTTACCCTTGTTTCCCCACCCCACTGGGCTTGTGATTGTCACCATCAGGGAGTGAAAGTGAACACCTCCTCCATCCCCTCCCACCTGTGGCTCCAGACTTGCCACAGGTGAGAGTGCCTACAAAAGTCTCAACTTCCTACCCCTTCTATCAATGTTCTTTCCTAGCCTGTGGGGCTAGAGACTCCCTGCTTTTGAATGGTTTGTGCATTCATCTGCATATTTGGTGTCTTCAGCTTTCATCAGGGAGATCACAGAACTGCAGAATTCCCTAGGTTGGAAAAGAGCTTTAAGGTCATGGAGTCCAATCACTATCACTCTTAACTGAACCATACTCCTAAGCACTATGTCTTCATGAGCCTTAGATGCACCCAGGTATGGGAACTCCACCACTGCCCTAGGTGAGCTTTTCCAATGCCTGATAACCCTTTCAGTAGAGAGATTCTTCCTAATATCCAATGTCAACTTCCCATAGTGCCATTTCCTCTCGTCCTGTCACTCATTACTTGGTTAATAAGACCAAGCCCCACTTCTCTACACTCTCCTTTCAGGTGGTTGTAGAGAGTGATAAGATTTCTCCTGAGCCTCTTTTTCTCTAGGCTAAATAATGCTGGTTGTCTCAGCCACTCCTCGTAAGACCTGCTCTAGACCTTTCACCAACCTTGTTGCCCTTCTATGGACATGCTCCAGCACCTCAATGTCCTTCTTGTAGTGACAGGCCCAAAACTGAACACAGTATTTAAGATGAAGCTCAGCAGGTAAAATCACATCCCTGATCCTTCTGGTCACAGCATTCCTGATTGTGGTGGTTTGGGAGTTACCCACCCTCCCACACAATGAATTCACACAGACTAGACTCAGCTGACTGGAAGTTAAGGAATGAAGCTTTATATTCACACCTTAGAACAACATACAAGCAGATATTCACAACAGATTACAAATATTTACAGCTATATGCAGAAATATACAAGTTAAAAGTAATACAGAAGCACAATACCCCTCTCAAAAATCCGAGTGCCCAGGAGGGGCTCCCAACCACCCTTCCACCTTCTTTCCTCACCCCTCTGTTGTCCCAAAATCTGCCTTACATGCAAGGTGAGCTGGAAGAATTGTCAAGGAGGGTTAGAAGGAGATGCTTAGTTGGGTTACACAGATTCCAGCTCAAAGCAGATAACATGGCAGAAGCAAGGGAGAAACACAGACACAGACAGACACTGTCTTATCTATGTTTGTGTCCTTGTTTTTAATACTTCTCAGCAAACCTATGAGTGAAGTAGACATCATCATTGTTTTATTTTCACAGCCTATAATATAATTTTTCTCATTAAAACATTCCAATCAGCCTCAAACCAACACACTGATACAGGCCAGGATTCTCTTGGCTTTCTTAGCACACTGCAGGACCATGTTCAGCTGACTGTCAATCAACACCCCCAGGGCCCTCTGCTCAGCAGCTTTTCAGCCTCTCCTCCCCAATCCCATAGTGTTGCACAGGGTTACTGTGGTTAAAGAGCAAGGACCCAGCATTTAGCCTTATTGAAACCCCTAGAGCTGATCTTGGCCCATCAATGCATCCTATACAGATCCCTCTCATTCAGATCAACGTTTCCTCCCAAAATCACAGAATCACACAATATATCTGTTTGGAAGAGACTTTCAAGATCACTCAGTCCAACCTTCGATCCAGCACTGAAGGGTCAACACTAAACCATGTGCGTAAGCACCATGTCCACATGCCACTTAAACATTCACAACCAGTCCACTATCAACCAATAGCCCCAGGTTGCTCTCCAGCTTGCAGCTTTGCAACCACATGTTCCCAAATCCCTGGGTTACCATGGGCTCATTGTGACCCAAGTGCAGGACCTGGCACTTGGTCTTGCTGAGCTTCATGCAGTTAGCCTTGGCCCATCAGTCTAATCTGTCCAGATCCTGCTGTAAATCTTCCCTACCCTCTAGCAGATGGACACAGCCACCCAGCTTGGTGTCATCTACAAACTTAGTAAGGGTGCATTTAGACAGGATCACAGGATCACAGGATGTAAGGGGTTGGAAGGGACCTAAGGAGATCATCGATCCAACCCCCTGCCAGAGAAGGACAATACTACCTAACACAGATCACAGAGGAACACATCCAGACAGGCCTTGAAAGCCTCCAGAGAAGGAGACCCCACGACCTCTCTGGGAAGCCTATTCCAGTGCTCAGACCATTGATATTAAACAAAGCTGGCCCCAGTACTGAACCCTGACAAACACTGCTCACCACCATGGATTTAACTCCATTCACCACCACTTTTTAGGCCTGGCCATCCAGCCAGATATGTCCACTCAGGCCATGAGCAGCCAGTTTCTCCAGGTAATACAGTGGAAAACTGTATCAAAGGCTTTACTAAAAGCCAGATAGACAATACCCACTAAGTTGATTGGATAGGGCAGGGTGATAGGTTGGACTGGATGAGCTTGGAGGTCTCTTCCAACCTGGTTGATTCTATGATTCTATGATTCTATGATTTTCCAGCCTGCCATGCATTGATTTTTTTTTCCCCTTGGTGAAAAACAGAAAACCATGTGGAGTTGCCCAGGGGGTTGGTGGAAGCCCCATCCCTGCATGTTTTTAAGGCCAGGCAGGCTGTGGCTGTGGGCAACCTGATCTAATGGAGGGTGTCCCGGCCCGTGGCAGGGGAGGTCGGAACTATATGATCCTTGGGGTCCTTTCCAACCCTGACAATTCTGTGAAGCCTCTCTCAGACTGGTAGTGTGAACAAACTCAGTGAGGAGCTGACTGATACACCCAGCAGTGGTTTCCCGTGGGGCCATATGTACAGGCTTCTTTCTTTCTTTCTTTTCTTTTTTCGGAGTAGAACCACAGTGTAAGGAGAATGTAAGAGCAGAGGTAGAAGGAGGTTGCAGTCTGAGAAGCGCAGGTATGCGCATGGCAGGAAATCCAATGCAAAGGTTAGAGCTCAAACAACATTGTTTGGAAAGTACCAAGAATAACCTACGGAGCTGCTAGAGACCTTTACAGCCTGCCCTGGCAGGAGGCAAAGCTTGATGGCCAGCAGGGCATCTCGTGCTCTCGCCTCCTGCTGGCTCTGTACCCTTCCCACTGCTCTGCTCCAGAGCAACATGGGGTCAGAGGACGCCAAGATGGATCTAATGAGCCTTCCACTGAGCTGAATCCCGGGGAGCTGAGTGGTTTGTAAACCACAGGCAAGGCAACCCAATTAGGCTGGGTCTCCAGACCCAGCTGAGAGCCAGCAAAGGGAAGGGATATGCCCAGCCTAACAACAGCTAATGTATTGATGAATCATGGGATAATTTGACGCCACTTCTGCATTTCACACTTCTCCAGTTCATCTCTGCCTTTCTGCAGGGTCTCAGTGCACACTGAGAGTGGGAAGTTTCAGCAGCGCTGCTCTTCTCTACTGAAAGCAGAGCAAGGGCGGAAAGGTGAGCCTGCAGGTGAGCACTTGGGGATTTTTACAACTTAAATTGCCTCCAAAACACTGATCTGACCCAAGCAATGGCTTCAACCAAACCTCCAACACCTCACACTTGCCTGCTGCTTTGACTCCAAACAACAGTGGTGACTAGTGGGTTTGCTTGTCTCAGTCACCATTATGGGGACAGGAAGGTAATCACAAGAACACTTCGCATGTGTTGCTGACAATGTGGTTTTGTTTGGCTTCTCACATTACGAGTGGCACCATTCCTAACAATGTCAGTGTGAAGGAGATAAGAAGTGCCAAATTCTCAGTACTGTGACATCTCTGGCAATCGAGTCTGAATCTTGTGCTGACAACAATTGTGTTTAGAATTATAGAATCACAGAACTGTGGAATCATAGAATGATTTGGGTTGGAAGGGACCTTTAAAGGTCATTAGGTCATCTAGTCTAAAGGTCTTAGAGGTCATCTAGTCCACCCTTGCAGTCCCCTTGTAGGGACATGTAACTAGATCAGGTTGCTCAGAGCCGCATTCAGCCTGACCTTGAATGTTTCCAGGGATGGGGCATCTACCACCTCTCTGGGCAACCTGTGCAGTGGTTCACCACACTCAGGATCAAAAAAATCTCTTCCTTATATCTAGTCTAAATCTACCCTTTTTAAGTTTTAAACCATTACCCCTTGTTGTGTCACAATAAGCCCTGCTATAAAAGATTGCATCTGTCGTTGTTGCAGGCCCCCTCTAAGTACTGAAAGGCTGCAATAAGATCTCCTTGGAGCCTTCTCTTCTCCAGGCTGAAGCAGCCCATCTCTGTCAGCCTTTCTTCAAGCGAAAGGTGGTTCAGGTTCTGTCAGATGGGGTCTGGACACAATCCTGGTATTGTGCCTGCATAGGAAAGCCTGTTTTATTTATGCCACAGGGTTCTTGCTCTGGCAAATTTTACACTGTTTCCAAATGTAATGAAACATGCTGAGGCATCTGTGTCTCTGTGCATCAATGTCTGGCTGGCTGTTAGCTGATCAGACCATTCCTTCTCCCTCCACACCTCTGGAAAAGTCAATCAGTTCCAGTCACAATTAGCAAAGAGACATATTCTTTACTGCTGTCAAGCAAAGGAGACCTAGCTCTCCATTAGGACCTTCACTGGGAAAGCCTTCATGCAACATCAGTTTTTAAAGGAAGCCCCATCTTCTAGAGCCCTCTAAAAGGAGCTGCCTTGCATGTTGATATTAACCTCTGGCAAATTTTGGTCAGCAAAATCTATTTGCCAGACCTGATCTTGGACTTTGAGCTGCTCTAGGAGAGAAAGAACACAGAGCACAGTGACCACTGTGTGTGTAAAAAGCGATTCTGATCATCTGGCCTCACACCAGGGACCACCTACATGCAGCCCAGACCAGACAGGAAACACAGTGTGATGCACTTCACAGAACTGCATTTGCCTATGGAAAAAGAGAGGTGTGGGGGTACCTGCATGCTTCTGCCTGCCTGTCTGTGCACCAGGCAAACACTAGGCTGTAGATTTGCGTCTTTGTGTCTGTCTTGGCTTGAGATGTGAAGGTAAAGTGTGCTGGGGAGGACATTTGCCTTTGGTGAAAGGATCTTCTGAGACTAAGGGTGCTCTGTGGGACCCGTGAGAGGTTGTCTGTTGGTGAAGGCATATGAAGCTTGGGGAGAAGGTAAAGATATTTCCTGTAACCTTGTCTGGCCTGTTGAATGGACAAGCCGCATCAAACAGGCACTGCAGCTGCTGCAGGGCGGTGTTGCCTGTCTGAAACAGATGTAGGGCTCAGCTCAGAGTGGGTGATTCTGTCTTCAGCAGAGCAATTGGGGTGCTTGGCTGGGTAGGTAGGCTGTGGGATGGGTGTTCCTGTGGTGTCACCCCATTTCTAACATGAGGGCTGCGCCTCAAGCTGGCTCACGCTCAGCACTGCCCTTATTCCACGCCTGCTCTAACCCGGAATGAGTCCTCTGAAAGTGGGGCACTGATGCAGAGGCTGGTTTCATTCTGGTGTTGTTTAGGTCAATGATTTTAGTTATTTTTCAGAAAGTGGTCCACAGTATTTCTACTGCAGGCAGTAGAGTTTCAAAGTAATCTGAGCGTCCCTGAGAACAATGCCAGTGATCTGTACGGGTGTACAGAACAGAAGGCTATGGAGGCAGTGTCCTAAGAGGACAGGTCCTTCTCTCTCTCTCCCTTTTGCTTCCTATCAATATCTATAACTGGTCCCAGTGTATCTGAGCACTGCAAGATAATACCTGATCCCTCCACCCTTGTTTCTGCACCTATTGCTTTAGCAGCAGGAAGTAGGACGTGGTTTGGGGCTTTTTATTCTCGGCCTCGCTAGCCCTTTCGATACTTCTGGGCCTCGTCTCAGTCTGACAAGGCAAGCAAGTGGCAGCTTCCTGTGCAAAGGTGAGAGGGAGAAGACAGAGACCAAGCACAGAGGAGAGGAATAGCTCCGCAGCAGAACTGTTGGGCTGGAGGCACCTTCCTTCTTGTGCCAGCGGCGCTGGCTGGCACTCGGACATGCGCTGAGCTGGGATATCCACCTCCATCCCTCCCTCTTTCTCCCTTCCCCGTCCATCACCTGCTTCTATCCGGCCCTTCAACTTGGTCTTCAGGGACTCCCTCCATCTGGACTATTCAGTGTCTGGAGCTGGAAGGTAAAGTGGGTGATGCCAGCTCTCTCCTACACGGGGGGGGCTGGTCTGAAAAGCGTATTGGAAGGAGTTTCAGTCTGACAAGCTGAATCTCACCACTGGGAAGGGCTGAGCACATATTTATCTCTCTGTCTCTCCACAGTCCTCTCAAATCATTGTCCACATCTCACAACCACACTGCCTGCTCTCTTTCCCTCTCTCTCTGCTTTGTTAATGTGCTGTCATCATGTTTACCTTCATCTGAACCTAATCTTTTATCAGAACGGGAACTGATGACATGCCTCATGCCAGCCCTTTACAAACCTTCTCTTCTTGCTCCCCTGGCAGTCCCAGTCTTATTTTGCTCTGCTCTGCTCTGCTCTGCCTGTGCTCCATACTTGCTCAGAGGTGAGGATGGTCCCTTCCACTGGCACACCTCAAGGTACAGGCATTCAGGTGGGTGGGGAGAGGGAGAGGCTTGGATGAGAAGCTCATAAGGCCAGTCTGTCTAATGCAGAGCTTGGCTGCTCAGGCTTTGTAAGACAAGGAGTCTCCCTCGGTGCCACAGGTGGATAAGGGGTGCTGCAGAATTCCCTAATTCCAAAATCCAGAGTTTCTGCTACATCTAAGAGGATGGCTTCTTCCGAATCGGTACAAGGTGTAGCTGTTGAAGGTGGTGCATGGTTTGTGTGTAACTGTGTAATAGTCTGTGATATAGTAAAATGTTTGCTTTCCAGAACCTGCTGAACTCCTCCTTCTCCCTGATTTCCCCTTCTGTCCCATACAAGCCATTCAAAATCTACCTCCTAAGCCATGAGCTCTGCAACTGCCTTCTGTCCGTTGCAGACAGAAACTCCCCTTGCTCAGCAAGCACTTACTTATTTCAGCCCTAGGGCTTACCAAAACCAGAAGCTCTTCAAAGCACAAGCCATGTGCAACCAAGGCAGCACTCTCTGCCTGAGTCAGCAAGCAGCCTGAGACAACACACACACAGACTGCTGTGCACCCATAGACACACTTCCAGAAGGCACTGCTCCTGCAAACAGACTCTCTGGGCTGCACCGAGAATGGTTTCTGTGCCGAGCAAAGCATGCAAGGCGGGAAAACAATGAGGTGCTGAAGGAAAAGCACAGAACATGGAGTGGAAGACATATGAGCTTCTGAGCCTGGAAGATTGGTGCTGTCTTTGAGCTCTGCCTCAGGACAGGGGATGTCTCCTGTGAGACAACATCTTCTTAATTTGCATTGCTGAGTTATACTGGGGGGGCACCTTCTCTCTTTCAGTGTGTCACCAGCACAGATGAAGCCTTCTTTGCTGCCTCTGTGTTACCTCTGGCTGTTCAGCATCCCACCTCTCTCACAGGCATCAGACTCAGCACAAGGTAAGAAACGATTCCCTTCACCCATGCCAGATGGGCAAGCAGGGAGAGGGATTCAGCTGGAAGACTGTATGTGCCATGGGACTCTGCTGTGCAGTGTTCGTGTTGTAACATGCAGCCAGAGGACACTGCAATAGTTACAGGTCTCTTAAGAGCACATCAATCTCCAAGGGCACACAGAATTGTCTCTGCCTTCCCTCTTGGAGATAGTTTTCCCAAAGAGGAGTCAATCTGTAATTTGGGATGAGGCAGATTTGTCTGGGGTGGTGATTGATGACAAATATCATTATTGCTTCAGCCACGTTGTTGTCCATCTCTTCTCTGCTGGCAGGTGTCTCCAGCCTAACTTGTTGGTATGACTCACGGGCAGCTCTATTCTGTGACTGGAACCCAATCAGGGACCTGCTTGAAGCACCATGCCATCTGGAGATTGTATCAAAGTTTGGTTTCTGTGGCAGGTGGGTGACTGGAGAGGCGGAGGAATGCCAATGCTTTGAATAAAAACTGTCCTGGCAACTTTGCCACTTCATGAAAATGCAGGTGTCCCCTCCCCAGGCCAGGCTAGAGCAGTCATAGAGCCGAAGGTCTTTGCCTTGAACTCTGTCTCTGACCCTGTGCTGGCTGAGATGCTGGCCACTGTTTCAGTGTTTGTCATCTGGCAGTCCCAAATTGTCTAGCACAGCCCATCTTCCAGCTCTATAGCTTTGCCTTTGTTTTCCAAAGAACATCTCTTCCTTGGTAGCCACCCTCTGGACTGAGACATCTTCAGTGGAGGAGGATGTACAGAGGTGGGGTGGAAGAGGGTGGAATTAAAGTTATACAGAGGCTAGGATAGGCTGGGATGTTTGCACCCTGAGTGATGATAAATTAAGGAAAATATAGTTTGCCCTGTCTTCCCTGGACATTTAATCTCTCTCACTTCCTGATGGTTGCTTCTCCCAGCAGAAGTGCAGGTATTGAGCTCTGTGGTAAAGGGTTGGACTTGATGATCTGTGAGGTCTCTTCCAACCTTGGTGATACTGTGATACTGTGATACTGTGATACTGCAGTGAGGGCTGACTGAGTCCCTGTGGTCTCAAACTATGACATCTCCAGCTAAGAGTTACCACCCTGACCCTGGGTGCCTGTCACAAAAAGAGGCTCAGCGTGGTTCTGGCAGGGGGTGGGTAGCTTGTGACTGTCACATAGACACCTCCAGTGAGGTTAGATGGGCAAATTTGTTCTGAGGCCTGGTGCATGGGACTGGAAAGCCAAAACACATCAGCCCATCGAACTTGGAGAGAAAGTGAGGTTGCATCCTTGTTGTAACCTGTTCAGCAATTCTGTGAGGATGCAAGATACTTCAAAAGGCCTTTGGTCTTACATGAAATTTGACTAAATACAAGCCAGCCTCCCTGTCTCACTGCAGTTCTCCTGCTTACGACACAGGTTAGGTCCCAGACTTGAAGAACGGAAGGAGCACTGTGAATTACCCAAAGCAGAACACACAACAGGACTGAGGAGGTGCATCAAGACCTTCAGCAAAGACAATAATGTGAGTAACTCATCTGGGATGTCCTGGCTAGTGACAAGTTGGCAAGGATTTGTATGTGGATTTGGGGTGTATAAACAGCATGACACCCAGGAGCAGTATCAAAAGCCCAAACCTAGTCCCTGACTCCAACTGTGGAGCTGGGCTTGATGCTGTGTGTGGTTGATATACATCATCTCTGTGGGTGCACCTGCAGGAAGGACTGACTTCTTTGTGGTTTGGGCCATGCTGACCAGATATGTGCAGAAGAGGTGCAGGACAGATGGATCACATGCAGTGTCCCTATCATAACTCAGTCATCTGTGTTTGGCCTTCCTCTCTGGAGAGATGGACATCACCACCAGCTCTGAGGTCACCTCTTGATTTCATTTTCCTTGATGAGAGCAGTACCATCTTCCAGATTATTAACTACTGTGAAGTTTGGTTAGATGTGTCAAATGCAAGATGCAACAGCAACACATCCCTGGAGCTAATGGTGATGTAAATATGTTACCTACTATACTTAATTTAAATCAGTCCTTTTATAGACTCATTACATATCTCATAGAATGGTACAATCATTCAGGTTGGAAAAGACCCTTGAGATGATAAGGTCCAACCGTTAAGTCTACTCTACCAAGTTCACCACTAAACTATATTGCTAAGTGCCACATCTAAACACATCCAGACACGTTGGAAGGGACTCTTGGGGGCCATCTCCTCCAATACTCCTGCAGTGGGCAGGGACATCCCCAACTAGATTAGGTTGTTCAGGGCTCCATCAAGTTTGATCTTGAATATCTCCAGGCACAGGGCCTCCACTACCTCCCTGGGCAGCCTGTTCTATTGCTTAACTGCTCTTTCAGTGAAAATGTTTTCTTTTATGTCCAGCCTCAGCATCCTCTGGTGCAGCTTGAAGCCGTTGCCTCTTATTCTATCACTAATTACCTGTGAGAAGAGACCAGCACCTACCTCTTTACATTGTCTTTTCAGGTAGTTGTAGAGGGTGATAACGTCTCCCCTCAGCCTCCTTTTCCTCAAACTAAACAGTCCTGGTTCCCTCAGCCGCCCTTGGTAAAACTTACTCTCTAAGTCCTTCACCAGCATAGCTGCTTAGTCCCTCAGTCTTTTCTGGGGTTACTGCAGTCCTTGTGTGCCAGGGTTTGAACAGGATTGAGCAGAACTGAGCAGAGCTGAATAGTCTGAGAAAATAAGGAGAGTAAGCAGGATTGAGTAATTGAACTGATAAGGAGGCACAGCTGCAGAGGGGTGGCCTTGGGAGGCTGGCAGAGAAGCTGCTATCTGTAGCTGAGCTGTTGGTCAGCCCTGGCAACAAGAAATGTTGTGGCTAAGTTGCTGCAAAGGGGGGTTAAGGAGGGTAGTTGGTCAGGTCTGCCTGTGTGCGTGTGGACAGCCCATTTCTGCCCATGTGAGCCTAACAAAGTACATACCCCTGTACTCAACTCCATTATATAGGTATCAGGCTTAGCTTCAGTAAATGGATTGACCATTATGCATCACACTGGTGTAAGCCTGGTGTCTCTGCCTCTCCCACGCAGCCTAGAGGAGAGGCCAACTCGACACTTGTGTTTTCAGAAAGACCCTCACCCATACATGAGCTGATTCCCCTTATTAAGTCACAGCTAGTTCTAACAGCAGAAAAGCTTTCTTACATCTGCACATCCATCCTGTGCAAAGACAAATTGCATGGTTGGGAAATGGCTGCAGCCTTTTCATTCTAATCAAGCTAATTTCCCTATTGCATATTTAATACCACGTGGTGCAGGTGGCCTTTTAATAGCATTGCATTTCAAGAGTAATATTTGATACTATCGTCTCAGGCTTGCCAATGAACACAGAGTGTTAGAATAAAAACAGGTTTTCTCAATAACTGCCACCCAGAGAAAGCATGAGTGATATTTTCCTGCTTAGACAGCACATTCAGCCACCCTAGCAAGCAAGCATACCACAATATTTTGTGCCCTGCTTGCCAATGAACAGACAGTCCAACGTAAATCTAGAGCAGGATACATTTAGGCTGGACATTAGGACAGTCTTTATAATTAGGGTAGTGAAGTACTGGAACAGGATGCCCAGAGAGGTGGCAGAGGCCCCATCCCTGGAGATATGCCAGATTAAACTTGATGGAGCCCTGAGCAACCTGATCTAGTTGGGGATCTAGTTGCTCACTGCAGGGAGGTTGGACATGACCTTCAAAGGTCCTTTCCAAAGCAATGCATTCTGTGATTCTAATTAGTGATCGAACAAGAAGGAATGGCCTCAAGCTGTGACTAGGTAGGTTTAGACTAGATATTAGGGAAAAAAAAACCACACAGAAAGAGTGGTCAGGCATTGGAATGGGCTGCCCAGGGAGGTGGTTGAGTCACCAACCCTGGATGTGTTTAAAAGTTGTTTGAATGTGGTGCTTGGGGATGTGGTTTAGGGTGGACCTTGTACAGTAGGGATATCAGTCGGACTTAGTGATCCTGAGGGTCTTTTCCAACCTGAATGTTTCTGTGATTCTATGAAATCTTTGGCTCCTCTCTTACAACTGAGGCTTATGCTTTTCAGCCACAACAATATTTATTTTCAAGTGCTCCTAAACCTCTTATACACAGGCAGTGTTTAGAAATATGAATGCTACCTGGTGAGGCTTCAGCGTCACTGACAGCAAACTCTCCTTGCAGACGCAATGCTTCACCGCTGCCGACTGCCTTACCGTGTCTGTGCGTTGCCAGCTGGGAGACAACCAGTCTATACCTGCACAGATAGAAGATTTCAGACCACTTGCAAATAGTGAGTACTCATCTGTCTCAAAGTCTCTGAAGCTTCCCCACAAAATGATAGGTAACTTCTCCTCCCCATGCAGCACTCATAGCTGCTTTTAGACTTGCATCCCTCCCTTGTCCTGTGCTAGGACCAGCACAGAGATCCATGTTTACTCCTGCCACTTGCACCTCTAATAAGCAGTGTCACAGCAGCCACTTACAGCCCTGTCCTGTGTCTGAGGCACTTTTAAATAAGAGTGCTTTGCACTATGAGTTCTGGCTTCAAGCACAACTCATCGACATCTCAGATGACTTCCTAAGAAAGGCATGCTGAAAGAAGCACAGAGGGAAAGCCTCACTGCTCTTCCCCTGCCCCTCCTACCAGACATGTGCTTCCACCCTCCTTTCAGCCAATTTTGGCATGCACCAGTCCTTGCTGAAAGGGTTCAAATCACTAATCCAGAAGAATATCTCTCTGTGCCCTTTCTATGCTGGACACGTGCACTTACCTGTCTCATGAAGATGTCCAATAGAGATGCTTCAAGGTGAGCTGTAAGAAGGCATGGTTGGAGTCAAGGATTGGGAAGGACCAGCCTAGACAGTCTGTGTAACTCAGTCCCCTTGTGGCTGTAGCTCTACAAAAGGACAGTTGGGAAGTATCTGTTTCCCCAAAAATGCTCCATTCCTGTCCCTAGAATTGCTCTGTGGATGACCCCTACGAGGTAGGATGCATGGATGTGTTTGATTGCACTGACTGTAGGGATCACTCTCACAGGCTCAGGGAGGAGCTGCCTTTCATGTGGTTTGGAGACAAAGGCCTTTTGCTGCCAGCAGCAGTGGGAAAGGAGGAGGAACAGAGGCAGGGAGCTCACTAACCATCTTGTGTGGGTGTGGCTGACTGGAATCTGTAAGCACAGCCAAGGCATCACTGCTGCACTGAGCTTTGCAATGGAGTCCTGTTCTGGACAGACACTGTGGAGGTATCAGTCCTGCTCCTTCTCTTTTCCCAGTAAAGCTGAGGCCTCCAGGAAATCTTCAGCTCATTAGCAGAAATGAAAACACCTACAACTTGACGTGGAGCCTAAACATTTCCTCTCACTATTTGGACGGGGAGAGGGAATATCAAGTTCGCTACCGAACCATGACTCAGTCCTGGGAGGTGAGTACAGAGGTGGCTAATGGGACCTGTCATCATATGAATCCTGGGTCTTCTTTACATCACCCAGGACTTTTGCTTTCACAAAGAAACCCAGACAGCTCCAAGACAGATCTGAAAGGGATTAAAAAAATAAAACAAACTTATAAAAAACAAAGCAAAGAAGAATCTTCCACCAGGGTGGATGAACAGTGCATGAGCTTTAAAAATCTGGGGAAAGTCTTCTCTTAGGGCAAGAACCTTGGAAGAGATGGGGATGTGAGGCTGTAAACCAGCTTACTGATGATGCTTTGATTTTGCCTTATTCCCAGGAGGCCAGGAACTTAACCATTGCACAGGACCAGATGTGGATGGTGTTTGAGAGCCTCACACCCAACTTGAAGTATGAGGCAGCTGTCCGTGCGCGGCCGAGTGTCGCAAGTCACTGCAAAGGCGTGTGGAGTGACTGGAGTGAGCCAGTACTCTGGAGGACACCAGCTGGCCGTAAGCATCAAAGTCAGGCAGTTTGACTTGGAGGGGAGGGAAAACAACGTAGCAGAGCCAAAGCAGGCTGCTGAGAAGCTGGAGTAAGATGGGCAGAGAGGATTATGTTGACCAAAGAGCAATCAAAAGGTTGGAAACGACCTGCCTCTCCTAATACGCTAGGTCAGGCTAGCCCAACACGGGCTTTCTGACTTCCAGAAGCCAGCCAAAATTCACAAGATGTAAATCAGAGACTGCTTTCTCAGGGCGTTCAGGCCAGATGTCTGGCCTGCAGAAGCAGTGGCCAGGACTGGCATTTTGCCAGGTGCCAATGTGACCTAGGAGCATAAAATGCAGCTTTCTAAAGTGGCCTGGTCCATCGAAGTCACTGATCAGCGAAGCGTAGTGAAAGAGCATGCTCAGCTCCTGAACCAAGGGACACCTAAGCCTACAAAGTCTCATGGAGCATGGAAATGACTTGCATGCATGTTAAGCCCTTCCCAAAAGGATCTGCTGAGACTTCCATCAGTCGTTGCCGTGAACCACAGCATGGGATATACCTCCAGCCTTGAAAGGCAGTGCCCTGAGCAAGTCCATTCAGTGAATCATCGGTGGTGCCTGTGGTGCCTCCGTCATTTCTTTTCTGAAAAATAAGCAGGAAAAGGTTGTTCCTTCTCATGTCCCCCCCTCTCTGCCCCTGCTCACCCCCTCCCTGTTGTGCCTGGTGCTGGTATAAACAGAGAAACTATGTTTAGAAAGGGCACTGTGTTGCTGTGGCGATCAAATTTTGACAGTGTATGATGTCAGTGAATAGGATACAGCCGCAACCAGTTGTCATGGCAACCAAGACCCAAAGATAACCAGGGTACCAGAGGCAGAAGAGACAAAGTGATCTGAGCAGCATCTCAAGGACAGGCAAAGAATGAATGCCCTAAAAATGTATCCTCCGTCTTTTATTGTGTTCTGCTCCCTCACAACTACTCCAGAGATGCTCTGCAGGCCCAGACCAAGGGACACTAGGGATGGAGGGAGGGGAGGGGGCAGGCAGGAGAGAGAGTCACCAGAATAGAAAGACCAAGCAAATGTACACTGGGGAGAAGCATATGAAAGAGATTAAGAAAAGTTTGAGCTGGTGCCAGACAAGCCTGAGCAGTGCTGGCAGCATTGGCAATGTGGGAAGTCAGTCTTTTTTTCCTAACCCTGCAGTCCAAGTACTAAAATCTGGTGGAAAGCTGTAACTTAAAGGCCTCTTAAAACTTCCTTGCACCTCTCCAAAGAAATGAGCCAGCCCCTTGACCCCTAACCTTCTCCATCCTTGGTCCTCCTTCCTTCTCAAATACCCACGAATCCTATGACTTTGTCTTCCCCCAGTAACTCTTAATTTTGTTTCAAGTCTCAAATTCCACTTAACCTTGATTTGCTTTTCCTTGCAACAAGGCAGACAGGTTGATAAACACTTCAACCAGTAGACTATGGCACTTCATCTGTGGCAACCTCCAGCTGTGGTGCAGTTATGAGCAGGGAGTTCAAGCTGTTCAGCACAAATCATCTATTGAGCAATGTCAAGTAGACTCAGAAACTTACGTCAGCTCCAAGGCATCCTAAGCTGCACAGCACAACTCTGTTACTTGACCTGTATAACTGATGCAGTAAAATACAATTATCTTGTGCTATCTTCTCTTACTGTAATATATTATTGCATTATAATGCTGCAATATTGTCATATTATATAAAGGTATTAAAAGAGGCTCACTCTGATTACTTTTAACAGCCATGGAAGGGCTGCAAGTCCTATATCTAGAACTCTGGTTAAATTTTCACAGCAATCCCCTTCCTCTCTTTTGTCTTGCAGAAACATCCCAGACAGTCCTGCCAGTTCTTGTAGTGAGCACTTGCATCGTTGTGGTCATTGTGACTGCTTTCTTTATTAACTTACGGACTCTGAAATGGTAAATGAGAATCAAGTTTCCCTTTCTGTTCCTCTCCCGTATCTTGTGTGTCTTCTCAAAGCTCAGTTATTTTCCACTTGGCATTATTCAGGGTAGAAAGTGACTTAAAGACATGATTTATAGTTCAGCCTTTTGACATTTTTCTGGGGACATATATTGCCACCCAAGATGATGTGGTTTTGCCACCGTCATCATATTGTGCCTTGCTCCCGTGACCTGGTGCCATGCCTTGGCTGAATTAAAAACAGCTGCCTCAATATTTCTGTTGCCCAAGGGTCAAATTTGTGTTCCCTGGCAAGGATGCACCGAAATTGCCTCTCAAACAGCATGCCACTGCATTGAGCACTCCCTCAGTAGAGAGAAACAAGCAAGCCTATGTACCATTACCTTCTCATTTAAACACTCCAGCAAGAGCTCAGATGATATTTGGTCTGTGGGTAAAACTCCTGAATGAGGAGTACAATTCTTCCGCTCCCTGGTCTGTGCACTCCTGAAGCATCTGGTCACGTGTTGGTAAACACCTGTATGATGCTTTAAAGACCTCTCTGCCAGCTTTTCTACCCAGACACTGCTTTTGGCCAGGACTGAAAGTGTCTCACGATGTTAACCCTGCGCAGTAATAGAGGGTGAGATGCCAGCATGGCAAGGTTAGAAGTAGCCACAGGTTTTCTCATCCCAGGATAAGGAGAAGGAAGCAGAGTGCTGATGTTCATGGCAGGGAGCCAGGAGAAACGTTCTCAGGGATGAGGCAACAGAGGCTGGATGGCTTCTCTATAAGCAAAGAAAGAGTGTTGAAAGTAGCTAGATAGCAGAGGGATAGTGAGAAAGTCGCTGGTCACTGTGCTTTACCTTGAGTCATAACATAAAGATAAGGAAGTGCTAGCTGTGTGGCACAGAGAGATGAAAAAGCCTCCTGTCTCCACAGAGCGTAATTAACCTAAGGCAACTGAATGGAGGATAATGCTGAGGTAAGATTCAAGAAAGGATTAGACATGCATGAATAAAAATAGCATCTGCAGTGATGTAAGGTAGTTTATATGCAAGAACTAGCAAATTCTAATGCTTCAGAGAGTACACTCATTGCCTCCAGAGGTCAAGAGGGTCTTTCCCCAGAGCATCCCACAGCAAAGCTTCAGAAAAGAGCTGACAGGATCAGCCAACATCTCTGAGGCACTGAGAAGCAGGTTAGATAACTGCATTCTGCCTCAGGATGACAACACACTGGTTCCAGTAAAGTAAAGGCCTCCAGACTGATACAAGGCATACTTGAATGGCTTACACAGCCAGTGTGTCCTAGCTAGACCATGCAGCACCTTGCTAACAGGACAGAAAGTTGTGTCACAGCTTTGCCAGTGATGGCAGTCAGGCCGTGTGGTCCCCTGAGTCCCTGTGGTGGCAGCAAAAAAAGAATGGGCAGCTCACAGCAGCTGGAGCTCAGAAACAAGGGAGACCTGCCCAGCTTGCCATCAGGACAGGGGCTTAGTGGGAGAGGTTAAGGTGACCATCCAAGGGATGGAAGAAGGCAGTGAACTCTTGATTATTCTTCCCTAAGGAAAAAGCTGAGGGCAGTTTTCCAATGCCATGTTTAACCATTTCATCTCTCTACATCTCATCCACCAGCTACTGTATTTCAGTACCTCACTTCAGAGCAAGGAGACCACTCAGACTTGCTCCTGTTTTGCCTTTCCCCCACATCAGGGTAGCAGCCATAGGCTGTGATGCTCATTCCTGCCCCCACCACAGTTACAGAGAGGTCCAGATCATGACCTGCTTTATTCCTCTTTCTTGTTCTCTTTTCTCAAGGTTTAAGAAGATTCTGAAAATTCACATCCCAGACCCTGAGAAATTCTTTCCCCCACTCGTTTCAGTCCACGGAGGTGACATTCAGGTATGGGGTTGGGGATGGAGCCATGTAATTGTGATGGTCAAATGAGGGAAAGCAGAGTCTGGCTGCACATGTGTGGGGCAGGCAGCCAGTTGTCAGACCCACATGTGCCTGTAGCATCAGCTGCTGAGTTTGTCTCTCTCCAAGTTTTAATTTCTGACCTTCCAAAACCTGACACTCAGCTGAGAAATCTCTAATTACAGAACTGAGAAATGGCAAACCACTAAAACCTCAGCACCCTGCTTCAGTGATGGGGAGCCTGAGTGAAAAGAAGGGACTTCTTGACCTCTCAGATCTCCTTCTACCCTGCATTGGTCCCTTCCAGGCTCCTCCAGGCTGCTCGGCTTTTCCCTAGATTTCCTATTGCACTCCCCTCCTCCTGGCTGTGAGCCTTTCCTCTGCTCCTAATGTGAGTTGTCATTACACTGGATGGCACTTATCTGTCTTCTGCATTCTTGTTGTCTCTTCCCCTTCTTTCTCCATGCTCATTCTCTCCCTTCTCCTAATCTCTCTGTGCATATGGGTAGCTGCAAGGAGACAATTACCATTCTGTGCAGTATTAAAGGCAGTGTCAAATCCAAGACGTGGGAGGTGATGCCAAAGGGCATCTTGCTTGAAGAAGGATGTCCAGAGGACAGCAAAGCTTTGGAAAATTCTAAGTGTAAAAAGTCTTAGAAAGCTTATACTTAGAGGGAGAGAGTGCAGGGGTGTGCAGCAGGCACTGAAGATACTTCCTCGGTGCAGAAAGAAGCACAAAAAACGTTACTGACCATAAAGGTAATGAAACTGACTGTTACCAAACCCAGGTTGTTTCAAAGAATAATAATGCACTGCAGGATGTCAGTCACAGAGAGTGTGGAAATCAAGGCTCAAGGAGCCTGGAAGAGCACTTTAGACATGAAATCTGCACAGGCACGTATACCAGAAACTGGTTCAGCACCTAGGAATGAAGATTGCATGAGGCACATCTCAGTACTGCTTTCAATGTTTCACCCTTCATTTCACCTTACAGGCTTTCCAATATTTTTCTTCCTTTCACTCTAACCCTCTGTCTTCTGCTCCCCCCTTTCACTCTAACCCTCTGTCTTCTGCTCCCCCCTCCAAAAATCTCCAGGCATAGGTTTGCCAGACCTGCTATTTCAAAGTGGCAGAAAGATACACTCTCTGAAAATCCTGCAGCTGAGATATCATTAGTGTGAGTTTTCCTCCCCACCACCTCCATCAGCTCTTGCTTGGAGAGAGAAAAGGTCACACAACTGCTTTGGGCACCCAGGAGAGCAAACCTCACTGAGTGTTATGATTTGGGCATAACAGTCTCTTTCCTGCATTTCTTTCCCATCAGAAATGGCTTTCCTCACCATTCTCCACATCTTCCTACTGTGTGAACAGCACAACCCCAGAGATCTCCAGGCTCGAGGTTATGCAGAAGAATGACCAAGAATCCCAGTTTCTACTTTCCAAGGGAACCTTGGCTCCTGATCCTCCCAAAGAAACCAGTGGGCACTCTGTATCCAGCTGCTTCACCAACCAAGGCTACTTCTTCTTCCATCTTTCCAACTCCTTTGAGATTGAGCCCTGTCAGGTCTACTTCACCTATGAGCCTTTCACCCAGGAAGGTAGTGGCAGTGAGGATGAAGAGTCTTACCATGCTCTCCCCTCTCCAGACCTCTGCACAGTGGCAGAGGACATGCCCGTGCTATCCCACAACTTTCTTCACTGTATCAAGTCAAGCCAGGGCTTCCAGAACAGCTCTGTTGTGAATGAAACAGGAAGTGAAGCCCAGGGGGACATGGTTATTTCTGTAGCTCTCTGTTCAAGTGAAGGCACCTCGCCATCAGCAGCTCTGAAACAGGATGAGAAGGTGATGGACAAAGCAGCTTTACATCCTGATGAGTCCATGTGCCAGCAGGACACTGATTTTTCCGCTCCATCAGACCTGCAGGACAGTGACAGTATGGATGCAGCAGAGGGGAGCAGGGAGGCAGGCCCTCCAGCTGACCCCTGCACACCAGCAGCACATGCTACCTCTTCTTCCTCTCAACCTCTAAAGCAAAGCCAGGATGAGGACCCATGCAGAACAACCTTCTCTAGCCAAGTCCCAAACACTGGTGCCTACCTTTCTCTGAGGGACCTCCAAAGCCAGTACAGCCATGGCTCTGTCTAGGATTTGCCTGGAGGAAAGCCATAGGTAGAAAAGGCTTTCTCTGCAGGGAGAGTTAGATGGACAGTGTTTCTATTCAGGACATGAATGACTTCTGCATCAAACCCACTGGAATTATTCTTTAATGAGGCTGAAGAACACAGTTACTGTAGAGGGCTGCAAAACCAGAAAAGAGATAGGAGGGACACAGTATAAATTCATGGATGGCTACATGGGTAGCACTAGTTCCCAAAGTAGAGTTGGTGAAACAGATCACTGGAAATGGGAGGACATTTTCCATGGATAATCTGGCTAGTGGACAATAAAGCAACACGTGGAGAATGATAAAGGCATTAAAGATGTCCAGTGGCTACTCAGCTACCAGAGACACAGAAGCTTGGCATACAGGCCAACAAGAACTCTCCTTTATAACTGAACCTGTTTCTCTGCTATTGCTGTATGTGATGGCATAGAAACCACACTGCTCAAGCAGCATTCCAAATCTCACCAGCATTCTCTTTCCTCCCTAGCTCCCAGCAGGCAGCTGTGCAAGCACTTCCATGCTCTGCATCTTGGTGTAAAATAGCACTCAGCTTTGAGGCTGAGCAGGCACATGACCCATTTGCCTCATTCCAGCCTAAAAACCTCTAGTGGGAGGAAGAAAGGCATGAAGAGGTGGCCATGAGGTTTTGTACAAGGTGTACCAACCAGGGACAATAACAAAATGGACAAAAACATCTCCTTCTGACTGGCCAAGGATGTAATTCTTTCCTGTGATGTCTCCACTTCATGTCCTAATCAGAGATTACATTCTAGGCTTCTTGGTCCAGCTTTAGACTCAAGCCTAAGGTCAGCTCAGAGCCACAACCTGTCAGCTGTATAAGCAGCGTGGTGCCAGAAAGAAATCTTGATTACTGGTTAAAACTACTGGGGAAATCCCCTCCCCCTCTTTTCTCCTTCAGGTTTGATGATGGCATTGAGAAGAATGCACACCATTTCCCATTCTTGCTGCAGTATTTGTCATGAAATCGAAAGTCTCTCTGCCCTGATGGCAAAACACAGCTCTGACTACGATAAGATGATAAGTTCATCCCACATCCTGTATCAGTGGAAAACACTGCAACGGTGCTGCCCATTCCTTCCATTGCTCAAGGGAAACCATTGCCTAAGTAGTGGCAAAGATGTGGTGAAGGAGCCCTGAAAGCTAACCTACAAAGCAGCACCTTCCCTGAAGAGAAAACCTCAATCCATTCACACAGAGTGGGGATAGCAAACACAACTGCTTTGGGGGTTGGGGTTTTTTTTCCCTTTTTTTTCTCTCTCTCCATTTGCTGATCTGAGTTGAGAAAAAGCAGCAGACCACAGAAGGAAAGTGGCAAGGCAAAGGCAGATGAACTGCTCTGGGTACATCTATCTCAGCATGCAACACCTGTCCTGTCTGTCTGCTTTCTTGCCGTAGTTCTGGGCTATTCAGCAGTGGGAAAATACCAACTCTGTGTTAAAGATCTTTCATCTAAGAGTTTTTATATCAAGGACATCAAACCTGTAGGCACTTCTCTCACCCCTGTGAGTATCACCCAGAACTAATTCTTCACTACCTCTGTCTGTACATGTGTCAAACTTCCCCTGTGTCCCAGCCCCACACTGACCAAGCTTCCCCTGTGTCCCAGCCCCACACTGACCAAGCTTCCCCTGTGTCCCAGCCCCACACTGACCAAGCTTCCCGTGTTCCAGCCCCACACTAAGCCTGAATGTCATTATGAATCTCAGCTATGGATTCACCCACGGGCTTGGATTTCACCTCAAAGGAGGTGCTCAAAGGAGTTGAGCCTGCCTGCAGATGAGATGGCTGAGGAAGCTACACTCCCTTTCTCATCAGCTTCTTCACCATCTGCATCAAATATGGACTGCTCTGTTGTCTCCAGGAGACAGCAGATGAAGAAGAAGCCACAGATTCCTAGATAAGGTAGCACAAGCCTTGCCCAGCTGTTTTCTGTACTTTGACAGTTTTCCTAGACAGGCTTCAAAAAGAGCCACTGAATCCCTTGCCATTTGCTCTCACATGGCCCAAGGAACCTGGCTGCACTGATGGCTCTCCTGTCCCAGTGCAGATCATCATAAGCTTCTCAATTATTCTTGCTGCTAACATCAGTACGAAGGGAAGACTTTGCCTCTTTGTAAATAAAAGTAGTATTAAGGAACTCACAGTGTTTTTCCTGTCCTTTGGGGTGAAGGGGGAAGGATAAATAGCTTTTATGAAAGTTGTATTAGGAAAATCTTTTCTCAGACCAATACACCTGTTGGAGTGAGTCCAGAGGAGGCCACAGAGATGATCAGAGGGCTGGAGCACCTCTCCTGTGAAGACAGCCTACAAGAGTTTGGGCTCTTCAGCCTGGAGAAGAGAAAAGTCTGAGGAGACCTTGTAGTAGCCTTCTGGTATCTGAAGAGGGCCTACAGGAAGGCTGGCGAGGGACTATTGACAAGGTCTTGTAATGACAGGACAAGGGGTAATGGATTTAAGCTGGCAGAGGGGAGATTCAAACTAGATGTTAGGAAGAGGTTCTTTACAGTGAGGGTGGTGAGACACTGGCACAGGTTGCTCAGGGAGGCTGTGGATGTTCTCTCCCTGGAGGTGTTCAAGGCTGGGTTGGATGAAGCCTTGAGTGACCTGTTCCAGTGGGAGGTGTCCCTGCATATGGCAGGGGGCTGGAACTGGATGATCTTTGAGGTCCCTTCTAACCTAAACCATTCTATGATTCTATACCTTTAGCCTTCCTTCCATATCCCCTCACCCAGAGGGACTCAGCAATTGAAACCAATAAGTAAAGTCGGAGGTGATCCTACTGCAAGTCCCTGAGGAGCATCCTGCTGGCTTTTTTTCCCCCTCCTTTTTGTGGAGATGCTGAGAGCTTTGAAGCTGTTGAGGCAAGAGCAGCGAGAGCCAGGCTGGGCGTGAACGTGTGACGCTCTGCGGCAGGAAGCGCTCGACAGCAGATCTGCCGATACCCGGACCTTTCTTCCAGGAAGGCAAGAACATGTGGTCTCATATGTGAGTAACCCAGGCTGTGACTGCCAGAGGCATGACACTCTCTGCTGGGTCCTCAAGAGCTCTCTGGAAATGTCACACGTGGAGCAGCCAGTGTGAGTGCAGGGTGTGTGGTTAGCAAAGCCACCAAAAGACGCTACGAGAGTGTCCGTCAGTACCAGAGGTAAAGCTGAACCCCAGCACCGTGTGGAAAATATTGAGCTAAGAGATGCAAGTCCTCTCTTTACCTTAAACTCAAGAGACAGCAAAGATAGCTGTCACATCTCTCATGTCCCTCATTCCAAGAGGCTCCTCTCACTTGCTCCCTGTGATAGGACAAGGAGCAATGGATGTAAGCTGCAGCACAGGAGGTTTCACCTCAACACAAGGGGGAACATCTTAACTGTAAGGGTCATTGTGGTGTTTTGGATGTTCCCTGCTCCCCCACACTTTGGAAATCACCCAGACTAGACTCAGCCACCTCTGGAAACTGAATGAAGCTTATTATTTGCAGGTAGCACAATGTACAAGCAGATATTTACAGTATATACAGTTATATAGAGAACTATACAAGGTAAAAGGTAATACAGAAACACAACAGCCCTCCCAGAATCCTGAGTCCCCAGGAGGGGCTCCCAACCACCCTTCCACCTTCTCCCACCCCTCAACCTTACCCCAGACGTTGCCTTGTGCCCCAAGGAAGAATGGAGGTTCGGCCAGGGGGTTAGGAAGCAGATGGATTTAGTCACAGAGATGGAGGGTGAGGTTAGAGAGAAAAATGCAGCCCAGAGCTCAGGCAGTGCTCAAACTGCCTTATCTGCATTTATACTCTTGTTCTTATACCTCTCAGCAAGCCTATGAGTGAAGTAGACATCACCATTGTTTCTCTTTCACAGCCTGTGATTTAATCCTTCTCACCAAAACATTCTAGCTAGCTTCAAACTAGCACAGTCATAGAGCACAGGTTCCCCAAAGGGTTTGTGGAGTCTCCATCTCTGGAGACTTTCAAGGCCTATCTGGATGCGTTCCTCTGTGACCTGAGCTAGATTGTAGAGTCCTGCTCTGGCAGGAGGGTTGGCCCCAATGATCTCTTTGGGTCTCTTCCAACCCCTGACATCCTGTGATCTGGTGATCCTGTGGTAATCGGAAACATCACACTCAGTCCCCTCTCACATCTCTTCCTTTTCTTTTTTCACTGCAGAGAAGCAGCAAGTAAAGGGTACTTTCAAGTAAAGGAATTCCTCTGAAGTCAAATCTGATCAAGGTTTTGGGTCCTTGGTTGATTCAAAAGCCTGCGGTGATAGATGTGGTATGCTTACTTAGATAGATCAGATTGAGATTCTGCACTTCTTGTTCTGCTGCAAACACCAGAGAATGAGGATGCTTCTTTCCAGAAAAGTTGGGTGCAAAAAGGTAAGGTGCCTGGCACTGGGAAATACCCTCCCCTGGGTTCTGATCCACTGTGGCAAGCCCTTGGAGAAGCCACATACACATACATCTATGCCTAGAGATGCAGCTAGTTCCCAGCTAGCTGGGGGAAATGATGGATCAAAGTAACTTTTAAAAGTGAAATCTGATCTCTTAACTCTTTCAAGCCGTTCTGAAAGCATTTCTTCTTGTCATTGCATGCATCTACAGTAATGTGTTAGGTGGGATAAGAACCCTGACACATTCCCAGTCAAACACCACAGCTTTTCACCTACGTTTAACATTTATCCACTGGGATCCACTATGAGACAACCACAGGAATGGCTTTTGGTCTTTGTGCGGTCCCAGCCTAAATCTGAGCCAGTGGAAGAACTGCAGCAGCCATCCCTACCCAGCTGCAAAATGAGACCAAAAACGATCCAGGCCAAATAAACTCCACCCCAGGTGAATGCCACTGGCTGGAGCTCAGTCCCAGGTCAAGAGTCGTTCCTGTTGCCATCCTCTCCACCCATTTATTGACAGAATCACTCTGTTTGCTCTGCTGTAGCTCGAGTGTGGTGGCTTTTTGTGGAAAACAAAGGGGCACACACAGAGCTGTGGGGCTGTCAGCAGAAGATGGTGGAAGCAAGGTAGGTGAAGAGGACCTGAGCCTAGAAGAGAAGCAGACGCTGCAGGGAAGGGAGAGTGGCGATGCAACAGAGTGCAGGGAGCCCAGTGTCAGGAGTCCCACTAGCAAGGAGTTCAAGAGCACCAGAGGGAGCCTCGCAGACTGGGGCTGAGGGACGCTGTGCTTTGCTTTTACCTGCACGACCACGGTAGCAACCAGACCTGCTGTGTGCTGCCATCTTCCCGCACTCTGCCAGCCAGCACCTGCTCCATCCTGTGCTGGGGAGCACACACTCTCTATTTTGCCTCCTCCTCCAGTGGGACCAAGGAGGGCAGCTAAGAAATACAGCAGTTGCTCAGCAACTCCCTATTCCCTGAGGAGGACAGCATAAGCTCTCTGCACCAGCTTCCTAGGTGGTTCTTCTCTGCGCAGATGGTAGGTGCACCTGCTCTGACTTTTCCAGGCCCCCCTGCTCAGCCTGTGGATCTTCTGACCCTGCAAGCACCTGAAGGCTCCATTCCAGAAAAGAACGGGCTGCGCTGACCCGGCACAGCAGGACAGTGCAGGACAAAGGCCAAGCAGAAGGGAGATGGCATCGGGTTATTGATTGCTGAGGAGACCTTGAGCTTGGGTAAATAGATGTCCTCCTCTCTCCCCTCTCCATGTATGTGTGAGCTGGCTTGCCTGGGGGGTGTGGGCCAGGCCTCACAGGCACCAGCAGGCTTCAAAGGTAGGTCTGCAGCTCTAGGGGAGACATTGGTGCTACCATCAAAACTTCTAACAAAGAGGCTCTTCTGCCTCTGCTTCCTGACCTCCTCCTCCCATCCCCCTGTCTGCAGTTCTTTGCTTGTGCTTGCTGTTTCTGAAGGGATGTTGTGATAGCAGAGGAGTGCTATTGCTCTCCTGAACTGCCCAACTTGGTTTACTGGAGAAGAGATCCTCCCCAGGATCTGCCTGGGAAGGTGATTCACGAGAAGCCAGGGAGAGCAGCTTTGTGCTGAGCCTGTTTGTGCCACATGCCTCTCTGGAAGGGTGAATTAGAGCAAGCAGAAGCGTGGCCAGGTGTCCAAGTGTTGATGTTCACCAAGCTCACTTTAATCTCCAGAACGAGGTACCTCATGCTCCATTCTGAAAACTTGCTACCATGGTGCAAGGCAGCCTGGAGGGCTTGGGGCTCAGTAACTAGAGGGAAGCAAGGAGACCAAGGAGACCTCTCACCTCAGTTGCCTGAACACTCTGTGGCATCCATGCAGGCTAAAATATGCATGAGGCCAAACATCTCTTCCCATGCCTGTAGCAAGTCCCTTCTGTGTTCATGCCCTCACATGCATATGCACTGCTGGGGCTGAAGATGCCTCACAGACACATGCACAGGGCATAGGCATTCCCCAAGGCTTCTGTGGCCTCCCAGATGTGTTCACATCCCTTTCCCCTCCAGTCACAGAAATGCAGACAGAGTCCAGCAGCAGCTGTGGGCTACATGATGGCAGAGAAAAGGAGAGGGAAGGTGGGTGAGATAACCAAGATTAATGCCCCTCTTTGGGCAGTGGCATTTCTTGCCCTCACAGTCTGGAGCTGACAGAAGAGGAGCAGTCAGGTGGAAGCAAAAGAAGCAGTCTGGGGAAGACAAGGGTCAAAGGAAGACAGAAGATGTCTCTTGACACAAGCAAAAGATGGCAGAGGGCTGAACATTATTCAGGTGCTCCTTCCTCACTAGCTCAGCTTGTGAGTCAGTGCTAGCATGGGCTTGGCCCAGGAACATATGGCCTCCTGGGAATGGCAAGGTTTTCCTACACTTAGGGACTTAGTTGCACAGTGCAGCTTCAGGCTCTGAAGCTATTGCTGGTTTGTGCAGCTTTTGTGTGCATTTGAGGTCATGGGTTTTCTTTTGCATTGATTTCTAGGTCAATAAACCACCAGTTTTAAAACTATTCTCAGCCTGGGAGGACAAATAAGAAATTGTTGCACTCATTTTTAGGTTTAGTAGAAGCAAAACCCAGGGAATGATTTGAAAACAGAGGGATTGCCAGGAGGCATAGACAGCACAGTGTCCTGCAAGCCTGACTCACACTGTGTTAGGGGTTTTACTCACATGTGCACTGAGCAAAGTCTTTGATCGTGAGCAAACAGACCTAGAGATCTTGGGAGAGCAGCACAGAAATGGCAGAGCACCTCCAGAGTCAGATGTCAAAGGATGCAGAAAGCCCAGCCTGACCATGTGTTATATCACTAGATGCCCCTGATGGAGGCCGAGCAACAGGAGGAAGAGTCCAGCTCCCTCTCAAAGGATGAGTCAGAGACTAACTCACGAGGCTGCCTCCGCTACGTGCCCCTGGGGATAGCCTTTCTTTTGCTGGCTGGAGCTGCTGCAGCAACCTGGTATTTCCTAGGTAAAACATCAACATATTTTGTCCCCATGCAGAGGGCAAATGGGTGCAAAGGCAATACCTCAAAGTGCATTACCAACTCTGGGTGATCTTTCCAGACTCATTCACAGGTGTAAACCCTTCTCTCCTACCTATCAGCAAGGTGATCCGGTGGTGTGTTCTGTTGGCAGACTACAGACCGTGGCACCTGGAACCAGCCATCCTGCAGTTCTACTGTGGCAGCCTCCAGGTCCTTAACCGCCGATACTTCCCGGACCTTGGGCGAGCGGAGTCCAGAGCCTTCTGGCTGGAGTCAGCGAAGCTCCAGAACGTGGTGAGGGCAATTTCACGACCAAAGCTGGCACTGAGGCAGTTCAGTCAGTAGAAAGGATATGAGGTTAGTTACCCTCATCCAAGTGACAGACTCGATGGGTCTGTACAGCAAAAGGGATGAAAAATAAGGGTGGCCACAGGTCCTTTGCCACTGTAACACTGCGCAATAGTTATCAGACGATGTTCTCGTTGCAGCTGAAGGAACTGATTCGTGCCACAGAGCTAGGTCGGTATTACAACTCGAGCACAGTGTATGCCTTTGGGTGAGTACCACCCACAGCATATTTGCTTCTTTGTGTGTGAAAGCTTCCAGTCAATTGTACTCTGGTTTCTCTGAAGTCTGGCCATAGCAACCTGCTGCAGTCCCCATCATGATCTCTCGCCGAGGCTGGGCAGACCAGGTCTAGAACGGTTCCACTGTGACAGAGCTGGAGATATTTGCTGTTCATCTTTCCCCATGGTCACAATGAAAAGCTAAAACTGAGAAATTTTTCAGAAAGGCAGAAGTTTAAGACAGGAAAAAAAAAAAATCACTGGGAAGAAGGGGCTGGGAGGGGAAGTCTTCCCTTTCTAAACAGAAACTAAGCAGCTGGAAATTAATTTGTCTAATTCAAGAAAATAATTGTATGGACTGATATTCTAAGCACTGGATGGGAGAGGCCAAAATTCACCATGGAAAAGGTACTCCAGGCAAGAGGCAGGGTCCATTTGGGAACAGGGCAACAGGACAGGACAGATGAGTGACTACAGCTTGGCAGGGCAATAGAGTAGATGAAGAAAGCAGGAACAACTTCCAAACTGACACCTACATTTGCTTCTGACTTTTTTTTTTTTCCCTGTGGAAAACTACACCCCTAAATTTGTCCTGAGCTAAAGATAATTCCAGTTTTCAAACAAGGAAAGAGAAGTTTCACTTGCAATTCTTTCTCCAGCCTTTAACTGAACAAAGGTTTGTTTCAACATCTCTTCCCCCTCCCTCAGCCAGTTTTCTCTGCCAGCTGGTTGGACAGAGCTTTCCCAGTCACAGTCTGCTGCAGCTTGAGCCTGCCCAGCATTAATGGCTTGTGGTAAGGTACTGAGTCACTGGGAGGTGAGACAATTAAGTCTTGAGGGTTACTTTTCACCCCTGGGTTAGTAGTAACAAAAGGTCATTTCTACATGAAATAAGACTACTCATTAGACCAGTCTTGATTAATGGTCACACCAATTTGACTATATATGGCCATCACTGAAGACAGATGCTATAGAATGGTTTCCTCCCCCCCCAGAGACTGAGCACTAACCAGCACCATGGACATAGCAGCTCTCCTACCCCGCTCAGAGTGATTTCTCTGGCTCCCACCAGTGAGCTGGGAAGTCCACACCGATGTGGCTGTGGAAGAGCAGTGTGGGGTTAATCCCTGGGATCTGCTGGGTTTAATGTGCTATTTCTCTCTTAGGGAGGGGGCTCTGACCTTCTTCTTCTGGTTTGCCCTCCAAATCCCCGAGAGTCAGCAGAAGGAGGTGACAGCTGAGAGGGTAAACACAATGCTGCACCGAGAGCTCTCCACCAGATTTAACAGCTCGGGCAGCCTGTCCTACCAGCCGGAGTACAGAGTCAACCCAGACTCACTGATCCTTCTGGGTAAGTGCCATCTGCTCGCCTGGGGCCTAAGCAGTCAGAGATGCTCCAAGATTTACAAGGTGCTGAAGGGAAGTTAGGAGAAAAGGTCAGAAGTCACTACTGAGGGGGATAGGAGAAACCTGAAGAGAATAGGTGGAAAGTGAAGATCAGGGGATACAATTAGATGCATTTCTAGAGGAGAACTGAAGTCTGATTGCAAAAAGCATCCTTCCTTTGAAAAATTAAACATCATTGGATATCTGGCTGACCATAACCAGCTAGATCACTTCTTTTTCTGCTCCCATCAGCTTTTGTTCTCTGGAGTAAGATCTTACAAAGGTCATGACTTTGATCAGCTCAGCTCAGCTCAAAAATAGCAAGCAATCAGGTTTCCTGCTTTCCTTTGGGAGATTATACCAGGCTGCTTGATTGGGAGAAGAACAAATGCAACATACCTGGGTCACCAAGAGTCTTCCTCTGAGGCAAAGCAACTGAAGCTACCACTACAGCTCTTGACAAAGAGTTTTAAGGATGATTTATTTTTATCCACAGCAAAAATCACAGCCTGTTTTAAAAGCCACCCCTACAGAACTGCTCTGAAAACTCTGAATCTGTTAAACAGATTCTAGGTAAAGGGCTCAGGATATGTCTATATTCAATGCATCCAAGTCCAATGGAACTCATATTTGGTCTTTATGAAACTTATAAGCCAGACCTGATCCTTCTTACAGAGCCCCAAGCCTCACAGGTTTTAAAATACATTGTGTTTCTTCTCTTCCCTCAGGACTCTTATTTCCAAGTTTATTCCTTCCAGGGACTTTACACCTGCAAGGTTTTTTGCCCAGACACACATTTTTCTAGGGTGAATCCTTTTTTTTTAACCATGTCCCATCCATATATCCTTTAACTTCTCTCTCCACATCTCTTTTGTTTTGAGGGCTATTTTTTGGGAGTCATCCAAAGAAAACTTGATTTCCTTTTTTTCACACCCTCATTCAGACCATCATGGTTGAGATACTATTTCTGAAGTGTCTCTTGAAGACATCTCTTCCTGAGATTACCATTGGTCACTTGTTTCTGTCATAGAATCATAGAATCAACCAGGTTGGAAGAGATCTCCAAGATCATCCAGCCCAACCCAGCACCCAGCCCTGTCCAATCAACTAGACCATGGCACTAAATGCCTCATCCAGGCTTTGCTTGAACACCTCCAGGGATGGTGACTCCACCATCTCCCTGGGCAGCCCATTCCAATGCCAATCACTCTTTTGTTTCCAGCATACCAAACATTTTGCTCAGCCAATTTGTATTAACTTTCTTAAGATATCATAAGAGAATGTTAAATGCTTCCAAGCCAGCCCATCTAGCATTTTCCCTTCATCTCCTCATTTCATAACAGAACCCATAAGCAAACAAACCCGATGGTGCCATTCTTTTAGCTGTTCCCAGTTCCTTCATATTCCTTCACGCTGGTTTCATGTTTTATTGATTTCAGCAGGCCACATTTCTTTCTATTTTGGAACTAGCATACCAATCATAGTCTCTCCAGCTCCTACTTTCCCTAGTCCTTTCCTCTCCACTCTGAAGCACTGTCTAGCAGCGCAGATAAAAGCCAAAAATCTCTTATACTGCTTGGCCAGAGTGACTGCAAGGCAGTGACTTAACCTCTGGCTTCATTTGCTCTGTAGAGTTGGAGCAAATAGCCAGCAGGACATTAGCACTTCATTGCTTTCTGACAGACTCATTTGCTGGCCTGCTTAGCTCTAAGGATTAAGTCTCCCCGACACCTGCTTTAAGACACAGAGTTGGAAACCCCTGACTAGCACAGGAACCTCTCCAACACTTTATTTTTACCAACAGCTGCTCTCACCCCAAGACCCTAGAGTCCCCCTGCCCCCAAAGAGTTTAGAGACTTCCTTCTGCTTACAGAAACCCAGGTTTTATTTATTACCTTCAGATAAAACATTACTTAATATTAGCTCAGCATATGTCCTTTCCTACAGCACACACTTCTCTGGGAGCCTGTCTTATGCCTGCAGGATCATCTTTTCCACAGTTGTTTTTGCCATAACAGAACTGCTCAGCTCTCCCCACAGAATTGCAAGCTTTGCTTAGGATCTATGAAAGACCAAAGCCCTGACCTAGGCAAGCCCCCAACAGCATTTCTCACACCCAACTGACCTCACAGTGCCTTTTGTCTTGGCAGTTATTCCCAGTAGCACCTGATCTCTGGCCACTTCCAGCTCAGCTGGGAGACTGGAGCAAAGCCCAGCTCTGCTAAAAGTTATTGTGCACCCTGTGACTCTGTTTTGCACAGATTTGTAGTCCTTGCATTCTCTGCATCTCCCTTCTCCAGAGGTGAACTCTGTAAGTATGTTGAGTAGCTCATCAACTAGTGATCACCAAGAGACCTCATTCTCCACCCTCAGTAACTCATCTACTTTTCAGTGAGAGTTATTTAAACTGGAGGAGCAGGGGAGGGGTGAAGGCTCCTAGAAGTGAGGCTGTGCCCTGTGGTGTGGCTGGCAGAGGAAGAAGATGTCTGAAGCAATGCCCATCTCTCACAGGAAGGAGAAGAGATCCTGGAATAGCACACAAAAATGGTCAACTAAAATAATCAGGGAAGGCTGTGGTGGGCTGGAAAGCAAGAATTTGGGCTCTTGTGTTTGGAGTGGAGACCAGAGAAATTTCTCAGAGAGATGGGGTGGGGAAGGCATGGCTGAAACAAATCCCTGAGGACAGACAAAGTACCTGGAGGGTGCCCACAGTGAAGTTGTGAGCCATTTGCAAAGGAAGTGAGGGAGTCACCACCGGGCAGGAGAGCACTCAAATACTACCACTTTATCTTTTTGTTTATCTTCCTGTATATATTTTCTTTCTAACAGAATCCAGTGTGAAAGACATAGTAGTGCTGAAATCCACTCTGGGTAGGCTACCTTCTCCTTTCCTTTTGAGTTCATGACTTTATGGGAGGGATTTTTACAGGGGACATGAAGCTTGTTAGTTTCCTGGAGTGGTAATTGCTGGGAAAGGGAGATGAGAAGAGCAATGAGGGAATGCCAGAGCTGATGTTTGCCCAGATCCAAACTACATGATCCAGCTATATGCTGGATGGCTTTGAGCATCTTCACACCTCTGCCCCAGTAGCGCAGAGAGAACAGCTCCCAGGGGCAGTGCACGGTCGTGTTGCCCCTGTGCTAAGGGGTGCTGTCAGACAGCTGGCTGTGCTGCTGCAATGGACTTAGGCCACTCTGCTGAGTGGGCTGAGGGTTTCCCTGCATGGCTCTGCACTGGATATGCTGTCAGTCATTTAGGACTCCACTGTCTTGGTGATGTTTGAAGATTCTTTCAGTAATTTCAGGCAGTGTTACAAGTTCAGCTTGCATTAGATAAGCTACTAGAAACTCACAGTATCACAGTATCACCAAGGTTGGAAGAGACCTCATAGATCATCAAGTCCAACCCTTTACCACAGAGCTCAAGGCTAGACCATGGCACCAAGTGCCACGTCCAATCCTGCCTTGAACAGCCCGAGGGATGGCGACTCCACCACCTCCCCGGGCAGCCCATTCCAGTGCCCAATGACTCTCTCAGTGAAGAACTTTCTCCTCACCTCAAGCCTGAATTTCCCCTGGCGTAGCTTGAGGCTTTGTCCTCTTGTTCTGGTGCTGGCCACCTGAGAGAAGAGAGCAACCTCCTCCTGGCTACAACCTCCCCTCAGGTAGTTGTAGACAGCAATAAGGTCACCCCTGAGCCTCCTCTTTTCCAGGCAAAACAATCCCAGCTCCCTCAGCCTCTCCTCATAGGGCTGTGCTCAAGGCTCACCCTTAAGTTTTTACTCTGAAAGCCTGCTGAAACCTGGAAATGAAACAAGGGGGTGTAAAGCCAGGAAGAATATGGGAGTGAGAGGAGAAAGAGGTGAAAAAGAAAAGAAAGCAAATGGAAGAGAACTGTACTGTGCTGATATTTTAAGGCTGAGGTAGTATTAGCTTAACCAAGGCAGAGGGGATAGTTGTTACAGAGAGAAACTGGGGCAACAGCATGAGACCTGCGGCACCACATGTGTAAAAGTGAACTAAGGGCACTGGGGTGAGTCAGCCTTACTCTGAAATAGGACAGTCTCATACCTTAATTTCCCTTACAACCATCTCTAAGCTTCCCTTTGTCTTCACTTACATTCCCTTGAGGTTTAAATTCCTCTGTCCTTTCTCTGGATTCAGGTTGCTACAGGTACAACTATATCCAGGAGGATGACATCCTAAGGTTGGAGGGCCCTGACTACCTGGCATCCAGCTGTCTTTGGCACCTCCACAGCCTTCAGGGCTACATGATCAAGCTGCACCTGGAGTGGACTCTCACAGACTGCAGGGACCGCTTGGCCATGTACGATGCAGCCGGGCCCCTGGAGCAGCATCTCATCACCTCGTAGGTAGCTCCTGAGCAGAGCTAGCACAGCAGGGAAGCTGGGCAGGATGGCACAGCACACCGCAGCAGGGGAAGGTGTTAGACTACAGCAGAGGAAGTTCTCTTTGATGCCTCTTGCCAATCAGCTGAAGCCACTGATGTGGGATATCACACAGCCAGCTGTGCAGTCTGAGCCTACAGCAGCAAGAGCTGTCTCTCTGCTGGCCCTTTATCTGATTCAGCAGGCGTGTCCTGTGCATAACAGAGATTTCCACTGTCTTTATTTCACTCCTTCTCTTTCCTTCGCTCATTTCTTACTTCACTCCCATCTTTTTATCTCCCCGAGGATCTATGGCTGCAGCCGGCAGGAACCTGTTGTGGAGGTGCTTTCATCTGGCCCTGTCATGTCCATCGTGTGGAAAAAAGCCATGTACAGCTACTATGACCCCTTCATCCTCTCAGTGCAAGCAGTGCCCCTCAAAGGTGAGGAAGGGTCAAAGTGGGTTGCCATGGATACAGGAATAAGATAGATTATCTCCTACAATATCACATCTCGTAGAGGTGCTCCACCCACATCAGGGTCAGAATTCACTCTATATTGCAAGGGTAGAGGTGGTCACTAAAAGCAGGTTAGATGCTGGGACCAGTGCTGTTTAACATCGCTGTCAGTGACATGGACAGAGCAACCGAGTGCACTCTCATCAAGTCTGCAGATGACACCAAGCTGTGTGGCACAATTGGGATGCTAGAGGGCAGGGATGCCATCCAGAGGGACCTGGACAGGCTGCAGAGGTGGGCCCAGGCCAACCTCATGAAATTTAACGAGGCCAAGTGTAAGGTCCTGCACCTGGGTCAGTGCAATCCCAAGCACAACTCCAGGCTGGGTGGCAAATGGCTAAGAGCAGCCCTGAGGAAAAGGACCTGGGGGTCTGGGGTGATGAAAAGCTCAACATGAGCCTGCAGTGTGAGTGCAGCCCAGACAGCAACTGTGTGCTGGGCTGCAGCAAGAGCAGTGTGGGCAGCAGGCAAGGGAGGGGATTCTGCCCCTTTGCTCTGCTCTCGTCAGACCCCACCTGGAGTAGTGTGAGCAGTTCTGGAGCCCCCAACACAGGAAGGACATGGAACTGCTGGAGTGAGTCCAGAGGAAGGCCATGAAGATGCTCAGAGGGCTGCAGCAGCTCTGCTATGAGGACAGGCTACAAGAGTTGGGAGTCTTCAACCTGGAGAAGAGAAAACTCCAAGGAGACCTTATAGTAGCCTTCCAGTATTTGAAGGGGCCTATGGAAAGGCTGGGGAGGGACTATTGACAAGGTCTTGTAAAGACAGGATAAGGAGTAATGGGTTTAAACTGGCAGAGGGGAGATTCAAGCTAGGAAGAAGTTCTTTACAGTGAGGGTGGTGAGACACTGGCACAGGTTGCCCAGGAAGCTGTGGATGCTCCCTCCTTGGAACAGTTCAAGGCCAGATTGGATGAGGCCTTGAGTGACCTGTTCTAGTGGGAGGTGTCCCTGCCTATGGCAGGGGGTTGGAACTGGATGAGCTTTGATGTCCCTTACAACCTAAACCATTCTATGATTCTGTGTTGCTCCCTTGCCTGTGCTCATACATTAGCACCTGGCTCAAGTCTTTACAGTCTTCTCAGACTGGAAATCAGAGCCTGAATGATCACCATACTTTAAAAAAAGAACATAATACCTTAAAAGGAGGCCAAACTTTCATATAAGGACAGACCAGATATGGCCTGGACATCACATCCAGATGCACTTGCAGATAAACTCAATTCAAGAGTCTCAAGCAGCAAGGTGCATTACCATTGCCCTTCTCTGGGCATGAGGAAGAAGCTGAGAGTCTTGCCAGATAAAAATGGCCCTGTGAAGGGCAATGGTGGAACATCCCAGTCCCCTCTAGCATCAGGTCTTAGACCCCCTTTTTTCCTCTCTTACAGCAGGATGAGCCTCAACCCAGGCTGAGGTTGAGCTGCCAGGTAGCAGGGCTTTCAGTGTCTCTATTTACAGCCTGTGAAGTGAACGTGACCCTGCGGGAGAGCCTGGAGCTGCAGGGGAAGATTGGCACCCCACACTACCCCAGCTACTACTCGCCCAACACGCAGTGCACCTGGCACATGACGGTAAGAGCTGGCTCCCACAAGAGCATCCAGCCCAGCCCTCAACCTCCTGTGGCACTCCCCACATCAGAGAGGGCTGCAGACGGCGCTCTCAGTCCTATCATGGTGAGGAGCAAGCAGAGGGTGGCAGCCTGCCTAGCCTTCACATGATGTATTTCTGAAGGAGAAGGAGTCTAACATTCCATGCCGGCACAGAGGTGCCGTTGCTGGAGATGAACTTGAAACCTGACCTTCAGGGAATCTTTTCAAGGCAGAACCAGGCTGCTTGGCTTTGCTAGGACACCCTGGGCTGCGGCAGAAGCGCACTCTATGGGGTGCTTCCTTCTGGCCTGCCATGTGTTGATTGTCAGCTCTCCCACTCACATCTACCCTGAACGTCTTGTGCCATCCTGAGGGGGCTGCAGCACTCACAGGAGTCATCGACACTGCTCTGGACCCCCTTGCCTGCAGGTTCCATCCCTCAACTATGGGCTCACCTTGTGGTTCAACGCCTACTCTCTCAGCAGACAGAAACAGGACCTGCCCTGTACCCAAGGCCAGTGGATAATTCAGAACAGAAGGTGTGTGCTGGGGTCTTGTTTCGGTCTCTCACTTTTCACGTTGGATTAAACAGGGATTAAACCTCTGCAAATTCCCCACTGTCTTCAGACACCAGGTCTGAGGAAGAAGAGCTTATCACCACCCCCACTGGCCACTGCTTATGCTGCTGCCTCAGGCTTTTCCACTTGTTTTCAGCCTCTCTTGTTCACAGGCTCCCAATGTGTCTATGTCTTACAGACTTGCTCTGAGCTACAGTCTGCCTTCTCTGTCATGCTGCTTGTATCAGTCTTCCTAGTTTCCTCCTGTGTGTGTAACCCTGGTGTCCTCCCACGTCTCCCGGGTTTGCAAACCTGCCTGTCACAACCTCTGCAATATTACCTCTGTGAGCCTTTGCCTTGCATACACCTCCGTACAGATCTTCCCCCTAGCTCCCTATCTCCTGCTTTGATTTCACCCATTTCCCACTGCCAGACTTCCCAAAATGAGCAGCCATAAGTAGCCAGGTCTGCTGTCCACCACTGCCCTGCTGCAGCTGCCATTTTGCCTTCCTGGATTCCCCTAACACCTAATTTGTGTGGCCCACTTCCCATCCAGCCCCACAGAGCCTCTTTGTCCCACTTCGTTGTCCTCCTCCCCTGCCTAAGGCATCCTGCCTTTGTTTGCTCCTCAGGCTTTGTGGCCTCCGGACCCTGCAAGACTACGCTGAGCGGATCCCAGTCACATCCTCTGCTGACATCACCATCACCTTCACCTCACAGATCTCCTTAACTGGCCCTGGTGTTCAGGCAGCTTACAGCCTGTACAACCAATCTGACCGTAAGTTCAGGCTGCTCCCTGATCCTTAGTGGAGCAGTGACAACCAGCAGCCCCGTGCTTGTGTTAGGAGAAATACAAGACACCCTGTGAGCCCTAGGTGCCAGCTGCCTGCGAGGCACATCCTCTCAAATCAGTGATGCACATAGCACTGATGCCCCAAAAAGAGGAGGCACTTCATAGAATCACAGAATGATGATGTTGGTTGATTTGGAAGATACTTGCAAAGTTCATCTAGTCCAGCGTCCCCCCTTGCAGCCAGCAGGTCCATCCTCCACTAGATCAGCTCAGAGCCTTGTCAAGCCTGACCTTGAATATCTCCAGGGATGGGGTCTCAATTACCTCCCTGAGCAACCTGTTCCAGTCTTTCACCGCCCTCATAGTAAAGAACTTCTTCCTAACACCCAATCTAAACGTCCTCATCTCTAATTTCAAACCATAGCCCCTGGTCCTGTCACTGCAGTCCCTCTCCAGCCTTCTCGCAGGCCCCCTGCAGTTACTGGAAGGCTGCTACCAGGTCTCCCTGGAGCCTTCACCTCTCACTTTCCTGCAAAGTTGCTTCTACACATGTGGCCCTGCCTCATACTGCCAGAGCATCCATATGTCAAAACCAAGGTCAGAGAGTTGCCTACACTTTCATCCCCATACCCACATCATGGACTGGCCTTGGGAATTCAGCAAGAGACCATCTGCAGCTTGAAGTGACTTTTATTTTGATTGTCAGAGCTCTTACAGAGAGCTGTTTCCTGCTCACCTCGGGATGCGTGCAAGTGAGAGACAACCACAACCACACACAACTGCACCTATGCAAATGCATGCCCACAGGCTGCCTTTCCAAGGTATCTCCATCTCCCTCCTAAACGGCGCCTGTAGCACACACCAGCCCCTCAATGCCTGCACCTGGCAACAAGTGTCTAACACCAAACCCCTCACAGTCCTGACCTCGTTTTAATAACGACTCCAGAGCTTTCCCACAGCATTCAGCAGTCATGAAACGGTGCTAACCCAGATGTACAGCATGCCAGGCGGGTGGTTGTCCTGCCCCTTGCCCAGGGGTATGACAGGAAGCAGAGGAAAGAGCCCTCTCCCTGCCTGGCTTCATTTGCTGCAGCAGCCATGGTCAGGAAGGTGGCAGCCCCACACTCCTCTTTGGAGCCACAGTACTCTGCTGCAAGGAGCTTTCCAACTTGCTGGAGACTAACTGCTCCCTGGTGTTTTCACAGCCTGTCCTGGGGAGTTCCTGTGTTCTGTGAATGGCTTGTGTGTCCCAGCCTGTGATGGAATCAAAGATTGTCCCAGTGGACTGGATGAGAGAAATTGTGGTGAGTGATTTCTTCACCCTGCTGGTCCCTAGTCTCAGTAGGACACAGCACCTTGCTTCTCCAAAGGTAGGGAACGATGAGGAGGATTCAGCTGGCCTAGGTGCAGCCTTGTGCCTGTTTAGAGCCTAAACCTAGGTGTAGTCTTGTGCCTGTTTAGAGCCTAAACATAGGTGCAGCCTTGTGCCTGTTCAGAGCCTAAACCTCTGCATCCTTAAAATACTTATGCCATGGCCATTTGGGTTCAGCCTGCTTGGGACAGAGCAGCAACACTTATTGCTGCTGTGCACAGCACAGTCTTCCCAGGGGGACCTCTAGTACTCACGCACCAAGAGTTGCAGGCAGCCTGAAAGAAGCCTCCTGCCCAGCCCAGCCCAGCCCCCACCTTGTCCTGCTTTTCCCCCACCCACGCTCCACAGCCAGCCTCAGCTCTGGCCTGCAGCTCCATCTGCTCTTATACCTTCCTGCCCACACTTCCCCAAGCCAGCCCTCTGCCCTGATCTCTCTCCTTTCCCTCCGGACCATTTCTGACACTTGATCTGTAGAGATCCTCACCTATATATTGCACCACATCTTTGAAGCATCTAAGTCCTTGATCAGCCATCAGCAGTCTGTGCTGATGCAGACACCATCCCTGGCATTCCAGGGTTCCTGCAAAGCCCCATTCCTAGGAACAGCTATTCAGACTCAGGCATGACAACTAATGATTCTGTTCTCCCATTCCTGGCGAGTGGGGGGCTTCTCACATTGCTGTCACCACTGAGTTTTCATTAGTTGTCCCCTGCAGCTGTTTTTTTCACAGACAGAAAGATCCCTCAACCACTGGAGATGGTAGCCAAACGTTCAGAGGAAGGTGTAGCAAAATCTAAAGTAGAAGAAGGAGAAATCTTTCACAAGGAAGGTTTAATTCAGTGCTGGAAATGTGAGAGCACTCACAGGATTGCTAAAGTTGTGTTTTGTATTCAGAGAATCACAGGATCATCCAGGTTGAACAAGACCCCTGGGATTAGCAATTCCAACCATTAACCCTACTCTCTAAAGGTCACCTCTAAACCCTATTCCCTGGCACCACATCTAAATGGTCTTTAGACACATCCAGGGATGGTGACTCAACCACTTCTCTGGGCAGCCTCTGGTCTGACTACTTTTTCTGTGACAAAAAATATCTTGCTAATATCAAGTCTAAACCTCCCCTGAGGCAGTTTGAGGCCATTCCCTCTTGTTCTGTTGCTAATTACTTGTGAGAAGAGACCAGCCCCAACCTCTCCAAAATGACCTTTCAGGTAGCTGTAGAGTGATGAGGTCTCCCCTTAGCTTCCTCTTCAAACTAAACAGCCTCAACTCCTTCAGTCACTCCTCATTAAGATTTTGTTCTCCAGACCCTTCCCCAGCTTCACTGCCCTCCTCTGCACTTGCTCCAGCACCTCAATATCCCTCTTGTATTGAGATGCCCAAGATGGGGACACAATGCTCGAGGTGTGGCCTCACCAGTGCCAAGTACAGGGGGACATTGTCTTGTGGACAGTGTGCTCTGTCCCATCACCCAGCTGTCTGATGTCAGGGCTTGCTTCCTTCCCTCATGGAGACACAAGCATCTGTATGAATAGCTGATCCCTCCTTGCACCTTACTAGCTTCTTGGTCCTGGATATATTTTGTGTTTCACAGGTCAGCACAGGCCAAGACTAAACAAAAATGTGTTTCTTTCTCAGTGTTTTCAAACACCCTTTTATACTGGAAAAACAAAACAAAGACATCCTTATTTCCTTCCTTGCTTGTATTCTGCATCTCTGCTTATTCATTCCGTGTCTGTATGGAACAATCCTTGTCCCATAGCATATATTCCATACCCAAATTCAGCTTTCACATGGCCTCAGACCTTCACGTGCCTTAGACATATGGGAGCCTCATGCTTACTAAGAAATGACAGTCATTGCAGTAAGAAAATGCAATGCAGCAGGTGCTGGCAGGAGGTACTGCCCCACCATGCTGAACAGAAACATAAAACAAGTTCTTGTTATGAAAATGTGTAATCAGAAGTTAGATTCTGTGACAGGTAGGCACCTTCAGCCCACCATGAGCAGCTCTCAGAGATAAAGGACACAGAGAAATCCATTGCTATCAGAGAGCAAGGGGAGAAGGTGGTGTACATGGGAAGCCGACCCACGAGCTGGGGCTGGCAGCAAGGCAGGAGGAGCAGCGACCTCACGGCACAGGATGCACTCCTGCAGAACCCAAACGAGACAAGCAGAGCAGGGCTGCTGGCGGTAACCCAAAGGCTGTCAAGGGCCCACTGATCCTGGGGCAAGTCTATAGCGATGAGACAGGCCTGAGGCCAAGCCAAGTAGTCAAGGAAGGCCAGGTCAGCACGGACAAAGTGAAAGTCAGGGTGCAGGCATACCCACGGCGCAGATCAGGCAGAGCCTGCAGGGCTGCACTGTGCCAGAGCTGATCTTGAGTACATCTTACGAGACGGGGGAAGAGGCTGCAGAGCCTCCTGGTGCCTCTAGAACCCTGACCCCACGCCCATTGCCATGTCTTGCGCACCTAACTCCTGGATGCTTCCCTCCCACACAGTGTGCCCTGCCAAGTTCCAGTGCCGCGAGGACAGCACTTGCATCGAGTTCAGCAGGGTCTGCAATCAGCAGCTGGACTGTGCCAACGGCAGCGATGAGGAGCAGTGCAGCGAAGGTAGAGGGGACAGGTCTGGCTGCAAACACCTTCCCCTGTGCTCAAGCCAAGGCTGCCAGCAGCATGCTTCCCTCTGGTGAGGCAAGGGCAGCAGCTGCTCGTGGCATTTGCTTTGCTTGTAGATGACAAAACTTGCTCAGGGAATTCCCTCACATCATTTATGGAGTTCTCCCAAGCTCCCTCTTGCCTCTGCCCCCACACTCAGAGGGCTTCAGGCAGCAACTACAACCTACCACTCCTTTCCCTCTTTGCAGTGGTGCCCTGTGGTCCTTTCACCTACCGCTGTGAAGATGGCACCTGTGTGAAGAAACCCAACCCCCTGTGCGACACCACTGCAGACTGCAGGGACCTCTCCGATGAGAAGCACTGCGGTGAGGAAATGCCTGGTGGCACTTCAGCCAGGCAGGGTCAGGACAAGGCTGCCAGTCCCCCTGCCACCCCAGCACAAGCACCTACCCTCTCTTGTTCCACCACCTTCTCCCTAACCCAGCTCCTCAGCAGCACTGATGGCATCCTGCAGTGGCAGTAGCCACAAGCTTGCTCTCTGTGCTGAGCCCTGAGCAGGCATTTGCTCTTTGGCCAGCTGCTCCCCAGCTCCTTCAGGCAGAGGCATCAGGCCAGCTATCATCTCACAGGCCAGGTCCTGCCCACAGGCTGCCTGTCAGATCGCTCTGTTGGCTTATGTGAAGCAATGCCATCCTGCAAGGCTCCAGCCAGGGAAATCACTCGTGCCTGCATGGTCACTGGCAGAGACAGAGCTTGTGTTTAGATTTCCCTGCTTGGCTTTTCTGGAACCCCAGTGACAGGGAATGAGTGTGAGGGCTCCTTGACATGGCAGCAGGTAGCACAGGCAGCAGGCTGCCTCAAAGGCACCCCCAGGCTGTGCAGGCATCGGCAGGCACATGTGGTGGGTGGAAATGTTCACGAGGCCTGTCCTGGGCAGTACATAAAGCACCTGCTGGCTGGGTGAGGCGAGGGATTAGAGTCAACCTCTTCAGTCGATCAAGTAGGAAAGGAAGGGCAGGCACAGTGTATCATGGCCTGGAACACAAATCCTATGAGGAGAGGCTGAGGGAGCTGGGGGTGTTTAGCCTGCAGAAGAGGAGGCTCAGGGCAGACCTCATTGCTGTCTACAACTACCTGAAGGGGCATTGTAGCCAGGTGGGGGGTGGCCTCTTCTCCCAGGCAACCAGCAATAGAACAAGGGGACACAGTCTCAAGTTGTGCTGGGGTAGGTGTAGGCTGGATGTTAGGAGGAAGTTGTTGACAGAGAGAGTGATTGGCATTGGAATGGGCTGCCCAGGGAGGTGGTGGAGGCACCGTCCCTGGAGGTGTTCAAGCAAAGACTGGATGAGGCACTCAGTGCCATGGTCTGGTTGACTGGCTAGGGCTGGGTGCTAGGTTGGACTGGATGATCTTGGAGGTCTCTTGAACCTGGCTGATTCTATGATTCTATGATTCTATGTGCCCTTCCTCCCCTGAGGTTCCTGCTGTGTGTGTCCCTCCCCAGAGTGCGGGCTGCAGGCCCCTCTCAGCAGGATCGTGGGTGGTGCAAGCTGTGTGGAAGGGGAATGGCCGTGGCAGGCCAGCCTGCAGGTCCGAGGGCGCCACATCTGCGGGGGAACGCTCGTCGCGGACCGCTGGGTGGTCTCAGCCGCGCACTGCTTCCAGGACGACAGGTAACAGAGAAGGGGGGTGCTGGGCAGGAGAAGGATGTGCATTGCTGTCCAGCTCACACATGTGGGAGGATCACCCAGCCCGTGAAGATGTCAGAAGGCAGCAACAGTCGGGCAGGTCACCTGTGGCTTGAAGCTGGGAAGAGGGGTATGGATAGGTGCACTAGTTTGGGTGCACATGCAAGGGGAAAGAGGCAGTGCTGGGATTCACAGGGGGGCTTTGGGAGGGCAATGGTAGGAGAAGGCACTTCACAGGTCCAACTTTGCGCTGGCTCTCACCTGTCCTCAGGTTGTCACAACTATGGTGGTGTCAGCATGTGCCAGGATGTGGCCAAGATAACCTTAGCTGTGGAAGATGCTGTTTGGGTCTCATGCTGGTGCTCTCTCACAGTTCCTGCCACCCAGTGTATGCACCACAGCAACCACAGCAGTAGTCAGATCATGGGGGCTCATTCATTCTTTCAGACTGGGATGAAGTGAAGAGGATGACAGGGCTGGGTAGAGGAAGGAGTGTGCACCCTCAGGACCAGTCTCTGCTTCCTCCAAACTCCCTTTTTCCTCTACCAGTGAGCCGGTGGAGAACACTCACCTCCTCAGTTAAAACTGCTGGACTTCCCTATCTACCCTTCTCTCCTGGTGCTATGTGAGCTCTGGAAGGAGGAACTGGTGTTCATCTTTGGTGTGGCAACACCAGCCTTGCATGGACTGAGGATGCTTTGCAGTAGGCTTCTCCCCTCATTCCACTCCTGCCATGCTCCTACCTGCATCCTACAACCCTGTAAGAAAACCCACCAGTGCACGGAGCAGGCCTTTCAAGCAGTCCATGTGAGATGCATTTGGCCATTTTGGAGTGTCCCAGTGCAGGATGGATGGAGCTAGCACATCTCTGTTAGATGGCTTATGTGTGTGCCTGTAAGGAGAATTTAAGTGGTGTGAGAAATAAGAAGGGAATGAAAAGAAGAGCAGAAGAGCAGAAGAGCATCAGCAGGAGCATGCAGTGGACCTTGCTGTGGGCAGCAACCTGTGGAGGCAACAGGCTGAAAGCGAGTCCTGAAGGAGAGTTTAGAGCCAAGGGAATGGTCAAACCAAACTAGGGAGGTTTTCACACCCAGAGAGGCAGAGTGGGAGAAACTGATACGTGTAAGGTGTACAAGACTTTGGGTCTAACACCAGCCCTCTTCCTGCTTCCTCCTGCTCTGCTCCTGGGTGATGCCCCTCTGACCTGCACCCTCCTGCTGGAGGCAGGTTCTCTGTCAGCTGTTAGCTGTTCTGCTGTCAGGGATGTCACCTTGTTAGGCTGTTTCCAGCTTTAGCTTTTGGATTCTCAAAATCAGTAGCCAATTAAAGGAAAAGGCCCCTCTGAGGGAGATTATTATCCATACCAGACTCCTCAGAAGACTGTAACAGAAGCAGACAGCCTTACCCATCCAGCCCTGTGATGAGCTGTCTTCTCTGCTGTGTCCTGCAGGCTGGCCTCTGCCTCCATCTGGACTGTTTACTTGGGCAAATATTTTCAGAATGCCACCAGCCACACAGAGGTGTCCTTCAAGGTGATCCACCTCTTCCTTCACCCTTATTACGAGGAGGACAGCCATGATTATGATGTGGCCCTGCTCCAGCTGGACCATCCTGTGATCATCTCACCCTTAATCCAGCCCATCTGCTTGCCTGCTCCTTCTCATTTCTTTGAACCTGGCCTTCATTGCTGGATCACTGGCTGGGGAGCCCTCAAGGAAGGTGGTAGGTGCAAGGTCTTTGCTGCTGGCCTACTGTAGCAGAGCCAAGGCAGAAACATATGCTCAGATGTAGGGTATGCAGGTTAGGCTTCTATTCACCCCAAAGCATCCTCCACTCTCTTTGCTTTTGGGTCACAGATTGGCCAAAGTTACCTATTGAGTGCCTTGAAGCCTCGTTTGGAGAGCCAGGCATGAAAGTCTGGGAATCTATATGGGGACAGCACTTGTTCCTTCATCCAGAGACTAGAACAGCCCTTCAGGAATTAGAGGTCTGCCTAGTGGCTATTAACTCATGACAACACTGTGGAGAAGCCCCAAGCCCAAATCCCAGCTGCATGCTTACATAGGTATGTGGGATGTAAGCATGATATGTGGGATGTAAGCATGTTATGTGATCATTCCACTGATCAGAGAAAGCAGAGATCAAAAACTTGCTTCTCATCAGATCTGGAATGGGCCTCCCAGAGACCCCTGTTTGTGTCCCCCATAGCTACACTTTCCCCATGTCAAAGAACCTAGACCTGCCTCCCCCCAGAATCACCTGCAGCAGTAAATTCAGTGTGAGCAGTGCAGGGCCACCTGAGGATCCCAGTGTGTAATTGTTAGCACACACTCTGGTACCACTGGCCCATTTTGACCACTGCTAGGGGCCAAGACCTGTCCTGCAGGGTGGCATGGATGGGTCCATTCTGGTTTGTGAGGAAGAATGTAGCTGCACAGATATGGACTCTTCATGTTGCCTCCCTGTAAGGACAGCAGAACGGGTCCAGGCTGTTCTCTGGTAGTGCCTGTCAGTAATATGGATGCATCCATGTCAGCTTAGTTGCCCTCACTAACAGAAACAGAGGTCTATCCAGAATGGGAATCTTTCTTTGCATACTTAACTGGAAGACCTTAATGCTGATTTCAGTCAAGAGCAAACCCAAAACTCTGACATCCCAGAGGCTTCCTCAGGTCAGAGGGAAAGAGACTGAAGGGGAAAGTTACTCCTTCCATGCAGGTGAAGTTCTCTGCTGAAAGCCAGACTATGATGGCAGTGAAAGCAGAACAGAAACTCAGCAGCTCTCAGCACATAGCAAAAGGGGCATGGTCCAGAGGGTCAGGGTAAATGATGGGAAGCTCCACCATTGCTCACTTGCACTATTTTTGGTGCTCTCCCCTCAGGGCACATCAGCAACGTTCTGCAGAAGGTGGATGTGCAGCTCATCCAGCAAGACATCTGCAGTGAGGCCTATCACTACATGATTTCTCCCAGGATGCTGTGTGCTGGGTACCGCCAGGGCAAAAAAGATGCCTGCCAGGTGACAGAGGGGTTGTGGGCTCAGGGCTGACTACCAGAGGTGGGATGTGTCCTAGCTCTCCCAAATGAACAAAGATAAGGGTGAAAAGACCATGAAATGCCTGACTCCCTTAACATTTTCTCTGATCTAAGTGGCCAACAAAAGCTCTCAGGACTGCTTCTTCACAGGTTTTTTTTTTGCTTTAGAGAGGATCCAAACACATTTAAAGCTCTCCTTTTCTCATTTCAGCCCATTCTCCACTCTACTTCCCTCTTTAAAGTCACATGTCTACATCAGCCTCTTACCCCCTCAGTCCCTTTAGCATCTTATAGAATCGTAGAATCAACCAGGTTGGAAGAGACCTCCAAGATCATCCAGTCCAACCTAGCACCCAGCCCTATCCAGTCAACCAGACCATGGCACTAAGTGCCCCAGACAGTCTTTTCTTGAACACCTCCAGGGACAGCGACTCCACCACCTCCCTGGGCAGCCCATTCCAATGCCAATCACTCTCTCTGGCAAGAACTTCCTCCTAACATCCAGCCTATACTTCCCCCAGCACAACTTGAGACTGTGTCCCCTTGTTCTGTTGCTGGTTGCCTGGGAGAAGAGGCCACCCCCCACCTGTCTACAACCTCCCTTCAGGTAGTTGTAGACAGCAATGAGGTCACCCCTGAGCCTCCTCTTCTGCAGGCTGAACACCCCCAGCTACCTCAGCCTCTCCTCATAGACTTTGTGTTCCAGGCCCCTCACCAGCTTTGTCGCCCTTCTCTGGACACCTTCCAGCACCTCAACATCTCTCTTGAATTGAGGGGCCCAGAACTGGACACAGTACTCAAGGTGTGGCCTGACCAGTGCTGAGTACAGGGGCAGAATAACCTCCCTTGTCCTACTGGCCACACTGTTCCTGATCTGTTAGACAACAACCTCTCTATTCCTGCAGTACTATCAATCTCAAGGAATTCCTGTCTCACTTCCCTTCAAGTACCCAGTTATATTTCACCAGCTTTCTTGCTCTCCACATATTTGCAAAGGCCACACTGAGAAGAAAGCAATGAAGCTGTCAGCTTCTTGGGACCTGGTTAAGGGGGAGGAGTTTGCACCATGAAGGAACACAACAATGGGTCAGATGTTTGCAGTGGAAATGGTTTTTCACATCTGCCTAAGGAACAAGGAACACTGCAGATGTCCCAGGCATGAATCAAGGGGTTGCAGGAACCTTCATACAGAGGGGCTAAAAGCCAGTGTGATCCAACAAGAGAAGCTGGTGGATCATCAATGCTTTTGTGTCTTTATTCCTTGAGCCTCTTGATTGTAAGTTGCTAAGCAACTTCAGTTCCTGCAAATTCAGCTGGATGTTTGGGGGTTGGACAAGATGACCTTTAAAGGTTCCTTCCAACCTACAGCATTCTGTGTTTATGTAATCATTACCCCACCCTATTTCTCTCTCCCTCTCTCTAGGGTGATTCTGGAGGTCCACTGGCCTGCAAGGAGCCCAGTGGCAGGTGGTTTCTGGCAGGTTTGGTCAGCTGGGGAATGGGATGTGCTCGCCCAAATCACTACGGAGTATACACCAGGATCACTCAAGTGCTGGGCTGGATGAACCAAACCATGAGCTGAGAAAAGTGCATCTCTGCCTCTCCCCATCAGACTTACACTCACATGGCAGTCATTCCTCATCTTGCTCATTTGCTTCTCAGAGACGAGAGTTTCTGTGTGGGATGTTACCAGACTCAAGATGCTCTTCTGAGCATGGCGAAGAAAGCCAAAACACAGATCTACAAAACTGCTATGGGGATTACAGAGAAAAGCAGGCAGATCCTCTTCCTCTTCAGGGAGCACCCCGAGATGGTCTTAGGCCATCCATCCAACAGAGGTGTTGGGGAGAGCAGAATGGACAATAACACAACACACAACAATGGTCCCAAGTTGATGGTTTCTGAGAAAAGGAATAAGGGGACTTGAACTTTCCATGAACCATGTGATTCAGCCACAACCTTGTGCTGGAACATTTGCTGAAAGAAAATGTGACTGATGTAGTTAGAGATTCCAGTAACTGTGAAATCAATCTGCCTCCCTCTTCCTTCCTGCTGCTCGTCCTTCTTCCCCCTTCCCCTCCCATCACTCCTCCTCTCCCATCTCCCTAATTGCTTTTCTGAGCTGGCATGTGCTGCTCAGTGTGCTGCTCGGCTCAGCCAGGCAGCTCTTCACGTCTCGCTGACTCCCAGGCACAAGTCCAGCATCACCCCCTCAAGCGCGTGCCCTGCCTCCCAGCTGGAGCTGCACCAAGCCTCCACTGCTGCACTTTCCTCAGGGAAAGGCCTCAGCCCTCGGTAAAAACACTGGAGCAGCATCCCATCCTCTTCCCTCAGCCCTTCTAAACACCTTTAGTACGAGGATGTCTCAGCTGCTTCTATCTCCTAACTCAGACAAGCCAGGAGGTGAAAGAGAAGGTTTGAGGGCACAGTGCTGAGACAGTGGCTGCTCTGGCTCTGTTTTTTTACTGCAGACACCCATGCACATATATACCATGGGCCACACTCTGGAATTAGAAATAAAAGTGATCAGAAGGGGGTTTTGGCTCTAGTTTGCCTTTCTCTGTGAAAAAACAGAAAACAACTATCTTGGAGTTTTTATCCTTTTTGACCAAGCTTCAATCCTGCAACTGGCAAAGGTTTCCAGAGCCCTGCCCCACCTCTCAGCTGGCCTCCAGGAGCAGTGGGGTCAACAGATTAGACAGATAGGTGGTCCTCACTTATCATTATGACTTAGGGGTGCAGATTCCAATAAGCAAACCTGCTCTGTAGCCCAGCTGCCTGCAGCAGAGGAGCAGCACAGTTGCAGTAAGAACTACCTCGAGCCTCCGAAGGACAGGCACAACACAAACAGCTACTGGTGGCTCCATGTGACGAATCCAAACTTCTCTTCTTCAGCTCCCACCCCGTTCTACCAACACCAAATTTCTGCCACTTGAAATGAGAGGCTGCAAGGAGGAGCAGACTGTGAGTTTTATTGAGAAGTTACAGCCCAGTGTCCTCGGGCACCGCAGTGAAGCCAATGCCCTGCTCCCTGGGACGGGGGACTTCTGCTGCTACCGGACACGACAGCCTGTTCCCGGTATCAGGGCTGCGCTCCTGTGTCCTCCTCACCCTGCTGACACAGGGCTGCTCTGGGGGACAAGAAGAGTGGCACTAAGGAGTATGATACCCAGCGCAGGGACACCCCACCAGCAGCGCAGCCTGCCCAAAAGAGGGCAGAGGCTCTGCATTTACCCTTCGACCACAAGACCAGACCAGCTGCCGGCAACAGCCAAAGGGTCCTTCTGCAGCAGCCACTACCCGCCAGGGCCCCAGTCGCACGCAGGATGCTGAGGAAGGGACCGCAGGCTGCAGTGGCTGATCGCAGATGTCCCCAGCAGGGGCCACTGTGACATTAAACAAAGCCAGCGTGCTAGGAACGGGAGGGGCCTGGGAGCTCCAGCCCTACACTAGCTTGGGACTGACTCCCCGGAGCACCTGCTCTCTTCTAGGGCTGGAGGCTGAAAGCTCCGAGGTGAGTCTGTGAAAAGTCGTGGGTGCATGTGAAAAGTGAGGGGGGCTGGAGGATGTCATTGTGGGGCAAGGGGCTGCCATACACTGCGGTACAAAAATACAAAGAAGAAACAAAAAGGCTGGAGCAGAGTGTCAGAAGCATATCCTCAGACCTCTGGCTTGCAACAGCTAGAGGAGAGAGAAAGAGAAAAAGCAAGTGAGCAGCAGAGGCAAAAAAAATGGAAATGATTGAGCATAAGGAGGGGAGTGAGGAATGGGGAAAAGGAAATTACAGAGGAAATGAGAACAGGAGAAAAGTAAGAGAGATGGTGACTGAGGGTGGGACAACAGAGAAAAAAAGGAAGGAAAAGTCCACATGGTTAACATATATTGACTCTTAAGAGAATAACACTCAATTCCCACAGCCAAAGACAAGAAGGCTCTCAAGCAGAGGGAGAGAGAAATGTCAGCCAGCTAACAAGTGCCCTCCACCAGGACAGAGAGTTGCATTGAGCATCTCTGGTTTAACAAAGCCCCACAGTTTTCTAGTATGACAGAGGAATCTTCCTTCTAAAGCTTCCTGTAGAATAAAGCCCCCTGGCCTGCTGCAGGATGGCCAGGCATCCTCCCTGAGCAGGAAGCAGAACACAGTGGCTCATTTCACACACAGCTGGGAAGACATCAGGAGCAGGCACCAGTCACTTCTGCTGTCAGTGCCTTCACCACCCTTTGCTAATGCACTCTCACCTTGGCAGAGGTAGTGGGGGAAAAGCCCAGGGAAGAGAGAGCACGGATGCAAAAACAACAGACTGCCTTCTGCAACCTGCTCCCAGACTGATAGGCAAAAGAGCTGTGGACAGCAGCCTGCAGAAGTGATCTGGTACGTGTGTCAGGCAAACACGTGGCAGACCCCCCCTCCTTCCCTCTGCCACCCCTGCCTACTTTGCATTCATTTCCACCCCTCTTCATTTCTCCCAGCTGCGCTCTCCCTTCTGCTGCCAGAGCCTCTGGTCCAGAACTGTGGGGCCTGTTTGGCAGGTAAAGGTACACATAGGATGAGAATTGGAAAAGCCACCTCAGGCATGAGTCAACTTCCCCCTCCCTCTTCCCCTCCCCGAGTGCTACAAACCAAGACCATACCCACAACAGGAATGTGAGTCACTCATGCAGAGCTCAGGCTGGCAGGAGCTGAGAGCGCAGACAGGTAAGGTACCTGCAGAGGAGGAAAAGTGAGGAGTGCAGAGAGACAGGGACCATTCTGTGCCCTGATGGGCAAAGAGAGCAGAGGAGAGGATGCTTGAAGCTGGAGTGTGGGGCAGGGCAGGAGGAAGGCAACAGTGCTGGAAGGAGGTGACAGTGCTGGGGTGGACACGGAGGGGAGCAGGAGGGAGGGTCTGGAGGAAGAAAGATTTTAGTGCAATCCCAAACAGACAAACAGTCTGCAAATAAAAATATAACCATAAATAAACCAAACAGATTAAAATATAAAGCAGCAGCCATGGCAACAGCTCTCCCCTGTCGGATTTATCTCCAGACAGACTCGTGCAGAGGACTGCCCCCACACCCCACACCTGTCCTAGTCCTTCTCTGCTGCTAACTGGGAGCTCTCACCAGAAAGGTGGATGGGTCTATGCTTGGGGGGGTATTTTTATCATTTTCCTCAAGGATTTGCTGCACCTTTCTCCTCCGCTTCTGCTTCGGCCTCCACCTCCTGCTCTTCCTCCTCCAGGTCCTCCTCTGTGCTCTGTGGCCCAGCATGCAGGACAAAGGGAAGAAAGAGTGGAGATACTTGCAAGATGAGCCATGGAAGTTCTTTCTGACACACAAGAGAATAAAGCAATGGTCATGACAGTGGAATAGAAAGGGACCTTTTCCCACAGCCAAGACACCTCTGGTCAAGGAGCAATGGAACTGTCTTCCTCTGGAGCATCATGTCAGGGCTAACCCACTTACAAGTGCCATGATCCCACTGCCCAACTACTGCATTCAGCTGCTAGTGCTCCTTCCACACATTTCTGTCCTTACCTCAAAAGGGCAGCAGGTGATCTCCTGCCCCTTAGGCTGAGACTCAGCAAAAGGAAAGAGAAGACTGCAAAACCTTAAGGAAAATCACACCCTAGAGGCAGTGACAAGCACAGCATGGTTAGGAGGAGGCATGAGAGGAATAGCAGAGCTGCAAGAGAAATGCCAGGGTGACTTGCTAAAGCCATTTGCCACAGGACCAGACACCACCACTCACAACACACACACTCCTCCTTTTGGGCAATAGGTATAATGCCACAGTGCTGAAGATCAGGACAAGCACCTGTATTCCACTGCTGAGGTGGCCCACAGGCATGGTGGAGAGAGGAAAGAAAGAGGGGGCAAATAAGAGCAAAGGATTTCATATGCAACATGATCAGAGCCACAGCAAAGTTGGTCTCACCTTGGCTTTCTGGCTGGGCCCAGAGCTCAGGCCATTGGGGGAGTTGTACAGCTCTTTGGAGACCACACACAGGAACTCTGTCTGGTCTTCATTCCCATAGTTATAGGATGAGCCAATGTTCACAAGCTGGAAAGAATGAGAGGAAGAATCACAAGTATATGTTATGCCTATCACAAGTAGAGGTATGCCTCTCCCAGGAAACCAGCAACAGAACAAGGGGACACAGTCTCAAGTTGTGCCAGGGGAGGTCTAGGCTGGATGTTAGGAGGAAGTTCTTCACAGAGAGAGTGATTGGCATTGGAATGGGCTGCCCAGGGAGGTGGTGGAGTCACCGTCCCTGGAGGTGTTCAAGAAAAGACTGTCTGGGGCACTTAGTGCCATGGTCCAGTTGACTGGACAGGACTGGGTGATAGGTTGGACTGGATGAGCTTGGAGATCTCTTCCAACCTGGTTGATTCTATGATTCCAAACATCCAGACCACTTCCAGAGCGAGACAGAGTCCAGCATGGAGTCCAACCTGTACTCTTGATAGAAAGGCCTCATAACCAAGCTGAGGAGGCAGCAGAGAGAACCAGGTGAGGAGTCAACCAGGATGCAAACCAGCTTGACCTCACACAATATTTTCTAAACCTCTAGAGAAGGGATAGGAGACAGCGAGCATGACAACTCCACAGCTTGACCCCATATTCTCAAAGAGGGTAGGTGCCTTGCCTGGGGATTGTAAGGTATCCACGATCTTTTTCCCAAAAGGAAACTCCTTCCCACTCTCCTGTACCTTCCATACCTGCTCAAAGCGCCATCCATCAGACATAGTAGACACCATCTGAGTGAGCTCCTCTTCCTGGCACTGCAGCACACGGTAGACATGCTTAGGAGGCACCTGACAGCAAAATCGTAGAGCATGATGACAACAGTTGGATGCTAACAGCTGCTGCTCTGCTGAAGAATGAAATGGTAGCACCCCCTCTTGACAGAACTGGCCTTTTCTCCAAGCCTCAGGCTAAAGGCATTTGGGAACCATAGCCCAGCTTTCTGCTCTGCTGTTGTGGGGAGCAAGAACAACAGTATCTGCTCTGGAGAGGAAGCAGTGAGCAGAAAGCTTCCTGCCTTGTCCCCAGAAGACACTGGGCTCGTTTGATGGGGAGTTTGCATTTGTTGCTCCAATGCAAATGCCACAAATGCTGATGGGGTTTTGCAAAGGCAAAGTGATTGTGTTGCTGGAGGCTTACAAGCTGAGGCAAACACAATGAAAAGTGAGCTATCAGCCAACACTCCCAGAAGAGAGGTTTTTAAAGGTTATTGGCCAAGAAAAAGGTGTGACTGTGCCACAGGATAGATTCCTTGTATCTCATTGTCTGCATTTGACTCTTCCACAGACATCTTTCCACCTATTCTCTCCAGGTTTCTCTACAGGCATCCCCACGCTCTCCACTGTGATCGCACTCCCAGGATGCCCCACACCAACATCCTCCTCTCCACAAAACCTTCACTCTATTCTTCTATAACCCACAGAACCCAGCTGCTTTCTTCCAAAAGCTAGAGAAGCTGATTTGGTTTCAGGGACTACATCCCACATTACTTCTGCAGATGCAAAAGAAGGTTGTCATTTGTTTGTTGTAACTAGATAGTGGTAGTCTGATCCCTGCAACATCTTGCTATACAGATATGAGCCCATAAACTCTAATCAGTTGTTTATTTCCACTCCTGGATGCTTCTCCCAAGCCTGATCTCCCTCTAGACTAACCTCTCCCTTTTGACATTCCCTCTTTTCCCCACCCCTCTCCATCTTCCCATTTCTTTCCATACTTGAGTTACGGTGTAGTCCTTCTCCTCCAGGCGATCCTTGATTATCCGGATTAAAGGACCAATGTTATAGAACTCAGCTTCTTCTAGAACCCCTGAGAGACAAAGACAGAAGGACCACCAGGACAGAAAATTAATAGCCTGTCTTTGGTTTTGAGTTTTGTGGGTTTTTTTGGCTTGCAAAAGATCAGTTCTCAGCTTCCTAAGGTCCATAGGGAGCTTCACTTTTTAACAGGTTTCCATTGACTGGAAACTCTTACTGCAGAAAGATGAATCCTGCATTGCATTTCTAATGCTCGCCCCAGTTTCCCTGTGCTGCCTGCTACTACAAAACAGGCACTGTAAGTGAAGGCTTGTGCTGAGGACTCTGAATACTTTTGCCAGGTAACTGGCCAAGGAGAGTAAATGTAGGCTCCATCTGTCCTAGAAAATATCAGCTTCTTTCCTGGGCCAGCTGGAGTGGCACCCACATTACAGCCCCATATGACTTCAGAAGATCTTTGGCTTTGTTCCCTGTGCTTCACCTCAAAACAGGTAAAAAGAGAAGTGTTTTATTTTTTTCCTGTGGTATCAGCACCCATCACATCTCCTGAGACTCACTTGTTTGCTAACAAGCCTTCAAGGAAAGGCAAGTGGGTTCTCAGGGGGCTGGTGAGGGAAAGGCAGCTAGAAGTCAACATTCTCCTGTTCCTAGGGCAGTACATAGACAGTGCTGGTGGGGAGATTGATCCTTTCCTACCTGACACACTCAGATTTCTTTCAAGTCCCTCATTCAGCCAGGAATTGTCTAACAGGTTAATTTTAAGACAGCCTGAGTGTCTGCAGCAGGAATAAAAAGGCGATGTTACGCTGCAAACAGGGCTCCTGTTTATGCTTTGGATTTGATGTCAAAACCTGTGGATGAACTTTGTCTGACTTCAGTACTATAAGAAATGTCAAGCAGGAAACACCTCAGAATTGTGTTTATTATAATTCTGTACCACTACTTAGATATACTTTTGGAATTATAACTCCTAAGATGATTCCAAAGAAAACTTTCTTTGCAGTAGATAAAAATAACGTGAGAGAGGCAAGAACAATAATGACCATGTAGAAACTATGATTGGCAAGGGCTAGACAGCATAACCTGCCTTCAAAATTGGCTACTTGTGAGCCCCTACTATTCAAAACCTAATGAGGTACTGGGGACTGCTGGCTGGTAATGCCATGATGTTACTGAGTCATCCTATTGCCCCCCCCCATCAGCTTCTAATAAGGGATCCGTTTGCCTAGCTTGCTCCACTGGAATTGCTGCTGTCCACAACCCATCAGAGCTTTACTGGCATACATTGCATGCCACTGATTAATGGTGGTCTTTATTGCAGTCAGGAGAAGAGATGAGCTTGGGTTTGTTCAGTCTTCTGGGATTTTAGTTCTAATTAGAAACGTTCATTCCTTAACGGAAAACACAGTCACAGAGCCTTGCTAAAAGTGGATCAGGGACAAGTGAAAATGGCTTATTGAGGCTGAGAGATCTTGCCCCTTCCATCTTGGTGACATCTCTGCTGAAAGAACAGTCACAAAGCTGCAATACCTGTATGATGCTATCCTCACCTGTTCCAAACCCCTTTAGTAAAGGAGAGTATGCTTTCTAATAACTGAAGGGATAGCCCTCTCAAATCTCCCCATAGCAGTCACTAGAAGGAGAATGAGGAACAAGAAGGTCAACAAGTCCTGTTGCACTCTGCCTACCCTAGTGATGTCAAACGGAAAGTTTGTGAGCTCCAGGACTCACCCTCTTCAGCCATATCTTTATCCAGGACCAGCTTTCCGTGACGGAGGAAGTTCAGAATGGGTCCAAAGTAAGTGGGGTCTCGGTCTATTAGGTATGCACCAGTCTCATCCTAGCAATAGAGATAGACCATGAGGAGAAAACCCCCATGGAAGCCTGCAACCAAGCCTCAAATACTCCAGACTATAATAAAGCACAAACCTAAGCAAATATAGGCAGTATTTCTAAGGCTCCTTGGAAACCATATGCCCCTGGGAGCCCTTAACTGAGTCAGCACAGTTTGGAGTTTAACTCCTGTGTTGGTATGCTCGGCATGGCCACCTCAGCATGGACCAACCCAGCCGAGAAAGACAAAAAGACAGGCCTGAGTCGTCTCCTGCAGCTGTGCATGCAGAGAGCCCCTTTAGAGGAGACAAGGCTGAGTCAGGCAGGCAGAGCTCTGAGGCAGACCCAGGGGAAGTGGGGGCGATAGACAGGCAGCACACAGGGGTGTAGGGGAGATGGCCTCTCTTTTCCCCAGCTTGGGAAGACAAGTGCTACAGACAGCAAAGCTGAGATCTGGCAAGGGGAAATCCTTCCCAGGAGAGGGGAGAAAGAGCAGGCGTTTCTCACTTAGTTGCTCGGGCGGCTGTTGGGGTCTGTCCCTGCATCCCTCCAGCCCTCCCCACGCTCTCTGGAACAGGCTGCGGGAGGCAACCCAGCCGCCTTACCCGGTCCGACTGCAGCTCCTCGCCCTGGCACAAGCGACACAGGAAAGATTTCTGCTCCCGACACAGGGTCTGCCTGGTGGTGAGGAAGACGGTGCCCCCCACATTGAGCCTCACCCACTTGGCCGGGGTGCCAGCGGGGGGCGCGATGTCCCAGGCGCAGCGCAGCCCCGCGGCGCCCTGCATCTCCTCCCCACCTTCCATCCTCATCCTCGCACACACACACCCCCTCCCCCGGTGTCCGGGGACTGCCGCAGGTGCTGTGGAGTCTCCTGTGGAGAATGCTGGGATCTGTAGTTTCTCTGCCTCTCCCCCCGCAGGAGCCAGGGTCCTCCCTGTGACGGCCACGGGAGGCCCGAGGGCAGGAAGGATGCTCTGTGCTAGAGGATATCGCTGTGGATATTAGGGGTGGGCAAAACAACAGTTCCACATCGCTGACGCTCCCTGGTTTCTCCCCTGTTCGTGTTTTCACTGACCAAGGGCCAGCCAGCACTCGGAGGGTGCAGGCTGTTATGCAAAAATGCTTATTTATGTCCACAGACATCTCCTCTGGCTCATGACAAGGCTCTGGGAACTGTAGTTTGCAGGAGCGTGCACAAAAGTGTGCTGGGATCTGTAGTTTTCCCAGCCTGCTGTAACGAGGTTGATTTAATAATGGGAGCTGCACCGTACTACATGAACTCAGCTCTGTGGCTGGTAGCCTGCCTGCTGCCAGTCCTAGGTCCTGCCTGCAAGCATCCTCGGAGTCAGGGAGAGCAACCTGGTCCCTGGCAGTCAGCAGGTTAACTCCACAACCGTCTTTTCAGGAGGTTCATTCCAGCAGGCTCGCAGCTCAGTGCTGCACCAGTTGCCTCGATGTTCCTGCTGCAAAACTGCAGACATTTGCCTTCTTGCTAACATATGTAGGGGCATTTCTGAGGACTGTATCCTGGATCTGTATGAAGTGCTGGCAGGGGCAGGAACAATTTTTCTTCCAGCCTGGAAGAGTCGTTGACTCAGCAAACTCCCCATCCCCCACTCCATGCTCTCCTACCAGCACAAACCAGGCCAAAGACTCCCTGCCTCCTTCCTCTGTGTTTCTGCCATCCCTGTTTGCGTCTGAGCAACAGAGAGCTCAGATTTTAACTTAGCTCTGTGAGGAGTTTCACCTCTGACCCAGGCACATATCACCCACCGAGGCTGCTGTGCCTGTCCTGCCATGCCAAATCCAGCCCTGCCTCTGCTGATGGCTCCTGCCAGGCCCAGCCTGGAGCTCAGCAGCTCATGGCCCATGGGACTCTGTTCAAACACACTCCTTGGCACAGATGCAACCTGAACGAGCTTTCTCTCCAGCAGTTCTGTTTTTCCCACTCCCATCCAAGTAGGGTGATGCTTGCCAGCAGCCTGAGCATATTAGGAATAGAAAAGGCTGATGTTTCACCTGAATGTGGCCCAAAGCCTTCCTTCACCTAAGCTGCTTTCTGGCTGTTCCTTGCCAGGGCAATGCAGCACTGCAGAGACACAGCCATGTCCAGCAGACACTTCATTGCTCTTGCACCTAGATCTTTGTGTCTTTTGGGGAGGAGGGGGACGTGGTTATTGGGGAAGGAAAGTGGATAAATGTTATGTTTTATTTATATTCGTTTTCTTCTCATCCTTCTCTCTTACTTACAAATCACTCCCTCCCTTTTATCAATACAGGACAAGAAGGCAAATCACCCAGAACTTCCTTCACAATGAAGGTCTGTGTACTTTGCTCCTTCTATAGAGGAGTGCAAAGGAGAGGAGGGGAGGAGTGTATAACACAGAAAAGGTTTCAAGATTGCTGACCTCAAGCTATTTTAGGCACAGCAACAATTCAGCTGCTGTAAGGTGTAGAGTCAAATAACTCTGTGTCTCTTGGAATTTATAGCAGAAGCTGACCAGCACCAGAATGATCAGTAGCAGGGAGAAAATGAAAAAATATTTTTGCCTACTAATATAGAACAGATTTTGCCCCAGATTAGCACCCAGCCCTTGGATCAGTCTCCACTGAGCAGAGGCATCAAAGATGCTTATACTAACAGTGACCTGAGCTGAAGCACCACACAGTGCAACACAGCTCTGGACCTTGGACTGATGTGATGATTCCTCTGGCTCTGAGTCTAACCGTGGCTCTGCCCCGCACTCTGGTGTGCAAGGAATAAAGGACTAAGTTTGTTCTGGCTGCAGTTTCAGCAGTGAGTTTTCCCCCCCAAAGAAATCTGCCCTGTCTCAGTTTTCTTCTATCAAGGGTTCACCTTGCCCCCTTTCCACGTTTCACAGCCCCTCAGCCTCTTGCTTCTTTTCAGGTCCATCTCTTGTTCTCAATTCCTTTCTCCCCACCCACTCCCATGCCAATACTGCTCACAGGCCAGGGACAGTTTGTGTTCAGAGCACACCTTCTATCAACACCAACCTCCATCAGTGGCCAGCACTTCACCACAGCCTGGTATGAAAGGTTAGTTTGTTAACCTGTAGAGGTATACCATGAGTAAGGAAAGAGGTCAGGGAAAACCACTCCCATCTCCAGAGCTTTCCTTTCTGCAACATACAGCACAAAGCTTACTGGAAACCACTCTGGCCAGGGCGTTCCCCTAGCATGTGAAAATCCTCTTTAGGAAGAAGTCAGCCCAGGGTGAGTTACCAACTGAAATGCTGTGATGAATCTGTGGCGTAGGCTAAATGCAGGCTTGACTTGCACACCATCACCAGACATAGTTCTGAAATGCAACTACCATGCTCTTGTTAAAGGTCCACTAAATCCAGCAGCTGTTCCTCCTGCTTTAATGGTAACTGTATATAAAACCCATGTAAAGCAGAGACAGGAGTAAGCAAGAGCTTATGATGGGCAGCCTAACACCATACAGCCCTGCCAAGTAACCAGTTAAATCACAGGGTCAGTTGCACAGATGAGACTAGAGGCAAGAAAAACTGGACAAGCACTGAGTAGGTATGTAATGGAGCTGAGCAAGAGCTGAGTAAATCAAAGAAGAGAGCAAAATGAGTGCCTCTGGTTTGGCATCCAGCAAGCCTGCAGTGCAAACGTGCAGAAAGCTCCACACACTGAAGCGCTCTGTGCATCTGTTACAGCCTGACAAGTCAGCTGTGGGTACACCCAGCTGATGCATCGCTGATACCACAGAGCTGTTCCTAGAGGACTGTTGAGCTGTGGGTCAGGGGTAGCACAGGCAGTGTCACCGCCCTGGCAAGCTGGGAACACAACAGGGTTTAAACTTGTGTGATCATTTAGTTACTGAACACACTGTGGTGTGAAACACTGGAAGAGACACCATCTCCTCTGTCTATCACAAGAGAGGGAGGACAAGAAGTGCTCTGACATTTTGGCATTAAGCCAGCATCAAACTGGGCAAAAGAAACTCCCTACACTGGACTTTGGGGTAGGAGGAAGACAGCTCAGTGGTAGCCAGCAGAGTCTGACTTGACTGCCAGCTGAGTCAGGCATAGTGCAACAGGGAGAGAAAGGCCCAGTGGCATGCAGGTGAGCCAATCTTTCTCCAGCTACTTGTGCTTTGTGGCACCTGTGACCAATACACTTGCACTCAAACTAGTGTGAAGTCTGTGTGATGTGCATCACTTGGCACCTCTGCTGAAAGAGTGCCAAGAGGAGAAAGAAGTCACGTGGCACCCAGTTGTGAGCTGGCACCAGAAGTGATGGGAGAAAAAGAAAATCCCCTGGAGGTAGCAGCAACTATCTTTGCTGATGCAGTGCAAAGGGACAGTGGTGCTGGCAGAAGGACTGCTTTGGGATTTGGGAGTATTTGCAAGGGAACAAAAAGTTTGCTGGGAAGTGTGAAATTGTACAATTGACTGCTAGGCAGTAGCAGGGAAGGAAGAGGAAGGCAGGGGTCAAGGAGGACACGTAAGGATTACCTTTGGAGAACCATTGCCTAGGCCATTTTCATAGAGTCCAAAACTGCTTCAGGACAGTAGTACTGCAGATAGTCAAGTATGTCAATAAACCAATACAGAGTTCACAATGCAGGCCTGTGATTCTCAAACTTACATAGAGAGCTGTAAAAGCTCCATTCCCAAGTTAGCCACAGCTCAAGGTGACTCACATCCTACACCAAGACTGCTTTTAGCCTACTTTCAGCCCTATTCCACCACAGATACACTTTCCCCTCTCCCTATGGCAGACTTTCCATAGCAGAGTTATGAACATTAGTGATTTTCATTCATACCCACAGTTTCCAGTTCCCCCATGAGACCCACCCCCTGAGTCAGGGACATAAAGATCTGCATAACAGCTATAGTCCTGGTGCAAGTCCTCTCAGCTATTCCATATGTCCAGTAGCATCTGCTATGGCCCAAAATAGGTTTTTACACTCTCCAGGCTTTGAAAACATTGTCTCAGTCCCCACAACATTCCCAGTGCTTTACCAGCAGTGCAAGAACACATCTCAGCTAAAAGGAGGGAGAGTATCAGAAGATGTTCTTGGACAGATTTGTGCTATGTGATGTAACAGGGCATAACCCAGAAACACAAAGTATCTTCTTGGGGGGAGGAAGTTCTCGGTTTCTCTGCTGTGGGCAAACCAAGGCAAAAACAAGCACATGGCAAAACATTTGCCAAAAGCTGAGAAACTGAAGAGCTGCTAAGATTTTGTGGTTCAAAACCCAGCCAGGAGAAGGGTAGTTGAGCACAACCAACCTTGACACACTTACCGAGAGGGGGAAGGGCCCTGCTAGATGTCACTAGACCACGGGGGACAGGGAAATCTTTCACTTTATTTGTGATCTCCAGGTGGACGGCTGGGCTGCAACAGACACCCCTCTGCAACACATTGGGCAGAGGAAAAGCAGCTCAGTCTCAAGAGGAAGTAGAGATTCTCACTGAACCCAGGGACTGCTGGGGTCAGTGTGAAAAAAGAGACAGTGCTTAAGCTGTATTGTCAGACGTTCGGGAAAGACAAAAGCAAATGCCAGCCCCCTGCCTCCTGTGAAAACGATTAACAACGCCTTGAAAGAGTATGTTGGTTTTCTCTAAGGAAAATTTCTTGGGAAAACAGAGCAGACACAGCATTGTTTGTCTGTACATAGGGCCCTGGCCACATAGTCACAAAGTTAGCCCCACCCAGACTGTTAAACCTTAATGACATGCCATATTAAAGCCTCAGGTTGGCTAGTGGTGGGAAAAGATAGAAATCCTGAACTGAAAAGATGTCAAAAGCCAAATCCTAGACAACACTGTACCAGTCCTGTTAACTTGAAGTGTCTTTAAAAGCAGCACCCGTGTTGCTCAGATTGGGAAGCCTCTCCACAGACTGTTCAGCAGCACTTGGTGTTCCCAGACAGTGCTCATCCTTTTGTTTTCAGATCAACACCATATTTCAGCTTAAAAAGTTTCATTGTAAGTGCTCAGTCACAGGCTATCAGCTGTCCTACATGACATGCTGACTAGCTCTGCCCCTTGGCCTGCAGGAAACAGTTGCTAGAAAATTACCCAACGTGGGATAAAGCAAGGTGTTGCTACTGGTCTTTAGAAACAGTGATTATCTAGGTGGGGGAAGCATGGACATAGAAAATCTTTACCCACCAGGAAGGAAAAGAAAATTAAGCAACCAGTTAGATCCAGAACTAAATGCCCCTACCAACCTGCAGGGCATACTGCAATCAGCAAAGGAAGTCTAAGCCCAAAGAACTAAATGGAAGGCACCAAGTATAAAGGCTCATTGTTTCATCCACATCTGTGTCTTGCAGTGTGTACTAAAGTGTCACTCATTTCAGACCCCTGTGCACTCTCTATTATCCACACTGGCTGTAATGCCAGCCCCAAATCTCTGCAAAGCTAGGTTAGTAGACTGGTTGCAAGCAGGGGAATTGAATGCTTTCAGTCACTGGAAATGAGTGGAAAGAAGAGTCAGGCTGTATGTGTGGGTGGGGAGGACAATGAAATCGTATGAACAGTGAAACTATAGCTCCAGAGGTGCACAGAAACAGAGCTTCTATGCATATAAGCAAAGCTCAGGAAGAAGCCAGGGCTGCACTCAGCATAGGCCAAAGCAACTGTGAAGAACAAACATGCTCCAATAGCAAAGGATCCAGCCCTCCTATTCAGCAGGTAGCAGGAGACCCTGCACATCTGTGACCCTAAGCATCCACTAGAAAGGAGCCCATTATCCTTGGATGTCCACAGGTATCACGTTGCTGTAAGCCCAAGAGCAGATCCTAGCACATCAACTTTCAAAGCTATCAGGGGTCCAAAATAGGAGCAGGGTTTTTTAGGCTTTTCTGGTTTGGTTTGCTTGGGGTTTCTCAAGAGAAAAACCTGGAGAGATAAATTCTTGAAAGTTGTCAGGAATACCCGAGGGGATTCCAGCTCTCACGTATGAGGAAAACTATGTGCCATTGTGACCGCTGCAGGTCCCAGTTCCCCTACTTTAAAGTTACCATGTGAGCTGCCATCCAGTCTTTGGAAACAGAGCTGTAACTAATGTGAAGTTTTAGGCCAAAAAATCAAACGCACAAGGACTGAAATGAGGAAGGTGGTGGAAAGTCCCAAGAGAGAGACAGGCCACTGTTTGTCCTAAGCAAAAGAGCTTGTTGAGGGTAAGAGATGTAGTCCTACACAGGGAGAGAAGGCATCATTTCATTTTAATCAAGACAAAGTGATCCCATACAAATAGAGCTCCTTAAAAGCAAGCACCCAATCAAAATGCACGTAAGTTCTATTCAGCAAGAGGACCTTGAAGTACATTTATTTACCTAATTTTAAATCCAGACTATTTTCTTTTTAACCCCAAGGGGAAATTTGGATCATGGGAGTACAAAACTGGCTAAGTACACATTGCAGTTAAGAATCCGAGTGCAAGAAGGAAACCAAACTCTCAAACCTAAGTGCCAACCTTGAAGCCATATTTGCTCCTTTCATAGCTGTGTCTTTCTCCAAAGTCTGCACTCAAAATGGCCATAAAGTGCATGGATGGCTTTTAGGATAGAGGCAGAGAGCAGGATCACAAGGCAGTTAAATTTGATCGTCCTGTGAGTGAACATGGTGGAATATCCCAAGTCACAACCTTGGCTTGACTCAGTTGCTTCTCCATGGTACCACCAGCATCCTCTCTCTTCCACCCAATTCAGTGGACACGATCACAGAAAAGCTGAAGCTGGAAGCAACTTCACCTGGTCCATCCTACCTGTTCTGGCAAGGTTACCTACAACTGTCTGCCCAGGTTATCTTTATGCTCCTAAGCAGCAGCAGGCTAAGAATGAAGTGCCAAAGCACCACGTCCCCACACGTCACCCAATACTTTCACCTCCAGACACATAACCAAGAATGCTAAACCCATCTTTTCCAAATCCCATTTCAAGGCAAATTATTTGCACAGCTGGAAGATAAAGCACAAAGCCTCTCACTACACAGTCTTCCCCTTTCCCTCAGAAATGATGTTTTCAGGCTGTGCCCGCATGTACCATTCCACCCAGGCCCCATCATACACAGCAACGTCTGCTTTGCCACAGAGGTAAGCCCCCAGTGCCACATGGCAGGCAGTGACTCCAGAGCCACACGTGGCTACCACAGGCTTTGAGAGGTCCACCTTCTTCTCCTGGAACAGACTGCGGATCTGCTCAGGGGTCTTCTCTAAGCCAGACTCTGTGAGGAAATCGGTGAAGGGAATGTTCGTTGACCCAGGGACATGACCAGGCTCAATTCCTGGAGGAAAAGCAATAAGGGTAAGAGTTAGTCCCTATTGCTTGGGACAAATCCATCACAAAATGCACTGTCTGTTCCACCAGGAGGAATATTTGTTGTGTAGTGTATTTTGTTAAAACAAACAATTTCTTTTTTGTTAACTTTTGCTTTACTAGATTACTCAGGAAGGATGACTTTAACCTTCAGGTTACCACATAGATGCACAAGTTCTGCTCTTCCTCCCAGTCCCCTCCACATCTTCCCTGCATCAGAGCAACCCACTCTGACAAGGCACTGACTGAAGCACCTCTTCCCCCTCTGAGGGGAAAAGCAGTACAAAACCATGAAGAAACAAAGAAGTATCTTTGAGGTGTACAAAAGCTACATTCCTCAACCCAGTCCCTCACCAGAAATTAAAATTAAGGCACCTTCCCTGCTCCTGAATTTTCAAATGATCCCTTGCTTGTCAAGAGGAGGACAGGTGGACACACTGGCTCAAGTCCCTTCTCAGAATGGACAACATATTGCTCTTCACTACCTCTACAGGATTCAAAATGATGGGCACCTTAACTGAAGAGCTTTTTTATTATGCCAGAGTCCCATGAGGACATTACCATCTCGGGGCTCTGGCTCTACTCCCCGGAAGCGTCCTGCAGCACGTGCATCTACTAGCTGGAAGCGGTGGGAATCCAAGTTCTCTATGACGTCCTCGTATGTTTTCACCATGGACTTGTCCAAGGAAGCATGGAACTCGGCAGGAGCCACCTGGCTTTTTCCAGAGGTCAGAGCATGCCCCTCTCGCTGCCAGTTCTTCAGGCCACCATCCAGAAGGGAGACAGCTTCATGTCCAAAGGCCCGGAACATCCACCACACCCGGGGCGCTGAGAAGAGGCCTTGGTCGCTGCCATCATACACCACAACGTGGGAGTCATTGCCCACGCCCAGCTTCCCCACGTACTCAGCAAAGTCCTCTGCCTTGGGCAGCATGTGATCGTAGGGAGAAGTGCGGTCGCTGCACTGGTCGATGTCGAAGAACACCGCACCAGGGATATGGCGCTCCTCAAACTCCCGCTTTGGGTCGCGCTTCATTTTGGGCAGATACCAGGATGCATCCACGATTCTCAAGGCCAGACCAGCTTGCTTGGACTTGATGGCTTCTGAAAGCCATTTTGCAGACACCAGAGCACGGTACAGGAGCTGCTGCGACATTGTTCCAGAGTTCTGGCTATTACCCGACTCCTGAGGGCTGCCTGAAGCCACCTGGCTGCAAAAGTCACAATGTCACAAATTGGAGACCAGCCTCACAAATGGAAAATCACACATCGTGGGATCAAAAACATTGCACTGTACCGAGACGCTGGCTCAGCTTACAAGTAAGGGGTCTGAAATGCTCCAGCACAGAAAATAAAGTTTCGCTGAGCTCGGCCCAGCTCTTGTCCCGAGTGGGACAGTCACAGCAACAGTCCTGCCCTGCACCCAGCCTCCCCGAGCCCACCTGGCCCCTCCACCAACCACCTGTCAGTCCTGACAGCATTCAACGGGGAAAGAAGACTGCCGCAGGCACCCTAAACGGGATGAGGCAACTACGACCTGCCCTACAAGAGGGGCCCTGACCCGCTGCTCTCCATACCTCGAAGCCGAGGTCTTGCCGGGGGCGTGGCGCCCCCCGCCCGCCACAGGCTGGACCCTCGCCGCCTCCCGCTGCGGCCCGTCTCTCCCCGGACACCCCCACCCTCGGCGGCTGCGGGACCGAGGCTTCCTCCGCTCTGCGGCGCGGGAACGAGCGGGGCCGGCCCGCCACACCGACCCGTACCTCTGTGCTGGGCCTCAGAAGAGCAGCACCCGCCCTCCGGCCCCGCCAGCTGGGGGGACGGGGGGGAGGCGGGAGTCGGAGCCTTCCCAGCGGGCCGGTCCCGGGCTGTGCCGCCCGCCCTCGCACCGCCTCCTCCGGCCGCGCCTCCCAAGCCGCGTCGTGTCCGTGTGTTCCCCCCCCCGCCGCCATTTTGCGTGTGTGCCCTCAGCGGCGGCGCCCCCTTTCGGCCTCGACCCTCTGAGATGGCGTCGCAGGTGCTGAGCCGGCCGCTGGTTACGGCCAAATGGCTCTCGGAGGCCGTGCGGGCCGGGCGAGTGGGGGCGAGCCTGCGGATACTGGATGCCTCCTGGTACCCCCCGCAGGAGCGAAACGCGCGGCAGGAGTTCAAGGAGAGCCATATCCCCGGGGCATCTTTCTTCGACATCGAGGAGTGCCGGGACCAGTCCTCCCCCTATGACTTCATGCTGCCCAGCGAGTCCCACTTCGCCGACTACGTCGGGCGCCTGGGGGTCAGCAACGACACCCACGTGGTGGTGTACGACGGGGACGCGCTGGGGACCTTCTACGCCCCCCGCGCCTGGTGGATGTTCAGGGCCTTCGGGCACAAGGAGGTCTCCGTGTTGAACGGCGGCTTCAGGAACTGGGTGAAGGAGGGCCACCCCGTCACGGCAGAGCTCAGCCAGCCCACCCCCGCTGTCTTTAAGGCCAGGCTGAACAGGGCCTTGCTGAAGACCTTTGAGGAGATGGTTCAGAATGTGGGGTCTCTGAAGTTCCAGGTGGTGGATTCCCGCCCCGAGGGCCGGTTCCGGGGTATTGAGCTGGACCAAGGTAAAGGAGTTGGGAGCAGCACCTGTGCCTTGCACCACGGTGGGATGAATGTCAGTCCTAGCCTGGGCATAACAGCTCGTCCTGGCCAGCAAACAGATTTCCCTAATGCACAGGCATGTGTCAGCCTTAAGGGATCCATAGGTGACCATTTGGATCCTGTGTGCCCTCACAGAATGCTTGTCTTGTAGCTGGTTGCAAAGCTGCTGGAGGAAATAGCAGTGAATGTATGGAGTCAGGTTACAACAGGATTCCCCATCCCACACCCTGCAGAGGTTAATCAGAAAGCAAACACAGGAGGTGAGTGCTCCCAGGGGGTTGTTCAGGGTCCTATCTAACACTAGCAGACACACACAAACTATCAGTATTCATACAGGCACTTCTCACCATAATGAATGCACCAGCAGAAGCCCAGCTTTTAGTCAGTGCAGTAACCCAAGGGACATTTTCCTTCTTGCTCTGGTTTCCAGCAAATACAGAACTTGCTTGAGCTGATTTACTCTTTGTCATTAAATCTAACAAGCTTAAGAAAGCCCCAGACCCTTCCCACACATGCACCTTTAACTTGGTTACAAAACAAGACCGTTTCAGCCACTGACATAAAAGAGTGGCAGTAAGAGTTGAGTTTCATTCCATCATCCCTGTTAGGGGTTCTCAGACATTTCCCCCCTACTAATTCAGTGCTTCTCAAAGCATTTCACAGATTTACTCCTGCCATTTTTACAGTTTTACAAATGGGCACCAAGAGGCAGCTAAACAGAGAGAAACTCAGCCTAAGCAAGGGGCTGCAGCCAGCGCCCATGGGTGATGTTAAGAGCGACCTTCAAGCCTAGTCCTGCCTAACCGGGGGGCCACCAGGCCCCCCGGCCTTTGATCTCACTCCCATTCACCCAGTGTGCACCATGGGGACTCACCAGTGACGACAGGAGGAGGATCCCATTGCCCAGTTTGGCACAGCTTAGGGCTTCTGGCTTTCCTGAGATGGAATAAAAAGGGGAGTGGGCAGGGAGGGCAAAGTGGTCACACCTGGAGTGGGAGGAGACTCTTAACAGAACCCAGGTGCTCTGAATTTGGGGGGTGAAAGGGGAAAATGTGGTGTGGGGTGAGAAAGGGGCAGGTATGATGGAAAAAGGGAGGTGGTGCTGAAAGGAGGGAGATGGCAAAGCTGGAAGCCCATGGCTTGGACAGGGGCACTGTGCTGGGTTAAGAACTGGCTGGATGGCCAGGCACAGAGAGTGGTGGTGAATGGTGCCACATCCACTTGGCAGCCAATCACTAGTGGTGCCCCTCAGGGATCAGTGCTGGGCCCAGTCCTGTTTAATATCTTCATTGATGATCTGGAGCAGGGGATTGAGTCTAGCATCACTAAGTTTGCAGATGACACCAAGTTGGGAGCAAGCATCTGCTAGAGGGTAGAAGGGCTCCACAGAGGGACCTGGACAGACTGGATAGATGGGCACAGTCCAATGCCATTAGTTGTAACAAGTCCAAGTGCCAGGTTCTGCAATTTAGCCACAACCATGCCATGCAGTGCTGCAGGCTGGGGACAGAGTGGCTGGAGAGCAGCCAGGCAGAGAGGGACCTCGTACTGGTTGACAGCAGCTCAGCATGAGCCAGCAGTGTGCCCAGGTGGCCAAGAAGGCCAATGGCATCCTGGCCTGTATCAGGAATAGTGTGGCCAGCAAGACTAGGGAAGTCCTTCTGCCCCTGTACTTAGCACTGGTTAGGCTACGCCTTGAGTACTGTGTCCAGTTCTGGGTTTCTCAATTTAGGAGAGATGTTGAGGTGCTGGAACGTGCCCAGAGAAGAGCACCAAGGCTGGTGAGGGGGCTGGAGCACAGCCCTGTGAGGAACAGCTGAGGGAGCTGGGGGTGTTTAGCCTAGAGAAGAGGAGGCTCAGGAGAGACCTTATTGCTCTCTACAACTACCTGAAGGGAGGTTGTAGCCAGGTAGGGTCAGCCTCTTCTCCCAGGCACCCAGTGACAGAACAGGAGGACAAAGTCTCAAACTGCGCCAGGGCAAGTTTAGGCTGAGTATTAGGAAGAAGTTCTTCCCAGAGAGAGTGATTGGCACTGGAATGGGCTGCCCAGGGAGGTGGTGGAGTCACTGTCCCTGGAGGTGTTTAAAAGGGGGCTGGATGAGGCACTTAGTGCCATGGTTTAGTTAATTAGAAGGGTTAGGTCATAGGTCAAACTTGATGATCTGGAAGGTCTTTTCCAGTCTGGTTAATTCTGTGATTCTGTAAAATGTGTGGTCTGTCAACCTGTCTCTTTTGGATGTAACAGAAACAAAAATCAATTTTGTTACCTCAGTCAAACTCTAGACATGCAAGCAGCAGGGGTGGGAGAGGTTCTGCACAGTGGGGACAACTGTTTCAGCAGTGTGCCTGGAATGAAATTCAAGTTAGTTGTTATAAGCTGCCCTTAGTGTGTAATTTAAACCTTGGCATATCCTAGAATAACCTCTCATCCAAAAGGAAATCACAGAAATGACTTCAAAAGAAATGCAGAGTTTCGAAAACAAAGCACAGAAAAGCTCAGCAACAGTTGTTTGAGTCCAAGTTGAGCTACACACTGCAGGAGCAGGTGTGCAGCAGGCTTCTGCTGCTGCCCTGAGGTAGTGCTGCACTGCTACCTCTCCTGCCAGTTGTCATTATGTTGTGACTGCTTGCTTATGTGTTTGCTGCAGCACAGGCGTTGAGTGCGATGCTGTCCTGAAATTAATTTCAGCATCCAGACCTCAGGAGTGTTTGGCTGTGAATGGCTCTGTACACATGGCTCACATAAGTGAGACCCTCCAAGCACACCTGACTTTTGCAGAAGATGGGAGAGGTAATGACAGTGACAGAGGAAGCATTGCAGAGGCAGGGAGACCTAGGCTTACCACTTAACTCTGTTTCTTCCTCTACTGCAGCCCATCAAAATGAAGGTTGGATTTAACCTCAAGACATGAATAAAATGCTCATCACTGGTAGCAGGTGTATTTCTCATTCTCTTTCCCAAAGTGAGAGCTGTCACCAGGTGACAAATACTGCAGCCCTTGTCAGCATCTTGAAAACAGTTTTTTTTTCCTCTCCTTTGAAATGAGTCAGCATGGGAACAGTTTATTTGTGGTGGTCCAGTTTTGCTTCTCACAGCAGATCCAGCAATGTAAGCACTCCAGCTGCAGCTGCTTCTTCCACATGAGCTTGACAGCCTTCTGAACCAAGCTAGCCAGTAGCTGTAGCACAGCCAGCAGTGGGTAAAAGACAGTGCTTACACCTCAAAGAGCAATTTGAAATCAATGCTGATTAATTACAGGGGTCAGCCAATCAGGGAGGAGAAAGGTTGCCTGCAATTTAGAGAAGAAGAATGGTCTTAAGGTTAAGGAACTTTCTGCTTTCTCAGGTGATTTCAGTTTAATTATTGCCTCAGCTCATGACTTCCTAATTAAGTCAATTAATCTCTCCCATGAACTCCATCTCTAGAAGAGGCTAATTTCAGCTGACTCTTTTGCCTCTTTAGTTTTTCAATTCCTTGTGGTAAGAATTAGTTGTCCCTGGTTTATTTTTATGCAGCAGCTGCCTCACTGAGTTTTAGAACTCTCTAGCATTTAAGCACAGCTAACTTTTAGTTGCTGGGAAAGGTTTACCTAGATTGCCAGGATGGGAGAAAGATGGACATTTTTTCTATATGCCAGATCTCATTGGTCTTAAATGCAGGTATTGCTTTGGATGAAGAAGCTTGGATGTTCCTGCATGTTGTGCAACATAAGCTCATTGTTTCTGGAGGAGCTGGCAGCTCAGGCCTGCTCACTAGCTGTGATTCAGCAGTGGTCCAACCAGGTCCTGCATGGGCTTGCTTGCTCAGGCTCTGTAAAGTGCAGGTCTGTGGTACCAGCCTGAACTGAGATAATCCAGAGGCAGAAGTTAAAAATGATGAGATGATGATTACTAGTGCTGACTCTCTCTGAGTACTGAGCACTGAAAGCTGAGCAGCAAGAACCATAGCTGAACAAGTACATAAAAGTTATAAATGTGTGAATTCTTTCACAGACACCTGTGAAAAGAGGAGAAAGTTGCCAGACAAGAAATTCATCATCTTAAAAACTAAAGTCCATTCATTTCCAGTCCCTGAGTAGCACATACACAGCTCTTTGCCTGTTTTCCTAGCTTCCAGTCTTCCCTGCCCCAAACATAAAGCTTCTGTTCATGCTGAGTGTGCAGTGGGAGTGAGAACGAAATGTTGGACAAGGGAGGTTATTCTTCCCCTGTGCTCAGCACTGGTCAGGCCACACCTTGAGTACTGTGTCCAGTTCTGGGCCTCTCAATTCAAGAGAGATGTTGAGGTGCTGGAACATGTCCAGAGGAGGGCAACAAAGCTGGTGAAAGGCCTGGAACACAAACCCTATGAGGAGAGGCTGAGGGAGCCAGGGATTTTTAGCCTAGAGAAGAGGAGGCACAGGAGTGACCTCATTGCTGTCTACAACTACCTGAAGGGACATTGTAGCCAGGTGGGGGGTGGTCTCTTCTCCCAGGCCTGACCAGCAGTAGAACAAAGGGGGACAGTCTCAAGTTGTGCTGGGGGAAGTATAGGCTGGATGTTAGGAGGAAGTTGTTGGCAGAGAGAGTGATTGGCATTGGAATGGGCTGCCCAGGGAGGTGGTGGAGGCACCGTCCCTGGAGGTCTTCAAGAAAAGCCTGGATGAGGCACTTGGTGCCATGGTCTAGTTGACTGGATAGGGCTGGGTGCTAGGTTGGACTGGATGATCTTGGAGGTCTCTTCCAACCTGGTTGATTCTGTGATTCTGCTCTTCTCCAACTGGAATTTGCAGCTAGGAGTGGACCAGCTCTACTTTGACCATGAAGTGATACTCAAGGCACAACATGGAGAGTGAGAGACTTTACCAAAGTCTGCTGTCCATGTGACAAGGTTGACAAATGTCAGCTACCAGATTTAGCATGGTGGCCCTGCTAGTCTTAGAGTCAACTTTTCTGTCTGTACACACAGAGAGTATTTTGGTAGTGGTGGCAAAGGCTTATTGATCTGACTGTGGAGACTCTCAGGGAGCTGGCTAGGACCAAGCTTGGAAGTGTTCCTTCCAGTGAAGTCACAGTAGGTTAGGTGAGGTCACTAATGGTGGTCACACAGTGTGTATGGAAGAGAGAGATTGAAAAGGAGGCAACAGAGGAGGAAAACTGTTCCATTTGGAAAGGAACAGCTATCTGCAGCTAGCCAGTTCCATGACCACGGGGAGTTAAATGTGGATAAGGCACATCTTTTATCTTTTTGACATTAAGCTTTCATCACAGAAGGAAAGGCTAGGGAGAAGGGGCTGTAGTCTTAGTTAGCTAAATAGCCAACAAAAAAAAAACAAACCAGAAAATAATATTTAAGCAGAGAATTTTAACAGATGTGGAAAAGGGGATTAAACAGTAAAGAAGGTAACATATCACAGGTTACAGACTGTAGGGGAGGATTGCCAGGAGCCAAGCTGAGTGAGACTTGGCAAAAGGAATTAAAACAAATAACAAAGACTGCTGGAGCACATTGAATAAGAAGAGAATGAGGAGAGGAGTAAATAGGGTTGCTCTGCAGTTAGCAGGGGTTCCAGATGAAAGACTGTTTGTGTACAGCCTCACAATTATCCTGGATCTGTGCTACCATTTCATTTTTTTTTTCCTGAGGATAAGTCTGCAGAGTAGGGCAGGAGTAGCAAGAAAAACACAGAAGTGAAAACAGTCATTTCTGCAGAGATAACCAGAAAGTGTCCATGTGTTCCAATCTGTGAGGCAGACAGTATCCATCCCAAATACGTGTCAGAAATCAGTCATGACATTGCAACTTCATAAGGCAAGAATGTAATGAATATAGTCAAGAGTATGGTTCAGCTGGACAAAAACACTAGAAAAAGCTTGTATTTGAATTTGGGATAGGAGGCACAGCACAACTTAGGTGACTGTTGATCTGTTACTGGATAGACTGGAAAATCTTCAGGAAAAATTATTTGAACTGAAGAGAAAGTGGAATAAAATATCTTGGTAAACTAACACTGCAGCTAAGTGCCAGCAGAATTGGTGTGCCAGATGAAGAACATGGTTCCCATTTCTCATGCCTGCCTGCAAATGATGTCTGAGCTTTTCTGACCATCAGAAGCACCTGTGAGCTGGACTTGCTCCATTTGGACTTTGTTAATGCTGTGGACATATTATCAGAGGGGCGGTTATTAGTTCAAGGGGAGAAAAGGACAAACAGCACAAGTACTGCTGGATTCCCGAAAGAACTGACTGAGAGGGAGGTAAGAATAGCTTGTGCTGAAAGCAGATCTGTGGGGCTGGAAGTTGCAGGCATGGGCCACCATTATGCTTCTGTGTTTTATTTCATCTTTTACTGAATCATGCAGGCGCTGAAAATAGAGAGCTGCTACTGAAATGTGCTGCTGGCACAGCCTCGGGAAGGTTTAAATGATCACTAGGGGACTGTTATGTGAGGTACCACCTGCAGGGATGGAAGTGACAAAGTACAATGCTGCGGAGAGCAAAGCTGGATGCTTAATAGTCTAAGTGCTCCTTGCCCGTATTTTCTCTTGCAAGCTGAAGAGACACATTTGGAAGGAATAGAAGAGGGGAAGACTTGGATGAATTAGTCAGGTGCAAGAACCTCAGATGCAGTTTCGCCTTGACAGCAGCAATTATTAACCTTCTGTCTGCCAGCTGATATGCTAGGAAATGCCACTTCTTATCCAGAAGTCTGGAGGCCACCTAGAACTGTGTCTAGGGTAGCTGAGGCAGTGCAAGATGTATCTAGGTTACAGCCTACGGCATAGAGGCTGTTGGGAATGCTGAGTGCTCACCATCAATACTTTGGAGCTGTAACAGAAAGGCAGAAAAAACATTTCTGCCACAGAGCAATGTTGGCTCAAGGATAAATAATGTATGGACCAAGTGTGATGAACTTAGGAGGAATATTAATTTCCAGGGTTCACATGAGCAAGGAGGTGCCTCAGCAGGAAGTTTCGTAGCAAGAATCCAAACTGGCTCTGAAATGGATTATTTTATGAGAGAGATCCCATACAGTGACCGCTGTAACAGCTGGGTGCCAGGCTCTGTAAGCCTTGCACTTTGTTCCTGGAGTTTCTAAGGGCAGCTGCATGTGCCTGACATGGAGTATACTTTATGCGATGCGAAGCAGGAGCAGATGCATCCTCTCCCCTGATCAAATCCCAGCTGTGGCCAGCTTGCCTTTCAGTCCCCTCTTTCTCTGCTCTTGTCCCAGCAGGGAAAGCTGATAAAACTTCCTCAACCACTCAAGAGCACTTCTTATACAGTCCAAGGGGTTGTGGCTGTGCAGTGTCAGCTCCTTTAGCTGAACACCCACATGCATGAGTAATCTTGGAGGTCTCTTCCAACCTGGTTAATTCTGCCTCTTTCCCTGAGATCAATTACCCTAATGGTAAGTGGAAAACTGTCAGAGAAACAGATTAATATTTATGTCACTTTCCCAGGGCTGTCCTAGAAGTTCAAACCTAGCAAGAACCATTCCCTGAAATGCGTTTTCAAAGTAGTATGTAAGGGTTCTTGCTCCAGTGAGTATTGCTCCAAAGCCTCTCAAAGTCACCAGACAAGGTTCTACTGAGTGTAATGGATTTTGACTAAGCCTATAGGGGCAGAGTTTGAATTTCAAGGGTGTGATGAAAATCTTAGCCATCGTATTTTTATATCTACTTCTCACTGAAGACCTTGTTCTGGAGATAACAGCTTTGAACTTGCCTGCAGTTGTCAGTTATTCCAGTAGAAAAATGGAACACATGCTGATTTCATCTGTGCAGTGGATAAAAAGTGATACAGAATCCAAATTCTCACTTCTCTGACCCCACTGCCCCAGGATAGCTGCCTCAGCAGTACTGTGGCTGCAAAAAAGGTTGCTTAACTTTTCTGAAATACAATTTTAAGGTGACACAGGAATAAACTGTGAACAGATAACTCACAAATTCCACACTTACTGCTTCTGAAAGCTGTGTCACTCCATGCTGCTGGTGTAGCTGGGGAAGGTCAGAACTGCACTGCTGCATTCCTCTTTACACAGATACCCTTAATGCCTGTGTTGGACTCTTTTCTGTGGTGGTTGATTCTTGTCACGTCTAAGGGCTTCTTTGAATCCCTGCTTCTCATTGATTAATGTCTCCTTGTTCCTGTTCCCTTTTTTTGTGTGCTCTTGCAGGGCTGGAATCTGGTCACATCCCTGGGGCCGTGAACATACCCTTCCACTCCTTCCTAACAGAAGCTGGCCACGAGAAGAGCATTGAGGAGATCCAACAAATCTTCCGTGAGAAGAAAGTGGATCTCTCCAAGCCGCTGACGGCCACGTGCCGCAAAGGCGTCACCGCGTGCCACATTGCCCTGGCAGCCTACCTGTGTGGCAAGCGTGATGTGGCTGTTTACGACGGCTCCTGGTCAGAGTGGTTCCACCGCGCTCCAGCTCACTACAAGGTCTCCGAGATGAAGCGCAACAAAGCCTAGAGGGGAAGCTGCTTTGTGGGCAATGAAACCTAGCAGCTGTCTCCAGTCCAGGGTACAGGGATAGAGGTGGTGGAAGTGAGAAAATAAAACCCAGGTTAATTTATACTTTGCCTGCTTGTCTAAGATTGCTATCCATCTTTCTGCTTCTTACAGTGAATAAAATCTAAGGTGATGCATGTGAATAGTTGTCGTTCTTTTCTCTTGCCTGTGATCTGCTTGTAGTGGGTGGGGAAAGCAGCTTTGCAACGTGAAGGAAAGTTGAAGCCTTCTTTGAAGACTTTCAGAAATTCCTGTGGCCTAGTGAGAGCTCAGGTCCGTGATGGAGCAGAATGGATAAGAAGTCTGGGGTTAAAATACAGTGCTGGGTGCTGGGCACAAGTTGTAATTCTGTCATTGGCACAATGTCAAAGTCAGCCTTCTGCCAGCTAAACACCTTCCCTTTTCTAGTGTAAAAAATGAGGACACTGTCCCCTTCCTCTCTGGTAGGGGTTAGTGAGCTCATGTGGAGCATTTGGAATGCTGGAAGATCCAGTTCTGCTAAATCTATGGCTGTGTTACAGGAGCCTCCAAAAAATCCTGTGTATGTAATGGGAACTTCTGGGCACAGGTTTTTCATGAGGCATGAACCTTCTGCTCCCTACCTTGTTTGTTTTTTTAGTTAGCAGGGATCACCCTGATCTCTGCCATGTTTGTTCGTGTTACCATGGAGACCACAGCTTACAGACAGAGGACGAGTTGTCCCCTTGTGCTTCAGCCTGCATCCCACTGCTGTACCTGGACTTCAGCAGGACCTGCCTCCTTGTGCAAATCACTGTGGCACCACAGCAGGGATCATGGAGCAGGTGAGGGGAAGGTAGTTGTGGAATAGCTTTTGCCTCTTTCGGACAGACACAGTAGGCTTGAGACCATTTTTTATCACATCTGGTGGCTAATGAGGGTGGCATACCAATTCCTACACCTGTCTGAGGACATGAATTTTCTGCCTGGGTAAAACAACTCCATGGCTGCACATCAGGAGTGTTAGGCTATGCTAAGCATAACATTTTTGTTTGGTTTTTGTTTTTCTTCATTTATTCAGAAAGATCAATTTTAATCCTTTTTAGCTTTTTGATCAGCATAGGTCTTTCATGGTGTATTGCCTGTTGTCACTCACAGAGCTGGCACAGCAAAGAGCCATGATTCTGTGGCCTTTGTTGCCAAGGAGTATGGTCAAATGGCCTTAAACTCATTCTTGGCATCATGATGCAGGAGTCTCATAGCGGTGCTTTGACTTTGGACCTTGGGGCTCAGAAGTGAGATGAACAACAAACAATCACATCATACACAGTTACAAACTAGGAGGTAGGAACAGTTGCAGGTTCTGGTGTCACTTTGTCTGGGAGAAACTAGGGAAACAAAAGTTACCAATGGATGGGATCTGGGAAAGGAGCATACTGCATTGTTACACAGCTTCTTTGGAAGAAAGGAGGAAATTTTACATCCTCAGACTGGAAAGTTCTTTCCACTGAATATAGTAATCTTAAGAGCCAGGCACATTGTTGCATTAAGTAGGAGGTGGTAGTTAACAGTAGTTTATTTAGCAGCAAAGATCATGTGAGTGTTTGGCTCTTTAAAGGGAATGATAAACAATACAGAAAAGAAGCAGATTGTACCCTGTGAACCAGGGCTGGCTTCCTCGCTTCATCTCTTCTATCTCTTCACCTCACCTTGTTCTTAGGGTGGCAGAGGCTCTGTCTCTAATACCTTTGCAGGGCACACAGTGCTGACTCCTGGTGTTTAGTTGATACAGTGACTTCAGCATTCCAGTGCTGGAGCAGACCTATTGCTGTGAAGCTAAGGCACAAGCTGCTGGTTCAAGCCAACACCCCCAAGTTAACATTGAAGTGTTAGGCTCCCTGCCCATTAGCTGGTGTCTATTCCAATAACCAGCCTGAAGAGCAGAAGGTAAGTATGGATGTCATTGAATGATAAAATGGTTTGGATTGGACCTTGAAGATCATCCAGTTTCAGTCTCCCTGTCATGGGCCAAGACACCTCCTCCTAGACCCAGGTTGCTCAAGGCCCAACCTGGCATTAAACATTTCCAGAGCTGGAGCCTCTGCAACTCTGGACAACCTGTTCAAGTGCCTCACTACCCTCATGGTGGAGAATTTCTTTCTTAAGTCTTCTTCCAGTTTGAAGCCATTACCCCCTGTCTTGTCATAAGGGACAGTAAAGACTTTGCACAAGTCCAGGTAGACAACATCAACTGCCCTTCCCTTGCCCATCAATGCTGTTACCTGTCATAAAGGCCACAAGAGTTGTCAGGTACATTTTCCCTTGGTGAAGGCATGTTGGGTCCTACCAATCATGTACCTCAGCAGAGTTTCCAGGAGGATCTCTTCCAGGACCTTGCAGAGTGCAGAGGTGAGAGTAACTGGCCTGCAGTTCCATGGGTCTTTCCCCCCCCTTTTTGAGAAAGAAGGTCCTGTTTCCCCTTTTCCAGTCAGTGGGAACTTCACCAGGTTGCTGTTACTCTTCACCAGATTGCCATGTCCACGCTGTGTCACAAGGTAATTGGACAAATGCAAGCATACACCCCTGCCTGATCTATATCCCATTTGTCCTGCTGCTCACAGCAGGCTCACAATGACCAGACTCACTAGATGGGTCCTGCATTCAGCTGTAACCCATGATGGGTTTCACATGAGCTCAGCCTGTAGGGTCCTGCTGAGATGAGGATCACACTGTCAGCAGGACATGTCTGTGGGTTACAGTGACATTCCCTCTGAAGGAAAGATGGGAGCTGCCTTCTAGTGCTGCAAGCAACCTGCAAAAGCTGGAACCTTGTGACTGATGGATCAATCACATCAGCAGGTCTAGCAAAGCAGAGCAAGGGTTTGTCTGTGCCAGAACCAGGGAAGAAGCTCAGCATCCAGCCTGTCTCTCTTCCTCTGCATAGCAAGCACTGCACAGGCATTTCATTTGTCATCTCCTGTCCCTGTTTTTTCCTGGCTTTACACCAAGCTGTTGTACAGCACATGACAGGTCTGACACCTTTAGGTGCTCCAAAGTAAACCCCAAAAAAATTACTTTTTAATTTACTTTTTTCTCCATTTTGGCTTGTGTCTGCACCACTGCCTGTGAGAGCCTGCAGGGCAGTATTCCCCAGAGGCACAGCTTGGCCATGTTAGTACTAACAGCAAATATCCATTTGCCAGTGCAAGCAAACCCACCAGTGAAGAAGAGGTATTGGAGAAAGCCGTTTGGTGTATTCTTTGTGGCAGGTTGAAGGTAGTTTTCTGGCACAGCAGGGGGCTCTGTGGGTGGGATATTAGCAGATTCTAGAAGATATGTAGAGGGGTGGATTTGGGCTTCACTCTAGAGGACAGTGACACATTCCACAGACAGCCTTTCCCAGGTCCTTTTTTAAATTTGCTTTTCCATCCCCCCTAAATTTGTAAGGTTTCTGTAGCCAGGCAAAGTCTGAACTCAGCAAGGCAGAATAAAACAATGTGGTACCAGAAGGCAGTCCAGGGCCCAGCATTTCACAGAATTAACCAGGTTGGAAATGCCCTCTAGGATCATCGAGTCCAACCCAACACCTAACCCTTCTAATTAACTAAACCATGGCACTAAATGCCTCATCCAGCCTCCTTTTCAACACCTCCAGGAATGGTGACTCCATCATCACCCCTTTCTAATTCCCCACCTTTGGACCAGCCTTAGCTGTCCCATTGTCTCAGTTCTATTTTGAATTCCCAGAGACTCAAATACAGTTGATAGAACCAATAACAATTTACAGAGTGCCCTTCTCTCTTCCCCCTTCTTTCCCAAATGAAAAGGAATTAGATGGAGAGGAAAGGTAAGCAGACCCAAACAAATAATCTCACTGCAATTTGGAAGTTAAAGGAAGAAAAAGTTTAACAATAAATAAAAGGTATGTGAGGTAGGGAAGTCATAAAGGTGTAGGGAAGGGAAAATAAGGTACAAAACATGTAAATATACAACCAGACTTGATGGCAATGGGCTTTGTCCACCTCGTGGTGATGATGGCCACATGGTGAAACAATAAGCAGCAGGGAACAGAAATGGTGATGCAGGCAGAGAGTGAGAGCAGGAAGCCCCCCTGCTTTTATGGATCTTAGACAGGAAGGGGGAGTGGACTAAACCACAGTCACCTGGTAGTGTTCAGACCCACTGCTGGGGAGGGATCAAGACCACCTGGAGTCAGGTTCAAGATCACTCTCCCCAGGAGGGTTAACCCTGTACACCCATGCACTCACAATGCTTTCAGAAGCCACTGAGAGAGACTCAAGGACAGACACAGATCCCAGGGATAAGCCAGAGCTCATGAACTTTTGCGGGGGTGGTGTTATGGAGGGGAAATTAATTAATGTGAGATGATATTTTCCAATATTAATATCGTTTATTAGTTTTGATATTCAGGAGTCTCACCACCCCTGACCAGTAATTTTTAATGACAATTGGTTCTTCAGTGGTCATGGAAACATTTTACAGATAATAGAAACAACTTGCAAAAATATCTAAACATTAATTGGTGGACTGGAAGAGAAAATTCTTGTGGCCAAATACTGCTTGCAGTCAATACACCACTTGTCCACTAGATGGACTCAAGGAGCTCCTTGCTGCTTATGGCAGAAGGCAATGGTGAACTACAAGAGGCTTTAAGTATTTACTCACAACATATCATCTCCCAGCTCACATAGAATCATAGAGTCAACCAGGTTGGAAGAGACCTCCAAGATCATCCAGTCCAACCTAGCACCCAGCCCTAGCCAGTCAACTAGACCATGGCACTAAGTGCCTCATCCAGTCATGGGGCTAGCTACAGCTTCAGACAGTACCCAAATGCTTTCAGGGAAGCCTTGCCAACAAGGCTTCTGATTCTTCCCAGGCTTCAGAGTGCTGGCAAAGGAGGCAGACAATCTCCGACTTTGTCCTCTGACTCTTCTGGATGATCTGTGTATCTCCAGGACTTCCTCCTGTCCTGGCAGGAGACTTTCAGGTGCAGGCAGGATGTCTTGCGATGAGCAGTCTCAGCATGATATCAAGCTGGCTATGCAGGCTGGTCGTGCGGAGGCATTTAGAGCCTGTTCCTGGTAAACTTGAGGCAGTGGAGTTTCTAGGCAAACAATCAGGCAGTAAGGCTGTACACTGCCAGAAACAGAAAGCAATAGCAGCAGGCAACAGGCACAAATACAATGGCAGAGCACATTGTGTTTGCCTGCATATCTCCTTTTATCAATGTAGCTGAGCCTAATGGGCCTTTGGACACAGAAGAGCCAATCAGAATGGCAGTTAGCCAAGCTTGACCACATTAGGTGAAGCCATAGGCTTGCTTTTCCCAAATTTGGGTAAAGCATAGGCTTTGCACAAGGCAGGCAGAAGTTAAGTGTGTGTACCTTGTTTACCACAGGATGTAAATAAGTCTGAGCAGGCCAGAGTTTTTAGACTCAGTGGCTCCAGGTTCTTGGTCCTCTTTCCTACGGTTGCTTCATCTGAAAACAGAAGGAGGGAGAGCAGAAAAACATACCTAGGCAAGCCAGGACATGTATATATCAGGCCTACCACACCAGGTGGAAATGCCAGGACCTCGCTGCACTTAAGGAACATGGACTGACAGTGATTCCTTGACATTTGTCTTCTCAGGACCAGCAAGCTCTGTGCAAGGCAGAACTGACCACAGGAGAGAAAGGACTCACTGACAGTACTGAAATGTCAGAAACCTCCTTGAACCCTACATCACTCAGTGATTACAACCAGCTTGGTTTTAACCTGAGAGCAAATATCTTCCAAGGTGAGGAGCCTTACCTATGCCTGACCTCAAAGCTGGTTCCACCAACATTGCCTGGGCTCAGGGCAGCCATACTGCTTTGGGTAGAGATCTGACTGCAGGTAACCCACACTTTTCCCTCTTCTATCCACAGTCACTGCTTTTCCAGACTGTGGTGCCTGAGGAAGCAAAAGCTAGAACCTCCCTTTTTATGTATATTCCATTCCTTTATTTTCTCTCTCACTTTTTTTTTCCCTCAAGGTGTGAAAAGTGAAGGTGCATCATGGCCCCTGTCCTCCATGGTCAGAGCTGCCCAAACAGACACTATTTGCAATCTGGTGTCAGCTGTTCTCTCCAGTCCCAGGTCATCTCCACTTCCAATACTGACTGTGTTTGCCTTCAAGTTTTAGAGAAATGTCTTCCCACAAATCTATTTCCAAGGTCTCCAGGGATCCCACCATCTAAACAAATCCTGGGAACTCCGCATGCATCCCATTATTGTTACCATCATACCCAAGAAACTCTGAAATAATTGTCTCTGATTGCAGCATGAGACAGGATCCTCCTCCTTGTACAGTACATTCCATGGCAAGACCTAGCTGGGTATTAAAGCCTGCATTGTCCTGGGTTTGTGCAGTCACACAGAAAAGAAGGATATCTTTCCCCAAGGAGCTCAGAGTCATTATTAGCAAAGAAAGGATACAACAAAAGGGAAGGTGAAGAGTACAGGTTGAGAGATTAAGATACAGCCCCCTCAAATGGCTAGAAGTCAAGAGGGGATAAAAAGAGAAAGCACAGCTGGGATCTATTTGTTAAGTATTGCCATTGAAAAGGAGTTCAGGGAGGCCTGGAGTGGTAAGATGGTGCTTGTTGTGGAGCTGTGCTGCTGAATAGGAAGCTACATGAATGAGAGAATTCAACAGGAGGCAAGTGGGCACTTGATTAAAGGGGCACTGGGATGCAGACAAAGATGATAACTCGCAGCAGCTTCTATGCGTATCTCATACTTAAGGATGAAAAGCAGATAAGTTGGCAAGCACAAGGTCCCCCCTGGGTCATGATGAAGTTGTTATTCAGCTCTTAGCCACGCATCTGATGTCAACATAAGCCTTTTCTTGAGCTCTGGAAACTGCTGGTGTTGCTCCCCTGCTCAGTTCCTGGAGGGCAGTAGGGCGATTTCCACATACGCTTCCTTATTAGCTGTTGCTTGCAGGTGGCCCACTGCAGAGCCAGAGCTTGATGAAAGATTCCTACACACCTGATATAATTCAGAAGGCAAGCAGGGATCCCAAGGACTGGCATGGAAGGAGGACCGATGAGCTAGGTATGGCTTCTGCCAGGGAAATGGCTTCGCAGAATTCCTGAGATGAGTGTTGCTTCTGCCAAAGACAACGAATGGGTCTGGGCAAAGGTGCAAGGGACTTGAAATTGGCATTTTCTCAAGAGAGGAGCTTTACAGCTTGAGGGATAACAGCAGCAGAAGGGAGGCTGTAACTGAGCTGTGATCTGCCTTCTTCACAGGAAAATGGCATCGGAAAAATGCTGCGAATCTTAACGTGCAGAAGGCATTGAAGGACAAATGTGGGGAGAAAGCAAACAAGCCTTAGAAGAGGAAGTTTTAGAATTGGAGTGCATTCAACAAGGGATCATTTTCCTCAGCTATCTAATAAACCTCCATAGAAAGCACAAAACCATTGCTTACTGGTTGCCAACAGCAGGCTTGTTGCTGGTGCTCCCTCCGCCTCTCCACTGGGTTGTCTCTGAGGAGAGCAATGCAAGATAAACCTGAATGCAAATACCAGTGCAGAGGGATGTGGTGGTGAGTGAAGACCTTGTAGAAATTCATCATCTCAGCACATAAGGTGAAGTAGAACCTGCAAGTGTTGCATCACAGTATCACCAAGGTTGGAAGAGATCTCACAGATCATCAAATCCAACCCTTTACCACAGAGCTCAAGGCTAAACCATGGCACCAAGTGCCACGTCCAATCCTGCCTTGAACAGCTCCAGAGGCGGCGACTCCACCACCTCCCCGGGCAGCCCATTCCAGTGTCCAATGACTCTCTCAGTGAAGAACTTTCTCCTCACCTCCAGCCTAAATCTCCCCTGGTGTAGCTTGAGGCTGTGTCCTCTCGTTCTGGTGCTGGCCACCTGAGAGAAGAGAGCAACCTCCTCCTGGCCACAACCACCCCTCAGGTAGTTGTAGACAGCAATGAGGTCACCCCTGAGCCTCCTTCTCCAGGCTAACCAATCCCAGCTCCCTCAGCCTCTCCTCATAGGGCTTCTGCTCGAGGCCTCTCACCAGCCTTGTTGCCCTTCTCTGGACATGCTCAAGCATCTCAATGTCCTCAATGTAAGAGGGAGATACCTGGGGGGGCTGTGTGTGTGAGTGCAAGCTCCTGTTTGCCAGATTTGTAACACTTCAACAGCTGCCCAAGCAATCTGGAGAGGATGCACTGGGAATGAACCAGGTTTGCCCCAGAACCTGAGCACTGCCTACCTCTCCCTGTACTGAAGACTATGAAACTTCCCTACAGAGAAGCTTCAGAGCTGTATGGCACACCTGCCAAGGAACCAGCTCCTCCAAGCTGAATTCAGAGACTGAAATTCAGGCAGTTGCCAGAAGAACACCAAACAACAACCTGAGCACAATGTTGTATGATTGGCATCAGGTGCCTATGTGGAGGCTCTGTGCCTTCCATGCTAGTTTTGCTGTTGTATTTCAGCAATGTGTGAAGACAAATGGAAACTGACCTGAGAAGAGACATCAGGGTGTTCACTAAAGCCCACACTGTTTGCAGGCCAAGCCAATGTGAAAAAACCTCAAACTGAACAAAAAAACCCACATCCAATTGTGGTGGTAGGCCTGATATACCAAACATGGGCTTATCCATGCCCTGGCTTGCCCAAGTATGTTCTCCTACTCCAACCACTTCTGTGCTGGGGGAAGCAACAGTGGGAGGGCAGGGCAAAAGCCCTGGCATCACCTAGTGTGGAGAGGCTTGGCAAAGTGCCATTCTGTCTGGCCAATCTATGTCCAATGCCCCATTGGTATCACATTATCATCATCAGGGTTGGAAGAGACCTCACAGATCAACAATGCCCTAATTTTGCCTGCCTGGCCCCAAGCTTTCACCCTTTTGAGACTCATATTTTACTCCTTGATATGAACTGTCTGGGGGCAGAATTTTAGGACTGTTACTTCGCCTTCATTGGCTGGGGCTTAGATAACAATGTGCTGACTTCAGAAAAAGAGTGAAAGAAGTTAAAATGTAACTGATGATAATCAAGGGATAACCATTTTCCACCACCAATAATTAACCATTTGGACAGCAGATGTTTCCAGGCACATGTCCAACTCTTTCAAATGGCAGCTTGTAGAAACCTCCCTGTGGCTTTTCCTTGTACATCAGTACCAAATGATTCCTGTCTGAGCACACACACCCCACTGAACAGCATAGTTCTGTAGCAGCACTGTTCTGTTTTGCATCCAACACTAATGACCAGCATGAGTTCAGGTGCATGATAAATGCTGTCCTCTGAGACCACAGCAAGCCCTAATCCACAAAACATGGAGCTGAACAGAAATCTACTTCCAACCCCTACCATTCTGTGATTCTGTGGCATTCTGTTGGTCTGTTGGAGGGTAGGAGAGCCTTGCAGAAGGTTCTTGACAGGCTGGATGAGTGGGCAGAGGAAGTTCTTCCCAGAGAGCGATTTGCCATTGGAATGGGCTGCGCAGGGAGGTGGTGGAGTCGCAGTCCCTGGAGGTGTCAAGAAAAGACTGGATGAGGCACTTAGTGCCATGGTCCAGTTGACTGGATAGGGCTGGGTGCTAGGATGGACTGGATGACCTTGGAGGTCTCTTCCAACCTGGTTGATTCTATGATTTTGTGATTATTTGGCATACTGGAAGCAGTCAGTTCAGGGTAGAGTTAGCTCACGCAGGACATAACATGTGGGCTGAATCAGCTCATAAGTTTACAGATCTGTTTCTAATAGGCATTAAAAACAGACATTAGAAGTAGACATTAGGGCAGGTAGACTGCAGCACTATATGGTACAGCTTGGAGCAAATGCCCTTTGTTACCCATGAATGGTTTATGAAGAGACTGGATCAGAAGGTGAAACAGACTGAAAGGGTTTCTCGGTGCAGCACTACCTCTGCCACAAACTCTGTTGTTTGCTTCCTGCAGGGGAGTAAAAAATCACTTTCTACACTATTTTAGAAACTACTTTTTTTTTATAATTACGAATAATATAATTATAAAATATGCAAGTAATGTAATCATCATTTTTGTTCTGATGATAAAAATAATTTAGTCTGGAGTTAAATAGCACCAAATGGCTGGCATCGTATAATGCACTCTTTGGGTGGCAGCTCTTTGGTGCCAACTGAACATACATGTGGCAATCCATCTTCTTTGCTTTGCCAAATGTTACAGCTTAGCCAGGGGCTGATGGGTGACACACTGAAGGCTGCAGAGATAACTGAGATAGCTTTCAATGAGACCACACAGCTACTGGCAGCAATCAATACCTGAAGACTCTGCGAGTTGAACAGACTAATTTATCCAGAACCTTGGCAAGGAGCATTACCCTGTGTGACACTGTGTTGACTACAATACCTTGGGTACCCAAACATGTATATTTCAAGCCAGCTTTGGGATCTGAAGTAGCACATCAGATGCAGTTAGACAAGAACAGAGAAGTCTGGAGAAGATGAGGCTGAGAGGGGATCTTATTGCCCTCTACAACTACCTAAAAGGAGGTTGCAGTGAGGCTGAAGCAGGTCACTTCTCCTGAGTTACTAATGATAGGTCAAGAGGAAATGGCCTCAAGTTGTGTCAGGGGAGGTTTAGGTTGGATGTTGGGAGAAAGTTCTTTACTGAGCAGGTGGTCAGGCACTGGAACAGGCTGCCCAGGGAGGTGGTGGAGTTGCCATCCCTGGAGGTGTTTAGAAAAAGAATGTATGTGGCGCTTGAGGCTATGGTCTAGGGATTAAGGATGCTGGGATGAAGGTTGGACTGGATGACCCTGGTGGTCCTTTCCAACCATAGTGATTAGATGTTGTGCTGAGGGATTTGGTTTAGTCAAGGACTTGTCAGTGTTAAACTAGTGATTGGATTTGATGAGCTTGAAGGTCTTTTCCAATCTAAGAAATTCTGTGATAAAAGAAGTCCTCACCACAGCTGCAATCTCTCTTCTACCCATTTCTCTGCTCTCAGCAAATCATTCCCTCTCGCTTGTTTTGTGCTGGTGCAAACACTTCCCTGCCCTCCCTCTGAACTGATTCAACTTGATAAACCAGCAAAAAAAAAATCAATACAGAAGCAAAAAGCAAACTTAACAGGTTAACAAAGGAAATTTTCTGAGTAATGGACCTTGTCACAAGGAAGCCAAAGAGTGATGTGGGTATGCAGGTGTCGGGAAAGAGGAGTGGAAGTGGAGTGGAGGGGGAAATGATCCCTCACTGTCTTTTTTTGCAATGAAGAATTAGTTGGCCTTTTGCTGTATTTATTGTCTCACTGAGCTGAGCACTTGCAACTTCAGTAGTCTGTATTTAAGTGGTTTTACAAGGTCTGATCAGTGGGTGGCAGCTCTGAGCCAACGTTTTTACTGGTAGGGCAGAACCTGGGAAGGGGAGAAGAGTTCTCACTTTTAGCTAAACCAGCCACCAAAACAGCTCTTTCAGAGCTGTTTCAGCCGTCTGTAAACAGCCAATGCACTTAACATGCACTAGAGTGAAGAGACTGTTCGCATCCAAGCTTCTGCATCACTGTCCTCAGACCTTCTAGCTTTACTTGCAGCAATGGTTATTTCCCATTTCAGGCTTGTGCATCCCTGCAGCTGAGGCACAGATCATTTTGCAGGATATCAGTTTAAGAAAGGTTTCATGGTCTCCAGCCAGTCTTTGATATTATTCTTTATCATTTCAGCCAAACAATCAGTGTAACCCTCTGACTTCTGCACATCTCATGGTCTCCTGAGTGTTTCTGACTTCTAGTATCTCTGCTGCAAAGTTTGGATGGCTTAGTAAAGAAATAGTAAGAGCTGTAAGAACAGGAGATAGCCTCTGCAAGAACTCTGATAACAGTCTTCAGGCTGCTATTAAAGTCTTTATGCTGTAAATATTTCAGTGAAATAAAAGCTAAATTCAGAGGTGCAACTATCCTGAAGTGAGCCCAGTATTCCTGAAAGAGTAGAGTACTTAGTGCTGATCCTGCCTATAAATGGATAAAAGAGAAATCCAGGGCTGCTTGAAGTGGCTCACAAGCTCACAACAAAGAGGGAGCAAGTGAATTGACTTCACTGGCTTTCACTCTTGGGCACTGGAGTTGAAATACAATTGTATCTTAAGTTTAAAGGTATTTAAAGTGTTTATCCATCAAGAGAGAATAGTGGTTTGAGGTTTAGGAATTATCTGTGATGTTCCCTTTGATAGTCTTAGAGCAAAGGAGCAGGAAAGGAAAAAGCAAAACAAAACAAAACAGAACAAAAAACCCCAAAATGCTACATCCCTCAGGGTTCTCTTTGGATTTTGTTTGTTGCTGACTCTTCTTTGAAGGTATGAAACACTAAGAGGACAGTGTGAGACTGCAGACAGAACCAAGGTCTTTGTGGACTGAAGCTGCCAAGAGCAGTGGCCTGGTATCAGAAGTGGAATTGTTGGATCTGTAGACAGTAAGAGAGGTTAAGAGCAATATCTCCTTGCAGATGGACAGTGGACTCAGCCAGCTCTGGGCAACCCAGGCAAATGGGCTACATTACCAAGAAACTCTCAGGGTTTATTGCTGATTTTAGTAAACAAGCCTACCAGAGTTGCCATTTTCTCTCTTCAGCAAAATTCCTTTTCTTTAAAAACCTTACATCCATTTCTCTGGAGCAGGAAAACTGATTATCCAAGCTCATCATGTGCCCAAGCAAAATCCTTTTCCTTTTCTATGCCCTGAGAAGTTTGAACCTGAAATTGATTATCTATTTTTAGAAAGGAGCCCTGACTAAATCTGAATTCTTCACCTGCAAGTCAGACCTATCAAGGCAATATAAGGCAAGCCTTGTCCCTCTTACCAAGCACATTAATGTAGCTAAGAAAGGCGAAAGGCTGCAGAGATGAATGCAGAGAAAGGAGGTAGTGAGAAATGGTAGAATGCCCACAAGCTCTGCTACTCTACTGGAGAAGGAAGAAACAGGATCACAGGATGTCAAGGGTTGGAAGGGACCCACAGAGATTGAGTCCAAACCCCCTGCCAGAGCAGGACCATACAATTTAGCTCAGGTCACAGAGGAACACATCCAGACAGGCCTTGAAAGTCCCCAAGGAAGGAGACTCCACAACCTCTCTGGGGAGCCTGTTCCAGTGCTCTGTGACCCTTACAGCAAAGAAGTTACCCCTCGTGTTGAGGTGGAACCTCTTGTGCTGCAGCTTACATCCACTGCTCCTTGTCCTGTCCCAAGGAGCAAGCGAGCAGAGCCTGTCCCCTCCCTCCTGACCCCCAGCCCTCAAACATTCACAAACATTTAAATCCCCTCTCAGTCCCTCAGCCTCTCCTCATCAGGCAGTGCTCCAGTCCTTTAGTCATCCTTGTAGCCTTCCACTGGGCCTTCTCCAGCAGATCCCTGCCCCTCTTAAACTGGGGAGCCCAAAACTGACAGAGCAGTGAGATGCTGGGTGATGAGATCTGCTGGGAAGATCCCCAGTGCTGTCCAGCTCATATTACATGGATTTCACAAAGAGAATTTGGCCCTTCAGAGGAAAGCCAGGAAGGTAAGAGGCATCCAACAGCAGCTGCTGCTCTTAGGCTGGACTGTCCTTACACTGCCATTTGTCAGCATTTTGCTGTGACTTTTAGGACTGAGAAAGCCTCAGGTTTTTACTCTACTTGCTTGTAAATCCAAATGAGCATGCAAGAAAAGCAAGATTCTGGTCTACAATCTGTGAAGAAAGGCTGGAGGTTTTTTTCTGTACTAGGCAGAATTACTTTTCAAGACATATTCAAGTCCAAAGCATTAAGCCTGGTGTTTTTAAGCCTCATTGGACTTGAAGCCCTTGAAGCAAAAGGCCTTCATAACAATAGTTAAAACCTCAAAATCATCTCCCCCTTTCTGTTCCTCATCCCCAGACAGAAATTGCAGCCATTCTGATACAATGAACTATGATCAACGACTTCAGATTGTACCTCTGTTTCTACTCCTGCACTGTAGAGGCCTGATGCTCCATGGAATTCCAGCAGATGTGGGTATAACACAAAAAGCCTAAAAGAGAAGCCTGTTGTCTCCTGTGAATGATCTTTTAATGCTCTCAGTAGGAGGAAATGAGAGTACTAAGACCAACTGGGCAATGCTGAACAATGACTTATTTAGCTGAGCACTCACAATTCAGCATCAATGTCCTAGGATCAGCATAATTCTCAGTCCTGATTTCTACAAAGTACACCCTGCTGTTCCATTGAGTCATGAACTTGCCCAAAAAGAAACAATTTTCTTGCCTCTCTTGCCACTCCTCCTCAAAAAATGTTCTTCTGGCGAATTGAGCCATCCAGTCCTCCTATTTCTTCACATTAAGATCTCATTTGCAGGGCTTCTGTGTCCTTCTGCTTTAGGGAGAGAGGGCTCCTTGCCAATTCCTTCCCCACAGTAACAACACATTCGCCTTACCCAAATGCTGAGTGGTCTTCAAGGCAGGTGGTTCACAGCAAGTGATTATTTGGCTCTCTCATCTATCACTCACATAAAGTTGGTGCAAATGCAACTGCCAGTGGGACTCCCACAGCTCTACCCCTTCAAATGAGCCTTTCAGTTGTGCTGTTGCAGTCTTTAGCACCAGAGGCATGTTTGATTTGTTCTCTCTGACCTTCCTGTTTCCAGCACAGGTCCAGCATCTAGGTTCCTGCTCTGACACCATGCAATTGTGAAGAAGAGCAAAGGGAGCACTTTTCACCATTACATTTTGGTTACATTATTCCCCAAGAATTCAACTCATCATTCCACAAATAAGGTGTAATGACCTCTTAACAGTGCCTGGACTTCACTGCTTGTTGTCTTCATTCCCGATCTGCACTCAAACCCTGTCTTTTAAACGATCGTTCTCCTTGCGTACAATGTTCTCTGCGAGGAAAAACCATTGCCATAAAGTTTAACCATCCTTAAATAAAACATCAGTTTTGTCTTAAAGACCTGCATAAAACGGTGCCCTTCTAAACAGTAGCACTAGAAGGGTGGATTCTGCTCACACCAAAGCCACCCTGCTAAGGGATTAAAATTCAAGCCACGCTCTGATTACGTCTTTTAATTTCAGTGATAATATCGCTCTGCATCAGGAGAAGTGAGGCAAATGCACTCAAATGGAGCCACTGTAATTTAAGATCTATTTAGATCTTCCTTTTAATCTTAAGGGGGGAACAAAAAGGAAGGAGAGTTGTGGCATCTAAAGAAGTGAGAGGCTGCTTTGTTGCTGCTTTCTCTAACCTAGACTTCAGCCTCTGTGGAAAGATTACTACAATTCTGGGAAATAGATTTATTAATTGAAAGTGCCAGAGCTCAAGCAACCTTGGATTATATCCTCTGCAGCACACACAGTCTCTTATGAAACAGTGGCAGCTGGAATGCATTAGGGGGAAAAAATAAATGAAAGAAAAGCAGAGTAAGCCCAAAAACAGGAAGAAGAAAAGAAAGCTACTCGGTAATAATGTTCAGAGTACGCTGTAAAAATGAGTGCTGCACACAGTGTATGGACCTGAGTTCAAGAATGGAGACTTTTTTGCTTTTGCAGTCCCCAAAGGGCACATATGCACTCTCCTCCTTTCTTCTTTCACAGCTGCAAGAGAGGTAAGCCTATCCTTTCAGTTTCTTCCTAACAGGCAGAGAAGGTCTCTCGCTTAAACTCAGAGACCACAGTGGATTGGCAGTGACTACCCAGGTACTATGTCTCTTGAATCTTCAGTCACTTGTAAGTAATTGCTTCTTTCTTCTCTTCATGCTTGTTAAGCACACTCACACTGTCTGTGATTCCAAGCAATACTTTGTTACTCCTCTCACTTAATTTACTCCAATTAGGTTTTGGCATCCCTAGACACAAAGGATCTACCTATCCGATGGAGTGCATCTGCAATAGACCAATGCTTGGGGAATGTGATCTTAAAGCTCTCTTGGATGGAACTGAGGCATCCCTGTTCAGCAAAGCTCCTACAGCAACTTGGGCTGGATTGTGGCCAGTCAGTGGCAGGGAATTAATGGTGCTAGTCTGATAACAGTTACCCTATCAGTTTGCACAGAAATCACTGTGCCAAGACTTACCTGCGCTACAAAGGCCTGGAGAGCTTTGGCTTGGGAAAGTTGGAAGGCAACTTGCTGCATATAATCAGGCTATGAAGTGGTGCCTTTCTTTTTAAAGGCCTCACAAAGGGAGTTAACTGGCATGTTAATTCCTTATCCATTAAACTGAAATGCAGCAACAAACTGCAGCAGCAACTTCAGATAGAGGCTCAAGAAAACTCTTCTGATACAAAGACCAGGTAGGAGAGATGAGTCTAAATCCTTGCTTAGCTTGCTGAGCTTTGGTGAAAGCAACTCATGGGTATATATAAAAAGCAGTGAGCAAATTGCCATCAACTCAGGGGTAATCTCTTCAGGACTACTGGGATGTGGTCTTTGACCAGAAAGACTTTAATTAATCCCTTCAGGAAGCACAGAATTTATCAAAAGGATATTTGTTAGTCAATTAAAATCTTTCAAACCCCCGAGTGATACAAAACTTGACTGAATGGGTGCACAAATCAAGCTCCTCAGCTTCACATCAGGACTTGAAGATGAAGCTAAATCAGCCTTTGGACAATGTGTGGGTCTTGTCATATCTGTACAGGCCATCCACAGGCTTTCTTGCACTCACAAGCAGTACCAAGATCATAGCAGGCAGTTATCCCTGACTGTGCTCAATGGATCTCATCTGCTCAATCTGTTCAGCATTTTAGTGGCTCTGTGATGGACTCTCTCAAGCAGCTCCTGTCCTTCTTGAGCTGGGGGGCCCAGAACTGGACACAGATGTGGCCTCATCAGGGCAGAGTAGAGAGGGCAAGGAGAACCTCTCTCGACCTACTAACCACAGCCCTTCTAACCCACCCCAGAATGGCACTGCAGCTCCTAGCCACCAGAGCACATTGCTGGCTCATAGCCATCCTTCTTCCTCTCAAGAAGTTATCTCAAGAAGTTATCTCCTCTTTATTTCTGCTGCACCTCTAAAAGCTACCAGACCAAGAGGCTGCATCCCTACACAAGCAAGCCCTACATACCCAGCTGGAGAAGGGACCTGCAACAAGCAGCTTGTGGGTCAGCACAAGAAGGTACCTGAGATTTGTGGTGCAAGAAAATGAACTTGGGCAGCAGGGCCAGCAGTTTCTCTAGAAGAGTAGAAGGAGAAGTCATCATCACCTCCCTTTGTCACAGCACCAATGCTAAGCCTTCAGACCACTAGTGGGAAACCATCAGTGGCCTGGCCTCTGAGCACAACCACAGCAATCACTGAGGCCCCACTGCAGCCCTTCCTCCAGAAGGAGGTCATCACCCTAAAAGTGGTCCTAGGTGACATCAATTCCAGCCAGCATTGTGCCATGAGTTATTCAACAGGTACCACATGCAGGCCAGTAAGGGTCTTAAGCAGGATGGACTCTCTTTGAGAGCAGCAAAAAGGAAGATACCTCCTTATTTTTCAACCAAATTGAGATCACAACCAAGTAAGAAAGAACACAGATGAATATTTGAGTGGATAAGGTGCAAGCAGTTGAAAAGATGGCACATACCATGAGGAATCTAGATACTGGCTTAGTAATTACTAGGAAAAACCCAATGGTTATGGCCCTTACGCACAGACCCAACTAATAAACAGCAGGTGAGGGGTCCTGAAAGCAAAGGGTAAGGCAGGAGACTAAAAATGTGCTGCACAGTAGCATTCTTCAGTGGTCCTGGCTTTACACATGGTGCCAGATAACAGAGGCTCAGTGGATGATTGATTAAAGTGTGTAAGGAAAAGGAGATTACATTTATTAGTATCTGGTAAACTTTTGAGGCAGATGGAGTTTATATCAAATGGGTTCCCAGCTAATCCAAACAGAATCAGTGCTGTTGACATTTAAGATTAAAAACACTGTGAGGCAATTTTAGGAATGAAAACCAAGGAAATCAGAGCAGATGTGGAAAGTAAATTGTTAAGATTGATATATCTGTGTGGCCTTAAGTCACAGAAAGCCTATAGCTTAGAAAAATGGATAGAATAGAAGGCAAGTAAAAACAGAACCAACAAACAGGTAGGCAGAGCATAGGAAACTTGGTAAACAAATTCCCAAATACTTCTATACAAATAACTGCCTTTTTAAAATAAGGTTTCAGTGGCAGAATCACTGTCAAATGCCTTTAAAAACAGCAAACTGTGATAGGCATTATGGAAGTTTGGTGAAAAGAAGATACTTGGTAGAACAAGTGGCCAGGAGAGCCAATGGCATCCTGCCCTGGATCAGGAACAGTGTGGCCAGTAGGACAAGGGAGGTTATTCTTCCCCTGTACTCAACACTGGTCAGGACACACCTTGAGTACTGTGTCCAGTTCTGGGCCTCTCAATTCAAGACAGGTGTTGAGATACAGGAACATGTCCAGAGAAAGATGACAAAGCTGGTGAGGGTCCTGGAGCACAGCCCTGTGAGGAGAGGCTGAGGGAGCTGGGGGTGTTCAGCCTGGAGGATGCTCAGGGGTGACTTCATTGCTGTCTACAACTACCTGAAGGGAGACTGTAGCCAGGTGGGGGGTCTGTTTCACCTCCCAGGCAACCAGCAACAGAACATGGGGGCAGAGTCTCAAGTTGTGCAATGGGAGGTACAGGCTGGATATTAGGAAGAAATTCACACAGAGAGAGTGATTTGCCATTGGAATGGACTACCAAGGGAGGTGGTGGAGTCACTGTCCCTGGAGGTGCTCAAGCAAAGAGTGGATGAGGCACTTAGTGCCATGGTCTAGTTGATTGAACAGGGCTGGGTTGGACTGGATGAACTTGGAGGTCCCTTCCAACCTGGTTAAACCAAAAACAAACGAAAAACCTCACACTGGAAGCCTGGTGTCAAATACAGTATTGTGGCAACAACTGTGCTGCACTACAGTTTCGATGGCTGCAGAATTTCATTCCATGCCAGAAGGACCAATTGCACTGGAAATTAATAATCATTATGAATTACAATAATTAGTTTCTGAATATAATTTTTATTATTAATATTTTTAAAATCAGGGAAATTCCCTGGTATTCTTTGGATTTTCCATTGACAGGAAGCAGTTGCACAGAACTAAACAGTTTAAACAATCAGAACTTTGAAAATAGGAATGCGAGGTGAGGAGAAAGTTCTTCACTGAGAGAGTCGTTGGACACTGGAATGGGCTGCCCGGGGAGGTGGTGGAGTCACTGTCCCTGGAGCTGTTCAAGGCAGGATTGGACGTGGCACTTGGTGCCATGGTCTAGCCTTGAGCTCTGTGGTAAAGGGTTGGACTTGATGATCTGTGAGGTCTCTTCCAACCCTGATGATACTGTGATAAAACCAGGATTAATTCTAACTATGCTTATGGAGGTCTTGACTTTCACTCCAGCAGATGTACTCATGAGCTTTTGATCCCTGAGCAAGTCTCCTGTAGCAAAGATGCTTTCAAACTCACGATAATGATCCCAGGGTAGCACATAAAATGTTTCAGGCAGAGAGAAGGAGATGCTGCTGAGCTGGCAGGTGTGAGCTGCATACACATGGTCACCTTTAACGAGATGCAAATAAGGAGAGGCAGGAAGGCTCCATGCAGACAGGCTGATGCAGAAGTCAGGGTTTTCTAAATCATCCCCCTTTAAATACTTCATTTTCAAAATCAAACTGGCCAATAATCCCTAGCACCATTGTTCTGGCCAATGAATTCAACGCTTTGTGCCTCCTTTGACCACACAGGCACATTGAGGCCAGCACCAGACACCTGACATGTGGTGCTAAGCCCCTTAGCCCTCAAGGCTTTGCTGGGGTCAAACCCTTATTGTTTGCTCACCTGACTCACTCCAGGACCCTGGCAGAACAGGAGGAGGACAGCAAGGGTTAAACCAGCCTAGCAGGATTTATGCCCTACCAGGACACCAATGTGTTGTTAGTTCTCTGCTGTCCATCACCTGATCAACAGGAGGTGAGCTAGAGATGACTAGAGATGCTGAGGGACCAACATCCTGGCAGCTGCTTGGAAGGACTTAAAGGGCCAAAATGGGCATGGAGTCATTGTGCTGCTTATTGCCTGAGCACAGAACATCACATGTGGGTTCCACGAGTGGCACATCTCTATTACGAGGAGAGATTGAGGGAGCTGAGACTCTTCAGTTTGGAGAGGAGGAGACCGAGAGGTGACCTCGTTTGTGTTTATAAATATGTAAGGGTTGAGTGCCAGGAGGATGGAGCCAGGCTCAGTTTGGAGATGCCCCATGACAGGACAAGGGGCAGTGGGTGGCAGAAAGTTCCATGGAAACATGAAGAAGAATTTTTTTCACTGGGAGAGTGACAGAACACTGGAACAGGCTGCCCAGGAGGGCTGTGGAGTCTCCCTCTCCGGAGATACTCAGGACCTGCCTGGATGCATTTCAGTGTGATCTGGTATAGGTGATCCAGCTCTGGCAGGGGGTTTGAACTGGATGATTTTTCAGGTCCCTTCCAGCCTCTAATATTCTATGATTCTCTGGTTTATTTACATGGAAATGCAAGGAGGGGAAGGGAGCATGTAGGGCATGAGGAAAAGAGGCAGAGGATCATTAACTGGGCTTGTATGGGAATTAGATTGTGTGTACAAGTGCATTTGACTGAATGAACAAGAAACTACACAAGGAATGGCAGGATGGGTTTGGTTTGTTTTCCTCTACCCTGTAGAGATGCAGGATTCTCAGAATTTTTCCTGCTATTGTTCCTTGAGGTCTTGGAGGGCTTTCCACTGCAGGCTTCCTTTTCTAGCAAACCATTCAGCCTCATTTTCCTTCCTTACAATAAAAGGCAACCCCCAGGCTAGCAAAAACAGAACAACAGACTAGTTCAGTATAGCTCTTAATTGGAACTATTGAGGTCACAATATATTTACTACCCTAATCTTATGCAAATTCAGGTAATGTCTTTCTGGCTGAGGAAGATTATGATAAGGGAATTACAAACTGATTACTTCAGAGCAATGAAGAGAAAAACGCCTGCTGTTAAAACCCAGGCAGAGCCTTTGATGCTTGAGCATACAGCAAGGAAAGGGTTGCAATGATTTCATAGCTGTACACTCAGTGTAAATAGAGAGTTGTAAAATCTGATTTGCAGTATTAATTGAGATGCCTACCTCTCCTTTTTTGACTGGCTAGGAAACATTGGTGACTCATCACTTAGATATACAGGCTGAGGGGCTGGAACTACTTACTAGGAAGCCGAACAGAGAGCCTGGCACCTAAGCAATGCACAGCTACTCGCTCACTTCCCCCCACTCAGGACATGATAATGACAAACAAAAAACCCACAAAACAAATCAAAATTAATGAATTGAGATAAAAAGAGTTTAGTAGGGCAGAAAAGGAAGAGAATAGTTATAACAAAAATTGCAACAGTGTTAAAATTAATTAGAATATAGAAAACAAGTGACACATGATGCAGTGGCTCAACATTCACCAACCACTGCTCAGTCAATGGCTGAGCAGCTGCCCTCAGCCAGCCTCTGTCCCAGTTTATGTGCTAGGCATGATATTGTAGGGTATGAAACAGTGCTTTGGGTGAGTTGTCCTGGCTGTTTCTCCTTCCAACTTCTTGTGTCCCTTCAGCCTTCTCATTGGCAGAGCAGGAGGAGCTGAAGAGTTGTTGACTTCGTATAAACACTACTTAGCAACAACTAAGAACATCAGTGTCTTATCAACAGCACTCTCATTCTAAATCCTACCACACTATACCCCCTATGAGAAAAATGATGCCCATGTCCCACACGTCTCCATAAATTCCAAGTAGCAACAGGTCCCCAGAGCAGAAGCTTATTCTGACCTAAAGCAATCATTAAAGCCGCAAAAGAAAACCGTTGTTCAGTTTCCCTAGCCTGGCAATGGCTTGTTAAATCTGCCAGTTCCCAGTTCCTACAGTGGTCTTCAGATGATAATGTCTGCTCCGTGGGGTTATAGCAAACATTCTGTTAACCCTCTCTCCAACAGTAGCCTCTGTAAATGTTGTAGCAGAAATTAATCATCTGTACGAATTATGACTATTCATTTTGGTATGAATATTCATTTTTATTGTTAATATTTTTTTAAATCAGGAAAATTCACAGTATCACCAAGGTTGGAAGAGACCTCATAGGTCATCCAGTCCAACCCTTTACCACAGAGCTCAAGGCTAAATTTCCCCTGGTGTAGCTTGAGGCTGTGTCCTCTTGTTCTGGCACTGGCCACCTGAGAGAAGAGAGCAACCTCCTCCTGGCTACAACCTCCTCTTCAGGTAGTTGTAGACAGCAATAAGGTCACCCCTGAGCCTCCTCTTCTCCAGGTGTCATGAGTACACCTGCTGCAGTGAGTGCCAAGGCTCCACAGGCATCGGTTAGAATTTTCCCTCTTCTCTTGTTACTGTTTTCTAAGTTCGGATTGTTTAAACTGTTTAAGTCTGTGCAATTGCTTCTTGTCGACCGAAAATCCAAAGAACCTCAGGGTCAGCAGGAGCAGGGAGGTTATTCTGCCCCTGTACTCTGCACTGGTTAGACCACACCTTGAGTACTGTGTTCAGTTCTGGGCCCCCCAGTTTAGGAGGGACATTGAGATGCTTGAGCGTGTCCAGAGAAGGGCGACGAGGCTGGGGAGAGGCCTTGAGCACAGCCCTATGAGGAGAGGCTGAGGGAGCTGGGATTGGTTAGCCTGGGGAAGGTGCAGGGGTGGTTGAGAGCCCCTCCTGGTGACTCAGGTTTCTGGGAGGGGAGTTGTGCTTCTGTATTACCTTTTACCTTGTATATTTCTGTCTAACTGTACATACTGTAAGTATCTGCTTGTATGTTGTGCTAGCTGTAAATAAACAGCTTCACTTATATTCCCAGAGCTGGCTGAGTCTAGTCCGAGTATTTCTAAAGTGGGGGGGGGAGGAACACCCAAACCATCACAACCCCTTATATACTTGATTTGAAAATCAAACTGGCCAACAGCCCCTAGCACCATTGTTCTGGCCAGTGAATTCAAAGCTTTGTGCCTCCTTTGGCTACGGAGCCATGGTGAGGGCAGCACAAGACACCTGAGACGTGGTGCTAAGCCCCTTAGCCCTTAAGGCTTTGCTCATCTACTCACTCCCAGACCCCAGCACAACAGAAGGAGGAGAGCAAGGGTTAAACCTGTCTGGAAGGGTTTATGCCCTAGCAGGACAAATGTCCAGGGTAGTGCAGAAGGATAAGGAGGGACAGATAGCTCTTGGAGCAGTGATTGCTCTGTAAATGAGCTTCACCCAAAAGCCACTGAGCTAAGTAAAATTTCTCCCACTCACTATTCCTGGTTATTAAAATCACAGCAACTCAAGGCCCAGCAGGATTACACATATCTAAGATGTGAATCCAGATATCAAATCTGCATATAAATTTGAATGTCTCCTTTTAGTACGTGCCTAGAGCACAGCCACACAGCCTGAAAGAGATTGTTTGCACTACTCATAAAAAGCTAAAGAATAGACCAACAAGAAACCCCTGTTGATTAGGAAAAGACTCCATTAAAAATCCCTTAAAGTGTTCAGTAATATTCTCTATCAGAGGCTGCAGCTACCTGCCTTTTGCTGTCAAGAACACCAAACCAAATGTGCAGACCTTTCAGGTTTAAAATGGCACTTGTTAAGGATTAAAATCCTGGGGAAAATAAAACCAGCCCACTACTTGTCACTGTTAATTTCTGAATCAGCACTGTGCCATTAAACCAGCAGCAGGAATCAGCTGGCACAAACACAAAACTCCTTCTCATTACCTCTGTCAAATAATAGAGCAAAGACAGGAGAAAACATCCTACTTCACAGGTGACACAGCTGAACCCACACAATTTTCTGAGGTCTCACCAAATGAGCCAGTATTGATGTTATTGCAACCACAAAGCTCATAATGCATAAGTGACTTCTAGGAAGAAATAATATTAGTACAGAATTTATTAGTACAGACTTTATCAGCACAAAATTTTTATTTGAAAGAAGATATGTGGTGGTTTGTTTGGGGTTAGTTGGTTTGTTTTTTATGCAAGCCTGCCATCAGGTTTAAAACCAAAGCCTTTTTCTGATCACACAGTGGCAGCTCTGGACAAATGCTCTTATCTTGCACCGCTTTCTTTACAGCAGAAATGGGAAAGAAATTACTCCTCTCTCAACACAGCTTATTGCTCAGAAAAAAAAAACAGCCAGCTAAGACTAAATCACATAGTGAAGATTAATTACACCATCTATAAACAGCCAATGAGTTCAAGAGGAAAACATGGAGTATTTTAACACTTAGAAATTGAAAAACTCCAGCAGCTATCAGCCTGTGCACCTTTGCAACACCTCTTGCCTGTCACTCTCAGTTGCCTACCTCGCTCCCTTCACTGCATGTTACAAGTCATAGAATCAACCGGTTTGGAAGAGACCTCCCAGTCCAACCTAGTACCCAGCCCTATCCAGACAGCTGGACTAAGTGCCTCATCCAGGCTTTTCTTGAACACCTCCAGGGATGGCGACTCCACCACCTCCCTGGGCAGCCCATTCCAATGCCAATCACTCTCTCTGCCAACAACTTCCTCCTAACATCCAGCCCGGACCTCCCCAGGCACAACTTGAGGCTGTGTCCTCTTGTTCTATTGCTACAAGTCCCGGAGTTTTCTTTCAGTAATGGTAGAATCAATTATCCATCCATTAATGTGGTTTAATTTTCCTTGATGCAGTGTTATCCTGTTCCTGTGTTTTGTCTTTGGGGAATGCAGAAAAGTGAACCATGCACTTGAATACTGAGTTACTTTGCACAGGTTACTAAGAAACTTTTAAGTGCATTTATAAAAGGTGCTTGATTGACAAACTTAAGAAAAATTATACCTGGTTTTGAAGGTGGAGAGAGCTCAAAATGAAGCACATGTATCATAAAACTATAGAGTTGTTTCAGTTGGAGAAAAGCTCTAAGATTGAAGCCATTAAACCACATCCCAAGGGGCCATGTCCACACATTTCTTGTACGCCTCCAGGGGTGGTGACTCTACTACTTGTGCCAACGCCTGACCACTCTTTCTTGCAGCAATGAAATTTTACTTAATATGCAACCTAAACCTCCCCCAGCAGTTTCAGACCATTTCCTCTTCTACCACCTGATAGTTGGGGGAAGAGATGAACTCCCACCTCATTCCAGCCTCCCTTCAGGGAGTTGTAGGGGGCAATAAGGTATCCTCTCAGCCTCCTCTGAGCTAAACAACCCCAGTTCCCTCAGCCACTCCTCACCAGACCAACCTTCCAACCTCTATGTTCTGTGATTCTGTGAGCATAAGTGAGCAGGAAGAAGCAACTAAACACAGAGGAGCCCAGCCAGCACCCATAAGTGATGTGAGAATGACAATCAATTCTCTAGCGACGTTAGAATGAGCATCAATTCTCTAGCCTAGCAAACCGGGGGGCCACCAGGCCCCCCGGCCTTTTGATCCCCTCCACCATTCACCCAGTGCACACCATGGGCACTCACCGGTGATGCCAGGAGGAGGATCCCTCTGCCCAGTTGGGCAAGCTGAGGGCTTCTGCCTTTCCTGGGGCTGATTATAAAGGGGAGTGGGCAGGCAGGGCAAAGTGGACACACCTGGGGTGGGAGGAGACTAGCAGAGCCCAGGTAGTCTGGGTTTGGGGGAAATAAGGGGGAAATGCAGTGTAGGCAAATATAGTGGGAAAGGGGAGGTGGTGCTGAAAGAAGGGAGATGGAGAGGAAAAGGATGGAGATGAAAAGAGGAAGATGGGAGACAATGAAGCAGATGGAGAGGAAAAGAGGAAGAAGGGGGAAAGAGGAGATGGAGAGGAAAGGAGGAAGATGGGGGAGAAGTAGGATTAAAAAAGCCCTAAAACTGAACGGGGTGGGGGGGGGGGGGGGGGGGAGGAAAGCTGCTTCTGCTCTGGCAGGGGGCTTGGACTAGATGATCTTTCAAGGTCACTTCCAGCCCCTAACATTCTGTGATTCTGTGAGCTCTTCCCCTAGAGCCTACTTGTGCATTCCAGCCATGTTTCCTTCTTATCCTTAGGCTACACTGTGATACTCTGAGCCTTAAAGAAGGTTTCCTGGACTCCAGGAATCTTTTCTTATTTTGTATTTACCTTTCTATTACTGTCTGGGTGTTTTCACCTTGGACAATACCTATTTTATGCCATTTGTGGAAAAGCAGAGATATAAAAGCCCCTTGGTACCTCTTTCTGTGTATTTTACACACACACACTGTGTAAACAGCAGTTCAATAAAACTGCTCTTAAGAATATACATTTTTCTCCCACAGTTTCCAAGCTTGTCTTCTTCTGATAGTATTTCATGCACTTCAGTCTGTATTTCTTGCCATGAGTTTGCCTCAGGCAATCTGATATTCATAGATTCATAGACTCAAAGAATACCAGGTTGGAAGGCACCTGAAGAATCATCTGGTCCAACCTTTCAGGGTAAGAATATCGTTTAAATGAGATGGGCTGGCACCCTGTCAAGCTGGGCCTTGAAGGTATTGTTGCAAGCTGACTGTGATCTGTCACAGGATCATGAGGAGGCTAAGTTCTTCGTTGCAGATAAGACAAAAAGGTTGAAAAGCACCACAAGGCAATGTCTGGGTTGTCTTTCATGCCAGATCTGTTAAGGCCATTGAGAAGTATTTTGAACTACTTCAAGTCTCTCAACACATTGGACTGGAAGCTGGAAAAGGCAACTGCCATTTATTTGTCTGAGGCTTGAGGACTCCTAGTGTTGAGGGTTCATTTTGATCAGGGAGTTGCAACCTCTTTCAGTTACCTGTAGCTTCGGTGTTTGTTCATATTTGCCCCTTTAACAGATTTCTGAGATCCTCAAAGACTGCTGCCAGGAGAAATAGTCATCAGATTTCAGGTTTTTGAAAAGCTGAATGGCTTGCATTTTTGATGCATCCTTGTCCTTGCCAGCAATGGATTCATCATCAGACACAGTCTGCCCAGGTGTTGTCTTGGCTTCAGAAGGTTTCTTGACTTGGTAGTCTTCCTGACTAATATCCACCTTCACACCAGATTTTAAGCTGTGGAAGCAATAGTCACCAACCTGGCAAAGGAAAACTGGCTCAGTGCTGTGAGGGTTTAAGACCACCAAGTCACCCTCTGGCAAAGGGTGCTTTCTAGGAAGATCCTTTCCCTTCAGCAAGACAGGCAAATCAGTCTTTGTGGGATCTGAATGTCCATGGAGACCCGAAGGGACAGTAAGATACTCTCCAAACGTATGCAGATGCAATTCAGAAGAGGTTGGTGCTTGACCTGAAGCTGGGACCATGACACCAGTTTTCCCAGGAGAAAGCTCATGGGAAGAGTGCTCCCTGGGAGCCTGGGGCTCCTCTGAGTCACAAGGTAACTTCCCTGCAGTGACGAGTGGTGGATGGGCTGAGCCACTGGCTGCTGGCAGTAACAAGCTCTCCGTGGTGATGTACTCCAAAGGGCTTTGCTGAGAGGCTGTTACACAGCTTAGAGTCTTTGGAGACTTCTGCTCTTCTGTTCTCATGTCTATGCCTTTCCCACTGGCTGGTGGGGCTGGTGAGGCTTCTTCCTCAGTGTCTTGGTGCTGCATCATTTTCTTCTGCTCTGGAGGCAGGAAGCATTGTGGAGGATGTGGATCTGGCTGTTCTGGCTTCTGTGGAGACTGGGGAAGGTCTTGCTTTGGGAGGGTCACATACTGAACGGAAACAGCTTTCTCACCAACTTCTGCTGAGTCCATGTCCAGAGGCTGGTGCACCTCAGGCTGGCAGGCCAACACTGGGCTATACAAGTATGGGCCATTGAAAGCAAAGCAGGGGATTGCTGTTTGGGAAGCAACACATGCATCAGCAGCGTGCTTCCCTGCAGCAGGAATTGTATGACTAGCGGTTTGACTTGAGCAAACAAGTGGGGCATGCTCTGGCTCGTTCAAAGTGTGGTATGAGTTCTGTAGGTCCAGTGCAGCGTGGGAAGCATCTGTTTGTTTAGCCTGCCCTTCAGGGCACTCTCCCAGAGTCTTCATCTGCCTGAATGTAGGAAAGGTAAAAGTTGCTTGTGAGAGATACTTTTTGTGGTAAACATTAAACATAACTCAAGCTTAGCAGGAAACACACAAAGCTACACACAGGATTAGAAAAACTCTTTCTTGGAGAAGAAGGCTAACCCAGATAGGGGGAAATGTAATCTCTTTCTCAAAAGCCACTTGTGCAGCCTTTTTAGTGACAGAATATTTGACCATATCTTGCTGTGACTTAGGGAGATCTTTGAGACTGTAACCTATGTTGCCCCTTTAATGTGCTGTTCACTTACCTGCCCACCACTTGAAGGAAGCTGGCCTGTTCCATCTTCTCTGAAAGGTTGTGTTTGTTGAAATCCAACTGACTGCTTGATGACCAGTTTGCTAAATGTACTTTCTGAAAATGAAAAAAAACACACGTGACAAAAGGTGGTTGGCAGCAGAATCAAGAACTGTGCATTCCTCCTGGACAAGGGAAACATCCAGGAGAGCCTGTAGCCTCTGGCAGTATGGACACAACTTCACTAATATGAATAGAAAGTTATATTCTCTTCTCCAGGAGATGGTTGCTTCAAATCCATATTGCCTTGCCACAGAACTGACTACAAGTACTCAGAGAACCAATCAGGAAAGATGCCCTCCTAGACTTGCTTCTTTGCAAAGAGAGAAGGAAATGTGAGAGAGTTCCTGGTACCTGCCGTCTTGGCTACAGTGATCACAAAATGACTGAGTTTAAAGTTTTCAGAGTCCTGAGGAAAAGTGACAGCAGAGTTGCTATCCTGGATTTCAAGAGAGTAAACCTGAAGCTATTCAGGGAGCTACTTAGTGTCTCCAGCTTTTGAGAGCCTGGGAGTCCCTGAGCGCAGGTCAGTTTTAAAGAGTCACCTCTCAAAAGCACAAGAGAAGGCAAGTTCAGTGTGTCATAAGTTAGCAAGAGAGACAAACAACCAGCTTGGCTCAACAGAGAAATCCTTGCAGAGCTCAACAAGGAAAAAAAAAAAATGTATCATCTCCAGAAGCAAGATGAGGCTTTTTAGGAAGGTTACAGAGCTGTGGTTTATATATGCAAGGAGAAGACACAAAAGGCCAAAGCTCAGTTACAGTTGAAACTGGCTCGTGTTGTATCAGACATCAAGAAGGGCTTTTTAAATGTATGTTAATAGCAGGAGAAGGTCTAAAGAAAACATGGTAACAGTTCATTGTCAACTAGGAGACAAGAAGAGTTCTTAAGATTATTTGAAGTCATGAACAAGAGAGAGAAATAATATGCAGCTCCCTCTTACCCCCAGGTAGCTCTGGATCAGGTTACTCTTGCTGGGGTTTGGAATCTTTTCCTCCCACATTTTCTTCTTCCTGCAACAACACCACAGAGTTCTCAAGATATGCTTCTCATCATGGCTACAACCAGAAAAGACCTCACCACATACACTGTGCTACTCTGCACAGCAAAGCAGTACCAAGGCCCTGGCATGCAGCTCCTGCCCTCCCATACATGCACAAGGCTGCCCATTGCATACCGAGGCTCATCTCCACATAGACCTCTCTCTTACGGGGGACAAGAAGTGCCTTAGCCTTTATGCCACTCATATGACAAACATGCCACTAAATGTCCTAGTCACAATGCAAGCCTACCTGAGTAAATACTTGGAGCTGCAATAAACAGCTACGAGCAAAGCGATGATGAGAGCTGGGAGCATCACCGGGAGAAGCACTGGTGGCAGAACTGAAAAAGAGAAAAGTAGAAGAAGTTTCCACCTGCTGGGTGGCTGCTTCCCCTAACAGGTTTTTCACTCTTTGTGTAAGCAGGTGAGGGAAATGTTGGTGGCATGTGAAGGGACAGGATCATGAGGCTTTCAGACTGTGGGAATGGATGCTTTCCAAAGTGGGACACACCAAATGTGGCCTCAGCAGCTTAAAGACCAGAGGAGTTCATTGTTTCCCTTACTGATTCTTTTTCTTTACTGCCAGCAGAGTGAGCAGCAGACACTAACACAAACATGGTGAGCTACCTTACTCCTCCAGGAACAAAAGAATGTCTTCAGACATCTTATGTCTTACTCTATCCTGCCCTGAAGACATGGGGTCTCAGAGAGATCTAATGAAGAGCTTCCTCTGCTAATGGACAAAATGGATAATCAACACCATGCTGATTTCTTCCTGAGTGCACTCATCAGCATTTGCCTGCTGTTTTACCTCTACAGACTTCCTCAGGACAAATGGTGTGAGGTCAGACTGCTTTGAGTACAAAACCACATGCTAGCAGACATCCTGCCCCTGTGTGCACATGCAGCGAACCGAGGAAAGGTTTTATCTCCAACAGACTCTACTATGCCACTCTCCAAATGTAAAAGACTGATAGCTTCTATTTGACTTCTCACTGTTTAGGGAATCTTCAGCCACTGATAGCAGGATGAACCACTGAAACTGGGAAGCAAAGATGATATCTTGTGTAGGGCATCTGTTTTACTCTCTACACAGAAAACTTTATGGCTGGTTGAAATCAGGAAATGAAGATGATGTTTTGTGTAGGACCTTTGTTTGATTCTCCACGTGGAAAACTTTATGGTTGGTTGTACTCACCTTGTGAAGGGAAGTAGGAAAGAAGTTTAAAAGACCATTCCTGCTCACCTTCTTGGTTAGCATTGCTCCTGTATCAAAAGGGCAGCTGTACAGACAGGACAGCTACCTTGTTAAATAATGCTAGGTAGCTCACAGCTGGACCTAACTTCAGCCCCACCTGAGACAATGTATTTCTCTAGAGGCAGTTCAGCCACTTACGAGGCTACAAGACCTTACAGCAGTAGCCTGCATGAAATGTACCATTCTCAGTCCTCCAGGTGAACTCCTCACTCCATTCACTCCAAGGCCCCTCATAATCCAGAGGCATATTCACCCTTGCACGCATTTTCCCCCTGTACTCTGTAGATGATGCCAGCATCTGCAGGGTGAAGATGAAGGGAGGCTCATCATTGCTGATGTTTAACCTCTGGACAGTCTGGGGAGAAAAAAGAAGTGCAAACGGTGGAGGTGAGAGGAAATACCATTCCTTTGCTCAGCAAAGACAAATCCAAGACTCCTGCACTTTCTGGGAGTTACCTTTTCATATTGACTGTCTTTCCAGTACTCAACTTGATATCTCTGTTTTATGAAGTCATATCTCAGAGCATGTTTTATCCATCGCAGTTCATACTCTTGGTTCTCCATCACAGTTACTGACACATTTGCAGGTGGCAGCACCTTAACTGGAACACAAGCAAAGTCTCAGAGTACTAGTCCAGAACTCCCTTTCACCACTGTGAGTAATTTCCAGAGACCAAGCCCAATGTTCTTTCATGCAGTGAAAGAAGCCTCTGCTTTTTAACAGTCCTTAATTCTCCTCATCTTCATTTTCTAGTCAAATACAATAAACCAGTAGTCCCATAAATAACAGAAAGTCCGCATCAAATAATATTGACAGCACTCTCTGTGTACAGAACAGCGGTAAAGCTATATATGAAACACCTGTGCTACTCCACCACATCTGCAGAGGCTTTCAGCTCTGGTATTTTCACCCACTGCAGGAGCTCTTCCAGCTTCAGTCTGTGAAAAGTAGCACCAGTGCTTCTGGAAACACACAGGCAGAGATGATCCACCTGGCACACCTCACGCAGCAGAGGACTTCTGCCTCATCCAGTGCACCAGAGGCCACCGAGAAACCCACAAGTGCTTGGGTGGTTCCTTGAGAAATCACATAGTGACATAGTGCCACAAACATCTCTCACCGCAGCTCCCTGCCACCTGGGACACCCATGGTTACAGAGAATGTTGTAGGGTGACATTCACTCACTGAGGAGATCTGGGTGACAATCTGAGTTTCTGCATATCACTGTAGTGCCACCTTCCTCAAAGTAACAAGTGCCACTGAGTACCCCACATCTACAAACCACCTACCCAGACCTCTGACCTGACACAGCATGAAGTTCCTTCCTTTATCTGTTCCAGTCTCTTCCTCTTCCCACCCACTTCTCTCCAACACTGTCCTCAGCCCCATTTGCCCAGCCAAGCATCTGTCCAAGAACCAGCAACCAGGAGGAGCAAGAAATAACACAGCAACTCACTGTTCTTGTAGGCTTCCATCCTTTTCTCCTCTGTCTTGACTCGGACAGACACATGGTACTGGCTCTGACTGCTGGGGTCACTAACAGGGATCTCACAGCTCTGGATCACATATGGCACCTGGTGCAAAGCCTTCTCGTGCACAGGTGAGCACTCCTCTTCTCTGAGGGCAGAATGAAGAGGTTGAGCTCAGATCAGGGAAACTGGGACAGAGCAGAAACTCCACGGGAGAGGGACAGGCATACTGCCATGAGCAGAGCACATACACTGATTCTGGAGTGGCCCTGAAGAACAGGGCAAAGAGGACAGAAGTGGTGACTGCCTTCTTCACTTCCCAGCTGCACGTTAGATGATCTGCACCATTGAAGAGGCAGCGAAGGTTCCTGGGCTGAAGGCTACCTTCAGAGAAGATCAGAGAAAGCACAGTGACAGAAAAGCTGTGGCTTCTTGGCCAGCACTTGCACCCCTGCACAGCCCTGGCTTGTCCAACACTACCTTCAGGGGTCTGCCATGATGCCTCTGTGCTCCACTCGCTGAACTGCCCGGAGAAGCTGCTGGCCTGCCCTGGTCTGGCTCTCACACGAGCAACGTAGCTGCTCCCTGGGACGAGGCCCTCCTGGCCCAGAAGGCAGCGTGTGGTGTTGGAGAGCAAGAGTGAGAAGGCTTTCTGTTGTTGGGAGAGAGGAGAGGGAGGAAAATTGGGGAGTTGGGGAATGGAGAAGAGGGGCAGGGGGAGGACACATAAAGAGTGAGGGGAGGCGACTGACAGGCTGCACCTGCCACCATCCCAGGCACAGTCCATGCACATGCTGCAGTGCAGCACAGCAAGGATGGGGCACGTTGTGCAAGAGCAGAGGAGGCAGCTCCTGCAGCTGGCAGAGCCCCTTCTGTCGTCAGCACAAGTTCACACCACTGCTCAGCACAGAGTCTTGTGGGAGTCTGGCAAAGGCACTTCCCTGAAGCGCTAAGGAGCAGGCTGGCAAGCACAGAACAGAAGCGTGCACAGCCCCTGTCCGTGCTTAGAACTAGCTAAAGGGTGGGTGTCAAGAGGGCAGGGCTGGACTGTTCCCAGTGGTGGTCAGTGACAGGACAAGGGGCAACAGGCACAAATTAAAACACAGGAAATTCCACCTAGTCATAAGGAAAATCTTTACTTCGAGGGTGGTGGAGCACTGGAGCAGGCTGCCCAGAGAGTCTCCTCCTCCAGAGGCTTTCAAAACCCACCTGGACATGTTCCTGTACAGCCTTATCTAGGTGAACTAAGATGGGTGGTTGGACTATGTGGGAGAAATTCTTCCGCAGAGGGACATGAGCTGTAAACATGAGGGAGATGTCCTTGAGCATTGCTGGCTCAGGAAGCTAGGCTGTGGACAAGTGAGCAACCCACGGACACCTGCAGGGGGCTGGACCTGCTGGCCCCTGGGGTGGACACAGCCACAGGGGACTGAGCCTGCCAGCCCCCTGGGGTGGGAACCACAGGCTGTTTTTGGCACAGGGTAACCTATCTGCACCTTGCACGTGGCTCTGGGCCAATCTGTACTGCCCACTTGTGCCAGCCCCAGGCTGACTCCACACACCTCCTCTGAGCACTATATAAGAGGCTTCACTACCCTAACAAAGCTGTACTGATGCATAGAAGCTGCTGAGTCGAGTCACCAGTACCCCGATCTCGCCTCTCGCCAGCCTCCAGACCCCGACAGGACTAGACCTCCAGAGGCCCCTTCCAGCCCCCACCATTCTGTGATTCTGTGAGCAAGGAAACAATTGGCACAGTGCTTTTTGTTTTTCAGTGAAGAACAGCTCTTTGCATTCAGTTCAGGACAAATGGTGTTTCACCTGCAAGTCACTTGCAGAAAGAAAGAGAGCCCTTTCCACCCAACCTGAAACAACATTTGTTGCATCTCCTCAGAGTGCCCAAGATTGGAATGGCCTTTCACTTGCACAGCTTGGACCACAGGCTCTCGACCACCCAAAAGAGTGTGGCCCAAACCAGGACAGCTCAGCTCCTCTGCTCTTACCTCCCAGGGCTCCCACTCCCGCTTGTAAGTGACTTCATAGTCGAGTGCATTGCCCAGCCCTTGGCTTCCCTCAGATGCTTCCCATGTCAGCAAGAAGTCTCCCGATCTCATCGAGCTGACTGAGAGGTTTTGAGGTGGGAGGGTCTGAACTGAAAGGTGAAGTTACATCCCATGAGATGACACAGCAAGCACAGGGACATGAAAATGAGAAGAAAATGCCCAGGTAAGCGTCCCTGTTTTCAGAGTATCTTATCACTGCCACACCAAGTAGCTCCTGCTTGTGTCCCCCTTTCATGTCCAGCTGCTCCCAGAAACTTGCTTTCTCCCCTCCCCGCTCCATCCTCTCAGTGTGGAACTCTTAGGCAGTTTTCACAACAGAAATGGAAATCACTTCCTCACAGAATGGCAAATACATTCCCAGAGATCAGCAGTACTCCTTGGAAAATAAGACTCTGGACTTTAATCCTTACCATTTTGGAAAAGGTTGACATTTAGTTCTGCTTGAAGCGTCTGGTTTGGTTTGAAGCTGTAAATATACTCTGTGCCTATGCCAAGGTAGATTGTGCTGGCATGGCAGACCCAGTGCACAAAGGATTCTGGAGCCTCCTGTAAGTCATTTTCTCTCTGGCGTTTGCAAAGCATCTCGTCATTCTCCCTGTGCGTACAGAAACTGATCTGTAAAGATCTGCAACATTAAGGGTCTGTAACCAGTTCCAACCCATTAGAATCAGAGAAGGCAGCAGCTTGCAAGGCACCTCTAGAGGTCGCCTGGTCCAACCTTCCCGCAGTAAGCAGGGACATCCCCAACCAGATCAGGTTGCTCAGAGCCCCATCAAGCCTGACCTTAAATCATAGAATCAACTGACTCCACCACCTCCCTGGGCAGCCTGTTCCAGTGTTCTACCACACTCATTTTGTTACCGTTTCCTCAGGCGTTTATGTCCTCTTCTCACTCTAGCATTTTAGTCCTGTTTTGCATCAGCTAATATGACAAACAAGGATTTGTGCAAATGCTTTACCATGTCAAAGCAGTGCAGCAGATTGTTATCATTTTTGGTACAGATCTATTGTAGTTAGCTTTTAGCCTAACTGGATGCAATCTCATCTATTTTTATGTGAGAAATAGCACGATGAAAAATGACATCATGGAAAATGCACCTTTTACTTCGAGGGAAAGGCAGCAACCTTTCTGGTGATCCTTAGCTTCTTAAAGACACTCATTCAGCAGCCCCAAAAAGACACTTAAAAGAAAAAAGTCTCCAGCAAAATGTACTTCTGTGCCTTTAGTCATTCAGTTCTGCCAAGGGACCTTACACATTCATTAAAAAGTATACAGACTTGTTAATCACCCTTTCAGTTAGCCTTTCTCCTGGCCAAGGAGCATCATGAAAATTAGAAACAATATTTTAAACCAGACAGGAGAGAATAAGCTTTGTGTGCTTCCAGTAGCCTGAGCTGCTGGGAAGATGCCTTGCTTCTTTTTGTACCCTCTGGAGTTTTGTTTGTGCTTATGGCTTCATGCCCAGTGTATTATACTGTTCCACTTCAGAAGAGAAATATTAAGTTGTGCATATTTAAGGCCAAATAATGTCTTCCAGGATAGGATGGAGTCTCCTAGCCAACTACATGTCAGCAAGCATTATTCAGCACTATTGCTATTTTCAAAAGTTGGGTATTAGCAAAAGAGAGAGAGAGCCTCTGCTCACCCTCTGCTCTGCTCTGGTGAGGCCATGTCTGGAATACTGGGTCCACTTCTGGGCCTCTCAGAAAGAGCCCAGCCTCAGAAAGAGCCCAGCACAGAGCCACAAAGATGATTAAGAGAGTGGAACATCTCCTTTGAGGAAAGGCTGAGAGCTGGGGCTCTTTAGCTTGGAGAGGAGGAGAACTCATTAATGTCTATAAATACGTGAAGGGCAGTGTCAGGAAGACAGAGCCAGGCTCTGCTCAGACATGCCAAATGATAGGACAAGGGGCAGTGGGTGCAAACTGGAGCACAGAGGGTTCCATGTGAGCATAAAGAAAACCTTTTTCACTGTGAAGGTGACAAAGCACTGGAACAGGCTGCCCAGAGAGGTTGTGGAGTCTCCTCCCCTGGAGACATTCAGAATTCTCCTGGACATGTTCCTGTGTGTCCTGCTCTAGGTGATCCTGCCCTGGCAGTGGAGTTGGACTGGATGATCTTTTGAGGTCCCTTCCAACCCCTAATGTTCTGTGATTCTCTGGTTCAGTGAAACCAGGTATATTCCAGAAGTATGGATGCAACTTACCATACCTGACTGTTCCCTTAAACAACAGAGACCAGGGGAATGAAACTACAAGTTGGTAGAATCAGATTGGATCTTAGGAAGAAGTTCTTCACCATGAGGGTGGTGAGACACTGGAACAGGTTGCCCAGGGAGGTGGTGGAAGCCCCATCCCTGGAGGTGTTTAAGGCCGGGCTGAATGAGGCTCTGAGCAGCCTGATCTGGTGTGAGGTGTCCTTGCCCATGACAGGGGGGTTGGAGCTAGATGAGCCTTGTGGTCCCTTCCAGCCCTGATAGTTCTATGATTCTAGGGGTCGTGAAGTCCTGAGGATGTTTCTGTGTGCTCACTAGCATTACCTTATGGTTTGGGTTTTGATCAGCTATTCTCCATCTACAAGCTGCCCTTGTTTAATCACAGGCCACTTTGAATTCACCTGTGTGAGTGTCCACACTTAGTACTTTTTTGTCTGATTAGTTCACTTCAGTCGTGTTTCCCATGTGATCCACACTCTGCATCGTGTAGCACTGTTCCAGAGAATCCTCCAAAAGTCCCTGTAATGTTATGTAATCTTTCCTCAGAAGTACTGGTTTCAAGGTCCTGTCCAAGGACCTTTCACTGATATCAGCTTCCTTCAGGCCTATTAATTCTCTTCTCTTTACCATAAAATCAGAAGTCCTTCTCTTTCTTTCATGTATCTCTACATTCTAATTCATTTTCTCAGCTTTTCCATCTTCTTCTGTCCCTTTACTGCTTTCCCTCTCTGTCCTTTCTTATCCTCACAACTGCTTCAGCTCCCTTTTCATAAGGAAAGAGATGTTAAAAGAGTGATACCTCCATGAACAGACCAGTATCTGTGGCAGGAGAAGTGATAGCACAGCTGAACTCACCAGTCTCCCCTATCTCACAACTGCAGGGTCTGTGCATGTTCCTCAGAAGTGAACAAAACCATACTCTCAGTGATGCTCCTAAATGGGCAAAATAACAGGGGGGGCATCTCCTCCCTTTTAGGCTTATAAACAGCACCCAGGCTCACACTGGTTCTGCCACAATCTTCTCCATCCCATTAACAGCAGACTTTATGCCCCATCTTATTTCGTCTCTATGCCCCATCCTATTTCCTCTCTATGCCCTATCTTATTTCCTCTCTGTGCCCCATCTTATTTCCTCTCTATGCCCCATCTTATTTCTTCTCTGTGCCCCATCTTATTTCCTCTCTATGCCCCATCCTATTTCCTCTCTGTGCCCCATCTCATTTCTTGTCTATGTCCTATCTTATTTCCTCTCTGTGCCCCATCTTATTTCCTCTCTATGCCCCATCCTATTTCCTCTCTGTGTCCCATCTTATTTTCTCTCTATGATCTCAGAGCAGAATTATAGGAAAATAATTGTAAAGGCAATTAAAAACCCTCACTAGCATACTTTAGTCATAGACTCATAGATTCATAGAATGCATCAGGCAGGAAGGGACCTCAAAGGTCATCTTGTCCAACCCTCCCGCAGTGAGCAGGGACAGCTTGAACTAGGTCAGGTTGCTCAGAGCCCCATAAAGTTTGACCTTGAATGTCTCCAGAGATGGGGCCTCCACAACATCTTTGGGCAACTTTGGTCCAGTATTTCACCACCCTCATTCTGAAGAACTTCCTCCTAATGTTCAACCTAAATCTGCCCTGCTCTAGTTTCAAACCATTGCCCCTTGTCCTCTCTCTACAAGCCCTCCTTAACAACCCCTCCACAGCCTTCCTGTAGATCTCCTTCATTTATCAGAATGCTGCTCTGAGGTCTCACCAGAGCCTGCTCTTCTCCAGGGTCGTTCCTCATTTCCTAGAAGAGACCTCAGAAGGAGGCACAACTTAGCTTTTAACCCAATGACAGAAAGAGCTGACCACATTTTCTGTAAACTTCACTGCTGAACCCAAGATTTCAAGTTGTGGCCAATTTCCTTTTGGACGTGAATTCAGCACATTCCAGGTACTTACATTAGGATATTATCCCTTTGGTAAAGAGTTACACCAAGGAGGGCGTGAGCCTCCGAATGCTCCATCCATGTGCAGGTCACCTGTGAGTTATAGTCATTATGGCAGCTCAGGGTCTCCATAGGGATACTCTCTGAGAGGGTAATGGAGGGAGAAAAAAAGAAGTAGTGATTACAAATGCAAACAGTGAGAGACAGCAGGAGGTGCAGCGATGCTGCCAGCAGAACGGGGAGGGCACTGGTAACAGCACTCTCCTCACGGCACCAATTTGCTGAAACGAGATTTATGACACAGAAATGACCAGACCTCTCATCAGGGATAATATTTTTTTTAACCTCCCAGCTGGAAAGTGTGAAAATCCACAGCACCCCTGGGACATGCACTAAGAAGCAAGTTGCTTTCCTCTCTTTTATCTTCTCTGAAAGTAAAAGCTGTGCTGCGCTATCAGGATATGACCTTCAGATGACAGAGAAGGTAGTATGAAAACATGAGTGTGCTCTCCTAAATTATTTTTCTTCCTCAGAACTCCTATCAGATTGGTTGAGGGGCTTTTTACAGGGAAAAAATATCAAATAGAAAAATGTGATGATGCCTTAGCTAACAGTCTTAAGAGCAAAGTCTTACTTTGATCTTCTTCTGAAAACCAGCACAAAGCAGATTCTACTGCATTCCTTGTGTAGCCAGAAAATGGAGCATCCTACACAGAAAGGCATGGTCTGAATGTAAGGCTAAGGTTTGGAATGCCAAAGGACCAGTCTGACTTACACTGTGATACGTTTTCCTGCAGAGATCTCAAAGGGAGATGCCCTGAACCTGACACTGCACCAGGCAGCATAGCTGCCCCAGCAACTGCAGAGATCAGGCACTGGCATCTGTCTTGGACGACATCAATGTCCACAGGTTTTAATTTAGCAGAGCTGGGATGGGAGGGGCAAGGTAGGGAAGAAGGCAGGGAGGCAGGAAGGTAGGAAAGGAGAAAAAGAAAGGAGAAAAGAAAGGAGGAAAGGAAGGAGGAAAGGAGGAAAGGAGGAAAGGAGGAAAGGAGGAAAGGAGGAAAGGAGGAAAGGAGGAAAGGAGGAAAGGAGGAAAGGAGGAAAGGAGGAAAGGAGGAAAGGAGGAAAGGAGGAAAGGAGGAAAGGAGGAAAGGAGGAAAGGAGGAAAGGAGGAAAGGAGGAAAGGAGGAAAGGAGGAAGGAAGGAAGGAAGGAAGGAAGGAAGGAAGGAAGGAAGGAAGGAAGGAAGGAAGGAAGGAAGAAAGGAAGGAAGGAAGGAAGGAAGAAAGAAAGAAAGAAAGAAAGAAAGAAAGAAAGAAAGAAAGAAAGAAAGAAAGAAAGAAAGAAAGAAAGAAAGAAAGAAAGAAAGAAAGAAAGAAAGAAAGAAGGAAAGAAAGAAAGAAAGAAAGAAAGAAAGAAAGAAAGAAAGAAAGAAAGAAAGAAAGAAAGAAAGAAAGAAAGAAAGAAAGAAGGAAAGAAAGAAGGAAAGAAGGAAGGAAAGAAGGAAGGAAAGAAGGAAGGAAAGAAGGAAGGAAAGAAGGAAGGAAAGAAGGAAGGAAAGAAGGAAGGAAAGAAGGAAGGAAAGAAGGAAGGAAAGAAGGAAGGAAAGAAGGAAGGAAAGAAGGAAGGAAAGAAGGAAAGAAGGAAAGAAGGAAAGAAGGAAAGAAGGAAAGAAGGAAAGAAGGAAAGAAGGAAAGAAGGAAAGAAGGAAAGAAGGAAAGAAGGAAAGAAGGAAAGAAGAAAGAAAGAAAGAAAGAAAGAAAGAAAGAAAGAAAGAAAGAAAGAAAGAAAGAAAGAAAGAAAGAAAGAAAGAAAGAAAGAAAGAAAGAAAGAAAGAAAGAAAGAAAGAAAGAAAGAAAGAAAGAAAGGAAGAAAGGAGGGAGGGAGGGAAGGAGGGAGAGGGAGGGAGGGAAGGAGGGAGAGGGAGGGAGGGAGGAAGATAGCTCTCTGCATCAGAAGAGGAAAGACATGAAACTCTGAAGATGATGTGGCAGGTGGTCTCTATACCTGTCAGCAATTCCATCAGGTCATCTGGGTGGTGTGGCCCCCACACATAGAATCATAGAATCAACCAGCTTGGAAGAGACCTCCAAGATCATCCAGTCCAACCTAGCACCCAGCCCTATCCTATGAACCAGACCATGGCACTAAGTGCCTCATCCACTCTTTGCTTGAACACCTCCAGGGACGGTGACTCCACCACCTCCCTGGGCAGCCCATTCCAATGCCAATCACTCTCTGTGTGAACTTCCTCCTAACATCCAGCCTAGACCTCCTCTGGCACAATTTGAGGCTATGTCCCCTTGTTCTGTTGCTGGTTGTCTGGGAGAAGAGGCCAACCCTCACCTGGCTACAACCTCCCTTCAGGTAGTTGTAGACAGCAATGAGGTCAGCCCTGAGCCTCCTCTGCTGCAGGCTGCACACCCCCAGCTCCCTCAGCCTCTTCTCACAGGACTGTGCTCCAGGCCTCTCACCAGCTTCATCACCATTCTCTGGACACCCTCCAGTACCTCAACATCTCTCTTGAATTGAGGAGCCCAGAACTGATGTCCCTGTCTTGTGTCTATTCACTTGCCTCTACTCTTGTACACTACCACCTGAGAAAACTGGGACTGCTTAGCCTGGAGAAGACTGAAAGGGGATCTTGTTAATGTCTATAAATATCTGAGGGGTGGGTGTCAGGAGGGTGGGATGGATTCTTTTCAGTGGCACCTGGTAATAGGACAAGGAATAATGGCTATAGGCTATAACACAGGAAATTCAAGCTCAGCATGAGGAGAAACTTCTTTACTGTGTGGGTGACAGAGCACTGGAAGAGGCTGACTAGAGAGGTTGTGGAGTCTCCTCCTCTGGACACCTTTGAAATCAACCTCTCTGGTCAGTGTTCCTGTGTGGCCTGCCCTAGGTGATCCTCCTTTGGTAAGGCAGTTCAACCTGATGATTTCTGGAGGTCCCTTCCAATCTCTAACATTCTGTGATTCTGTGAATCACACATCCCTTCCTTAGCTATCTATCTGAGTCTATTCACCAACTGTCAGGGTCTGTTCCTTCTTCCTGTTCACTCATTAACAGGTTAGCTTGTTCATCTCATCCATTTGTCCAGTATTTCACCTATTCCTATCACCAACATACAACTGATCTGTCTGCACGTGCTGCACCTACACACTGCTTTTGATCAAGATGTCTGTTGTCCAACAGCTTAGAAGATGGTGGGGAAGGAAGCAGAAGATGAAAGAAGAAGCCAGATATGAAAAGAAAGTGAGAAATGGAATAATAGTTTTTAAATACATATATATAGATATAAATTTGAAACTCACCTCGAGTGGCTTGGACACTGCAGACTAAATACAAATCCAATAGAAATATGAAAATCTCTTCCATGTTCATGTGGTCCTTTCATGCACAAGCTTGATCCTAATTCAGAAGAGAATGAATTTCATTGCTCACTCCTTGCTTTCTTGCTCTGCTTATAGTGGAGCTTCTGGTTTTCATTTCACATAAAGAGAAGTAGAACTAATTTAGGGAACTCCTTTAGGGTTTGTGTTAGAATGACGTTTGGAAAGAATTTTGACCAAGTGTGCATTGCAGAACAAAATCTATGTCTTCTTCTCATGTGAGTTTGCAGCAAGAATGAAGAAGTAAGTGCACATCTCCAAAGGAACAAAGAGATTCTTTCAGCTGAGGAGTGACAAGAAAAAAAATCCTGATCTGTGATGAGAACTCAGCCTTCAAATTCACTCAACCTCCTGCTCAGAGCTCTCCTAATGAACCACAGTGGTGTTATGGTCTTTGCCTTTCCTTAAATATATGATCCTCAGCCACATAACTCCTAGGAACTGTAGGAAATGAATTTCCATGTTTCTTCAGCATGCTACTTATCATAGAATCATAGAATGGTTTGGGTTGGAAGGGATCTTAAAGATCAGGTTGCTCAAGGCCTCATCCATCCTGGCCTTGAATAGCTCCAGAGAGGATGCTTGATGATCTCCCTGGGCAGCCTGTTCCAGTCTCACACCCTTGCTGGAAAGAATTTCTTTCTAATATGCAGTCCAGTATCTACAGCAAGTCTACTTTTCCAGCAGCTCCCAAACAAGTTGCAAATTGAAGAAATAATACCAAAGAAACTATTTTTTTTTCATGATTATTGAGACTGAGATTAGATTGAGTGGTTCAAAGACCATCAACCACATCACTCAATACTGGAATTCAAAGTCATTTTGGCCACCTCTCGCTCTCTCACATGTATAATATAAACTCACCTTCTGAAGTGTGTCACAGAGCTGAAACTCTTTTCTACTTTAAAGGAGAGTGGCAGAAACTCCTTTAAAATTCCTATTGATTTTTGGATGCTTGGATACCACTTCCTTTCAGCACAAGCAGCTGGCTGAGACTTGGAATAAGCATTAAAGCTAAGCAAGCTTCTACTAACTCCCAAACCCTTCTATGAGACCAGGCTGTCTGTCATTTTGCTTTCCCAAGAGAGAACACAGTAACCTTACCTGGATGCAGAGCTGGATGTGAGGCAGATGATTCGACCTGACGAGTGGCTCTCCCTGTCTAGCCTCACCCAGATCCTCGGGACCCTTTGACGCAGAACCCAGCAAAACCACACTTCCCTAGAACCTGGGACACAAAGTGACAACTAGCCACAGGGCTAGTTGTCCAAAATAACCGCTCTTTGTTCTACGTACCTTAAATGCCACTTTAAAAGAAGCAGCCCACGCCCTTTCAAAGAAAGTCTGTGTGATTGCCTATGAAATAGGAAGTCTGCACTTCCTATTTCAGTTGCTAAAGTGCTTACTGAGATGGGACTGTTTAACTGGAAAGAGAGGGGAAGGAAGTTTGTCATTGCAGATCTGCATGTCGACAATTAGCAGATCATGGGACTAATGTATTTTAAGATAAAAGAGAAAAAAAGAAAAAGAAAAAGAAAAAGAAAAAGAAAAAGAAAAGGAAAAAGAAAAAGAAAAAGAAAAAGAAAAAGAAAAAGAAAAAGAAAAAGAAAAAGAAAAAGAAAAAGAAAAAGAAAAAGAAAAAGAAAAAGAAAAAGAAAAAGAAAAAGAAAAAGAAAAAGAAAAAAGAAAAAAGGAAAAAGAAAAAAAATAAAAATAAAAATAGAAAAAGAGAAAAAGAAAAAGAGGAAAGGAGAGGAGAGGAGAGGAGAGGAGAGGAGAGGAGAGGAGAGGAGAGGAGAGGAGAGGAGAGGAGAGGAGAGGAGAGGAGAGGAGAGGAGAGGAGAGGAGAGGAGAGGAGAGGAGAGGAGAGGAGAGGAGAGGAAAGGGAAAGGAAAGGAAAGGGAAAGGGAAAGGGAAAGGGAAAGGGAAAGGGGAAAGGGGAAAGGGGAAAGGGAAGAGGGGGAAAAAAAGAGGATTGACCAGCAGAAGTGAAAAAGATTAACAAAGAATTCTCTGGATTTCACTCCAGTGTTGTTGCTTGCTGGACAATCATCAAGGCAGGGTTCATTCTGTACTTCATTTGTACATATATACTGAGGAGAACCTGTTCTAGTGGGAGGTGTCCCTGCCTACAGGGAGGTGTTGGAACTAGATGATCTTTGAGGTCCCTTCCAACTTAAACCATTCTGTGATTCTATTCTAACCACCTTTAGGTCTCTAACTTTTCCATTTGAGTAATTCTTTTGAAATTAGGTTTTCTCTATTTGTATAATTAATAATAAATTTTAAGTACTAGAGTACCTAGAAGAAATGAAATGAAACAGAAGTACTGGTGAGAGGAGTTAATCTGAAGTTATTCTAATTCTAAGGTGGCCAAGCTATTTTAAATATAGCTGAAGACTTAGTCAAGTAGCCTTCAGTAGTAAGGACACCGAGTTGCTGGAGCATGTGGAGGGGAGTGCCACAAAACTGGTGAAGGGTCTGGAGAACAAATCATATGCGGAGCAGCTGAGGGAACTGGGGTTGTTTAGTCTGGAGAAGAGAAGCCTGAAGGGAGACCTCATTGCTCTATACAACTACATGAAAGAAGATTGTAGTGAGGCAGGGGTTGGTCTCTTCTCCCTAGTCTCAAGTGATAGAACAAGAACAAATGGCCTCAAATTGCAGCAGGGGAGGTTTAGATTGAATATTAGGAACTATTTCCTTACTGAAGGTGTAGGCAGGCATTGGAACAGGTTGCCAAGGGAGGTGATGGAGTCACCACTCCCAGAGGCGTTCAAGAAACATATAGAAGTGGCAGTGGAAGACATAGTTTAATGACCATGGTGGTGTTAGGTCGATGGCTGGACTCGGTGATCTTAGAGGTCTTTTCCAAATGAAGCAATTCTATGATTCCATGATAAGAGCTACAAGAAGGTTAAGTAGTCATAAGGGAAAGACACATTCAGGTTTGCGCTCTCAGTGGTAGACTACTGAGGACTAAAATGAGTCTCCAGGTACAGAACACAATGGCCAGAGCCTGTATGCACTTCACTGCTACTGCATCTCCTCTACATTCTTGTAGTATTGCCCAAAATCAAGTTTAGCACAGTTAGGCTCTTGCAGTGATCACCAAAGAACAGAATTCTCAGATGCTGGAGAAGTGAAGTGGGTATCGGCAGAACTGCCACCTTGGATTTCCAGCAGGCAGACTTTGGCCTGGTTTAGGGACTGGTTGACAGAGTCACTCAAGAGGCAGTCATGAAGGGGCAAGGAGTCCAGGGAGTCTGGATGTTCTTTAAGAAGGAAGTCTTAAATGTGCAGGAGAGAGCTATCCCCGTGTGCCAAAAGATGAGCCAGTAGGGAAGGTGGCCAGCCTGGCTGAATGGAGAGATCTGGCTGCAGCTTGAGGAAAAGAGGAGACTTTATGATCATCAGAAGAAGGAGCAGGCTACTCAGGAGGATTACAAGGTTGCAGTGAGGCTATCCAGGAAGAAGATTAGTAGGTCCAAAGCCCAACTATAAATTAATTTGGCTTCAGCTGTTAAAGACAAGAAGAAATGCTTTTACAACTCTTTTAGCAACAAAATGAGACTAAAGAGGATCTCTGTCCTTTCTTGAATTCAGGAAAGAACATGAGGAAAAGGATGAGATACTCAATGCCTTCTTTTCCTCAGTCTTTAGTAGTGCACCAGCTGTTTGCTGGACACCCAGCCCCATGAACTGGAAGATAGGGATGGAGAACAGAATGAAGCCTCTGTAGCCCAGGAGGGTATGGTGAGTGACCTGCTGCACCACCTACACCTACACAGGTCTATGGGGCTGCATGGCATACAGCAGAGGGTGCTGAGGGAGCTGGCAGAAGTGCTCACCAAGCCACTTTGCATCATTTACCAGCAGTCCTGGCTGAGTGGGGAGGTCTCAGTGGACTGGAGATTGACAAACGTGACACACATCTACAAGAGGGGCCAGAAGGAGGACCTGGGGAACTACAGACCTGCCAGTCTGACCTCAGTGCCAGGGAAGGTCATGAAGCAGGTCATCTTGAGTGCCTTTATGCAGCATGTGCAGGGCCCAGTTAACATGGGTTCACGAAGGGCAGGTCCTGTTTGATGAACTTCATCTCCTTCTGTGATAAGGTGACCTGCTTAGTGAATGGGCAATATTGTTTAGCTGGATGTTGTAAGTCATTGTGCATTGCTTCATCCCTTTCCTAAAGCACAAGGTTACCACGGCACTGGCATGGGAAAGGCTATTCAAATGACTTCAACTAACCCCTTCCATCACTGGATAAAAAGGGAAGTCACCATTTGTGACTCTTCTGAGTATATGTTATATACCTCTGAAATTTAAGGTGCATGGATTCTTCAGGTGGAACCTCTGAACCTGGAACAGACACAGCCTGCAGCACACTTTGCAAGTCTTTGGAGAGTGCATTTTCTTATACAAGTGTTGGCAAATCACTCTCTCTGTGAAGAACTTCCTCCTAACATCCAGCCTAGACCTCCCCCAGCTCAACTTGAGACTGTGTCCCAAGGCTACTACAAGGTCTGCTCAAAGCCTTGGCACTTAAGTGTCAAGTAAGAAATGATTTCTAGACCTCAACAGAGCAAACAATATGCTTATCTTTAAATATAAACTCTTCCCTTTATTTCCAATACATGCAAAAATGCAAGGCTGCTGCTGACAGAATATTAAAGCTTTAGCATATAAACTTTCTATGATTTTCTAAACTTTAGGTATATACAGCAGGAATTAATAAACAATGACAGGCAAAGAGCAACCAAGTTTGAAGTAGAAGTCATTCTAAATATTGTTGTTGTTGAAGATCTTGTTACCTGGTGGCATAAGAAAAAGGCAAACCATTGTTTTGCCACTTTGGGGAGGAGCAGGTTAGTTATTCACACACTGTTAGTTGACTGTTTCTTAGTTCCTTCAGGTAGTTGTTAAACTTCTCTTTTGTCTGTACAGATTTCAGCAGCAGGTCAAGGAGAAAGATTTTTTTAATGAGGCCTTGTGGTTTAATGCCACAGAAACTAACAGCTGAATCCAATGCATGGCTCTTGAAAACTCTTTTAAGCTCTCATCTGTTCTAAGATTTTATATGATGATCGTTCCACTCAGTGGGAACTTTTTAACACCACGGCTACGTGGTGGGTTTAAGATCCAGTAGTAGGTATCAAATTCTTACAAGCAGCAGTGAATCCATTCAAGAGAAAAATAACTTCATTGCATGATCATTCTAGAAATTATTACAAATTCTGGATTTTCCATAATGAACTCCTCATTAAGGGAAGCTGAAGAGGTAACACTCAAATTCCTCTTTGAAATTGTCTCACTTTTGAGCAAAATGGAAACTGGTAAAGTAAACTTGTGCGATACTTCATTTGTTGCAGAATCTGATAGAGTGGGGTTTTTTTTTCCAGTTCTGCTTTGCAATGAGGAGTCAGGAAGCAAAAGACAAACAGAGAAGAAATTACTGCTTGAATAGGCATCAGACAAATTTCCCCAGAATGTAAAAATAAATCATCTGCATGAGTACAAAAAAGATCTATGAGAAACACCACAGGCATGCTAGGTTTGATTCACAGAAATCAAAATATTGGTCAGTGCCAGGAAGAAGGGGAAGGTGAGCTGCAGCTTCTTCACTGGCATATTAAAAGGTGTTCTTGATGCTTGCAGAACAAACTCTGACTGCCACGTGATGGAGATAATTACATGTCCACAAGCATAGAATGGGCATGGGCACACAAACCTTCCTATCAGCAAGTGAAGAGGAAATTATGGCAGTCAAGAAAAAAGGCTTATGAAGACATTCTGGACTAATAATTAGCCCTGGGAGCAACAACAGATATTAGAGCACATCTTGGGGTAAGGACAGTAAACTGCTCTTGCAGTCTAGCACTGACTTGCTTTATGATTATGGACAGTGATTGTTTTGGTCTCTGTGTAGATGTCTCTATTACAGAAGAGTGCTAAAAGCTGCTGAACTGTACAGATTATCTGTTGAAAGGTAACACATTACTAGAAAATTACTCTTTTCGAGGTCACTTCAAGGGCTTGCTAAAGGAAACTGCAGAGAGGAATTATGGAAGGACTGTACAGATACCTACTGGAATGTTTCTGTATAGGATTTACATTGCTCTTAGTGTTTAGGTAGCACCTATTCCTGGACTAGTGTTGTAGACACTCAGGTCATCTTTGTGAGTGATGTGCAGCTTCCATGGGAAGAAATGCTTCTCAGAGGGAATTTTCTTGCTCAGAGACACCATGAGGTCAACATCCTGATCAGAGAGCAACCGAATCAGATCACCATCAAGGTCCCGGTAATTCAAAACAAAGTCATCTCGGCCAAACTCCCGCCTGGTAGGAAAGAAATTGAATGACTCCCATAAATCACAGAATGCCTGGGACATGCTGCATGATGAACAACTTATTGGCCATCTAATTCATTCTGCTAAAAGCCACACAAACCCTGGGATGTCTTGGCATTCTTGATACAGCTAGTAGTAGCAATCATGCAGCAATATTCATGCTGTGTTGTGTTCAAGCTAAGAAATCTATCACTACCAAGAACCATTTATAACATCGCCACATGCATGGCACAATTCATCAGTGTGTTTGATAGAATACCCACATTTAAGAGCTGAGTGCAGTTGGTAACCATAAGGTCACTGTTTTTGAGAGGAAAGTATGTTGAGAAATGGAAGAATATTAGCACAGGTGTTCTATTATTAATATTTGATGTTCAGTACTATATCTAAATCTAAATATTAGTTTGACAGTGGTTAGAAGGTGGTGTCCTGCATCCTGCAGAAGTATATTAGACAAAAGATCCTTGCCTGAAGGTATGGCTCTGATCTTAGAACAAGAAGTGGAAACTCCCAGCCAGCATAATTGAGTTGGAAGCATGTGGCATTCCATGCTTACTGAAAATCCCAAGGCAGACTAGTGTCTGCACAGATGGCCATGGGCCAAATCAAAATACAACTTATTCAGGACACTTGAAAAGTATTTCACATCCAAAACATGGTGATGACCAATTAGAACATGGAAAATGTGGGACTGGAAGGAACTTGACAAACATTTCAATACTGAAGGTACAACTAACTGCTTGCACTGTACCTCATTAATTCCATGAGATCTTTCAGTGATGGAATGGTGCTCAGATCCTCTTCTACTGAGATATCCCTGTAACAAGAATAAATCATAGAATGGTTTAGGTTGGAAGGGACCTCAAAGATTATCTAGTTCCAACCCTCCACCATAGGCAAGGACACCTCTCACAATAGAACAGGTCACTCAAGGCATCATGCAATCTGGCCTTGAACACCTCCAGGGAGGGAGCATCCACAACCTCTCTGGGCAACCTGTGCCAGTGTTTCACACCCTCACTGTAAAGCACTTCTCCAGTTTAAATCTCCCCTTTGCTGGTTTAAACCCATTACTCTTTATCCTGTCATTACAAGACCTGGTAAATAGAATTGTAGAATCATCCAGGTTGGAAGAGACCTCCAAGATCATCCAGTCCAACCTAGCACCCAGCCCCGTCCAGTCAACTAGATCATGGCACTAAGTGCCCCATCCAGTCTTGAACATCTACAGGCATGGTGACTCCACCACCAGGGCAGCCCATTCCACTGCCAATCACTCTCTTTGTGAAGAACTGTCTCCTAACATCCAGCCTAGACCTCTCCCAGCACAGCTTGAGACTGTGTCCCAAGGCTACTACAAGGTCTACTCAAAGCCTTCTGTTCTCCAGGCTGAAAAGCCCAAACTAATCATTACATATCATGAAAAGAGAAGTGTCAGCATTTCATCAGCAGTAAAGTGGGTGACTGTCTTCTTGTTACCTGATAGTGCTCACAGTCTCATCGTAGTAATAGCAGCGAACTTTGTTAACTGCATCTTCCTGCTGTGGTAAATCTTTTATGATCTTCACAAAAGCACATGGGAAAATCCCAGTGGCATCATCAGCTGTTCCCTGGAATGCCAGAAAGTGTTAGAATGAAGACAACTATGCCATTTTGGCCATATACAGTGGGTTGTAAAATCCACTTCATTTTCATGAAAACAACTGTAGGGATTTTTCCACTACTGTCAAGAAAAGAAAGGCTTCAGGAGGGACCTTATGGCACCCCTACAGAAGGATTATACAATTGCATAGCCAAACACAAGGCAGAGGAGTGAAACAGTGTATGAAAAATGGAAGTCAGATGGTTACCAAGAAAGGCTGTGGTGTTTGGGCAAGTAGAGATGTCATATCAGCAAGCACACAGTATGTTCTCCTCATCTTTTTTCAGAACACTGCTACATTGCCCAAGTTCTCTCTAATCAAGCTGACGTCTGTTGTGGTATGAAGCATGAAGTATACAGCAACTTGCCTTGAGGCAAGAAACCAATTAATCTCTGAAATGGAGTTTCCATCCCCTTTCTGTGGCCTTTTTGTGTTCTAATCGCTTCCAAAGAATGTATCAACGTCTCAGCAGAAGCAAATGCAAATGAAAACAGAGGGCAGAAGATTTGCAAGCTAAAAACCATCAAGAAAAGAAACTTTTGAATTTGGAGTCAAGTATTTATTCTTGACAGCAAGACCTGATTATGATGCAGTTTCTCCTTGAGAGGAGGAGACAGGTCCCAAGGACTAGAGGAGCCCTTTCTGCTCCTATATTTCAATGTATGCTAATAATCAGTAGCCTACTGCAGTCTTACCTCCAACCAGTCTTTGTTTACTCTGCTAAGTAGATAGATCAAGTCTCCCTTCTTGAAGCTGAGTTCCAGTTTATTGGTTCCAGAAAAATCAAACAGTGCCTATTGAAAGTCATAACACTGAAAGTATTTATCCACAGAATTACAGAAGTGAATCTTTCTGCTCTGTTTACAGGGTGAGAGTACAAAGCAGGATGAATCAGATGCATTTCTGATGTAAGGTCATATGTGTGATCATAACCTGCACTTCTCACGATTTCTTCTCCTCCTCAGCATGCACAAAATTGCTTTGAAGAAGTAGTGAAGGTGCTGGGATAAACATGGCTCTGAGGGAGCTGCATGCAGGGATTGTTACAGTGGCTGGACACTGAGCACTGAAGAAATATAGGTAAGTTGAAAGCACCTAAGATCAAGTAAATCAAGCAAGCTGAAGACAACTGAAATCTTGACCATTTGAAAATCTGAAATCTCAAGAGTTTTTAAAATGTCTCCTATTTCTAGCTGCAGTATTTCAGCTTTCAGCTTTGCTGCAAAAATATCACAAAGAGCCTTTAAAAATTGCAGACCCTTTGTGTCCTGATTTAAGGGTAACTGACTGTTGTTTTTGCATTTGGCTTTCAGGCCTTCATGCTGAATGGAAAGAGCTGGGGAAGTCTGTGGATTTGATAGGTGGTTAATGTGGGAAAGGGAAGGAAACAAGACCAGGCTCAGGGCAGGGGAGGTTATTCTTCCCCTGTACTCAGCACTGGTCAGGCCACATCTTGAGTACTGTGTCCAGTTCTGGGCTCCTCAATTCAAGAGAGATGTTGAAGTACTGGAACATGTCCAGAGAAGGGCAACAAAGCTGGTGAGAGGCCTGGAGCACAAACCCTGTGAGAAGAGGCTGAGGGAGCTGGGGGTGTGCAGCCTGCAGCAGAGGAGGCTCAGGGGTGACCTCATTGCTGTCTACAACTACCTGAAGGGAGGCTGTAGCCAGGTGGGGGTTGGTCTCTTCTCCCAGGCAACCAGCAATAGAACAAGGGGACAGTCTCAAGTTGTGCCAGGGGAGGTATAGGCTGGATGTTAGGAGGAAGTTGTTCATAGAGAAAGTGATTGGCATTGGAATGGGCTGCCAAGGGAGGTGGTGGAGTTGCTGTCTCTGGAGGTGTTCAAGAAAAGACTGGATGAGGCACTTAGTGCCATGGTCTAGTTGATTGGACAGGGCTGGGTGATAGGTTGGACTGGATGATTTTGGAGGTCTCTTCCAACCTGGTTGATTCTATGATTCTATGTGTGATTCTGCACAAAGCAGTTCCATGTGCTTAATACCAAGTAAATACATTGCAGAAGACAAATGTCTTTTCAGCAGAAGGCTTTTGTTACAGAAAATACTAAGATGCTTCACCTACAAAAGCTTTTAAATGTGTTTTTGAAGTCGACAAGGCTGAAGCTCACTCTTGTTTTAAATTTCATTTATAGATCTCACTATGTAAATGTGGACCATCTGACAGCAAGCTGTACCTGTCCCTCAGTTTTGAAGCTCCTGTCATAATGGCTTCACAATGAATCCTCTTATTACTCAAGGAAGAAGGAACAGAGCACTCCTTTCCCGTCCTTTGTCTCATTCCCTGTTAAAATCAATTGCTTTCCTGGGTCGTTTTCACTTTCCCTTCTTTCATCAAGCTCTAATTGGAAAAGGCAACTTGATCAATGAGATAGCAAAGTAAAACAGAGTTTAATCTCCTATGCTATGACAGACTGTGCAGAGCACTCACCTCAGCCCGTGGAGCTGCTGTGCGGTCAAAAATAGGCCCTTGAGGTGAAATGCTCTTGCTGCAAAGAAAGGAGACACCAGGGAGGTAAATGTGTCTTTCTAGTCATCAAAAATATTACACAATCAGTAGTATGGTGTCTGCACTTTTATTACTCAAGAGGCAGGCAAGCCACAGATCACTGGAGAAACTGCATGAGAATCTGTGTGCAGCACTGAAGTAAACAAACAGGGATGCACCAACACTGTCCTAGTTCTCTCAGTTTCAGTGCAGAGCAGCAGTGATCTGATGATGCTTGCTGCTGAGAACAGATGGAATTTTCAATACAGTCAGGATCCTGAACCTCTCTTCCACAGCACTGCTCAACCCCTCTCCTTTGCCTTCTGGGCATTCCTGTTTGTAGTATTTATGACATTTGGTTTAAACCTCCGTCATGCACACATCCAGGCATGCATACATATGCACTGTTTGAGGTAAGTGAAAAGGAAGTAGGTCCATCTTTGCTTTGTTGAAAGGAGAATTAATTTGTCTGAGGGGTAATGAAGTATGACATTTACTTATAGCAGTTCTCCAGAGGGGTGTCAATGCTGCTATGTAGGACAGGTCCCTGTTTATGCAACAGGTAGGAACAAGCAAGTATTCAGTTTCATTTAGTGTCTGAACCACACCTCACTGACTTTAGTGGCACAAGCTTGGCCTATATGTTCAGTGATTCTGCACATTATAATAGATATTATCATTAAAGAATTATCAAGAGACAGAGCTGAGCAGTAGGTCTTTGAAAGCAAGCTGGACTCTTACTTTGCAAGTGTCCTTTAACCCAGGTACCATATCCACTTCAAAAATCTGAAATCACTGCAAACAAATACCCTGTGATCACTCTACCTCAAAGATCCTTATATTAGGACTTCATGGATGCATTTGGAAAACAGAGTGGTTATCCTCAGTTCTCTCTCCCTGCCCACCCCCTCATCCTCCCCCTGTCAAACTGGACAGCATCTCTTACATCAATCAATGCTGAACAAACACATCAATCTCTTACATTCGGCGTGTCCGTGGGCGAAGCCGTCTCAGCCTGTGAGGCACCTGTTCACAATCAAAGGTTGAGTGATAGAAGAACAGCCTCACCTCTTCATCCATCAACACCCAAACAGGTAGGCAGAGTAGGTTCTGTGCCAAGAGCAAGTAGGAAGCAGAGTGTAACAGTGGGAGAGAACAATTTGCTATTTATTTACATCTAATAAATATGCCTCTCTGACCTACAGGACCATGAAGGATATTAATTACTGCCAGAAATCTCCCTCCTCTCCCTTCTCACTCAGCAGGACATAGCTGAACAGCTGACAGTTTCTCCTGTTTACTCATGGAGTTGGCCAATATATTGCTTCACTTTTTTTGTGCCTGTTTTACTGCAGGAGGATTAAGCTGCTCTTCATGTTTCCCTTCAGAACATGCCTGACAATGGGAAGAAGGCAATCTTAAGAACTGGAAGTCTTGCTCAGTGCTTCAAGCTTTTACTAATTTAAAGTCAGGTCTTCAGTTAACCTGCACACAAAGAATTTCTTTCCTTGATGTTACTGACTGTCGTCACTGCAGAGCTCACTTCACTGTCCTTGTGCCCCAGGTGCACATACCAGCTCTGTATTCATGCAACACCTGGAGGTTCACCATCACCTCATACATCTTGGGGATGTTTGTAAGGATATCTCTTTTTTATCTGAAGGCAGGGAGTGAGCCTCTGTGAACTGAATACTCCAGGAGATCCTACAGTCTGACAATCTGGGGAATAGGGCTCAGGTTGTCCCACAGTGTGTGGATATCATGTCTTCAGGAAAAACAATACAGAGAGAAGCAGATATGTAGAACTACTACAGTCTTGTCTCATAGCTAATTTCATGGGGTAAGTGCTTGCTGCAATCTCTACCTCAAAAATAAGTTTTACCTTCATGTAGACATTTAGGATAGGAATCCTGTTCTCAGCAATCTCCCTTTTGGCCCCGACATAAACTTTTCCTGTGAAAGTTATGGTGGAGGGGGAAGACAAAGAAGGTGACGATGAAGAAGAAGAAGGAGAAAAGGAGAAGGAGAAGAAGAAGGCGAAGAAGAAGGCGGGGAAGAAAAAGAAGGAGGGGAAGAAGAAGAAGAAGGAGGGGAAGAAGGAGGGGAAGAAGGAGGGGAAGAAGGAGGGGAAGAAGGAGGAGGAGGAGAAGAAGAAGAAGAAGAAGAAGAAGAAGAAGAAGAAGAAGAAGAAGAAGAAGAAGAAGAAGAAGAAGAAGAAGAAGAAGGAGAAGGAGAAGGAGAAGGAGAAGGAGAAGGAGAAGGAGAAGGAGAAGGAGAAGGAGAAGGAGAAGGAGAAGGAGAAGGAGAAGGAGAAGGAGAAGGAGAAGGAGAAGGAGAAGGAGAAGGAGAAGGAGAAGGAGAAGGAGAAGGAGAAGGAGAAGGAGAAGGAGAAGGAGAAGGAGAAGGAGAAGGAGAAGGAGAAGGAGAGGAAGAAGAAGAAGAAGAAGAAGAAGAAGAAGAAGAAGAAGAAGAAGGAGGAGGAGGAGAAGAAGGAGGAGAAAAAAGGGGTAAACAAAAAGAAAAAAAAAGGCTGTCATAGAATTGAAGCAATCAGGAAAAAATAGACTCTCCAAGAAAAATAGATATTTTCTGAAGGACTTAAGCTTTCTAAATGACCTTTACCACAAGTGGAGGGGTTGCCAATGGAAGCTGACACATCTAGCATGAACCGCTTGGAATAGGTTCCCCGTCACAACTACTTCTCTAGGATGCACTTCTCTTTAGGAGAAGTCAGGCTGAGAAAGCTGCTAATCGTGCACAGACTTGATGCTGACAGCTTACCTGGCAATATGGGGAGTGTGCAGGTGAAAGGGCTGCTGCTCTCTGCCCCATATCTCTCCTCTAGTTTGGTGTGTAGGGCATAGAACTGACGATAGCGCCGGAAAATCAAGTATCTGCCACCACCCTTGAGCTTTACTTCAATGACAAACATCTGAAACAGAGAAGGGGAAATTCAGGCTGATGTCCATACATATAAATAGTTATCAAATGAAAATGAGGCACACAATAGGAACACAAGATCAGTGCTCTGATAGTGGGAATATTGTCCTAGGACCAGAATGGAAATTAAGCCCTCAGTTTGCCATCTGCAAACTCAAGTGCTAGAGAGAGGTGGGCACAAGCCAACTTCATAAGGTTCAACAAGACCAAGTTCAAGGTCCTGCATCTGGGTGGGTTGAGGCAATCCCAAGCACAGCTACAGGCTGGGCAGTGACTGGCTGGAGAGCAGTCCTAAAGAGAGGGACTTGGGGGTGCTGGTGGATGATAAGCACAACATGAATCAGCAGTGTGCACTTGCAGCCCAGAAAGACAATCATATCCTGAGCTGCATCAGAAGTGTGGCCAGCAGGTGGAGGGAGGTGATTCTCCCCCTCTACTCCACTCCGCTGAGACCACACCTGGAGTACTGCATCCAGTTCTGGAGCCCCTGTTACAAGAAGGATGTGGACATGCTGGAGTGTGTCCAGAGAAGGGCCACAAGGATGATCAGAGGGCTGCAGCAGCTCTTGTATGAGGACAGACTGAAAGAGTTGGGGCTGTTGAGTCTGGAGAAAACGAGGCTCCAAGGTGACCTTATTGTGGCCTTCCAAAAAAAGCTGGGGAGGGACTTTTTAGGCTCTCAGGGAGTGACAGGACTAGGGGAAATGGAGCAAAGCTGGAGGTAGGGAGATTCTGACTGGATATGAGGAGGAAGTTGTTCAGCATGAGAGTGGTGAGAGCCTGGAATGGGTTGCCCAGGGAGGTGGTTGAGGTCCCATCCCTGGAGGTGCTTAAGGCCAGGCTGGATGAGGCTGTGGTCAGCCTGCTCTAGGGTAGGGTGACCCTGTCCATGGCAGGGGGGTTGAAACTAGATGATCCTTGTGGTCCCTTCCAACCCTGGCTGATTCTATGATTCTGTGATTCTAGTTAGCACCTGACAGTGGGATGCATGTATGGGTGGGTGCAGCTCTCCTATGGGTCATTTCCCTTTGGCTGCTTTCTATTACATAATCATAAAAGGAAATCTCTAATTGCAAGATGCTTCTTTATGTTCCACACCTTCCGACAGTGACAAACAAAACATAATGGAGAGCTAAATATATTATAGTACCATGCTTTGGACGTAGCAGTCTGCAGACAGACACCTAAATGAGTTTATTTTCAGGGCTGAAGGCATTCATACCTTGCTTTCAATTCAAAATACACAGTTTCAGAAATTACGGTCTGGCTTCCTCCAGCCACTATCTTATTTCTTATCTCTTGCCAAAACCGCTTTGCTCTGAAAGAACCTGCAATTTCCATGCACTGACCTCCAAGTCACATTGCAGCCAGAACCTTCAGAAAACATAACAACAGAGCACAAAAACACCACAACATTCTAGAGTAAAAACTGCATATTGCAGTGGGAAGCTTTTATGAGCATCATCTCCAGCAAACCTCACGTAACCTGCAGAAGTGGCTGGAGCAGCTGTCCTATGAGGGCAGACTGAAAGAGCTGGGGCTCTTGAGTCTGGAGAACAGGAGGCTCCCAGGTGACCTCATTGTGGCCTTCCAATATCTGAAGGGGGCCTACAAAAAGCTGGGGAGGGACTTTTTAGGCTACCAGGGAGTGACAGGACTAGGGGGAATGGAGCGAAGCTGGAGATGGGTAGGTTCAGGCTGGATGTGAGGAGGAAGTTCTTCAGCATGAGAGTGGTGAGAGCCTGGAATGGGTTGTCCAGGGAGGTGGCTAAGGCCCTATCCCTGGAAGTGTTTAAGGCCAGGCTGGATGAGGCTGTGGGCAGCCTGATCTAGGGTGTCCCTGTTCATGGCAGGGGGGTTGGAACTAGATGATCCTTGTGGTCCCTTCCAACCCTGACTGATTCTATGATTCTATGAAGTCAGACTGAGCTGGTCTTACCCAAAACCACTCTTCAGAAAATATCCTGGTGCTTTTCTCTATTGTTTGCTTCCTGTATGCTACTTCATTACTAATTAATATGCTACCTTCTACAGTGATGAAAGCACCTTTATTTGCCACTGCCATGGAATAATGAACCCAAGACCCTCTACCCTCTTTCAATTCCTTTACCAATATCTTCAGCAAAGGTACAATACTCTAAGAGCAAATAATCAGAAACGAGGTAAAATTTTGGAAAACAAGCAATGTTAGAGGATATCTCTGCCACATTCCACCCTAACAATAAAATGTTAGACTAAATCTGTGACAGGCTAGCCAGCATTTGAGACTAAAGAAGCACTGAGAAGTCATCCACATGAAACTACTGATACCAAACTAACTTCATCTTGCTCCCCACAACCAAATCAGACACAGGTGAGGGCATACAGGGACAGGGTAAATCTGCCTTCTTACATAATAATTAGTAAAGCCTTTCTTCTCTTCAATATCTGCAATGTTAGCTGAAACAGGTACATCATCTGGAAGCTGGTCAAAATCACTGTGAAGCAAGAACAAAAGACAGAGGTTATTCATACTGGTATTATGCTTTGGAGGTCACTATGCTGCACAGAACAAAGATCACATTGTCTAGTGTTACAAACTTGTGGTGTCATTCTCTTCCTCTGAAGTTCTGATCTTGAGATGTCAAGTTCCTGTAAGTTCAGCACAAGTCAGTAACCACTGCTAAGATTCATCAAGCCTGAAAGGCATCCCTGGTATTCCTAGGCTTGCTAGAGTAGAAGGACTACAAAGAAACACTTGAGCTGGTAAGCTTCTCCTGAGAAATGTGATCAGCTGTGGATGCATTCTTAATCCTTCCTACAGCATCTAGCAGACTTAAAATAATAACTCTGCAGCAGTATCTCTTACTCTAAGGAGATCATCATGGTTTATGGTGTTATTATTACTGCATTATTGCATGGAATATGGAACAGTTCTGAGAAAAGAGCTTGTGCTAAGTGCTGAAGAGACTGACAGCACAAGCCTAATTCCTAAACCCCTTACACTCTACATGTAGATAGGTACAGTCTACCTTAGACATATAAGAAATGACAGAGGGATAAGCACAAAAAGACCAAAACAAAAGGCAAAGAAACAAAGACATACTATTCTTCCAGAAGATAACTAGTGAAGCCTGCACCAGCTGTCAAAATGTTGTCAGGTTTTCTTGTAAACACCACAGCAAAGCAGACTCTTGCAGAGGCTTTGAGAACAGGACAAGTAGCCTAGTAAATATTTGCAAGGAGATCTCTTAGTTGCAGCAGATAACCTGAAGCAAGCATAAATAAACTTGTTTGAAAATGTCAAAACGTGTGAAGGAACACATGAGAGTGGGCAAGATTAGAATAAGCTTCACAGATCCTACAAAGTATTGGATGTGAAGCAAAAGAGAAGGAAGAATCCCTACAAGACCACCTAAAAAGCAGCCATATGACCACACTCTCATGTTTCTTATCTGCACTACCAACACGTTAAAACAGCATGGATTGGCAGGTCCTTCTTCCTCTGGGGTCTTCCCTTTGGTACATCTTTGACCAACAGATGACAATTTGACCTTTGCTTCAGTCTTACAACTTGGTGTTGTCAGAGTGGCATTCAAATCAACACTTAAGTAAAAAGGATCAAGAATGAGGAAGAAAAGATAACAAATGAGGAAGAGAGAAAGAGAAACTTTTTAAAAGATCATCTAAGAAACATCAAGCTGATGTGATGTTAAACATTCTGATAACACACAAAAAAACACATATATGGATGGCAGTTGGCTCAGTTTACTCTACTAGAAGAATTTCCCAAACAGGGGCTTCCACAGTGCATTATTCCATCTGGAAGGCTGAAGTAAGTCTTGCAGCAGCTTGTTGTATGATCAGAACAGCATGAATCAGCACCACCCACAGCACCATAAATACTGCCACTTACTGTGAAGAGGGATGTGGTTATGGAGATCAAGAGATATAATTAGTCATATCACAAACACTGGTATCACAAACCCCAGCAAAAGGGAAACTGTTTGCAGCTGTAAAGAGGACAATGACCCAACTATTGTCCTAGGTGGTAATTATTCCCCACAAAGAGAAGAGAGTCCACTCCGACTTAAGAAATAGTCTGCTCCACACTGAGCAGCCCAGCAGTTTGGAAGTCAGGATAACAGAACTCTTTTAGAAGCTTGCATCGAAATTAAATGAAAAGATCACAGCAGTCACATGGAGGCTTGTAGGGAGGAGGGAGGCGGGAGAGACACAGTACCTCTTTTCTCGCAGCTGTCGGGGAAGAGACATGGTTCTCAGTGTCTTAAGTCCAGATGGCTAAGCTCTATTCCTCCACCTCTTGGGCAGTTCCTGGTTCAATGGGATGAACACAGCCAAAACAATTCCCTTTGTGTGAATCAAAACTCCTCTGCAAGGCCTCAGAGGTCTTTTTTATAATGTTTCAGTGTCAGACGATCTCTTCTGTGTCTCCCCACCCCCATGAGATTGAGGAAGTCCTACAGAAGAAACAGTCACGAAGACAGACTGGTTTGTGCTGTCTCTCATGTATCGAAACTACCACAGTTGAGAAACAAAATGCTGAACAAAAAACACAGAAACCAAGAGCCACATACTCCATTGTCCACCTCTTCACCGAAACTTGCCTCTGTGGAAATCCAGTATGAGTGGGCTCAACAAATTCTGTTTTGCCACAGCTAAAATGTCCCCATATATCATAGAATCATAGAATCATAGAATCAACCAGGCTGGAAGAGACCTCCAAGATCATCCAGTCCAACCTAGCACCCAGCCCTAGCCAATCAACTAGACCATGGCACTAAGTGCCTCATCCAGTCTTTTCTTGAAGACCCCCAGGGACAGTGCCTCCACCACCTCCCTGGGCAGCCCATTCCAATGCCAATCACTCTCTCTGGCAACAACTTCCTCCTAACATCCAGCCTATACTTCCCCTGGCACAACTTGAGACTGTGTCCCCTTGTTCTATTGCTGGTTGCCTGGGAGAAGAGACCAACCCCCACTTGGCCACAATGTCCCTTCAGGTAGTTGTAGACAGCAATGAGGTCTGCCCTGAGCCTCCTCTTCTCCAGGCTAAACACCCCCAGCTCCCTCAGCCTCTCCTCATAGGGTTTGTGTTCCAGGCCCCTCACCAGCTTTGTTGCCCTTCTCTGGACACCTTCCAGTACCTCAACATCTCTCTTGAATTGAGGGGCCCAGAACTGGACACAGGACTCAAGGTGTGGCCTGACCAGTGCTGAGTACAGGGGAAGAATAACCTCCCTTGTCCTACTGGCCACACTGTTCCTGATGCAGGCCAGGATGCCATTGGCTCTCTTGGCCACCTGGGCACACTGCTGGCTCATCTTCAGCTACTTTCTACCAGTACCCCCAGGTCCCTTTCCTCCTGGCTGCTTTCCAGCCACTCTCTACACTAACGTTTGTCAACGAGGATGAATACTTCTGATCCCTTCTTGAGGTTCTGTGAGTCCCAAGAATCCTCCTTTCCATGAACCAAGAGCCAGGAGGCAGGACTAAAGAATAAATTTTCAAGTAGGAGCACAAAGTACACTCAGGAAATTTAACCTTGTCAAACATATAGGTACTAACTTGTCAGGCACAGAAGATTAGGGTATGAGCTTTGAAGGTTGGATCAATGCAAGCAAGAATATGAGTCCTTGAAAGAGCAGAGATCTTTTCAGCTTCATGTGCTCAAAACTATCCACATCTGCCACCTGCAGAGAGAATCCTGACTGCCCTGCCTTGTATACAAGGTGCAGTGGTATAAAATTTGTCTAACAGCAGAAGACAATTTTTCAAGAAGAAAACAAAAGGAAGAGCATGGTGAGGAAACCTTCATTTCCTAACACTGCAGACAAATTGCAGCACAGCCTCATCCTAAGCTGCCACCTCCTGTAAAGAACTTCTTCCTAACACCTAGTTTAAATCTCCCCTCTGCCAGTTTAAACCCATTACCCCTTGTAAATAGTCCTTCCCCAGCCTTCCTATAGGTCCCCTTCAGATACTGGAAGGCTACTATAAGGTTTCTTTGAAGCCTTCTCTTCTCCAGGCTGAAGAGTCCCAGCTTTTGTAGCCTGTCCTCATAGCAGAGCTGCTACAGCCCTCTGAGCATCTTTGTGGCCTCCTCTGGACTTGCTCTAACAAGCAACTTTTTGTGTTGGGGGCTCCAGAACTGTACACAGTACTCCAGGTGGGGTATGACAGGATCAAAGGGGCAGAATCCCCTCCCTTGCCCTGCTGGCCACACTGTTCTTGGTGTGACAACACACGGTTGCTGTCTGAGCTGCACTCACACTGCCAGCTCATGTTGAGCTTTTCATCAACCCCACCACCACCCAGCCTGTATCCATGCTTGGGATTGTACCAGCCCAGGTGCAGGACCTTACACTTGGCCTTGTTGAATATCATGAGGTTGTCCTGGGCCCACCTCTCCAGCTTGTCCAGGTCCCTCTGGATGGCATCCCTGCCCTCTAGCAAGCTGACTGTTCCATACAGCTTGGTGTCATCTGCAGACCTGCTGAGGGTGCACTCAATTCCTCTGTCCATGCCACTGACAAAGGTGTTAAACAGCACTGGTGCCAGCACTGACCCCTGAGGGACGCCACTTGGCACTGGTCTCCAGGTGGGCATTGTGCCCTTGTTCACCACTCTCTGCATGCAGTCATCCAGCCAATTCCTTATCCAGCAGTGCTCCACCCATCAAGTCTGTGTTTTTCAGTTTGGTGACAAGGATGTCATGTGGGACAGAGTCAAATGCCTTAGGTCCAGGTAGATGATGTCAGTTGCCCTTCCTTTGTTATCAATATATGTGTGTCCTGGTTTGAGTTAAGCCTCTTCCAAGCAACTTTCTGGAGTTAATGGCATGCTTTCACAGTGTCTGCTTCTAGAAGTGATGATAATGCTTGATGTCTATAGGTACTACCAGTGACTGCTATGCAGAAAGGCTCTTGCTCACACCTGCTCCTATGGAAACCAAGGTCTCTGCTAAACCTTGTGTGCCACGTTGGTGGTGACAAAGTAAAAAGCCACACCAATGGGGAGGAGCAGACAGAAGAGGTGACCCTAAACTGACCAATAAGGTAGTGCATTCCAAATATGTCATACTCAGTATAAAGCTAAGGGGTCACATGGGTTCCACTCTCTTCTTCAATGGCTACTGTGAAAGGGCTCTCTCCGTTCCACTTTCAATCAAGACCTCTGTGCTCCTGAATCCAGTTCCAGGATCTCTGTGCTCCTGAATCCAGCTCCTGAGTTCAGTTCCCCTCTGCCACTGAATCCAGCCTGGCACTTCATCTGCAACATGATTGCCACCAGGGTGGTTGGGCTTGACATTATTTGTGTATACATAAATTATTACTATTTATGGATATTATCATTCTTATCATCATCACCATCAAGAAAGATGATGAAGTGCTTGAACACATCCAGAGAAGGGCACCAAGGCTGGTGAGGGGGCTGGACCACAGCCTTGTGAGGAGCGGCTGAGAGAGCTGGAGTTGTTCAGTCTGGAGAAGAGGAGGCTTAGGGGAGACCTTATTAATCTCTGCAACTCCCAGAAAGGAGGTTATAGCCAGGTGGGGTTGGTCTCTTCTCCTAGGCATCCAGAGACAGAACAAGAAGACGTAGCCTCAAGCTGCACCGGGGAGGTACAGGCTGGATGTTAGGAAGAAGTTCTTGACAGAAGGAGTGATTGAAATATGCTGCCCAGGGAGGTGGTGGAGTCACCATCCCTGGAGGTGTTTAAGAGGAGGCTGGATGAGGCACTTAGTGGCATGGTTTAGTTAATTAGAAGGGTTCGGATTTGCTGATCTTAGAGGTCTTTTCCAACCTGTTTAATTCTGTGTTTCACCATCATTATTATTTTCATTAAAGCCATTTTCATTTTCTTTTTGTCAGTCTCCTTTGTTCCCTTTCTCTTCCCTTTCTGAGAAAGGAGAGGTGTTAATAGAGAGCATCTGTCACTTGTTTAGTGGTCAGCCCAGCTGTAACCCTTGACAGTATGAACGCAAGAAAGTCCAGAGGGACTCACCCAACACAAGCAGAAAGATTGTGGGAAGCACAAGGACTGTACAAAATGTAACAGAAGTGGAAAAGGAAGGCTGGGAGGGTGCTTTAAAGGCAGCTGTTTATATTTGATGCATACCATAGTGTTGGTAAGAAAGTCTTCAGAGGATATTCTAACCTTTCCAAAGCTCTTGGAAGACAATCATCTGGGCATAAAGGAGATGCATCTTTCGAGAGATGGAGACGGCACAAAGCAAAACTACTCCTGCTCGTTGTTTACCTGCAGACACAGCTTTTCAAGAGCAGGTCGAGAGACAACCTCACAGACAAACTGTCAACTGCTTTGCTGTAAACTGTGCAAAACACATGGAGAGCAGCTCCTCACTTCTGCCACTCTCTGCTGGAGATTACAGCCAGTAATAATGCTTATCTAACAGGATAATGCTAAACCTCCTTAGAAACTTTCTGACTCCACAATATTTTCTTGTTCTGAACTAAACCAAACCTAAGACCTTTCCTGATGAAAGGGCAGATTCCTGCCGCAGAAGAGTGGAGAGCTGATTGCTCAGAGGGCTCCCCAAGCTGTGAGAGAGTAAAAATTGAAACACTGCTTTGCCCTGACCTTCTGTGCTAAATCAGTGCCTCAGCTACCAGGTGTTTCCTATCAATTCTTACCATTTGGACTGAAGAAATGGGCTGGGGTTGATCAAAGCCACATTCTCTTTCTGACCAAATAAGTACTTTATTATTGGTGAAGGAAATACTTGCCCATTACAGAACTGATGCCATAATGACAGTACTCGTGTCAGGAGGTATGTCTGCACTAGGAAAGAATCAAATTGCATCAGCTCAGTTTTGAGAGCAACCACAGGTAGTATGGTCATTACAGAATCATAGAAGCAGTCAGGGTTGGAGGGGACCACAAGGATCATGTAGTTTCAACACCCCTGCCATGGGCACCTTACACTAGATCAGGCTCTCTAGAGCCTCATCCAGCCTGGCCTTAAACACCTCCAGGGATGGGGCTTCCTGGGCAACCTCCCTGGGCAACCTGTTCCAGAGTGTCACCACCCTCACAGTGAAGAACTTCTTTCTAACACCCAATTTGAATCTACCCATTTCTAGCTTTGCTCCATTCCCCCTAGTCCTATCACTACCTGACAGCCTAAAAAGTCTCTCCCCAGCTTTCTTGTAGGCCCCCTTAAGATACTGAAAGGTCACAATAAGGTCACCTCACAGCCTTCTCCTCTCCACACTGAACAGCTCCAACTCCCCCAGTCTCTCCTCACAGGAGAGCTGCTCCAGCCCTCTGATCATCCTCATGGCCCTTCTCTGGACACGCTCCAGCACACTGCTACCTCTCTTGTAATAGAGGCTCCAGAACTGGACGCAGTACTCCAGGTGGGGTCTCACCAGTGCAGAGCAGAGAAGGAGGATCACTTCCCTCCACTTGCTGGCCCTATGCACACATCTTTATCCATATGCAGGAGAAAGCAGGCATGCAGATGCAAGAAAAAGGGCAAGGAGCATTGGGTGGAAGCTGAGGCATAGGAAGATCCATGTAAACATGAGGAAAACCTTTTTCACTGTGAGGGTGATGGAACACTGGAACATTCTGTCTATAGGGGTTCTGGAGTCTCCCCCTCTGGAGATACTCAAGACCTGCCTGGATGCATTCCTGTGTGATCTGGTATAGGTGATCCTGCTCTGGCAGGGGGGTTGCACTGGATGATCTTTCGAGGTCCCTTCCAGCCTCTAACCTTCTGGGATTCTGTGAAATGCTAACAAATTACTTAATTAAAGGAGACTACTCAGAAAACCCTCAGGAGACTGAATCATGACCATATGCTGACACCAGCACATACCTTTTCACAGTTCAGCACCTACTACATTATTTTGGCCATGTATGCCTGCAAGCTGTGAAATTGTGGCCTTCTGTGCGATGCACTTGTTGTTAGAAAACACTTGTAACAAGGATTCATAGCACCTTGGAAATCTGAGAGCATCAGCTACAACCAAACAGCCAGAGCAAGCATAGAATTTCAATGGAAAATAGGAAGGTAGTCCCAAATCACCAAAGATACATGAGCCACTAATAAAAGATAAATCAAAGGAACATATCAAAACCACCCAGCTGAATTCATTCTGACAGCAGCACTACAGACCATGTCTACTGGGGCAGCAGGTACTGTATCATTTTGGCTGTGTGTGTCTGTACACTTCAGTACAATGTGGCCAAGAGAGCCACTGCATCCTGGCCTGGATCAAGAACAGCGTGGCCAGTAGGACAAGGAGGTTCTTCCCCTGTATTCAGCAGTGGCCAGGCCACACCCTGAGTACTGTGTCCAGTTCTGGGCTCCTCAATTCAAGAGAGATGTTGAGATACTGGAACGTGCCCAGAGAAGGGCGACAAAGCTGGTGAGAGGTCTGGAGCACAAACCCTATGAGGAGAGGCTGGGGGAGCTGGGGTCATCTAGCCTGCAGAAGAGGAGGCTTAGGGGTGACCACATTGCTGTCTACATGAAGAGACCTCCAAACTCATCCAGTCCAACCTATCACCCAGCCCTATCCAATCAACCAGAGCATGGCACCAAGTGCCTCATCCAGGCTTTTCTGGAACACCTCCAGGGACAGCAACTCCACCACCTCCCTGGGCAGCCCATTCCAATGCCAATCACTCTCTCGGGGAAGAACTTGCACCTAACATCCAACCTAGACCTCCCCCAGCACAACCTGAGACTGTGTCAAGTTACAAAAGTTAAGTTTCTCATATCTGTCCTATCATCTTCAGTGCTCTTTTGCAGGTAGTGCTACAAAACTCCTAGAAAGCAGCTGGCACAATGGTAAGTAATGAGAGCCTAACTTCTCCTTGATGAGCAATGGAGCTTTTTTGTTCTTAAAGAGATCAGATGGATGTTCATGCCCAAGACTAGGCCAAGTAACAAAGATGGAAGCTCAGAAACAGTAACAGAACATTTCTACATCTAGATAGCAAATCACTTCCAAAATCAAAGAGCCAACTAGAGAAGAATCAGGGCAGGGCTTGCCACTGCTACAGTGTATGACAGATGTGAGCTGCAGAGTCCTGCACCTGGGAAAGAACAATAAACTGCAGCAGTACAGGTTGGGAGGTGCTATGCTGGAAAGCAGTCCTGTGGAGAAGGTCCTGGGAGTCCTGGTGGACAAGAAGCTATCCATGGCACAGCAATGTGCCCTTGTGGCCAAGAAGGCCAATGGGATCCTGGGCTGCATTAAGAGGAGTGTGGCCAGCAGATCAAGGGAGGTTCTCCTCCCCCTCTACTCTGCCCTGGTGAGAACTCACCTGGAATATTGCATTCAGTTTTGGGTTCCCCAGTTCAGGAGGGACAGGGATCTACTTGAGAATCCAACAGTGGGCTACAAAGATGATTAAGGAGCTGGAGCACTGCCTTATATGAGGAGAAACTGAAGGACCTATGGCTTTTTGGTCTGGTGAAGACAAGACTTAGAGGGGATGTAATAAACATTTCCAAATATCTAAGGGCTGTGTGTCAAGAGAGAGGAGACAAACTTCTTAGTGGTGCCTTGTGATAGGACAAAGGCCAATGGATATAAACTACAGCACAGTAAGTTCCATCTCAACATGAGGAAGAATTCTTTACTGTGAGGGTCACAGAGCATTGAAACAGGCTCCCCAGAGATGTTGTGGAGTCTCCTTCTCTGGAGACTTTCAAGACCTATCTGGATGTGTTCTTGTGTGACCTGTACTAGGATAATGATCCTGCTCTGGCCGGGGGAGTTAGACTCGATCTCTGGAGATCACTTCCGACCCCTAACATTCTGTGATCCTGTAATCAAGGTAAAGAAAATCCTGCTTCATCTGTTTCACAAGTTCAAGCCACCTGTCAAAATTACTTTAAAAATAAATATATACAGAGATAGATTCATTAAACTTTCTCAAGTCTCAAAATAGGGTTGGGATTTGCTACAATTTCTGTGGTGCTGCATTCAAACCATCCCACAGTGCTCCTAATAGCTTGGTTGCCCCATCCATTTGTTGAAATCCTGTGACCAAATTCCTCTTACTTAATTCAGAAACTTTAGATAAGTGCCTTTAGCTATGTGGAAGTTCTCTGAGCACACAGTAAAGACTGGCACTGCAGCCACCACATCGGACATCAAGTGAGACAACTCCCCCTCTGAAGGTTTTATCTGTCTCCTTGGAATAGATATGATTTATAAAGTAACTGCATTCCCAATTTTGTCACCTCAGGTTCCTAAAGTTAAGGAAATAAATCTGTGCCTTACCATGGACCTAGTTATTACTGGTATAAAGGTACCTTCCCACCAGGGACACAGCTATATTTGGATACGCACTTTTACACTGATATAATTGTCTTTACCCTAGGGGAGTTGTACTACTTATGCTACACTGATATAGTCAAAGAAGCACAAGTTTCTGGTACAGACACATCTACTCAGTTCATTATGGAGACTTTAGGGCTCGTTTTCTAATGGTTCATAAAGCAGGACAATATTCCCTAGCAAAACTGGAGGACAAAGCAGCTAGAGGTTGGGATATGGAAGCAAGTGGCAAATATGGAGGCAATAAGTATCAAGATACTGTAATTTTCCAAGCTCTTCTCTGTCAGTATTTCTGACAGCATGTACTTCTAGCCTGCCTTACTTGCTGCCTCACCTACTGGCCTTTTAATTTCAGGCTCTGTTCCTTGAAAGATAAACTTCTGGATATGCCCACCAATTACTGTGCCAATAAGCAACCTGATCCCAAGCCAGCTGCCAGTCTGTCCATTTCGAGTGTGGAAGGTTGGCATTTGTATCTCCCATACCTCAGCAGACAGAAGTCTGCATTGCTGTGTGAAGCCAGGTCTCACTAAGAGACCTCTCAGCTAACTGCATTCAGTTCAGTTGCTGACTCAGTCTTGCCACCTGTTACTCGGGGCTGACAGTAATGTTTTTTCTCGTGGGGGAAAAAAGTGAGGAGGAAAATGCTCAACAGAGCTATAATCCTTTGAGAAAGACATTCAAGAGAGATGTTGAGATACTGGAATGTGTCCAGAGAAGGGTGACAAAGATGGTCAAAGGCCTGGAACACAGCCCTGTGAGGAGAGGCTGAGGGAGCTGGGGCTGTTTAGCCTGGAGAAGAGGAGGCTCAGGAGTGACCTCATTGCTGTCTACAACTACCTGAAGGGAGGCTGTAGCCAGGTGGGGGTTGGTCTCTTCTCCCAGGCAAGCAGCAACAGAACAAGGGGACACAGTATCCGGTTGTGCTGGGGGAAGTACAGGCTGGGTGTTAGGAGGAAGTTCTTGCCAGAGAGAGTGATTGGCATTGGAATGGGCTGCCCAGGGAGGTGGTGGAGTCACCATCCCTGCAGGTGTTCAAGAAAAGCCTGGATGAGGCACTTGGTGCCATGCTCTGGTTGACTGGATAGGGCTGGGTGCTAGGTTGGACTGGATGAGCTTGAGTTCTCTTCCAACTTGGTTGAGTCTATGATAGATGATATGTAAGAAAATAGAACCATTATCCTTAACAACCCACTTGTACTCAAAATCACCTACAGTATAAACTGAAAACAATATTTTAAAGTATTAAAAATATTCCAGTGATGCTCTGATGCTGGGTCTCAAAATTGATTCCCAATCTCTGAGACATTAAGGTAGTTGCTGACCTATCACTTATGTTGAAGAGCAGCAACCAACGAGCCTGTCTAGCTATGGAAAGGAACAAGGAAATGAAACAAAGAATAACTTTGTGCCCCAGAGCATTATCTAATCATAGAATCAGTAAGGGTTGGAAGGGACCACAAGGATCATCTAGTTCCAACCCCCCTGCCATGGGCAGGGACACCCCACCCTAGATCAGGCTGGCCAGATGTGGGCATTCATCATCCTGCTCAGAGACTGCTTTAATAATTTGAGTCAAACAAAGGTAATGGGGGATTTTGAAGTTGTCATCTCAAGAAATGAGTTTATGGTGCCAGTATCAGCTTAGGAAATTCCCTGTCTTCACATACTTTGGCTCTTTCCTGCTCCACAGGCTGGCAGATCTGAGGCTGCGCTTCAAACCACACCAGCTAACTAATCCAGCTGTGAAAACAGAGTTTTTCAAAACCATGGGTCAGTTTCCCGGCACAGACAACAACATGGAGAACAAACGGGGAGCAACACGTTAAACACAGGCACAGCTGCCTGATAACTTCGTCTGACACCACTCTGACAACACAGCAAACACAGAGGCATGCCTCCACACTCCCAACAATTAGACAAGTGCATGTGCATGTCTCTTGGCAATCCATCTCCACCTACAGATGACAACTGACCTCTAGTGCTATGCTTCAGGGCAATCTAACGCTGCCATGGCAAGGATTTCACCACTTTCCTGATGTAAGGAAGGAGTGGAACCATGACCTTTTCTGCAATAGATTTTCTGAATGAGATAGCTGCTGAGATAGTATCTGAAGAATCCAGCCCTTGAATATCTGCTCTGCCCTGCTTTAATGCCTTTGCCTTGTTTGCCAGCACTCCATTTAGTTTTCCAGATTCACTACATACAACTTGCAGAAGCTGTTCCACAGATGTAGTGGCATTGTAGTGGTTTTCTCACCAGCAACCAGACCACAAGAAGGTGGAAAGGAGAGCAGAAAACTGTTTATCAACAGCACTTCTTCAGAAGTGTCCAGTTCTGGGGTCCTCAATTCAAGAGAGATGTTGAGGTGCTGGAACATGTACAGAGAAGGGCGATGAAGCTGGTGAGAGGCCTGGAGCACAGCCCTGTGAGGAGAGGCTGAGGGAGCTGGGGGTGTACAACTGGATAGGGCTGGGTGATAGGTTGGACTGGATGATCTTGGGGGTCTCTTGAACCTGGTTGATTCTATGATTCTATGAAAAGCAATTCCTTGTGAAAAGACAGAAAGCAAGAAATCTTCACAATAAAGGAAAATGAGCAAGTGAAAGGGAAGGAATACAACAAAAGGGGGAAGAAGAAAGGTCAAGCAATCCTGTTACTAAGACATACAATAAAATCTATTTACTAGTCAAAAAATCTTTCCTCCAAATCCCTTGATTATGACATTTTCAGATGGGTCTGCTGCAAAGCAGTAAAAGGTAGAGGGGGGATTGATGTCCTGTTCCAGTTCTTTCTGTTCCACCTCTCGCCTCTGAGTTCTGCTGAATGTGACATTTTTTCCCTGGCACCTAATACACAGGACTTTGCTACTAATTTTATGCACAGAGTTCTCATGCTGTGTAATTTGAGGCCAGAGACTCCTCCAACAGCCTGCCCGACAGAATACACACCCTTCAACACTGCTCCTGCTGCAGAGAGATGGGGGAAGGGATAAGGAAATAAGCCAAAGAAGAAACAAGCTTTCAGACTTGTCCAAAATGTTTGGCTGATTTTTGGCACTCAGATCCATGAGAAATCTACCTCCAGCTCTCCCTGTCCTGTTTGTCAACAGACCAGTTCATTTGCTAGCCATTACAAAGACTCAGTCCAGTTAAGGTGCTCACTTTTCCTTGTTTTTTCCCATATTAAATTTTATTTGGCTGCACTACTACTAAATGAGACTGCTGGCCACAATTCTCATTTAATACTACCCTGAAATAAAACCAAACCCAAATTATTTCTGCAAGACTGTACCTGAGGATTTAAAAGATAATCTGATGTCCCTTGCTCCCCACCTTGGTTAACATCTCTGCATCTGACAGAGCCAGCCTGTACTGTAACATGTGCCTCTAAAATGAGAGCAGACAAGCAACCTTCCAAGTCTGTCCTGGCTGTACTCAAGAAGGGTTTGAACTGGATGCATCTCCATTAACTGACTCAAAGACCTATGTGCCAGACACCCCTCCTTGCTCCCAGCTAACTGCATTGAGTTTTGCTGAAGACTTCTGTGCAAAGTGGTCATTCCACTGAAGAGGAAATCTTGAACTAGACACATATTTTATACTACTTACTTCCACCCTGGCACTGACGATGCCACAAGGAGAATACACCACACCAGTGTCTATTCCCAACACCGACTTTTTCTTCTCTTGATGGTATGAGGCAATAGGCAGTGAGAGAACTACAGGTTAAAAAGGAGGGGGGAGAGGGAATAATTACTTTGATAACATAATTATATCAGTAACTTCTCCTATTGCAAGGACTTTATGCCAGAAAAAGATAAACTGCCCTGCCTAAAGACTTCTTTGGATGGTACAGCATCCTTCTCACTAATGATTTTTCTCCTGTAATTATGTTGACCAGGAGTATCAAGCACAGACTTGGCCTTAGAAAATAAAAGCACCACAGATCTTGCTTCACAGCAAGTGCTGTTGTAGCCACAGATCTATCTGAGACTGAACAAAACCTTTCTTGAGGATCTGAGCAGAGACTTTTTCTGCTGTTGAGCTGCAACACAATTCAAGCTTAGACATCCAGAGAGCTTTGCAGTTCATTAAATATGTGTCTACCTAGACAGACAAGAGAAGAAAGTCTGAGAAGAGGAAAATAGTCCTTTATTCCATATCTGGGGTGGGGGATAAACAGGAGATTAAGCATAAAAAAAAAAAACAGGTAAATCCATATACTAATCTGGTACAGCCATCAACATGCTTAGCTGGAGAGAAAGAGGAGTATGAAAGGAAAAACAGAGGCAAAGCACAGGTAACAGAAAAAGGAACATAAAAGGAAAAACAGGGATGTGTGGAAGCAATCAAATGTAAAGAAGGATTAGGAAGAATCCATCTCTCCTATAAAGACATGCATTGCATTTCCAAACTTGACCCACATGTGTCTGGCTATCCAATTTATGAGAGACATGAAGCTGACCAGACAGCAGGCTGGCCATAAATCACCTCTCTTAGGTAAGCCAAGATGATTTACATTAGGAAAGAGGAAAGGAAAACTAACTAATAAGATCCTTGCCCTCCAGGACACTGCCTGGGCACTCTTTTGGCACCTAAAAATCTGCAGGTGTCCTGAGGTTGGCAATATTCCTTGCCAAGACTTCTTCACTGTAAAAGCTAATAGATCAGAGCCTTCTTTCCATTGCCTGACAGCATGGCTGTCTGGCACAGCTACACTTTCAGATCCATGGTACTCACAATTTTGCTGACTAAGGTTTGCTCAAACCCTTGCCTTTTCTTTCACATATCTCAGTGGTTTACCCTCTTCATTTCTTTTTTGCTAACAGGAAAAACAACAGTAGGCAGTAGGTCAAGAGAATTCATTTTTCTTCTCTACTAAACACTTTAAAGGCTGTATCTGGAACACTGGCACTGGTTTTGGAGGCCACAAAACAAGAGACATATTGACAATGTGAACAGAGTTCAACAGAGGACAAAATAGGCTGGAGTATATGATGTACAAGGAAAGGCTGAAGTAAATGTGTTTGTTTAGCTTGGAGAGGACTGAGAGGGAGATCTAATTACTAATCCAACTAAATGAAGTGGAATTAAAGAGGAGATGCAGCTAGACTCTTCTCCTAGGTGGACAAAAAAAAAAGGCAGGGAGCAAGAATCACAGGATGTGAGAAGGCAAACATCTCATTAGAGATAACAAAATATAATTCAGCCTGACACTGGAACAAGGGCTCAGACAGGCTATGGGATCTCCATCTAGGGACATTTGCAAGCTTTGACTAGACAAGCCTTATCTATCTTTATTATGAGCCCAGGTTTAAGCAAGGCATTGCATCGATGACATCCTGGGGCCCCTTCTACTCTTATTAATTTTATGTTCAGCTACCAAATGCTATCTTCAGCTAACTGAAGTCTCCACTAGAGTTATTGGTTACCTATTCCAAAACAATCTGCTCAACCTGAATTAAAATTTCACATACATTTGGCAACTGTGAACAGTTTACTGTGTATGGTACAGTGCCATAAAATTCCATTTTTCTGCATAAAAAGTAAAAGAAAGGAATGAGAAGAAACAAGATCTCCTAAAAACAAGACTTCCAAAACCATCTCCTGTAATAACTTCATAGCAAAACATATTGATGGATATTCTTGTATCACATTGCCAATAGGAAGCAATTAACTGACCTCTGTTACTTGCTTATACTACCTGCCACATGTATCTACAAATCTTTTTCTCCTTGAACACCAGCTTTTTCCTCCTCACTGCTTTCCCCCTGTGGCATTCAGCTCCCTCCAAGCTCATTTTCCTCATCAACATACTTTTTAGGCTTCTTTTTTTTTTCTTTTTCATCCCTATCACACTCTTCATGATTCTAATCCTAAATCTCTGATCCTGAGTTGGAGTGGGTGTAGCAATCTGGAGCAAGTTGAGGGCACAGAGTGTCTGCTCCACAAGTTTGCTGATGACACCAAACTGGGAGGCTTGGCTGATACAGCTGAAGGCTGTGCAGCCACCCAGAGAGACCTGGGCAGACTGAGAGCTGGGCACAGAGAAACCAGATGAAGTTCAACAAGGACAAGTGCAGAGTCCTGCATCTGGGGAGGAATAATAAACTGCACCAGTACAGGCTGGGAGGTGATCTACTGGAGAGCAGCCCTGTGGAAAGGGACCTGGGGGTCCTGGTGGCTAACAAGTTAACCATGGCACAGCAATGTGCCCTTGTGGCCAAGAAGGCCAATGGGATCCTGGGGTGTATTAGGAAGAGTGTGTCCAGCAGATGAAGGGAGGTTCTCTTCCCTCTCTACTTTGCCCTGGTGAGACTTCATCTTCAATGCTGTGTTCAGTTTTGGGCTCCCCAGTTTAAGAGGGACAGGGATCTGCTGGAGAGGGTCCAGTGGAGGGCCACAAGGATGGTTAGGGGACTGGAGGGCATGGCTTATGAGGAGAGGCTGAGGGACCTGGGGCTGTTTAGTCTGGAGAAGACTGAGAGGGGATTTGATAAATGTTTATAAGTATCTGAAGGCTGGCCAGGAGGGGGGGGACAGGCTCTGCTCACTGCTCCCTGTGATAGGACAAGGAGCAATGGGTGTAAATTGCAGCAAAAGAAGTTCTGCCTCAACACAAGTGGGAACTTCTTTACTGCGAGGGTCACAGAGCACTGGAATAGGCTCTCCAGAGAGGTTGTGGAGTCTGCTTCCCTGGATACTTCCAAGGCCTGTCTGGATGTGTTCCTCTGTGATCTGTGTTAGATAGTATTGTCCTGCTCTGGCAGGGGGGGTTGGACTGGATGATCTCCTTGGGTCCCTTCCAACCCTTAACATCCTGTGAGCCTGTGAAATGCATTTTTCAAGGCACCTCTCATAAAGAGCAGCTAATTATTTGGTTTTGGGTCTGCTCCTGCTTTGTCAGCTCTGTCTCCTCAGCAGGTCTGTCAAGTGTGTGGGGAAGCTTTGAAACAGTCAAAGTACTGCTCAACACATCTACTTCACCATGCACAGACAGTGTTAAGAAGATGCAGCAGCCACATACTCGTGAGAATTCATGCTTGAATTCATGCTGCCACAGAAGGGCAAAGGCTATCTAAACATGACAGTCTACAAAAGAGGTGTAATGAAGGAAAGGAGTTAACAATAGCTTTGTTTTTTAATGGGCTACCAAACTATCTAGTACTCCAGCAGGTGTTTGCTAATGTTATCTCTTCCGACCAGGATATCTCTTTCCTACACTTAGTAAAGGGAACAACTCTCTTAAATATTCACACATTTGGTTTTATTTCTCCAAGAGTCTATATATACAAAAATCCCTTTTCACCTGAAAACAATCTATTTATTTCTCTGAGCTCTGGCTCTATGGTGTGCTCCCACTCTAAGGGAGACTTTAGCAGATGTTTTTATTTTGCTGTCTCATCTTCAGGCTCCTTTTAAGGAGCTATTAGTCTTTAAGGTTCCCTAATCCCCCAACTAAATTTATCAGCAGTAGATTGAAGCCAAGAGTTAAGCTAAATTAAACTTTGAAATCCCCATACAGTGTATCAGATGCACTTCTGGTAGGGGAGGTGGAGCAGAAACCTCCGAATGTTCCACTCACAAAGAGGTAGGAGAACTATGCTTTCCTTGGCATGTCCTCACACAGCTTCTAGACATCTTTCAACATCACCACAATGTCTCTGATTTTAGAAGAGCAACAACTCAGCCATTGAAACAACTCACCACTGAACTCCATATCAGGTGTGTGCATGTACACATGTGCATACATTTGCACACAGGTACACACTTCCCTCTGCAAGCATTTATATTATGTATGGAGGAGGTTTGTATGCACACACGCTTAGGTTAAGCTTGCATGCATGCTTGAGACATCTGTTCCGACTGACACGTGGTGAAAGGATTTTAATCTACATGTAAATATCCATGTCACGCACATATATGGGGCATGTGAGCGTGTATGTATGTATTTGTACACTGGTCTTTGAGCTCACACAATCATCTCCTTGTTTCCTCTCTCACTCACACTCATAAGTAACTTCCGGCACAGATACACCTCTGGCTCTCACTCCTGCTCTTAGTGAGATGGGTGGGCAGAGGTCAGTGGGATGAGATTTAACAAGGCCAAGTGCAGGGTTCTGCACTTTGGCCACAACAACCCTAAGCAGTGCTACAGGCTGGGGACAGAGTGGCTGGAGAGCAGATAGGCAGAAAGGGACCTGGGGGTACTGGTAGATAGTAGGCTGAAGATGAGCCAGCAGTGTGCCCAGGTGGCCAAGAGAGCCAATGGCATCCTGGCCTGGATCAGGAACAGTGTGGCCAGTAGGACAAGGGAGGTTATTCTTCCCCTGTACTCAGCACTGGTCAGGCCACACCTTGAGTAGTGTGTCCAGTTCTGGGCTCCTCAATTCAAGAGAGATGTTGAGGTGCTGGAACGTGTCCAGAGAAGGGCAACAAAGCTGGTGAGGGGCCTGGGACACAAACCCTATGAGGAGAGGCTGAGGGAGCTGGGGTTTTTTAGCCTGGAGAAGAGGAGGCTCAGGGGTGACCTCATTGCTCTCTACAACTACCTGAAGGGAGGTTGTAGGCAGTTGGGGGTTGGTCTCTTCTAGCAGGAAACCAGCAATAGAACAAGGGGAGAAGTCTCAAGTTGTGCTGGAGGAAGTATAGGCTGGATGTTAGGAGGAAGATCTTCCCAGAGAAAGTGATTGGCATTGGAATGGGCTGCCCAGGGAGGTGGTGGAGTCACCATCCCTACAGGTGTTCAAGAAAAGCCTGGATGAGGCACTTAGTGCCATGGTCTAGTTGATTGGCTAGGGCTGGGTGCTAGGTTGGACTGGATGATCTTGGAGGTCTCTTGAACCTGGTTGATTCTGTGATTCTAAAATACACAGCCACTTAAATAATTCACATGTCAACACCCGTAACTGGTTATTTGTGATGACAATATATGGTAATCCTTTATCATTCCAGAATCTCCATGCCAGAAGATGGATAATTACCTATCCTTAAACATACACACACATATCAAAAATAACCCCAAACAACAACACAACAACAACAACAAAAAAAAAAAACCAAAGCAAAAGCAAAAACAAACCAAATGCCCTCCCCCCACCGCCATAAAAAAACCAAAAACATTAAAAGGGCCAATCCAGCATGTACAGAAGCACACAAAATCCCATCAGACAGATTTTTTTCCACCTGTGGGCCAGCAATTGCAATCTGAACCACCTAATGATGGTTTCAGGTATCTAACAAGTGATCAGTACCCACTTAGATTCGTGGTATCGATCAACTTCCTAACAGGTTGGCCTTCTCTCTACAAAGTAATTACTCTGTGGTACTAACTGATCCCTACCTCTCTGCAATTTCTGTTAAAAGCTCTAGGTGAAATCTCCATTAATAACACCAGAAAGAGACTAAATAACAACTCTGTAAGATGGTTCAGGTGCTAAAAAGTCAACTGAGTTAAGACATCTTTCTGGCTATAAAAGCAATTCTTGTAAACCAGGTTACAGCAAATGAGTGAAATAAAACAAACTTCCCCTCCCAAGACTATACAGCTTTTATTCCAAAGATACTTCAAAGATCTGTTTCTGAAATCATTTCTCTATCATTTTCAGCAGCTTTTTTGTTTGTTTGTTTCAGGAGAGAAAGTGTGTGTGAGAAGTGTGATTTCTGCTGTCTGTGTCCCCATGGCTACTAGAAACAGCTAGAAAGGAAATTGGGCACATCACAGCAGACAAAATGTCAGATGAACAAATCTCAACACAACAGCTCAGAGAAAAAGACACCTGCTTTCTCCCACCTTCCTCCCCCCATATCACACGAAAAGAAGAGGTACCAATAAATAAATAAATACATAAAACAGCAAAGGAAAACCAGCCAAAGTCATGCAAGGGAATCAAAGATGTCCTTCAGAAATGCTAACTTCTCTAAAAATAGGATGAAAGGCTCAGCAAGTCACTTGCTTTTACTCACAGCATAACAAAGGGTCCTTGCAAAGAAGTCACACAAGTTCTGTGCTGTTAAAGTAGCATCTGTCTCCTCATTGCTGGGGAGAAATGGCAAAGAGGATTTAGAGCGTGTGTAACCTGAGAGGGAAATCATCTGTCATTCCCTCACAGGGCATTAGCAAACTTTGTCTCTCTGGGGAGATGGAAGAGCCACTCTCCTTTCACTGCCTCTTGTGATTACAGCTTTAAGCATTATTATAATAGACATTTTTATGACTAATGTTAATAGTTATAAAAACATCCAGATCTGTTATGAAAGGGCAAGAGAAGCCCGACTGAAAAGACACAACATTCTGTGCAATACCTAGGGTGAGCCTGGTAGCAAAGAAGAGGTCAAGCAACAAACAGATTCTTTCTGTGAAAGCAATGATCCCTTTGCTCCACTCAAGTGAAACTGCTATCACAAGCTATAATTCTCATAATCGAGATCTAGAGCATGAAAAAAGAAAAGGATGGTCCATTTTGGAAGATATTATCCCAGGACAGACTGCATTATGTCCTTCCTTGAGCCACTGCATTGTGTGGTCTGGCAAATAGTTGATGTGTTGCTGTTTCTGTTGTCTGTCCCTTAACAGGACAAACTGTTGTTGGTAAAATAAAACCCAAGTCATACAGTAGTAATGGAAGACATAGAGGTACAGTCCTCAGAGATCTGCAAGTTTTTATTATGTCCTGGTTTTTCTTTCCCAAACTGGGGAAACTGTCAACATAAGTGCAGAGATTAGGTACTTCAGAGAGGCAAAATGCTGCCCATCAGCACATCGCCTGTATCTTGCAAGTCTCTTCTTCATCCAAAGGCAAGCTACTAACGATCAACTTACTGAAACATCTCATTATGCTTCCTGATAGAAGTTTCTGTATTCCACTGAGATAAAACTTCAAAGGGCCTGGGACCTACTGCCTCTTACTAATAACTGTCAAAGTACTGCAGCAGGAGCTAAAAGTGCTGCTGCATATCGTTCTGATCTGTATGACATGCTAAATCGAAGCCCCGCTTCATAGAATCATAGAATCAACCAGGTTGGAAGAGACCTCCAAGATCATCCAGCCCAACCTCTTACCCAGCCCTATCCAGTCAACCAGATCATGGCACTAAGTGCCCATATTACAAGATTTCTTTTACCTCCACAAGGAATATTCACAAAGTCGTGAAAAGAGGAGTACAAAAAAGGCCCCACAGTAAGGTGATGTATGTAAGAGATGACCACCACAAACTTTTCTAGGAAGGAGAAACAATACAAAAGCACAAGAAAAAAAGAAGTATGCCCAGAATGTGCATCACTTCTGATGTGCACAGCATTAAAAAAAAAAAAAAAGTAATTCAAGTTTCTATAAAATGGGCTAATCCAATAAAACTTTACCGTAGCATAGAATCATGGAATCAACCAGGTTGGAAGAGACATCCAAGATCATCCAGGTCAACCTAGCACCCAGCCCTAGCCAGTCAACTAGACCATGGCACTAAGTGCCTCATCCAGTCTTTTCTTGGAACACCTCCAGGGATGGTGACTCCACCACCTCCCTGGGCAGCCCATTCCAATGCCAATCACTCTCTCTGGCAAGAACATCCTCCTAACATCCAGCCTATACCTCCCCTGGCACAACTTGAGGCTGTGTCCCCTTGTTCTGTTGCTGGTTGTCTGGGTGCAGAGACCAACCCCCAACTGCCTACAACCTCCCTTCAGGTAGTTGTAGAGAGCAATGAGGTCCTCCCTGAGCCTCCTCTTCTCCAGGCTAAACAATCCCAGCTCCCTCAGCCTCTCCTCATAGGGTTTGTGTCCCAGGCCTTTCACCAGCCTTGTTGCCCTTCTCTGGACATGTTCCAGCACCTCAACATCTCTCTTGATATTCTAAATTGTTGGAATAAACTTTTCATACTGTCTGGGGAAGAGAAAATAAGGAAAACCTCATACATAAGATGATGAACAAAGTGGGAAGATGATTATCAGAAGGGATATCTAAAAGAGAATTGTAAGAAGTTGTGGGACACTTGTAATAGTAGAGAAAATCTAGCCCCCTTAGGAAGATACAAGTGAGTCTTTCTTTAATAAAGCTGTCTCCAGAAGACAGAGGATGAGGATGTCACAGAAGAGAAACTCAATCTTTTTAATTTGATATTTATCTGAGAGAATCCCAGATGGAGCAGAAGTGAATGTTGCTGGACAAGCTAACACTTGAATGTCCATCTATTCTCTTAAGAAGTATAGCATAGCTAAAAAGAGTACAATAGAGATTTCTTTCCTGCAGTCCTCCCTTTAGGCAATTGAAAGTGATAAAGAAAAGAAAGCACAGGAGAATTCAGTGTTTAGGTCTGCTTTACACCATGAACCACATGGAGATATCCTTTTAAACCAAATAAGTTTGGTTTGTGTGGGGGTGTGTCTCTTCTCCCAGGCAACCAGCAACAGAACAAGGGGACACAGTCTCAAGTTGTGCAAAGGGAGGTATAGGCTGAATGTTAGGAGGAAGTTCCTCACAGAGAGAGTAATTTGCCATTGGAATGGGCTGCCCAGGGAGGTGGTGGAGTTACCATCCCTGGAGGTGTTCAAGAAAAGACTGGGTGAGGCACTTAGTGCCATGGTCTAGTTGACTGGTCAGGGCTGGGTGCTAGGTTGGACTGGATGATCTTGGAGGTCTCTTGAACCTGGTTAATTCTATGATTCTATCTGTTTATTAGCAGCTGGACTGGGGCTGTTTACTCCATGAGGGTGACTGGAAGAGTTCTAGAGAATAATGACTTGTATTCACTAATCCTTGGATGGATTCAGATCACGAGATACCTTCTCAGATTTAAGTCATTTATCAGTTCTCTAAGTGCAAGAGTCGTTTTCTAATGAAATGCTTACAATAAACAAACAGCTGACACAACTCTGTCTTTGTGGCTTGTTAGACACTTTCTTAGCCATCAGTTTCACTTGGGGCACTGGCAGGAAAAGTCTCGACTTACAGTTTGAGCATCGCTGCTATAAAATTCTCCCCACTCTCTCTTCCCTCAGAAAACCCCTTGACAAACCTCTGCCTTCTAAATCCATCTCACTGTGCACTGACAGCTCTGAAACAAGTGATTAGTAGAAAAATAAAATAATAACTATCAAAATTCGAGTTACCACAGGATTCCAACCACTAAAACTGAAGTCAAATTTATCCAAAACCTGCACACCCTTATTTGACTGCTCCCCTAGCAGCAACCTGGTATAAATGGGGATAAGTAATGAAGACAACTTTCTGCTGTGCTAGTTTTTTTCCAGAATATAACCCCTGTGGTAATAATTACATGGCCTTAGCCATCCCAGTGTGAACAGCATCGAAGTGTCAATTATGACAAATGTCTGATACCCACAAGCATCTGCTGTAAAGAAAACCAACTGTTTCCATTCTCTTAACCTTGGGGTCAGGATTTCCCACTGGGACTAACAGCTTTTTTTTTTTCCTGCTCTAAGTATCCATTTGAGAGCTGCTAGGAAGTGTTATGATACACAGACTTACTCTTTCAGCACTAGGGTTGTTTTTTTTCTTGTTTGGTAATCTAAGCCTAACTCTCACCAGGGATTTACACACAAACGCCCATCCCTGCTTTTCGTTTGTATTATCTCCTTTGGGTGTTACTGTTCAAGACATTTCAGTTCCTTTTTCACACCATCTGCAATGCAAGCTGGAGAGTCCCCAAAGCCCACTGGCAGCATGGACGATTAGTGACCTGTGTCTAGCCTTTGGGGTGTCTCTTGTAGCTCTTTGCTACTTCCAGCTTTTGAGCCAATTATCAGAAGAGTTGCATGTTAAAAAATGGAACCACTAAGCTTTGATCCTAGGAATGCACACTTCTCTCAGGCAAACCACAGGATTACATGGACTGTGAAGAGGTAATGAAACCTAAAAAGCCTGAACCACTCTGATAAACTCCATCTGGCAGAAGGAAATTATAATTAGTATATCTAAAAGAAGTGACATTTTCAGTTACAGGGGAGTAATGTAAAATATGTGTGTGTATACATGAACAAATATGCTCATACACAGCCTGAAGAGGGCATATAAGCAGTGTTAAGAATAAACATGAAGTTTCCTGGTTTATATTATCAAAGAAATATTTTTTTTTCCACTGGGTACTGTGAGTCAAATTTTAACTTATTTATTTCTCATATACATTCTGCCCACCTGATCCTTCCACTTTTCACATGTGTGGTACATTACAAACTACACTGAGAAATAGTAATTAAAGGCTTCGATGAGAATAAGACTCTTCCAGTTGTCTAACTCAGCATCCTGTTCCCAAAAGTAGGCAGAGACAGAAGTACTTAGAGGAATGTAAGCACAAAGCCATCACAATATTACACTTTGCCCTAATCCCAACCACTTTAGGTCAGGAACTTCACAGGCTGGATGTGACATGTCTGGTAACCTTCAGTGGATCTCTCTGCTACGATTTTGCCCATTTCTTCCAACACTCAAAAACTCTCAACATCACAACATCCTAAATTCAACAGGTGCTACATTCTTTATGATATAAAAGTGTCTTCTGAGAAAGCTACAAGTTGCACTCACTGACACAAAAAGTTTAGTGGTACTTTTGCCAGAAGAGCTTTGTCCTAAAATTCTGGACAAGTTCTAATGGTGAGTCCTGACATTTCATCTTTCTAATCACTCCAAACTGCTTTATATTAATTAAAAGTCATATTTGCTCCTACTTCTCCAAAAGACATCTCGCAGTACCTCGAGATACTGGAAGGTGTCCAGAGAAGGGTGACAAAGATGGTGAGAGGCCTGGAACACAAACTGTATGAGGAGAGACTGAGGGAGCTGGGGGTGTGCAGCCGGCAGAAGAGGAAGCTCAGGACTGACCTCATTGCTGTCCACAACTACCTGAAGGGAGGCTTTAGCCAGGTGGGGGGTGGCCTCTTCTCCCAGGCAACCAGCAACAGAACAAGGGGACACAGTCTCAAGTTGTGCAAAGGGAGGTACAGACTGGATGTTAGGAGGAAGCTCCTCATAGAGAGAGTGATTGGCATTGGAATGGGCTGCCCAGGGAGGTGGTGGAGTCACCATCCCTGGAGGTGTTCAAGAAAAGCCTGGATGAGGCACTTAGTGCCATGGTCTAGTTGATTGGCATGGGCTGGGCGCTACGTTGGACTGGATGATCTTGGATGTTTCTTCCAACCTGGTAGATTCTATGATTCAGGGTTTCTGGAATCCTGAATCACAGCTTTGTATGATATATGGTTATAAGGAACTCCTAGGGCATCACACAACAGCTAAGAAGGAGAGCAATATGGTATTTCTTTTTCTTGGAAGATGAAAGAGGACCGTGGGACCTATCTAGGACATTGTCAGAAGGGGCAAGTTTGATAGCAGGAACAAAAGGAAGGAACATGCACTCAAGGTCATAACTTGAAGGAAAAACAGCAAAGGAAATACTACCACTCTAAGGATTCCTATCGTGACCCTAAACACAGGTGAGATCAGCACTGAGCTTTGCCTCAGAAAAATGAAGGACCTCCTATATAATGAATGTTGGCTATAAAATGCTTCCAAATGTGTTTAACCAAAATATGCTTCTGGTACACGAAGTATTTTTAATAAGATTTTAAATTGCTGCTTTAATTCTTTTAAAACCTAAATGCAATGTGGATGAGTCCAATATTACATGTACATCTTGGATCCAGCAATTCAGCCTGGGTTATCATTTTTGTCTCATATAACAGGTTGGAGACTCTAGCAGGTATTTTAGAATACTCTAGAAGCTCAGACAGCAAAGTAATTCCATGTTTTGGTGGGCACCATGATACCAAGAAAATGCCAACAAAATTGGAGGAACACCAAAATCAAGTAAGAAAATAATTATTACAGGTTGAAAGGTTGATTCGTGGTAAAATATATTAAATAATTATTTCTCTATATTGTAACTATTTGAAAAGTCAAATTAAAGGTGAAAGCACCAAGAAGACGGTGGAAAAAAAACAGGTTGATCCAAAGACTTACAAGAGATATTGATAAAAATCAAAATATATAAGAGAAACTTAAACCTGACAACCAAGAAACATTTTTAATCAAGGAGACCTCTACATTCCAGCATATCCTTTCAAACAAATAAAAGGCACATGGCTTCTTTAACAAACAAGTAGTAAAAGCAATGCAGGGCAAGTGAAAGATGGCTGACTCATATCCCTGAAGATGAAGTTGCCTGTTGTGACACATGTACTAGACACAGGAGACAGCAGCAGGACAAGCCTCCTTTTTAAAGTGTCACGCTAGCACTGTGATGGCAACATCAACAATTTGAGCCACCTTTGCTGATGTTGACCTGGAGCACCTTACTATGCAGATTACAGGTATTTGTGTGTGGTAAGAAGGAGAAAAGGGAATACTAATGTATGAGCCTCCACATTAACTGTGCAGAATAAATCTACCCTAAAGGGGAAGCCCAGTCTTAACCTTCACCTGAATGAACTTGACTGATGTGATAATAGCTGTGAAAACACCTTACTGAAAGTGATGAGCGCAGTAACAAAGTCTTCTTCCCTAAATTCTGTTGACACAGGTGAATCCTCAGTGATCCTGTCGTCACAACTCTCCATGTCTTTCAGCTCCAAGCAGATCTGTGCAAATAACCTAGAAGTGTTGGATTTTTATTGTATTCTTCTTAGCACAAAACAAACAAACAAAAGCTCTTTCAATTAATTAAATACTTGACATGTAACAAAGGCCTCACTATATGCCTGATGAAGTCATAAATCTGCTTCTCTCTCCACGAATAAGCCTTAGCAGGAACTAACTAAAAGGATAAGAGAGGATTTCCACTCATCAGGATTGCTTTCACATGGCTGAATTACACAAAGGAATCATTTTCTCTCCTTTCACCAGCAGACAAATACATTCATTGCAATGGAGCAGACAGAAATTGAAGTCACACTCCAGTAGCCAAAAAACCAATGCTACAATCCTTATCCTCTCTAAGCTCCCAAAACAAGGTAATAATTTTTTTTCTGCCAGCTGCCAAATGGAACTAGAGCATCCAGCTAACAACCATGAGATACTGGTATCTCTCAATCAGAATCTAATCTTGGCACTACAGCGAGGGAATATAATATGTGAAAGTGTAATGCAAACCCTACATCACTGAATTTAGCAAACAGCATACGACAAATCATACTGTTCCAAAGGCAGCACACCAGTTGGTTGAAACATTTGGACCCACAAGAGTCAGCTATCTCACACTGTAATTAAATACAAAGTCTCACCTGCTCTGAGTTATGGCACAGACACACTGTGAGAAATAAAGTGGACTACCTGAAAAGTAGTAATAAGTTCCCAACTACTGTAGACACTGAAAAGGCAAAACCCCCATCAGTAAGTGCTATTAAAAAATAGTAAGAGAGACACTGAACCAATGTAATTAACCTTTGTCATGTTTGATTCAATAAAGCTTCCTCCTTGGAAATTATCTAAAGCTGCTGAAGAATTTCCAATTTATCACAGAATCCAACATCAAAATTATAGTGGCAGTTGAGAAAGATTTTTAAATATTCTTATCCCATGCATAGCTTAATTAGCTTTCCTCTCTTCTAGGATCAATTGATTAATCAAGCTACAAAAATCAAATCTCACTTCTGCAGCACCTGCTTTTCCCCAAAGATAATTTCACTTGTATCACAACAGGCTTGGTTGCTTTTCAACTAAGAACTGTTGGGTTTAAGACCCAAAACAGAAAATGGCTTTTAACTCACAAATATACTCCAGAGAAATGTGCTTGGTAGTCCTTCATAAAACGTTTCCCCAGAAATTAAAAGCCCTGACAACATTAATTATCGGGAAAAGTGTCCCTACATGGATTGCAAAATGGTAAATAGACCTCAATGGCATCTTTATTGTTATTCTTGCTCGACAGAGTAAACACCGAGGTGTCTTCAAGGGTGTCTTTCCCTCTAATGAGCAATTCTGCATAAAACGAATTTATACCCCAAAACGGTTACAGTCACTGTATTATATGCAGGATCACCTCATTTACAATGTCTCACCTCTCCTCAGAAAGCTCAGGCTGTACATTTTTTTGGATTTCTACAACGCTTTGCCCGATGGGACACAAAATGGATCTTTTGGATACCACTTTAAGTGTGACCAACCAGAATTACACGACCGAGTTTGCTGTTGTCTGCAGGGAAAACAAATAAATTAATTAATTCTGCCTTCCTTCAAGGCCAAGAGGTAGAGTGAAATGACGCAGGTTTAGATGCAGGAGGCAGATTTAAGGGTGTTCTTTCTTGTTTTGAGCAGCATCTGCAAGGAGTAAATACAGAAAAGGACACATTCCTGAGCTTGCCTCTGCTTCCCCTCACTCCGGTGAGAGGTTGCCTCTTCCTTTCCTTCTAAGCAGAGACTCATCTTTCGAACTGAACCTCCTGATTCTAGGTGGTGTCTCCGGTGACACCTACCTCTGATGCAGCACGGAGCGCCTATTTGCCCCCAGATAGCTCATTTATACCTCCTGCTTCTCCCTCTGACAATAAAGTTCCAAGAGGACGGTCAGTTTGCAGAGGTAATAGGTTTTCGCAGCCAGGGGAAGGTGAGGGCCAAGGATTATTAATAGTGTTCCCTGATTAGTTAAGGGAAAGATAAATGTGACACCGCCACCAAAATCCCTGAATATCTGATACCAGTGAGGAGTGGGGTATCACCTGCCAAAAATAGATAGACAGATTATATAAGTGGGGTTCCTACCCCGAGCTCCACCTCTGTTTGACCACTTCTCTATCTTACACCCTTTTCACGAGACCCAAAGAGACCCTTTTGGAAGAGATCCAAAGGTAAGTAGCAAGAAAATGTTCAAACTTCTACAGGAAAGGTGGATTCGGCCGCTCCCAGCAGAAACCCTGGACCTTCACCCTAAGAAAAGCAGATGAGGGTGTCTTCCATCGCTACGACCCTCTCTCCTTGCCCGCAGACAAAAGCCCAGAGACAAAGAGGTGCAAATCTCCCAAACACTGAGGAATGGCTTCCCGCAGAGAAGGCTCCAAAGGAGAAGAAAGGGTCATTAAAAAGAGAAAATGGGTGAACAAAGTGACGGGAGATGAGGAGAAAACGAAGAGAGAAAGTGAGAAAGTGGAAGTAACAAAACAGGAAGGGGAGGGAAGGGGGGAAAACGAACGAGAACGCGAGGAAGGACCCGGTGAGCAGAAAAGCTGATGAAGTGCTCATTTGTGAATCAAAGGCCAAAAAAAATATAGCAAACACCTCGAAAACACATCGCAGAATGACGTCTCTCTTGATGCACAGACAATCGTAAGCAATGGGATGAAGTTGCTCTCTTTGGTGTGGTCATTAGGAAGATAAAGGAAATCTGTCCTCCTTTTCCCAAAGGATCCCGGCTTTCTGCTTCAGCTGTTGGTGTGGGGGCTTCTTGCTGCTCATGCCATTCTCCCTGAATTGTTTGCTTTTAACAAGGGCGGGTTGATTTCTACTTAATACTTAACTTACTCGATCGTTTACTTAGTAAGAACGCCATCATTCTGGTGCCGGTGGAAGAGGGAGTTGATCTACAGGAAAGCTTCCAGTGCAGACACCTTGGAAATCCACGGTGTGGATTTTGCAGATAGTTCGGGCAGGAAAATTGGCAAAATCTCAGAAAGAAAGCACGCGTCCTTCATCTCTCAGGGACGATGAGAAAAGAGATGAAGGGTCGAGTGGGAAGCTGCCAATTCCTGTAACACCTTTTCTATTAGAATAACGTACCCGTTTGGACTAAAGCTTGGTGGTTAAAAACCTCTAGTACTTTGCTAGCTGTCCTTAAATGGGATGCCCTGCTGAGATTAGAGACGGGCCTCAGCCCGCTGCTGCAGGTCAGACCCGCAGCTGTCCCCTTCGCGAACCCTTATGTGGCTTTCACTTCCCCAGCCTCAGCTGCTGAGCAGGGGGCGAAAAGCTGAAGGAAATGTTATTTACGCTCTACAAATGGCTTCACCTGATCTGAAGCCTCGTTTTTCTGGCACTTCTCACTTTTCGCCTTCACAGCACGATTAGGCTGTGGCAGCCCGGCAGATCTGATGACAAGGGAAAGTGGGGCGGTTCGCACATCGTTCGGGATGCGGAGGGCACTGCCGGAGCTCCCATCCTCAGGACACGGAATGCGCCCTGGAGGCCTCTGGACGGTTCGCTTGGCATGAGGGCAGCTACCCTGCCCGGAGTCTGCCAGCACAGCAGGCAGCGCTGCGCATCGCCTCTGCCAGCCAGCGGCTCCGGTTACGGCCGAGGACAGCCTGCCAAAGGCGTGCTGCATCTCCCGCACCGAAACGCGAATCACCGCGGCCGGAGCATCTCTGCTGGCGGGCAGTCAGAGGCATTCCTGTCTGTAGGGACAACGCTAAGGCACGAAAAACCAGGATACCTCACCAACCGGTTTGCAAAGGGTTCCTGAGGAGGAAAGAGGTGGGAACAGGCCCAGCTCTGCTCTAAGCAGCGCCAATGCTGTTCAGATCAGAGCTGCTCAGATCAGGGCTGGCGATGCAAGGCCGGAGGCGCCTTGCACTGAGACAAGAAAGGACTCTCCTCTCCTGTCGGTTACTGGAAATGAAAGGGACGCCAATTACACAAGATCAGGCACATTGATTTCTCTTGTAAATAGCTGTATATTGACGGGTCTACATTTAACCCGAGCGCAAAAGAGGCTTAACGATTGGGTTTTAACCCGTGCTAGGCGACGCTTTTTCAACTCCGTTCTCCAAGCCGAACTCTGCTAAAGCAGGCGACCCGAGGAACCCAAATCTTCTCTTTCCTTGCACCTCCCAGCTCGAACCCAGGGCAGCAGCTGAGTGAGAAATGCCCGTGCGGGAAAGGTGCACGGGGACCTCCCGTGGGGTCGCAGTTTGTCTCGGGCCCGCATCCCAGGGCAAGGTTCCTCTTTCCCTGCAGAAAGATGTGCTCAGCCTAGGGAGTGGGATTAGGGTCCCCCACCCGTCTCCTTGTTCGTCCTTGGAGAAAAAATAAGCCCCTCGTGTATCTCAAGAAACACGAAAAACAAAAGTTCAGACGAGAAAGAAGGCAGTCCCTCCCACAACGAAGAGTGACTGTTTAAAAAAGAGAGGGGGAAAGAAAGGGGACCCCAATGTCACCTCCTCCTCCGTCCTTCTGCGCTCAGTGCCGTGCTAATGACTCACCCGCTGGAGCTGAACTTGGGGAGCGGAGGAAGGGACGGGGCTTTGCGCTTTCACAAGCGCCGAGGAGCCGCTCCCGGAGCGACCCGCGTTTGTGCAGCAGCCGCCTCCCTTCTCGCCGAACCGTTCGGGCCAAGGGTGCCATTGCGTCAGCGGGATCGGGCTGTACCCGCTGATGGCAGCGTGGGGACCTCGCTGCCACCGCTCTTGCTCGCCCCCGTCGTTCCTGGACCAGAGATGCCAACACTCCTGCAGAGATCTGCCCTACTCCTGGGCCCTAGCCTTGGCTAGCCTAGCCTCATGGCTCCCGCCCAAACTCCGAGAGCAAGTTGGACTACTTGCTGTATTTCATGTGAAAAATGGGCACAGTTTCTTGGAGGGAAAAAAATAAAATCAAGCCTGAAAAATACAATTCCTAAATCTTTCCTGACGGTGTCAGGAAGCGGCCGGTCCCGCCCGGGAAGCCCACCACTGCACAGGAGCTCCTCACGGGCATGTTGTCACCTTGCATCTCGTTTCACCACAGCATATCACGGATGATTCTGCAGCATATTGTGCATTACAAACGGGATCTGTAGGATTCGCAAGGATGTGATAATTAATTCAGCGAGGATGATGCTTAATATGGACTGGCCCGAAAGAAACGAGGTCTAAAAGGAGAATGTGTGTGAAGGGGAGGGGGACGGGAGGAAGGGGGAGATGTTTGAAGTGTTCGAACGGTAAGACAAATGTTCAAAAGCTACATTCCATTTGCTTCCCGACCTCAAGAGCAGCTCGAAGCTTGGCATATGCTGCAGTTCTTTACTCATCATCGAATATAACTGGTAAAGCTCGTCCTGAGTTCCTAAAGGAAAAGGCTCTGCGCTGCACCACTAGCTCTCCCACCGCACCCGAGACTTGACCTTGGCACAACTCTTCCTCCAGACGGTATCACAACAGACTCTGGCACTGCTCCAGTAAGGCTTAGGCTCCCACCTCCGGGGAGCGACCCCCACCCGCGTTCTACCCACCCCGGTTCCTGCAAAGGCATCCCCATACCCTCTCTTTAACCGAACCCTCGCGTCTGTGGACTACTTGGTGCTCTGCAAACTGGAGAGCGACAGCCCATGGCACTTCTCCAGGCAGAGCTATAGAGCTGGCGCGGGGCCAGCCTCTCCCGGTGTGCCGTCCCCACACAGCACTGCAGCTTTGGTCATATGAGCAGAAATGATGAGAAAAGCACTTTTTAATCTTTTCGCACTTGCCTCCCTGTTCAAACAGTTGCAGGATGGCTATGACTGACGTGCTCAGCGCTGAGGACATCAAGAAGGCTGTGGGAGCCTTTTCAGGTGAGTGGGGTTTTTTTCCTTTTTCCTCTTTTTTCCCCATTTAGTCTCTTTATTTTAGGATAGCAGTGCATTTATTTAAACTCGGGGAAGGTTCGAAGATCTGGCTACACAAAACAACAAATGAGGATATGTTCGCAGAAGTGCAGTGAAAGCCTGACAGGTCTATCAAGTACAAGAGTGCATCCTCAGCAAAGTTGCCCTGCACATTATTACGGAGGTGAAATACTTATTCTAACGGAAGGCAAGGAGTAACTGCGGGCAGACTTTGCTTATACCGGGAGGATACTTTCAAAGGGAATAAAACTCTCGGCAAAGCAGGGTGGATTATATCTTAACGTAGCATAGGGAAATCAGCCGTGGACGGATGCAGCTTCCCCCCCACCTCTGAAATTCAGTTTCAGGTATTGCAGAACGGCTTTTTCTCTTTTCAAGGGGTAAATGAACCGCTCTTTCCCTGCTTTCTATGCGGAATCCCCGGGTGGGCTTTGCTTTTCGGGATGGAGCGGAAGGTAACAGCAGAGCAAACGGGTACACTGCTCGACTGCAGAAGCTTTCTGCAGGACGAATGGCTGCATGCAGAGGTCCACACTTTCCTCTCAGACTCCCCCGGGTTTCAGATACTCGCTACCGCTTTAATCCATCGCGACCCTCAAACTGACTGCAGAGCCTCTCCGTGATTACAGAAATCCAGGTAGTTACGGCAGAAATCGTGCTTCGGGATGCACGTTATATTCATCCCTTCCCAGCCCTCCCCTCAGCCCATCTGCCGGTCGCACTGCCCGGGAGAGCAGTCGCTTTCTATCCTGCTCTATGCCATGACCTTCCCGAGCAGACAGAAGCGCAAAACCCGCTGAGCGCGACGAAACTCAGCAGCCGGAGAGTCGAAGGGACCAACAAACTGCTTCCCTGGATCCAGCAGCTGTTTTTCTCATTATCTTTCATTGTTCTAGGGCCATTTCAAAGTCCCGGAGCAGATGCAATTAGCAACAACTAATGACAGCTCTCAGGCAGAGCGCTAAACACCGAGCATCCCTAATTTTACGTAACAGGAAAAACTGCGGCGGGAATAAGAATGCGTGGGGAGAGGGGGAAAAGTCCACAGCATGTTTTGGAGGTCACTGTATTAGATTTCTGATCCACACCTTTCTAATGCACACCGCAGTCGTTAGGCTACGTGGGTGGGACAAAATCGGGTGCGGTTAAAGGAGAGAGGTGGAGCAGGTAAACTGGATTATCTCAGCTCCTATTTCAAGGGCTCTGTGTTTGGTTCCTTCCCTCCTCGGCGATCGCGCCTGACAATGTTTTGCAGGCAGCACAGAGCACAGTACTCCCTTGCAGTGCCTGAGCTTACAGACCACGACTGCAAAGTACCCTTAGCGGTAGAAACACAATACTGATTTCTAGTAAGTCTTCGGGAAAAACGAAACAGAACTCAAACACCCATGTGGTGTGAAACACTTTTTGCCACAGATAGGCTCCATGGTTGAGCAAGAGTGGTTTTGTTTGTTGTTTGGTTGTTCTGTTTTGTTTTCCAGGGCTAAGAATGTAAAAAGTGGCAGTGATCTAAGAGCCAGAGTCTGCTCTCAGGTGACTGTTTCAATGTAAAACTTAGAGTGCACACGCACACATACACACACCAGGAAAAAAGGCACTGAAATGAGACCAAGCAGGTTATACTTCAGCTCCCAACTCTATCACAGACTTCCCGTGTGACCTTGGGCAAGTCTCCATCCTTCTGTAGCTCAGCTCTTCATCTGCACAAGGAAGCACTGCCCCTCTCCCCTTTGTTTATTTCCACGAGCGCCTGGGAAGCAGGGACAATTACATCTAGGTCCTGCCACAGCCGGGTTCCACTGTGCCTTCCAGGGTAGGACAAGGAGCAGTATGGAAGAAAAGCTCGGTTATGTGTTGCTATATGTTTGAAAGATTTTTCTGAGCAGTTCTCTGACTTTTCATCTCCTATAGCGGCTGAATCTTTTAACTACAAGAAGTTTTTCGAGATGGTAGGATTGAAAAAGAAGAGCCCAGAAGATGTGAAGAAGGTTTTCCATATTCTTGATAAAGATCGAAGTGGCTTCATTGAAGAGGAAGAACTGAAGTAAGTAAAGATGTGTTCTTTCTCAGGTAACCTTATATTAAGAGCCTGGTGTCCTTTTTTTACCCCCTACAGGACTCTAAATAATAGCAACAACTCAGTCTCTTGACTGCTGTTTGTGTGCAATAAGTTGTTTGCTGATCATATGGTTTAAAGTGTGTTGGAGGTAGCTAGTTGTAACTTTCATTTCAAGATCTCTGAAGCACACCAGTGATCAATACCAATAGCTCTTCAGTCAAATGAAGCTTCAGACTAAAGTATTCTTCCTGAATGTTAAAGAAGGTCAACAGCAGAGAACACAACCCTGGAATCCAACTCATGTATCAAACCAGTGGTACAAATACAAAGTGAAACTGATCTGGGAGGGAAAAAATAAAAGGCAAAGAAAAAAACCCCAACAACAACAACAACTTTTTTTTCTATGCTTCCTCTTCAGGTTTGTACTGAAGGGCTTCACCCCAGATGGAAGAGATCTATCAGACAAAGAAACAAAGGCTCTTCTGGCTGCTGGAGATAAGGACGGTGATGGTAAAATTGGCGCTGATGGTATGTGATTAGAGGAGTAAACTTTGGCGGTAACAATGGAATATTGTTTTAACAGACAGGAATGGAGGAAATCTAGGAATCACTGTGGGCTATGACCTCCTGAAGGACACAGATTGAATTTAATGAGATGCCAAGTCCTGCCACGTTTGCTATACCTTGCGTGCAGGCTTGAGGCGAAAGAGGAGCCGAGATCTGACACTAGAGGGGGCAAGAGCCTGCAGAAATCCAGAGGGAGTGGAGCCACAGCACAGGGCTCAGGACTGATCCAGATTATACTTCAATTAATTTACATTTTCTGTTGACTGCAGTGGACTGAGGATCAGGACACTGAGAGTTCAAAGGCCCAGACTTGACTATAATTTTTTTTTTAAGAGATTAAAAAAGAACCCCAAAAAAGCCGAGTTCCAGCATCTCTGCTCGCTGGTCACTAAATGGGAAGGTAAAGCATAACCTAGCAAAGCAATGCTCTTAAAATTCAAAGTACAGTCAGTCTGCTCCAGTATTTCTATATAATAACTGTCTATCCATCTTTTGCTAGTGTTTATATGGGTCTTCACAGCTAAGAAAGCTTGTCACTCCCTTTTACTAAACATGAGAATTACAAGATAAGAGCAACTTCTCTCACAACACTGCTTTAAAAAAAAACCCACCTACTGCTGTTTTCTATTCCCCCTCGGGATGAATCAAATTAACCCACATACAAAATTTCTCCTTTTCCTGTATCCCTGAGACACACTGCAAGAGACATGAAGAAATGTATTTTTGAACTGAATCGTTTCTTGTTGCAGGAGGTAGTAGTGGAAGCTTGTGGCCACAGTAATAAACCAGCTAGATAGCAAGCAACTGCCAAGTTTTCACCATAATGAGATGCTGAAATGTAAAAAAAACCTCCAGCAAAACCAAAACAAAGCCACCAAACCCCCCCAAAAAAGCGCCACAAACAATTAAAAAAGGAATAAAACCCAAAATGCAGTTAACCAACATAGTCTCCTAATTTAGAAACTGAAAAAGATTGTACACAACATCAGCCACTGACCTATTAAGCAGGTGATATATTAGCTAAACTGCCTGTTCATAGCACATTGTCATGACTAGGACCCTGTTTCTAGACTAAAACCCCTTAATTTCTCAGACCATGATTATATTATGATTGAAGAGGAGCAATCATGAAGCTTATAAGGGAAGTTCTTAATACACTTTAGCAGTGTCCCTGAACCTGATGAGTGTGTCATTGTTTGACATTTTATAGCTTTATTATGTGAGTCTTCCTAATTCCCATTAAAATTAGAGGCAGTGGTACTATAATCAGTAGGCAAGATTATCAGATGAATACTTCATTCAGATAAACTTAGAGCTGATTCACCAGCCTCACATCAGAGGCACTTTGAGTTATTTCCAGAAGGCTGCAAAACACACACAGTATAAACTGGAATAAACCAACCACATTACAGAATTATTTTTGCTTACACAGGAGAATATAGCCTTTAGCTTTTGTGTTTAAGACTGATCATAACCCTCTTTAAGCTGAAACAATGTCTGAGAGCCAGGACATTGCAATATAGCAAAATGAAATACTTCATCTCTCTGTTCTGCAACTTTTACTCTTTCTTAACTTTGCACTGGCTGAATTTATACTTGATAATGAGGAGATAATGAAGGGCTTTATTAATTCATTTATTGCTTCTGGCTATATCCCTACTGTACAACATTATCAGTCTCTTTTCCACTTCTTAAACTTGACTCCAGCAGCAAATTGTTACACCAGAAAGGCCTGAAATACATGCAAAATTAACATCTGGGATTGTGCCCAAAGGATGAGTCTGACAAACTTTGCAGCTTTCCCTTCTGTTCATAAATCCAATTCCAGATCATAACTGCCTATGTAAATGAAAAGTAAAGCCACAACTGTACATCACATTCATATTTGTTATTGCAGTGCTGGGTTTCTGTTACAAACTGTAACTGAATTGTCAGGCACCAATCTCACCCCTCGTTTCAAACATCAGCTTTGTACATCACTAAACTGATTACAAACATGCAGCCTTTCACAGGGTTTAATGTCAATCCAAGATGGCCCTTAAGAGCTTTCCCTCAGGAGCCCATAGCAGTTTTAAGATCAGATCTTCATGGATTTTTACCACCACAGAGCCATCTTTTTCAGATGTATCACCACAAGTGCTAATCCCAACCTAATCAGCCTTCTTCCAGTCAGGGTCTCACATTATAGATTTTTCTCTTAGATCTCTTGCTTTAAACCTTTTAACATTCCTGCAAGACTTCATCTCAGAAACAGTTTCACCAGCTTACCTCTCATCCTATAAAGATTTGTAATTTCCTGGTTGATCTGCCAGTTTCGAGCAGTTGGAAACTTTGCAGCCTGTTCATGTGAGACATTATTATCTTCTGTGTGGTGTCAAGGCCCCTCCATCTTCCACCAATGTGAACAGAAGATGACCAATCTGAGGAAAGAGAAGAAAAAAAGAAATTGCAGGCCAAGGCCAGGCTACTTAACAAAACTGCAAATATAAGCTTCCAGCCTGGATTGGGAAGCGATGCTGAAGCAGCTCTGTCAGCTTCAGGAGAAAGTTTATAAGAAAAGAGAAAAGCAAATCGAGATTTCTGCTTACTATGTTGTTTGTCTGGGTTTTTTTTTAATCTATTTTGTGTATTGGCACTGGACATACACATCATACCTCTCAGTTTCTTGATATTTATAGACCTGAGAAAGTACATGGAGAATTCTCAAAGATCAGGCACTGCAGAGAGAACAAATCCAATTTTTTATCCCAGTGAGTCAAAAATCTTTCCCTTGATACAGCTCAGCTTCTGTGAATATTTGAATTATGCAATCATTTTCTTTCAGTGTTACAAAAATGAGAGATCAGGCACTCAAAATCACAACTGGTAAGTCATGACCTTGGCCACAGGTGAAAGTCATAACAAAAAAAAAAAAAAAGAAAAATCTTCTGAAGTCCTTCTTTTCTTACCCTTCTCTGTGCTCTTTTATCTTCTGAAATAGGCTAGTGTTAAGTGATTATTTATGAAGTTTCCTAAACAGATCTGCTGTACAGATAATGTAAAAACCCCACAATCTGATGAAAGAAATTAGTAGCCTGTAACATGTCCTCTGCAATTACATCTGTCATTTCAGTAAGATACTGCAGGGTATGCATTAGGCTGGTATACCCTACTGAACTGTACTGAACAGAGTGAAACAAGCCTCTCCTTTGAAGTCAGAGCTTTGACACTAGACAGCCAGTAAATTATTTTAGATGACAAAATAGCCTCAATCCCTGTAATTTAAAACTATTATTTGTGCAATGAAAGATGTAACTTAATTTTGTTTGGAAGGAGAATTACAACCATAAAAGAGGATAGAGTCAATCATAAGGATTCTCTCACTCCCAGGCCAGTCAGAGGCAATAAATATTTACAAGAACAGCCAACAAGCAGGGGCTGATATCAGACCTTTTGCATATATACCCTTTGTACCAATGCTTCCACGAGCCACCTGTGGTTGAGTTAACCCTCATATGAAAATAAGGAATGAACTAATTTACAAGATTATTCAGCTAGAACATCTTGGAGATATTTAAAGTGTATTGAAAGCCCTGTAAGAAGTACAAAGTACGCAGCAGTGATTCACATAGGAGTATGTCATGGTTTGCTGGCTATGGGAAAGTACTCACCAAATATATTGCCATTAAGTGATAATATCACTACAAGAATGTATCACAGAAAATATTTGGCTGCATGTCTGAATAACCTTTCCCCAATAGATTCCATAGACACAAATTGTTCTAAAAAGTACTGTATTTAACTGTACCAAGTAGGACAACTTGTTCTGATAGAATAGGCATAGCTAGTTTTCTCTTCTGGAAAGGTTTCATCCATTGCAGTCCATGCTTCTCTCCACAGGATTTATTCACACAGTGATCCAGTAATCATAGCTTTCTTTCCTTTTTCTGCCCAGAAGAGTCTGGGTTTCTATCACAAGCACTTTATGTTATCTCTTAAATTCAGTTTGCAACACTTTGGATCTGTGTACCCACCGCGTACAGGATTTACATGCGCTTTGTGTTAAGTAATCTGCATCGCTAATCCTAATTTGGATTTACATCTTTCAGAATGATGGATAAATTTGGATTGAATTTAAACCCTCTGATGACACTTTCATTTCTCAGTCTGGTTTGCCAGAATTTGGCAGCGTGGTTTTGGGTAGGTGGGGCTTCTCTTTTCTGGTTGGTTGTGGTTTTTAACGCATCATCAAAAGTATTATCTGGTTACACAAACCAGTCAGCAAAGATCTCATTTGTTTAGAGTTTAGTGGTTTAAAAATGAACATGAGAATGTTATTTAAAATGCTTATTTTCATCTTCTGTGGTTTCCAGTTGCAAGACATCACTCTTCATTATGTTAAACTTCAGTAATTCTCTCTTGAGTCTTTACAGATGACTGCCTCCCCTGTTTGCCATTTTGCTCTCAGCTGATTATGTTAAACCCATAAACCACTCTCTCCGTATACCCTCTAATCCCTTTATCATCTTTGTTGCCCTTCTTGGGATTCCCTCCAGTCTGTCATTTTTAACACTCTGAGGCACTGGGAACTGTGCAAGGTATTCCCATGGGTAACTGTTGTAAGGTTAGATGGAGTTAGGAATTATTACCTCCTTGGCATGCAGTATGCCAAGAAGCAATTCACCAGGACACAAACGTGCCTTTTCCATGCTTTATCACCCTGCTAAAGGCATTATACACACTAAACCACAAAATAACCCCAAACTGCAGAGAGAGACATTTACATAAACATTATGGATGTAAGACTAACCAAAGCCACAGGGTAAAATCCTGGCCCTCTGAAATCACAAGACTTTTCCCCATTATCACCAAGACTTCCATGCAGGTTGATGTCAGCCTTCTGGTTTTTGTAATCTGTCAGTTTCAGTCAATTCGTCGTTAGGAAACCGAGTTTGAATGTAATATACTTACAATATAGGGATACAAATACTCTGACAGACTCATTAATGAGTCTCTTTGCCAAACTTTGATACAAAGGAAATTTATCTCACTGTGAAATTAGATTTCTAGTTCTTGCCTTTGTCCCATTGAGATTTACAAAGGAATCATAGGGAACTAATCAAGTTCTTCAGATGAATAGCAGTGGACAGGCTCGACAGCCTGGCATGTATAGCATTTCTCTCTTAACCTCAGAAAAATCCCTTCATTTCACTGGAAGATTTCCCAAGTCATACCTTCCCTTTAATTAACTCGGATTTCTTTGTTCTTCTGTTATTGTGATGTTCCTGCTACTCTCTAATCACTGTAATATGCTTCCTCCCTCTTTACTTTTATTTGTGTTTTAAAATATTTTAATTTTTTTTTCCTCCCCTTCTCCAGAATTTGCAACTCTGGTGGCTGAATCATAAAGGCTTTGACCAATGCAAACCCTTCACCAATCCTTCACTGCCCAATTCCAACCACCTCCTGCTGACTGCTTTGGCTCCTGTTCTATTTATTTATGTTATTTTATACTCCAGCTCTGTTCTCTGCAATCCTGCAACTCTGTAATTGTGCTGAAAGACACTGTTAAAGTAATAAAGGTCACATCAATCTGGGCTTTATTCTCTCTCACTAGAACTTGTTTCTTATTTCATGCAGGCTTGGCACACACTGAGAGAAAATTTTACTCCTTCTTGCTGACATTCCTGCTGTTTTATCCCTAGCTAGGTTAAAGTGGGAAGAAATAAGTAAAAAAAAAAACCCAGGAATTTAAAAATCTGGGATAAAACATGCATATAATAAGTCTTTCAGTCCAAGTTCTGAACTGTGGCAAAACAGACTGAATTATTTTTAAGCCATCCTTGCTAAATGGATGCATACTCATAGCCTGGAAAATCTCTTCTGAAGGCAATTACCCAACTTCATTTGGCAGTTGGCTCTTTTGACTTAATCAGTCCTATAGCTAAACCAGTACTTCCTAATATTTAACCTACAGCTCCCCTGCTGCATTTTTGTGATCAGTAAATCAATCCTTGTCTGGTTTTGTGTTTAATAAATAGTTTGCCAGGAATATCAGCTGGTGCCAAGCATGCATGGGAATAACTTTGTAAACTATTACAAAAGGGGTCACTTCTGAAACACAGGATATGTTTGCTAGCAATGTTACACAACTATCTAGAACAGGAAGAATGGAATACACACAAGAAACAACAGCATGAATTTTAGGAAGGGGGACACCAAGGTTCAGGTGTTGACAGATGCTGCTGTTGACATTCCCACTGTTAAAACAGTAAATATAGATATATAGATATATCCTTTCTTCTAGAATTCACCAGGGAAGTGAATCATTATTTTGAGTTACATATGGGCATTTGAGACTGAAGCTAAGGAAATGCCTAGCCAGCAAGAAACCTATGGCAGAGCCAAGAGCTACACACTTGTATCTCAGATCCTATTCAGTAACTTTGGCACCAAGATCATGCTTTCTGGTTGGGGTTTAGTTTTGATTTTGGCTTGGGTTTTTTTAGTAAGGATTAAAAGGCAAGAAGGGGAGGGGGAAATCCTTTTAGGCAGCATCTTCCCCACATCTTGACAGAACATTGATTACTACTGCAATAAATAGGAAGCACATCTGGATTCCAACCTATTCCCTGCAGCAATAGTCCCTTGTTCCATTCAGATTTACTATCACTGATTCAGTAGACACCAGAAGATAAGGCTGCAGCTCTGTCACCATCACATTGTACAGAATACCATTCTCTGCCACAGCTATTACCCGTTGCTGCTCGGGAAGCCAATAAACACTCCCCTAAAGCTATTCCAGATTTTCACTCTGTAGTAACTCACGAGGAAGGTTTCTTGGGGTTTTGTTGCTTTGCCTTTTTTTTTCCCCTTCTTTCCCTGCTGTGCGCTGAAAAGAACTCCTTTGGTTTTGCACACTGTATATACGGATCTGAAGAATGTATTGATTTTTAAGTACTCTAAATAAAGCAAACGGAACCGGATGGCAACGAAGCCGCAGCTCATTGGCGTCTTTTTCCTCGGCTGCTGCTGCCCTCAAGTGGCAGCCGAGCGTCATTGCAAGGCCACACCAAAAACACTAGGAACCCAGCCACCGAAATGCCAGCAGAGAGGAGACATAAAAACGGCTCGATAAGCAAAGCCCTCTGCAGTCTTTGAACCTGTAAGGGTTTATATTTCAGTGTTTCACTGCATGGCATGAAAGAGGAAATTTTATCCGGGGCTTTAACAAAAAACCAGCACAGTAGAACAAACTGCAAATTGCCATTAAAGAGGCTAAAAAAATATATATGAAATTAAGTAAGTTACAGCAACATTTTAAGGCCAGGCTGGATGGAGCTCTGAGCAACCTGGACTAGTGTCAGGTGTCCCTGCCCACGGCAGGGGGTTGGAACTGGATGAGCTTTGAGGTCCCTTTCAACCCTGACAATTCTGTGATTTGTAGGGATATTTTACTGGCATAAAAGTCTGAAGACCCCAAAGATTCCTTTATCAGTCTTTCTTCACATTATTCTCTCAATCTATTAAATGTATAAAACCAGAAACTAACCAGATTCCTCCGTGGTTTTGCCTTTGGTGGCTCTCAAATACTGGTGAAGATTTAATGTGGGTCAACGCTGGAACAGGCTGCCCAGTGAGGTCATGGATGCTCCCTCCCTGGAGTGTTCAATGCCAAGCTGGATGAGGCCTTGAGCTACCCAGTCTAGTAGAAGATGTCCGTGCCCATGGCATGGGGCTTGGAACTAGGTGATCATTAAGGTCCCTTCCATCCCAAAGCACTCTGCGAATCACACCTGAGCAAGCAACACTCAGTGCCTAATACAGCCTGAATTTTTTCACCTATATAGTAATGAACAAACTGAAAACAAATATCCCTTTCTTTCAAACTGAAAAGAATTACAGTGGCACTGGAATGAACTGCCCAGGGAGGTGGTGGAGGGCGTTATGAAAAGATTGGATGAGGCACTTGGTGGCACGGTTTAGCTGATGTCATGGTGTTAGCTTACAAGCTGAAGTTGATGATCTCAGATGTCTTTTCCAGCAACAATGTTACTGTGATTCTGGCTTGTGAGACCTCCAAAATACCATATTCACCTCTCATAGTGCCTGTACCTGATGGTCCTAACATGCATTTGGTGAGTTTATTCAAATACGAAATTGATGTGCTCAGAATCTATGTAATCAGAATTCTCATAAAACCTGTTTAAAGCCACCTTTTTCCTAATTTATTTTAAATCCAAATTTCAATATTTCACACCTCTCTCACTAAAGCAGAGAAAAAAATCAATCAAGGGAAAAAAAAACCAAAATCAAACACATGTAATATAATCACTTCCCTAAAATAAAATGACTGCTTTATGAATTATCAAACCATTACCTTTTCTTGCACTGCTGCCTCTTCAGTGCTTTTCTTAGATCTCGATTTTTAGGAGGGACATTGAGATGCTTGAGCGTGTCCAGAGAAGGGCAATGAGGCTGGGGAGAGGCCTTGAGCACAGCCCTACGAGGAGAGGCTGAGGGAGCTGGGATTGGTTAGCCTGGAGAAGAGGAGGCTCAGGGGTGACCTTATTGCTGTCTACAACTACCTGAAGGGTGGTTGTGGCCAGGAGGAGGTTGCTGTCTTCTCTCAGGTGGCCAGCACCAGAATGAGAGGACACAGCCTCAAGCTACGCCAGGGGAAATTTAGGCTTGAGGTGAGGAGAAAGTTCTTCACTGAGAGAGTCATTGGACACTGGAATGGGCTGCCCGGGGAGGTGGTGGAGTCACCGTCCTTGGGGCTGTTCAAGGCAGGATTGGACGTGGCACTTGGTGCCATGGTCTGGCCTTGAGCTCTGTGGTAAAGGGTTGGACTTGATGATCTATGAGGTCTCTTCCAACCTTGGTGATACTGTGATACCCAATCTCTTTCCAAACCCTCCTCAAATCTCAAATGATTCCACTTCCAATTAAAAGGAAAGCTCTGGGACTTTTTGTTAGGTGGAAGCTATGAAGTCGTGGTTCAAAATGCAGTAAACAAATGCAGCATTTTAAATTACACTAAAATGCAGAATAAAGCATTACACAGTCAATACAGCATTCACTTTCATATTGCTCTCATTTTAATGGCTTTAAGACCAGATCAGAAACTACAGCAAAACTAAAGAAAGTAGAATTTGCTACAAAATTTAATATCAGGCTTCCAGTGAAGCGTGGATTATAGTATGCTTGACAGATAATAACAATTTAAAAACAAAATTCCACACTACACTGCACTGTTCATGAAGAAGGATGTTTGAATTTCCACATGCATAAGCAAAAGAGCCAAATTAAGTTTCTCCAAGAACCATTTACCTTGAGTTTCTTAATTGGCATCTTACATCATCTTCTTGGTCCTGAACAGTAAATGTCCCGTAATTCCTCCCACTCTGCTGTAATATAGCTGAAATTATGAAAGAAGAGCAAAATCAAACAACCTCAAACAACTTCAGTCATGATGTTGAAGACAAAGTTTCAAATAATCAGTGCACAACTTTTCCTTAGACTCATCGCCAATGGTGTGGAACGAGACACAACTGGGTGATATGTAAATGATGTTTACACACACAGAGAAAGACACAACTTGTTCACACTGGTATCAAACATGGCTAGAAAAGAAACACAGCTCACTCTCAGCTACAACTCTAAAGGAAGAGCCAAATCCTCAAGTCAGAAACAAACTATCATTTCCTGACATTTAACAAAGAGGGTTGGCACCAACAGACCTTCGCCAACTCTTCACATTTCTCCAATCACCATTAATAAACTTTAACCATCAAATTAATAATTGTTGATGCTTTAAGGGTCCTGCCAAGCTCTTAATGGAGTTTCATGGATCAACAATTTTCCACATGTCTTATTTTGGGAGTCAGTGGACTGGAGGCCATAACACCTGTTCATTTTGCAGAAGCTGATCTGGGATTCATAATTACAGCCTATCCACCTGCTCTGAGCTCAACACTGCCTAATGTCCTATGATTGCTTCCACACTTTGTTGACTTCATTAACACAAAGCTTGCTCGTTTGCTACCTTTGCCTTTTCTGACTTTGCATCTTTGGGGGGGAAGTTTCCCTAGTTTCTAAATACTTTTGAAGATTGGAAATGCAGCTCATGTTCTCCTTTGCACATAGTTTTGTTAAAGCTTCCATGCTACAGTATCTCAACATTAACACATTCTTTCTAAAACAGAGCTGATATTGTTATGGAATTAAAACCTGGCATTGCACAATATCATCACAGAATCACCACAGAATGCTTTGGGTTGGAAGGGATCTTATAGATTATCTAGTTCAAATCTGTCTTCCATGAGCAGGGACACCTTCCACCAGACCAGTTTGCTCAAAGCCCCACCCAACCCAGCCTTGAACACTTCCTGAGTTGGGGCATCCACAACATTTCTGGCAATCTGTTTCAGTGCCTCACCACCCCCACAGTGAAGAGTTTCTTCATTATATCTCATTAAACGTATCCTCTTTTCAGTTTAAAACCGTTACCCCTTTCCCCATCCCTACATGTAAAAAACTCCCTGTCCATCTTTTCTGTAGGCCTCCTTTAAGTATTAAAAGGCCACTACAAGGTCTCCATGGAACTTTCTCTTCTCCAGAATGAACAACTCTGACTCTCTCAGCCTTTCTTCATAGGTGTTCCAGCCCTTGAATCTGCATGGGCCTCCTCTGGATCCACTTCAACAGGTCCATGTCTTTCTTGTGCTGAGGACTCCAGAGCTGGACACAGTACTCCAGATGGGTTCACACTAGAGTGGAGTAGAGGGAAAGAATTACCTCCCTCAGCTTGCCAGCCACACTTCTTTCAATGCAGTCCTGGGTACAGCTGCCTTTCTGGGCTATGACTGCACACTGCCAGGTCACGTTGAGCTGCTTCTCAACCAACACTCCATAGTCTTTCTCCACAGGACTGCTCACAAATTTGCAACAAGCTCTGCCTCAACAAAGTAACATCAAAGATTATGAATTTATACAAGGGTCACTGAAGACAGAATAGTCCACAACATTTTTATTAGTGAGCATAAAGCACAAAGAAAACCAACTTGACTCTCAAATTCCAGACTGAAACATGAGTGGTCAGATTGTCTTATTTATAAATCAACTGCAAATGAAACAGAAATTATATGGCATGCAATAACACACCAAAATTCAGCTGTGGTTAAAGCATATGTGCACATTCTCATTCTAAGACCACCCAGGAACCATGAGGAACACAGATATGAGAGCACAGGGATTAAAATACACCCCCTACCATCACTAACATGTACTTGAACCTGAGCTGCTGCACCTTCATTCTGAGAGAGTATTTTAAGAGATTGTCTTTTCCAAAGGAACATACCCATTAGAAATCCCAACAATCTCTAGAGCTCCAACATTTCAAACAACTTTTTCTCCTAAACAAGAAAGAGTGAAGCCAAATGTGTCTAAATGGGGTTAGCAGCATGTACAAGAGATCAGTCACCAAAACTCACCCAGACTGTAGGGTCTCCCCATATGGGATAGCTTCACAAAGGAGAAAGTGCATTTCTGGTTAGTACTCTTCCAGCTAATAAAGTAGCAAAGCTTAAAAAAGGCTGATACACTTTTAAAAGACAGAAATTACTATTAATACAAATACCAGAGTCCCTTCTCCAGCCACCAAAAAAAACCAGAAGGGATTGCATAAGCTACAACAATAAATGGATCAGGAGACCCAAATGAAAATACTGGAAAGCACTTTTAAGCCTATGGAATGTGCAGATAGAAAAGATGAGGTTTTTTTTCCATAGACTCATTCAATCTTCCACCAAGAAAACATCTAAGTGAAATGACCTTGTCAGTATCTGCATTAGGATGTCTAGTTCCTGTTGCAACAACAGATGGTAATTCCAGGAGATGCCCATCTGAGTGACTGATGGTTTATGCACAAAAATGCAGTTGACCTCACTGGTGTTCCAGTGGCACAACACTGGAACCAACAAATGGATAGAATCATAGAATCAACCAGGTTGGAAGAGACCTCCCTTCGGGTGGTAAGAACATGGTAACTCTCCCATCTCTGCCACTGGAGCTTCTAGACAGGCCATAAGAGGTCGAGGACCAGATGTCAAATGCTTAATTGCTAATTATTGGAGGGATGGTCCCTGGGTTGCTAAAAAGTCAAATAGTTCAGAGACATCTTCAGGTCGTGGAAACGTTCCTTAGAAGATTGTTGGGGTATTTTTAACTGTACCAAACTCTATTTCCTCTATTTTTGCAATTCAATGCACTTTAAAAAAAAAATCACTAAAAAGATACTAAAACATAAAGGTAATAGCAAATTATCAAGCACTTATAACTGCTTTAATACAAAGAGGGATGAGAATTACGTGGCTGTGCTAATTTTATGCTTCCTTCTGCAGATGAATGAACATTTTCTGTCTTAAAACATTTGCATTCCCTCCCCCTCCCTCCCCCCCCCCCCCTTAAAGTAATTTTCAATTTTGCTGGATACAGCACAATTGCATCTACTCTTTCAGCTGCAATGGGTTGTTGGAATTGAGCTATTGCCCAGCACCTGCTCTTAGTCAGACAGCTGAAATCAGAGGTTAGGAGAAAAAAATGAAGATTTTATGTCATTGTAATGCATGTCTTCTTTTAGCTTTGCTGCAGTCAGTGTTCAATTATATTCTCTAACAATCTCCATTACTAGAGCCAGTGTTTTTCTGTTCCTCTCTGCATGTATTAACTTTCCTGTTCACATGTGATAGCATTCTTAGCATAGCAGAGGTGTCTTAAGAGACATTTGCCCATAGATTTAACGAGTCTACATCCTTTTTGGCCTGTTGAGGATTCTAGGGTTCAAATGAATCTTCATTTTGAATGCTTCAAAGGAAGATAACTGATACAATGGAACTTAAACTATTTCTCACTGAAAGCCTGATAGGTCAAAATTAACCTGAAATTTCATCTAGTCTATTGAATACCACACAGAACATCTGACAATGAAGGTCTCCCACGTAATTTTTTTCCTGGGTGTATCCTATTTTTACAAGCTCAGGATCTTTCTTGTGCAGAATTTTTATAAGCTCACTGTGAAGCCCAGATGTTCAAACCTTCATCAGAAGCAGAATCAAGGCCTGATGTCTGTAGAAAGAAAGTCACAATGATTTTGGCCACCCAGGCTCAGCAGCAAGTGGGAAGGAAGTGACTGGTGCAAAGGGCTACTGGGAATGCAGGAGGGCAGCCTTGCTTTTGAAGTAGGATTGTGCAACAACAGATGGACATAGAGGTCTGAGAGAGGGGCCTGAGGGTGAACAACGCAGAAATTCAGGGTCTGAGACCTGGGAGGAAAAGGGCATCAAGAGCAGGGAGGATTGGCAATGATTAGAGGGAGGATGTGAAAAAACTTAGAGCAGAAGAGGTTTTATTGTAACAGAAATATATTATAATAAACTGACTTTGAAAAGAAAAGACATGGATAAGATGGAAGAGCTTGCACCCCAAAATTAACCTGTTAGATGAGTGGAGATGACAGAAAACAGTGTGCTATAAACTCCTGAAATTTTCATTTGGAGTCTCAAACATTTCTCTTCCTCCTCCTCCATTAAACCTCCAGATCCTGGAGACACATGGCTGACTCCCAGTTTTCAGCAAAGGAAGAAAAAAATTCTAGCTGTTATGCCTGCAGAGAAAACCTTGAACATCCAAACCCTAAAAGCATAAACAGGATATAAACCAAAACATAGCCTTTTACTTTCCAATAGATCTCATTATTTGAATGCAGTTTGCCTCAAAGATTTATTTTTGCACTAGTGCAAACCTTGCAGCTGCTTTCTAAGCAGACAGCAGCTAGAGCTCCAAAAAAAGATTCCTAGCTGATATCAGGCACCATCACCACATAATGACTGGCATGATGGAATTATGGGTAGCTCATTTAAAGATGTCACGTATTCAAACATTCTGTATTCAACAGATTAACCCCTTCCCCGTGATGCACTCAGCTCTCACTTACCAGCATCCAATCACCCTGTGCACCACCCTGTGCAAAAGAGCATAACTGATTGCTCCAATAACAGTGTGCTCACAGCTGAGAAGGGTTCACGCCACACACAAGGCCACAGCAAGTCCTCAGTCTGTCACAGATACTCCTCCCTCGAGACGTCTATACAACAATAAGACCCTCTGTATGAAGTTCCAGATCCCCAGGCAGCTATCCACACCTAAAGCTCTGGGGTGTATTGTCTAAAAAGAAATGGAGATTTAGGTTTTGTTCTCAGCACTTTTGCTAGCTTCCATGTGCAAGAATAAACAGAGATTCAAGCTGGAATTTTTTCAGACAGATGCAGAATAAATTCCTCCCCCCAAGATTCTCCTCATCTTTATCCTTTGTGGGTTTAAATGCATCCTTGAGAAACCTGTCCCTCATTGCATATTCACTGGAAGAGAAGACCTAACAGTTACAATTTGCATCCTCAAACCAAGTTGAGGCACCTACCCCACATCTCATAATTTACCACTTTTCATTGATGCCACAACTGCCACTCATTTCTAACTTCTCCTTTCCAATATAGTAGATCAGAAACAAATGACAGATATGCCAGTTCAGTCAGAAGCACTGCTGCAACTGCCAACAAATCCTTTGGCTGATTCAACCATTTCATAATCATCTTACATTTCAGTGCACTGACTCGCAGCCAAAAAGCCTTCATATCTGTGTCTCAGTCCCTAACAGCAAAGAGCAAAATCTGAAGACCCAGAATTACAGTTACACTGTTATGAACAGTGATACCAAAAGCATCCAAATTCATACTTTTGTGCTAACAGCCACACTCTGAATAGAAACAAAAAGCAATTTTTGAGGGATGCCCTGAAAAGAGAAGAAGTTTCTGTTTATTGAACTGCTTGGGGCAAGTGCAAAGAAGTCTATGATAAAATTCACACAGCGTCCTTGCAGCTGTCAAAGCCCTCCAGACGTATCAGTAAACACTGGGAGTCAGTTCTGCAAGAATCAATAGATTCAAAAAGCTGCATGAACTCTGGATAGTCATCCACTTGCAAGGTGTTTCTGATGGTGGGGGTGTCACATTTTCCTCTCCATGATGCAAGATTAAAACAAAACAAAAACCAAGCAAACCACAACCTGATTTGCATTTAAGAGATCTCTTGCAGAACTACTAAATCCTTTCCTGCACATTAATGCTCTCCTGAGAAGCATTGCCTGCTCCAAGGAAAGCTGCATTACTTCCTCAGCAGCTTTTACTAGGCAGCAAGGTTAAATTACAGGTTGATTACAGGTTGTCACCTGCTCAACTCTGAACATATCCAGAATGCTTGCACCTAAACATGAATAAGTGTGAAAACGAGTCCTAGGAACATTAATGACTTCTGCCCCATAAAAATTGCTTTTTAACAGGTTTCTGTTTGGAATGAGACAATGAAGTGACCTGCACAGTGCTGGACAGACCCTCGAGAATAAGCCATGCATCTAAACGACTGCATGGCCTTGGTTTAACCCCCAGTGCAAAGCCTCACCTTGCTTCTGAAATGCCTTGCCACTCCTCCTGGAGCTGCAGTGTAACCAACGCTGCCTTCTGCAGCCTGATGAAACTCAATTTGCACATAGACACCATAATGCAGTTTATCTGCTGGTTTGTGACCACTGCTTGAAGGAATGTGACTTCAAATTCCAGGGTCTTGTGGCTGTCAGGGCACTTCTCACTCAGGAATCTTGCTTTACCTGAGGAAAAAAAGAAATGTGCAAATAAAAAGAGTATTCTAATCCTCCATAGCTGATAAATACAATATTTAACACAACAAACACTTCTCTAGGGTAAGGACATCATCCTTTGTTGCAGGTTTGTGTTTTGTTTTTTTTAATCCACAGGGTTTCTCTTTTCTTCTGTTTCTCACGTATTCAAGATGAGAGAAGCTTCAGTGAGCACAGCTACCAGTATTCCAATTTATTCAGCAGCAACCCCTGTAGACTGCTAACAACAGACTGCAGTTCTGCTTGGATTACAAGGTGTAGATAAGTAATTCCATCCTAAATCTATCACTGTCAATGCTGGTAAGGGAACAGCTTTTACCTGCGAGAAGTCAGAAAGAGAAAAAGCTTGAGACTAGGAAAAAATAAACAAACAAAATATGGGGCAAAAGGACAGGAGAAATGGAGAGGACTCAAGTCCATTAAGAGCTCTATGCACTTGCGTGTGGAGGTAGGTAGGTAGGGAAGGAGGGAACAGGACAAGGGACCAAGGTGCTAATGGGAAAGTAGGTAACAGAAAGTTGGCCAGACTCCACGTGGAATTTTTCCACAGTAATGAAAAACTCACTTCCAACAGAATCTATGCCTACTATTACACTGATCCCAGTGTAAAATGGTAGAGACGTTTGTGACCTCAGTAAATGCTGCTGGATACTACTACATTACAGCCACGATCAATAAATCTCAAGTACATCATAATGGAGCCTCAAAGCTTTCACATACAGACCTGTCACTAAACTGGGACAATATTACAAATAGACAACAAAGGATAATGCAAAGATTGCAAAAATGGAACAACACAGAGAAAAGTGCATTCCTTGGAGGATGGAGTGGAAGGCAGACGAGATGAAAAGGGAGGTAAAGCTATTTAGCCGTAAGTGATGGAGAGCATCAATACCAATACACCTGTTTTATGTGACAGCAGATTCAGGAATGGAAGAGAAAACTGTGAAAACAATAACAAAGCCTGGGATTAATTGTTATTTTCCTTTTTAAAGGAACTCCTAATAGTGACTCCATCATTGCAGATGATGTACATTGTACAATCATCTACAATTAAAGTCTCTGCTTGCTCAGGCTAGGGAAGTACACTTCATGTTTTTATCACAGAAACAATACGTTTTTATGGGCATATAGAAGACTCCTTTGATTTTGCTATAGTTACTTACTACATTATCCACTGCCTGCCTAGATGTCTGGCAGATATGTCATCTACTCCCAAACATGTAAAATGGGTCATTCAAGCCAAAAAAGAGATGCTTCAAAGGAGACACTGCCTTGAGGGTAAAATAAGACTTGGATAAAACAGTTTTCAACCAACCCTACTCTTGGAATGTCCAATCTTGTAACGCAGATGCATTACTCAATATTCTTTTCTTCCCATGCTTACTTAGTGCTTTTCATAGTAAGCAGATTCTGCACTCCACAGTAAACAACCTAAAGTGTAGCCCAGCAATGCTTATGCCCTGAAAAAGTATCATTATTAATGACATGCTTTTTAACAGCCTCAGGTATTTGAATTAGATTGGAAGGAGGGAAAAATACCCAACCACATTTCACAGTCAGCTTTTTCAGCTGTAACTCAGACCCATTAAGTTTGAGTTGGACTGCTTAAGTCTAACCAGTTTAAAGATCAAGAATACAGCACAGAAAGTTTGAGTAGTCAAATGAGAAGTAAAAATACTTGAAAAAAAAATAGTGAAAGAACTAACCTACTGCAGTGTGAAAGACTACAAGAGTACAAAGAGAGGTGGGGAGGGGGAAAGGAACAAAAATTGAAGATACAAAGCATAAACTTAATTAGTGAGCAAGAGTGAACTCTCTCCAGAACAGTAAGCAAAAATACAAGTTGGAGGAAAGTTAGTAGATTGATTTGTTGACCCATGCTAAGAGAAAACATTGCTCAACTTCCACACGGGATACACAGGTGTGCTAGTTTGAAGCAGGGTAGAATGTTTTGGTGAGAAGAACTAGATCATAGGCTGTGAAAGGAAAACAGTGGTGATGTCTACTCCCCTCAGAGTCTTGCTGAAGAAGAAATGAAAACATTAGATAACACTCTCGCCATTTTCACTCACACTCTGCCTTGGGCTACTGGCTGAGCAGCATCTTACTGCCTAACCTCACTTTCCATTTGGACTAACTTTTGCTTCTTAACCTCTTGGCTGAACCTCTGTTCTTCCTTAGGACTGGGGTAAGGTTGAGAGGGGCAGGGGGAAGGTGCAGGGGTGGTTGAGAGCCCCTCCTGGGGACTCAGGTTTCTGGGAGGGGAGTTGTGTTTCTGTATTATCTTTTACCTTGTATATTTCTGTCTATAATTGTATATACTGTAAATATCTGCTTGTATATTGTGCTAGCTGTAAATAAATAGCTTCATTTCTATTCCCAGAGCCGACTGAGCCTAGCCTGGGTATTTCTAAAGTGGGGCGGGCAGAAAACACCCAAACCATCACAACAGGCCGTGTAAACTGAACAATTTAAACACAGAGTCATAGAACAGTAAGGCCTGGAAGTGACCTCTGGAGATTGAGTTCAACCCCCCTCACCCCACGCCCGACAAGGCAGGACCACCCAAGGCAGGTCACCCACAAAGGCACCCAGCTGCGTTGTTAAGTCTGCGCAGAAGGACACTCCACAAGCTCTCTGGGCAGCCTGTTCCAGTGCTCCGCCACTCCCACAGCACAGAAGGTTTTCTGTACGATGAGAGGTGGAACTCCCTGTGTTCCATTTGACCCATGCTGACCCAACCCACCACGGATCTCGGGAGAGCTGTGCTCGGCTTAAAAAGCAGCCGCAGCGAAGAACAAAGCAGGGCACAGCTCAGACTTTGGGTCTGATACGACTCTAGATCTCGGCCCTGAATTAAAACCGACCCAAACCACGGGGCTCCTGCAGCCGGTGGCAGGACACAAGCCCCCTATCGTACGCGTGCACCCCACACCACCACGGACACTGCCCCAGCAACGCAAGGGCACTACCGCACGGGAGACAGGCAGGCACCGCACTCCCGCAGCGGCCGCTGACGCGCAGGCGCAGGGAAGCGCTGAGCTAGGAGTGCGAGAGGGGGTGCTTCAGGAAAGGAGATCGCCTTCCCTGCGCCCAAAGCCAGGACATGGAGGCGGTTCTCCCTCGCCCTCACTTGTCTTTGCCCGCCTTGGTGCTGGTGCGCCGCTAGAACACAGATTTTTACCTGTAACTTTATTATTATCTGCCCTGTCCCCAGGCGCTTAATTTCGACTCCGTGGTACTGGCCGCTGTATTCTGTCCAATAGCAACCCGGCTTCAGATAACGTATTTAGTTACTAGGCAGAAACTACTCTGTCCCAGTCGTCGTTCGCTGAGCCGGAGCCCCGCCTTAGCTACCAGAAGTTGGAGGTGTGTGGGGGGTGGTGTCGGATTTGAATGGCAGAATGCTTGGTGGGCGGGAAAAGACAAAAGAACCAATAATAACTCCGAGTGATATTGATGGGCACAGATCATAGCCAACTGATCTGGTCCATCACCCCCAGAGCAGGCGGGGCGCTCAGTTGCTAGGGCCGCGCTGTTGCTAGGGCCGCTGTCGAACGCAGTGGCGGTAATCGCTGCCCTCTTGGCCCGCGGCCGCCTTACCCGGGCTGAGGAGATGGTGAAGCTGGCTGCCAAGTGTCTCCTGGCAGGTAAGTCCGGTCCCACGCGTCTAGCTGGCCTGCAGGGGCCTGGAACGGGCTCCGTGAGGTAGGACGACGCCAGCACGGAGGAGGCACTGGGACGCCCGTGCCCCCACGGTGAGAAGAGAGCCCCAGGCGGGTGGTGGAAGTCCGCGTTGGAAGGCGGCTGAGGGGACCGGCGCTGTCTAGCCTGGAGAAGAGGAGGTTGAGGGGAGACCTTCTCGCTCTTTACGACTTCCTGAAAGGTGGTTGTAGCGAGCTGAATGTTGGCCCCTTCTCCGATGTAACAAGTGAGGACAAGAGGAAACGGCCTCGAGTTGCACCAAGGGAGGTTTAAGTTGGATGTCAGGGAAAATGTATTCACTGAAAGAGTTGTTAAGCGTTGGAAAAGGTTGTTCAGGGAAGAGCTCTGGAGATCACCAGCTCTGGAGATACGTAAAAGACGTGTAGGTGGGGTGCTTAGGGACATGATTTAATGGTGAACTTGGCAGCATTAGGTGTACAGTTGGACTTGATCATAAAGGTCTTTTCCAAACTAAACAATTATAGGACTCTTTTCAGCCCCTCATTAATGGGTTGCACCAATGAAGAAGAGGTGGGGAAAGAGGCAACAAGAGAGAAGTGGGGACCTCCAGCTTCCTCGGGATGAAAAGGTTGGAAATGATGCTGTTACCTGGCCTGTGCCCTTTTCCTCCTATGACATCCTATGACCTGTGGGGAATCAAGAGCTGTGTTCAGGACGGATGTGAAACATAGCTTGATCAGGTTGAAATGCAAAGAACATGGAAAGGGGAAAGAAAAGAAAACTAAGAAAATATGAAGGAATTTGGAGGAAGGAAGGAAGGAAGGAAGGAAGGAAGGAAGGAAGGAAGGAAGGAAGGAAGGAAGGAAGGAAGGAAGGAAGGAAGGAAGGAAGGAAGGAAGGAAGGAAGGAAGGAAGGAAGGAAGGAAGGAAGGAAGGAAGGAAGGAAGGAAAGGAAGGAGAAAAAAGAGGGAGAGAAAAGAGAGTATTTCTACAGTGTGGAAGTGTGGGCTGAGGATGAGGAAAGTGTGAAAGGGTCAGTGTAGACAGCCAAGTCCTGCTTTCCTATAGGAAGCTCCCTTTGTGCTGGAGGAAAAAATGATGTTAGAAACTGTGTGATTCCAAGAGGATGACAGAAAGGTAGAGCTGCAGCAAAGAGTAGAAGGACAAAGCATGTGCACATCACTGAAGCATCTTTCCCCCCAAGCAATGTGGAGGTTAACCTGAAAAAAAGTGAGATGAAGACGCCAGTGGATTTAGTCAGGATGGATTAGGGAGGTTCTGACAATAAGTGCAGCTGACTGTGGAAAGAAAACTTTCCTCCCTTCCTTTTACATTGAAGCTCTGTGCAGCCTCAGCCAAGAGAACAAACCCATAAAACTTTTGTGTGCAGATAACTCTCAGGCTTAACTCTTTGCTCAAAACCTGTTTTCTTTCATCCAGATTAAAATGTTCACCTTTTCTTTAACCTCAGAAGCAGATAACCAGCAACTTGCACAAAGCCAGGTGGGATCTTTGTCAAATGCAAAAGAGTTAATTGTCCTCCTGCTTCTGCTAACACTTCCTGTGGACAGCATGAGTATTACATAGATTAAAATAATACATATTGTTTTTCAACTTGGAAGTTTCCAGGTGCCAATGTGTAGACTCCACTTAAGTCTTTGAAGTTTTGTTGTCTGGTGTTACCAAAAGCCAATTCCAGGACCATTTAAAATTCACATGGGTTTTCTTTGGTTGACCTAGTTACATGCTTAATCCTAATTGGCTCTGGAGCTACCTTTTTGATTCTATTCACAACACAAACAACAGAAAGGTCTTGTCCCATATGTAGTTCTCCTAAGTGATACAATAGTATCCATGTATTAAAAATAATACATTAATGTGGCATAGTAGGCAAAATAACTCTTGTCTTGCAGAAGAGACCAATGTAGTGAAAGAGACAAAAGAGATGAGTAAGAACAACCTAGAGGGAACAAGAAAATGCAATTACATAGGTAGGAGCAAAACCATCAGAGATGAAACAGGCAACTCTTGTGTACCCAAGGAAATAATTATGAAGAATTGAGCATCTCACAGTATTGGGAGCTGCATCAAGGTCAAAGAGAACAACAGAGAAAAAGGGCTTTTATTTGCAAAAAAAAGAGACTATTACCTTGACAATAAAAAACTATTCCTGTGTTGTTTCAAGGGTAATTTAGAGACATACAGTAAAAAAAGTGTTGTCATTTGATCTTACTATGGAAACACTACGAAAAGATTTTAATTGTAGAAAGACAGTTGGCAGTAGCAGGGATTTTAGAGACATGCTACAGATTCTGGCAGAATAACAGAAATATGGATGGAATAAATACTGTGGGATGCAGTATTGGCAGATGAGACCAAACTAAATGAAAAGGGCAAGGAAGATTATTTTGGGAAAGTGTAGTGATGTAATGGGCTAGGAGGTTGTCAAAGAATAAGAAGGAGGAAAGAACAACTGGGGCTGTCAAACTGAAGAAATGCAACACTTTAGTGAAGAATTTGCACTGCCTGATGCCTGCACAGTTTGGAGCAATATATGCTTCACTGTCTCATTTTACAAAGACAGATCTAATTGTCTATTGAAATACAGAATAGCTTCCACTCAGAACAGAGTGTTGTCTTCAGCACAAGCTTGAACTGATCAGGGAACAAACAAGCTGACTTACCATATTTTCCTGTCTAAATATTATGAGCCCAACTCAGCTCAAAGTAAGCAAGCATGCTAGAAACGTTTAAACAAAAACTACATTTATGCATCTAGTGCAGTTGTGACTATCCTAAACACCCTTTCTCCTCTATAATATTATGTGAACAGATAACTTCAAGCACCATTTATGAAGCTGTAACAGGGTCAAAATATACCCCTTTCTGGGTTTATTTATTGACAACATAATGTAAAATACTTGCATTCCAGGCTTGGCTGCCATGAGTGTTCCTTAAGGGTAAGGCTAGAACCACTGAGGTATTTGATTTGCCACACACTATCCAGTGTGTGTAGAGAGGGTAAGCCCTTTGGGAATATCAAGCCTTTGTTTTGCAAGGATTATGGTATTTTTCATGGAGTGACATGGACATGTCTGAATGCTACAGCTCTCTGCCATTGTTCTAGATCTTAGAGAGTTTTATAACAGCGGTCCAGAGCAGCTGCCAGGATTTCCCAAAGTGTTGTGCAAGCTGTATCAGAAACCCTTGGCTCTAGAAGACCAAAAACTAAAGCCCCTTGGTTTTCCTTCCATATAGGGATGAATCAGCAGGCTCTTTCTCTCCAGCCAAGTGGGATTTGCTTCTGTTATACACAGGATGCAACTAACGAGCCACCAGCAGTATTGAGTCAGCAAGAGTTGCTCTCTTAGCAGGGTCAGCAAGAAGAGTTCATCGAGGAATGTTAGCAGCTTACACAGCTTTGTGATATATAAATGACCTGTCTGTTCTCTAAACTCAGTTTATAACAAGGATTTGAATCTAGGGGAATGGATAATCCAAAGGGAGGAAATAGCCTCCTGTGCAGCCCCATCACCTTTTTCACATTTCATGGTTCTCTGTATGGCAGTATATCTGGGAAATTTTAATGTTTAGGAGGAAGCTATGAACTAGGTATGAATTTTAGAATGGGCAGTAGTTGCCCCTGATCTGGGCATCCTTTACTGCCATTCATTTATCAGAAATCTGAAGTCAGTTCCAGTACGCATAATGACAATATTGATTTCCTCAGGCATTTTTCGATTGTTTTCTGCTTCTTGTGACAGTTACCTTGCTTGTATTCAGAGTTAGAGCACCCGAGCTCTTAAGACACATGGTAGTAACAGAACTGAGGGAAAATGAGATTCTGTAAGGTGAAACAAAAGTATTGCATGTTTTTGGTTTTGCAGGAGATCCGGCTGTGGGGAAGAGTGCTTTAGCCCAGATGTTCCACAGTGATGGGGCTCATTTTCAGAAGAACTACACACTGGTAAGTATACAACAGGCTCAAACTGCTATCCAGCATTTTTCTAAGTTGCATGAGGAAACTAAGAAAGTGTAGAACAAAATAAATAACACTGTTTTAACTTGAGGCATTCAGAGTGAGGTCTTCTGGGATTTTCTTCCCCTTACATCCTAGATTCTGAGAAGAAACCATTTACTATTCTGCAAGTCTTCACATCATGTGGGTGCTGATTTTGAAACTTAATGCAGAGTAATTTAGTTAATTTTATAATTTTCCTGCTGAACCAATGTTTTCACAAGCTTTTGTGGTGTTAGAGAGCTTCCCCTTTTAAGGAGTGCTCTACAAAAAAGCATTGCTGGAGGAGAAGGCTTTTAATTCCAACTATTAAATGTGCGTGTGGACAGGGTGCTTATCACTATGCAAACACGAAGATGTGCTGCATAGCCCTAAGATAATTATAATCTACAGAAACTGTTCCCAGATGAAGAGGATACAGTTTGCAGTCTTTTGGTGTGAGAATCAGCAGTGCTGACTAATGAGAAGCAGTATAAAAATAAAAGTAAATATAAGTAAAGGGGGGAAAAAAAAGGAAAAATGAGTGTGGAGAAAAAAACCCAAACCCCAGCCTGAAATGTGTTTATTCATTGAAATAAAGATGGAAACCCAGAAATTAAGGATAGAAATGGAACAAATGAGCAAGCTACAAAGCAGAATGAGATAAAAAGGTTGAAGAGGCATAAAAAACCTCAGTCCCATATGTTAGCTGATCACACAGTGCAGAACGTTCTAAGGCATGCTTTGGAGCAGCAGTGTGGTAGTGAATGCAGCCCTGCAGATTTCAGCTAATACCTTCAGTTGTATATAAGCAAATCTTGGCCGTTGGTCCTTTGTCTTTTTCCCTCATCAGAGCAAATCTACACGAATTTGACATGTAGGTGGAAGTGTGTTACGAGAGCTATGAGGAGTTCCTAGCAATCTGTTTGATGGGATTGTAATGATCACAAGAATTGTCTCAATCCGATGCATAGTTGGTATGCAGTCAGACAGGCTCTTAGAAACTCTTCTGAACCTTGTTTTGCTGATTTTTCTTGACAGACAGCGGGCATAGAACTATTGGTGAAGGTTGTATCAGTTCCAGAGACAAGTGATAGTGTGGTGAGTTTTCCTGTGATGTAAATTGGGGCAGAAAGGGACATTCAGAGCTCAAACCTCACTTCAGTCTCATGGTGGTGCAAGATTGCTCTGCATGTTCCTTGGCCATTAAGTTACATTAAGGAAATGTGGCTGATCATGTACAATTCTGATACTCCAGGGTTAGTTTAATCTTAAAAATAGCAGGTTTGCATACCTGTGTCCAAACATGACACCTTAAACCAAAGCTGTTGCCTCGTTAGGATTCTGCTCTGTCCTTTAGGGCACTCAGTTCATGTTTCTTAGAGCTATGGAAGCTGGAATTTACCTGTGATTTTTCCTTATTTCTCTAAATTCCCACTAGTGAAATGTGGGTCACATGCTGCAGTTTTGTGTAAATAGTGCAGGTTACTGGCCCACTCCACATATTATCCTTCCAGTGGGGATGGAAACCAGCTATGGGGCCTTGGAAGTAACCCCTTTATTGGTTGTATATGAAAACCAGTTATTTCTTTTCTCATACTATCTGAACAGGATTATTCTCAGTGTGGGAAACTTGTCCCTTACGTCCCCTAGGGACATGACACTGCTGTACTGAGCAAAATGCAAGAGTTACAAGTTCAAGTATTTACTTTCAAAGCCTTTTCCTACGCTGCATTTTTCTGTTTCCGCTTTCAGGAATTCTTCATTTTTGACTCTGCAGGAAAAGATCTATTTTCTGAAATGCTGGAGAAACTGGTAAGTCTTATGTAACAGTCCTCTTCTTCCAAAGAAGTGCTTTTGCTTTGAAGATTTGAACTTCCTAGCCTGGCAGATGTAGCAAACTTTGTCTTTAGTATAAATGGGAGCAATTACCTCACTTGCCAATGCATCCTGTTCTGCCTCTCTAAAACTTGTAAAAGTACTAGAAGAAATACTTTCCAGAGGAAGGAAGGCAGATAGTCATTCAGTTCTCTTACAAAAGAAAGGGAGATTTTTAACTGAGAATCACTGGGTGCTGTTGGTTAAAGGTATTTTTGTTTCTTAGAAAAGCATCCTCTAACAGTGAAACTTTTTGTATTGCAGTGCTGTGCTTGGTCCAAGAGGGCTCCTTCTTGTCCTTGGGCACAATCCTGCCCTTGATTTTTTTCATTCTTGCATTTGTGTCCTTACCTTCTTTGTTGTTACCTCATTTGGAGATGTAAGATTGATTAATTGATGTGAGGTTTCATAAGATGGCTAAGTCAACCTAATGGTTCGTTGCTCTACAAGAGGCAATTCCACTTTCGTCCTTGTACTAGGTTTGCTGTGCAAGTGACCTCTTTAGAAGCTGTCTCAGCTTCTCAAACTTGAAGAAAAACTTTCTCCTTTTTTCTCTAGGATTAATTTTATGCTGGTTCAGCATGAAGAATCAGCTTCCCCAGGGATCAGATGAGTGCCAGAGCCAGTACAAGTAAAGGAGCGGGACTATACAGGCAGGAACAGGCAAAGAGAGCAAGACCACCTCTCCCAGTGCCAGCAATTCATTTAGTCAGCTCAATTGAACTGTGAAGCCTCAGCCAGGGCATGGGATTCCTGTATGTTAGGCTTTTTATTTTTGTCTTAGCATCTGTGTTTGCTGTGTTTACAGACTGGCTGTTGACCACATTGGTTTCATTAGAGCTGACAATGTTCCTTTCTTGCTGTGCAGTGGGAGCAACCCAATGTCTTGTGCCTTGTGTATGATGTCACTAATGAGCAATCTTTCAACAACTGTGCCAAGTGGTTAGAGAAGTTGAGGGCTCAAGCAGTTGGAATGCACGTCCCAGGTAAAAAAATGTGTGAGATTCCTCTTACCTGCTTCTCTCCTATATCACAGTAATTGTTCCAGTTGAGATGAGGCATAGAGGAGTCATTTTAGGCTGGGGCAGGCATGGCTTCCTCACAGTTCCTTTGCTTCTATCTTAAAGCAGATAAGGCATGAATATGTGTGCTCTGTGGAACCTTTTCTAGGTAGTTGTAGACTGTTCTCCACACCTGACACTTTTTCCACCTACTTCTGTAAGTGCTGCAACTTATATTGGTTACAAGATAGCTTTTCTGGGTTGCTGTTTTTCTTTTGTTTCACGTTTGGTTGGGTTTGTTTTTCTATAGGTGTCTTAGTGGGGAATAAAACAGACCTGGGTGGTCGTCGAGTTGTGGAGCAGAAAGAGGCACATGAGTGGGCTGAGAAGCATGGTCTGGAATACTGTGAGATGTCAGTGGTGAGTATCTGCTCCTTTCACTGTCTCTGGAAGTGGATAAAGTTACCTCCTCTTTCATGTAAAAGGTAGTGACAGGCTCTCTTCCACTTGTTTGTCATCTAACCCACCCTCAGTTTTAATCTGTCTTTTGTGAAGCAGTTAGAGCTGAAATAGTCCAATGCTTTTTCCATCTGTCATTCACAACATTCTTATTTCTTTACAGAAGGAGATGAAAAATTTTGAGGCCCCTTTCCACATCCTGGCAAAGTCATTCCACCAACTCTACAAAGAGAAAGTGGAAACTTTTCACTCACTAGCTTGAGGGCTGTGACTGGCACAACTTATTTATCCTCTAAGCTTCATCTGGTTGCCAGAATCCTGCAGGATGGAAATCAGAGAGAAGAAAAAAGATGAGCTATTTGCTTCCTCCTGGTCATCTTCATATGAAATAAAATAGAAATAAGCAAGTGGGAAGACTGTCTTCTGAACTTGCTCCCTCAGCATTCCTTTCATGTCCTCTAGCTTGGTTCTCTGCTCACTGAAACTCTGCTGGATTGGAGGAGATGGAGAGTAAAAGAGGAGAGCAGAATGGAAACTGCCAGCTTTTTGCTTTGATATTGTCTTGTCTTTTGTCTGAACAGACTTCCTGCTGCTACAAGCAAGGGTGTAGAGGGCTGGAGAAGGAGAGAGGAAGCTGACAGGATGTTTTTCAACATAAGCAAGCCAACATTGATAGGTACATTGTAGGGCAGAACTGATTTGTCCCTGCTGCTGAAAAGCGTTTTCAGTAGGAGGACTGTGCCCTGAAATCAACACATGGAGACCAAGATGCGTGGGGACTGAGCTGGACTTGGTGTGTTTCTAGGAGTATCCAGAGTTTGAGGCCTGTTTTAACAGTGTTACCCTTATCGGTTAAAGAGCAGATATGCTGATGACTAAAACATTTCCTGACTTCTGGAATCTCGTTCTTTTCTTCAACGTGGCTCAATTTCATTGCCTGATGGGAGCTGTCTTTCATCTGTACTGCGGTCACTTGGTAACGCAGTGCCCTCTGCTGGTGACAGGTCACAGAATTTCTCGAGAAGCCACCTCTCCTGAAGCGAGCAGGGCTTCTTACAGACACATCCAAATTAGCTTTCCTGCAACATGGGGTCAGATAGCATCAATATTGCTTTTATTCTAAAGACAAGTCCAAAATTTAAAACATTAAAAGTTAAAGCATTTAATCTTTTCTTCTTCAATCTCGTTGTCATCTTATGTGGTTTTGTGTCATTTTTCTTTTGTCAGATGAACTTGGCAATTCCATGTTCTCTTTAGGTTCAGTTCTCAGTCATTTGCTAGAATCAGAGCCCTAAACTTTTCAAGCTCATCCTTGAATTTTGGGTTGAAGACCATGATTCTGGTGTTGCTAGTGGAAATGGAACTAAGGAGATGAAAGGCATCATGGCTAAGATACTCTGACTCAGCCCTGTCTGGCTAAAAGTTTAGTATCTGATGGGGTAAAAACAACTTAGAGCAAGTTGCTTTTTTGTGGGAAGCACTGATTCTGCAGATGTAAGAGTGTGTTTGCTAAGGCAGGATGGGAGAGCATCCATGCTGAGGTACTGCCTTGTAACCAAGCCTAACAATGAGAAGTTCAAAACTGCAACCTTTTTCTTCTCTCAGGTTATGTTAGTCTTCCTTGGGCCAGGGAAAACGAATTTTGTAGAAAGTGATTTTTCAGGCAAGCTTTTCAGGAATCTGTGTTTCAAGATTTTTATATTTTTTTACTTTTATATAACCATTTTTATGCCCAGTGCTAGGAAAAGTACGTTGGATTGAACACAGGAAATATGGCTGCAGATGTAGCAGAGTTTATGAAGCACTTCAAGAATCTAGAGAAGCAGCTGGGCTCATTTCACTGGCAACGCTTTGTGGATGCTGGGAATTAGCTAGGGAGCATGAATACCAGCTAAGGAGGTTAAGTAAGGAGCTCAGCCCACAAGAAAAGAAAATGAGTATGTCTTTTTGCTAAAAATCACCTAAAAAAAAAAGATAGAACTATCTGGAAAAGCTCTTCCTTCCTCCAAAGAAGGAAGAACTCCATGGGCTTAGGGTAACTAGAAGACTTTTTAATTGGATTAGCATTACTGGCATTTATATCTTATATGAGTTGTCTGGTTAATCCTTGGGGGTGTCTGTTGATCTACATGGGCTGAATAGAGTCTTGCCTGCAGGTGCTGGTACCTCTGACTATCAGGAATAAAAATTATTTTAGATGCTGTGCTGATCTAGTTAAAGAACTAAAGGTTTGGTTTGATTTGGTAGCTCATTTGCCCTTGGTTCAACACAAGAGAGGGATTTTTTCATACTGAAAATAGTGTGCCAGATGTGTGTGCCACCTGTGACACGGTGTATGGAGGGGATGTACATTTTGGGAATGGGTGGTAGAATTAATCCTCTGCAGTCTTTAACTACGGAGCTCAATCTCTCTGCACTGCAAGGACCTCCCATATCTTCAGTCTAAATGCACCAGTAAGATGAAGACTAGTGAACACTGTTTGATTAAATGAATGCAAAAGATGGAGGATCTCATTAAGGGAATGCTTGCAGTGGTGATTTGTGACTTATAGGGAAGCTACTTTTGAGAGGTTAGTGAAGAAAAATGCATCCCATGCAGGGAAAGATGTATTGCCTGGGAGAGGAAGTGTATGATCTAATTAGGTAGCAGTAGGGATTCACCCACTGCCCCTTTCCCTCTTTCCACAGGCCATGACTAGAAATAGAAAAGAGATAGTGTCTGAAGCATGTTGCTCAACTTGCTTTTTACAGGACTAATGTAGACACAATTTCATGTCCTTCAAAAGTGTATGTTTGTCAAAAACCATCTAAGTCCTTCCAAATGCATTTTAAAAGCATTTTGTTGTCCTTCCTGGCTAATGTGCTGTATAATACCAGCATGATGCAAGTGATGCTTGTTGCTCTTATCATTGCTTATTTGTGGCCTTGGTTGTAGAGGCCAGGAGTGAAGAGTGGGTAGAGAGCATGGGAGTTAGGTATGGGAAGGCTGTGGAAAATAGTTTTGTGCCTCTGTGAAGGAGCTTAAGGTACTGAAGAGGTGAGCTGGACCAAAAGGATGAGTAAGAGTCTAAAGTCATTACTAAGTTTCTCTTACTGTGCTCAGGAGCTGTTGCAGTCATGTCTGCAGGGTGAGGATATATCTTTGCTGCTTACAGCCTTAGCATCACTCTGAATTACAGACACAGTGGAGAGCAGTGGGTGGAAGGCAGAAAGCCTGTGTGCTGACCAGGAAGCTTCTTGTCTTCTTACAGCTCCCCTGCTTTGTCCAGCTGTGCAGTGCTGCTGGTGCTCAGCATGGGTGTTTACAATCCAGAAGAGACCCAGCTCAACCAGAACTGAAATTTCAAAAGAAGGGGAGGGAAACAAACAGGCTTTTAACCACTTTAAAAAATATATAGTCCTTCTTTTTTTCTTGCTTGCTTGTTTGATAAGACAAAAACATTCTTCCCTCTTTGGAGTCCCTCCTTACCCTTCCTTTGCTCCTCATGGTTCTGCTGCACAGAATTCCTGTTCTCCTTGTGCCCTACTTTACTTAGCTTGATACATCACCAACTGATTTTTTTTTTATCCTTCTAATTTCTGCACTATATTCCCAAGGCTGCAAGACATTTCTTCTTAGAGAGATTAACAGATGAAAGAAAACAAAAGTGGAATTTTTAGTCATATTGTCTTGGAAGAAAGAACCTTAAGAAGCTGACTGACACTGAAATTTTACTGGAAATTCATTTGTGTACAGCTGTCATATTAAAGGTGCTTTAATAGTTTTGTTTTGTCTTGACAGACATATTCTACTGTGGAGTGAAATGCAGAAAGATCAGATTTTATTGTGGGAGTTAATAGGAGTTTCAAAGCCGATCATACTGTGGCAAGATCTGTTCAGTCTTAACAATGGAGTGGTCACTGCTGTTCATAATAAAGCATTAAATACACTGAAATGTGGCTGTCAGAACAGTTTCTTCTGGAGATTTGTTCATTCTGGAGACGTAAAACTTAAGAAAGGACATAGTTCAGGGAACTGATCTGATAAATGACACTGTTTGAAACAGGGTTATTTCTGATACAACTTTAGTGCCTGAAAGGGCTGGATTTAGTCTTTTATGCCAATTGACTCCCCTGGGTAAGCCTCATTTCTTTACCCGCTATACATCTTGGACCGATCTGACCTGATAGTGAAAGACACATGATGTTGTTGAAAATGAAATACTGCCTTGGGGCAGAAGGATAAACTGTGTGGTCTCCTGAGGTCCTTCCAGCAATACTTTTTATAATTCTATTAGATTAAGTGGGGAAAGAAATAGCATGGAAAGCACAAAACAGGCTAAGTCATAAACTAGCAATTAAACTGGAAGCAGGGCTGGACTACAGCAGAAAAAGTACAATATATCCCAATTAAGAGCTGTATCTCAAGAGAAGCTAGAAGCCTGACACAGGTGCTGACAGCAGGGAAAACACTGCATTTCTGTTCTTTAGGCAGCAACTGCTTTCTACTGGTACTTACAAAAACCCGTGGGGGGTCCATACCCCTCTCAAGACTTTGCTTTTAATTACCATATCTATGATGTCCAAGTGGCAACTGCTTGCAGTTGCTGTCTCGTCTGCTTGTATAAAGCCTGCAGTCTGATGGCAGATGATCTGCTAGTAGCAGGAAGACATTCCTGTTCTTAACACCTACATGATGGGACTCCTTTCTCCCCGTGCATTCTCAGTCCTTCTTTTCCTCTCTCATATACAGCTCTTGATGGGAAAATCCACCTCTGCTTGTTCTTAGCAAGTAATTTTTTTCATCTTGCAGATGGTGCTGCATGAAAGCTGGGGCTAAAAGACTTCTGCAGCAGTGGAGACTAAGCAGGAGCTCTTTAAGGGCCACACTGGCCCTTGCAACGTATCTCTCAGCCTGAGGGCACATCAGCTCTGCTTCTCTCTCGAATCCTATTTCTTCCTCCTGCTGTCATCTTGCCTAGAGAACAATGTCTTCTGTGCCAGTTGCCCTTGGCTCTTTTGACCCGGAACAACAATGCTTAGGGGAGGGAGAAAGAGGAGAGCTACTTCATCTCGAGTTTTTCCAAGGCTTTGAGCTGTTCTGCCTCCCTGTTGAAGTCACCTGAGAGATGGGGATCTTAGTCTAGAGTTAATTTCCTGGCAGGAGATCCCCAGATGAAACCTGACAGCTTCATCTTGGCTTCTCAGAGCTTGCTGCAGTGTTCTTGCTCTCACTTGGAGTTTTGGTGGCTTTTTTCTTTCCTTCTCATTCCTCTGTCACGGCTTCACATGTTTCCTCCCCTAGAGTTATTTGTCAAGAGAAGTCTGGAATTTTTCTCTTTCCTGGTCTCTGAGATCAAATCCAAATCTGGCAATGTTTAAAAGGGAAATGTGACAGACCCTACATGTCAAGCTGGGGTCAGAGACAGGGTCAGTTTGATGAGTTTCCCTCCAGCCAGATATGCACCAGATGGAGAAATGTGGAGCCTCTATTTTTTTTGCACAAGGGCTGGAAAAATACATGATGTGAGGAGTTTGAGCTAGGGACTGTGAGCAGAGCAGGTACATTAAGCACAACTGATCAACTGCTGTGTCCCAAAGAGGGGAAAAGCAGAAGCAGTAGGAGAATAGGAGCATCTAGGAAAAATGGTGTATGTGTGGGTTATCCCTTCTTGAAGAGCCCAAAGGATTTGCTGAGGCAGAGTGGGAGGGTGGAAATTAGGGGTGGGAAGACGTAAGGCTTGGTTGTAGAATGATGTATGGAAATAAAGTGGGAGGAAAAGTAATTTTTGCATGAGCCATTGAGGGGAAATGAGGATACAGGGTAGAGCTGGATGACACTGCAGGTGGGAGAGCAGGTGGTGGGAATAAATAACTGAATGGAGATTTACAGGGCCAAGAGCTTGTGGCCAAGGTCAGTTTGGGGAATTCACAGCCATGATGGGTAAGGTCAATGGTAGCCATCGGTTTAGGTTCAAAATGTAGAAGCTGCACTAGAATAAGGCAGGACAAGTTAAAGTCTGTGTGACAGGGCTGATGCTGAGACTTGACAGGGCAATAGCAAGAGTCCAGAATGATAGTTTAGGAATGTGAGGAGGTAAGAACAGCAAGCTGCAATGCCAGGAAGAGCAGTGGTTGGAGTCAGCATGTCCGGGTGAGACTGTAAATACAAAGTAGGTAAGCTGAGGACAGCGTCAAACTATCAGGGTGGAAGAGTTGTTGAAAATTCAAACTGAGTACAGTTCTTCCAAGGGGATTTCTGGGTGGAGAGAAATGGATGCCTACAACTGTTACCCACATATCTTTGTATCATTTAAAACACAAATTAAATCCAGCATTATGTCTGTCCCAGAAAGGGATGATCTAATTGTTTAAACACTTCATCTTCTTTTTTTGTGTTTCCTTTTGCTTTTTTGGTGTTTTTTTAGGGGGCAGTGGGGAGGCAGGGCCAGGGAACAACACAAACTTATGCCTGATTTTGCTGCTGCAGCAGCCTGAATACATTACATTCATATGCTCACTGAGCAGAAGTGCCCACTACAACTTGAACACTGACATCTCATGACAAAAAACTTCATGATCAGTTCACAGAATTGAAGAACTCCCCAGAAAATCAAAAGACAGACAAATGTGATGTGTGTGAGCTCACTGTAAAGCACATAGAAATCGCTCTGTTCATTAATAAAATCACCTATGATAAAAAAAATGCCTTTAGCTCTTCATGGGAGGAATGTCTTCTGGGTTGGTTTCCCTTCTGTTCCTTTGCTGATTTCTTGGATTCCTGTGAAGCATCACTTTTTCTTTCTCTAATAGTTGTGCCTGGCCACTGTCTGCTGTGTTCCTAGGGCTTTGTGTAGTGCTGGATGACTTCAGTTCGGCGACTGTGAAACTGGAAGTTTTGGAAATCAGGTTACAGCTGAAGCATCAGACATAAAATCAGCTTGTAAGGACAGCAGAACAGAGTGTCTAGGAAAGATGTCTTACAGGGTTAAGATAATGCTTTTCAGTGCTGTTGTCAGCAGAGAGAGATCAGGCTGCAAAGAATGTGAAAATGTTAGGTGGAGCAGGAGTGCTGGTGGGTTTGGAAATGAGTAACAAGTGTGGCTTTCTTACAACTGAGGTACATGCAGAGAAAAGGGTGCTGCAATTCTCTGGGTGCAGAAGTGTGGGGAGGTAATGAAAGGAGGTAAAGAAGCTTTCTTGGACAACATGATGAAACTGGGTAAGGGCAGGAGGACAGTTCTGGTATAAGCAAAAGCAGAGTAATGCAGACACTGTCCTGTAGTTTCTGCAGCTCCCTTATGTCTCCCTTAAATGGTCATTGCTTCTGCCAACAGGGTGCCTTTCCCTCTTCACCAAAACAGAAATGGTCATTGGGTGCCATTTTCATCCACAACCATGTTGATACCCAGTTGTCCACACCTCTTGCCTTTTTCCTCCCAAGTGTCCTGCTTGTGGAGGTCTTGTATGTCCCCACAATTCTGCTGCGTCTTCTTTTGTAACTGCACTCCCACAGCTCTGCTACATCTCCCCATCACCTAAAAACTGCTTAGAATTCCCTGTGTGGTTTTCTTTCTGGGGTTATAAGGTGCTGTCAGGAAAAAACACACCGGTCTTTCTATCCACTGCCACCCTCTACTACCTCTCTCCTCTCCACCTGGTGCTAAGGTAGAGGTTGTTCCTTGTTCAGCTGGCTAGTTCTAGTACAAAACTGGAGTGGTACAGGAACAGGAGAGCTGTGCCTACGTTGGATGTGTATCTCTGTGCGGGTGAGGGGCATCCGAGGCAGGCACCCTTTCCTCCTTTTATCAGACTGTGCTCATTTATTATACCATCTGTTTTCCCAGTGCCAGAGATGATGCTGGGGATATGTGACTTGGGGCACTCAGGCAGAAACTGGCCTGCACAAGGCCGGCCATGTGTTTGCCTCCTAGCAATGCAGCGGTCAGCAGCGAATTCTTTGCCGCCGCCTCCTCTCAGTATGGGAAAGAGCAAAGCGTGGGCCTGGGTGTGCAGGAGACACAAAGAAATGAAATATGTGAAGGAGGAGAAGAAAGGGAGAGAGGTGGATTGGGGTACGTGTGCATCAGCTGGAGAGAACTGTGGGAAGGAGGGACAGACAGACAGATGGGCAGAGTGGGGGAGAAGGAAAGAGGAATGGATTCTAGAAGGGGAAGACAGAGGGAAGAACCTGGCAGGGGAGACAAAGGAATGGACTGGCTGGGGGACAGCCAGAAAAAGGTTGTGAATGAAGGAAAGGCAGGCAGATTTGGCAGGTGTGTGGTGTGAAGAGACATAGATTGTCTGTGGGAGAGAGATGTGTGTCAGGTAGGTACTACAGTAATAGGTAAGTAGATAACTACAGAGTTGGCGATAAGGAAAGGGGAAGGGGGGAGGGAGCATGTGTTTATATAGGCCCGTGTAAGGGGAAGCAGAACAAATTACAGTGAGGAGAAGACCCATAAGGAAAGAGGAGAGAGATAAAGCAGAGGAACAAAAGAGCAAGGCTGGAGATGAGCTGTGGGGAAAAGAGAAACATGGGAAGGCAAGGCAGTCCTTGGAGCGCAAACAAGAACCAGGATCAGAGGGAATGAAGGGGATTCATATCAGAAGAAGGGAGACTAACAGTGCTCATGATTGAGGCTGAGGTTTTCTTACTTGGACTTGAGAGAGGATGCAGGGCAGAGACCGGAGCAGAACTCCCCAGTGTCAAGCAGAAGCACTTTTCTGTATGCAGGGCTCCCTGCCAGTGGATGGAGAAACCCAGTGGACTGGGGAGTGTAAATGTCACCATGCTAGTGCAGACTGTTTCCTGCCTGCCAAGCTGCAATGTGTACCTGAGCATTTGCTACCTGTGGACTGCCTATTTCCAGTGTACCTGCTTGAATGCTGGGGCTAAGACGGGAGCTCAGGCATATATTTATCCTTCCCTTCCCCCTCCTTTTGTCCTTTTTACCACAGGGTAGTCTCAGTGGAAAAAAAAGGCATGAAAAAACAGTGCCCAGATTCACTTTCTTAGTTCTTCTGCCTCATGTCAAAGACACCACCTCGTTTTGCTGCCTACTTGACTTTCCTTCTGCTTGAACATTTATTTTGTCTTCTGTGCTCTTTCATCTGCCTTTTTTCCATCTCCTTCTTTGCCTCTTCCTCCAACTTTCTACCACTTAAAATGTTTACTCCTCCTTGTAATTCCACTCTCCCCTCCTCAGCTGTGATCAAGCCTCCTAGTTTACATGCCTCCCCTGGTTGTTGCAGCTTATTCCTTCTACTTGCCCTCTTTGTTTTCTCCTGCTCTTTTTTCTCTCTCCTCAATTCTTCCATGTCCTTCTGTCTATGCTAGTCTGCCTGCTTTCTCTCACTCACTGTCTGTCTCTCTTGAACTGGGTTGTGAATTCTGTTGGCATCAGAGCAGGACAAACTGTAAAACCGAGGTTCCCAGAGGGCCAGGTTGTGATCATTTTATTTTTACAATGTCCTTGGATGTGTAAAGGTGTTTGTTTGAGGGGGAGGAGCAGTGCATGTGCTCCATGTGGGAGAAAAGAGGGAGGAGTGCAGGCCAGAACGAATGAAGCTTATAACTAATATAGGTCAGTTGCAGAGAAGAGTCCCAATGGTCTGTGAAATAGAGAAGTGCTTTGTCCCTTCAGACAGGCTACTGGAAAGATGGCATCTGGAGATGGCTAACAGGCATAAACAATCTGGGAAAGTATCCTGTCAAAGAGTGCAGCAGTGGTGAGCACAGAAGGGCCAGCTCTGCACAGGGGACTGCTCCTCTCCCAGCCACTCCCTCAGCCCAGGGAATAGCTGACTTGAGATTCCCTTTATCTGCTTTGTGCTGTCTTCTCCTGTGCAGGTTCCTGTGTCTGTGATGTGGAGGGAGGAGCACGGCTGAGGTATGCTTCCCCATGCCCCCTGCCAGGCTTGCTTACTGTGGTAAACCAGACAACAGAGCACACACCTTAGAGAAACACAAAGGACAACCATATCCTAGCACCCTTGGAGGATGAGCTGAAATATTTGGGCAGCCTCTGTTTGGGTTGGTGCTGCCAAGACCCATAGAGGCAGCAGAAGGGCATCATCATGGTCCTGAGCTTGATCTAGTAGAGCTGCATGAGCCAACTGCACTGCTAGGAACTGCTTTGCTCTGCAGTAGACACCTCACTTCCCATGATTTGCCACTATACATGTGGGTAAACTGTGCTTTCAGACCATTCCCAGACATTTTCACCAGCGGTCAGTAGCTGCACTGAATGACTGAGAGTGTCAAATTCCAATGAGCCCAGCAGTTGGCCTTTAGGCTTCTGATTTCATTCCTGTTCAGAATTTTGTTGTTACTGGAGGTCAAATTTAAACTGCTAAAATGACAAGAAGGTGTCAGAACAGACATCCAGATTTTCAGAGGTATTTGGAGCCTCTACATCAAAATCAATGTGAGATGCTGACTGCTCAGCACATCTGAAAATCAGGACAGTTCCTCGATGTCTAAACATGGAGTCAGAAGCCTAAATAGACATATGTGTTTTGCCTTCCTTTTTAAAACAGGCCTCTGTTCCCAAGGCAGAGAATATCACCTCTCTTCAATTTCTCTCCATGGTATACTTTTCTGTGCATCACTATAATGCTCCAGTCTAGCATCTGACAGCCTTAATCTGATGTCTTTAACCTACTTCCTCTTTAGGGAGGGATCCTAAACCTTTACAATAGTAATGTAAAACCAAATCCTAGGAATTCACACAACAGCTCTATGGACACAGTACACCAGCTGCCTTTCTGCAACAAAGTGTCTTAAGTACCTGTACCTCTCATGGGATGCCTCCCTGACTATATAGGACCACAGAAGCAAACCCTCTCACTTTTAAATCAGCAGCCTTTTTACTGGCACCAGTAAGACCTGATGATCTTGAGTTTTCTAAGATCATCCACTCACTGTGCTCCTGAACAGATGTTGGGATACATGTTTCTTTTGAGTTATCCCTCTGAAAAGTCAGAGGGACTAAATAACCTATCCCAGAGACTAACAATTTCTCTTGTTTTAATTAGAATGTTCCTAATCCTGATTTACTGCTAAACATCAGAGAAATTAAAAGTTCAATATTCTTCCTCTGATATCCTAAACTACCAGACAGAAGAGCTGGAGATGTCCTAAAGAAGACAACAGTGTGTGTAACTGGCTTGCAGAAAAGATTAGCTGCTTCAGTAGCACCAGATCTGAGAGGAAGGCTGCCTCAAACAGTGGTATCTCCATGGCTGTAGAGGACCAATGGCAAAGGCTCGTGTCTGGTCTGGGTTGTGACTTTCAATGGTGATGCTGAATAGATGAGGCTGCACAGGATCCTCTTCTTTGTCCCCACCTGTGCCCTTTACACTGGAAGAAAGCCTGCTATCATAGGCTATCAATCAGTGTCAACACGAGCCATCCTCACCGAAGGCCTTTCCCTCAGCATTTGTCATTGTGCTGGTGCTTCCAGGTAGATTCTGAAAACTTTTCAATTCAGAAAAAAAGCCCAGGGCCATTCTCTTCCCTGCCTTATTCTTTGCAGTTCTCTGATCACTGATGTGTTTTCACGATTACAGACTTTTTTCTTCCTGAAGAAGCAGAGCACAATCCAGGCACGTTTCCTCATAGGAGTTTTGTAGACCTGCTTGTCAAGGAAAGAGAGCTTTTTAAGCTCATGGATTCTGGAGCTGACCAGGAGAGATCATCCCTTCCATGAGGATCAGGAGTGAGTCTTCTACAGTTAGTATCAGAGGATGAACAGATGAAGGCTTTATTTATTTGGAACAAGACATTTATTTTTGGCCACATTTCACACACAACAGGCAGCAAGACCCTTTGCTTTTCACATCCACTCCAGACACCTTTTCCCTGTACCTTAACCTTAGGGCAGGTTCTGATTATAAAATCTGTGCCATAGCCTTTTCTCCAACTTTTTCTTTCCTGGAATATGCTTCCAGGCTTGGATATAGGTGGATGTTGCTGGAGGCTACCTGTGCCTGCTTTTGGATGTGAATGGGAAGAACAAAGGAGCATTTCCATGGAGAACCTGGGGATACAGCTAAGGAGAAGAAATAGCTGCACGCTTGTGAATGAGTTGGTCGCAAGGTGACTTCTGTGGTGTATGGTTTATACAGGGAGGAAGGAATATGTTTATTTGCACACAGGATTGTCCATCTAGAAGGTAGCCTGTGGTTATAGATCAAGTGTAGAAAAACATATACTCTGGAGTGGAAAAGTATGAGGAACAGTATCAGATTGGGGGGGATAGTGTCTTTAACATAGTTATGTAAATACATGGAGATAGACATGGTGGTGGGAGGGGGAATGTTTTCACAACTTATTTTCTCTGCTACTCACTCAGAAAACTTGAGTGTGTGTATATATATATCATAGAATCATAGAATCAACCAGGTTGGAAGAGACCTCCAAGATCATCCAGTCCAACCTATCCCCCAGCCCTAGCCAGTCAACTAGACCATGGCACTAATACACATATATGCATGCATATATCTTCACTCTACTGGAATTCAGCTAGAGTGGCTTGTTAGCAGCCTGCCCTCTGTTAGAGCTAATGGGTTGCAGGCATTGATTTTTTTTTTTCTTTCCTTTTTTTTTTTTTTTTTCTATTCCTATTGATTAGGAGGCTGCTGCACATACAAACCTCAGCATGGCATGGCAAGAGAAAGGGAAGCAAAACAGTTCACATCCCCACAGTTCATCACGGCAGAAAAATTCATCCTGGGAATCCCAGTCTTCTCCCACTCTCTCTTCCAATTAAAGAAGGAAGCCTTTCCCTTTTAGAAGAACTCAACCTACAGGGCTCATGAGATGACATTTTTGTTTCCCAACCATCTTCATGCTGCGAACATTTCAAAAGTTACCACATCATGCAAGAAAAGGTTCTGTGAGAAAAAGGAGTCTCTTGCATGGAAAGCACAGGAGTTCTAGCTGCAAGACTCAATCTGGGACAGATTTATTTGGTGTCCATTGGTACCCAACTCATTTGTAACAGCAGCCAGATCCCAGATAAAACCAGTGCCACTACTTTTGTTTTGATGGACTTTACAACCAGGTGCTCAGTTCTTCAGTACCTCAGTGCCTTTGCAAACTAATGCATATCTTACTTTGTAAGAACGTTGTGAGGCTAAATGAATCGTTTGCACAACATTTAGCTTGTAAGAGGATACAGGTCAGAAACTGAGGGGTTATGTATTGTACTGTTATAACCTCGTACTTGGCTCCGTTCCTGCCTAACACTGCAGGGTTTTATTCACTCTCAGGGTAGCAAAACTTTTCATGGCAACCTGCTCATTTTGATTGTTAGACCTCTGTGCCCTGCACCTCCCTTCTCCTCTTTTCCTTTCTGGTCACAGTGTTACACTAGAGATGACTCTTCTGTAGTATTTGAATATTTGGTGTTTAAACTTTTATGTGGCTCCTCAAGTTACATGAACCTGAAGAGGAGAGGACCACTGAGGCTTTTTCCATCTGTGTTTATCTCCTTGTCTCTATCTCATCTCCAGCTCTAGCTCTATCATCTCCACCTGCCAATATCTGGCAAAAAAATAAGAATCTTCTTTCCTTAATTTGTTAAATTGGTCTAAGAAAACCACTGATAAGCACAAATGATGTGAATTACAGTTCTTAAGTGCTTTGAGACTCTCAGCTTTGGATAGCAGGGATGACTGTTCTGACTGTCCCCTCTCTGTGTCTAACCATGTGATATGTGACTTGTTTCAACTTTCTCCAGTGAAATCTCTTAAATTTCAGTTTTCCTTCTGCATCATATCTCACTTCTGTAGTCTCTGCCCCACTGGCTTTCATCACCCTAACCCAAATTTATTTTTCCTAACATCTCCTCTGCTGGTGTATCTGCCTATTAACACCTCTGCTCTGCTTGTGAATATAGCTGTACCAACTCCATCTCTTTTCCATCTCATTACAGCAGCTTCCTCTGAGATGGCCTCCCCAGGATGAAGATTCCCAGATAACAGTTTTCCTATACTATCACTGTCTGATTTTCTCCTTTGTGCTCAAAAGCTCCACTGCAGCACTCGACCCACAAACACTCTGTTCATTTCTATTACCATCCCACGGAGTTGCTTCCAACTTCATGCCCTTCATCTCCCTTCCTGCATCATTCTTGTGCCCCTTTTATTTTTCCTACGGCACTGCCCCTTCTCTCCACAAATAGCAACACTCTTGGTCTGCCACTGGAAGCAGACTTCCTGCAGCTCCCTGTCTCATCAGCTTCTCATTTCAAGTAATTTAAAATGTAATTTAAAATCTCTCTATTTCCTCCAGACTATTAATTTCTCTCTCCTTACTCTGCTGTAGATGTCATTCTGTGTTGAGCTATTCAGCAAGATGCGTCTTTAAAATCTGTCACAGTGTTTTTATTCTGGATTCTTGCTTTGCATTACCATTTTTAATGATTCTTTGTAGGAAAGATGAAATCTCAGCACAGCATCTAAGCCACAGCACAAGCAGTCACACAGGACAGTCTGGCATTTGCATTGCCTTTGTTGTGTTCTGCCATGGCATTTAGAACTGGAGAGGGATTATTGTGAGTGGTCTAAGCGTACATAAGTAGGGTAGCAGGAAGAGATTTCTGGAAATTGGGAAGAGCAAGGCAGGAAGCCATGTTTAGTCCTGATTCTGAGATGTGCTGAGCCCCCATAGGTGTCATTCCTCCTAGCCAGAGATTAAAGAGAATGCTACCCTGCAAACCTGGCCTTCTTATGCTGGCAGTTTCTCTGGGGAGAACATGCCCCTCTCCTCTTGCTGCAGTCACTCAAAACCAAACTTGTCCAAGATGTGGAAATATGTAACAGAGGCAACAGTTCTGGATCATTTTGAGTGTCTCTGTTTTGGCCCAGCTGTTCTTTTGTCCTCTGCATCTGACTGGACTTGGTAAATGTAAAGATATGTCATGCTGACATTCCAGCAGTATTTTTCCTGTCATAGAATAGATCTGCAATGTATTTACCCCAGAGTGCTGGGGTCTCCTGCAAGCCCAAATCCACAACCTCTGCAATCCTCACCCTACTCATTTTTCTAGACTCAGGTGGTAGCAGAAGGAAGCTGTTCAACCCACAGACAGCCTCTGCTAGTGCAGCCCAGCATACTCTGCCCCAAAGCAGCAATACCCTTAGTAAAGGCAAAACAAACCACCACAGAGGCTACCCAGGCAAGCAACACCCCTCCTCTCCTTCTTCTCTTTGCATGACCCTGTGAGTAAGGATGTGTGGGACTTCAGAGGACCTTTTTGCTTCCACCCACTCCAGCCAGGATGCTCGTGTGGCATTATTTGAAGAGATATGTTACACCTCTTTTGGGAGCTCAGAGTAACTGAGGAGCCCACCTTCCTCGGAGCTATGAGCTCCACAGATTTCCAGAGTGTCTTTCCCACCCCTATATGTGATGTTGGTGCTTGGTGAATTTCTGTCCCAGAGTTGCCAGCTGAAGGGTTTCTTTTTTCCTTGTCAGAGTCTTTCAGGCTCCTGGCCCAGCTTTTCTACCTACTTTGGAGAATGAGAAGACTGGGGTGGGGTTGGAGGGGAATTGCAACCAACACAAAAAGAAAATGCCTTAGAGATCAAAAAAATTACTTACTCCTCCCTTATGCCTTCCTTCTTTAGGGCCTCTTCCTTAATTCAGTGAGAACGTCTCAGAAGGGCCTCACAGAGCCTCCTCTTCAACACAGGCCGTCCCTGCAGCTCCCACCAGCTCAGGGCGTGCTCTCTGCGTCTCACTGACTCTCAGATTTCTCTGAACCAAGGACAACAGCTCAGAGAGCCTGTCCGCAGCTGCCATCCTCCACGCTCTTGCAGCGGGCTGTACTCCGAGAGCTGAAGGCACATGGGGGCCTTCCTCCCCCCTTACCCATCCTCAGCCGTTTGGCAGCTCTGCGAGCACAGGAAGTGGTTCCCAGCTCCTGTGGCAGAGGGCAAGGCCAGGACACTCCTGGGTGAGGACTCTTTGTCCCCCTAAAATATTTCAGTGGTAGCAGCCTCTACCCCTTCTGCTCTCCCAGGGCTTTTCCTACCTACTGGTGAAGATCTGCGCGTGGTTGTGTCAGACACCATGAGTGCTTGCTACTGAACACCTCCATGTCAGCATCAGCTCCAAGGGCAGCCTGGCTGCTGCCCTCCAGGTGGAGGAAATGACCAGTGGTCTGTAGGACAGCCAGTGGCCCTCCTGCTGCTTGCTATGCAGCCCTTCATGTGCAGCAGTCCTGGGGCAGGTCGTCCTGCAAGACAAGAGGCCAAAAGCCAAAAAAAAAATAGAATTAAGAAATTGCAGTATGACTGAAACCCTCCAAATGGTTCCACTTCCCAGCACCCCCTTCCCCCAGGCCTGCTCCCACACAGAACAGCAGTGAACCTGGAGCAGCTCTTCTGCTCCCTTCCTCACTGAACAATGAATCCGATCAGAGAGAAACCAAATCGCTAGCATCAAGGATGAGATTCTTTCTTTATGGCTGTTGCATTAATGAGCAGCTCCATGTATAGAACCGGGAGGTGACTAATGTAATTAACCTGGTGTAATGATACTGCTGAGGGAGAGAGAGAGGATTATGACAGACTTAGATGTCAGCACTGCACAATTTTGTGTACGTTCCCGGTACTATCGGGTTGTGTCTGACAGGGGAAACTCAAGCAATGACAAATTTCAGCCTGCACCCATTCAGCTCATGCATCTTTCCGTGTGAAACGAGGACATGAAAGGCGGATTACTTTTCCAGGGGGTGGGAGTTGGGGGAGAAGGAAATCGGGTTTGGTCCTTCCTTTCCTCAACCAAATGATAGTGATAATTATAAATCACCCTTTCTCGTGAAGCATCTTCTCAAAATGTCTGCTGCTTGGAGCGGGCATTGGGATTTCACAGAGAGCTGCAAAGGCAAAGTTGGAACGTGGGGATTCACACAACACTGGTCAGGGGGAGACAGAGGGACAGGAAACGAGCAACACCGAAACATATGCAATTTGCAGCGAACCCGAGAAGAGTGAAGAGAGAGCACTTAAAAATCCTAACAGCAGCCATAGTAACAGTCCTATTTCCAAGTTACCCTTCCACGTTACATTTTGCCCATCTCCCGGGCCGAGCAAGGGCTGACCGAAGTTTTGTGAGGGTCTAACCCGCAGGGTTGCACTTGCAGCTCTGGGCACGTCTGGCGGGGCTGCGAAGGAGGCTGAGCTGGGGGGAAGGAGGTGGAGGGATAGAAAGGCAGAAAGTGAGCAAGAGGGAGAGCCCCAGCTACGCCTTCTTCCTCCGGGCTCCGCGGCAGCCGGGGGGAGCACCCAGCCCTCGCAGGGGCCAGGAGCGGGGAGCGGAGCAGGGAGGGGGGGTGCCCCTCCGCCCCTCCCCGCCTGCCCGCCCGCCTGCCCGCGCAGCGCGGAGGAGGGCGGCAGCCGCCCGCGGATGCTGGAGCGCGGGCGGTGCGGGCAGGGCGGGCGGCGCGGGCAGGGAGCTGTCCTTCAGCACCACCGGCCCGGCAGTGCTGCTCCCACCCCGCCGCCGCCGCCGCCGCCCGGGGAGCTGTCCTGCGGCACCACCGGCCCGGCAGTGCTGCTCCCACCCCGCCGCCGCCGCTGTCGCCGCCGCCCGGGGAGCTGTCCTGCGGCACCGCCGGCCACCGTCGCCGCGGGAGAGCCGTCCAGCGCCGCGTCGCCGCCGCCGCCTTGATGCAGTAGCGGGGCCCGGGAGTCGCCGGGGGCCGCCGCGGGGCAGGGGGTGCCGCAGCCGGGCGCTGCTCCGCGCCCCCCGCCCGGGAGGGGCGCCGCGCCTGTCCCCCTCCTCCCGCCTTACCCCTCCCCCAGGAGCCCCCCTCTCTCTCCTCGCCCACCTCCGCCGGGAGCGAGCGCCGCGGCTGTGCGGAAAAGCCATGGGAGGCGAGACCTCGGCACCTGTTCAGCTGAAATCAAGGGCTTACAGTACACTGGGCAGTTTGGCTTGGTGGTAGGAACGAACCAAAGGAAGGAGAAGCAAGCAAGAAAAAGTGAGAGAGGATTGGAGCGACTGCCGCTGCCGGGAAAAAAAAATAAAAACCCAAGGAAGATAACTGGGAAGGAAAAGGATTTTCATGGCGCAGGCTGCAGAGCTAAGCAAGAAGACTGAAGGTTGCATCTCTGCTCTTACAGTCTCTAACTGTCTAGGTCCAGATAATGAGAGATTGTGTTGAGGATGCTGCTGCTGCTCCCCTGTTCACTGTGGAAGCCATCTCCAAATTAGCCATTACATATGGAAACTGGAGACCAGAATTTTAGAAAAAGGGATTAAGGCGTCTCGTTTTGGGGGGGGTTCTCTCTTTATTTGTTTAGTTTTTCTTGGTTCTTTTCTCGCCTTTTTTTTTTTTTTCTTTTTCCTCTTTCCTTTTTTTATATCTCAACCAGAACGTTTCCGATTTAAAAGGCAAGCCTCTTCCCGTGTGGTCTTTCTAATTTACACTCTTTTCCGTGGGCTTTCTTACCTCCCTTTTTTGATATCTATCTCTCTATATAAACCCATTATATTATTAGTCGGAATTATTATTCTTTTATTTTATTAAACACACACACCCCAAGAATCAGAAGGCGGTTGGGTATTTGTATAATGAAGAATTATGGGGCTCTTTGACAGAGGTGTTCAGATGCTTTTAACCACCGTTGGTGCTTTCGCTGCCTTCAGCCTGATGACCATAGCTGTGGGGACCGACTACTGGCTTTACTCCAGAGGGGTTTGCAAGACTAAAACTGTCAGTGAGAACGAAACCAGCAAAAAGAACGAGGAAGTCATGACCCATTCTGGATTATGGAGAACCTGCTGCCTGGAAGGTATTTGATTCTGGATCTTCACACACTCCCCACTCCCCCCACCCCCCTCTTTCCTCTCCCACTGCCCCACGTTTCTCTCCCCCTCCATATAAATCCCTCCACATTCCACCATTTTCCCATTTCATTCCTTTCACCACAGATCAAGAGCAGTGGGCTCAGTTGCTCAGGGCACAGAGGCAAGAAGACAGGCAAAACATTGTCTGTTCCGTTCCCATCTCCATTCCCATTCTGCCCCCCCACACCTCACCTTCCCCAAAAAGTCACTTTTCTCCTTCAACTGGAATACTCTGTGTGTGTTACAAAAACACCAAGAGACCCTTTCAAAAAGCAACTGTGTGGTCTGCCTGTCTTCAGCTTGCTTGTATTGCCTGGGAAAGCAATGCCAAAATGCTGTGTTATTGCTGTGCTCTGGCTGTAGGCACAGAGTGCAATAATTGCTCTCTTTGCAAATGGCTTATTTGCAAAGACAAGGCTGGGAGTGAGGGGAGATGTGGGGAGGGGGTGACTGCAAAGTGATTTAGATGTGATTATTAGTTCACTTGAGGAGGGAAAAAAGAGGGAAGGGGAAGCAACCTTGTTATGTCCAATACGCCTCGTACAGTGATTCGGATGATTCCAGTCATCTCAAGCAGAGTTCAGAGCATTTCGTAATGTCTGTAAGAAACCACATCACACTGGGCTGGGTGCAGAGTGGTCTAGTTGGTGTCTGATTGGCTTGGTTTGGGTCTGGGATTTTTCCCCTGTTTTGTTTGTTGTTGGGGGTTGGTTTTTGTTTGGGGCTTTTTCTTTTTTTTTTTAAAGGTTTGTGGTAAAGGCTAAAAATAAACACAAAAAAATCAGCCTAAGTCTGATGTGGTGAAACTGAACAGCAACTCAGTGACATGTCTGATGGCAGAAGAGACATCACCGCAGCCAACTTCTGGAATCAGACGTTCCTAAGGGAGGGGGTTAGAAAAGAGGGGCCAGTGATTTGCTTTTAAATAGGTGTTGCTTAGTATTTCTATTGGTGTACATGTGGGCTGGGGAGGTGGTCTGCAGCCCATGCCGGAGGGATAGGGGCAACCACTGTAAATGTGTGGTTTGTGTGGCACACATAGCACGAAGTGAGCGAGAGCACAAAAGTGCACATTACAGCCCGGTGTAAAAGCCCTGTTTATGAATCAGCTCCCAGCTGGAGGGTGGGCTGCTGGGGCGTTATGGATGTCCAGGGATAACGTCTGTGCCTGTCAGCGTCCGCCAAAGCTGGGTGTGCCTGGAGCTCCCCGTTGGTAGAGAACGGGGAGTGGGTACCGCAGAACTGATTTCCTAAGACCGGCACTGGGAGATGGAAGGCAGGGGGGAGGGGGAAATAAACTGTCTATGTCCTGATGCCTCTCACCAAAGCAAGCTAAAGCTGCTGTTTGGAAATGGTTGTGTCCAGGAAGAAGCGCGAATTTCCCCCACCCCCCCACCCCTGTTCTTGGTGCAAACGGTTGAGTGATGGCTGGACATGTTTTGAATAGCTAAGTGACTTCATTGAGCGATGGTCTATTTGACGCATACTGCATTTAGTGCCCTTTGTCAACCCAAACTGCTGCCTTTTAACATATCCTGCAGAGGAGCTCTATGCTGAATACTATATGCTGTCTCCACGCCAGAAAATCAATAGCAGTAATTTAATGGGGGATATTTTAAACACACTCGCTCACACACATGCACACATTTCCTCCACATAGATAAATATATAGAGGTATATATCAATAAAAAATGAAAAGCCTTTCACACAGCTATTCATTACAAGCGAGGAAGGAGACATCTCCTTAATTAAAAATTAATGGGGGGGGGGGGGGGGGGGGGGGAGGAGGAGGGGAAGGAAAAAAAAAAAAAAAGCAGCAGCTCAAATGCAAAGCCATGCGGGGAAGGGAGGCTGCGGGGAAGAGCTCCCTTCCTGAGCCGTGTCCCCAGGCTGGAGGGTGAAGGGAGCCTGGGGTGGAGACAAGAGCTATGAGGACCCCGGCCGGGAGAGGCAGTGGATTCAGATCATGTCTATCTGCCCACAGAGCCGTATCCAGAGGGACGCGGTCTGAGGGGGAGGAGGAAGGGGCGGGTGAGGTTTGTCAGATCGGAGGAGCTCGGGGCTCCTTCTGCTTTACATCTGACAGGACCCCACAGGCACTGTGGAGAAGTGGCTTCCATGGCAAAGGAAGGTGCCAGGATGCTTCCAATCAGTTAAAAGCTCCGAAGCGGCCCCAGCCCCACCAGTGTTGTGCTGCCAGCCCTGCCCTCTCTGTTGCCACTTTCGGTGGGCTCAGACTGCAGCCCCACACGAGGAATGGGAAACGCAGCCTGAGTGCAAGCGGCACGGCTCTGGCTGGGCGTTCTTGCTTACCCCAGCTCTGTGAGTGTTGGGCTGGCCTGTTCGACCAGCCCCTGGATGCTGGCAGAAGCAGTGAGTAGGGTAGGAGGGTGCAATGCACCACACGGAAGCTGAGCCTAGCTCTGAGTCCCTAGCCTGAGGGCACCGGTTGCACCAAAACTTGGAGAAAGACTCGGTGGCAAAAGCATCTCAGCAGGAGGCAAAACCAGCCCTGTGACCACAGGTTTACCTCATGGGGTGGTGCAGCATAGGTCCGGCAGCACCGCTGTTGAGATGCCTCCGCTTGGCTTCCTGCAGCCCCACAGCCTGCATGAACTGATGGCTGGCATTTTCCAGAACAGCACAGCCAAATAACCTCACCAGCCCCTGGAAAGCAGGCCCCTTACTGTCACTTCTGCTCACCTTAGGGGTGGTTATCCTGTTTCTCAGCAGAAGGAATCAGAAAGGTGTCCCCGGTTGACTTGCTTTCCCTGGTAAAAGCTGCTTGGTGGTGAGCGGGAGGTAGATGGGTGAGGCACAGGCTCGTTTTCACCATAAAGCAGAAGATGGGTGGCTTTGTAGAGGGAAAGGCTTGGCCCCAGGAGGCGGTGAAAAGGGCAGATCCCTTGGACTCTGTTCACACCCTGCCCATGGTGTAATACAGGCACCTGAGAAAGGGCACGAGACAGGCATGCTTCTGCTCTCTGGGGTGGTGTTAGGGCAGGTCTGTAGGGTGAGGGCACGTAGCGAAAAAGAAAGCAGGAGGTTTTGTAGTATGAAAATAATCAAAGAAATAGTCCATACTTCCTCCTGCTACTTGTAGGAAGTCACTGTTGAGGTTATCATAATTTCTTGAGATGTGCAGGGATGCTGTCATTAGTCAACACTGTAGACTGTCAGAAATGGTGAACTCCTCGTGCTCTAAATATTGTGCTAAATTGTCTTTTCTCTTCCTGACCAAACTACCCAGTAGAAAAAATGGACAAAGAAGCTCAGCCTGAGGCTGTACACACACAGACACACTGCAGTCAGAATTGCAAGCCCCTCTTGGAGAATTTGATACCTAGGCTTTCTGTTTTCTGGTTCCACTCTCTTCAGTCCCCCAGTTCCCCTCAGTGGATTTTCAATCTGCATTTCTCAGATCTTTGTATTTCTTCAAAGAGCAATGTTGTGTAGGGTGTTCCTCTTCTGTCGGGATTCTTCCTCCCCTCTGTCCTACACCAAGCCCCTGCTCCATGGTGGGGCTGAAGCAGAAAGGTGGCGTCAGTTTGTGTCGCTGCAAACCTCACTTCTGACTTTTTTCCTAATCTTCCTGGAGATAATTTTGTCTCAGCATGTGGAGCTGCCCAGGTGTCTTCCAGGGCCACTCAAAAATCTTTAGCCTTCAAGAAAATACAGCCTTTCACTGTGCTTTAAATGCATAGGCACAAGCCACACGCGCACACCAAGCAACTGAGATCTGCAAGCTCATACCACACATGGATACTGCACCTCTTACAGCTTTGAAATGGCTGCAGATCTTCCAGTCTAATTCCTTCTTGGCACCAAATGCTTTAAAACCACTTTTTATTATGAGTGATGCCTTGTCTAATTCTTTCATTAGCTCCTGTAGATCTACAGGATCTCAAAAAGTGAGCGACGATGCCTTATCAGGGTCTTATGAAGCAAGCAAATGAAATGTACTTTGTATTTGCAGGTTATTGGTTTTGTCATGTTGTCATTATTAGGAAAGGGATAGGTCTGGGAGGCTTTTATACTGAGAAGAAGGGAGGGAAGAGTCCAGGGCAGGCAGGCATGAGTGATGCGCATGGGGTTAGACATCCCTGTAGATCTGACTGGTGTGAAGGCAAGTAATTGAATGGATGTTGGTGCAGAAAATAATTCCTGCCTAGCGACCCTTCCCAAGGAAAATTAATGAGCAGATCAGTTCCCTTCCAGCTTGTTATATCTGAGCAGTGCATGAGAGTTAAGTGCAGTTTCAGTGTTTGCAAAAATGAAGAGCTGACAGCAAAGTGAGGCAGGGCACAGGCACTGAACAAGCTTCTGCCAGACAATCCTGGCGCTGCGTCGCTTCCTCGTGCTACCTTCTCTCACTGCTGTTTGCTCCTGGGACACCTCTTTCCTTTCACACCCATCTTGTGAGTGTTTATTTCCTTATCTTTCCTGTCACCTTTCCCAATTTATTTTCTTTTACCCTTTCTTTCTCTGACTGCTTCTAGTTTGTGCTGTGGAATTTCATGCTGTCCTAGTTCCAAGGATTCACAAATCTGCTTGGGTCCTTTCCCCTGACTCTTGTTGTCCTAATCTAGGGACTTTTCTGAACACACGTTGAAAACAGCAGCAGATTAAGTCAGGGTTTCCCTTACTTAGTGGTTCAGGACCTGGAGCAGCCTAGCACAGCTCTGAAATGCAGCAGGAAGCAAAGACCGAGCACACAAGTGATTGCTATTGGCATTACTTGTACCAGGGAGAAGGATGCAGAGGTGAACAGGCCACAGATGAGGAGGAAGATGAGGGATTTTTGAAAGTGGGCTAGCAGGTGGTGAGGGAGAACTATTCAGGACCCCAGACGTGGGTAGGCTTGGCTCTCCTTTCAGCTTAAATTCACACCTGGCTGTAAGTCAGGGAGGCAGGGATTTCAGGGGCTGAAACCTGCAAGTGTAATTCCTTTGTAAGGTCTGACAAGGAAATGTGGCTCCTCACCAGTGGGTTGCTAGAACTGACTTTTAAATTGCTTTTAACTTATGAATCTTCCTACTGACAGAGAAAGAGGAATGGGTTAATATTGTCCTGAAATGCACCAGAAATTGCCTTGCTTGAAGAGAGTGAGAGCGAAATGCAGTGGGAGGGACATGGAGATGCAGTGTGGCAGCAGTAATGTATAAAGAAATTACACAGAGATAGAACAAATGTCTCTTTGCCAGGAATACCAGGAGCTATTCCTATCCAAGGTTTCCCTTTTAACCCATCTCTTTCCCCTTGCAGCCCTCTGAGCCCCAGCCTCACTTTGCTGCGGCTGGCTACGATCGAAGCAGGAGTTTTTTGGTGAAAGAAGACTGCTGAGGTTTGGCAGCAGAATCTCCATATTTACTTAATTTAAAAGCAGCAGTGAGGAGGTTGCCGGGGGGAGCAGGAAACATTTCGGGCTCTCAGCTGGCTCTGCCCCCTGCCCCTGTTTTAAGAGCAGATTCCCAATCAAGCATACCCGGTTTATCCCAGGGGGAGCCCTCGCTGCTCCATTCTGCACTGCTTCTCCCTTCCATATTGCACCCGTTGTCAGAGGATCTGCTGCTGCTTTTCGTGGGCACGAAACCTTTCCCCTTGCAGGGGGCTCTCGGGAAGGCAAAAGAGGGCTGCTGCCAGGGGAACGGGTTGGCAGTGGGGCTCTCGCTCTCTCTCCTCTCCCCGCAGCCCCCATCCTAGGGCGACAGCTACCCGGCAGGAGAAACACAGAGCGCAGAGCAGGTCAGGCATGCACAGAACGTATTGCAAATACATCTAAAAGTTATTTTCCCCTTGCCTGTGTGACCCCAGGTTTTTTTCTTTGCCCTCCATCTTTGACTCATTCTATCCATCTCCATTTTAATTTGTTCTCGTTTCCCTCCTCTGTTTTTCCTCTTTATTTTTCTCTTTCATCTTCTTGCCTCTTCTGTGCTTTCTCTCAAGAGCAGTTTCTCCTTCATTATTTCTCGCTGTTTCTTTACAAGTTCTCTGAGGCCCATCCCCCTTGCTCTTTCCTCTGTTACATTATCTCGTCCTTGCTCTTCTCTGTCCCCTTTGCTCCTGCTGTCTCACATCTCTGTTCTTTTTCCTCTTCCCTCTGCCCTCATTTCCACCTGGCTTTCTACCATCTAACATGCAGTCATTCTTCCAGCTGAAGGGCCTCATCCTTCTGGAGCTATGTTGCTTCTGTGCTCCATGACAACTCTTTTGATCCCCTCTCTGGCTTTCCCACCCCCTGCTTTCTCTGGCCAGTGTTCCCCCATCCTCAAAGCCATGTGTGACACCAGTTGCTGTTCTGTCTTCTCTTGCTCCCCAGGGCAGCTTGACTACCTATGAGGGGAGAGAGATTCAAACCCCTCCTTCTGTTCCCTTCATTGCTTGTTGCCTTTGGTCAAGCCAGCATCCCTCCACTTTGCTGCCTCCAACCACTCGTGGCCTGAGGGCACACTGGCATCTCAGCTGATGAGCTGGCTCATCTGCATGCAGCCAGCAACTGGGCTGGAAGGAGCTCACAACAGCCCTAAATACCCTCTCTGGCAACCCTCAGACACAGATCAGGCCAGAACCCAAATGGAAAATAGGGGTATCTGTAGCCACAGCCCTGGGGCAGTTGTTGTGCACTACAGTGAAGGATCTTCAGTTCTCAGGACAAAGTCTCTCAGCAAGCAATCATCTTTTTCAAGCTGTTTGCAGGGGCATGGTTTGCTCTGAGATCCTCAAGAATGCCTAAGGTAGTGAGGCGAATGGGGCTGAGGTCTCCAGATCCAATGGATCTCAAAGATTGGCTGAATGAACCTCAGTAAGTCAGATCAGAAGGGACCACTGGCCAATGGGGAAAGGGGGACTGTGTAACACAGGCATAAGGACCAGAGCAGAGGGGATAACAGAGACTGCAGGAGCAAGGGCTAACCAAGGGGAGGGTTTGACAAGTCGGACAGGGGATCATAAGAAGAGATTAGGAGGTGTAGAAAAGACCATGAGTGTGAAGCCAGCCTGCAAGACTAGACATGTCTACCTGGAAAAGGAGATGAACGAGAGGGAGAGTGATTGGATTGTACTGAGTAATGAGTGGCCTAGAGAAGATGGATCAGTAGCTCTTGATTCCCCCATTTTGTAACACACAGACAAGAGGACCTGATGCGAGTCACCGGAGACCTAGTTAAGGCTTTCTCATTTGATGTGTACCAGGGCTGCGGAGCTCATTGCCACCGGAGCTCCCGTGGCCAAGATTTTAACAACATTTAGCAAGCGAGTGGGCATTTACGACAGAGTTCACGAAAATTAAGCATCCTCCTAATGGATGTGAGCAGCATTTGGGGTGTTTCATAATTCAGCAATTAAGCCAGTCACCATAAAAACCAGGATAACATTTCACAAGGGCAGCCTATCTCCTATCTGACTGCCATGTGTGTCTTGCCTCTTCCTTCCAACATTTGTCAGGGATTAAATGGAGCTCGGATTCACTTAGTCTGGCAGTTCTTTTGTTTCTAGATGCTATGCTCTGCAGTTGTAGCACACGATGCAAACTGGGCCTGCGTTTCTACCGGTGTCAATGACTGCTCTCATTTGACAAATTAACAGCAAGCTTAGGCATTTCTATCGTGTTTTTCTAGGAAGGATCTGGGATAGAGAGCAATTAAGAGCATATGGAATTAAGTGGAGTCCTTTTTGTTCACACCCCAGGGTATAAAGTAAGTAGTTAGCAATGAAGGTGCTATATATGTGTGAAGAATTATTGTTGTTGAAGTCCCTGCTTCCCAGAAAGTGACAGGCTTTGGGTCTCTTTGATGCTATCATGACTAAATTAGAAACGAGGTTGTCTCTTCTCTCTTGTATCTGTGGAAATGATTACTGAACTGGCATCTGATGACGTACAGTGCTGTAGTGTTTCTATGCACAAGAGATGAAGGCCTTATTCTCCCCTCATTTGCACTGATGCAACCTCACTGACTCGCATGGAGCTGTGTTGCTTATGCTGTCAGCGTAGGTAAGGGGAGAATGAGGCTGAGGAAGGTGGGTGCTTGAAGCAGCCATGCCCCCAAGGTCACTGCATATCCCTCCTTTGCCAGTGTCATAACCAACATATAAGGGCTGAATTCACCTCCAGTTTGAGTGGGTACAAAGTTAATGAGATTCTGTACTTCTTTATGCCAGCTGTTTACCCAGCCCAGCCGTTCCTCTTTTAACTATTTCTGTTTTCATCATCTTTCACCCTCATCAGAAAAAGTCAACCCGACTGCCCTCCTCAGGGGGCAAAAATGCTCTTATGGACTCCTCACCTTGGATTGGTGAGGTGGTAAAACAGCAGAGAGGACTGTGAACCTCCTGGCATTTGCCTTTCTCTTTTTCTTCTTTTTGCATTCCTATCGTTCATTGATTCTCTTTTATTTACTGACAGCTTTCTGACTCCCAGCCCCATTTATGCTCTTTGTGTTGCAGAAAAGCTCTCCCATAAAATTCCAAGCTACACAATCAGAGTTTTCATAACAAGCCCTGCAGGACAGGTGAAATCCACCTCTGGTTTTGTGGCACAGGCTGCTAAGGTCTACGCTAGCTTCCTATCAAATCTATAACTCTCCAGAGAAGCATAGGGACTTTCTCCTGCACCTCCTATTCCCCCCGAGCATTTATTCCGTGCCTGCTAGCTGTGAAAAACAGAAAATTAGAGTGGTACACAAAACCTCCAGAACAAAACACCATCCTGTCCACGGGTAGGAATTCTTCTGATGTGTGTTTTTGCTAGAAGCAAACAACTATAAATTTCTGATTTAACTTGTTGTATAAAGTATACAGCCTGTCAAATCAGGGATAACACGATCCACCTCCATCCCCATGGATTTTCTATCCCTTTCTGAGTTTTTTTTCTCATTTCTCAGTTTTCATTCTGCTCCTGAACATGATTTTTTTTATAGTGTCTGTTTTATTTTTCTCCTCCCACTGCTTCATAACTACATTTCATTCTTAAATTTGCTATCGCTCGGGGAATGTCTCTCTTCAGATGCTGTTTATGCCATCACACCAGTGTAGCTGCAGTGCAATGGATCAAGCTTGAACGTGCTTGAATACTTCCCAGGTTTATGATCATGTTCACTATCACAGATCAAGCACCATCAATCAAACCACTTCTGATTCAACTTTCTTTGCTGACTCTTGCAAGCATACTGTGACCTGTCCATTGTAACCCATCCCTGGAGATGTTCAAGGTGAGGCTCAGCAGGGCTCTGAGCAACCTGATGTAGTTGAGAATGCCCCTGCTTACTGCAGAGGGGGTTGGGCTAGATGACCTTTGGAGGTGCCTTCCAACCCAGACCGTTCTCTGATTCTATGATTCTAACCAATAAATTTCAGAGAACCTGTTTCTAGAGATTTATTTCCTCTTGAAGGTGTTGCTGAATACTTCTAATTCTTGGCTTCAATTGATTTTTTAATTTCATTTTCAGTTTTAATTTGTTGGGGTTTGTTTTTTTTCATTCTCTCCTTCGATCCCCTTCAGAATTCATTTTCTTCTGTTTTTCTTCATATAATCTCTCATGCCTGTGATTTTCACTGGGAGCCTCCATTCCTGATATTAGCTCTCCTCTTCCCTTTACATTTCTAACTGACAGTCCTTTTGGGTAGGAATTACTCCCCTTTATCCCATCCTGCTCAGTCTATGGAGAGTTGGTGGAAAAGAATCAAGAGCTGAGTGCCTTACCATGTATGCACACACGCACACGTGCATCTCTTCTCAGATGGGGCCGGCGTGAAAGATTGGTGGTTGAGATGAAGTGGCCTGGCTCTGACTTTTGCCTTTCAGACAGACATGAAGAGTCCTTTCCGAATGCAGATGCCCCCTAGAATTGCCTTCAGAATACAGGGTCTCGAGGGATCAATCATCAAGAATTTCTGCTGCTTCCTTTTAGACTCAAGTGTTGCCCTTTTCCTTAGGCTGAGGGTCACGGGTTTTTGAAGGGCAGTGGCAGCACCATGAAAGAAGACATTTTCCTCTTGCTCATTTTTGAGTGAAAGAGTGAATGAACTGTGATAAATATTTTTCTGTATATAGCTAGAACTGTCTCAAAGAAGTGGCAGAGGAAACAGATGGCAGAGGCCCTTTATAGGCAGCTGCTGTTGTCTCTTAAGGTGTCACCATCACAAGAAAAGTTGTTGTAATTGGGGAGCTTCAAGATCAGTAGCACCTGAAAGGACTCAAGTTAAAAAGAACGTCGTCTTGCAGCAAGGTGGAAGAGGAGGGAGACAAATCAAGTATTCAGAGACAAGGAATGGTGCTTGAGAGGTGAAATGAAGTGTAGGGAATAGTTTGAAGCAACTATGAAGTTTTACTGAATGACATGACCCCAAGATGGATAAATTCTCTGCATTTTGGTGTTCATACTTGGCCATGGGAGCATTGTAGGCAGGGTGGAGAGCTGGTTTAGAGTATTTTGGGGACAGCAAGAGGGGCTGGTGTTCAGAGGAAACAACTAAATAAGAGACAGAGATTCCAAATATACTGTTGAAATGAAGCTATAGGAGAGGAAAATTCTAGGAACGGCTATCTCCAGTTCTCTGTCTCCTCCAACTTACTTCCCTGCAATTTGTGCTTTTGGGATGTAGAGGGATACTGCAGCCTGATACAGAAGGCTTTGTCCCATATATTCCTCAGATAATTCATCTGCCTGGAGCCTTATCATCTCAGCATATGCAGCACAAAGAGAAATTTTAACTTGACCTGCAAAACAACAGAAGTGGAGAGGGAGCAGCTGCTCCCTCAAGAAATGGCCATCTCTAGGTTCCTTCACATATTCCAGACTGGGAGAGATTGCACAGTGGGTTAGACCGCCTAAATCTTCCAGCCATGGAGGTGTGAAAGCTCTCCAGCTCTACTTGTGTTTCCAACCGTAGGAGCCATGTATTTCTTTCAAAAAATGAGATAATTCAAAGAGAAGTTCAATAGAAGGTTTTGGAGAACAGGGAAGGTGTCATGGTCTATCATGAAATATAAGGGGTTGGGATAAGAGAGCAGCTGTGAACAGGCTTGTTGTTGGAGGTTGATTGGGGCTGAATGATGCGGAGTGTTCTCTAGCTGAGACACCTCCACTGCAACTGCGCTCAGTAGTCTCAAAGGAAACAACTGCCAAGAGCAGAGCAGAGCAGCTGTTCTGCTGTTGGGAAAAGAAGCAATAGAGAAACTAATATGTCTACCCTGCTGAGTGAACTGCAATCCAAACAGCAGCACAGAACACAGGAAGTGTGGGATTGACAATTTTCCTGGATTTCAGGTGACCAAGCAATCACTGCACCACTCCTCCCTTGCCACTGCTCTGCTCTTCTGCTCCTCAGTTATCACCTTGGCTGTGTGTTTGCAGGAAAGCATAATTCAGAAAGGCCAAGAGCAGCCTTCCAGGAATTAATTGCTGGGGCTGTCTAAGATCACAGGAGAAAGGTGTTTTTCCATGTGTTGCATCATTACAGCTTGGCCCACATTTACAGGAACAGCGAGGGGGAAAGCATTCACAGCAAAACAAGACTGCAGGAAAGCACACTGGGAGGGTGTAAAGGCACCAAGGCCAGGGAGGATTTGGACACTTCTGTACAATCTGAATGGGGTGGGTTGATTCTAGGAGCAGCTAGACTCAGATGTGGAGGAAAGCACTTCTGCATGCAGGAAACAGAGGGCTGGAAGACTCCGTGGTGGCTGGAAGTGTCTGTGGCAGCTGGAAATCACAGCTGGCCAGAAGGAAACACTAAGCAAGAGGGGTGCCAGGACTTGGCCACAGCATGGTATGGGGAGGTGATAATAGGAATGCAGTGTGAGTGCTGGAAGGAGATAATTGAGAAATATGGTCTGAAAGAGAAGGGTGAGTCAGAAGAAACCCTGGGATTCGGAGGTATGAGAAACTTGGATAGCTGAGAGAAGCAGGAATATCAGCTGGAGCTGATGGATGGAGAAACAGACCTCCTCATCCATCTTCTCTGCCCTGTGAAATGGGATGGATTTTCTCCTGTCTGCTGCCACATCTGAAGGCCTTTTCCCCCTCTTAACCCTGCTCCAGCTTATGGAAGACAGACTTAGACACACAGACAAGGCAAAATCAATTGCACAAACCAACCAACCAACCATGGACCTGTGGTAATTTACAAAGTGTGACCAGTGGTCGCAGCTCGGTGTGGTACAGTCTGATGAGGGAAGTGGGAAAGAGGAAGAATCAAATGAACTGGAATAGAATTGTTCTTGTCCCAGCTTGGCGATGCCAAGAAATTTATCTGTATCAGCAACTTAACTTGGACATGGCCACCTCCTGCTCTGGGGCTTTCTGCTAGTCTCACAACTATAAGCAAATGAAGCACTCTTCCTTCTTCTGGAGGCCTGAGGCACAGTTTACATGGAACAGAACCCATAGCTGGGCCAGATCATCTCCAGTAAGGAAAGGCAACCAAAATATAACACTCTCTTCTGACTGCTGCTTTTCAGTAGAGTCTGTGTATTTCACCTTTTATTGCCACTAGGGCTGCACTGAAATCCTTCCATGTAGGGCGGAGACACCTTTACAGACACTATGTATGCACAAAAGCTGTCATCTCTACATCAAAGAAGTGCCAATCTAAGATGACAAATGACATATGAAAGGCAACAAAGCAGAAGACAGCAGATGTGTAGAACTTGTTTCTGCATTGCTGCTTCTGACATCAGTAAGAGAGTATTACACCTGCAACTGACTTCATGTCCTTCTCCAGGCAGAGCAGAATGCAGATGAGGGCATGTCTGTCCAGTGCCAGAAGGAGATACCCAAATAACTCTAAGCAAGCTAGCTTAGGTCTTTCAAGCCCTAATGGGTACTCAAGCATGGTGCTCTGCACAGACGAATTAGCAGTGTGTCTGAGAGCTGTCAGGATGCACTGCTTACTCAGGTGTACTGCTTCTAAGACCCATGCAAGGTCACATTATAGTATGTCATGGAGACTTAATGGGAAGAGCCTCTCTCAGCTCTCAATCCACACTTAATTCCCACGAAGGCATGCCTACGGGGCAAAAGGGGGTCTTTCCCTACACTTGGTAACCACAGGTATTCTGAAAGAAATGGATGATCACATCTCCTTCTGTTCCTGTGGGAAGGGTACTGTGTTATCTGGGGCTCTGAAAGGGAGCTTACTGCCAGATGTGTCTCCAGTGCTTGAGAAAACCAGAGCCAGAAGATGCCATGATAGCTGGATTTCTCCTTTGCAGTTTTAGCAGGCAGGGCTGAAGGACACAGAGACTAATCTCCATGTGACCTGCAGATCCTGTCCTTTCACATGAAGGCTGAAGCTTGCTGAAGAGGCAATGCTGGAATGCTTTTGCCCGTGTGGTATCTGCCCTGGGGATACACGGCCACTTCTGTCTCTAGGGTTGTCGCTTACCAGTGAAAATCCATTGGATTCATGACAAAACTGCAGGATTTACCAGCGAAGGAATAGTTTGCTCTGAAAATAAATAAAATCTGATCTGGAGGTGGTAATTTACTCAGACACCCAAGAGATCACTTATTTTGAGTATCTTGTTTAATTCTCACTGAGACTGCTAGTTTTCCGTCACTCTTGATCTCAGTTTTCTTGGAAAAGAAGGTGCAATATGTTACATGGCTTCTTCCCCACAACAAAACAAAACCAACCCAAACCAACAAAAACAAAACCAAAGGAAAGCCCTGAAGGAGAGGAAAGCTCCGTGGCCATCACTTGTCTAAGCTGCACCACAGCAGTGACAGAGGTTGAACCCACATCCAAACAAATTCCCAAGACCTATAGGAAGCCTTGCTCTTTATTGGGATCCATGTGAAGAATCAGATCTTTGTAACAGATGCACAGTCAGTAGCTTTTCCCCAAATAATGAACCAATCAGAAATACTAAAAATAGGCTGCACTGGAACATCAGTTCAGCCATTTGGAATGTAGAGCAAATGGCAGCGAATGTGGTTAATGAAGTGAAAGAGCTTTGGGTTTGATCACTGAGCTATTGATAAACTGTTGATAGATGATCAAATGCAGACTTTGCTTTCAAATGTAACTTCATGAACCTGCCAAGACCTTCTTGAGCTACCCTTGCTTCTTTTAGTGCTAATGTGGTAGGACTTTCTGCCCTTTTTAGGGCATAAAGTAAGAATAGTTGTAATGTCTTTTTTTTTTGGGGGGGAGTGTTGGTTTTGGGTTTGTGTTTTTAATTTCTGGGGGTTATTTGGTTTTGGTTTCTTTTCTGTTTGTTGTTGGGCTTTTTTTTTTTTTTCCTCTGGATGGCAAATATTTAGCCTCTGGGCCACAGTGATCAGCTTTCAAGAAGAAATGTTCATGATTGTACATAAATCATACCCGGGGAACTGGGTCGGATATGTGAGAGAAGATGACAAGATGGGAGGCAGATCAGTTCACATCTCTACATGCTGTTACAACAATAATAGGAGCACATTAGATTAGGAGGGTGATGAGAGGGAATGAGGGAGAATTTGGGTTTTAATTGTGCAGCAGTGAAATGAGTGGGGAATTGGGGCAGAGCCTGCAGCTAAGGGGAGAATTCATTTTCATGCAGGGAAGGAAGTGAGCTGGGACTTCATGGGCATTAGACCAAGGGACACGCAAAAGAAGTAAGGGAAACTGAGGCAGCAATGGAGAAAAATAAGTCTGTTATAAAGGTTGAGACAATACTGTTTAGCCTGCTTGGTTCATGAGACACCATGCTGGCTGTCTTTCACATGTGGACTATATCTTCCAGTATGTCTGGATTATACTCAGCCCAGAATGACAGGAGGAGAAGAGTCAAGCTACTGTCACATTCGTGTCTCTGACTTGATGTCATCCAGGATTTCCTCTACATACACAATGTCTTCAGCTGGAACTTAAGCAAGGGGTTTTTTGCTACTTTGTGCTATTGAAGGGAGTGAAACAGCTGGAATGAATTTGAGGGCTGAGCCCTTTACTGATGCTGTGGCTGACATATGCCAACGCATTACTGATCTTAGTGGGCAGTTTGCCTTGCACCTTGAAGCTATCTTTACTTTTCCTTCCACTGGAGAAGAGCCACTACCTCTTTCTCATATTCCATATTTGAGATCTGGTTTGCACACCTGATAACGATGTTTTAACACCGGATTGCTTAGTGCACACAGTAGTTAACAGCTCTGTGTTAATACTGTTGGGGTGGGGAGTAACATCCAACCTATGCTAGGCTAGCAAGTAATTCATTAGCTGACTGACTCTTTGTATTCTGATTACAACTCACAAATCCTACCAGGAGCCAGCTTTTCCTTTTAACCTCAACTGCAAACCAGCTGCCCGTCAGTTATGACATGCTCGTACCTTAGGGTGATGAGAGCAGCAGTAAAGCCTAAACGGGTTGCTAGAAAGTGCTACAAGTGCAATAGGGATGTGTTTCATTAGCGTTGGGAGGATTGGCTGCTCTTTAATTGGATGAATCACCCCACGGGTGTGTTCCCAAAGCCAATCAGAGCGTGCCAGTTCAGTAGAGCCACAGTGAGCAAGGCTGTGCTGCGTCACTCGGCATTCTCTGGTGTGGTTAAATCCATGTCGCTTGTAATAAATCAGCTGTTGTCACAGGGTCAGTCTTGTGGGTCATGCCAGGTTATCATGGCGGTTTTGCACCGGTTATATCAGGTGTTGCTGTGTCATACAGGTTTATGCTGGGTCATGGGGCCATGCTGGATTCCTCAGATACCGTCTCTTGAACTCATTCAGGAGCCCTGCTGGAGTGTGTCAGTGGAATGATGAGAAGAGTTCGCTGTGTAGCTTTCCAGTGCACCTGGTTACGACCTCTTCTTGTGGCTCAAGTATCTCTTCCCTGGAAAGTGTGCATTTGTCTCATTTATTAAACAGACACTGTGACTTCTGTGATTTGTTCCTTTCAAAACAGCAGCTGCCCAAGGCCCAAACCAGGAAAGATCTAGTCTTGAGCCAGTGACATCCTGTTTTCAGAACAGAAAACACCACACTGTTTCAGTGAATTGTGTTCCTGCCTGACCCCACAGAGTAGGAAAGTGATTCTGCCCTCAGCTAACGTTGCTGCGCATTGCTGGTTTTAGCTCCCTGCTACAAAGAAAGACCCACATACAGCCATAACCCCCCCAAGCTGCCCTCAGTTAAGGGATGTGGCCTAAGGATGAGTAGTACAAGTAACAATTGGTCAGGCCACACCTTGAGTACTGTGTCCAGTTCTGGGCCCCTCAATTCAAGAGAGATGTTGAGGTGCTGGAACGTGTCCAGAGAAGGGCAACAAAGCTGGTGAGGAGCCTGGAGCACAAACCCTATGAGGAGAGGCTGAGGGAGCTGGGGATGTGCAGCCTGGAGAAGAGGAGGCTCATGGCTGACCTCATTGCTGTCTACAACTACCTGAAGGGAGGCTGCAGCCAGATGGGGTTGGTCTCTTCTCCCAGGCAACCATCAACAGAACAAGGGCACACAGTCTCAAGTTGTGTTGGGGAAGGTCTAGGCTGGATGTTAGGAGGAAGTTCTTCACAGAGAGAGTGATTGGCATTGGAATGGGCTGCCCAGGGAGGTGGTGGAGTCGCCATCCCTGGAGGTGTTCAAGCAAAGACTGGATGAGGCACTTAGTGCCATGGTCTAGTTGACTGGATAGGGCTGGGTGCTAGGTTGGACTGGATGATCTTGGAGGTCTCTTGAACCTGGTTGATTCTATGATTCTAACAAGACATCATGTTCCAGGAGTCCCCTGCTTCAGTGGAACCTTGGTTTGAGTCACAGTTTTGGTCAGGTATATGTTAGAAGAGCCCTGAGGTTACTATAACTTGCATCACAAACTAAGCCAATCTCTTCTGGTCTGATGCTCAGAAAAAACCCAACACAGCACAAAAGCACCTTTAACCTCCACAGCATCCATCCTGTTTCAGATACAACTGAGAAAGCTGGAAATCCACAGCTTCTCTGCAGAAGATACTTTGGATGGCGAGAGCTTTAAATGTTGGCATCTTTATAGACGTAGAAAGATTATTCTAGGACCTTTTAAAAAGATCATTGTGACCTCCTGCGAGTTCTGTGTGATTAGATGAGTAGTAACTGATGCTTGCTTCCACAGGGAAGGAACATAAGAATAGTCTCAATAACATTTTTAAACCTCTCAAAAATAAATTTATTTTCCATGACACATATGGCACCTCCAGAAGAGAGAGTGGCAGATTGTGGTATGAAAGTCTGACTGGTACCAGTCAGGATGACATTCCCAGCCCACTAGTGCCATCACTGGTCAGGTAAACAAAGACTAACAGATGATTCAGTGAAGGAAATGTCCCAATTTTCATCAGCAAAACCAATGCTGCTAGTGAGTATTCAGCTTGGTGCTTTCTATGCATGCCGTCGCTGTCCTCTGCTCACAGCAGCAGGTCATTCCTGCTAGTGCATGTTTTTTTCACTCCTTGATGCATTTCATCACTCAGTGCCTCTGGAGCATAAGAAAATGCTCCCATGCCCATTCTATATGTGGAAAATTTCGGACACAGGAAGGTTAAGTGGATAGCCAAGAATACACAAAGACTGCAGCAGAGTTGAACTCACTTTTCACTGATTCTTAGGTTCACATCCAGATTGCTCTACCATTCTTTCAGAGCAGTGTTCACCTGCCTATCACACCACAGAAGAGTACTGCCCATTTTCCAAGAGAAGTGCCTAGATGATCTCTAAAGCACCACAGAAATGTCATGGATTGCAATCAGTAGTGTATTAGAGCCAATTGAAGCTCTACAGTACTTCTTGTAAGCTCCCAGATTCTTTGAACAAGGGAGGTCTCTGCAGGAGCTGCATCAGATCTTTCTGGTCTTCTATTGGAGTCAGTGAGTGAGCCAGGAAAAAAGTTATTCCCTCTTCAATTGAAATCAAACTCATTTTTTCCTCAGCAGAGCTATTTTAAGTCGTTCATTATAATCTTTCTTTTCTCTAAAGCAAAGCCTGTTTGATGCTCAGAGACTGTTAGAACCAAAGGGGAAAGAGAGAACACTGGAGTATTGTTCTTGCTGCAGTGGCAGACTTACTTGGTACCTAAAAGAGGTTTTATTAAAAAGCAAGCCAACTCTATAACACTTTGAGGGAGGAGGAGAAAATGAGAAGGAAAAAAAGAAAAAGAAAATCCACGTTGTTGAAGTCTTGGGCAGTGCCAGGGAAGTAAGGACTGAGGTTGACACACCGAGTCAAATCCATAGCTGCTACAAGTGAGCGTAAATCCCTGGTTCTTCTGTTCAGCAGTGATGTGAGTGAGGCTAAGACACAGATTATCTCATTTAACCTTTGCAGTGGAAGGAGGATCCAATACCAAGTTCCTGTGTACATCTGTGGCAGATGGTGTTTAATAGCAACAACAGCCACTCTGGGTATGCCTTTCCATGTCTTGCTGGATTACAGCTTTCTCCTCAGGCTTTCCATGTCACTTGTAGCTCACCTGGAGAAATGTTCAGGTGTGTTTTTCCACTGCAGAAGCAAGACATGGAAACACATCGACACTAACTTGCCACCACAGTGCAGCCTCACGGGTACTACGTGATGCAGGCAAAGACACAGTCTGGCACCTCCTGTTGCTTGCTTTCTTCCACACACCAGCACAAGGAATCATCTCGCCATTGTCCGTTCATTTCTTCCTCCACCTGCTTATCTGTGGCTTTTCCCTTTCTCATTCATGTTCAGCAGGTGCCTTCAATTCCCAAACATGTTCCCAGATCTTTTCCAACATCAGCTGTGTAGCTAAAAAGGGATTTTCTGAATGTGATTGATCAGGTTGTCACAAACCTGGCTGGAAGCCATTTGTTGGACACTAATCAGATTGCTGCCGCAGAATCCAGCTGCTGAGTTTCCAATGTGCTTTCAGGCTTTGGAGCGTAAAGAGAGACAAAAGCTCTACACCTGACTGGGCATCTCCAGGGATGTTTGAGAGGCACAGAGCCTCTATCGACCATCTCTTCCTGAGAGCTTGACCTCCTGCTGCAGTTGCCTTTCCCTACAGGCTCATACAACTTCCCTCAGGTAGCTGAAGTGCAGCCTTTCACAGAATCCTATCATGAGGCATGAGCCTTCTGGCTTACAGTTTAATTCTCGGGGCACTGCTAGATGGAACACATGTGGGGTAAAGATGAACTTTGCACATAATGTCTGAAGCCAGCATCTCTCAGAAAATACAGATCATGAGAAAACAACAACGTCCCCACCCCCTCTCTCTCCCTTTGACTCAGTGGGAGATCTCCTGCCTTCCAATTGCCAGCTTATAATTTGTCTTTTCTGCATGTGGTTATTACCTTCACTAAATTAGGCTTTTTTTCTTGCTTTCAAAAAACACTCAGTCCTCTCTCTGCCACCCATTCTCTCCCATCTCCTGATGAAATTGCTTCATTTGTTCCTTGCCCAACTCTTTCTTTAATCCTTTCCATCCTCACCTGGCTTTCCCTGTCTTTTTGTAATGTGCACAGGGCTCAGCAGTCCCATCACCTTTGTGTTCAGTTATCACCCACCAGATTCAAGAACCAGCTACTCTTAATGATATCTGAGGGACTTTTTCCCTGTGTGGGTGACAGAACACTGGAACAGGATGCCCAGGGGGGTTGTGGAGTCTCCCTCTCTGGAGATATTCAAAACCCATCTGTGTGTGATCTGGTATAGGAGATCCTGCTCTGCAGTGTGGTAGGACTGGATGAGCTTGTGAGGTCACTTCCAGCCCCTCACATTCTGTGACTGTGACTCTGACTTTTCTGCCTAACAGTGAGCAGGCATCCACACTGAAGCTACTCTCATAGTTACAGTCAGGTAACAACACTGTGACACCAAGGAGAGTGTGCAACTCGTGCAGAGGTCCCACATCAACGTGAGGCTCAGGACCAGCTGTTCAGAAGCTGGGACCCAGGGAAGAGGCCTGTGCTGTTATAGTAGTGCTGCAGGCTCAATAAGTACAGTGACTCTGAAAGACATAGAGATTTATCTCTACAAGACATTGGGTCCCTCAACTGCTCATCTGGCAGGTGTTCAGAGCTGCTGGCTCCGAAGGACACCCACCCCCCTGGATCTTGTCCACCCATTCAAGCTCCCATCACAGGACCTGAAAGCAAAAAATAAAGATCCGAGTGCAGGTTATTTTCTGTCTGCTCCATGAGTCATGGAGCCAGTACACAGCATAACCCACATGTTTTCACAAAGGGAAGTAGGCGGAAGCATCACGTTATCCGTGGCTGCAGCTCAGCAGATGCTCCACTTGCACACTGCAGCTGATGGCCTCTGCTGTGGTACGCTTTAGAGGGTAGAGGATAGAGTGCTTTGGTTTCCTCAGGGACATGGAGGCAAGGGAAGTTTTCCCACTGATGGGAGGTGAATACAGCTTGGTCTATGAGACAGTCTTCCTATGCTGGTGTGCCCACACGCAGACCAATGCACAGATCACCCTTGGAGTGAGGATGACTTGTTGGGCTCTTAGTGTAAATGACCCCTGGCTAACAAGAGAGACAAAGTAATTTACAGCTCTTCCTGCGTTTCTGAACAGTCTTTAGTGGGTTGAATTGTTCATAAATCTAGTGCTGTTCTTTGGACACAGGTGTGAATCCAAGGACTCTCTGACTCTTAAAATGATGAAGTTTGGCAGGCACAAAACAATTTTTTTAAATCAAGGATTCGCTCTTCTCTCATTTAAATGCTGCAGGAAGTGGTGACACACAGGAAGTCAGGTCTGATTCTGGTAAACTGGGCTGCAATAACTTGCCATTTTCGGAGCAGGATGAAACACATGGTAATTATACTGCAAGAAGCTTTACGAGGATGGAACTGTTTAAAAGCTGATTAGGAAAAAGAAGGACTTGGCATCCAATCTGGAAGGGTAGTAGAGGGAGGGATGGCTGCATGGCAGGACTCCTGTTGATGTATGAATGTCTGCACCATGGTGGCATTGTTATCCCCTTCTTGTCCTGACAATATACAGTCAATGGCACTTCAGGAGGTGGGTGGGGGACATCTGGTTAATGAGGAACAGATGGACATCATCGGATGTGCTATACCTGCTCTTTTCTTTACTGCTCCCTCCCTCGCTCTCTGATTTCTCTCCTCTCCTCTGCAGCTGAGCGCTTCCTTCTCCTTCTTTTTAAACAGGAGAGAATGTTTGTGTGCTCTCAAGAAAAAGCAACTCATAGCTCTGATCAGAGCCAAGTTCAATACCGGCAAGTGCAGTTAGAAAATGTCTCAGCTGCAGCATGTGCCTTTCTTGGGTGTCCCCACACGCTGTGCTGTTCCCCACCTACTGTATTCCCTTCCCGCTCCAGTTTCTGGACCCACTGTGACAGTGGGCAATAGAGGCCACATGCTCATGTGCCATTTCTTTGATATGACCTATTTAATGATTTGAGAAGAACTTTCTTGAGGCTCACTCTCTGGGACTTGGCAGTTTACCCCACTGTGAAAAGGTGTTTGTTTATCCATCCTGGGTCTCCTCTTCTTAGCTTGTGGGGGGGACTTTTAGAAGTGATGCAGTGATTAGAGTTGGCAACCTGAATTTCCCTTCCATTCTTCTGGTTGTCTCACAGCACAGAGGTAGGATTTGTGTCTGTGCTCACATTTTCTCCACCAGTTAACAGATGCCAGCAAAGTGGGTTTGTTGGTCTGAAAAGTCTGAAAAGCTGAGTACAAACCAGATCCTGAGAGAAATACAAACTCCCGAAGGCTTGTGCATCTCACAGCCCAGAAGAGTCAGCAGAGAGCTCCTAGATGTGCTTCTACAAAGGAAAGCTTCCTAAATCCCTGTGTTTCAACCAACACTGACAAAATAGCAAAATAATTCCTATCAAGTTCCAATTGGCTTTCATTAATGCTGGTGGCTTTCACTGAGATTTTCTCCCTGAGAGTTATGACAGAAAAGTCAGTCCCTAAACCCCCTCTCACTCCTTCTTATGACAATTTTGCTTCACTATAGTTATGTCTGCTCACAGTTACTGATCCCTCAGTTTAATTTACATGATGTGCTTATATAACATCAGGACAAGATCTTCCACATTCTACCTTCCTCTAACTCACCACATACTCTAGTGTAGGTGAGCAAAGTCCCCTGAACCAGTCCTTTTCAAGGGCAGCAAGCAGAGGCATAGTCAGCAGTCCAGCCATGCTACCTTCTTCTGTCTCTCTACTCTAAGAGCTGTTGCAGTGTGCAAAAATGAGATTAATTTTCTGTGTAGGTCTCTTTTGGATAGGAGGCCTCTGTGTCCCTTCTGTCATTTTCAACTCCAGCTGCACTTGAGAGATGCTAGTTTCTACAGAGAGAGCACAAACATAGCATGAATGAGGAAGGAAACCTTTAAAAGAGGATAATTTTGGTTGGGTGAGGTAAGAACCAATTCATTTGAGTTTATCACTTCAGTGAGGAAAGTGGGCTGAGTCCTCTTGGTATTCTCACCACGGCACATAAATGCTGAGTTAGCATCCAGATCCATCCTCTGCCAGGATCTTAACTTTATGGGCAACTGGGAAGTATTATTCAATATACATGCCAGCCAAAGCTTCATGACTATATTTGACTGTCCTTGGCTTTCCTTCCAAGATCTTTTCCATACTCCCTCTCTTTCTGCCTTTTCCCAAATGAGCCTTTGTCCTCCCCTACATCCATGGGGAGTTAACAAGCAGATTCTAATGCAATGAGTTAGCAAAACCTCGGCAGCCTTGCAGAGCCAAATAGCTACTGACAGGATGGGGCAGAGAAAGGAAATGCCTGTTCATCCCTCTTCTTTCACCATTTGTAAGGAATTGAAGCATGCCTGCCTTAGCTTTATTCTATGACTCCCCAGAGAAGTGAAGATCCTGACCCCCGTCAGAGTAACCTTAGAAGCCCAGAGCAGCAAGACTGTCATAAAATCACACAATCAACCAGGTTGGAAGAGACCTCCAAGATCATCCAGTCTAACCTATCACTCAGCCCTATCCAATCAACTAGACCATGGCACTAAGTGTCTCTTCCAGTCTTTTCTTGAGCACCTCCAGGGATGGTGACTCCACCACCTCCCTGGGCAGCCCATTCCAATGACAAATCACTCTCTCTGGCAAGAACTTCCTCCTAACATCCAGCCTATGCCTCTTTATATTAGTCCTCTCCTACAAGCTACTGAGCATGCAATAGAGTCTAGAACTGGTGTATGTTTCACTGAGTTCACAGGGACATCCCAGTCTAAGGTTCCCATCTAGAAGTCCTGGGGGAGAGAATTCACTCAGCCATCCCTGTCAGCTCACCTCCAAACTTCACCATGCACATACAAACAAGTCTGTCAGGCCACTTTCCATCTGCTTGGATGGCTGTACACTTCTTGATTCATCTTAGATTCTTTCCTCAAACACATCTCATATCTCTGCTTGGACACATTCCACAGTGACAACTCTTTATGAAGCCCCCTACTCCATAAAGGCAGTATCGGCTCAAGGTCACTGATCATTCAGCACTCCTGCTGCAATGGAGTTGAGGTGGCCTGGGAGTTTCTCACCAGGGTTACCTCTCTGACAACTCCCTCCCCTTCAACCCCAGGATGCAAGTCTTGGCAATAAGGCCATCTTCAGTGTTCCACCTTTAAATAGCCCTCCATCTGCTGAAGAGTGAAAATTGGTGTCAGTGCACCTGAACCTGTTCCCTTGCAGGGAGATTTTCTATGCACTGCCCCAGATTTGTCAAGTCCATTATGAAGAATCCTGTTGTGCAGAATCTCCACTCGAGACACACTGCTTTGTAAGATAAATGCAGGTTGAAAGCATGCAGCTGCATTCCTAGAGAAAAGGGCTACAATTCCCCAGAGACCCTCGAAGGTCTAAGGTAACCGTAGTCACGACCTCATTGCCTGCACCAGTCTCAGCGCAGTAGTGGAATGAACTTGTACAAGCCCCACTGGAGAAGGGACAAAACTAATAATCCTGATCTCCTCTACTACAGCAAGTGCATGCCAGAAATGACCTGTGTGTGCCTCCAAGGAAACATTACGCTGAGGACTGCAGGGGAAGGGAGCTGGGGTTTACTGGTGGCTGTAAGAGTCAGTGGATTTTGGACTCTCGGTGCAATTTCTCGTGCAGTGCAAGATGGTATTTTACTTCCCACCAGAACGCAGCAACAGTGAAGTGCTTCACTTTGGGGCTGTTGAGACTCCTTCACTGGGATTCCAGGAGTCCAGTTTTCTTGCTCTGCACACAGCACTCCTCAAATTTGGTGGGACTCGTGGTCACCCCCCGAAGAACAAAATACTCCTGGCCTGAGTTAGAAAGCAGATTCAGGGTTTTTTTTTCCTCTGGTTTGTTTTCACTGGGAAGTTGGAAACAATGATGCACCAGAAATCTTGAGGGAAGCCTAGGTTTCCACCCCAAAACGTTCTCAGGCACTTACCAATTATGAAGAACATCACGGCAAGCCAGTGGAGTGGGTCTGATGGAGCACTCATACTTTTGCTATGTTTAGACTAGCATGGAAATGTCTTTTACTTTAATATATGACGCACTGGCAGGAGTCTGTCAGTATGTTTTCAGTCTGAGAAAGTCTGTTTCCCCTTGTACACGTTTTTCAATCTGATTTCTTTTCTCCTTATGAATTCTAATTACAACTCAAGCTTCAGCAACTGGATCCTGTGGTAGGATTAAATTTTGCAGTTGCTCCATAGGCGTTTTTAGCCTAGTCATTACAAATCTGCATATGTATTTTAGCACTGGCTTGGCAGGCTCTGCAGTGACATAGCGCTGACTTACACCTCCAGTTGTGCTTGTTTCTATAGATCCTTCAATCACAGGGCAGGGAGTGTTGGTAAAAGAAAGGTCATCCAGACAGTTGTGCTAAGTTAAGTTTGAATCACAGGATAACTGAACCATTCAGGTGGGAAGAGATCTCACAAAAGTCTCTCAGCCAAGCTACTGCTCAAAGCAGGGTCAGCTGTGAGGCCAGGCCAGTTTATGCAGGGCTTTATCCATGTGGGGCCATGTTTGATATCACATCCCAACAGAACTTTAAAGGACTGTGGTATATCACTGAAGAACAGCCATGTCAAAATTTCCAGAGGCATATGACTTTCTAAAAATTAACTCTTTGGTCTTAGTCATTTGTGCATCACACCTTTGAAACTTAGCTCCTCAGTCTGGCAGTCCTCACTGGGTGCTGAGCAAGACCTGAAAATAGCCCATCTTAGACCTCAAATCAATAGAAGCTGCAAGCCTTGCTTGGGCCATATCCTTCTCCTAAAGCCAAAGGAAGCACCTTGTGACTTTTCTAGGTGGTGCATACAAGCAGAGAGAAAGCAATGCTTCATCTACCTTAGCACAAGAGTTAGAGAGTAGGCAGAGAGTAAGAGATGTACAAACCCCTCTTCTGGAGCATCCTGCTCCTGGAGAGCTTACTGTGTGCACATTGGAAGTTGGAACCCAAAGGAACCTCTCTAATGTTTCTCTGCACTGCTATGTGAAATTTCACACACTTGATTCTAGTCCCTGCAGTCAGATTCCCTTCTGTCCTAGCGATGAGTGGAGTCCTCTTTGTGAGTCCCTTCTTACAGGCTTCTGCACATGTAACTGAAATGTAAGCCTTTCTGTTGAGAGAGCTAGACAGAAGGCATCATCACCCTGTCGTTACCCAGCCTGCCCATCCTCAGAGTCCTGGGAGCAGGGTGGGTGTTTGAATCCAGTGACATTGTCTCTAGTCAGCGTGGATGCTACTGGATTTGAATTCCTGCACTGGAATATGCCTGTGATAATGTCCTGTCAGGAGGGACAAGGTCAAAAATAGGCCTCTGAAATCCCATTTACTCAGCTTCTCTTTCAGGGAGCTCAGGGAGTATATTACTCTCATCATGCAGTACAAAGCATCAGGGAAGTTTTAAGAGCAACACTGACCAATTCAGCTGTGGCAGAAAAAAAACCTACTTTTTTGTTTTTCCTGAACATGACAAGGGATCATAGGCTCCATATGCTGGGGATCTGCTGCTGCAGGTCTCAGAGCTGCAAAACTGTGTCACCCAGGGCTGCTCAATAGTTCAATGGTCTATTGGACAAATGAGGGGATGAGAAACACAGTAAAAGGCAATCTGAGACCACGTGAACGTCTGTCAGCTAATGCCACAGTTCTGGAAAACCCTGGTTTGTAATTAGGAACAGTAAGTATTTCATACAGCAGTATCTCCTGCTGTGATATGTGTTAGACAAACACACATACAAGGCTTTAGGCTGGCCCACTGGATCTAGTCTAGTCCAGGCAGCCAAACCTACAGTCAAAGGAGCCTTCCCAAACTCTGGGCTTCTTCTAGAAGAGGCTGCACTTCTGAGTGGTTCTAGGCTCTGATGCTCAAGAGACACCAGACAGAGGGCTGCAAACAGCTTTGTGCAGACCACTGGTGATGGCTTGGGCCTCTTGTATGATCAGAAGCTTCTCACTTTGCCATAGCAGTGGATACACTGGTGACAAACATCTCCTCTCTACAGTTATCTCCAGTAATTCCTTGCATGCACACAAATGGGTCCCTGTGAAACCCATTTTCCTGAAGCTGATTGCCCAGGCCAGCAAGGAAAGGGGGCTGTGTTAGAGAGGTGTTGTACTCCAACCCTAATGCTGTGCAGTCACAGAAGCCCATTCAAATGGCTTCACCAACAGCCCCAGTATTGCTAGCTCACATTCACTGGTGCACCCTGTGGCACAGAGTCTCACTGTGCCACATATGGTAGATGAGCACTCCCAACCCCAACTTGTGGGGTTGGAAATGTGTGTGATTCCCAGGGCTGCTGATGGGATTTATAGCTGGCTTATAATCTATACGTTAGGCATGTAATGGTGTACAGTAGCATGATTGATCCAGAGAGAGATGTGGTGGCCCTGTCATCTCTGTCATCTCTCTTTTGAGCAGTTCATCAGATGTTTGCATTATAAGTTTCCAATACCAGCTTTGTTTACTCACAGCCATTACTTTGTGCTGCAGCCATTTCACTGCACACTCTGTCTGGCATTTCATTTCAGGACTTCTCCAGTCAGAAGCAAAGGCTTCTCGTTCAGCAAGCTACAAGAGCAGTTTCACTGGCCCAGATGGAGAAGATGGAAGTTTTTAACTAATAAAAATGCCAGCAAATCGTACAGATTTGGCTGCATTCACAGCTTGAGCTGAGTGATTGGAGGCAGCGTGAGCTGCTGTAATGTGTCATTTTCCCTGTCCTGCCAGCACACAATTCACACAACTTAAACTATCTTAACTATTTCAGGACTCCCCTGCACTTGTCCCTTGCTGCCCAATAAACAGGATAGTGATGTGGTGCTCCTTATAGCACCTACAACACTACCTTGCACTACAACGGTAGCGGTCCTGGAAGCAGCCAAGAAAAGAAACATAGCTGGACAGAGCAGTAATTGAGAAAGCTGATACATTTCCACCAGGAGAAGGTAGCAATTCATACCCTCTGCCTATCATCATGCTGAAATATTGACTCTCCAGTCACATTCTCTTTGTTAAATGGATTATTTCACCAAGGAAGGGCTGCGTGGTTGCAGTCAAACCGCGACTGAGCGTCCTGCCGCATTTGGAGTGAAAAGTGTATGTGACCTGAATTTGAGACTGACCTCTAAGATTGCCCTTTTAATGAAAACTCAGCATGCTACATCTCCCACTGTTGGTTAGCTCCAACCATTTGAAGGGACAAGTTATGCTCCAGTGGGTCTGATGTCAGGATGGTGCATCTTGCTTTGCAAAAACTCAGCGGTGGTTATCTGCTAGGCAAGCGGATAGGTTGTAGTAAATATCACATAAATATATTTGTGTCTGATCACTCAGTTTACATTAAACAAATTTGCTTCAATTGTCTTCCCACTCCGTTTGTCTTCCTTCTGTAAATATGTTCCAGCAGCATATTTACTGGCAAGGAATTTCACTCAAACAGAAACATTGAAGTGAATGTGTTTGTAAAAAAGCAAATGCCAAATCTATAACCAAAAAGCATTCACTCTGATGAGATGCTACCAATAATGGGTTAAAGCCACTACCAAAAGGCACCAAATTTTTCTGTGTGAGGAAAACACACCAATCATTCTTTTTTATAAGGGGCAATGGAAAATGAAACATTTCCCACTTCCAATTGATGACAATAAGAGTAACTTAGTAGATGTGTCCAGTCAGAAAAGAACTGAACTTTACATCTCATACCCTTAAAGAAACACTGGCAGAAATGGGTTAGCAAGCAAATCAGAGGCTGAATTGCACTTGCATTGTGAAAACATGTCAATCAACAAACAAATTAAGGGAAATTATTAGTATTCTCCCCCTTGAATTGTTTGAAAACAGATGGGAGTGAGGGTTAATAGCTTTGAGGGAGTGAGTACCTCCCAGACTCTTCAAAGGAGAGTAGAGCTGTGTCTTGATCATGCATGGAGCTGTACTCTTACACCGGTTTTTGGTCCCATCTCTTTGTACCATGTGCTAGAAGAAGGCAGGCTGGCTTGGGTGCAGAGAGGAAAAACACAAGATGTGATTTAAAAAAACCCAAACAATTGATGACAGATCTGGCATGAACTAAAATCAGCACAAAGGGGAAAGAGAGGAAGAGCCCAAAGAGCAGAGCAAAGAACACATTAGTCAGGGCAAAGGAAGCAGTATCAGGACAAGGTATCAACAGCTGGAGCTGTGGGAGCACTGTGGGTGCTAACAGAGAAATGCAAGTGATGGCCTAGACTGCAGCAAATCAGCTTGGGGGTTGAGGGGGAAAGTTGCAAATATGCTTTGAACTGAACAGAGAACCAAGAATTTGAGATGAAAAGGCAAAGAGATAATTCTCTGTTTAGTTGTATATATAAACCTGGAAAAGCTCCAACTGAGAACACATCAAAGGTCAGACCACGCCATAGATACGGCGAGTGGTGGATGTGCTGCTGTGCCAGACCTCTGCAGAGAGAGTGAGACAAAAGTTCACAGGAATGACCAAATTGTGACTAGCATCTACTGAAGGGGAAGAAGTATTTTAGATTACGAGGAACTGTTCTACCTGTGAAGAAATTAACTGAGAAAAGCTGCTGCTGATCCAGAAGCTTTCTCAGGCAAGAGAGGCTGCAGGTAAGCAGGGAAGAGCCAGGGCAGGTATAAAAGCTATGTGTATTCGAGGACTACTGACATTAAAGCGTCTGGTGGAGCTCTGAAGAACGTTTTAGTGAAAGACGTTTTTTGGTCTGTGAAAGTCGGCTTGTTGAAGCTGACACTCTGCAGGAGCCTGCTTTCTAGTCTCAGCAGAAAAGGTTGCTTAGATCTGAGATGGGATCACTAGTCAGAAGAAGAGAAAGAGAAGAGGCAATCAGAAGAGCCAAACGGTTAATTAACTTATCTAGAACACAGAAAATCCAGGGTGAAGCCTCTGCTAGGTGAGAAGAAGAATTTTGAACCAGTTTTCACCACTTCAATATTAAGCTTAGCTGCTAGACCACTTCTAGGGCAGGATTGTTTTCTCCTTTCCCCACAGGGAAAAAAAATAAGGAGATGTGGATATGTCACAGTATGAGTTGAAGTTCTATTCTGAAACTTCTGATGTACCCTGGTGGTTTGCACCGTCACATCTCTCCACCACTTAAGGCAGAAAGAAGACCCCAAAGCAACAGTATCCTCATGAATGAAGGTCTCTAACTCTGATGACAGAAGCAGGTGAGCTCTGTGTGCTCTTGATCAGATGGTATACAACTACATTCCCGTAGGTACTCACTTCTCAGCGCCTCGTCTGAGATACTTTGCACCTACCGTTCTATTCTGTATTGTTCAAAGGTGCTGAAGACCTACTGCTCCCTTTCAAGTCCTACGGCAAAGCAATTAGGTTAAGTTATTTCAGACTGGGTTCCCAGAAATGCAGATGCATAAAATGAATGAACACATGAAAATGTTGGCCCTAACATCTCTGTGACTCAGCTTTTCCATCTCTACAATGGAGAAAACGATGCTTCCTGATTTTGCAAAATGCTGTGAGCTCTACAGATGAAAAGCACTATGAGCCTGAAGTATGATTATGATTTTTATTAGGAAAAGGATCATTTATCCCCGGAGAAGGGATCCCAGCACAGAAGAAGCATCCCTGTCCGAAGAACTGCTTGAAAGTTGAGCAGTTGCTAAGAAACCAGAGTACCTTCATCGCAGTGAATACCCCGAGACAGATGGAGTGGGCAACCATTTCACAGGGCTGCCACGAGGCAAAAAAGAAATGGGACCAGGCATCATTAGCAGAAAGGAGATCATTAGATTCCTGTGCTATGGTCTGCATGAACCTACAGTGAAAATGGACGAGGACAGTCATGTAGGAGAGATAAGAGGGAGTGACTCTCTTAAGTGCTCTATGAAGAATAAGGAGGCTCTGGGTGCTTGTTAAATGGAACAGCAGTGTCGATGGAGGAGCCTGAGGACACAGCAGATAATGGCTTATTTTCAAAGAGCTGAACAGAGTACCAGAAGCTAAGGAATTACTGGGAATGGGAGTAAAGTAAAAAGCTGGAGTAAGGAGATAGGCCTAAATGATGAGAGGTACCAGGGTCAAGAGAAGTAGTTGTTTTCTTGAGTGACTGATTTATGTCAAATGTTTCCAGAGCTGCAAAGAGAGTAGGAGGAGAAGCAGGAGAAGGGCTTGGGAGAGGGGAGTGTTCAGTCTAAGTGAGATAAATCAGCACAGTTTGTGGTGGAAAGATGAAAAAAGTGTATTGTACTTGTCTGGAAAAGGGCTAGGTGAGAACACCATGGGTGTGCTGGGAAGAATACCAGTGTCAGAGAAACTGGGAGGAAGGGCCCAAAGCAGCTTGAGAAATTAAGAAGGAATGACCATATGTAGTAAACTGCCCTAAGGCTCCTGCTGGATGTGATGGAAGGGTTCACCCTGTTGTTTCTGAAAGTACAACCCAAATGACTGAAAATCAGAGACTGGACAAATTGTATTGCAGAAAATCTTGAAGTGATGGATCTTGTTTGGTTTTGGTTTTTAATGCAGATGGTGTTGGACAGAAATGGAGATTAACACAGCACTGCAGGTATTTCCATAATGGACTGAGAGAGGAAAGGAGGGAGCCAATCAAACTGCAGATGAGTGCTAAAAACCATGTGGGGATAATGCTTGAAGGGAATCTTGAGATGAAGAGATTGGCAGCACTGGGTAGGGAGGGAAAAGTTGGGCTCTTTAGAACAGTCACAGAGATCAGAAGGCTGAAGGTGAGAAACTGCATGTCACTTTTGGGCCCCTCACTACTAGAAAAACATCGTGGTGTTGCAAGATGTCCAATGAAGCTGATGAAAGGTCTAGAGCACAAATCTTGTGAGGAGCAGTTGAGGCAACTGGGGACATTAAGTCTGCAGAAAAAGAGCCTCTAGTGAGACCTTACCACGCTCAACCACTGCCTGAAATAAGGTCGCAGAAAGGTGGATGTTGACCTCCTCTATCAAATAACAAGTGACAAGACAAGAAGAAATGGCCCCAGGTTACACTGGGGCAGGCTTAGATTGGTTATTAAGAGAAAATTATTCACTGGAAGGGTTCTCAAGCATTGGAACAGGCTGCTCAGGGAAGTGATTGAGTCACCATCCCTGAAGGTTTTTAAAAGATGGGTAGATGTGGTGCTCAGGGGCATGGTTTAATAGTGGACTTGGCAGTGTTAGGTTAATAGTTGGACTCAATAATCTTAAAGGTCTTTTCCAATTTTGTGCTAGTCTGAATCTCAATGATTCTATGATTCTAATAGTTGGGAAAGAAGGAGAAGAAAGAGGAAGGGGCAGCCTGAAGAAAGAGTTGCCACAGTTGGAGCAGTAAAGCGAGGACAGTAAGAAGTCTGACAGATCATAGAAGGTAAGAACATAGAAGAAATTCATATGTAGAAAATTGCCTCAGGAGTGAAAGGAGACATCAGCAGTTAAAAGCAAAAAAGATCCACTCAGAGTTTCAGAGATGGGTCTTCTTCCAGAAGGGAATCACAGGAATAGGAATGTTTCTGAGTCTTGCCCATGCTGGAATTTCTATCCTTGGGAGAACATGATCTAGGGAAAGGTGTAATAAAAACCAGAGACAGCAGTATTATCAAAGAAAGACAGAATAGTATGGGTTGGAAATGACCTTAAAGACCACCTATTTCCAACTGCCTTGCCATTGGCAGAAATATTGTCCACTAGATCAGGTTGCTGAAAGGTTGATCTCCTTGAGGATGTGCAGGGTGTGGGAATGCTCTACTGCTGGGATTATCTACTTGGTCACCTTTTGGGGAGATCCTGAGATGGGAGGCAGTCCCACTGCTTTCCCCTTTGTAAAAGTGCTTCTTCGTTCTACAACCTATGGGCCAGGAAGGGAGATCCACAGCCCCCCAGTGCTGTGATAGCACCCATCCCACTGCTCACAAACAGCTGCCTCCCTGCAACTGCTTCCCCTTACAAATCAGCACTCCTGACGCGTGGCTGATTGATCAGGCAAGAGCAATACCGAGACAGTGCTCTACCGAGATATTTAGTCCAGATCACAAGAGCACAAACCCGCCCAACTCTCAGAGCCAGAGAGGCTCAGCAGGACTATAGGGGAGGCTTAATGCTCGCACCAAAGCACCCAGTGTGCAGCTGCTACATTATCTTTTCCTTACCTGCTGTTCCACTTGTGTCACTCTCTCTTCTCGAATCCCTGTGCTGACTTCCAGTCTCCTTCTACATCAAAGTTCAGCTCCTCATTTCATCTTCAAGGCCTCACGTGGCTCTGTTGGAGCTTGCTCCCTCCTTCCTCTCCCACCCTATTCGGTGTTCACACAGCGCATCTGCCTCTCCCTAGCCCCCCTCTATCTCCGTGCAGCAATGACTCTGCTCCTTCTCTCCTTCTGCTCTCTCCCTGCCTTTCACGGAACAACCTTGTTCACCTCCCTCACACCTGCCCTCAGGACTCATTTACTGCAGCTAGTCTTCCCGTGTTAATGACTTCCACTTCTCCTGTGCCCTTGGCAAGCTTTGCCCCTTCTGACTATTAACTTTGTTTACTGCATTACATCTTTAAAATAAGGAATGATTCAGAGATATTCAGCCAAAGCCAAGAGCAAACATGACATGAACATGCCATAGCTCAGCTTGTGACCTTTCTCAAGCACTCTCTTCCCTCATTCCAGCCTGCACGTCTCAGACCTAATCTTGTCCCTACTGTTTTCCCACTGACCTCACCAGAAGCAGGATCCAAGCCTCATAGTTGCTGTCTAACAGCTGCCAAGAGCCTCTTCTGAAGAGCTGAGCATCCTCAGTTGCTAATGCCCCAGAGGCTGGGGTCTTTGTAGTGCAAAATCCTGGGGGCACTCTTCTGCCTTTTTAGCTGCCAGTAAAACTCCATGTGCATGTGATGGTGTGTGGAAATACATAAGAACACTGAATGCCACGAGCAGACAGCATTAGCAGGGAAAGGCTTTCTGCTCCCACTCACCCTTTGTCTATCTGTTTCTTCCCCGTCGTCAAAATTTAGCATCCTCCACTGAGAGACTCAGCTTTGCTCTGCTGCTTGGAAGGCATCCAGTCTCAGCTCACTCGCTTTCCCTGCCAGTCTCCACAGGTATTCTGTACACAGGGCTTCCAGCTAGTCAAGAAATGCTCTCTCTTCTCCCCCCCGCAGGGGAATCTCCGAGTGTGGGGTTGTTACAGGATCCCGGTGGTTAGGCAAAGACATTCATTCTCGTGCTGATGTGTTAACCGCCTCTGCTCCACAGCACACTCCCAAGTGTACTACAGGAAAAGTGGAGATCCTCAGCAGGAACAGAGGGCAGACCTGAAGAGGCATTTACACAATGCATTTGTTATAGAAGCACAGAATTGTTTTGGTTGGAAAAGACCTCTAAGATCATCAACTCCAACCACCAACCTGGTTTGAGTCTAGCTTGGCTGAGACTCATTTTGGTGTTCACTAGAAGTGTGACTCCAGGAGAGACAGTCAGAGCAGGTGAGAGACCTGTGGTTTTTTATCCTGAAGAAAAGAAGGCTGAGGGGAGACCTTATCACTCTCTACAACTACCTGAAAGGAGGTTGTAGAGAGGTGGGTGCAGGTCTCTTCTCACAACTGATAGGACAAGAGGAAATAATATCAAGGTACATGAAGGGAGGTTTTGATTAGACATCAGGAAACATTTCTGTACTGAAAGGATTATCAAAGACTGGAATAAGTTGCCCAGGGAATGGTTGAATTGCCCTCCTTGGATACGTTTAAAAGCCATCTAGATATGGAGCTCAAGGACGTGGTGCAGTAGTGACCCTGGTAGAACTAGATAGTGGTTGGACTTGATAACCTTAAAGGTCTTTTCCAACCATAGCGATTCTGTGCCGTTCTGTGATTCTGTGACCAGAGACCAACATGAAGTCAGGTAGATGCAGAGACTGGGCTGGAAAAACACATGGCAAAACTATTTTCCTGTCTCTTAAAACTCCAGAATCGTAAAGCTTCATCTTCTCCATCATAATGGCACAGAGACAGGTTTTAAAAGGTTTTTTTTTCTAGACCAACCCCATGAGTTAGATGCACTGAAATTGTCAGTAAGCCAATAGTTCGGGTATCACTTCATCCACCAGGAGCTCGAGTGATCAGCTCAAAGTCTCTGTATGCCTCTGGGAAATTTGCATTGAAAAACTCTGACCAGCTTCAAGAAAGACTTTCAGCAGTGGCTGTAGCATGGGCTAAAAAAGGGCTTTACTGGTGGAGAGACAAGCACAGCGAGACAAACGCTGCCGTCCTTTGATCTTGGCAAACCTCCTGACTGGCAACTGCAGTTCGAAGGTAAGATAATGAGGTTAAGATCTAAGGTGCAGCACAACAGTTGTTGTTGCTTCACAGACTGCAGTAGCTGGAGCAGTAAATTAGAAACTAAGGAAGGGAACTTCAGATCAGTTATTGCAGTGGAGAACTGCTAATTTTTTCCAAGGAAACACGGGGGGGTTGGCACACTTTAGGAGATAAGTTTTTGTTTTACAGAACTGAGGTCAGGGAAATTTCAGTTCTGAGACCTACATTATGCCACATGTAGGGCAGGTGGGGAGATAGGGTTTGGTGTAACAAGCTCTGATAAGCATCTCTCCACGTAATACAATCCTGGCCACAGAAGGTGGCTTGGTACCTGGCTTGGACATGATTCAAACCTCTGAAACGGCCTTTCAGGTTTCTAACTGAGTGTAACTGGATCAGATCACATTAGAAAAAATATTCCCCAGTCTAGTGTTGTGAGTAAATTTTATCCCATTATGAATAGCCTCCTCCCCAGGACGCAAGAGTAATGTTATGTGTGGAGCAGCTGAAAACGCTTCAGAGATTAGCCCTAGCACATAGCTCACACCTACAGACGCTTCTGTAATAAATTAGTGTGCTCAGTGGATGAAAAAATATTGGTGCAGCAGCACGGCTTGCAGTCAAGCTTCAAAGGGGTTATTATGACTGAGCAGCAGTACCTGCTCCCCCATATGCCTTCTCTGGCTATGCTGCAGATAGATTCACGCTCCTTCAACCCCCCCCTTACCAAATCATTCTTCCCTCGCTGACCTCCGCTTACCTTTCTTGCAGGCATTGTCTATAACCGAGGCAGACTTCTCCCTCCACAGTTTTCTTTTGAAAAGCCAGGACACATACACGTGCATACGCAACCAGAAATGCCTCATGATCCTCTGCTGCTAAAAACCTCCCTCTTCCAAACACCCTGCTGGCACTGTTTGCTTGTTAAATAAGCCCAGTGCTGTGCTTAAGTCTAACTTTTGTTGTAAGCACTTCAGAAGGGAGCCAAGTCACTTTGTTTCTTTGTAAATCACTGGGGTAGCTGCAACCCAGAGGAAACAACAATCATAAAATTATTAATGTTCTAATAGCAGCCTCTAAGAGCTAACTCCACTTGCAAGGCTTGGCATTTGTTTTTTGCTCAGCTGAATAAAAAGGCACCCAAAAGCAAATCTGTGCAATATCTACTTTAACACCCAATGTTTGATGTGGATTATGAGTAAAGCAGCAGCTGGAACAGCAGCAGCTCGTCTGGAGACACAGAGAGCCACAGAATAGCTGTACTAAGGCAATTTCAGCAGACTCACAATGAGCAGCTACCCTGTTCAGCCCTGTGGGATACAGGCTGTGTTTACCAACACTTTCTGAACTCCAAGGGCCCAAGCAAAAAAATAAGCACGATGTTTGTTTTGTGTGTAACAGAGTTAACTCAGTGCCCTGACTCTTTCAGCACACAGGGCATTGCTTTCCAACAGCTTCCACAGACCAGTCCAGTTGTCACTCCAGGCATTTTCCCTGCCAGCAATGGCACCAGAGCAATCACCCCAGGGAACTGACCCATACATGCAACCCACACAACTCTTCAAAATCTAGGTCCCAGAATAGCTACATTTGGATCCAGTGTTTAGGCTGACTGGGAATCAGCCAGGGACATTGCCAGGGCAAAGAGCTCCTCTTTCTAGGGCAGCTGGGTACCCCAGGGCAGCCATCCGCTCTTCCTGCCCCATCTTTCCTCCTGATTCTTCACCGCTTCAGGAGCATTTGTCAGGCTCTGGATCATTTCATGAGTGAGATCCAGGTCAGGGGTGAATTCACTGAGGGTGTACACCTCAAGAGGTTTGGCACACTCACATTCCCCTCATGCCAGGGCGTTGGCCAGAGCACAGCACTGGGTAGCCTGGGCCCAGCTGGGGAGCTGCTCTGCATTGGGCTTCTCCCCAGCAGCAGCACTGCAGGGCAAGATGTAGCAACTGCTGGAGGGAGCTGCAAAAATCATGAAGTCCTAATCTCCCCTCAGGGGTTCCATTTGCTGAGCAAGGTGGGGCATTTTGGGGCACAAAGGGCACAGGCCAGAAAGGCTCCATGGGCACACGACCCTGCACATTGCCGCTCGACCCAAAGCGCTGCAGTCAGCAGGGCTTTCTGCCAAGGAAATCCTGCACCGAGCTCCCTCCTGGCCATCTCTGGTGGGCTGCCTGAAGGGACAGCAGAAATCCCAGTGTGCTCTCTGAACAGAGTAAGAGATAACCAATATTCCCTGTCTGGGTAAAGCCGCCTCTGCTCTCCAAGGGCAAGCATGTGTGAGCTCAGTGAGCACGTAATGGCTGCCATGCTCGTCTGCGGAGCCACCGCGCTGGGGGATCTTTCTCAGTGTTGCATGAAGGGCTTTGGGATCCCTGGGGTATAAAAAGTGCTAGAGAAAACCTAGCCCTTCTCTTGTTCTATTTCCTTACCTAAAATAAACTTCATACTCATCTGCTGGACTGGAATAGCCAAAAACAGGTTGTACATCCCCAGCGGAGCTGCTCACTCCAACTCAGACAACCTCAGTTAGACCCCAAGTTCTCACCCAGAGATCATTAAAGAAAGCAAGCAGTGCCTACCTGCCCGGTCCTTCTCCCAGGGGTGAGGAGGGCAATGAGATGACAGACTCGGAAGACCACCAGAGCAGGGCTGCTGTTCCTCCATGGGAATCAAGCTGAGGAATTCCCACGCCTTGCTATTTCCCAAAATTTCTCCTGCCGGCTGTCAGTTCTGGTACAGATTTGACAATTCCTACTGCAGGCTGACAGTGTTGTGTGGGAGAACACAGGAGACTTGCTGAGGCTGCCAAATTGCTAAACAAGTGTGATGGGGGTCTTTCCCTTCCTCCATGTGCCTGAGCCTTGGAGGGGAATGAGGAGGAGAGCTTAAGTGGTGTAGAAGAGGGAGGATGGATTAAAAGCTGCCTCTGTCATTGACTTGTTCCATTCTTCGTATTATTTCCCTGGGGTTCTTGGGTATTTTTATTATTAATAACTAATAATAATTTCTATAAAGCCCTTTGCATCCTGAAGGACCCTAAAGCACACCACATACTTCATAAGCTAATTACCAGCTGCAAGTCTAATTCCTCTCTTGGTTGTGACCATATCTGCTGAAGGAGCAGCTCAGAGTCACACTAGATTTACACCAGTTTAACTGAGGACAGCTTCTCCCTATAGGTCCAGCTGGATATGTCAGAGATAAATGCAGTGTGGAGGTGGAGATGCAAGATTTGAATTGCCTTTTCTCCTCCTTTGTAATTTAAAAATGACTAAGGACATTGCATTCAAAAAGCCTTGTGAGCACAGCATCACCACTGCAAGATCCACCATTTGCACCTGGAGAATAGGCAAGCCCACGTTGCCACTGGCATAGGTGCTCAGCCCCCATCTGAACCAAAGCACTGTGAGGCTCATGGCTGTGCTCCAGGCTGCACAGACCACTTTTCACGGTGTAAGGAGGGCTGCTTTTCCTTCTTTCCTTGCCTGGCAAATCCATGCCTGTATGCAGCAACTTCCAGTCACCCTTAGAGTTGTGTTCTCACCACTGACCCTAAAGATGACCTACTGTACCAAGTCAGCTTGAGTCTGTCCTCTGATGCACACTTACAGGTCAGCAACACAGTTATGTCTAGGGAGGAAAATGTGACCCAATAGCTGAATTATAAACTTTCTGTCCCGTGGATTTCCTCTGCATAGTTTTGAGGAGAAAGTAACCCACATGAGCTCTGGGTGTTTGAGTTCAAGTTTGAGATGGTTCAGTCCTTACATCCTCATCCAGCTGGGATGTTGTTTACATGCTTTGATTTCTGAGAGTTTGATGTTGTAACCCTATATGCAAAACCTGGCCTAGATACAATGTTGTTACCATGATAGGGAAAACAAGAGAAGCGACGTCTCTTAAATACTCCATCCCATCCGCCCCTTTCTCTCCAGGCTTACATTAGCATCTCCCTTCCTCTGACATCTGGATCTGCAGTCATGGATTGGGATTGCCTGTGGTATCTGTGGAGCACCTCCTCTCCTCCCACACCTTCTGCACATCATTTCTCTCTCACTGCAGATAATTGCATCACCCTTCCTGTCACTCAGCTCACAGTTGTAGTGTCACGTTTGACTCGTTACACACACACACACACACACAAAGGTTCTTGCTATGAATGGCCAGATTTTTAGTTTTTTTAATCCTCTCTAATATCTTGGTCTCTCTTGTTTGACCTTTCTGTTTTCCTTGGATTTCCTTCCATGTTCTGATCAACTTCAATTTTTCATCTTCCACCCCAGCAGCTCCAGCAGTTCAGGTGTGCTCTTGGAATTTAAAACCCAACATCACATCTGAGGACAACTACTCACAAACACTTTTCTCAATCCTTTTTCTGGTTCCCAGCTCATTTAGTGATCAGTTCTGCTTCGTCTCAAGGCAAAGGAAATGGTTCTTTCTGACTCAGCTGATCTATCTTGAAAACCCTGCAACAGAGCTTGCATGCCAAGAAGTTCATGGGTTTCCTAGCTTGTCACTCTAGCAATTGTAGAAACAGCTGCTGGCCTCTGCTGAGGAATCAGAGATATTGTCAGTGAATCAGAATCATAGAATCAGTAGGGTTGGAAGGGACCACAAGGATCATCTAACTCCAACCCCCCTGCCATGGGCAGGGACACCTCATACTAGATCAGGCTGTCTAGATCCTTGTCCAGCCTGGCTTTAAACACCTCCAGAGATGGGGCTTCCACCACCTCTCTGGGCAATCCATTTCAGGGTCTCACTGCCCTCATCATGAAGAACTTCTTCCTAACATCCAGTCTGAATCTACCCATTTCTAGCTTTGCTCCATCCCCCCTAGTCCTATCACTACCTGGCATCCTAAAAAGTCCCTCCCCAGTTTTCTTATAGACCCCCTTAAGATACTGAAAGGTCACAATAAGGTCACCTCAGAGCCTCCTCTTCTCCAGACTGAACAGTCCCAACTCTTTCAGTCAGTCCTCATAGAAGAGCTGCTCCAGCCCTCTGATGATCCTCATGGCCCTTCTCTGGACACACTCCAGCACATCCCTATCCCTCTTGTAACAGAGGCTCCAGAACTGGATGCAGTACTCCAGGTGGGGTGTCACCAGAGCAGAGTAGAGGGAGAGGATCACTTCCCTACACCTGCTGGCCACACTCCTCCTGATGCAGCCCAGGGTCTGGTTGGCTTTCTGGGCTGCAAGTGCACACTGCTGGTTCATGTTGAGTTTCTCATCCACCAGCACTCCCAAGTCCCTCTCCTCAGGGCTGCTCTCCAGCCAGTCACTGCCCAGCCTATATTGGTGCTTGGGATTGCCTTGGCCCAGACGCAGGACCTTGCACCTGGTCTTGTTGAACTTCATGAGGTTGGCTTGTGCCCACCTCTCCAGCCTGTCCAGGTCCCTCTGGATGGGTCCCTTCCCTCCAGCTGTCAGCCGCACCTCACAGCTTAGTGTCATCGGCAAACTTGCTGAGGGTGCACTCAATGCCTCTGCCCATGTCACTGACAAAGATGTTGAACAAGACTGGTCTCAGGACTGATCCCTGAGGGACTCCACTTGTCACTGGCCTCTACTGGGACATGGAGCAATTGACAGCCACTCTTTGGGTGCCTTACACATCTAGTGCATCACACAGGAAAACACCAGTTAGGAAGAAATCAAACTACTTCACTGCCATAGATCTGACACCACAGCCTGCATTTGTTATATATGTATATAGAACACTTTTTCTTTCTTTTGTCAATTGCAGAATGCCAGCACAGCAGGGAAATGTGAGAAACACAACATTAGGAGGAGGAAAGTTATCCACAGCTTTAGATGATTTAGATGAGCCTAATATATTTTTGTGGTCAATACTGTTCTCAGAAGAAATTCAGCTCAGGTTTGACTCTGCCATAATCTAGAAGATAGAGGCAATGGTCTCTCAGAGGAGACATTTGTATGCAAAAAAGAAGGGGTGGGGGGGAGGTTTGAATGATTGCTGTTGTTGCTGTGTTGAGGTTTTTCATTCGTAACTTGGACAGATATCTAGCAGTCCCTGAGAACCACCCACCCACAATGTTCCAGCTTTGTAAAGCTCCAAAGTGCTGGGTCTATGCACCAAACGTGCTCAAGAGCCTTTGCCCAATTCTCCCAGCCAGTCCCACTCTCTGCCTGTGACAAAGCACAGGAAAACTCAAGCCCCGGTGAGGATGATTGTGAAAGTTACAACACTGGGAAAAGAGGGTGTTTAAAAATGGAAATCTTCATATAATCTTAATAATAGGTTTTGCTACCACCGCCTCTCCACCCACGTACAAGGAACAGCTCCAGCCAGCTCTGAGGCAGTGTCTATCGGCTACTTAGCAGCGCTAGGGAGAGGGGCGGGAAGGTGAGGAGGCAGCTGCCTCCAAGGGAAACTGTAGAGCGGCTCAAGGCAGAGAGCAGGCGCAGGGTCCGGCCGCAGCGCAGCGCGATCCCCATTCGCTCGCTGCAGCATCAGGCAGGCAGAGCGCTGCGGGGGGACCGTGTGGGTGATGCTGAGATGTGACGGGGTTCTTCTGCACTCCCAGAGCGCTGAGGCTCTGCGGGGGAGTAAGCCAAGCCACCTGCAGCCACGCACATACAGTTTTCTTCTGTCGTTAGCCCTCTCTGCTTCATCGGGTGATTGTCAGCAAGTGCTGCAGCGAGAGAGCAAGGAATAAGAGCTGGAAAAGGCCGAACGGGAGCCTCTTAATGGCTTGGATGAGACTTTTCTCCCCAGTGCTCGGTGGCCGTTCACTGCCTCTCTCCTTTCACCTCATCATCTCCTCAGTGCTACCCTGTGCTAGCTTCTACTTTCCCCTTCCTTGCCCATCTGTGTCTGCATTTCTTTTTCTGTTTATTTACAATCTCCTGACTCAACTCCTCTCCCCAGAACTGTTATTATCAAGCCACGTTACTGCTGCAGCTTTGGTCATTGCTAATGCACTGTGATATACCCTTCCCTTCATGTTCATCAAGGTGGCAATGGTTTGTAAGGCAGTGTTTGTACCATTTTTACTGCAGTAAACTCCCTTTATCATCTGATACTTGGCAACAGCTGTAATAAACATGATTGTGAATAATAAGGTGAGGACAGCTGGTATAATGGTTCTGCCTTGTAGGCAGGGGGGATATTCTTTCATAACTCTAAGATCAATTTCTATTTTGCATCAGTTCTTTTACAAGCTTTTTCACCACAGTATCTGAATGATTTCCAGTGGCACATTAAGTGATGGGGCTTGATATCAGTCACATGTGGCTTGTTCTTTTATCCTCTCCCCAGGGAGAGAATTATATATGCAACATACTGGTGAGGTTGCTAAGGTTTTGTTTGGGTTTTTTAATGTATGCACTGCTGCATGTTTCTCTTAGAGAAGACCACATCAAAGCAGGCACTGAATTTGCACCAATTTCTGATGGTCCTTTGCTCTCACAGGATCTCTGCTATTGTCCCAGGCTTACCCCATACACCTCATTTTCTGCCCCACTGAGCTTCATCTTGTAGGGGAAAGTTCCTCTCTCCCTAAGAAGAGCTGTGGAATCTTTGGTCTTAAAACTACCCACCTGAGTCAAAAGATACTGCCACTAGTACAGCATCCCTTGCCACTGTGAAGGGTCAGAACGACAGAGCATCACTTGCTCAGGGCCAAAAATGACCATCCCTTGTGGCACAATGGCTACGCTTGCTGGTATAACCCTACACCCTGTAACCAAGACCTTTAAATGTGTACTCAGGCATGTGAAAAGATGGCCTCATTTTTGCAGGGTGCTATCTATGGAGAGATTCCCCTAGAGGGCCAATGAGCACTTTTGAAAAGCCAGCCTTTCTTTTGGGTACACCAGCACAGGTGGGTAAAAGCAGATGCCTGCGAGCACTGTCTGTACTCCCTCCACTGTGCTCTTCATCACCTCTAAATCCCCCAAAACAATGAATGCTCTCATTCTTGGAACGGTGTAGTCAAAATGCCCCTGAAGGGCTTTTCCTGTGTTTCCCTTGGCACTTTGTGAAACCTCACTCCTTCCTCTTGAAGTCATGTCAGGTTGGGCATTAACAACTCAGTGTCACTAGTGGCATTTTTTGACAGGGATAGCAGGCCTCCTCTTCTGGTTTGGGAGCCCTTTGCCAAAACATGCAAGAAAGATATGCCAACAATTTGCCATGTAGCTGTGGAATTTGTATTCCCAGCCCAGAAGCTGGCTCTGAGCCCCACTTCACCACCTGGTACCTAACAGACTCCGCTCAGAATCAGAGGCCTGGATCAGAAATAAATGTTTGTGTTTGTGTCTGACTACCCACCCTTCATTTGTCACATTTCTTTCATGAGTAGCTATCAATCTGTAGCAAAGATTACTTCTGAGGCAGGCATCACAACTGTGAATTTGGGAGAGCTTTCACACGCGTGTAGCCCTCACATTTATCTGAGGGACGATCACACCAAAGATCAGCATGTTATGTTTGAACTGGAAGGTGGAGATAATTACCTGGCCCAAATGACCCAGTGTATGAACACAGTCATATTTTCAATATAAATCTCTTCAGGCCATGTTCCTAAGGCAAGGAAATATCCTTATTCCCATTGTGAATGAAAGCAGAGCAGGGTTAAGAGACTTTCCTAAAATAATGCAGGGAGCGTGTGGCAGAGAAGAGGTACTGGATCCTTGGCCAACACCAAGCCATCTTTCTGAGCTTTTAGAGACAACAGCTATATCCAGTCTCCTTTATTTATTCTTCTATAAGCAATCATGCCAAAACCTCTGCTAAATTGGAGAGTGAGACTGAAGGAAAGCTTTCAGTGGATTGCTTTTTTCCATAAATGGAAATATCACAAATTATTCTGGGAAAACAGGTCTTTCTGTTCTCATCCCTCTTTGTCTGCTTCTCTCCTTTTGGACGTCTTTTCCTCTGGCTCCCAGTTTTCAGATGTGCAGTCCTGACCATTTAAAAGTGTTCCTACCCTGCAGGAAGGGAGTAGCTTTTCATTCTTTGGAACTTACTATTTTGCAATGGATTGCACTCTGCGGGCAAGCAAGACTTCTGAAAGAGACAGAGCTGCACAAAGCAGCATAAAAATAAACCATATCACCAATCCCAAGCCAGGTTCTCACTGGGGGTAACTTGGTCTGACTCTCGCTGCAGCAGAGCTGATGGCTGCCAGCTGTCCTGGGTACACAGCATGTACCCAAACAATGACCCAGCCACTTTAGAGAGGGTCTCTCTGAGGGCTGACCACGCAGTTAAAGTTGATTTTTGCACATCTTAGGCAGGTCATCCCTGCTCTTAATGACCCAGGTGGGCAGCTTGTGTCCTGGTCCAGGCACTGGGGGAGTCTCTTGCACCAGTCATAGTTCCTCCAGACTGAGTTTCCCAAAGCTTAAGCAGACAACAAGCAAACAGTGGAGATCTTGAGGATTCCCAGTAATACCCAGGGGACTTGATGGCTGCTCTGTGAAGCTTGTCCTGAGACAAGTCAGAGCTCCTCCCCACCTCCTTTGCAACCTGCACATCTCAGAATAGGCTGCTTGAAGATGCCCACACCAATACAACAAGGAGATGGAGGTGGCTGCAATGAATGAGAGAGACTTAAGAAACAGGAGGAAGATCTGGTGGGTGAGCACAAGAAAGGATGAAGGGAGAATGTGAACCATGCTGGGAGAGCTGCAATGAGGAGATGGAAGCACATGGCTTAAGTTTCTCAGAGAAGCATGCAGGAGATGCCAGAGAACTCAAACTCTTCCTGTTTCAGGGCTCACAGCATGGGATAGCTCTAGTTGGGAAGAATGAGAAGGGCAAAGGGACACAAGTACAGCAAAGACATTGCTCCTACTCTCTTGAGGGGCACTCAGAGCCCTGCATGCTCTCCCAGATAACAATTTGCACAGATATTCAGGAGTATTAAGTGTAGGGTGGTGCATGTGCAGCACGGGAACAGGCTGTTGTGTCAGACCTCAGCAGCACTGCTGAGCTGCTCCACCTCCCTCCCTGTGTGTGGCCACTGTGCTTCCACCAGCACAGGTGCCAGGGAGGCTGCTGCACCATCTCAGCAGGCCACAGATGTCTTGTCAGAGATTTGCCAAGTGACCTTGGCAGAAGAGGTGACAGCATGACCTTCCCTGCACTGAATGGGTTTCTGAACCGCTACCATTTATCACTCACCTACTCCATGTATTTGCACAGCTGCTGGCACCAGTGCACCCACACCATGCCCTCTTTAGCACATGCCCATACAGCATAAGGCAGAGGAGTGCTGTCACCCCCATTTTACAGGGTGGGTCTCTAAGGCAGAGAGAAGAAGCTGTTTTAACAGCATGCCTGTGGCAGAGTGAAAACGGAATCTTGTTCTCTTCTATTCCCAGTTAGCACATTAATGACCTAAATTCTGCATCCTTTCCCCATCCATCGCCCAGAGGAGCTGGGCGGCATTGGAGGAAAGGGTGTGGTGGCACAGGCAGATAGTCAGCATCCAGAGTCGCAGCACTCTGTGCTGAGCACAAAGTAGGACTAAAGTGGAGCCTGCATGTCCTTGCCTGAGTGACTGAACCTCTGACTTGTTATCCCACACAAGTCCATGTAAAAGACACCCTGCAAAGATGCAGCACATTTCCCAAACAGCTACAGCAAGAAAGGGGCAGGGGAGAGGGAGAAGAGAGGAAGCAGGGAAGCAGGGAAAAGATGGCACAGTGAGAGACTTTCCAGATGTAGCACCTTCTCCCCTCTTGGCTGATTCCACCTAGAGGGCTCTGTCTGCGCACTAGGAACCGTTCCTGGGAGGTGCATGCAGGCTCTGCTTGCTCCCCCAGCATGTGTGGGCAGGAGGCACTTAGTGCTCAGGATGTGCTGAGTAAAGAGATGAAAGCTGAGACTGGATACTTCCTTGGCGCTTCAGGGAGTGGCAGTGTTCACATGCACTGTACATCAGCGACTGCAGCCAAGGGACCAGGGTGATGAGCTGCTTGTCTGTCATGGGCAGATGGCCCAAGGAAGTCAAGGGCAAGCAAGGGAAAAGAGTTCCACGGATATTTAAGTGGGCAAGTAGAAGGGCATGAGTGCAGCAAAGGAATTGGCTTGGCTATGAATTCTTCCTTCTGGAAGAGCCATGGCTGAGAAGCAGACACTTCTTGAATGAGATAACTGGATTGGGAATGAGTGATTAATAACCTCCTTTCATAACTCACCATTTCAGTACGGAAATAACACTTCAGAGGTACATGGAGAAGCTTTGTTCTTACTTTTTTCTCCTATTACTTACCTCTTAGACACACACACAGAGTCCTTTCTGCTGTCTCTAACCTCTTAAAGGCAATAGGCATCTCAGAAGCATCAGTCGCAAGCTGACTGGAGGTAGAAGGAACTGAGCTTGGAGGCTGACCTAGAGGAACCCACCTGCCTGCCTTCTACATCTATTTGCTCAGCAATGCCTCCCAACACATCCCTAACCTTGCTCCACTAAGGTTTGGCCTCAGGAAAAGACTCAGGGGACATCTTTCAAGCTTGGTCCTTCTTCCAGCTCTTCTCAAATATCTAAAAGATAATTGGAGTTAATCCAGAATAAACCTTCTGAGACATGACTCGAGGAGCTGACATGGTCCCTGCAGGTCTCAGCCTAGGTAGAGTTTGCCTAGAAGAGTTCTGTGTTCCCCACAAGCAATCATTCCCAGATGGAACTATTGTAACTGTGGTGGTTCCATTTTCCCCTTGCCCTGCATGCCCAGCTGGTCCAGCGCCTGGGCTCAGGGCCAAGGTGGCAGGTGGCTTTCTCAGGTTGCCACAGCATTTGTGACTCTCCAGAATTTGGCTCTGAACTCTTCTTCTGAGGGTTCAGTCAGCCCAAGCCACTTCAGTGGCTGACCTTTGGTGAGGAGGCCCACGGGATCACTATGCCTATTCATGCACCTTATGCAGACACTGAATTCCACCTTTCTGGGCCGATTATGTTGATCAGTTCTCTGTTAATGGGCAACTACTTCAAGAGTCCAGGGGGAAATACAAGGCAAAGGAGGAGAAAAAATTGGGTGGAGATAAGATGGAACTGCCTCCTGCACGATTACTCCTTTGAGATTCTATTCAGCCAGTGGTGATGGTGATAATACGGTGTGAGGGTTACCTCTCTGATGTGGTATTTCTGATTCCAAGAGAAGAGAGACATGAATGGTGAAAATAAGGGGCTGGTAGGCATCCTAGATGGCAAAAGCCTGGCCTCCTGCTGGGATGGCTTTGCTGGTCATGGAGCATGTGAATAAGGGTACCCCGTGACTAAAGCCATCAGAAGGCCCTGTCCGTAAGCCAGCCTGACAAAACTAAGGGTAACCAGTCCAGTTTCCCTCACTTATGGCAGAAGATTTTGCTCCTCCAGTGCAAAGAGTGTTTTGCTGCAGATGCAGACTTCCACCAAGCTTCTTATAGCCTTAGTCTGTGAGGCAAAACAAGAGGAGCCTTGATAAAGGTATGCAAAACAAGCAGTCACAGGGAGGAAGTCAATTAAGAGCTTTTGTTTTTCTTGTTCCACACCAGAACAATGAGATATATCCTGCCAGACAAATGAACAGGCAGCAAATTCACAGCTGAGAAGCAAACACTTTTCCACCTAAACTTGATCACCCCACTGTGCACAGCACTGCTGGGACCCATCAAGGCCACAAAAGGTGAAACACAAACACCCACAACCACACTGTCCAATGCTGAGGCCAGGAACCCTGACCCTTGTGCTTTGCAGCAATAACTCTTCTCATTGCATATGCCTCAGAGGCAGGCAGTGCCATCTGCAGCGGGAGTCATATCTGCTGACCAAAGCCTCTGGAGCTTTCCATCATCGAGCAAAGGATGCTGGGCTAGATGGGCATCAGACTGGATCCAGACAGCAAATCCCATGCTCCTGTACAAATCAGAGGGAGAGATGTGTGCAAGCATGCAAGGAATGCACATGGGCATTTAATGGGCATCCATACACGAGCAGGTCTGCTGCCCAGGAGGAAGGTGGGAGAGGTACAAAGGCCAACAAAGAGGGCAGCTGTTTCTGAGAGGCAGAGTTTGGTGTTCTCATTTGTTCTTTTTTTTCTCTTGTTCCCTAGGGAATTTTAAAGGTCTGTGTAAGCAAATCGATCACTTCCCTGAGGATGCAGATTATGAAGCCGATACAGCAGAATATTTCCTCCGTAAGTCCGCAGGCTCCTCTTGCAGTGGCTCGTAGCCGGTAGTGTCGGGTGCCTTTTGCTTTCTGAAGGTAGGGTGGTGCAGATGCTGGGAACTGTGAGGCTCAGCATGCCAGAGGAAGTGATCCCAGAGCCTCACCGCCCCCCCAAAAATAGGTCCACTCTCACCTCCCCGGGCCCTGTCCCTGAGACAGTGCAAACTGCAAATTGACAGTAACAACCAGGGGCACTTTTTATTAACGACAATTAGTTATGGTGTAAACCCAAAGTCTTAATTCAAATCCCACGGAGAGCTGCTGAGTGGTCATGAGGTCAGGACTGGGCTAGCTGGGACAGTGTGAGTGTGTATGTGTGAGTCTTTGTGCATCCTCCTAAAGCAGAGGAATTTTGTATTTCCCTACTCAAGTTGCACTAGGTTAAAGCAATGAGCTGGATTGTGTCCAAGGAGCACCTTTTTCTGTCTGCGTCCTTCCCCAAACACCGCTTGCCTCCAGAAACTGCAGATCTGATCTTTGATGGTTTTAGTGGTTTTAGGGATGAGAAAGACAAGCAGGAACAAGAACAGTCAAAGCCCTTTGAAAAAAAAAAGACGTGGTGTTCACTTAGGGCCCCGAGGAGAGGTGCTGTACCTCAGGCACATGGTGTCTTTGTAAAGAAGCCTAACCTGAGCTCTGAGTCCAGCCTGGAATGTGCAGGTGAAGTTCACGCCAATTTTCACATGGGGACAGGGATGGCAGCATGGCCAGCAGGACAGATGCACATCATGTGCTGCCCTCCCTGAATTCAAGTCAGTATTTCCACCTGCCCCAGAAGCAGGACTTGGCTTGTCTTTTAGCACAGCTGGACCGGGATCGCTCCTCCACTTACGTCCCCACATCCATATCCTGCCTTCTCTCCACAAGCCCAAAGCCTTTTGACATCAGGAGAAGAGATCTTCTCCCTTCAGAAATCTGAGATAAGTGCTTTTGACCTCCCAAGGTTAAGCATCAGAGGTGTGCAAAGGCCGGGAGTCTTTCAGAATGTCTCCTTGTTATCAGGGTGTGCTCCAAGCCAGATGTGGAGAATCAGCCCTGCGGCAGGGATGAAAGAGGTAATTTAAATTCTGTGAGGCTCATTTGTATGTGAAAAGAGGTGGATCTTATGCTGCTTCCTCTTGGTTTCTCAAACAGTTCTTCATCCACTGTAAATTGTAAATAACCCAGGGAGATTGCTTCTTTCAGATGCCTTTCTGCAGCATCGATCTCTTAATCGCTGCGTGGCCCCTGAACAACAGAGCTGAAGACTAGGGTTTGATCCGGTTTGGCACCATGACTGTGCAGGTTGCCTCTGAGGCAGCTCTTGCAGAGCTATTTGGGAGCGAGGAAGCTGCTTGCAGCATCAGCTGCACTTCAGAAAAAAAGAGCTGGGGGAAGGGGGTGAACATCTCAAGAAGGACAGGCCTGCTCCCTCAGAGTGAACGAGATCTGAAGACAAAAAATTGGCTTAGCATCAGGACCTGAGGGTGTCCCCAGGATAGAGCCCTTCTTAAGAAGAAGATAGGTTCAAAGAGAGATTTGGCAAGTCAATAAAGGACTATTGGGTCTCTCCTGAGGGAAATGAGATTTCTGCTGGCTTAGATTTGACTGGAGAGGAACCCCACTGAACAGCTTCTTCCCAGGACTACTGTTCATATAGGGTCTCTGAGCACTGCGCATGGGCAATGCCTGGTGATACTAGCAAGAACAGCTAAGAAGTGGTATATTAGTATCAGACAAGGTGATTCCCTCATTTCAACGACCAGGATGATTGCAAGGCAGTGTTCATGGCTAGAAGGCCTCAGACTTTGTTTCTGCCAGCCATCCACTTAAGATGTCTTAGGCTTTTAGAAATCAACTGCCTATTGTCAGAGAGGAAGCAGAAGCTTCCCTCCGTTTCTTTGGTAGGAAACATCAGAGCTAGAGAATAGACAAATGATACAAGGGAACATTCAGACACTGTCAGGAAACCTCTTCCCTTTAGACCAAAGGTCCTGGACTGGATATGATTCTGCCTCTCTCTTGCTGACATGGTCTCCCTGAGGGGCAGAAAGCAGGGGCTGAGCAAGGCTGCTGTCTTTCCCCACCACATAATGCTTGCAGCTCCCCATGTCGGCTAGCAACTTTGTCTTAGGCCAACAGACATGAATTTCAGAATTAAGACCCAGATAGAAGTGATGTGGTCAGGACTAGGCTGTGGGACTAACCAAGCATTCCTCTAGAAACCCTCTGAACAGCAGATGTCCTCTTGATGTTTGCTCACTGCCATTTAAGCTTCATGTTGTCAAATCTCGCCTTGCTTTCCAGAAGCTATTAAGATGGTTATTATCACTAGCCTGTTCCCTGAAACACAGCCAGGCAGAACTGGAAAGAAAGCAAGAGAGATTTCTTCCTGCCTTTTGCATTTCCCACGAACAAGCAGTGGGCTAGAGCCCCCCTTAAGACGATGATTCCTTGTGCCTGGTAGGATCCTGATGCCAACAGAGTCTCTGAAGCGTGGTCTCTGCACGCTTAGGAAAAAGTCCTGTGCTTGCTTCATAGGGTTCAATTCTTACAGGCAAGGGAGGATTAGCTTTCATCTCCCCTTCCAGATATTTGTTCAAGAAGCAGAACTGCACCAACCTATATGATATCTTTCTTTGTCAAGCAAGGCTTCATCTCATACTTTAATGGCTTATTTTCTCTTGGGAAGGGAGAAAGGAAGGTATTTCCTACTTTGAAAATAGGAATATTGGCAACGTGAACTCGGGCAGACTGTTGGTACCCACTGAAGAGCCCACGAGCAGTGTGTGCATGCGTGTGTGCATGGGTGTGTTTATTACACAGCCCTGGCCTTACTCTGCATGACTACGAGAGTCTCCCCCAGAAGCTTTAGGGGTATATTTTCATGTGCGTCTAAGCACATCGGTGCGTCTGTGCCGTTGCCCTCTGCTGGCTGAGCTCTTCACGTATCGACCGATGGAGAGCTTGCGTGTGTGGGAGCTGGCACATCCAGACCCATCACTGCCCTCTGGAAGGAGCCCAGTTGTTTAATTACTAGGACAGGACCAGCGTTTCAGCATGCAGGGCTGGGACTTGCACTTCTCAGTCCTCACTGCAGCCGCAGAGCAGCGCACGGCACCAGCAGCTCCTTCTCAGCCCAAATAAATAAATAAATAAATAAATCTCTCCTTGAGATGTTTGTGCCCTTTCGGGAGGATTCGAGATTGAGCAGCTCCACAGGAAGCATTTGGGTTGCTGCTCTTTGAAGAGCAAGCTTGAGTGGCAGCACCCTGCTGGAGGAAAAGACAGATGGTGCCAGGGCTCCCACTCCAGCACACAGTCCCCCCAAAAGCGGAGGAAAAGACAGCGTGAGGGGAGAAAAGCAGCACAGACAGGTTCCCAGCTTAGACACCAGCCCCGCAGCCCCCAGCCCTGCAGCTCCTTCTGCCTCCCTACCCCGGACCAGCAGCTTAGCGGCAGCAGCAGAGCCAGGGCACAGGAGACTTGCTTCGGACTGTTCTCTTTGACACACTTTGTTTCCCTTTCGCTCCCTCCCTCCACTCCCTGATGACTTTATCCCCCCTTAAATTACTCCACACCCCACCCTGCACATTGCCCTCCGTCTCTCCCCTTTGCCCCCACCCACAAAACGTGCTCGCATCCGTCCACCCCTCACCCTGCCACAATTTCCGTGCCTCTTTTCCCTTTCTCTCACACCTGTGCTGTTCTTTCTTTTCCTCTCCTCTCCTCTGCAGGGGCTGTTAGAGCCTCTAGTATTTTCCCGATCCTGAGTGTGATTCTGCTTTTCATGGGTGGACTCTGCATTGCAGCCAGCGAGTTCTACAAAACCCGACACAACATCATCCTTAGTGCCGGCATCTTCTTCGTGTCCGCAGGTAAAAGGATGCACAGCACCCGATGCCCCAGAGATGGGCTCTGGGAGGTAGAGGGGGCCTGCCCAGTGAAGGCATCCTGCAGGGTCACAGTTGCCTAGGCAGGAGTGCGTGTGTTTCTCACGCCCGATGAGCTTTATTCAGGGTGAAAGCAGCCCAGGGATGCCTCTCTGCCCTGCCCGCTCTCTGAGCAGAGGCAGGCAGCAGCGCTCTGCAGGCACAGGCTTTCCCGCTGCTTGGGACCTGCTGGAGGGACTGAGTTTTGCTGCATCCAGCATCTCTCGGGGACCAGTAAGGATGTAGCAGGCATGTGGGGAGGGTCTTGTTTGGGTTTCCCAAGGAAAGCTGCCTCCTGGGGAGAGGATGGGTGTCTCGGTGCCCTCCTTTCCCCACATCCTGGGGTCAGGGGTTCAAGCCCATGACTCCCCCCCCCGCCCCCAACGGCTATGCGTGACCTTCTTGACATCCCTTTTCCACCGGTCGGCTGGCAGGTCTGAGTAATATAATTGGCATCATCGTATACATATCAGCCAACGCTGGAGACCCCTCCAAGAGTGACTCCAAGAAGAACAGCTATTCCTACGGCTGGTCCTTCTACTTCGGGGCCCTGTCCTTCATTATAGCCGAGATGGTGGGAGTGCTGGCGGTCCACATGTTCATAGACCGGCACAAACAGCTGCGCGCCAACGCCCGTGCCACGGACTACCTCCAGTCCTCCGCCATCACCCGCATCCCCAGCTACCGGTACCGCTATCAGAGACGCAGCCGCTCCAGCTCCCGCTCCACTGAGCCTTCACACTCCAGGGATGCCTCTCCCGTCGGGATCAAAGGGTTCAATACCCTCCCATCAACAGAGATCTCGATGTACACCCTGACCAGGGACCCGCTGAAGGCAAGCACCACCCCCACCGCTACCTACAACTCCGACAGGGATAACAGTTTCCTCCAGGTTCACAACTGTATCCAGAAAGAGAACAAGGACTCTATCCACACCAACACAGCCAACCGCCGGACCACCCCGGTATGAAGCCGTCGCCATGAGCCGAAAATGGGGCAGGAGCGGGCAGGAGGAAAAGGGGTGGGCTGCGGGATGGGGAGGGTGGAAGGGGCAGGGGCCAACAGGGGGGTGGGAAGGAAGAGGTGGATGTGCCCCGTAGCGGGTGGGGACCTTCCCAATGCAAAAAAAAAAAAAAAAAAAAAAAAAAAAAAAAAAAAAAAAAAAAAAAAAAAACCAAAAAAATCCATAAAAAGTAACAAAAAGACAAAAAAAGAACAACAACAAAAAAAACACTAAATGAAGAAGCAGACAAGTAGATGAACAAGCAAGCGAACAAAAAAACCAACCAAACAAAAACCCAAACAAATGCAAATGAAAAGGAAACATGAGGAAAGAGACAGCAATTTAAAAAAAAAAAAAATTAAAAAAAGGAAAAAGGAAAAAAAAAAGAAAAAAAAAAGGAAAACTTTGAAATCAAGAGAAAGAGAATTAAAAATAGAAATAAATTTAAAAGAAAATGCATGATTTCCCATGTACCATTATTTTAACATTTAATAAAAACAGACTTTAAAAAAAAAATAAAAGGGAATGAAGGAAAAAAAAAAAACAATTGACAATAAAATCAAGTGGGAGGAGGAAGAGGCAGCATTTTGGATTTTGGGAGGTTTTATTCTTTCATTTTGTGGTTTGTTTCCCACGTACCTTTAACCCAGCACCGGCTCCTCGGGGGACAGGGCATGGGGTGTTGGCTGGTAGCAGCTTTGGTGTCCTTAGTCCAGTTACGGAGGATCCCTGAGGTCAAACCTCAACCTGTTCCATTCCCCTGGGATCCGTGGGGATCCGCTCTATTCCCCCAGGGTCTGTGAGGATCTGCTCATGTCCCGCTGGTGTGGAGGGGTTAAAAGCAACTCCTGCCCCTAGGGAGTGCAGGAGCTGATGCTGAGTCACCCCTCCACAGTGTTCCTAGCGGGGGTCCCTGCTTCTTCAGCCCTGGGGGACCCTGGGGTTAACAGTGACAGTGCAAAAAGCAAACAGACACAGTAAACAAAGATATATACACAGAGGAAAAAAAAAAAGAAAAAAAAAGAAAAAAAGGTTTCTTAAAAGTGGCAATTTTTTTAATAAAACAACAGCTATAAATAAATGTAAATACAAGAAGTGGATTTACTTGCAAGAAAAACAGATAGTATTTTTTTTTCTTTTCAATTTTTGTTTCCTCCAACTTCAAACTGTGAAAAAAAAAAAAAAAAAAAAGAGGGAAAAAGGCAGCAGGGAGCAGAGTGGGAGGCACAGGCAGAGGGTGGGGGGCTGGTGGGGTCAGCCAGGGCCCCCCCATCCCTTCAGGAGGCTGCTGCTGTGGTGGGGTGGGGACACGGAAGGCCAAAGCTGAGGGCAGCGTGAGGTGGGGGAGGGCGTTTGGAAGCTTTGCACGCGTGGCCACGCTCACACCCACGCGCCCAGGTGCGCGCACGCTCTCCTGTGAATGCTCCAGAGGCTCCCCAGGGCAGCTGCGTGGCCCCCAGAGCTGCCCAGATCTCCCTTAGGTCCCACCAGTGGGGGCTGCAGCCATGTGGGGGTATGGCGAGGCCACCCCTTGAAGTCACTTATTCCTTCCCTAGGCAGGGCCAGCCTGCCCTGAGCCAAAGTCAGCCGCTGGCTGGTTGGCCCAAATCCCAGGGAGCCCCTTGCTCCGATCCTGAGCCCCCCAAGACCCAGCAGCCATGCCAGGGAGAGGTGCGAAGCCATCGAGCATCTCCCACTGGGTTTTGCCCTCATCCTGCCAATGCCGAGAGGGTCCCAGCCTGCTGCGGTCTCATTGGCAGCAGTAAGGAGAGCTGAGCCCCAGCCACCCTGCCGCAGGAGCCTGGCCACAGCCTGCTCCCTCCCTGCCGCGCCGGGGAACGGGCACTGCGGGAGCCACTTCTAACCCATCTCCCCCCATGATGGGTGCTGTGGGTACAGACGGGTGGGGAGGTGGTGGCAGGGAGGTGCAGGGGGCCTCTGTGGCACCTCATGAGTCCCTGGGCAGCGTGGGGCGAGGACAGGGCCCCTTCTGGGCCTCCTGCCGAACAGCAGCAGGCACAAGGCCAAGGGGATGGGGCCGCTGAGCCTTTCAGCAGCTCAGACCCACTTTTGGAGTATTTTTCCGTCCCCATTCCTGCTGCTCCACTTTTAGGAGCTGCGCAGTCCCCCGCTTCGGGTCCCAGCGGGGTTTCTGCTTAAAAGCAGCCTGAGCCTCCCGGTACCCCTCCCGCTACTGCCTTAACATCCCCTCCTTGCTCCCAGGCAGGGTGAGGGGCAGCAGTGGGGGGGGGGGGACACACCCCCACGAAACAACATCCCAAGGCCTGAGGAGGATGCAAGCAGCTTAGCTGGGTGCCCAGACCCTACCGAAATCCCCTCCCATCACCCCCCAGCCCATGAGAAAAAGATTCACAGGGACCCCCACTCCCCAAGGACTAAACTAACGGCAGTTCCCCAGACGCCGGTGCAGAGCGGGGGCTGGCACTGGGGTTTCCATCCTCGGCCACTCTCGCCTGCCCAACACCACGTGGAGCTGGGGAGCATTCACGGAGCCGAGCGCGCCCCCGGGCCAGGCGGGAGAGGGCAGGTGTGGGCAGGTGGCGAGGGCTGTTGGGGAAGCTGTTTTCCAAGGATGCTGCTCGTGTCCAGCTCAAACCAGTATAAGAAACCAACCTCCATTTTCTTTCTTTTGTGGGTTTTTTTCAGACTGTTAAAAAGAAAAAAAAATTTTAAAAAGAGAAAATGACAAAAAAAAAAAAAAAAGAAATCCTGGTACATGAAATAAAGATTTTTTTTTTATATATATATATATATATCTTGGTCCTCGTTTATGTGAATTTATTGGAGAGTTTTATTTTCCCAACGGACCTGCAGACCAAGCAATTGGTGAAGTGGCAGTGTGGCAGGGAGGCGATAGCCCAGCATATGGGACTAGGCTCCTGGAATGCCCCTTCACACCCAGCCCCGCCACTGGCAGCAGGGGTGCCACCAACACCTGAGATCTCCTCAACTCCCACTGAGCTGTCAGACCTTCCATGGCTTTCTGGAGCAGATCAGGATCCCCACAAGGCCCTGTGTGATGGCTTGGGTGTTCCCCACCCCACACACACACTTTAGAAATGCCCAGACTAGTCTCAGCCAGCTCTAGGAATATAAATGAAGCTATTTATTTACAGCTAGCACAATATACAAGCAGATATTTACAGTATATACAGTTATAGACAGAAATATACAAGGTAAAAGGTAATACAGAAACACAACTCCCCTCCCAGAAACCTGAGTCCCCAGGAGGGGCTCTCAACCACCCCTGCACCTTCCCCCTGCCCCTCTCAACCTTACCCCAGTCCTAAAGAAGAATAGAGGTTCAGCCAAGAGGTTAAGAAGCAAAGTGGGTTAGGCCATATTGAAGGTAAGGTTAGGGAGTAAGATGTTGCTCAGTCAGCAGCCCAAGCGAGAGTGAGAGAAAAAACAGCGAGAGTGTTATCTTATGTTTTCATTTCTTCTTCCCAAACTCCTCAGCAAGACTTCTGAGGGAAGTAGACATCACCATTGTTTCCCTTTCACAACCTGTAATCTACTTCTTCTCACCAAAACATTCTAGCTAGCTTCAAACTAGCACACCCTGTCACCACCAGCTTGGAGGGGTGATAGGGAAGGGCAGCCACCTGAGTGACAAAACCTCTGTGAAGTACAGCCATCAGGGTCCAACCCATCTCAGGTAAGCGAGACCACAGCTGAACAAGCAACTGGGATGCAGGGGGGTTAATCTGGCAGCAGCATGTGAGGAGCAAGGTAAAGGCGCACCTGACAGCGTGATCATAGCATGGCAGTTCTCCCTGCTCCCTGCTTTGCACAGGTTGGTACCAGCACTCAGCATCTGGATTCTCCTGGAGGGCACTTGAGGGTCTCCATTTTGGCTCTCCTCAGCATTCCCTTACAGCACAAACTCCTCCATCTCACCTCCTCTTTTAGACCCTCGTTATTCACTCATACCTCCTCAGCGTGCCTGTCAGCACATGCATTTCACAGGCCAGCCAGCAGTATGCACCACCACCGAGGTAATTTGGGCCATGCACCACTCCATTTCTGTTCCTCCACTGGGAACCTTTCCCAAGAGCAGCCTCATCAAGAAGGAGGGCACGAAGAGGGGAGAAGTAGCAAAGCAGGCCAGGCTCTGGCTCTGGGGGACACCGAGGAGCTCCCAGCCCTGCCACGCGCATGTCTAGGACACAACCACCTCCTTGCTTTGTCTAGCTCACAGACCCCAAAACCTTCTTGTTCCCTCCTCATCCTCTTTCCTGGCTCTGGCACACACAGGCATTGCATGGGATGAGCTAAAGAAGCCCCTCCACATCTTTCCCATCCTTCCTGCAGTGCTTCCAAAGCCAGCCCAACTCCAGTTCACTGAAGAGCTGGGGGACAAAAGGGTGCTCCTTTATCACTCCCTATGCCACAGGAGCACTGGAGAGATGTGGCTCCATTCCCCACACGAGTGGGTCCCCTGCTCAGAGTGGAGAGGGTTCATGACTCAGCCCCTGCACACAACTGCATGAGGTGCTCTTTCTTTGCTGGGTGCAGATGGTCTTGTTTTTTCCTCTCTGCTTCTCTCTTTCTCCTGGTTTTTGAAGGCTGAGCTTTAAAAGGCATGGGGAGTGCTGCTGAGGTGGGACCAGCCTCCATGTCATCGTAATTAATACAAATACTTAGCACTTATACAGCACTTTTCATGTTCAAAGCACTTTGCAAACATTAACTAATTAATCTGCCATATGAAGTGATGTCTTAAAGAAGTAGCATTGAAAGCAAAGGGCTTCTGTGTGGGTGGAAGCACTCATTCCCCCTCTCTTCCAGGGCGCATTAATGCTTAGGTGGGTGTGAGAACCTAAAATATTACCCTGTGCCCATCCTGGAAAGCTTTCCCTGTCTAAGTCTCAATCCCCCCAAGCAGTGGGAGAGGAGAGACAGCAGTCCCTTTGCAGTGTAGGTAGTACGAGTGGAAATGCAGTAGGCAAAATCTGGTTTGGTATCTTCAGCCAGGTCCCCACTGCACCCCAGCTCCAGGACAATGGTCACTGCCTACTTTCGAGTACCAAAGCAAAGCAGTGCCCAGCTCTGCATGGGGCTTATTTCTGACAGCCCCTGCTTCTGAATCTAAGGACATACTCTCAAATGCTAGCCAGGGATGGATGAAAGGCAAACAGAGGTATCTGCCAAGGAGAGTGCTGCCCCACTTAGATGGAGCAATCCCCTAGGACAGCTCCAGCAAAGGATTTGAGCTTGAGAGGGCATGCTCTACCCAAGGGATACTGGACAATGTTGGCAGCAGTGCCAGGTCTTCCCTCCCCAGGAAGGAAGGCAGCATGGCTGAAGAGTGGGCTTCTTTTAGGAGGTGGTATGAGACAAGGGAGCAGTTCCTGCAGAGCAGTGCCTGGCTTCTGGTGCTGATGGGTTGGCCATTAATGTATGCTCACCACTCCTCTGCTGTCTCTCTTGTATGGACCACAGCCAGGGCTGGCTGGGTTTTGCTTCTGTGGGAGACATTCTGAGAACTTCTCATGTGGGAAAACCCAGATACTTGCCTATTAAATTAAAGCTGGGCATTTAACAGCATCATTGAAATGGCTTAAACACCTAGGAGCAGTAATTAGTAATAATGGTTTGGTAAGGGAGGAAATTAAGACCCAGGTATGGAGCCCAGTATTTTTCTCTGCAGATAATTTTCAGTGCCAAATGACTACAGAGAGAGGCCAAGCGTCAGACACACAAGCCTACTGTCTTGCTTGTATGTGGGTACTGACACGGGAGAGTCCACATCTCACCTTTCAAGAGCCAATCACTAGGCCAAGGATAGTGAAAAGCTAGAGGAAATCTGATGGGGAAAGGGAGTCTGTGAGGAGGTATAGTCAACACAAGAGAAGCTGTTAGGTAAGCAAATCTAGCAAAGGGCAGGACAGCTCAATGTCCTGGAGATCTGTCCAAGGGTAGATGTGGCTCCAGATGACTCAGCATCCTCTCCTTGAGTGCTTTCCAGATGCTGGGTGCTTCTCCCCTCCTCTCTCCAGGCCCTTCTGGACACTCTCTGGAGAGACAGGAGGAAAAGGCAACAGTTTTGGTAGAGAAGAGAGGCAGAGGGAGGGTAAATTTATTTAAGAGTGGTCATGGACATATTACGCATTAATAGGATATGAATTAAATGGCACCAGCCTGAGTTTTCCCTTCAAGAGCAAAGAACAAACCATCCCTCTTGCTATGCTGAAGCCTAGGAGCGGGGCCCAGTATCCTGATCCTCACTCAGGCAGGGCATCTACAAGAAGTCCTGACCAAACTGAGTGCATCCACACCACAGTTTGGTGGCTCTGCAGAACTGCAGGGCAGCCATGAATCCAAAATGTCCCACAGAAGGGAGAAACTCCCCATCAGCCCAGGACATGGGACTTATTCCTGGGCACCTGTGCTCGCAATGGTAGGACAGACATCTATGATGTCCCAGTGTCCATGCTGCATGCTCCATCCACTGGCTGTTAGAAGCGTGCTGAGGACCTACTGGGCACCCAGCTGCAGTGAAGACTTCACTAGAAGATCCAAGTCCCAATGGGCCATGCTGCTTCCTGTGGGATCAGCAGCAGAGACAGGAGACTGGTGGCTAAGAGCTCACTCAGTCCTCATCTTCTTGGGCTACAAATCCTAGTTTTGACCTGTCTCTGGCAAAGCCAGCACAGACATAAACCATTCTGGCAGAGCGTTGTCACTTGTGCCAGTTTTACAGCGCAGAGAGGAGTAACGTGTGAATGACGCCAAACCCTGCTGGCCTCGTTTTGCTTGCCCTTTATTGAAACCTCCAGGCTGTGCAACCTGGGCAAAGACAGGCATGGGTCCAACAGCTCGTGTGTACAATGAAGGCTCAGGTAAGTTTGCCTCAGCACCAGTGGCTGGCTCCTGACATTGCAGAAAGTCCACAGTGAAGCAGCTGGCTGGGCTGGCAAGGGGGTCAGAATATGTGGGTATAGGCTGAGTCCCAGAAACAGATCTGCAAGGGCAAAGCACTGGGCTTGCGAAAGTGTTTTATCTACTGCTGCTCCTCCTGCTGCTCCTGATTCCCTCGGGGATGGAGAAAACAAGGGACTTTGCTCTCTAGGGACCTGTCAATCAGAATCTGCCACGACCGTTTAATTTGCTGAATTTATGCCTGGCAGGAGCGCCGGTCTGGCTGCCCGTTCCTGAGCAGGCAGTGCCATCCCGTGGGATGAACTCAGCACAGCAACGGAGCCTCAAGGCTGCACTATGCGGGAGCCAGAGCAGCCGCACAGCTCCCTCAGGAGACACAGCAGTGGGGCTTTGCCCAGCTTCCCTCTGGCGTGCAGAGGCCATTTTCAGTCTGCCAGCCCCCCCCTTCATTCCCCATCTCCTTCCAGCAGGAACGCTCAGAGGGACACAGTGACATAATTCACCTGAACATGGGGATTTGGCTCACTCCTGCCTGGGACAGACACGAGCCAGGGGCAAGTATCCTTTGAAGGGGGGAGAGCAGACAACAAAGCTCTTACTCTGGGCTTGGTGCAGCCATGAGGTTTGAAGCAGCGTGTCCCAGCAAGTTGTCTGCAATCAACAAGCCTTCCCACCTCCTCTGAATTTTGCAGCTCCTCTGGCCTCCAGCTGGTGCCAGGCACAGAATTGTCCAGGAGTGCTTAATGGGGAGATACTTCAAGTGTGCAGAGAAATAATCAAACCCACTGAGCACCTCCCAGGTCAGAAAGCTCCATGGCTGCCCCACATCCCCTCTTGGCCCTGCTGCTCTCTCTCGAGGGCTTGGCACTGCTCATGGGTCCATTTCAGAGTGATCAGTGCAGGGAAGGTCCCTTCCCAGCCCATCCTGCAGAAGGCACAGAAAAGCCTGGACCTGATCCTGAAAGTCAGCTGTGACCTTGGGAAGTGCCTCATCTTGAGGGACAGGCAGCAGACAAGGAAGAGAGAGAAAGACCTTGGGCTGCTGGAGTGTGAGCTTTCTGGAGCAGAGTGTGCATCCTTCCCAGCTGCCTTGAGGTGCTGATGCCCGATGGGGGACATACACAGCACAGCTTTGCCAGAAAGTACAAAAGCGCCCGGCTGACTCCTCCAAAGACAGAAGAGAGCAGATGGCACTGAAATCTGCTCAAGAAGAGAGGATGGAATAGCCCCGAGGCTCTGCACTCTCTGTACCCCAAGAGGCACATTTGTCCCTGGCCAAGCGTGTCAGCCAGCCCCATCTCTGACTTAGCAAGGGGCAGGGGAGAGAATGGCAACCGCAGGCTCACTGGGCTGCTGCGTGTCCCTTGCCACCATTCTCTTTTGTAGTGAATATACTGAGAGTCCCTGGGAGAGGAACAGCATGTAACATAGGCAGCATCTGCATTCCACTCCTCACTGCCTTGATAACTAGGTCTTGCACAAATAAGGCTTGACTCCACTCCTTAGCAGAAATCACTTGGACTCTCTGCCTCCTGATGTCCTGCTCAGATCTCTTTGCCTGGCTGGCATAAACAGCAAGCTTTTCAGAGAAGGGACCAGCCAGGCACCAGCGTCTGCAGAGCATGTTTAGTCCCACAAAATCCTGATTTTTCACAGAGGTTAGCACAATGCTGCTGATGTTGAAGGGGGCTGCCTCTGTGCTGGGCAAGGGCCCTCATAAAGATAGCCTGTGTTGCCAGTGGTTCTGCTCACACACAACAGGATCCTTCTCAGAGCAGTGATGAATATAATTCAGGCACTGGAGAACCGCAGGGCACAGAGCAGGACTCCCACAGCTGCAAAGCAAATTGCTAACTCAGTGGTGAGAAGGCACAGTGTGCCTCACACCCTTCATCACCCGGGGCCCCATCCTCTTCCCTGCTGTTGGTCCAGCTGGATCTATGCAGCATTTCCCAGATGCAGCAGCCGTGACCTGCTTCTGCCTCTGTCGACACCGTTTGTCATCACCATGATAGCTCCTATCTCTAACATATTTCTCCATGGTGAGGCAGGGAAATGTTGTTGCTCCCTGTGCAGCACAGAGGTACCAAGCTCCCACTGAGGAAGCTTACCAGGGCAGCCTGGAGCACAGCCGCAGAGCAAGGATTTGCAGTCTAGCCTGAGGACTCTGAAGCTCATACCCCAGCCACTGCATCAGCCTTGCTCTCCTTCCGCAGGCTTGGAGCCAGCAGGGACGCTGTTAGTGCCAGCTGCTCTAATTGAGCTTTGTAGAATAAACTTGTGGAATTAGCCTGTTGGCTGCTGGGATAAAATCCAGCACTGAGTGCAGATCAAAGGAGGCAATCTTGCTGACAGTTTGCAAGGAGACAGCTGGACCCAGGCTCTTTCTGCAGCTCTGGAAAGGGTAGTGTTCAGCAGCCAGGGATAAGGACAGAGCATGATACGCGTTGCCTCTCCCATGACACACGCAGTCCAGGCCCTGATGATTAAAGCTACAGAAGCCTTGGGAGAGAGCTGACACATGATAAAAATCATCAGTGGAAGGCAAGACAAAGCACTAATTCAGAGAAAGACAAATTTTGGGACTGTCATAGATTCATGACTTTCCCTGGTAGCACAGAAGGAGTAGGCAATGCAAGGCCAGGCTCTAAGCCCAGCCTACAGAAGCACTGTGTTTTAAGAAGGGGAAGCCTGCCTTTGCCAGGTTTCTGTCTATCCTTGAGGGCAAGACAGTTTGGCCCAGGCTGCACAGGGCGAACTCAGCATGGCAGGAGGAGGGAGGAGGAGAAAACCTCACAGTGAAAGCACTACCTCCTACCGAGAATAACAAACTCAGCACATTCCCTTTATGGACCTTACCGTACGGACAAGGCTGGTCTGAACATACGCAGCAAATCTACCAGACGCCACCTGCTTCCAGCCCCACTAGATTGCACAGGCAGCAAATGCAAATTCAGATTCACAGCATGTGCACAGTAAGGTTGCTTTATGGCCATTTTTCCAGGGTTCCTGAAAATCCAGTCAAGCATTCCCCCCAAAATCTGGCAAGCAATTGCCACATGAGGAGGGTAGCTTTATAGTACAGCTTCCAGGGCACCCAGAAGAGGGCTGAAAGCACTGGAAATGAGGCCATGCACCACAGCAAAGCACCTGGTCTGGGAGAACAGCATACTGAGAAAGCAGATAAAAGTGCAATGTGGAAGATGGGGTGTGAAGGGGAAGGCCAGAGAAGGACACTGGGTTTCACAGCCTGTGAACAACCAGCAGGAGCCAGTTCATTATATGGCCAAGGTTGATTGCAACAAGAGTCCAGGAGCCAGTCTTTGTGGCTTTAAAGACAATGACTTTGGATGAAGATCCTGACCTGAAGAAGTGTGTAACCATCAAGCTTCTCCACAGACGGAAAGTGTTAAGGCTGAAGACTATTTCCCCTGGTTTATGGGTTTGTCAAGAAGCAGGGGACAGCAGAGACTAAGCATACAGCATGGACATGTGGTTTGTTTGTTGTTTAGTGAGGAAAAAGAACCAAGCTCACTATTTTTGATGCAGTTGTTACAAGAATGAGAGAAAGAACTACTGGGAAATGGTGTTTTAATGTGAACATTAGTTTTCCAATACTCGGATGCCTCTTTGAGTGGAAGTACAGACATGCATGCTGGAAAGCAACTCTTACCCAAGGCAGAGGCCATCTATTTTCTAGGTAAGGCCTCTAATGGGTTGAGTGCTTGGGCTTGCTTTTCTTCATTTGAACCTAGAAAACCTCTGGTGATGCTGCCTGAGCCACACAGTGTCCACACTCAGCAGGTGGAGTGGGGTGCTCAGTGAGCAGTGCCAGGCCACAGCTCTCTAGCTAGCCCCAAATCGCAGCAAAAGCTGATACTGGTGAAGGTTTTGGACTGGAGCAGCCATGTACTGGAAATATGCCTCTCTTAAGGGATCTGCCAACACCAGCACAGAGCCCAAAAATGAAACGGGAGACAAGAATGTAGAACCAGATGGAAGCAACTTATCCTGGCTGTTCTCCTGAGCACCTTCCAGAGAAGAGTGATTGGTCTTATTAAGTGATTAATTAACTGATGAACTGAAATTATGGATCGAGGATCAAATGATTACAAGTGTATTTTGAGTACTCTTCCGGGAAATGAGGTATCTCACATGTGCAGCTAATGGAAGACAGAGGCCAGGTGGTAAACTGTTTGCCACAGCACAGGATGAGAGGCACACACAGCTGCGGGGTCCTGGCCTCAGCACAGTACAGGAGATGGGACATGCAGTGCCTGGTGCAAAAAGAGACAGATCTTATCCCTCTCCTCTTTTGGCAAAACAGACCTAAATGTAGCAGCAAATCTCACCTACTTCAAAGCTGATTTTTTTTTTTCCTTAGAACATTTCTTTGCCACGGTAAGAAACTGGGGAGCTACATCCTTGCCCAGAAGAGCATTTATCCTGCACTGGCCACTCCCTATACATGCTGTCTCCTTTGACCAATGCCTGTAGCCAACTCTGTCTTCTGAAAAGTTATGGGCTAAGCCCAAACTGCACATGATCTGTCATCCCTGGGACAGCAGCAATGTCACATTCTCTTGTAAGCATCTCACAGGCTCAGGGGCAAAGAGGAAGCTGTGGAAAGTGATTTTGGTTTATCAGTCTATTTCTCATTGCTTCTCTTTGGTCCTTCATCCAGTTTTCTTTTCATAACTTCTTGCTCCTTTTACCATGTTCTCTTAAGCAGTCAATCAATCACTTTGAGCACATTCAGCCCACTGCCTCAGCTCTGGAGGGCAAAGAACGGGTGCTGTGGACAGCACCCTAGAGCCGAGATAGCACCCAGCCACTGCCAGTAACCAGCAAGACAGTTCCAGCACTAATGATGTTTGCCTCCAAAAAAGCTGTTTAGGTGAGACAGTTACAAATTGTGTTTTATAAACTGTATTTCTATAAGTGGATTTTTTTGCTAGTGGGGAAAAGTGCTTTAATAATCTCACTTCTGATTAATGGTAGGGTGTCTTGGCAAAGCAGAGACTGCTGTAGCTTTGGTTCTTTCACGAGGAGGAATTACAAGTGGTAAATAAAGGAGAAAATGCACACCTCTCTGCCTGGAAAATATTGATCTAGACTCTCCTTAGATAAAAGATAGCCAGGAAAATTCTCTAAAGAGCTAGTTTTTAGCCTGAGAGCTAAAGAGATCTGTAAACAGGATCTTGCTCTTTTCAGGGGTAGTGAAAATTTCAATCACTCCAGCATGAGGACATCTGAGACTTAATGATTTATTAGCCTCACTCCCCGAGAAAATATACTACCCCAATTACAGAGGCAGAGATCTGAGGCATGCACTGTATTAAATCACTGGTTCGTGGTGTCCTAGAGAGGCTGCAGGGCTGAATTCTAACTTCCAGCCGTAGGGCTCTCCTCCAGCAGGTTAAGAAAAGTCACCAGGGGCAATGCAAAACCTTGAATACCACATTGAGAGCACAGCAAGGGCAACTGCAATTCCCATTTTCTGCACATCTTTACCTCTCAAAAATCAAGTGTTTGTAACAGCCTTTACAGTCAGTTCAATGATTCTACAACCATAACCTGAAACTTACCTGCTTTTCTGCAAAACCATTGCATGAGTTGGAATATGTTTTTATTTCAAGAGGCTGTATGAGAAAATTAAGATGCATAGCATTAAGTCATGTTTCTTGCTGTGATCTATGGCTTTATTGATCTACTTCCTTTCCAGAACCCTGTAAGACTGTTCTCTACCAAGGTTATAAATCTCTGAATTTCTATCTCCATTTTTGTTCATGAAAACAGGCATTTACCTGCCAGACTTTATGGTAATTCCATGTCATGTCTGTAGAGCTGCCTGGCACAACCAGAAGTGAACTGCACACTAGTTGATGAAATCTTCCTGTGACTAAGCTGAGGATCAGTAGACTTCTAACACTGTTTTAGTTCTGATAATTTGACTTCAGTGTCTTTTTAAAAAAAAAGAGAGAGAGACATAGCTTGGGAAGTTCTTTACATGGTTGTGAAGCCTAAATTATCTCCATGACAGCAGAGGACAGACAAGAAGCTTGACACCATCCTTCTACCTGCCATATCCAAAACAAGGACCATCAAAACCATTCCAAGCAGACATTTGAGTTGTCTACCAGAGGCTTAATTAATTCTGCCCTACGTTCCACACTTCTGGGAAGTTTAATCAACATTACCACTGCAGAAGGCATTTCTGACCCGTCACTACTGTCTTGAGCTGCCATGCTGCGTGCCCTGCTTTGAGCAGGCACAGAAACCATTTTCTTTCCCTTTCTGACAAGTGGGTAGGATCCCGATGGTTTTGCCGTGTCTCATCCCCTGCTTCTCAGAAATCGAACTCAGGCTTTTTAATGAATAGGGCACATTTACTATCATTAATGTCACTCTCTTCCCACGCCCACGCACTTTTGTTACTGAGCAGTAATTGTGAGGGAATGCAAAACGTAAGACACGAGGCGGGAGACAGATCGATTCCACGCGTGTGCGTGCCACACGGGACTCAGCCTCACGGCCCGAGTGCGCCACGGAACCCTTCCCGCCGGGCTCCGAAGTGTAACACAACCGCGGCCGCCCAGGCTAGAGGGCGAGGCACCACCGCTGTCCACCCCACCGCCACCACGTCCGCGCACGGCGGAACGGGCCACAGCGGTGCTCGAGTCCCCTGCCGCCCGCGACAGCTTCTCCACCCGCCCCGCCCCGGCTCTTCCACCCGACCCACCCCGGCTCTTCCAGCCGACCCACCCCGGCTTCTCCACCCGCTCCGCCCCGGCTCTTCCACCCGCCCCGCCCCGGCTTCTCCACCCGCTCCGCCCCGGCTCTTCCAGCCGCCCCGCCCCGGCTCTACGGCCGCGACGCTCCGCATGCTCCCGGACAGCACTTTACGGCAGCGGCGCTATGGTCCTCTTCGCTGTAGCTTTTTTTCGCTTTTACGACAGAGGCGCTTGGCGGCGCAGCGTTGCGCAGCCTTGACGCGCAAAAGGCGGGCCGGGGCCGTGCGCGGCCTCTTTCCGTGTAGCCGCTGGTAGTGCTCCGGCTGTATCCGCTGCCATCGGGGCCGTGACGGGGCCGCACAGGTGAGGGGCGCGCTGGGACCAACCGGGACTAGCTACATGCTCTACCGACGCTCGCCCGCGAGTATCGGAACCCCCAGCCCAGCTCAGTCCAGCCCCGCCCCGGCGCGGCCGCCACAGGTTCCGGTGGGGGCCGGTTTGCCGCCTGTCACCCTACACACAGTGGCAGCATCGACTGGAGTGCCCCCTCCCACCCCAGCCACTGACCTCGGTGCTGGCCTGGCTGGCAGCGGTGACCTTTCTGCCAATCCCTCACGGTGTCCCCCCGTCGTGGCCTGTGCTGGTATAAGGCCGCAGGCTCCGGTGCCCCACCCCAGCGGGTGTCACGGCGTGCGGCAGCTCTCACCGTGCGGTAGCTGAGGGTTTGGGGGCTTGGTTTTTTTTGCTTTTTCTCTAGACGTTTAAAAACATGGCGAAGTTCGTGACCCCTGTGATCCAGGACAACCCCTCTGGCTGGGGCCCGTGTGCCGTACCCGAGCAGTTCAGGGACATGCCCTATCAGCCCTTCAGCAAAGGAGACCGTCTGGGCAAGGTATCGCCACACTGCCAGGTTGCATTGAGCTGCTGCTGAGCGACCTCCATGGCATTCCACCTTTGCATACTGTCATCGGTTTTCACTTCTTACTACTATGGCTGCTCTTCTGACACCCTTTACAGAATGTTCTAAGGTGTACTGCAATTGGGAACAGTTAGCAAAGGTGGCAAGCAGAGCTGGAAGTTGAGCATCGCTTGCTGCTTCTGCTGAAAGCACTGCGTGTAGAAAGTCGGAGATTGGAGGAGAAACATCATATTAATACTTTGACTATTTATGTTTGTCTTTAGGTGGCTGACTGGACAGGAGCCACGTATCAGGATAAAAGATACACTAGTACGTGCTGTCTGGTGACTCTCTCCAGTTTATTTCCTACAAAGTTTTCTTCAAGCGTCATTCTTGCTTTCATGTCTCACACCCACTCCGGTGGTTAACTGCAGAGCTCAGCAAGAGAAACTTCTTAAATTAGGATTCATGCCTCACCTTTGGGAGAGCTCTGTGGGGCTCTCCCTGTCCTTAGGGCCTTGTGATTTTTATTACAGCCTCGTGAGTAGGGCTTCTCAGGAAGGAATGTTGGGGGGGAGAAGACATGCTCATATAAGGCAGGAGTCCCATCAGACTTAGGTGGAGGCAGTTAAAAGGAATTACCGGGAGAGAAGGGTGAAAAGTGCCGGAGTGTATTTCCTGGAAGCATGCTTTGTTATTTCCAGACAAGTACTCATCACAGTTTGGAGGAGGAAGTCAATATGCCTATTTCCATGAGGAGGATGAGACCAGCTTCCAACTGGTGGACACAACACGGACCCAGAAAACAGCATACCAGAGGAATCGTATGCGATTTGCACAGGTAATGCATGTTCAGAAGTAGGCTCAGGAAAGAGCTTCATCAGTAAGGAGGTACTTCACAACTGTCATCCTTTTTTTTTTTCCCCCATCATTTCTGCAGAGGAACCTTCGTAGAGACAAGGACCGGCGGAACATGCCGCAGTTCAGCATGCAAACGCTGCCAAAGAGCGCTAAGCAGAAGGAGAGGTTAGGCCTTGGATATAAGCATCCTGTGCTTGAGTTGGAGTGTGTGAACATACTGTTGGTAAAGGTGTGAATTTACTGTAGCAGAACCCACTGAAGCTAACAGCAAAGAAGAATTTCAGGATAGCTCCAGTCCAGCATTCTGCTGATGGCAGCAGTAGTTAGAAGTGTGGGTTTCAAACAGCTGTCAAAGAATTTAGAAGGATTTCTGAATCGTGCCTGGGAAGTAAACATGACTTCAAGGTACCTTTTCTGAAAACTCCACTGCAATCTTGGAAGGCTTTGAATGCCTTGGGCTTCTGGATCAATAGACATCTCAGCAAATGTTGCAGTGGCTTGGTGCCTGAAAACATTGCTCCTCTGGTGGTAGTTTGGAAGCTTAGAAGTGGTTGTGGCATGTAGGAGTTGAGAGTTCTTCATGGCTTTTCTCCTGTTTGCCATTTCAGAGATCGTTTGCGCCTACAGAAAAAGTTCCAGAAGCAGTTTGGAGTGAGGCAGAAGTGGGACCAAAAGTCACAGGTAAACTAGTAAGCTTTCTGTTGCCTGCAGTGGTTTGGTTTCTCAGGCTGCACTCACAGAGAAACTTTTCCTGGGGCAGCTCCTCTTGCACCAGTCCTGATATGTTGTGTCTCCATTTCTCTCTCTGTCCTACCTCTGGCCGCACAGCAGAAGCCTCGAGACTCCTCCGTTGAAGTTCGCAGTGATTGGGAGGTGAAAGAAGAGATGGATTTCCCTCGGCTGATGAAGATGCGGTACCTGGAGGTGTCAGAGCCACAGGACATGTGAGTTCCCAAAGCAGATAGGTGGCTGCTCTCTGATTTGTCTGAATTTTTGGAAAGCAGGAGAGCACGTTTCTTGTGGCTTAGTTCCAAAGTTCATACTGAGGTACCCGAAGCAGGGGAAGATGACAGAATGCTCAACAGGGCCCACTCTCTTCTGTTGTTCATAGCTGGTTCACAGGGGGGAATATCAACATGATGTTCTTGCCTTTGCAGAGAGTGCTGTGGAGCCCTAGAATACTATGACAAAGCCTTCGACCGCATTACAACAAGAAATGAGAAGCTGCTGAGGAGCATTAAGCGCATTTTCCATACTGTCACTACTACTGATGACCCAGTTATCCGAAAGGTATGGTAACTGCTTCCTGAAAGCCACAGCGTGTTTCCTAGTGTGTGCTGTTGTTCAACACCAGCTGTCACCATCAGACCAAAGTTAGTGGCATGAAATTCCATATTCCTAGGCTTGCAGAGGATCGTTACTGGTATTGTTAGCTGGTTCGCTACTGTTCTTAAGTCTGAGGCAGTTAGATGAATACAAAACTTGGAATGCTGGTAATGGTAAAGCTGTGGTTCTGGAAAAGCAAGCTAACTGGCACTTGAGCTGTGTTGGGAAATAAATTTGTGAGAGATGTGATTCTTGGGAGTTTCCGCTTTGGGAGACAAGGAAGTGTTGGAGATGCTTTCTGTGATCCAGTAAGCAGTAAGGAGTGGTGCCTTGTCCCAGCAGTGTTAACATTCGTTGTAACAGATTTCTTTCTTTTCCCTTGTTTGGGTGAGGGTAGACCTGCATTACTGGGTAGTATCTGATGCTTTGTCTAGCAGCAAGTGTTTTACCTACCAGTCTAGCTTCCTCAGCATGGGGGAAGTCACCAATGATACGGTTTTCTAACACTTCTTGTTCTGACTGGGGAAGGGAAAAAAGTATCTCTTGTTCCTGAAACACACTTTTCTCCACCTTCTGTATCCATAGCTGGCCAAGACGCAAGGGAATGTGTTTGCCACAGATGCTATCCTGGCCACATTGATGAGCTGCACTCGCTCAGTCTATTCCTGGGACATCATTGTCCAGAGAGTTGGCTCCAAGCTTTTTTTTGACAAGAGAGACAATTCAGATTTTGGTGAGTAAAAGTCCTTTATCTACTGCAGCATAAATTTAATGCAGGACAACCTGATTACGACAGTACACTTGCTAGTTGTAGGGGTAACTTGATATGCTCCATTGTGGGGCTGGAGACTCACTGAACCTGGCATAGGTATCCCCTCCCCAAGTATAACTGCTGGTGTCTGATTTTCTTCCCAGACCTCCTGACAGTGAGTGAAACAGCCAATGAACCACCACAGGAAGAGGGCAACTCTTTTAATTCTCCACGCAACCTTGCCATGGAAGCTACCTACATCAATCATAACTTCTCTCAGCAGTGCCTGAGGATGGTAAGATTGAGCAGTGATGGGTTGTAGGGTCTGTATTTCAGGGAGTCTGAAGGAGAGACTTTATTAAGGCTGTTTTAATATAACTCAGAAGCAGTTTAATTGACAGAGGTGTGTTATACTGGTGTTCTTCCAGTTTTGAAAGGGGTGAAGTTACTTCTGGTGAGCAGTGTAAGTGGTAGAAAGATTTATACCTTTATTCCACTAAAAAGAAATCCCACTCCCATTGGTGGAGCAGGCAGACTTCTGAGTACCTGTAGTGAGGCTGGAGCACCAAAAGTACTGCTTACAGCAAAGTAAATAGTGTAAAAATGAGGTTTCTCAAAGTTTAGTGTTTTTCTAGATCAAGGAAATTGGCTACTGTTGTCATAAAAGAATATTTGCCCAGGAGGAGAGAAGTACCTCACATATTTTTCGTAACACATCTTTCTATTTTCTTCTGCAGGGAAAGGAGAAGTACAAATTCCCCAACCCAAACCCCTTTGTGGAGGATGACATGGATAAAAATGAAGTAGCCTCTGTTGCATACAGGTTTGTTAATCTCCCCAATGCCTGCGTTTGGCAGTGGGGAAGGATGTCAGCATGTACAAAAGGGAAACAAGTTAGGAGTGTTTTTGGTAGAACCTTTTCCATGAGAGGATTCCTAGATGTCCGCATAGTGAACGTTTAAAGGGAACAAGATTTTGATGAAGTCTTGTGTGAATCTGGAAGAGAGCAAAGGTTGGGAACAGCTAACAAGGTTGTGTGTTGGCAGGTACCGAAGGTGGAAGCTGGGGGATGATATAGATCTCATCGTCCGCTGTGAACATGATGGAGTGATGACAGGAGCTAATGGAGAAGTGTCATTCATCAACATCAAAACTCTCAACGAGTGGGATTCCAGGGTGAGGAGGAATGAGATCTCAAAGCTAACTCTAATTGCTTCACTGCTGCCTGACATGCCAGGCACAGCAGATATCTGGCAGTGTCCCTGGGGCGGCTGCGTTCCACCAGGACAGTATAATGGTGCTGATGGGATTCTTCCCCAGATGCAAGGTGGCTGGTTTGAACTGTTGTACCTGGGCTTTTGGCACAGTAGGCAGTCTATACCCATAATTGCCTGACTCACAAACTTCCTAACCACCACTGACCAATCCCCACTATTCAAGTTTCTGCCTTCCAGTTCAAGGGCTTTCCCTGTAGGCTGCTGTTCATGTTCCTTCCTGTGTGATGTCAAGGTGGCTGAAGAGACGACTACTGTCTTGTTAGGTTGACTCTGGTTGCCATTCTTCTTTCAGTACTGCAACGGAGTGGACTGGCGCCAAAAGCTTGACTCTCAGAGGGGGGCTGTGATAGCCACAGAGCTGAAAAACAACAGCTACAAATTAGCCCGCTGGACATGTTGCGCCCTGTTGGCTGGCTCAGAGTATCTCAAACTTGGGTAAGATGGGTTTCACACTCAATGTGCAAACATGCACCTGTGCTAGTTTGAAGCAAGCACCAAATCAACTGCATTTTCCATTATTTAACCCAGTCTATGAGTAATCATAAAATCTTCCTCTGTTTTGAGTGGCCAAGAGGGGAAAGTTTGCATTGTGCCCCCCAGCCTCAGTGTAAGCTGCTTCCTCTCAGCATCTGGCTGATGTGTCATTGTGACTGGCTTTGTGAGACCTCACAAATGTGACGGGCAGGTGGCATGTGCAGCTCTCAGCAGCTGTGCTACCTGTCAGGAATCAGATTCAGATCCTCAATGCCTTGTTACTGAGAAATTGAGTGGAGGGGAAATATTGCCACAGGCCTTTCTGAGCTCTCAGCTTGAAATAATCAAGACTGTGCTGTGGATAATGAGCAGGAGACATTTGCTAACTCAGTCCTGGTGGTTCTGCAGTCCTGGGTTCCATCCTCAGATGTGAGACTAATGCATTTCCATCTGTTTAATTCCAGACTGCAGGCTAATGATGCTATTGCTTAATTTTTATCTGTGGGACTAATCTTTCTGTACCTTTTGTACCACCTCATCTAATTTGGTGTGGTGGAAGGGTTCCAGATATATTACTGTTTGACAGCTTGTAGCCAGGAGATCCTTTTAGCTTTCAGTGTTTGAGTATTAGGACTTTTCAGTTGAGAGAACAAAACTAAGATGGTCATGCTGGTTTTTTTTGCTAGCTGGGCTTAATCTCCTAATATTCCTCTGGTTTCTTCTTGCTTCCACTCAGGTACGTATCTCGTTACCATGTGAAGGACTCAGCCCGCCATGTGATCCTGGGCACGCAGCAGTTCAAGCCAAATGAGTTCGCCAGCCAGATTAACCTGAGCATAGAGAATGCCTGGGGCATCCTGCGATGCGTCATTGACATCTGCATGAAGCTGGATGAGGGGAAGTACCTCATCCTCAAGGACCCCAACAAGCAGGTGATCCGGATTTACAGCTTGCCTGATGGAACTTTCAGCTCTGATGAAGATGAGGAGGATGAAGAGGAGGAAGAGGAAGAGGAAGGTTTGTAGTGTACTTGGTGATTTATGCTTTTAAGTGGTCTACCAGTCTAAATGAAAAGGGACGACTTGTGATAAAGACCAGATCTGAAAGGTGAGATAAGTGCTATAACAGGACATAAGTGAGACTGGAGATTGTGTGGTCTTGAGAATGGGACTCTGGTGGAAGAAATGTGAGTGACGTTGAAAATACTCTGCTGGAAGCAAACAAAAGCTGGTATTTAGAAATGCAGATGTTTTGCCTCTGTATGGGTAATACTGAATGAGGACTGATGTTACCAAGGGTGGGGACCCAAGTCCAGAGCTCCAGCTGGGAAAATGAAGTCTGCCAAGAGGCTGTTCATTCAGCAGCTCCAGGATCTTGGAGGATAGATGGGTGCTGGTTTGTACTGGGATTATTTTGCTGAAGTTGTAGAAATGAGAATCCAAATGTAAGATGACGCCCTTAAAATTTTGTGGTGACTAAGCCTGATTGGGGTAACTCAGTGAAGGCTTTTAAAAAGCAAGTGACTATTGAAGTTGAGCAAGCACTGGTTGGTCAGCCTGGGAGTTTCAGAGGACTGGTGAAGCTACAGTGGACAGCTGTCTTTGCTTTGCTGCCTAAAACCGTCTGTGATCCCAGACCTGTGATCTGTGTGTGGCACTGACAACGGGAAATGGCTTGACTTAGAGCTCTGCTGTGATATGTAAAATATATTACAGCTTCCTTTGTTTTAGGGTTGCAAACTTAGCCTGTCTGCTCTGTTTTTTACTATGGGGATTCTAAGTTGCTGTGTAATTTGGCTCAGGAATGTAAATTGTGTCATTCAAATAAGGTTCCTGTGGCCTTCCTTGGCTGATAGACAGGCCCTGGGGGCTGCAAGGGGATGATGACAGGCATGCTGAGGTGGGATGAATCTCCCTGAAGTCACAGGCTTATTTTCTCTGGCAGTTCTCTGCTAGCTCTGGGGCCTCCAGCATAAGTCTAGAGAAGAGCCTCCAACATGAGCATGGGGTTTGAGCACTTCCACTGTGAGGACAGGCTTAGGCATTTGGGAGTTGTTCAACCTGGAGAAAAGGCTCTAGGGAAATCTTACTGCAGGCTCTCAGTACTTAAATGGGACGGTAAGGGAGATGGGGAGGGACTCATGATCAGTGAGCGCAGTGATAGTGTGAGGGGGATGAGTTTCGCACTGGGAGAGGGTAGATTTAGGTTGGATATTAGGAATAAATATTACGGTGAAACACTGGAACAGGTTCCCCATAGAAGTTGTGGATGCCCCTTCCCGGAAGCATTTAAGGCCAGGTTGGATAGGGCATTGAGCAATATCTAATTGAGTTTGACCTTGCTCAGTGGGGAGGTTGGACCAGATGACGTTTAAAAGTCCCTTCTAGTTCAAACCTCTTAGTGATTCCATGTGTCATTTCCTGGACAGGGTTTGGCTTGAGCTTCTTTAGCCTGCTGCGTTCACTTCATGCCTGTTTTGTTTTCTCTTTCAGAGGAAGAGAGCTGAACGCCTGTAGCGAAAGGAGGCAGCAGCGCCTGGCCTCGCCCCCCCTCCCGCGGAGGAGGCGGGGGCGGCTGCCGGCTCTGGCTTGGCCTGCGGCCGTTCTGCAGATAAGCCCTGAGGGTCGAGAAAGCGCAATAAAGTTCCTTTGGCAGAATGGCGCTGTGTGCTGCGTGGCTGCGGGGGCGGGGGCGGGGCGGGGTGGCGGCCGGGGCCGGAGAAGTGGCAGTGCTCGCTTCGTGCGCGCCTGTCCCTTTAAGAACGGCTCTGCTTGAGTCCGTGGTGAGCGAGCGGCGGCGGGCAGAGTGGCGGCTGTGCCACGTGGTGCGGCGGGGGGCGGGGCTGGGGCCTGCACCTCCCCCTCCCGGCGGCTGGGCGGGAGCGGCCGACCGGCCCTGGGCCCCCGGCGCGGGCGGCGGGGAGCGGCGCGGGCTCGGCGGTGCAGGTGCGGCCGTCGGCGGGACGGGGCCGGCCGCTGGCCGCTGCCCCGCGCTCCGGGTGCGCCGCGCCTCATGTGCGGCGGCCAGGCCAGCACGCCACTGGGCGGGGGCGGGAGGGGATAGGGGTCAAGACCGGTCCCTATTGGCAGGGGAGCGAGGGCAGCGCGAAGCGCCATATCTTGCATTGGTTGGCAGTCTTGTGCCTGCCCTTCACATTGGCTGTTGAAGCGCAGGGACAGGGGCTATGAGCTTACAGGTGCTGCCTCACCTTCTCACCTGCTGGCCCCATGGTGTCTGATACTGCCTGGAATAGGTATCCCTGTGAGTCCATTGGCTGGAAAACCTGGGGCCCTTTTTACTATTAGCTGTTAGGGATGTCAGGGCAGAGCCCCTTTCCTCACCTTGAGGCCCTGAGGGGTGGTGGTGGTGGCAGTAGCATTATGGTGACCAGGCCTGGGTAGGGGGCAGGCCTTTGCAGCAAGGCCTCCGTTGGCTGGAGTCTCTTGCCAGGAGGCCTCCTTGCTTAAAGCTGCTCATCCCTTGATCGATGTCCATCTCTCTGGTCCTTTTTCCTGCAGGGGTGGCTGTCCCAGCCCTGCCATGGCCCCAGCAATCTGCAGGATACTCCTGGGGCTGGCCTTATGTGTGACGAGAAGTGCTGCTTTTGTCTACCACGACTACTGCATCATTGGGGCTGGCCCCTCAGGCTTGCAGGCAGCCTATTTCCTCCAGCAAGCTGGCCGAGACTACACCGTCTTTGAGCGGAGCCATGCTCCTGGCAGTTTCTTCGCCCTCTACCCTCGGCACCGCAAGCTCATCAGCATCAACAAGCGGTACACGGGCAAGTCTAACAGTGAGTTCAACCTCCGCCACGACTGGAACTCCCTCCTCAGCCACGACCGCCGTCTGCTTTTCAAACACTACTCCCATGACTTCTTCCCTGATGCTGACACAATGGTGCATTACCTAGAGGACTTTGCTTCCCTACTGAAGCTTCAAGTTCAGTACAACACAGCTATCATCCATGTGACACTGGAGAAGGACGAGCAGGCCTGGAATGGCCACTATTTCCTCCTGACTGACCAGGACAGGCAGAACTACAAGTGCAGGTAACAGGTGAACCCAGAGCTAGCCACTCTGCTCTCCATGAGCATTTTCAAAGTAACAAAATTGTAGAATGATTTAGGTTGGAAGCAACCCATAAAAGTAATTTCCCTGAAGCTCCCTGCCCAAAGCAGGACCAATGACATCAAGTTGTCCCAGCCTTGCAATGCTGAGGCATGAGTATCTCCAAGGATGGAGACTTCCCAGCCTCTTAGAGCCTTAACCACCATTACAGGTGAAAAATATTTTACTAGGATCAGCGAGGTGGGTGGGTGTAATATCTGCCCCTGGAAAGCATTGCCTTTCATGAACAACACTATCCTTCAGACAGCTAAGCAGCTGGCAGGGCAGACACAAACTGGCTGTGCTTGCCATTATCACAGCTTCCATCCTTGATAAATCACTTTCAGTTTATCTCTAGATAATTGCTTTCTGTGAAAAAAAAAAACAAACCTCAGTCATACTTTTTACTGCTGTCTTTACTACAGACTCAGGTGAATCAGTGCAGTGACATCTCACTTCTCTTAGAAGAGAAGTATGCCCCTGAAGCCCAGGGCTAGCACAGAGCAGGCAGAAGGGAATCAGAAAAGTGAGGATGTTGCAGCTGAGGGAACCAACTGTGAGAAATAACCCTCATGGCTGCTGGTCCCCGAAATTCCCCTTCCCTTTATCATACTTACGCATGTGTATCCTGTACCTCCATTGAGCTGCATTCCTAAAACCCTAGAAGTTAGTCTTGTGAACATACGGAGTGTATTTCTCACCTCCTGAGAATCTCAGCTCCACAACAGCAGGTCGTGCTGGCTGTCACTTGGAGGTGCGCTGGCTGGCAGGCTTGCAGAGGACAGAAGGCAATCCCAGACACCCACACACTGCAAGCAAGTTGTGCTCTTGGGAGCTGCATGAGCAGGAGAGGGACAGCAGACAGTGCTGCTAGCCTGGGCTGCCTGGCGTTGCCATCTACTTCAGAAACATCTGCTTAAGATTCAGCAGAAATTCTAGTGGAGAGATTACTGCACATAATTTTGGTGTTAACCGTTATTGGTGTTGCTAACTTGTTTTTGTGACTACAAATTAGCTTTTAAAACATTGAAACCATTTTCTATCCCTCTTAAAAATTACTTGTGCTCTACTGTACAACTTTTAAATTGGAGTACTTTTATATGATCAGCCTGTGAAACCTTAGTATTGTATTTATCACCAGTGAGGACACTGGGTAGTACTCACACATTTGTCAGTGGAGGGAGACATACCTGTATGACACCCACACTGGCTTTTGTTATGTATAATGGTGCTCCTTGTTGTTGGTCCGAGGATAGGGAAAAGAGGAGCAGGTCATTAGGTGAAACTGGAGAGAGGTTCCTTTTCAAATCATGACCTGTGTAGCTGATCCAGTGTGGCTGCAGGTGTATATCACAGCCATCTTTCACAGTGGGAGGACAAAGGAGTGATGAGATGGAGCAGTGGCCTCACTCTTAATTCCTGCATTTCCAAGTGCTCTCTCTGTTTTTGCAGCTCTTTGTTGGTAGCTACTGGAACATGGGTCCCCAACGTGGTGAACTTCCCTGGCTCAGAATATGTCGAGGGTTACGAGACTGTGTCTATCAATCCAGAGGATTTTGCTGGCCAAACCGTGTTGATCTTGGGCCGAGGGAACTCAGCCTTTGAGACAGCAGAGAACATTCTAGGTGTCACGAACTTCATCCATATGGTGAGCCGGTCCCGCGTGCGCCTGTCATGGGCCACCCACTACGTTGGAGATCTGAGGTAGGAAACCATTTCAAAGAGAATCATTTATTGCGCAAATGAGCTGGACTGGCAGAGGATGTGCTGTGATCCTGGGGGTTACAGTGGAAACATAGCATCTTCTGTCTTTACGTTGTTTGTTTAAAGCAGTCCAGGTTGTAGTTGCTGAACACAGGAGCTTGATGCTACTTCACACACAGCTCTTTGGAGTCTGTGAAATAGGAAAAGACCTCTTTGGAAAATGTATCATTTAGAAGTGCTGATTCCCAAGTTGTTGCTTTGCTTTCAATCACAGAAGAGAACCAAGAGGTTGACTACGTCCTGCAAGGGTGTGTTACCTGTGGTGTTCCTGTGAGCCCTGAGGATGTAGCCTTTGCACTAGAGTGTGGGATGCCTGCTAAAGGTGTTTTGTTTTCAGCAGCTGAGACAGGAACACGGATCCCACCTCTCCTTCCTTCTTTTAGCCACTCCTGCACATTTTTATTTTCATAGAGCAATTAACAATGGCCTGCTGGACACCTACCAGTTGAAGTCTCTAGACGGGCTTCTGGAAGGTGACTTGGAAGATCTGGCTATTGTCAAGGACAAGAAAGGAAAGCTGCACATCACACTCCGGTTCTACCTGGAGGACAGGAACACTAGTGCGGGTATCGACTCCATCACCCTGCCACAGGACGAGCTGGACAACTTTGCCACCCGTGCTCCTTACGACCGTGTCATCCGCTGCCTGGGCTGGAAATTTGACTTCTCTATCTACAACAGGTGAGGGAAGAGAGTATTTGGAGAGAAGGGTCTAAGTATGGAGGAAAAGGCAGTTCCTCTCCTGGTAGTACTGCTCAGACCACTGCATGCTCTGACCTACCTGGTGCTGCGTAGTCCTTTGTTTTCTCTTCAGCTACAGCTGCCCCCCAGTAGGAACATGTGTGCCATGGACTGAGCAAACATCCAGGTTGAGACCTGGGTGACACAGGAATTGTGCCTTTAGAACTTAGCATCCTGACCTGCCAGATCACCTGGAGAAGTCTAGCAATGTTTTGAGGCTTTTTCAAAATGAAGATGGTAGAGGTGCTGATGGCTACAGAAAGGATTTGTCTACTTTTTTTCCCTGAGGGTGCAACCTTCACTCCGCTTTGGTTTATGTCTTGGTGCATCCTGCAGTTGAAAATGATAGTGCTAACTTTACTGTCTTCCAATCTTCACTGTCAGTGGCTCAGACTGGGATTTGATCTTCTCCAGAGCTACCTTGAGATGATCAGCCTGGTCTTCTGGAAGATCTTGTAGTAGTAAATCCCACTGAAGACAGTGGGGGGGCACGAAGCTGAGTCTTTCATGTCTGCAATACAACGTGTGCCTTTTCACACACTTTTTATTTTTCCATCCCTGCACTTTCTTACAGTCTGTTCTTCTCTTTTGCATATCAGATCCCTTAAAATGATGCCAGGAAAAGGGTATAAAAACAAGTATCCTCAGATCAATCCCAACTACGAGTCCAGAAGCACTCAGGGGCTTTTTGTTCTTGGCACTGCTAGCCATTCTATTGACTTCAGGAAATCTGCTGGGGGCTTCATCCATGGATTCCGGTATACAAGTGAGTACTAGGGTGTATAGAAAGGACAGAGGTTGGAATTGTTCCTCCTTTCGAAGGAACAGTTCATAGTTTGCTGCTGGAAAGAGATCACCTTCAGTCTTGTGCAGGCAATAAGAACAACAAAACGCAGTCAAGCTGCAGCTGTGTTGTCTGAAGCAGAGGAGAAGTGACTTGGGGTCATATCTGAAGTTTTTAGCTGTCTGTCTTTGTTTTGTCTTGTGTCTCTCTTGCCCCTTGTCTCTTATTTATGTAACACAATAGATTTCTGCCTGCCAGATGCTCTGCCTCGTGACAGTCTGTGGGTGAGAGGTCTGTGCTGTGGAGTTTAAACCCAGCAGCTCTGGGCAATAGAGAGAATTTCTGTCTTTTTGTGTGTGCCCCTCCTTATCACTAAAGAACTGCTCAGAAGTAATGAAATATCCCTCAGGACCCCCCACCCCCTCACCAACCACTTAGCATCACATCAGCTTTCAGAGGGCATCTCCACTGCAGTTACCAGCGAATGGGGTGGGAGATCCTGAGCGTGGATGAGCTGTAAAGCTTATTTATTGTGTCCTGCTGGTATCTGTGAGTGCTGCGGCAGAGCAATTGGATTTCTTCAGAGCAGAAGCTTGTGTTTCTAACAAGCTGTCTGTGTTTCCCTCAATATCTCAGCTCGTGCAGTCCACCGCCTATTGGAAAACCGTCACCACGATGTCCCCTGGCCGTCCACAGTCTACCCTATTACACAGCTGACCAATTCCATCATCAAGCGGGTGAATGAGGCCTCAGGCCTCTACCAGATGTTCAGTGTCCTGGCTGACATCATACTGCTGAGAGAGTGAGTAATTGTTCCCAGCACTGCTCTCCATCGTTTCATTTCTTTTTCTTTGCTGTTGTTTCCCATGGTACCACCACACAAATTGCTTCAGTACTGCGTAAGGATGTTGCTATCACATAGGCAGTTGCCTCAATACCTATACTGCTACCACAACTGATGCCAGAATGCACAATTCTGCCAGTTCCCTCTCTTCAAAGGCTGTATTGGTCCAGTCCTTCCCTCTCAGCATAGAGATGTAGTACCTTTTTTACTGTCCCCAGGGAAAAGCTTTTCTTGAGCAGTGCTAATTTGGAGAGGACTTCCACAATATATGAGATTAATAGAGCCTTGTAACAGTATCCTCAGCTTTCACAAGCTCTGCATCGAGTCCAACCCAAATGTGTAATGACCAGAATTGATTACTATCTGATGGTTCCTTGGCCTAAGCCCAACCCAGTTGAAAGGATGTTGGATCCCAGATGGCTATTTTTGGTGGAAACGTTTGATGGTTGTGGTTGCAATTCACAGGAATGCCACAGCCTTTGAATACCTGGAGGAGTACCCAGTTGGAGTCCTGGCTGAACTGGAAATGCAGACGGGGAGGAAGGCTCCCGGTGGACTGTTTGTTGTCATCATGGAGTATGGGAGGAATTTCTCTGGGGATGACAAGGATGTCTTTTACTACAATCGAGCTGTGGGGGAAGCACAGCATGCCTGGCAGTCTAACTTTTTGCACCCTGTTATTTACTACTACAAACACCTCCCAACAGGTAAGCTTTCCTCACTCTCCCTGTTAATTACCTGATATGAACAGAACAGAGAGGGACAAAGACACTTCAGAGCTAAAGGCTAGTGGCGGGCAGGTGTGGTACCTGAAGGCACTGCACACCCTTCTCCTCCACTTTCATCATATCCATCCTCTGGACCACTTGCCACTACTGTCTTAGATGAAAAACAAAAGCTGGGAATTGGCAAGAAGTTTCTCTTGGTCAGACTTATGTGGAGCGCAGGGTGAATGGGATGTACCAGAGACCATTTGAGGATAGGAACAAATAGGTATATTGGAAATTTCCCCATCCACAAAAAGAAGATAATTTCTTCCCTTTGGCTGGCACCCTGTGTGTGTCCCAGTGGATGAACCTGGACTGTTCAGTGTTGCTGCTAAAAGACAGCTGCTGTCTGTGGCCAGCCTAGGTTTGAAAGGCCAGAGAGTAATAAAGGCAGCCAGAGGCAAGAGTTTGAAGCTGAGTGTTGTGTCCATCAAACAAACATGCTCAGAAGAGATTTCCTTAGGAAATGAGTGTGCTGAATCTTCATCTCCAAAAACCTAGGGTCAAGTTCTGTGCCTTGCACAGAAAGAAGCATGACGGGCAGCATTGTTAAAGCTTGAATGCAGCTCAGTCTCTCTCGCAGTCCCTGCCCAAGGGGAGCAGGAGTGAAATGAGATGGAAATACTGCTGGCTGGGACAAGGGGCAGCTGGACAACAGGAGGGCTACTGAGGCCTGAGCTAGCAGAGGGGATTGCACAATGAAAGTAAGGTAGGGATTAAAGGGTCAGGACAAAAGTTGAAACAGCTGTCATAGCTGCTTTCCACTTCCCAAGCTCTTGTTAATGCCATCTGGATTCTGAGAGATTCCCCTTATGTTCTCTTGGCAGAGCATGAGATGAAACTTCGACCCCCAGATTGGCCTCTTCCCCGCCCAGATGCCATCCATCACATTGTGGAGGACTTTCTGACCGACTGGACGGCCCCAAACGCTCACATCCTGCCACTGAGGCGGTTCCTGGAGAATTGCCTCAGCACTGATCTGCGCAATTTCTTTGCAGGTAATTTGAGCACAGGGTCGAGGTGGCAGGAGGAGGAGGAAGAGAGAGAGTGGCAGGAGTGATCTTTTCTGCAAATAGCTGAGATCTGCCTGTGGTGAGCTCGCTGGTGGTCACGCTTCCAGTCACACCTCTTTGATGCTCTTCCATGACAGTAAAAAGCGTGGGTAGTGTGTAAATGTTCCCAAATAGCCTTTGCTTTTGCTCACCACCAGAGTGAGACTGGCCCAGGCACAAACGGATTTAGGGAAAGGTTTATGAGTTTGGGTTCAGTTCCTTTTCTAGCTGCAGCTTTCCTTCCTCCTCCATTATTTGAATGTCCTTTGTGCACCAGATCTCTTTCCAAATACTGATGTGGGGTTGCTTTCCCATGGGAAATGGGAGTGCTGGGATGTCAGAGATAGTCACAGCTGTCTCCCTTCCTGAAGACTAGTTCTGGAAACCTTTTGGAGGAATTCTGTGTGGCACATAGAGGGAAGCAATCCTGTTGTGTGAAGAAAATGCCAGAGCTACGAACTCAGATGTACACACTGGAGATCCCACCCTTCATCTCCTGGACTTAAGTCAATCATTCTGCAGCCATGAGGAGCAGAGTGCTGGGAGGGAAACTTGTCATTCTCCCTGACCCTCTCTGCCACTTCATTTGAATGAGTCCTCGAGTGCATGGGAATTTTCCTTTATGAAGTGTCTCTGCTGTGTCTGATTTTTGATCCTTTCCCCCACAGAGTCCTGTTTCCTGTTTGCCTTCACCCATCAGAAGCTACCTCCCTTCTGTCGGCAGGGGTATGCAAAAATGCAAGGGCTCCTGGGGAGCGAGGGGCTCCGGCGCCACGCGGTGGAAGCTGGTCTGCTGGAGGATTATACTCTCACAGACTTGGGTGACAGGCGTCCTGACAGCCACAGACAGTCACAGGACCAGCTGCTGAGAGATCACGTGATATCAGTTCGTCCCTTGCAGCATCTCGTCAATGCCAAGGATGAGCTTTAACCATTCTTGCTCCATGCTGAAACCTATAGGTGCTGTCGTGACAATATTCTAAGAGATCCACAGCAGGATCCTGCTCTTTCCCATGCACCTTTTCCATCCCCATGCCTTCCAGTGATCATGAATTGCCAAAGACCTGCTCAGATCTTGCTGTTACAAAGTGGACCAAGATGCTCTGAAGAATAACCGAGGAGCCAAAACCCAGTGGTGCTGAGGCTCCTGCATTGTCCTTGCAGAGTTCATAGTTGCCTGAAGATGGTGTTTGAGTTTATCTCGCAGACCAATGTTATCAGCGACGTGCAGGGGTCACGGAAGAGAGTGCATGAACGCCTGGGTAACTACATGTGACATACCTCTTCGGAGGTGACCTGCTCTGTTTATGCCCTGTGGCAGCCCGGTGCGGGCTCCTTGTTCCTCGGGTGCTGTCAGCTGTGCTGGTGCACCAGATCCCAAAGCGGTGCTGTGGGCAAACTTCCCAGTTATTTCTCCTGCATTGGAATTAGGGTGGTTGCAGAGCTCATGTGGAGAGGGGTGGTTTTAGTTACCATCTAGGTCGGATAGTTTGTTATTTCCCAAAGAGCACTGCAAAGGACCCTTTCATCCCCAAAGGATAAGGCACTTGCCTGGGAATGCCTGGGACACAGAGACACAAGAGACTTACACTGAGTTCAGCTTTGCTGTCCTCATGTCTTTTTCCTGCACCAAGCAGCCTGAAAGGTTAGCCCCTGTCTTTTGTAAAGCATGACCAGTTTTTCTCCTGTTTGCACTATGTCCCATCAAGAGAATTTTGGGACTTTGATGTCGTTAAAAATGCTCTGTTTCTATTATATTCCACTCCAACCACCTCGAGAACTTACCAGCACTGAGTGAGAGGCTGTCTGCCCTTTATTGTTCCCTCTGCCAGCCAGGTGCATTTGTCTGTCACCTCTCTGTAGGCTGCTTTCATAGCCCTGAAGTTGCAAAGCAAGAGCAGCTTTGAGCTTGACCTTATGACATCCCTGTGACTTCTAGGAAATAAGAGGAGGGGTAAGAGGGAACAGGCTTTTACCTCAACACATTTTCTAGTCCCTTAGAATCTAGGATATACCACTCTGCACCTGTGCTTCCTGATACCCCACACTGGGAGGTGGGGAGCATACCTAACTGGACCTAAATCTCTCCCAGTCTTTCAAATTCTGTAAAGCCCTAGTTCCAACCCCACCTCTGCTTCATCCTTGGAGAGACTGGGGAGTAGTGAAGGAGATAACAAATGAGTTCTTTCTCCTCTTTGGGAATACTGGGCTATGCTAGCAATGCTGCATAGGAGGAGAAACAATCACCTTCTCAGCTGGCCTCAGTCAGCATCAATTTGTAGGCTTTACATCCCCTTGCCTCAGCTCCAAGGCCAGCCTGGAGGCAGCTTTCATAGTCTGTAGTTGACTGTGTAGTGCCATCACTTGGTATTTCCTTGACACCACAGGCATTTTATTTCAGGATTGTCCAGAGGAAGCAAAGGGCCTGTCACTGAGTTGGGTTTACTGGTCGTTGCTCAGAGCACGTTACATTCATTCCTTGTATGCACTGACAGAGTGCCTCCCTATTGTACATAAACACATGCGTTCTCCAGATGTTTCCTCTTCATCCTCAGATTCCCACAAGAGATCACAGTTCATAGTATGTGTGTTGCCTCACTTAGAAAAGTGACCATGTGTGTAAAACCGGCACACACCAACTCTTCCAACGTGCCCTACACCAGCTCCTAGAGTTGAATGTGCCACCTGAAATGGCAGAGGTCTTGCTGCCCCTTGCTTCCAGAGGGTCCTAGGGAGCAGACACTTGAGTTCCCACCCCTCATAGTCTGCTAATAGAGTGGTGTCCTTTTAGCCTTGCTCCAGCTGGGACTGATGCCATCAGTCTGTAGTCACCTGTAGGAGCAAGGGGGCAGCTTGACCTGGGTGCCCCATGCCACTGTGTCACGTGGACAGGAGTTAATCACTGACCACAGGACTGGGAAGCTGCAGGACCATGGCTTGCCAGGAAAGCTGAAAGAAGCAGGTGGCACAGCAGTATTCTTCACTTAGTCCCAAGTGGAGGGGACCTGCTGGCTAGGTCTGTGTGGGCAAGTAAGGTAGGGCAGGGCAAGGCAAGGCTGCTGTTGGGCCCCATGCAATGCTACAGGCTTGGGGTGGAATGGCTGGAAAGCTATTTGGCAGTAAAGGATCTGGGAGTGTTGGTTAAAAGTCAGCTGAACATGAGCCAGCCATGTGCCCAGGTGAGCAAGGCCAAGAACGTCAAGAATGGTGTGGCCAATAGGAGCAGGGCAGTGATGGTGCTCCTGTACTTATCCTGCTGAGGCTACACATCAAATATTGTGTTCCGTTTTGGGCCCCTTACTACAAGAGAGTTATTGAGGTGCTGGAGTATATCCAAAGAAGGATAACAAAGTTGGTGAAGGGTCTAGAGCACAGTTACAAAGAGCAGCTGAGGGAACTGAAAAGTTGTTTAGCCTGCAGAAAAGGGGGCTGAGGGGAGACCTCTAAGACTAGCTGAAAAGAGGCTGTAGCAAGGGGAGCGTTGCACACTTCTCCCAAGTAAGGAATGATGCAATGAGAGGAAGCAGCCTCAAGTTGCACCAGGGGAGCTCTAGGCTGAACATCGAAAGGGCTGCTAAGCCCGGCAACAAGCTGCTCGGGGAAGCGGCTGAGTCGCCGTCCCCGCAGGCATTTAGACGCCGAGTAGCTGCGGCGCTAAGGGACACAGCTTGGCGCTGCTGACGGAGCAGACCGCACGGCCCCGCACCCCTGCACCCTGACCTGCTCTACGCTTCGCTGCGCGCCTCGCCCCCCTCCGCCCTACGGCGCCTATTGGAGGGTGCCGCCGCCAATCAGCATCCCGGACTCGCCCCTCATGACACCGCCCACAGGCTGCTGCAGCACAGTGGGCAGGGGCTTGAGAGACGGCCGCGGTGGCCAGTCAGAGATCGGCGCTTGGGGCAGTGACCAATCGGCTTGGAGAGCGGGCTCCCTTCTTTCGCAGGCTTCCGGCGGCGGCGCCCAATCAGCGTGTGGGTGGGGCGCTAAGCGGAAGTGTTGTGAGGCGCGGGTCACCTCCGAGAAGGTGCGGGGTGGTGGTCGTGGCCCGGGGGCGTCCCTGGGGACTTTGGGGTGTGTGGGGGAGTGTCCCATGCTGGGTGGGGGCCTGTCCTATGGCGCTATGGGTGTGAGAGCCTCCTGGCCAGAGCTTACTGCCCCTTGCGGCTGGGGAGGGCAGTCGGGTCCATGGCTTGGGGTGGTCCTGCCTTCTGGGGCTGAAGGAGCAGTAGACCCTCGTGGTTGTGTGAGGCTGTCCTTCCCCACCAGGTTCGGGGTTGAGGGGAGACCCAGTGGCTGCAGGGCCTTGTCCCACTGGTGAGAGCTGTTGGGATCCCTACCCTGGTTACAGAGAGGGATCAGGCTGGGGTAAGGCGCTGCTCAGTTGGGCAGAAGGAAATTGGGATCCTGTGCCTGGTGCGAGGGGCCCTGCCTCACAGAAGAAGGAAGCTGGATTCTGTAGCTAGCAGGTAGGACTCCACTGCTAGGGTCTGGAGCTGCAGTGGGGTGGCAGGGGCTAGGCATGGGGGCAGTAAACGCTCTTATGTGGTGCCCCATATATTTCTGTCCAGAGGACGTCCAAGCGTGGTGTCTTGCTGAGAGGGCTTTAAGTGGGGTACTGCTGCAGTGGAACCAGTTGTGGGGGACACTTAACACCACATACCTTCTCCTGTCTCAACAGATGGCACAGAGGCTAGCTCTCCAGCGGCTGTTCCTCACCCCCAGGACATTGCACCTACAGGGCCCCGTGGCACAGCGTGCTTCCCTGGCTCCTCATGGCAGGGCCTTCAGCACCTCAGCAGGCTGCAGGAGCACTTTCAACGTGCAGGATGGCAGTGATTTCCAGGACCGTGTGGTGAACAACCCCAAACCTGTTGTGGTGGACTTCCATGCACAGTAAGTTCCCCGTCAATGGCTCTTGTGCCCCTCTGCTGTTAACGCGTGCAGGTGTGTCCCTGCTGCCTTCCTGTGGGACTCAGAGCACACTGGGCATGTGAATACGCCTGAGGGCTTCCCACGCTGTGGAGATGCCAGCCACTCTGCTGGACATTGGGTGTTAAAGGGTGCTTCTGCCCCTATGGCACACCCTATAGAGGTTTCACTCGTCGAGTTGCAGCACTCTAGGTGTAGATACACCCTGCAGGAGTTTAAAATACGAGTGCCAGGAATGTGTTCCTCAGAGCAGCATAACTGCACCTCCCAAGTGCTAGGGTGTCACCCTGTCCTTGGCATTGCATCATCCTGCAAAAGACACCTCAAGAAAATGCTTTGCTAGCTCAATTTTTTGTGGATTAAGTGTCCTTTTATGAATACTACATGATGTTAACAGCTGTGGAAGAACACTATGCTTGGAATACCCTTGCACCATCATGTTTTGTCTTTCAAATTTTCTTAAGCTGCATGCTCTTGAGGTAGGGCTCCTGACAGCAAATGCTTTTAGTAACAGCCACGTGGCATCAGTGGCAGCATGTGTCATCAATAGCAACACTGTTGTCCTCCTGCCAGTAAAAATATTCCTAGAGGTTATCTGCTGGATTAACAATTCTGATTATCTCTGTTTTCTCACATATTTTCCTAGTCCCACAGCACTGTCATATGAGCCTGCTGTGGCTGATTCTGGGCAAACAGTGTATGAAACAGCTCCAAAACTTAAGTTCTTTGTAGACCAAGCTGACAAACCAAAATGAACATTAACTGGCTGAGCTTCAGTTCTAGAAGAAAAAAGCACTTAGGACTTTTAACTTATTTTTTTTTTACTGAGTAAGCCCAGTCCATCATAACTGGTGCAGTTAGAGGATGCAGGGGGTGGGTTTTGTGCACAGGGCCCTGCAAAGTCTCCTGTTGCTGTACTTGGGTTTGGAATAGGTGATCTCTCTCTGAACAGTTGCAACACGTCTGAGTTTTGCAGCTAAAAGGGCATTTCTGTAAACCCTGCAGTGGGCATGGAGGGGAAATCTGTGATCTGATGATTGGCATAACTGATTTGAGTGTGGGCTGTGACTCCTGCAGCAGCACTGGCTCTAGGGCAGCTTTGTGGTCAGCAGGGTCACAGCTTTGCCTGTATGCATCAGCAAAGCAGGATAGGGATGAAGAGCTGTAAAGGGCTATGAAGATGATTAAGGAGTTGGAGTATCTCTTAGGAGGAAAGGCTGAGAGACCTGGAGCTGTTTACTTTTGAAAAGACTGAGAGGAAATCTGATCAATGCTGATCAGTAGTTAAAGGGTAGGGGGCAGGAGAGTGGGGCCAGACTCTTTTCACTGCTACCCAGCAACAGTACAAGGAGCAAACTGGAACACAGAACTTCCTTCTGAACATGAAGAAAAACTACTTTGAGAGTGACAGAGCCCTTTAACAGGCTGCCCAGAGAGCTTGTGGTGTGTCCTTCTCTGGAGATATTCAAAATCCACCTGGATGCAGTCCTATGCAGCATGTTGTGGTGAGCCTGCTTTAGCAGGGATGTTGGACTAGATCTCCAGAGGTCCTTTCCAACTCCTACCATTCTGTGAATAGCTGAGAAGGGGGGGGAAACTGCAGTGTGATTGAAATAACAGTAAAAAAACCCACCAGTGCTGAACAGCAGTCTCTTCTTTCACTTAGCCCCCTCCATCACACACCCCCACACAAGAGTAAAACCCCTTTGACAGCTCTGTTGTGAGAGAAATGTTTTTCTAAGTTGTGATTCAGGGATGATGTTTCCAGGCTGACTCTCAAATGGAATGGTATGGTGGTAAAGGCACTGGTTTACCAGTAAGCCTTCCATGGCTGTGGCTGCACTTGCCTCTTCTAGTGTCCTCTCTTCTCCTTTTCCACTAGGTGGTGTGGCCCCTGCAAGATCCTAGGCCCCAGATTAGAGAAGATGGTGGCCAAGCAGGAGGGGAAAGTGCTGATGGCCAAAGTGGACATTGATGATCACACAGACCTTGCTATTGAGTATGAGGTAGGAGCTGGGATTGCATGGACTTTCTTTTGCTAGCGGTGCAAAGAAGATCCCTCCCTGGGGAGTAGTGTGCCTGCTGCAGTGGTGTTGGTGGGGAGAAGTCCAGTGCCTATAGGTTTTTGATCCCTTGGGTTGTTCATTAATAAGTGAATTTCACTGCTTGGCTCTCATCCATCTCTGCCACTTGTGCTCGACTTCTCCACCTTTTGTTCTACAGAAGGGTGTCCTCCAAGCTTCAAAGGCAGCTATCTTGCCTGGCCTCAAGGAGCCTGCAGCATACACAGCATCTTATCATGTGCACAGCTACGCTGCTGAGGTGCAGTGCAGGGCAGGAATGTGAAGTGACAAGCCCCGGTCTGCTCTGCTCTTGTGCGTTCTTTGTGCAGCCAAGCTGTCCTCTAGTTCCCTTCCTTGTTCAAGATTTCTTGCTGGATGGCAGCATCTCATCCTTACACCACAGCACAAGGGCACTCCGTGGGTGTTGTTTGAACAGGTCAGAGAACCCACCTAAACAGGAGCGTGCATGTTACTCTTGTCAAGCACAGCCCTTGGCACTTACCCTAGTGTTCTCCGTGCTTGTTGGATGTGTTCCCCGTGCTGCCTTGCTCCCAGGAGGGAGCAGAGTGACTAGAGAAGGCCACGAATTTGGTTTAAAGTATTTAGTTTTACCCTGTGTCAGTGATTAGGTAGTTTAAGAAACACAAAAACTCCACTGATGACTGTTCTCACCTTCTTGTAAACAACATCTCAGTCAATGGAGTTAGGGCATCCTGCTGCTTTGTCTTACAGGGAAGAAAGTGCTTAATTTCACTTGCCTATCACACAGATGGAGCTGCTTCCCCTTTGCAGGTGCAGTCCCACTCGCAGGGTGGAGGCCAGCACAGGAAGCTCCTCTAGTTACCCAGGAAAGTGTGAACCATCTACTTAAGCAAGCTGTCATCTCCTCCTGCCTGGAGGAGCTGCTCTGTGCCATTCCTTCACCGTGCCAAATCAGAAAGAGAGGGAAGTGGAAACAGCTTGCTCCCTCCCACTTTTTCCCAAAGAGACTTTTCTGCCTATTTGGTGGTGGCTTGTCTACCCAGCTGGCACCCACAAATGTGATTCAGGCTCAGGTGCTTTCCTCAGGATGGTGTGCTGGCAGCTATGCCCCAAGCCGAAGAAGATGACTACTGGCTCCTGAGCAGGGATGTGTTTTGCAAGCCTGAAGGCTGCATAGCATGAGGGTGCTGGTGAGAGGAAGCTGAAGAGGGCGAGGTTGTTTTAGTTGTGGTCAGAAAATGTGTGAATCCTAATAGAGCCAGGCAACGTTCTGGTAGCAGCCACACTGAGGAGAAAGGGAGAAGAGAAGAGAGATTAATACCTTAACTCTTGTATTGTTCCAAGCCTTCCAGTAGATGCAATTAGCTGGGATTACAAGAGGATAATCTCAGATGACTGGAAAACAGCAAACAGCATGTGCATGTGAAGATCTTTAAAAAGAGGATGAAAGTTCCCAAGTTGTGCAGGTTTGGTGAGGCACTGCTTGGACTCTCTCACTGAACAGTGAGTGAGTGGCTCCACTAGCTGCTTTGTGCACGCATTTGTCTGTAGGGTCTGGGCTGTGAGACAGCCCAGGTGGCATAGGTGCAGGCAGGACTGAGGCCGCAGGCAAGGACCAGCTTCCAGCTATCCATTCTGGAGCCACGTGTACAAACACGATGAAGTTCTGGGTGTATGGGAGGGCCTGGGTATTGTCACTGTCCTCTGCACTCCGAGTGGTGTGTGTGGCTGGTCTTGACCATTATTCCTGTGTCTAAAACCTCACCCTTAGTGTGATTAGGATAGTTGCAAAGAAGATATTTTTCTTTTTGTCTTAATAGTTTGGGGCATTCTTTTCAAGGTAGAAGTCTGGTTCATGTGCTGAGCATATACTTGGTTTTGCTTCATCTTCTGGGAAGTTGCTGCTTAAAGATATGGGAGCATAAGGCCTGATGGGAAGACACCAATTTGAGATGAAAGTGGGACCCCGAAGATAGTGTTTGGGAGAGATCAGGAAACCCACAGGTGGAGTTTAGGAGGTATAAGGAAAGATGTATTTGTTTTAAAAGCTTTTGGGTTCAGATGTCTGCACGCTAGAGAGGTTTTGTGTTGGCCAGTTTCAGCATCCATGCCACCCCTGTAACTCCTCCACTGGCTGCCAGGAAGTCTCCTTCCACCCATATTTATTCTCCTGCCCACGCACGCAACCCCCAGCTTGCCCCCAAGTTGCACAACGTCCTTTTCAGCAGCCTTCTTGGCGTGGGGGGAGGCAGGGGGAGGGGGAGAAGCCCCTTGGAAGAGCTGAGGAATGCCGGCACATTCCTGCCTAGCCCGCTGTCTGCCCTTGGCTCCCAGCCGTCCCAGTTTAGCACGAAGCAGGGATGCGTTTCCTGCGACCAGAAGCGTCCCCAGCACTCTTCCCTGTCCAGTTATGCCCAGCATAAAAGTTCTTTCTCTGGGCATCCCTCTTTTTATCTAACACCTTTCATCTCTGGTTGTGCCTTTTCTCCACTGCTCCAGCCTGCTCCTGACCTTTCTCCTCAAGAGCAGAAAGGGGGAAGAAACACTTTTGTTTAATCTGCTGTCTCTTAAAATTCTTCAGATTCATCTCTTGCCTTGGCCTGTTGCCTGCTTGTCTGGCCACTGGGAAAGGGCAGCCCCTTCTCCAGCCACTGTGGGTGGGCAGCTCAGGAGAGCTGCTGGATACAGGGATGGTGGTTCATCAGCAGAGCTCAGTCCTGTGTTGCTACTCATTCTGCAGCCTGAGTGAAAATCCTTCCCCCTGCTCCATTGTGTGGTATCTGAGCTTGTATAAAAGCCCCAGTTTCAGATGAGGAAGACCATTGGTGTGGGTGCTGCCAGGAATAGCTTGGATTGGCGCCTTTATTTATCTGTGGTCAGCACTGATCACAAGCAGCCTGACTTTTTCTCTAAAAATGCTCTTGAGAAGGAGAGTTTGTTTAGGTTCAGTGCAGATGGGACCAAAAAAAAAAAAAGAAGCCCTCAGCTTTGCATTCTAGAAATTCCCATGGCATTTGCTTCTCAAGCAGCAAAACAGAGTGTGTGCTCTGTTAATGTCTTGCCCTTGCTGCAGCTGGTAGGAAGGAAGCTCTCAGAAGTGTTGTGTTTCCTGGGCAGAGGCAAATTGCTCAGTGCCCCTGGTTCTCACCCAGCACTGCAACACCAGCCCCAGACCAGCCACTCCTTCCTGGGCTTTGCTCACTAGCACCAAAAGAGGAAGACATGGAGGAGTCAAGGCTGTGTGAAGCTTAAGGGTATGCTGGTCAGCGTGCACAGTCCTGTGACTTGGTCTTAGCTGCTTCTCTCTAGCACTTTGAAGAGTTGCCCTTTCCTCACCTGGGCTATAATGGTTGGATGCTTCCTGGTGCTGTTTGGGTATGCTGGATTTTTTGCATGAAGCTGGGGCAGATCTGCTCAGAATTAACCCACTTTGAAACCAAAGAGAGCCTCAGCAGGGTTTTGCCCTTCTAAGTCAGGGAGAGAACGGTTGAGTGCAATGCTGATACCATCCTTAGTCACTCCTAAAATTACAAGGGAGAGTGCTGGCAGGACCGTTGCCAGTGCTGTACCCCGAGCCCAGGCTATCTGGATCTACTCCTGCCAGTCACTAGGAGGAGCTGAAGGTTGTGTGTTCCAGCAGCCCTGTAGCTCACATCCCTCAGATGAGTGCACAAGTCCTGAAGGAAAGACTGTGGGGAGGCACGCTGGACCTGGCCGGCAGGGACTGGCTGGGAAGGGAAGCACAAAATGTCTTTCATCTCAGGCTCCCGATGGGAGAAGAGCCAACCCTCTGGCGGGTGTCCAGAGGAAGGATTTGCAGATCCTAGCTGGCAGCACATGTGGGGAAGGCCCCACAGACTTGCAGGGAGGCAACAGGCAAGATAAGCACAGGACATGTTTCATGGTGGGGAGGCTTTGCAGAAATAAGGGCACCAAAGCCGAGGGGTCAGAAAGGCAACCAGATCTCTCTGCTGCCGCAACTCTCTGAGCTTGGGTTGCATCGGAACAGCTTGCCCAGGGCAGTGGTGGAGTCCCAGTCCCTGGAGGTATTTAAGAGTCCTATAGAGGAAGGGCTTAGGGATATGGTTTAGTTGAGGACTTGTCAGCGTCAGGCTAATGATTGGACTGGATGATCTTAAAGTTATCTTTTCCAATCTAGGCAAGTTTGTGATTCTCTCAGTCATATCCCCAGGGTCTCTTCTGTTGTCAGTCATTCAGCAAGTCCTCGGGGAACGTTGTCATTTCCACCACTGTTCTCTTGGATAATTCCCAGAAAACTTTGTTCTGGGCTGAAAAAAGCAGCATCCAGAGCAGCACAGCACAGCTGCCTGCTGGCTCTGGTCAAAGGGACTTTTTCACTTCTTACCTAATTGTCAGGAATCTGCAGTGAACAGCCACTGGTGTGTGAATAGCTAAACCACTGAAAACAGGAGCAGAAAAGGAAAGAGGGCTTGGGGAGGGGATTGTGGTTACTGTGACAGGATGAAGCAAGAAATCTGCCTGTGCAGTGACGAGTGGAGAGCCCTCCTCTAGCTCTAACTCCAGTCCTGTCTGGAGAGCACAGGTCCAATCTGACACCACCCTGACTATAAAATGTCCAAAGGTCATGTCTGAGAGGCGTCCTGGTAAAACACTGGGTTTGTTTACTTATGATAGGACAAAAGGGAAGAAGAGGAATTTGTACTGGAGAAGAAAAAGATTTCCTTTCTCTTTATATTAGCTTTAGTTTTGTCTTTAAAATTTTGGGTCTTAACCTCAAAAACCTGCTCAGCCTTGACTTAATTGATGCAACATAAGGCAGAACAGAGATGAGGCCACAGGGTGGGAGTAACTCGGAGCCCACCATGGCCTGTGTTCTGTGAGCAGATAGGTTAGCCCAGGGCAATGCATGCTCAGCTCCTCCAGCCACTTCTTCTCTAGCGCTCCATTTGGGGTCCAGGTGTGGCTGGGTTCCCTGCAGCCTCTGCTCACCCCTGTCTTCCTGTTTCTCTTGCCTCCAGGTGTCAGCAGTTCCAACCGTGCTGGCTATGAAGAATGGAGACGTTGTGGATAAGTTTGTAGGGATAAAGGATGAGGATCAGCTGGAGGCATTCCTCAAGAAACTCATTGGAGCCTGAAGTAAAGTAGTGGCTGTACCTCTCCCTCTGGATACGTCCATGTTGTGCATTCCTTGCCTGGGAGAGCGGAGGGGCACACTAACTGCCTGCCTTGTACAACCTGGGGGTTTCTTCTGGTTTGGGGTTTGTAGATGGACAGTCTTGTAACCCTCCCCTCCCTCTCCCCCTTCTCTTGAGCAGCAGTAGTTTTAAGGGGCGCCGAGGAGCACGGCTGCTTATTCTCAAAATGGGGAATGCAGCTGGAACTGGAAGCCTGTGTTTATCAGCAAAGAGCTGACGCGTGGAGCTGCTGCTGACTTAAGAGGAGGAATGTTTTCTTTTTGTCTTGCCTAGCATCTGATAGCCCAGAGCAGAGGGCAGCTGCTCCCTGCAAGATGTAAGTACATACCTGCCCTGGGTGGGTTTGTTTGAAGCTGAGAATGCCTCTTGCCTGAGAAAGCTGTCTCTTTGTCTCTCTGTCCTTGTGTTGCTGGGACAGGTACAACCACTCCACAAATCCATGAGTTCCCAGCACATTTTATAAGAGAAAATAGAAATATTTTATGGATCTCCTTTTGTAGGACTGTAATAAAGAGAACTTTATCAGTCACTGCTACCTAGCCAGAGAATAAAACGTTGATTCTCAGGAATGACAGGGAAGTCCCTTGTCTATCCAGAGAGGTGAGAGGGATTATGAGCAGCACAGTGGCTGTTTTCTAACAGTGTGCCACAAAAACACATGTGAATTACTTTCATGGGGTTTTCAGTGCTGTTTCTATCATCCCCTTTGGGTGATTGCTGGATCCAGGCTGCTGAAGGAAGGACTTGCTTCCTGTGTGCAGAGGAACAGTGGCTCATTGCACATGCGACACCTGCCTTCTGCTTGCTTCCCCTATGCTGTTCGCAGTCTACTCTTGCCTGGGGAGCCTGAGAGCCTCCCTCACCCTGATTATGATGAAATGAATGATTAAATGTGCTAATGCAGGTGAGCTCTGCCAGAAGGCAGTCCTGTGACTTTAACTGTCCTGACCTTTAGACTAGAGGAGGCAGTTGTGTGCTTGCATTGCAAGCAGCCTTCAGCCCTTCCTATCATCTCTTTCTCCTCCTCATATGCACCTGTTTGTAGTCAGCTTGGCTTCTAAGTGCTCCCAGCCTACTTGTGTGCTTGTAGGCAGAGCACAGCACCAGCACTGGTGCCTACTATAATGCTCAAGTCTAGTTTCCTTATCTAAGCTGTATGAGAACATTGTAAATGCTTAATTACCATGTACAAAATGCCCCTTTTTTCCCCTTTCTTCTTCCCAGCCTCCATGTCCTTCAATTACTCTTAACTCTGCTTTGACTCTGCCTCTTTTCACCTCCCTGGTAAAGGTTGTTACGAGCAGTGAGGCAAATTTTTTCTGTACCTTTGCTGTAACAATTTATGACCTCTGAAGGAGCAGGGGAGCGGTGATCCAAGTGCTGTGTGTCCTGCAGCTGTAGTGCTGCGGGCATCGCTGCTCCCACTTGATTCTATCACCTATGGGGCCTGAGCAGCAGCACCACAAGGTTTCCAGAAATGGGTGTCTGCTTGTCCAGGCTGGGCTGATCTTGCCCCCAGATTACTGCTAGAGGTGATGTAACTTGGCTGTAATTTGGTAAAGCTGGTCAGTTACAATCAGCAGAATATGGTTATTTTATTTTATCTGGGACACCACAGAAGCTGTGCTGCTCATGTCCTGCTCATGTTTCAGGCCAGGCAATTTGCCCTGCAGTTTTGATGTTCCTGCTCTGTAAACACTTCTAGTAAAGACTGTCTCCATTCTCCTGCATGAGCAGGAAATGTAGGGGAACAGCGTCACGTACCCGACAATAGTCAGCTTTAATGCTTCACCATCCTACAGAACAGGAAAAAACACAGTGACTTTGCATTGTGTAATTAAGGGGCAGCATAAATTAGTTATTTTATCACTTCCTCCTAAGGAAAAGTGGAGCTGAGGTGCCATTCAGCTATTAAAGTGCCAGCATGCTTTAGGGTGCACTATGGGAAAGGCACAGCTGTTTGTTTGAGATAAATGCTGAAGACCCACATGTGTGGTGCCCTGTGGAAATCCATCAGAAACAGCATGATGGGTAGAGAGGAGAAGGAGGGGTCTGGGGGCAGCTTGAGATTCCCTCAGTGCTTTGAACAGTTTTTGCCACAGGACAGGATTCAAAGCACAAGGTTTTCTGTGGCAGGCTCTCAATTCAACTCCTCATTTTCTGACTGCTTGAGGAGGCTTCAGTGATTCCCACAGCTGCTGTTAATAGCAGAGCAGGTGCAAGTGGGAAGCACTACCAGCAGTGTACTTATGTAGCAGTTAAGAGAGGTTGCACAGTAATTTTCATGCTGTCTGAATGTGATGTTGGTCTTTCTGGAGAGCTGAAGCAATAGGTAATTCCTCTGCAGTAGCTGCATTTTCCATATCAGATGGGAAAATAATTCCTCTTTTTCCAGCAAGAATGCACTTGGGTTTCCCTTTTGGAGTTAACCATACCAGCTGCTTCTCTGATCTGTTCAGCATTTGCTCCCTCCTGCCCAAGACTGCCTATGCTACAGCAGCTTTCTCAGCTTGTAACGTTGCTGGTTGCTATTTTAAGAGGACATAGCAGTCAGTGCTTTCTCAAGGGGGGCAAAGTTCAGCTAAACCTGCTTCTACCTCCTCAGGTATGTTTTATACCCAAAGGTCAGGCACAGTGCCTCTATCTTTAGTCTATCCAAGGTGCCCAGTTCCAGGCAAGTGGAGGTTTTCCATTCATTTCTATTAGCTTTGTGCTTACATCAAGCCTTGACACAGCTGCTGCTTTCCCCAAGATGATTGTGGCTGCCTGCTGAAGTCCATGTTAACCTTCAACTGTTCTCACCACAGCAAAGGCCTGCAAGGAGGGAGAGCTGTGCTATCTTCTCTGCTAGGGGTGCTATGTCAAGACCAGCTTCAGGTATTGGTAGAGGATGGAAAATGCCTGGGAGCTGTGTATAAGTGGTCTGCTACAGCTTTGGCTGTGTTTGGCTTGAGTGATCTGGCCTCAGCAGGCTCGTCACCCAGCACTGACAGTAAATTCTTTGCTTATCAACATGTTATATGATTCCTCCTGTGCAAAGAACAAAACAAAGACCAGTCAGCCCTGATGCTCTTAGGTAGGGCTTTTCACCAGCCTAGCCAGGCTGTTTACTCTAACAGTTTGTTAATTGTTTTGAGATTTTTCCTTCCCTCCACTGTTTTTATAAACTAAATAGTGATAGGATTCAGACAAAATTGGCAATTAAGTTTTCTAGCCCTGCAACTGAAAGAATAACAGCTTTTGCATATCTGAAGCTATAAAAAGATAAGATAAAACTACCATGGGCTTAACTTCCAAACCAACACAGATCACCTGTTACACAGTCATGTCTTCATTACCTGCCCCTGCCAGCCACCCAGGCCCAAGTCCACCACTGCACATCTGCTTTCCTGCCACTCTTCTCCGGGACATGGAGGGCACTTGAGAGCTTCGTGGTTTCTCTGCCTCTGCAGCTTTGTAGCTTCAGCAACACTTTCACTCTTAAAACCTTTCTTGAGGAAAAAAATAGGGCTGCAGCTCATGGGGAGAATGGTAGCCACAGGCTGGGCACAATGCCAGAGGGAGCTGCTGTGCTGCTTTTTATCCTCTGTGTGCATTCTACCGTCCAAGGAAAGAGGCAGAAGCAACAGGGAAAAGTCCAAATTTTTTACATCCAGAGGGGCCAAATGGGTGGAAACCAGAGACTTCTGGGGTGACCTTGACACTAGCATACCCCACATTACCATTGCTGCTGGAGTGAGGGGAAACCCTGTGGCTGCCTTCCTGGTGGCAAGAGACCCTGCTGAGCAGTGAGATGGGGGAACCTGTCCCGTGAGGAGAGGACAGAGTGGGACACTGGAGTTACTTGTGTCCTGTGGGCAGAAAAGAGTTGGCAGCTGTGGGCAACAAGGCAGCACCCAACCTCCTGCCTGCCTGTATTGACTTCCCAGGCCCTGATAATGCAAGTAGGTGCAACAAAAGTGGACTGAAATGGGCTGCAGCTTCTGTGAAGTAATATCCCTGCACATATATAAGTGTTTGTCCATCCACATACTCTTACTCTCTGTAGTGGAGAGTGCCAGGAGCTTCTAAGGCTCACAGATGTCCCCAGCAGCTGTAGCTGCCAACAAAAAAGGACAGGAGCCAGCTTGCTTCCTCTCCCACTCAGGGGAAGGCTAAGCTCCCAATACCCCTCTCAGCAAACACTACTCATCCTGCTGCTGCTGAAGGCACCCCAACTCCATCTCTCTTATGAGCAAAGGAGTGGTTGAGCAATACTTAAAAACAGGAAATTTTTGCAGCGACTCCTCAGAAACAATCCACTTCAAGTTGTCCAGAGCTACAGAGTGCACCAGAGCTTTTGGTGGTTTCCAGAGGTGATGGTGACCTCTGGCCACCCACATGGTTGCAACTCCTTCAAGCTGGTCCCACACATCTGGCAGCAGGAGGGTGTTTGTCCAAACCAGCTCTCCATGTGTACTTCAGGGCCTCAGGGCTGCATCGCCTGAAGCTGCCTTCTTGCTCAGTCATGAGGCAGTAACACTTCCCTGTGGGGCCTGTAGCCACAGGGCCTGCATGGCTCCTGTGCCTGCAGGTGACTTTAACCGCAGGGCCATGCCAAGCTGCAGCCAGCAGGTAATAAAGCTGTGGGCCTGGCTAGCACAGGCAGCTGCGCTGGAGACAAAGAGCGCCGTGCTGCCTGCAAGCCCCAGCACGCCCGCCAGTATTTATATAACATTGTTTTGCTTTAATCTGGCTTTTTAAGTTAATTGTGAAAGCTCTTTCTGTTCACTAGGTGAACTTTTTTCTTTTTTCTTTTTTTTCTCATCCTCCCTGCAAGTTTCGTCTTTCAAAGCTTGGCTAGTTTTGAGTGATGCTGAAAAACCCCTTTTGTGGTGGCTTTTTGTTCCGTGCCGGTATTGTGCAGGCAGAAGTGGTTGTTTTCTTTTCGTCCTGGCATAGCTCAGGAGTGACTGCATGGGCTGAGCTCAAACTTTCTAAAAATACACACCCACGAGGAGAGATCCAGCATGGCAGCATTCAGACCCAGAGATTAACTCCCTGGAAAGGTGTGGTGGTCTGAAAGAGAAGCCAGTGGCAGCGTGCTGCCAACTCTGGGCACTGTAAGCCCTGGAGCTGCAATGTGTGGCAGGCAGAGAGGACCTGCTGGGTGCCGTGGGTCTCTCGGGTGCTGGGACCCATGTAGAGGGGAAGTCCATGCAGGGCCTGCAGAACCAGCCCAGGAGAAATGCTGCCTGGGGGGGAGGCCATCGGGTAACGCAGAAGATGTAAGGAAAAGCATTTCTTGCTGTTTGGAGAAGCAAAGCTGAACCATGAGCCTGCTCCTCACCAGAGGTTCGTCTTCATAACCACATCCTCTTGTTGGGGCGAGACAGGCGGCTCTGGGGGAAGGGAGGATGGTAGGAACTGAGCAGAGCAGTGATCAAGCATCTGACAAATTGCAGGAAAGCGTGTGGGAGCTGCTTTTTGTCCTGATTGCAGGAAGCTCCCCAGGTGACTGCCTTAGCAGCTGCTGGGACAGGAGACCTTATTGTTCTGTCTTATTGTTTACAGCCATGCCAATTTCTGGCAGGAAGCTCCAAGACAAAACCCTTACATTCTTCTTTTTTGCTCTCTGGGTTTGCTCTCAAGGGGCTGACCCTTCAGCTTGGCTTTTTAAGCTTAGCTTGCCACCCGAAGAGGTCCAGCTTCCCCTTCCCAGCTGGGCTGAGTCCCATAGGCTTCACCCTAAGATCCTGGCAGGCACATGGAAACTTTTTATAGAGCTGAGGCAATATTAAAGGTTGCTGCTGCCCTGCTTGTCACTGCATTTCTAATGCTAAACTCTGCAGGCACTCAGCACCCCAACTTCCTTCTACCTGTCTGGGCCCTGTTTAGTTCTCATTCCCCTTCCCTGGTCTTGGGCTCAAGTTCTGTTCTCAGTTTGTGTTTTCTTGGTACCACTCAGAGGAAGCACCTCTGGGGTTTTCTTAAACCGTCTGGCTTTGCACACAAAGGCAGGAGCTGGCAGTACCCTTGAAAGGATGCAGGAACATAAGGTGCCTGACAGTCCCAGTCTCACTGGAGCAGGCAGCGCAGAAACTGGCAGCATGCGGCCATGCCCACAGCAAACTCCTTCGGCTGTTGTCATCTCCCTGTTCTGCTCCTGCGCAGTGCTGTGCCCCTCCGTGACACAGGAGTCCAGCCCATGGTGGCCAACAGCACGTTGCTGACCCAAGGGCATGGTTTCCATCTTTATCTCTCCAGCTTACAGCCAGGGAGGCAGTGGCTGAGCTCTACCAGCGTTGACTCCCAAGCCTCGTTCCTCTGCCTCCTTTCTCCTTCCCTCCGTGAGGTTTTATGCGGAGGCCGGGAACGACACTCGCGTCCCCCCCAGGCATAGCAGTCTGCGGCATTTCCGGGCGGGGCGGTCGCACGCCTGCCGGCAGCAGATCCCCTCGCCGCGGGGCTGCCGGGGCAGGCGGGTCGGCGTGTCACCAGCTCCGCTAAGGGCTGCAACCTGGGCTCTTCCGTGGAGCGGATGAGCCTGGTGTTGCAACCTCACCTGGAGCGCACCTGGCCGCAGTTCAGCCCCGCCACGCTTGCCCCCGCCCGTGATCTCATGGGGTTTTGCAAGCGCGGGCTGGGCACGGCCGGGCCGCCGTGGGGGAGCCGCAGGGGAGGCGCAGCGCCGGGGGTGATTCAGCGGGGCAGGCTGGCTCCCAGCTGAGTCAGGCTTGATTCCAGCGTCTCCCTGTCCCGCGGCGGGGGGGCTATGTCTGCAAATTGCAGGAGGCCCCACAAACTGGGTCTCCCCGGAACTGCTGCCCCTTTGCCCCCTCAGCCCAGCTTCCCAGCCGAAGCTGGCTCCCGCCATGGCTGCTTGCTCTGCAGGGCTGCCACGCACAGCAGCTGCGCCGTGTCAGCCTGGCGGGCTGCCCGCACAGCCAGGCGGCACCATCCCAACAGCAGGGACCGAGCCACCGCTGTAAAGCTCCTACGCTGAGGGAGGGGCAGAGGATGGCCCAGCCATGCACCGTGCGTCTCATCTGTGCCTCCCACCAACATCGCCTCTCCTTTTGCCAGACGTACGGCAGGGTGTTTAAATACATAACCCCAGCTTCACAGAAGGGTGAAGGAGCTCTCTCTGCAGGCAACAGGCCTGGGGGCACTGGCAGCACTGGTGGCACGTTGGAAAGCTTGGAAGAGCAGTCTGCCGAGGTTGAGCATCTGCACATTGTGTCTATGCAAAGACGAAGGAGGGGCAGCCTCCAGCTGTTACCCACAGGTGCCCATCAGGACCCCCATGAGCTTGGGCTGAGACCACTAGGAAGAAAAATTACGCCTGATGGAGTGTTGTCCTGCCCCATTTCTGCTCCAGATTCCACTGGCTCTGCCCTCTTCTGAACCAGGGCAGGGGGATGGGACAGGAAGGCCCTCGTTATTAAGGGCTTGCTAATTAGACGGGAATGTTATCTCCAGCCCAGATGTCAGCTCTGACCTCCCTCTAACCTTCTTGGAAATCAAAATGAACACAACTCTGTTTGTTTTAAAATTATAAAAATAAGCATTTGGGGTGAAGCAGGCAAACCTAGCCCCAGGGTATGGCTGAAGAAAGAGGAGGGCACACGACCAGATAAGCCTGGTGAGATATGTCAGGCTGCAGAGCTAGAAGGGACAAACCACCCTGCCCAGGGCAGAGAACAAAGTCCCATGGCTTGCAGTGACTGTGCATGTATTTTGGGCCCTCTAACCTATGTCAGCAGTAGGAGTGGTGAAGGCACAGCTTCCCAACCCAGCTGGCACCAGTAGGCCCAGAAGTGGAGCTGACAAGGAAGAATACTCAGATGAGTATTCTACCTCCCTGCCTTGCTTTAGGATTTACCAGATAAGATGTTGCTCCCTGAAATGAGCTCTGTCTTTCAAAGCCAAGCTGCACACTCAGCCAGCGGTGCAGAGATCTGTCCTGTCCCTGTCTCCAGATCACGTCCATGACTATTTGTCAGCCTCGTAACCGACAGCTCATCTCCAGTGCCTTTCTCCCATCCACATCCAGAACTCATGTCAGCTTTCCCCATTTCCTCTGTGTTTGAAGACTTCAGAGGGATTGCTCATCGTGCCACAATCCTGATATTGCAACATACACCACTGATTTGTGGTTACATGTCACTTTACCTACCATTATCCCTAAGACAGCAAGTAGGTAAAAGTTTTGAGGTCTTCCTTCTTGCTTGCCATCACCTGCTGGCCCACTGAGTAATGGGTGTCCTTTTTCACGCTCTGAAGATTGTGCCTTACAGTTATGACATCACAGCAGTGATGCATTGCCCTCCAGCAGCATCACCAGAGCTGAAATTATTTCTGTTGTCTCCTAGTCCTAGCTACTGCCTGGTACACCCTGTCTTGCTGAGCTTCAGGGTTACTGAAGCAGAGTAATAGCTGAGAGATGAGTAATTGAGAAGCTACCTGACCAGATTTAAAGCTGACTGTAAACATCTTCTCCAATAACAATAGGAAGGTCAATTAGTGCCTCTGAAGGAGGGCTGCTGAAGGAGAAGCTCTGCTGTGCAGGAGGACAATGTGCAGAAGTCCCTGGGCAGGTTGTCTGCAGTACAGCTCTGCTCACAAAGACCAGAACAGCTCCTCGGACTGGAGTAAATTTGCACCCATTTTTATGATCTAAACTTCTGAGCCAATATTTACAGGCAGGGTGGGTGCACCAACTCCCTGTGCCATGTACACAGACTGACAGATGGTAGTGCTGTGCCTGCACACCCCGACAGAGGCACTCGCAGAGCCCTGTGCTTTCACAAGCAGGCAGAGATCCCTTCTTTCCTCCAGAACGTGAGATGGACAGATCCTCAGGCTGCTTCAGCGTGGTCCTTACACTTGTAAGATGGGCATCAACAGACTGGATCAACTCCAGTGGAGGAGCATGGAGCTGGCCAGGAGGCTGGACAATCTGACATGTGAACAGGGGCTAAGGCTGCTGGGTTGGCTTGCAAAGAGAGAAGGTCTGTGAGGGGAGCTATCCAGTTGCTGTCTTCTACTACCCGAAGTAAGCACTATGGAGAAGACAGATCCAGATTTCCAGAGGTGCTCAGTGAAAGGACAAGACACCAGAAAAGAGATTGTGGATTTGCCATCAAAACCCAGCTGGACATGGCCCTGGCCACCCTACTCTAACCTTCCTGAAGCAGCTGATGAAGGAGCCAAATGGAAACGCTGCCCTTCTGGACCTGCTGCTTGTTAACAGCAAAGGACTTATGGGAGATGTAACAGTCAGAGACTGTCTTTGGCTTAATGATCATGAAATAGGAAAGTTTTTGATTCTTGGAGAAGTAAGGAACTGAGTTAGTAGAACTGACACCTTGGACTTCTGTAAGGCAGACTTTGGCCTGTTCAGGAGACTGATTGGCAGTGTCTCTTGGGAGGGTGTCCTGCAGGACAAAGGAATGGAGAGAAGCTGGACACTCTTCACAGGATCACAGGATCACAGGATATTAGGGGTTGGAAGGGACCCAAGGAGATCATCGATGAGCTGAGGCTAGTCATAGGGGCTTCAATGAGGCCAAGTGCCGACTCCTACACCTGGGTCTAAACAACTCTGTGCAATGATACAGGCTTGAGGCAGAGTGGCTGGAAAGCTGCTAGGCAGAGAAAGACCTGGAGGTGCTGGTTGACAGCCAGAGGAACATGAGCCAGCAGTGTGCTCAGGTGGCTAAAAAGGCCAGTGCATCCTGGCCTGTATCAGGAATGGTGTGGCCAGCAGGACTACAGTGGTGATTCTCCCACTGTACTCTGCACTGATGAGGCTGCACCTTGAGTACTGTGTTCAGTTTTGGGTGCCATAGTATAAGAGAGACATTGAGGTGCTCGACTGGGTCCAGAGAAGGGTGACAAAGTCAGTGAAGGATCTTGAGAACAAGTCTTATGAGGAGTGGCTGAGGGAGCTGGAGTTGTTTAGTGTGAAGAAAATGAGGTTGAGGGGAGACCTTAGCACTCTACAACTACCTGAAAGGAGGTTGTAGAGAGTGCGTGTTGGTCTCTTCTCTCAAGCCACAGATGATAGCGCAAGAGAAAACTACATCAAGTTACACCAGCGAGGTTTAGGTTAGACATCAGGAAGAACTTCTACAACAAAAGGATTATCAAAACATGGAATGGGCTGCCCAGGGAAGTGGCTGTATTGACATCCCTGGATGTATTTAAAAGCCATCTAAACACAGAGCTCAAGGATATGGTATAGTAGTGGCTCTGGCAGAGTTAGATAATGGTTGGACTTGATGATCTTAAAGGTCTTTTCCAGCCATGATGATTCTGTGAAGTTTGTTTCCATCTGAATCAGCTGGCTGTGTCATCTGTGACTGACAGTGGGAGTATGAAGATTGGAGAAGAGAGGGGAACAGCCCTCCTTTAGAGACTGCTGAGACTTGGGCTGGCTTTAGGCAGTCATCAAGCCTTGACCCTTGTGAGGCTGAGAAGGAACATGATGTTCCATCCTTGCAGGTTAATCAAGCTGATGTCACTCATCCAGGGGAAGAGCCACAGACAGTCTGCAAGTAGTTAAAGGTTGGCTGTTGTGATCAGCTCAGGACAGGTGGAGATCACCTGAAATCACTCTCACCTGTGAATCACTCATACAGCTCCTGCCCCCGCCTTGGCTTTCAAAATATGTGGCTTGAGGACTATAAAAGCTCAGTACATGGTAGGGAAGGTGGTTACATCTGGCAGCTCCTGCACGTCTGTGCACACCTGAGTGTTGAAGAACTAGTAATCCTGTCTGCTAGCATCTAGGCCACTCAACCCTGCATTTCTGTAAACCAAACACAGCCACAACTACATAAATTGTGTCATAGAGGAAGCTCTCTGCAATATTTAGCCTCTTATAGAACAGAGGTGAATGCCTCCTGGACAGGTGTGAGTGGTTTGGGTAAAGATTGCTGAGGGCTGGTGGTCAGCACATGCTGTGTCTTCTGGAAGCCCAGCCTCCCACAGCCCACAGGCAACATGCCTAATCCCTGCCTCCCCCCTGCCGCTCCTTCCGGAGCCATGTCAGCATTCACAGATGGAGGTGAGTGCTCTGACCTCTTCACTCTTCTTTGGTTTTCTTCCTTCTCATTAACAGAAATTGAATCACACAGGGGTGATGTCCTATGGGCTGGCAGCAGGCCCAAAACCAGAGTTAGAGACTGAACCCCTACCCCCCTCCCCATCCCAGCCACCATGTGCATGTGGCTTAGCTTTTCACGTCCTTGGTTTAATGAACTCATGTCAGGAATTTCATGTGCATAGCAACCTTATCTGATGACAGTGACATTTTTAGTATGTTTATACTCAGTTTTATTTGCAACCAGTCTCTAGCATAGTTCAGCTGGGTTGATTTGATGAGGTTGAAAAGTGTAAGAACCCAACATGCACACTGGCAGCTCAGCCAGAGATACTGGAGTGCTCCGAAACACATCTAGAAGCAGAAGGATCTGTAATAGAGTTTGTGCACCAGATCTGCCAGCTGCAGCCTTTCACAGACTCGCTAGTGTCTGACAAGCAACACAGTGGGGGCAAGGGGAGGGTTGTTTGTTTTTCCTTTCTTTTTTCCGTCCGGTTCTCAGCACTATCACAACCAGATGGGAATAGGTTTCCCGTGTCGGATGCGGGGGACTGAACAACCAAGGGGTCCCAGATACCCACAGCATTACAAATGCAGACGTTTCTGCTTCACCACAGCTTCAGCTAGTAGGTGGTATGGGGGAGAAGGGGAGGGAGCCGGGTGGTTTTGTACTTTGAAAGTTAAACAGCTGGTTTCGGCCAGGGTTCCCAGGGTTTTTCCCGGGAAGGAGGTCAGCGGCTTGTGCAGGCAGATAGCCTGGGAGCAAGCACCAGGAGTGCCCCTTGAGGCTCCACCTCCGCAGCTCTGCCTCGAGTGGAGCTCTCATGCCCATATAAGGCTGCGGCTGTCCCCAGGAAAGGGAGCCGTAAATAGCTGTGCTCGCTACCTGCCCGCTGCCTCCCGGCGCAGCCTGCTCCTGCCCCTGCCTCCCGGCGCTCCCCTCCCCACTCCAGCTCCAGCGGGGCAGCGTTTCCCCTGCCTCTGCTCACCGACGTGCGAGCCCGGGCCACGAGGTCAGAATTTCCCCAGGGGCTCTGCCCTGCACAGCTCCTTGCCTTGGACTATGCGAACTGACTTACGAGGTGTGCGGGAAGGGCCTGCAGCTGTCTGCCTTCCTCCAGCAGCTCATGGGCCAAACTTCTGTAAGGGCAGTTCTTTTATGCTTCAACTGAGAGTGTATGTACAGGGGAGGATGTAGGGGAAGAAAGAGAAACAGCAGGGCAAAACAAGACAGTAGGAGGGATGATAAGCAGCCATAAGCAAGATGTTTACATTTGCTGATTTTCCAAGGTGTGAGATCCCACAGGAAAGGCTACGATCAGGCAGGGGACTGCACGACGGGGAAGGAGCTCTGCTGACCACCATGTAGGCATGGACTGCACGATCTTGCTGAACCTGGCCCTAAGTCCATAGCATGACTGTTGCAGGGTTGCTTGAGGCCCTTGGGAGCACACAGTGGAGGAGACAGATGTACGATGCAGCACCCACTGCTAGTGTCAAGGGCTGAGGCTGTCCTCAGAGTCTTACATTCAGCCATGTGAGCCTTCAAATGCTAATCTTTCCCCATCTTTTCACTATACAAACATGATCTTCCAAGGGTGTATTGCCCTTTCTGAGATGCAGTGTGTTCCTATGGGAAGCATCTAAATGCAGAGGAGATTTTGCTGTCTCCTGGAAGGAGGAAGACACTGTGAGCTGAGCAGCAGCAAAATCCTAGACTAGGACTTCTATCAGTAGAGACCAAAACACTGCTACCAGGAGATCTGGTGTATCCATCAGACAATTATTTGCCTGTTTCCTGATGTGGCTGGGGTTTCCTCCTTGCCCTTTGCTTAATTTTTTCTCTAAGTAACGAAGCAATTCACTGTCAGTGCATATTTTAAACACTGACTCTCTTGGTTCCTGTCTTATACCCAGCACACACTTCCCAAAAGTTTCCTGTGGGCCTCAACTACAGCAGCTTAAACATTTTCCATCATACGTGAATGAGCTCTGTGCTGCCATGGGGTCTTGGGTCCCTGACTTGCCCGGGCAGTTGGGGTGGTATCCTGTACCCAGCTCCTGCCTGGGACCTGCTGCAGGCATTGCGGCCAGTCTCGCCCTCTCATTGCTTCTGCTTGCTCACACTGAGTTTGTCTCATACATTTGAGTTTGAAAGCTCTTGGGGAGAAAGCAGCAGGAGCTGATCTTGTCTTGAGAACCAGTCTGTGCTCCTGGAAAAGACAACTGTGGTTTGGTGTGCAACAATAAAGGGGGAAATGCCTATCCTCACTAGGTATCTTCACAAGGCTATCTTCAGTCTTTTCCAGAGACAAGAAGCAAGGTTGTCCCCAATGACACCTGCTATGCTTGGGAAGCTACCACAGAGAATTATGAGTTTTCCCCTAGGCAGTGTTTTTCAGGTCTGGTGGCAGGCCTGGGTACACAGACCCTGTAGGGATTGTAGTTGGAGCTACTCTTTCTCCACTTCCACATAAAACACTGTTGCCCTGCTTCCTGGGCAGTCCTTGGATGCGAAGCCAACCTTCATGGCATGCAGATGTAACTACTCATCTATGCTTGGATGTCTGGGTGCCTGCTAAATACCTTGGGGAAGAGAAGTGTGGCACTGGAGACTGAATCATAATGTGCCTCCCCTGATGCTGTGGGTTAAAGTGCCTTTGATTGACCGTTCTCCAGAAATTAACAGACAAAAGATTAGAGAGCAGCAGTGTGAAAGGTTTCCTGCCCGTGCTGGGTGTGAAATATTGGCATCAAGCTAGCAGCTGTCTTTGCAGCACATCTTTGCCTCGTTGGGATTGCCTGTTTTAGAGACAGAAGGGCTGCCCCAAGCCTTGGGTTTCATTCTTCTCTTGCTGGGAAGCAGTGAAAGGAGGAGGGGTACCAGTGTCAGAGTGGCTGGCACTCCTCTGTGGGACAGCTCAGTGCCAAAAGGTGATGTCATTGCCATCAGGATGAAGCAGAGAGTTGGCAGGGAGCAGAGCAGAGGCCTCTTCCTTCCCAGCTGTTGTGTGCCTCTGGGTTTGAGCACCAGTTTAGCTGAGAGCTAGCAGGCAAAAAGATGTGCTGGTGGCCAAGCAGGGCTCTCTTCTAACTGCAAATTTGCTTTGCAAATGGAATGGATGCTCTGGACAAATTGCAGCTCACACTCCCTTTCACTTGCCTCCATTTCTTCCTCCTGTAGTGGTGAGGGTAGCATTCATTTCAGGGCACACCAATCCAGATCAGATTCTTCTCCATCCTCAGGCATTTACAACCAGAGTCACTTCCAGGGAGCCATAATCTAGAGTTTCAGTTTTAAAGGAGACTTTATAGTGATCTGAAAAGACCTTGCACTCCTGTATGCTGATGCAGTACCAAAAAGGCATCATTCTTTTTATATCCGCCCCCCCCCCCCCCCCCCCTGCTAATTAGAAGACTAATTCTAGCAATTAGTCTTGTCCACTGTGGAAAATTAATAGAAAACTAGTAAAAATGTGATAGCATGAAAATGAAAGCAAGCCTGGGGAAAGGTAATTGTTTGTAACTGAGAGGTTTTGTTAACTCCTGTGCCTAATTAACACGCTACAAAGGGGAGCCTTTGTTGAGAATTCCACACCCTGCTTTCTCAATTACTGTACAAGAGATATCATAACAAAAAGAGCTTGGAGACACAGGGTATGTCCCTTAGCAAAGCCAAACCTGATTTAGCATTCATTAAATAAATAAATAAATAAATAACCCCAAACAACCTCAAACATACACATACCTTCTTTTCCTGCTTATTGTTTTGTTGTCTTTTTTTCCCTCTGCCTAATGAAAAGCTCTTTCTCATGGATCCCTGGTAGGAACAAACCTCTTAAATTATGATCCTTCGTTGTTGATGTGCTTTTAGCCTACAGGAGAAAGGAGCTGGGAGGATTATTTTCAGGGTTGTGATGGCTGTTAGAAGAAACTTTGCAGGAAAGCTGAATCATCGTGTGAGCATCTTGTTTTCATCTTCTTGTGTTCTGCCATCCCACATCTAAGAGGCGGCTTATGAAAATTCCAAAGGCGTTTTTATACGTGTGCGTTCCTCTGGAGAGGCAAAAAATTATAGGCCTCTCTGCTGCCTTGCAATTAGCCTCCAACTTACATACAGGTGTGTGTTTCGAGTTTGCTGCTAGATGCAGCCTTAATCAGGGCAATGGTAGAGCAGCAAGAGGTTTAAGGATGTGTTTAATGCATGTATAAACAGAAAAACGCAAGGAGGGAATGGACAGGATTTACTGTGGGCTGAGTGCCTTGACCCAGTAGGTAGGAGAGAGCAGAGCTACCTTAGAATCATACAATCATAGAATCAACCAGGTTGGAAGAGACCTCCAAGATCAGCCAGTCCAACCTAGCACCCAGCCTTATCCAGTCAACTAGACCATGGCATCAGTTGCCTCATCCAGCCTTCTCTTGAACACCTCTGGGGATGGTGACTCCACCACTTCCCTGGGCAGTCCATTCCAATGCCAATCTCTCTCTGGGAAGAACTTCCTCCTAACATCCAGGCTAGACCTCCCCCGTCACAACTTGAGACTGTGTCCCCTTGTTCAGTTGCTGGTTGCCTGGGAGAAGAGACCAACCCCCACCTGGCTACAATGTCCCTTCAGGAAGTTGTAGACAGCAATGAGATCCCCCCTGAGCCTCCTTCTCCAGGCTAAACAACCCCAGCTCCTTCAGCCTCTCCTCACAGGGCTGTGTTCCAGGCCCCTCACCAGCTTCATTGTGCTTCTCTGGACATGTTCCAGCACCTCAACATCTCTCTTGAGTTGAGTGGCCCAGACTTGACACAATACTCAAGGTGTGGCCTGACCAGTGCTGAGTACAGGGGAAGAATAACCTCCCTCATCCTACTGGCCACACTGTTCCTGATACAGGTCAGGATGCCATTGGCTCTCCTGGCCACCTGGGCACACTGCTGTCTCATCTTCAGCTACTATCTACCAGTAGCCCTGGGTCCCTTTCTGCCTGGCTGCTCTCCAGCCACTCTGTCCCCAGCCTGTAGTGCAGCTTGGGGTTGTTGTGGCCAAAGTGCAGAACTCTGCACTTGGCCTTGTTAAATCTCATCCCACCTTCTTATTTCATGCTTTAGATTTCTATCACACTTGGGTCTGTAACTCAAAGTCCAAATACTGCCTTCCACAAAAAAACCCCTTTTTTCCCCCCCCTCTCTTCTCTCTGATCCAGTGCAGAAGGTAGCAGTGCCTGCAGTACCAAGCATAATACAAGCTGCTGCCTCTTGATAGCTGAGAAATACTGCCCTGCAGTTGGGCAGCTCAGAAGCCTGCTGCTCCTCACTCAGGTATTGATTTTTGACAGGAATTGTGTGCTACCTAAACACACAGGATGCCCAGTGAGTTGCTTTCTTTGTTCCAGATAAATCCCAGGAAATGATGCTCACTCTGATAAATGGGAAAGAAAGCAGCTGTGTTAAATGGAGCTCATCTGCACCTCCTCTAAAAGGTGGTTTCCTGCAGTGATGGTACCTCCTGTATCTCTGTTGGTATTTTCTCACATCCTACAGAGCTAACACCTCAGTAAGTCACAGATTATTTTCTGCCTTTCTGTGCCAGCACTGTCAGTTCAGTTTTCTGGTCCATCCACCTGACCCAAAGACGGGCTGAGAATAAGGGCAATGCATGGATCTTCTCTGTGCCCAGCTTCCTGCACTGGCCCATATGTTTCCCAAGGCAGAGCGGCAAAGCTGTACAGAACAGTCCACACTGACAGTGGGAAGCCGGAGGAGCTGAGAGAATTGAGGAGGCTCTCAAGGGAGCAGGAAAAAGCCTGAAATGTGGGAGGGAATCTTGGCAGAAATGAAAGGGGGGTTGTTAAGCAAAGCATGCATTGGCTCCAGAGGCACAGAGCTTGCAATATGTTACGCTGAGAATCTGTGGGTGTGTTTATAAGACCTGCCACTGACTTGCAGGCACAAAGGATGTAGCCTACTCTTATCATAAAAATGTGGGCTTTGGTCTTGCAGAAGAGGGAAAAAACTGAACACTTGAGTGACTTTACATTGAGTCTTCTTTCTGATTGTAGCCCAGCAGAATGGTCCCAAAGTTTGGGTTTGACTGGGCTGTCTTTGGTTTCTGGTAGACAAAAGTGGGGTTTTAATTGTGGCAGGCTATAAATGAGTAAGTTCCCTTGCAGTTCCCACAACAAAGCTACAATGAGAATCTGGATGACTTTCTACATCGCTGGAAAAATCCCTTTTCCTAGCATCTCTTGGGCATACTAGGCTATTTCAAACTTGTTTCACTTTGTCCTCAGCCAGCTCCTTGGAATGAGAACCACAGGGCCACTTCATTTGAACAAATATTTGGCCTTGATTGCTATTGCAGGCTGAGCCCAAGAACAAACAGCAAACATAAGGTAAGCAGAGAGGCACCCTTGGCAGAGCAAAAGCTCACACACAGGAAAAGCACCAAGCTGAAAGCAGGGGTGCTCTCATTTATTTATTTATTTGCTCATTTATTTTGCAGGTAGTTGGGGAAAAGGGGATCCTGAATTCCTACTGGGACAGGAAAATGGAAGGGAACATCCAGTTAGATGCCTTTTGTTAGAGGTCCATTAAAGGTAACTGATGCTGAAAAGCAATTAAAACCTTTATGTGTTCTCTTACGTAGTCATTAGTGAAACTTAGTCCTGTTTTCCAAACAGCTCAGCCACCCTAGTACTGAATTCTTCTTTCTTTGAAAAACCTATGGAAGGGAAGGAGAAGCAAAAGTGGTGTAATGCTCTTCATGACCCTGCCTTATCAGGATGAATTAAACAATGTTAAGATGGATTTGCCAATCTCTTTAAAGTATTTTTCCTTTATCAATATCTGACTCAAGCCTGGCAAACATGTTTGCTACATGAGTGTCACAAGCATGACAGGTGCAGGGTGACAGAGGGGCTGCAGGGGGTTATTTTTCTCCTTTCAGCTTATCCTCTGTAGAGTAAGCAGGATGCCCCCAAGCCCTCCTACACTCAGGAATCTGAAGCATTTCTTACCCCCTCTGAGACAATAAGAATAAAAAAGAGGTATCTGGGATGTTAAGAAATGATCTTTAGCAATTGTTGAACCAGGGAGCTGTGAGGCCAGGACAGAGAAGCCTGAAATTACTTGCTGAATTATCACTGAAGCTGGAACAGCTTGTGTGAAAATGTTTGAGGGGTTGCAGCCAAGTGCTGCTTTCGTTATTTAAGGCAGGTAAGAGGATGTGTTCTGCTGGCATTTTGGACAAGTCTGGGTAGGTCCAAGGCAGAAAACTGAGATTCCACATCTTGGTTTTGAGGCATAGATACTTTTGCTGGATGGCTTGTTTTCCTTTGGGCCCTTTTGTATAATGGTGATGGAAGTCAGCTTTCTCTGAGTTTGAAGATGAATAGAAAATAGTGAGCAGCAGAAGAACAGGGCTATAAGAAGCAAGGTTAGAAAGGAGATACACTGAATTAAAACAATAGCTGTTGCTTAGCATTGTGCTTGCATTTAGATGCTAGAGACAATTATGTTAGAATTCTTTGGAGGTAAAGAGCTCTGGGGCAGTAGTTTTAGTATGTCAGATCAGGAATGTGGTGTCTCTAACCATGCATAATGGAATTTTGGTCTCATCTCAAGGTTTGGAGGAACTCACAAGCGCCAGGATGAGATTTCCTCTACCTAAGGCCTGTTTTCATTCAGTGTGTTCCTGAGGATGTTTCCATGATTTCAGTCAGCAAATAGCTTTTTGATAACCTGCTTCCCCAGTATAGGTCCTTCTACAAGATGGTGTCACTCCCATTTTATTGAAAGAAGCAACTCTGGCACAAGATAAATGTACTTTCTGTGCTGTATATCCAATAGACAGAGATTTATGACTCCAAATAGTATCCTAAAGGAGCAGAGCTGCTGTACGCAAATGCTTTGTTTTCCAGCTCCAGATCTTGTTATTAATGTAACAAGCTCCTCTTTTACTAAAGCTGAAGCAAGAACCACAATGAGGAGGCAGGAGTTCAGCAGGTTGTTCAAATAGGACTGTGTGGGTGTCAGGTTGGGGAGAGGTGAAAGCAGAATAACTGTTTTAAATGCCAGAGTATGCCAGGTACAGCTCCTCCCATCCTCCCTATCTTGGGGTGCAGGTATAGTTCAGTCTTAAATTTTCTCCATCAGGAAAGTTAATTTGAAAGACTCCTGTCACAGTACCTCGGTTTAATCTCTTCAGTTGTGCTGATGCATCTCTCTGTGGGCCTATAAACTAGATCACTGAACTGATCTTTTTTCTTAACCTTCTTTTTTAACTCTACTTCAGTGATCCAGTTTACAATATGGCCTTTGAAACACCTGCATCAGTGCCACCAGAACAATGGCAGGCTACAACTCCAGCACTAGGTTTGAATGGCTAGTGGGAGAAAAAAGATGTTTAGCCTGGAGAAGAGGCTCAGGGGGGACCTGACTGCTGTCTACAACTACCTGAAGGGAGGCTGTAGCCAGGTGGGGGTTGGTCTCTTCTCCCAGGCAACCAGCAACAGAACAAGGGGACACAGTCTCAAGTTGTGCCGGGGGAGGTTTAGGCTGCATGTTAGGAGGAAGTTCTTCCCAGAGAGAGATTGGCATTGGAATGGGCTGCCCAGGGAAGTGGTGGAGTCACCATCCCCAGAGATGTTCAAGAGAAGACTGGATGAGGCAATTGATGCCACGGTCTAGTTGACTGGACAGGGCTGGGTGCTAGGTTGGACTGGATGATCTTGGAGGTCTCTTCCAACCTGGCTGATTCTGTGATGAAAAGGGCATGATGGAATTACACCCTGGGATATGAAAATGGACAGTTAAGCTGCACATTTTCCACAGCCATGCTGGAAGTTAGGTAGCATCAGACTGTAAGAAAAGGGCTATTCTGCTTCTAACATCTGCTAGTGACATCTTCTGAGACAGGTTCCTGGGCCATGTGGTCCAGTGCAGCTCTTTCATGCCAGCTGCTCCTGGTAGAATTGGATGAACAGAAATAGAACTTGGGCTCAAATGGTTAGTCACTAAATTGTAAGCTCTAACCCCTCAGTGGAAACATTGCTTTCACTCCTTCCACATCTTACACTCACAGCTTTCCACCTTCTGCACTCAACATTTAGACTTGGCAGTTGTTACAGGAGGAGAATGAAAGAATTGGTGTAAGGGAGAAGGAAGCTATGTGCTAATAGATGGTGCCTAAATTGCAGACAAAATTTCAAGCTGTTTAGAGGACATAGGCGTGACATCCACAGACATGTGGCTTTCTTCTACAGACCCACCTCTCAAGAGCCATTTCCTTTTGTTACAGTACATGAAAACCCTTCAGGTTCTCATCTGCATTTATAGCTGCTGGTTTGTATGGGTGTACATTTTAAAGTTGCTGATTTTTTGTGAGAAATTCTAATTATGAATCTCACTAAAACTACTGATGTTTCAGGCTTCTGCAAAAGCAGAGCTCAGGCTTCTTAGCAATACCAGATTGTGACACTCTCCAGATCTGTACATGTGCGGTTTCTGTCTAAAGCCACTGTGGTTAGCATTTAGCAACGTGACTTCTCTGATGAAGTAAACACCTTTTCTCTGATGAAGTAAACACCTTTTCTTTCTATCACTCTTATTGTTTCACTCTCCTAAGTGAGATTTCTTTGTGCCTCACAAAGGCTTGGAAATTATTCACCCAAATGAATTCAGCCAATTTACCTGTTTCTCAGATATAGATATCAAATGTCCATGCATTTATGGTTGATCACAGGAGCGCAGACTTCTCCCAGGGATTGCTGTTTGCCAACAAACCTAAGCCCAATTGTCTTGAATTAGACCAGTGTAGGGGTAATTATTAATTTACTCCTACCAAGCTGGTAAATCTGTCTGCTGTTGAGATGCTATTTTCCAGAAATCAATGACCATTATGGGTTTGTTCTTCCAAAGGATGCTGGCTTGCAGACACTGATGGAAAATGTGAGTGAAGGATCCAAATAAACATCCTGTTACTTCATAGAAAGTACAGGTATATAAAATTAGTGATAACTGTTACCGTCGAACTTGTTTCTCTGTGAGGTGTGTCTTCTTTCCTGGGGTAACTTCCTGCCTCCAGATCAACACAAAAACCTGTTACACTTATTTTCAAAGTAACTGAGTAATGGAAAAAAAAAAAAGATATTTCAAATCTGACTTGGCTCACCTACTGCACATCTACAAATGTGACCATGTGGAAAATACAGAGTGGGATGCACTTTCTGGCAAAGGAAAGGACGGTATAAACCTGCAGTAGTCTTTGTTCTGAACTCAGTTTTGATACTTTACTGCTGAAATCAAGGAAGTTTTGCTATTGTTTAAACAGGAGTAGGACCAAGTTCTCAGATTAAAAATAAAAAGCAAACAAACACCACCCCCCCCCCAAAAAAAAAAACCCAAACAAACAGCAAACAAATCTCAAAACCCCCACCTCCCCAAAAAAAAACCAACCAGCAAACACACCCCAACACCCCCACCCCAAAAAAATTCAAACCTTAAGAAGACAGTCCTGCCTGACTGCACACTAAAATTTTATCATCAGAAAGAGCAGAGTACATATGAAAGTATGAGAGTCAGAAATGAATAAACAAATTTAAAATGCCCAGTATCATGCACTCTTCAAAAATGCCTTTGTGGCAGCCTTTTCATCTTTTATTTTCCACATTACTACTGCTGTCAGTTAATTCTGCCTTTTTTATTTGCTTTCCCAGCTAAAGTCTGCTATTTTTCTCCTTTAAAAGTTGTATTTAGACTTGATACTGACTGCTTCCTTTCTCAGCCACTTGGCTGAAGAGGCAGTGGCTCCTTTCTTAAAGAGCTTTTGATACATGTAGTTAGTTACCTCCATTTTTCTCTCTCTGCTTAATTTTCATGGGAGAATTTGAAAGACTGTTGTCCAACTAGTACATATTCTTTCCACACGTTGGTTACATTTTTTTGGTGGATCGAAATGAGTCACTGGATACTGCAGATCATTACACCATCTAAGGTATCTGGTTATCTAGGTGTCTCCGGCTGTCACAATTCCAGCTTCCTTTCATTTTCTGCCTCGATGCACGGGTGAAGATCTATCCTGTATGTTCTCTTCTCACTGCCAAATTGAGTTCTCATTTCTGTTACGCACCTTTATTTACATTTCTCATCTCTGCCCTTAACAATGACACCTCTGTATCCCTGACTCAGCTGTACAAACCTTTCAGTGGTTTCTCCCCACTGCCTTTTGTGTCTTGAGATAACAGCTTTGTTTCTAAACTGCCACAGCGAATCTTTCTGAACCTGGAGCCTTTGGTTTGGACAAGAGATACTTACTTAAGACACTTCTCTGCTAACATCTCTTTATTCAAGTCTCTTTCCCTTCATTTACCTCTTCCACTCACAAGCCTGTTGTCACCTCTGAAGTCTACATTGCGTTTTTACTAGCACCTACATATATGCAAATCTGCCTTTCTTGCAGAAAGTAGGAAGCCCTAAAGGGAGTGATCCTTTTATTTCTGGCAGGTTATAAGAGATGCAATAAAGCTTATCTGCATAGTTGGAAATGACGTACATATAAATGGATTTTTATACATATATATATAAATACACACACTTATATATGCTGTGCTTTTTTCAGAACGACTTTTGTCTTGCATCTTGGCTGCTCCTTCCTCCTCTTCTTCGTCCTGGGCTTCAGCCTTGGAGAGTGTTGTAGTGATGCGAAGGGGCAGAATTGCTGCACTTGTTTTTTCACACCTCTACTGCTTTGGCACGCCTTTTGAAATCCACTTCGAGCCGACTTTTTAACCTGTGCACTGGCCGTGCAAGCACCTCGGCGGCAACAGGGGCTGCTTACGACGATGCTTTTGCTTGTCTCCGTTCTGAAAGGAGATTGGGACTTGTGTGTTCCTATCGCGATCATTCTGGACTATAGGAAAACAGGGTTGGGTGGGGAATTCTTCACAGAATGGGGATTCTCCCCCCGAATTTCCGAGCACTTCTGTCGTGGCCTCAGGAGGACGGAGGCACAACCCACTCTCCTGCTACCGGAGGCTGACCCCGAGTTCCTTTCTCCCAGCCTTGGGGCGCGCAGAGGACGGCAAAGCCGAGGCGCTTCGGAGTGCCAGGCAGACCCCGCGGGCGGCAGCACTCAACGCGGGGCGACGATGCCCGCCTAGCGCGGAGCATTGTGGGGCTGTCCTGGCACGGCCCGGCGCGGGGCGTTGTGGGAGCGGCTTGGTGGGGCTCGACCGGGCAAGGTCGGAGGGGCTCGGCGTGGCCCCGTCGCCAGCTGGGAGAAGCCGCGGCGCGCCCCTGGCCCGTCCCGAGCCCCTCAGCGACCACGGCTGCCAGCCCGCGCCGCAGCGCGCATCACCCGAGCGGCCGAGGGACGGGGCGGGACGGCGGCGGGGCGGGGCCTCGTGCGCGCCCGGGCGTGGCTAACGGCAGCGGCGCGAGGCACCGCCCCTTCCCTCGGCGGCTCGGCTCCGCCCTGCGGCCGGCTCCTATTGGCGGAGCTGATCGTCGCAATCAGAGCTCCGCGTCTGGATTGGCTGCCGGAGTCGCGGGGCCGTGCCGGCGGCGCTGCTCGGCCGCGGCGGCTCCTCCCAGCCGGGCGTCTCGCAGTGCCGGTGAGCGGGAGGTGGTTGCGGTGCCTGCGGGAGGAGCCGGCAGCGTGCGGACGCCACTCTCTCGCCGCGAGGAGCGCAGCCGCCACCGCGGCGTTTTCCTCCTTCCGCCGTAGCCGGGCCCAGGTGAAACTGGTCGGATGGGGCAGTGGGTGCGGGTGGTCCCGGTTTGTCCTTTCTGTCGCCGCGGTTCCCCTCTGACGGGTTTTGTGCCTCTTTGTCCCGTTGGACAAGAGGGTGCCGCTCTCCTGCCGCTCTCCGCGTTCTCCGCGGAGCCAGGCGGCGGGCAGCCCGGCTGGGCGCCGATCTACCCTTCCTGGCTTGCCTCCCACCCCTCCTCCCCTCCGCTTTCTTCTTCGGGGGCGTGTGCGCCGCACGGTTGCATTATGCCCAGGGAGTTGCCTCTCCCTTCCCTCCACGCCCTACTAACTGGCCTTCTCGGAGGTGGAGTGGTGTTATTCGCGCTCTTTTTCACCGGACGGCCCTGGCTGCCCTGCCTCCAGTGCAGCTCCCTCCTTGCCCCCCTCGCGTTTGAGTGTCCGGCCTTTGGAAGTAACGGATAGGGGAAAATAGGACCGTTTGGCAGCTGTCAGGGCTGTAGCCTGAGTCAGAGGCTGACAATCCTCCTGCAGACATTGCAATGGGCTTGGCTTCCGCCCTCAGATCTCGACTTCCTCGTTCGGTTTTTGTCTGTACAGTAAAGCCAGGAGAGAGGGAGGAGGGAGTGACAGGGCAAGATGAAGCTTGCAGTTAAATCTCTTTGAGATAGTTTGTGCTTTCAGGCATCTTCTCCAACCGAGTAAGAAAAGTTCTGCTTTTAGTGTAACGTTACCAGCCTGTCTCCAGTAGATGCTAAAGGTACTAAGTTTCATAGCCCCCCCGAGCATGGTGTGTACCCAGTGGGTTTAATAAGAATTGCTCTTAATTTGCCTAAACACACGGTGAGATGAGTTTTAAAGCAATCACATGATCTGAAAATAAATGAGAATTTTTCAGAAGTAGACTGCATTGGTCAGAAAGCTCTTAATGCAGTGGGTGTTAAAGTGTCCCCCCCCCTCCTTTTCCTTTTTGTTTGCTGTGTATGTTGAAACACTGTTTCTGTTCTTTGTCTTCTTCCATGGGTGTTTCTTCTGTATCCTATGTCGTGATGTCCTGAGCAAACTAAGCACCTAAGCTTTATCCAAGTGAGCAGGTCTGTCTTAAACAGGGTAGTCTCTCAAGCGATGCGTAAGAAGTTTGTGCTTCACAGTTGGAGAGATATTGTAGTAGATGGACTTTGGCCTGCAAAACGGTTTCTGTGCTTCTGCCTTGCTCTATAAAGACATGTAGGTTAATTTGTTTGGAGGCTGTTGAACCATGGCTGGGAGGACTGAATTACACATCCTTAATTCTCGAATACATCTGTATGGCTAGGCATGGTAAAGTTTGAACTCTGATGTAACAACTCTCTAATCAGTTCCTGCCTATGTAAAGATGCTTTTGAAATTAGTCACTAGGTAACAGTGTGGCTAAGTTCATTTGTCCATGGCATTCCAGTAAAAACAGCAAATCATGGTGCAGATAGGTATTGACACACAGATGAACTGTCTGCCACTGTACTTTAAATGAGATAAGCAAATATTTTTGTTAACTAGAAAGTTGTAATGAGGGGGAAGCAACTGATAAATGTAAGTATAGTTGCCTTTAGCACAAAAGAGTTTGAAGTTGTTAATCAGAAGTACCAAACTGTATGAACATCAGATTGTGCTGCTAATCTGACATTGCAAAAATAACTAGAATGAAATCATGCAACAGTTCCGTGAAGCTCAGGTGGAACTGTTTAAATTGATGTATTTTTCTCCTTCATAGATTTATTTGGTGCACTTATTCATAGTGCATGCACTGTCTTTCTGGAGGTGGACAGGCAATTTTTTTGCTAATTAAAGCAGCTGCAGAACTGCCAGCAGTGGATAGAAACGAGGGTCTGAACTTCTCAGATGTAATGACCTGGAAGCTCAAAGTGAGTTAGACTAGCACCAAGTTGGAATGCTTGACTTGTATAGTCAAGATCTGATTTTGGAAGTTCTATGGAGGAGAGACTTTGACCTCAAAGTTTGCGCTGCTGGGTAGTGTATGGTTGTTTATACAGAAACAGGAAGACTAAATAGTCAGATTATGTTTGTCCCAGAAGAATGGATGTAGGAAATGAATGCCTTTTATTTGACTGACTTTGTTTCCATAGATTTATATCACTTATGAATTGATGTGACTGATATGGTGAGATTAAAAGTGGTCTCACTGGAGATAAAGGAGCCCATCTAGTTAATACAAAGTCTACTGGAAAGGGAAGTCAGAGTTAAGGTTGTCTTATCCACCACCCATTTGTACTACATCTGCTTTCTTGTGTGGTAACTTCAGGTTATTGGGTAATGTGCTGAAGCTAGCTGATGACTAAAGTACATTTTGGAAGCTCAGAGTCAGTGTGCATATCTACTAAAAGGTGTCCAAAACTTTGATCTTGACTGTATAATTTAATACCTTATTATTCATTTGATTTGATAATGCATTCTGTGCCCTCTAACATCCACTTTTATTCTTTGATTTCTCATATAAATATGTTATTAGTCTGTTGCTTTAGTTTGTAATAGAGGCACAGCTGTTTGTATGTTAAGTAGAGAAACTGTGTGCCTGACATTAAGTCTTCTGTGGGTTGGAATAGAGCTGTAATAGCATAGGATTGCCTACAGCAGCATTGTTTTTGCTGGCACTTGCTGCAACTTAGTGGTGGCTTGGTGACCTTGTACCTTGAGTTTCCTTTCAGTTTAAGCATGCCATGATTCTAATTGAGTTTCCTGCTGTAGAAAGAAATGGAAAATAGCAATGTGATTTAAATAGAGTATGATGAGACAAAAACACAAATGCAACTTCTGCCCTGGAAGCTAATGCAAATGGGTGTTGTCCAACGAAATGAAATGCACCAGTTTACAAGTTCATCTTAATTACGGTTTATCCGCTTAATTTTTTTCCTTTAGCAGCTGTGAGAACTTGTTCTGAGTGCTTGAGGTAGTAATCTCAACACCCATTCATCTTGCAATCCTAGGCTACTGTAGCGTCTTAACACCTTCTCGCCTCTTTCCAATGTAGTCCTGTCGGGTGTAATGGACTAGTCCTGTTTCCAGTTAGTAGCCCTTTGTCTTATTTCTTTTCAGTGCAGTGTGTTGCCTTTCAGAGCATTCTAAAAAGTCTAAAGATGCAGTAGTGTCTACAGTGTTCCAGTGATGGAACTGTGATTGATTTCATTGTACAATACTTCTAAAGCTAGTGCTGCTAAGTCCTGTCCTTTTTAAACAGCAAAGCAGAAACTGTAAAATTGATCTAGCATACTATTGTGAATTATTTCTTATAGAAGCATTACAAATATATTGCTGTTGGATGCAGAGAGGTATAATGCAATATAACTCTGTGGACTGTAGTTTGACTCCTTGACCTCTTTTTGAAATGTATGCCTTTAGAGTTTTGTACATAGGGTTTGGATTCTGTTTGCCTTCATGACTAGAAATTTAAATTTCTCCTAATGCATGTATGCTGATTCTGCTGAGAGTGGTAAATAAACCACATGGATGAGTGAGTTCAGTAGACTCAAGCTAATGATTAATATATGTTGAGGGAAACTTAACTTGGAAATCTGTATCACAAAGTCTCCTTAGCAGATGAATACTTCTATTCATCAAGAACTACCATTTTAATGAGCCTCAGCAGGAAATCCATTGTGATATATGCCTCAACACAGAACCGAAGTTCAAATTTGAATGCAGGCAAAGAAGGCATTAAGACTTGTAAGAAAAAGAGGTTTAGAGAAGTTTTACAGCTCAACTTTGACATCCCTGTGCAGTCAGAATTGAATTTTTTCCTGTTGGCAGCTTCCTGTTTAAAATTTAAGTATTGAAGCATAGTTTTGTAAGTTTACTTCCTTTTTTATTGCTTGTAGTGGTGAGAGTACATTCGTCTCTATTTTAAGATTAGGACTGTACCAGTTCATATAAATTTAGGCTCTTTTAATAAACCTTGAAGGTGCAGTATATTTGACATTGCTTAAAGCTGGTTGTGATCAACACTCAGTACACCTAGTTTTACTGCTACACTTAAAACTGATTTAAGTGTCCAAGGAGAAAAAAAGAGGAAACCTACAGCAAAATTTCAGTTGGTGCTGTCGTCTTCTACAAATGTGACTGACTAAAAGCAACTGTCATAGCAGTCTGTAGGTAGATTTTAAGTCACTAAGCTCATTTTGTCAGGGATTCTTACACTGTAGATCTATTTGCCATTTAGTACATGAAATTCCAGTGTTGCTGTGATCACAATCCATAAATCAATTATTTTGAAATGTGGGTACAAATTAATTTTCATCAATAGACTATGAATTTAAGAAGAAGGAACAATGTCTTAGGGCCTGTGCATATTTTAACAAATATAAGATGCTTAAATGTAAGAACTTGGCAACAAGTGCCAAATGTAAATCTGAAATCAAACCAATGATCTGGATGAGAAAGTTCCTAACTTAGCTCTTGGAACTGGTTGATTGATGAGGTAAATTTACTCTTGACAGGTATTTTAATGGAGTTGAAGAAAAATGCTCTCTGGCTTCTGTTTTGGCCATGTCATTTGTAGTTTAAAATGTATAGGAAGGTATTGACATTTTTCTTTGGTCTTTTTGGTTTTTTTTCAGTTGGCTGAAGGTAGGTAGTTGTGTGTTTCCAAACTAGTGGAAAAGATCAGAAGAGGTGAATTTGAGATGAAGATACCCAGAAACAAGCAAATTAATTTGTGGTTACAAGTAGCTGGCAATTTTAAGTTACTTTTTGCTCGTAAATGAGCTAGAGTAGTTAAAGATATATTTTTCATAGCAGAATAGCACTTCATAGATTTGTTCTTCATAAATGTTGTTCAGGTGTCTTTGTTTCTGCTGTTCAGAGATAAAGCTCTGAACATGAAGTAAGATGTATTCAGAATTTACAGAAATGTTTAAATGAAAGGATATGGGAGTGTGGATACAGGTATACAGTAGACTATTGACAGTAATGGAGTAATTGGATACTTGAAAGTTGTGTTTCAAATGGACATGTCTACAGACTGACAAAGGGAATTTTCACTCTTAGAGGATCATAAAAACAAAATAAGATTTCTCCACAAGCACAATACCTATTTAAACTGCAGCTTGAGATTTGTAACTTAAACTAGTTCACATAGCTTTTATCACCCGGGTTATACTGCTGCATGAATGTTTATAGCAGATACTAAAATCTTTGACCTTTCATTACACAGTAAATTATTCTGAATTGTTTTAATGGCCCTCCCCAAGTCAAAGTTTTGTGTAGATGACTTGAGCTTACAATTTGATGCAGTGTATGATGGGAAACGTACAATGAGAGTGAAATATGGTAGGGAAGAGATATTTGTAATTTTTTCTTTTAAAAAGAGATTTATTAGACAAACTGATTAACTTAAGAAGATTACCTAATGCTGTTTTTATAGCACTGATATATGCATGTGCAAAGTCAGTTTATCCTCTTCTCAACACAGTAAGAGTTAGTATTTGTACATTACAGGTTTTTTTCCTAATGGTCAGAGCTATATAGATAGATTTTTATTTCTTTAGAGCTGTAAAAGAGTGTCAGTGTTGGATGATGTTCTTCAGGGGTTGCTGTGGACACCAGTGCTGCTTAACTTCTTTGCTGATGACATGGACTGCAGTTAGGAGGAAAGGCTGAGCGTTAGGGTTGTTTAGCTTGGAGAAGAGAATACTCTATGAAGACTTTATAGCAGCCTTCCAGTACTTAAAGGGAGGGACATTTTACAAGGGACAGGACAAGGGGTAATAACTTTAAACTGAAAGGACATAGATACAGATTAGATATGAGGGAAACCTTCTTCACTGAAGGAGTGGTGAGGCACTGGAACAGGTTGCCCAGGGAGATTGCAGATGCCTCCTACCTGGAAGTGTTCAAGGTCAGGCTGCACTGGGCCTTGAGCAGCCTATCTAGTGGAAGTTGTCCCTGCCCATGGCAGGTATGTTGGAGCTAGATGATCTTTAATGTCCCTTCCAACTCAAACTATTCTGTGATTCTGAAAATTTGATGTAGATTTTACTGATGAATATTATCACACTGTGTTGGTATACCAAGTCTGTTAGGAAAAAGTACAGCTGCAGCATTGATTTATCTCTTGCTCATGCAGATAACAAGAAGAGTATCACCAAATCATAGGATCGTAGGGGTTTTAAGAGACTTTAAAGATAATCTATTTCCAACCCCCCCAACCATAGGCATGGACACCTTCCACTAGATCAGGGTGCTCAAAGCCTCATACAGCCTAACCTTGAATGCTTCCAGGTAGGAGGCATCCATAGTCTCTCCGGGCAACCTGTTCCAGCACAACAGCACTGTAATGTATGTGGTTATGGAGAATGTTGTTAACTCTGGTGGAAACATGAACCTGTTGGTTTTTATCCTATTATGCTAGTGTGCAAAATTTTGTGGGAAACTTCCAAATTATATTTACCTAATCTTATTGGGACCGTGGAATGTCATATTTTCCCCAAAAGCTTTTTCCTGTAATGCTAGCATAGAGAAAAAAATTATATGCTGTATGGCCATGATTTTAACAGTTCAGACAGTTCCTACTTTAAGTGCCCTTGGTTTTACTTGTTTTAGGTTGAAAGATGTGTCCTTTGTTCTCCTTTAATACAAAAATCAGCTCTTCAGAAGGTCCAGACAGGAGGGCATGGTTGGGTAAATTCTAAAATAAGAGATGTCTAACGCTGTTCCCTTCTGAAGATTGATATAGTTGACATTTAGGGAAGAAAGCACAAGTCAGGAAAGGAACAAGCTAACCAGAAGACAAACACAGGACTGAGGTGTACGAATCAGACAAGTGTTCCTTGCATGCTCTGCTGCACCAAGGGCTTTCTCCAGAAATTTTGATAATAATAACTAAAGCTATGTGAGGAGTCACAAAGCTGTGCAAGACCTTGAACTCAATAGGGAAGTGTCACATTTGGAATGTTTCAGTGTTTTTCAGACCATTTTGAACTTGATGTTTATGCTCTGCAAGGCTGTTTTCAGCTTGACCTCTTTATAAATCCAGGAGCTTAAGGCTATGTAGCTTTACCTTTAGTGCAGGAGTTGCTGCTGTTCTCATGTCCAGAAAGTCATTCTCTTCCTGCCTTCCACCTCCAAGATCACCTTTGTAAACAGAAGTAGGTCAAACTTGGACCCTGTAAAGGTGGTAGACTTCTCTGTGCCAGGGTTTTGGCCTGCCATCTCTGTAGCTGCTCTTCCTGGTGGAAGAGAACTATCTGAAACAAGAATGAAAATAGGGGATACAGCAGGAGGCTGCTTGTACACAGTTTAGCACAGCAGGTTGAGCTATAAGTGTCTAGAGAAACTTGGTTCCCTGCTGCAATGGAAAATTAATTTTTTTAAGTGGTTTGCCAAATGTATTTGCACCGATTCTTGGTTCTTTCCAATATGAGCTGTAAGAAAATAAGTGTTGCTGATGCTGCAATTTCTCAGTTAACATAAGCAAGAATAATTGCTGCCATAAAATGACCTTCTTAGCCATGTACATGCTAAATATTTGTCTCTCAAAGAGCAAATCAGATCTGTATTTTTTTTTTCTCAGTATTTAGATGTACTTGTTTTATTCTTTATTCCCTCCCATGATGAAATGAAGCCTGGAGTTGACATAGGGAGTATTAATTGATATAGAACTGTGTACTGGAAGAGTTAACTTACACTTAGAGCGTTCTGAAGAATTCTTGACATGTCTTTTTAGTCTTAAATCAGAATATTAGGGAAGGGATAGAAAGTGACCCTGGGATAACAAGGACAGGCTGAAACTTTGCAAGCTCTTCCTTTCTCTTCTCCTCTCTCTCTCTCTCTCTCTCATGCAATGTCTCTAGGGAATTCTGCATGCCTGATCAGAACTTTTGCAGTCCATTATGCCTCCTGAAAACAAGTCTTACAGCAAAACAGCTTGAACAGCAGGGATGGGCTACAGTTTTCTGAACTACAGCTGTCTCCTTAAGTGGGATTACTTTGCTGAGTGGTCACAAAGAATGTGTTCTCCCCCTGGAATGTTTTCCTTGTGGGCACACTGTCTCTGGAAGAGGAATTCTCTCCTTTGCTGAGAAGGCATGTACTGTACCCGCACTAATGAGAAACAACAGTTGCAGAAAGTGTATTATGCGGGATTGTAAACTTTGAATATTTATTCAAAGTGAATGGGGTTGGGTGGCAGCCAGCCTAGCTTTGTCATGCTAAAGACTGGACTTGAAATCAACAGAAGGCTACCCTCCCCCTCCCTAAACCAGTGTTTGGTGTGTTTAAACAATGTGCACAGGCTTCATAGAACTGATTAACTTCATTGGTGCCATGTACATAGTAATGTCTTTGTGTCTCACTGAACTGAGGAGGTGCAATTAAAACAGGGGCAAGCATACTCTCCTTAACATTAACTTAAGGAAGCTATGAATTTGCTCGGAAGCTGCAGTAAATTTCTTTGCACCATGCAGTGTGGTGGCCCAAGATAATTTCTGTGGTTGTATAGTATGTGGTGAAGCCTATGCTATCCCATTTTCACTCTTTGGTACCCATAACTAACCTCTTCAGAGTAGCATTAATTTGTTACATTTACACATAGCTGCGCTCTGTTCTCCCAATCTTGCCGTTCATTTGAAACCAATGGAGAGAAAAGGTGGACTGCTAAGTGGCATGTAAGGACAGTGTCTTCTTTGTGCATGGCTCTGTGGTCTTTGCAGTTTGCCATGGAAAGCCCCAGCTTCACAGAGCAAGCCTCCTGTGTCAGCTGTTACAGTAGAATATGCAAGTGCTGCTTCACACATAGCAGAAAATGGTGCTTGACAATTGATGAAGAGAGCTGGACATGCAGAAACTAAGAAACACTCAATGTTTATTGTTCTGAGCGTGTATGCCACGTACCTTTAGGCCACCTGGAAGGAATAGAATTAGCTTTTTTTTTCTTCTGTCTTGCATATAGTCTGGTCAGTGGATTGCTTTTCTGTATCATTTATACATTAGATTTATCTTTCTTGATTCTTGGAGCCTTGTGAATTCAGAGAAGGTATTTCAGTGCTCTACCTTGAGTTAGCTTACAGTAATAAACACAGTAGCTGGCAAGTCTGGGCAGCCCTACAGTCAAACTGAATATGCAACAATAATTGCCAGCAATCTGCATTCCAGTTGTGAAATAAATCTTTCAACAATGTATTGTGTGCGTCAGACTGTGACTAGAGAGGAAAGCAGTGAACTACAGTAAGCCTAATAGCAACCATTATGAGTCTCAAATAAAGCTGAACTAGAAGAAAGGAGCCTGCATGGCAGCAGGGCATTCTGGACAAAAAGAGTAACTGTAGCTGAATGCCTCCAGCTCAGGGGGCTATCTATGAGGGAGTATTAATTACAAACTCGTGTACTTGCTCGATGTTGTATTCTGTGGTGGGATAACTGAAATTCATGATTCTTGAGTTCAGTCTGAAGCGTTTAGCACTGGAGTGTCACAATATACTGAACTTGAGAAACAAGCATGTATAACCAGACCATCAGTTTAGCTTCCTGCCAACTTTTCTCCTTCCTTTCCTCTCCCCCTCCCGCCTTGCAATTAGTTTCTTGCCCTTAGTGATTCAGACTTCAGTTTACATTTAAGTATTACTTAGATATTGGAGCAGTTTGTGCTAACAAACTGCAGTTCCCTTTCGCATAAGCATCCTGGCACATGAAGCTGTTAAGTGTCAGCCTACTATGTCCTAAGCAGATGAGATCTGAACAGTTTCTCAGGAAATACAAGGGAATTATAGGGAAGTGATTTTTGGTGGATTAGATTTTGTTTTTTAATGTTGTCAGATCGTGGTCACTTTAGGCATTCTGGCCACTGAAGTTTGCTTACTGCGCTTTCTAGCTGCTCTTAATGCAATTGTTTCTGTTGATTTGCTTAACTGTATTCAGCTGCCTGAGGAAAGTGAAATAGTTGAGTTTGCAAAATTTATGCAAGTATTAGCTGTTCAGATCATATGCCTAACAAGGTTTCCCATCATATGAATGTTACTGACCAAACTTAGTCCTAATCGTTAGCTTCTTCTCTGAGTCAGATAATGTAAAAAATGGTGTCTGTTAACAAATAATCAAATTTATTGTCCAAAGGCAATTTAGTTGTAGCTGAAATGAGACTGTAAATGACCACTTGTGCTGTGATTTTTCTAGTATAGGAGTCTTGCCTGCAGAAATGGTGTACATTCCTTCTGCTCTGTGAAAGGGCCTTTTGTGTTGTATGCCATTCACAACCTGCTGAAGGTAAGGCAGTTTGGAATATGCTGTGAGAATTGTGTTGCTGACATACTTTTGAAATGAGTAAAGTAAGGGAAAGTAACTTGCTTTAGTGTAAATGTGTTTGCTGTTTATTGTTGCACTGCTGGTTTAAAGGCCACTTGATAAGCCACGACAGGGAATCAGTTCATGTGCAATCCCTACGTTTTTCTAACAGTGCCTTATTGGTGGATATGGATCACGGAATAGAATCATGGAATACTTTGGATTGGGAGGGCCCTCTAAAGGTCATCTAGTCCAGTTACCCCTGCAGTAACTAGAGCCATCTTTAACTAGATCAGATTTCTCAGTGTCCCATTCAACCTGATCTTGAATGTTTCTCTGGGCAACGCACTGCTTCACTATCCTCGTTGTCAAAAAGCATATTCCTTTTATCTAGTCTAGATCCACCCTCTTATAGTTTAAAACCATTACCTCTTGTCACCAGAAGCCATGCTAATAAGACTGCACATCTTTGTTGTAGGCCACCATTTAAGTACTGAAAGGCCACAGTAAGGTCTCTCCCAAGCCTTCTCTTCTCCAGGGTGACCAATCCACACTCTCTCAACCTGTCCTCATAGCCAAGGTGTTCCAGCCCTCTGATCATTTTCATGGCCCTCCTCTGTACCTGCTCCAACAAGTCCATGTCTTTCTTGTGCTGAGGACTCCAGAGTTAGACACAGTACTCTGATGAAATCTCACCAAAGCAGAGCAGAGTAGACAGGGAGAATCACCTCCCTTGACTTGCAGGCCACACTTGTCTTGGTGCACCCAGGATACAGTTTGCATTCTGGGCTGCAAGCACACATTAGTGATTCACGTCCAGTTTGTCATTCACCAGTACTCTCAAGTTCTTCTCCATGGGGTTGTACTGAAATAGTGATCTGCATCAGCAAGTATACGGTGCATAGATCTGGCTGTTTTGTGTTCTCTCTTGCCCAGTGTTTCACAAACTTCTCATTCATTAAAATAGGGAAATGGTTTGTGTTAGATCTGTCTATCCAATTTAGTAATGCATATTTGATACTGACAAAGCTGAAGCTTAAAAAGAGTAGTGTGGGAATTCCTACTTTAGTGAAATTCAGGTAACTCAAATTACAAGTATTTTCTATGCCTAGCTAGTGCTCTAATATTTGTTAGTAGGTATGATTCTTTAACTCTTGACACTAATGCTTTTCTTAATATATTAATTGTCTTCCAACTCAACTGTTACCTTGGTAGATTAGCATGGCCCAAAAGAGTTTTGTGACTGCTGACAGAGTAAGTATTGGAGGAGGAGAATAATACAAACAGTTTTGGAAAATTAAACTGCAAACAGGTAATGTTCTATGCTTTTTCCAGTTGCAAAACACTGTAATTGAAAGGAAGAGAGCTCTTGTAGCAGAGGCAGCTTTTAGATGTTTCCAAGCCAGACAAGGTGTTTCCAGGTTTCTGGGAAGCACTTGTGCTAAGCAGGGAGAGGAGTGTGTGTGAAGTGTCTGGTAATTCAAGCCTTAAGGCTATGAAATAGTAGGAGGCTAAGACAAACTTCTGTCCCTAGGATTGTATTGGAATGAGGGTTTTGAGTAGTTCTGCCTAATTCAGAGAGAATGTGTGGCATCTTAACTTACAGCCAGTGTTTATTTTGTTCATCTCAAAAGAATCTGCAGGAAAATAGGTATGTGAAGGATTCTTTTTTAAAGGTTGGACTATGTTATTGATGTCTTAGCCTCTTCATGACTGCAGACATTGCTTTGTTGTTCTCTGTAACTGTATGACATCTTTGTGGCAACCTTGTAGGTAGTTAAATAGCAAAAGAATGTCTTGGGGAACCTGGAATAATGGAAAAGAAGCAAATGTTTGACCAGCCTGTTCCTCGGACTGCTATGAACCACAATAACAGAACATACTGGGTTAACAGGGAAATGACTGTAGTATTTCATTTTTGGAAACAATACTAGGAAGGAGGCATTTAAACTCAAAACAAGGATGGTCTGTCTTCCTTCTGTATTGTTTTGGTCTTCTTTCCTATAGCCTGATGTTGCATCAAAAAAGAATGTTGTTAACGGTACTCTCATCTGATAGTTGTACAACAGCCACCTATAGATAAATGTCCTTACCCCACGTAATTATCTACACCCAAAATGCAAACTACTAGACAAACAAATTGCTTCCTAATTTGTTCCTAAAATGGTAATGACTTGTTTGTTGAGGGTTGCTGTAAGGCTGCTGAAGCTTGCTGGGCTTACTTCCTTGACCACTGAAAGGTGTTTTAGAAATGCCCAGCAAAAAGCAGAATAAGCTAGGAAGCTAAGTTTTGGAGCTTTTGAGATGGAACTTGCTGAATCTGATTCCTCTGGCACTGTTCTTGTGGAGAAGGAAAATTAATGGTTGGTTTGTGGTATTGCTAGTTTAGAGGCCCTGTGGGTTAGAAGCCAGCCTCGAGAATAGCACTAATGCCATGTTATCCTAGCATGTTCCTTCATTTTTTTAGCTCTAGGACCTGATGATTCTGTTCTGGAGTGTCTGAGATGCTGTAACAGGGTAGTTTTCAAGTCTGTTTAAAGTCTGCAGACCATCTTTGAATCTCCTCACTGTTTGGTAGCACTGGCATAAAAAACTTAGTGTTTGGTGTGGTTTTAGAATACCCATCTTAGGTTGTTGGTTTTGGTCCCTAGAAAGGGATAGATGCTACAGAAAGATCCCATACTGAAGATACAGAAGATACTGACTGAAGAATGCAGTCTTGCTGTGTGCAAGATAAGTCAGAATTCTCCTCCTGTGAGGAGTTTGATTAACCACTTTGTAGCTGTCTTCCTTCCTTAGGCCCCTTCAGATCTAGAACTAGTTGAGGATACCACTTGAAAAAATCCTCGTGCACTTAGGTATTTCTTACCTAGAAGTAATTCCTTTTTCTCCCAGAAGAAATCTTTGAGTTGTGTTTGGATTCATGTGAGGAGTATGTTTCAGTGTAATGTAGGACACTTCAGATGGCTGGTTACTTAGGATTCCTCAGGAAATGATGAAACTGAATTTAGCTGAAGAGTATTGCCCCTGAGTCCTGCCTGATTATGGCCAAAAAAGGCAACTGGTTAGATTCTGGGAGTTGCATAGGCAGGAAGCTGTGTAATGAAGGGTAGAGCACAGCTGTTGCCTTGCCAAACCTGATAGAACTCTGAGCACAATTGAATATTTATTTTTCTTATTTTCCTTTTCCCCTCCTTTCCTCCACTCCTTTTTTTTGTTGTTGTTGTTGGTTTTTTTTTTAACCACTTTGACCACAACCTGCAGATGATACTTGACAATGTCATGGAGTCACAGTGTCCTTCACTGAATTGTTAGTATTCTTTATGTCCTCCACAGTCTGTCATGCTAGCTGTTGCAGGGTGGTCTTGGAACTCTCCTAACAGCTCAGGCTTTCATGCCAGCCTCTTGATTGCTACATCTTATCTCTGCAACAAATTCCTTCATTGTGTACCCAATAAAATATGGATTGTCAATAAAAATATGAAAGGCCAGGTTGGAGTTGCTCCAAGAATTACCATTGTGGTGGAAGTGTTGGTGACCCTGTGGGAAAGGAAAGATGAATTAAAGTGTGGGATAGCTGCTTGCCTTGTCCTCTAAGGCTTAAGACAAAGATTTTACATTCAAGCCAAAGGAAATAATTATTTATAGAATAAATTTCTCTTTGTTTGCTGGAGATTTTTTGTCTGTGAATATACAGCATCCATACAGTCTCTGGCACAAAGCTGCATACCACCTACAGTGATATATTTGTTGAGAGGAATTCCCTACATGCTTACAAATGACTGGTGTGGACATTTGTGCTCATCATTATTATAGCTGATGTTTTTCTGGCTTCATTCACTGCTTGCTAATGCTGGGACTCAACATCTATTGTTGCTCTCATGCATATCTGGGGAGCTGAACTGCTTCTGTCCTGCTCTCAATACCTTTTTGTCTGCAGTATCTATAGTCAGATTTCACCTATTTGATTTACAGACTGGTTTGTAAATATCCCTTGTAGATCCTGACAGCCTTCCATGATATGAATGCTGACATTTTAATTTCCTGTTCTTTTGGTGGCAAAGATCTCCAGCTTCTATCCTAGTTATGAAAAAGACATATATTGAGGACACTATTATCTTTGTGAGGAAGGATCCAAGAAGTAATGTTTATGGGACCTTGTAAAGAGGCTGCTCTTACATGGTTAATGAGCCTTGACGCATGCAGCCCTTTCTTCTGATTAAAAAGGTTTCTGAATGGCACCAATAAAATTGCTGCCTTACAAACTGGCAAGACCCCAGTGGTAGTGTTTTGATGAAACACTAAATCCAGGGTACTGTTTTCCAAATATGCACCCTAAATCTCCCTCTTGTAGGGATGTTACTCTCTACCTGACCACTGCTTCATAGAAGAATCTCAATAGAGGCTCTTTGGCTGTAAAATTTATGGACCATAAGCTTATTCTTTTAGTGTCTTGGAGTTGTTTTGCTACTGAACATTATCTAGAAAAAAGATGCAAACTGTTGGGCTGGGTGTTGCTACTAAGCTGGTGATGGCAAGTATCTAAAGTCAGTAATAACTACTATATTCAAATTATCAACATCTTTTAGAAGTAAAGTGCACCTCATATATTGTCTAGCCTGGTATATGGCATTTCTAAAAGAAAATGTGATATTGGATTTGGAGCTTATCAGAATAAGGAGATAGGAATTAAAAGTGGTGATTAAACATGTATTTTTCTGAGCTGGTATCCAACAAGTAGAGTACTGAAGTGCTCATCTTGACTTGAACGTTACTGACATCTGATGCTGAGAATATTGGCACATGTTACAAGTTGCTTGATGCTTGCCACTTGAATGTGCTTTCTCTTTTCTGCCAAATAATGGCTTCCAAATGCTTAACGGTCAGTGTTTTGTTGTAGGGTTTTTTAACTGCTTGCCAGTTTGTTGTTTGGATTTGTTGTTTTGTGTTTTTTTTTATTCTCTTGGCAAGAAAAAACCTTGACCTTATTGGAAGTTTGACAACTTACCAGTGCTTGCTAACAGGAAACTAAAGGAGAGGGAGGCATGTTCTGATGACCAGGGACTTGGAGTGCTTAACATGCGTGCCTGTCTGCCTCTAAGAATGTGCAAGGCAATTTGAGGGTTTAAAAACAGTATTTTTATTTTTTTTCTCCTCCTCTCTTTTTGCAGGTCCCCAATTCTAAAACACAATGTCGCAGAGAGATGCTGATAAGTACCTTTATGTGGATAAAAACATCATCAATAACCCCCTGACTCAGGCTGACTGGGCAGCTAAGAAGCTGGTATGGGTTCCCTCAGAGAAGAATGGATTTGAGGCAGCTAGCCTGAAGGAAGAAGTAGGAGATGAGGCCATCGTGGAACTAGCAGAGAATGGGAAGAAAGTGAAAGTAAATAAGGATGACATCCAGAAGATGAACCCCCCCAAGTTCTCTAAAGTGGAAGATATGGCAGAGCTGACATGTCTGAATGAGGCCTCTGTGCTTCACAACTTGAAGGAGAGGTACTACTCAGGACTGATCTATGTAAGTACTCCTGTCTGTTGGGGTAAGAGTTCTTGATTACACAGTATGTGAACTTGCTATGATGACTTTTTTCTTCTAAAATCCATATATTAACCTTTCATTCTCCCTACACACAGCTCTCATGTGACTTAGTTTTTTCCCTCTACTCAATTTTTTTTTCATAAAACTATGCCAATCCCCCTCTAGGTTTCAAGGAATGCTGTGGTAAATCTTGCTAACATTTTCATGTTTTCATTTGCATGATATTTGGAATGCCATTTAGCTTTCTTCTAGCAGGAGGTGAGAGCAGTTGGAAAGTGGTAAACAGGGAGTCTGATCTGAACAGTCAGATAATAATAACACTGTCCCAACATACCTAACATCTGAATTGCATTTTCCCATGTTTGGAGCTTCAGTGGAAGAGAATGCTAATAGCAAGATCTTTGCATTACAAAAATGTTGAATCTTGGAGTATCTTACCAGAAAAGGTACATGTGTTGCCAGCATGTGCTTATAGATAGGAATTGTTTTTATCCATCCCAGAACGGACAAGAGCAAAGATTCCTGCTTCCCTTTGCTGTGGAAATGACAAGGTTATCACTTACAGGACCAGTGGTCGTTCCCAATGAAGCATACAGCAACTACTTCACTGAATACCAAAAGCAGTAAATAGGGCAAGGTGAGGAACCTCGACCTGGTTCTTCAGTTTGCTTCTGATTTTCCTCTTTATATGGCCTCTGCTTACACAGCAGATGTTGGTTGTGATAGCCTCTACTTCATTAATACTCTGCAGGGGTAGAATAAATGATTAAAGTCAGTGGTAATGTAAAATTTGGGTGCGGTAACTGATTAAAAAAACAACCAGCATTTCTTGGTTTATTTATTCTCAGACTGGCCTCCCCTTATAGAATTAAAATGGGGCTGCCTGAGATGTTATCCTGAGGGATGTAGAAATTCTGCACGTTCAGTATTTTTAGCTGCTATGAAATAATATTCGTGGTAGGTTAGAAGATCTATTAAAATAAAATCTATTATAGAATGAATGTCATATGTAAACATGTATATTAGTACAGTCCTTGGAGGAAGTTTGCCTGTATTCTTCCTCCCCCCACTTTTTGTGCTGATGAAACCCAAAAGCTGTTGCCTTTCATGGAAAAGACAACAGAAGTAAAAAGTCTGCAATATTTATTTCTTCATGTTTGTAGATAGTCTTTTATGGAGTCACCTTATGGTAGCAAGCTATAGGTAATTTCTTCTGCAGTAAAGAAACTGGTAGTATCAGTGGCACCAGATAGCAGGAATTCACCCTTGCTATCCATTATCAGTAGAAACCTTTGTGAGCTGTTGGCTTCTAAATTAAGGAGCATGAACACAAGCTAGAAACTCTGGCTGGTGATGTGACTACTGCTCTTCTGTAGTGGCATGAAGGCATATAGACAGCTGTTACAGAGAACATGTGAAGGATGCAAAGCTGATAGAAATTCATGTCTTGATGTCAAAATTTTGAGAGTTGATGTGGTTGGAGTTTGATCCAGCTAATTATTCTGTGTAGTCAATAACTCCTTTGACTATTGGTCAAAATCTTTTCTCAGAGGGAAGAATTTTGATATGGAGATAAAACAAGACATGCAAGATCATGTGTGGCATTTTTAGAACAGGAAACGTTGCTAGGTTATGTAGTAAGTTGTTGAATATAATTCCACATCATCTTAATCTCTTGCACTCTATGCAGTGGGGCTTTCATGTATCTTGCAAGATACCTTCTAAAATTTGAGACATAGTCTGTGACTATGTGTTCTTTTAATTGGATTATAAGGAGTATTAAAAAATCCCCACACCCTTCACCCAAGTAAACTCATCATAGTAATTCTCTATTACAGAATCTTAGTCTTGCCAAAACTGTTTCTGTGCTCTTGTGAAATGGACTGATCTCACCTGTCAGCAGTTCTCAGCAGGTCCAGAGATTAATGTGAAGGCTTAAAATACTTTCATTGGAGTGGCTCTTAGCTGATCATTAATCCTCTCGAAGAGAGAGAGTGCATGCAATGGCTCTCTAGCCTAAGTGTCTCTATAAAGATCACAAGCATAATTTAGTTCTGTTCTGGGCCCTTTTCTCGTTGCTAGCAGGGCTTTGTGTTTTTGTGTCTCTCTTCTAAACCTTTTTTTTCTGTCTGCTCATCTTATAAAATGCAGGGAGGAAATCTGGTGCAGAAAAATTTTGAACAGGCACTGTCAAACATTTCAAGAACTAAGAGTTTGACAGGCTGTTCCCATGTGCTGATTGGTTTTGGATTGAGATGACTTGCTCATAGACTTGCTTTTGTATTAACCCTTTCTATTTGGAATGCTTTATCAGAAGGTAATTTTCATCTTCTTTGTTGCCTTGTTTGTATTCAGTGTGAAACAACTCGATTTTCCAGCAGCTCTTGACTTAAACTTTCTTATGCTGCAAGCTTTGTGCCATGCTGCAGATAATTCCTTCAGCTCCTTGGAGCTAGTTTAGCAGTTAGAAAAATAAAACTAGTTCCAGTTTGGCCTGTGTGTCACTTGAAATAGTGGAAGGTAATGCCAGAATTCTATTTTTTAGATAGCTGATTTGGAAATCTACTCTAAGACATTACTATGCTTATAACAGATGAGCCTTTCACTTGGAGCCTTGGGTTCAATTCAGGGATTTATGCATAGAAATTATTACTTGTACTTTAATAAGATTAATCTTGTCTTCTCTGTGATAAGGCTGGCAGCTCCTTCTAATACAACTTGCTTCCTAAACAAAGCTCTGTCAGTGTGCTAGACCAGCAGTCATGACATGATGGTCTCACTCAGTTGCCTGTTCAGGCCATGATTAGATGCCCTTTATTAGACAAAAAAATCATCTTGTACATCTGTCTAAGATCATTATACTCCAAGGAAAATTCCCATAGATATTTCTCCTGGCAAGCAGAGTGCTGGAAGAAGGTGATGGCTTCTTCCTGCATACCTGCTTCATGGCTTCATCACTCTTAATTGAAGTTAATGTCTTCCATTTTCTAAACTGCTGCTCTCATCCACAAGACTGCATCAGTCCAGCTACAGACATTTACACACTACTTGAAAATAGCAATTCAATGTTTTCAGCAACACACCCACTAAAGGTCATTCAAATACAGACAAGAAAACTACATTCTTTGTGGAGTATTATCACAAGCCTGGCTACCATTTTCCTTTTGCTCTCACTTCAAACGGGCATTTAGCTTTTGTTAACATCTTCAAAGGAGAGGTAAATTCAGTGTGTGTTATGGGTTGCAGGTTTGTTGTAAGGTGCAATAGAGACCATACAGGGCATCTTTTTTTTTGTTGATTATTTTCCTGCCACTATAAGGGAAAGGTGTGTTGCATGAACTGCAAATGTGCTTCTCTTAAGTCAACTCCTTTCTATCTCTTGGCCCTACTGTGTCTTCTCCTATTGTAGTCAAAGGTCAGGAACAACTTGACTTAGTCTTTCAGCTGCTATTCTGTGCTCTACAAGTATTGTCTGACACAATGGAGAACTAAGGCTGAGGTAAAAGTAACTATCATTGCCAGGTTGGTTTCTGCAGACTCCTTAAACTGTTCCTTTCAAGCACTGTCTTAAAGCAGGCCTGACTAGAATGTCTCACTGAGACTTAGTTTCTGGGAACTTCAAAGGTCCTGCGCTAAAAGGTTTTAAGCTAACTTTCATAGTTTACAGCTGTGGAAAGAGGTTTAGTATTTTCTGTAAGCTATTCACATACTCCTGAAATATTGTAAAAGGAAAGAAAAAAGTTTACATGGAAACATTATCCTGATAGCTTACACTTGTGTATAGAAAAGGAGCTGTAAATGCCTATTAAAAATTGTTTTCTGGGAGACAGAGGGTGAAAACTGTACCTGAATCTACTGCATGTAAGATATGACTAATTACTTAGTGTCAAGCCATCATGTAGGAAATTTGGATGTGAGACTGTAAACTGTGTAGTAGATGCTATTTTCACCCTTTTGATCGCTGTAGTGTAATCCTTACCTTTATCTAGCTAAAGAGGATAAATCTGATTAAGTACTCTCTGCTCTTATTGTGGAGATCTCTTTACCACTCCAAAGCACTCTTCACTGAGCAAACAATAGAAGAGATAGTAGCAATAGGAATAAAAAGTGCCAAATGTACTCTTCTTCTGGTAGCACTGCAAGTTGCTGTAGAAAGCTACTCCCCTCCAGATCTTCCAAACAGCTGCTTCTAAAATTGATGAGAAATTCTGGTAGCTCTAAACCCCAGAAGCAAGGCTTGGAATGCTATTCTTAGAATATCTAGGAAATAGCTAAGAAGCCTCTGCTCCTCCTATTCCCTCTGCAAGTGAAATATTTGTTAGGGATTGGGCTTTTTTTAAGGTATTCAGATCTCAAAGAGTTTTTTTTTTTGTTTTAGGAAGCTTACTGTTTTCACTGTAAGTATTTTGCCAGTTGTCTTCCATTAGAATTTTAGATTTGAAACCAGTGGAAACCAATTGAGAGATCGAGGACAGCTGTCACAGATCAATGAATTAACTGCTTATGGTGAATTACAAGTGAACTTCGACAAATGTTGCTGACTCTTTGAGCATGAGATGTTTTGGAATTGTTTTCTGTGTTGACTAGTTCAGAACTGTAGTCCATTAATCTTAAGAGTTTTGGATTTAGTTCTACTCATTACATTATAAATCATGATTTTTTTCAGGCTGGAAGCATCTTTAGGAGGCCATTTAATCCAGCTTTCTATTCAGAGCAGGCTCAACATTGAATTCAGCCTAATCGAGTGTTACTAAAGACTGTTAAGGAGTACACTGGTCTTATTTTTCTGTTAACTTTTTTGGATCAAAGTTTTATTCTATTGTAGTTGATCAGTTACTGGATAAATCCATAGCAAACATGGGGGAGCACATAATAAAATGCATATTTTTAGAAACTGAGCACCTTCCTTAGATAATGAAATGAACACTTGACTCAGACATAGATACTTTGAAAGGAAGAAAAGGGAGCCCTTGTGGACAGTTAATTAGCCAGAGAGCAGGCCAGTTTGATACCAGCGTGACTCATCTGTCAGATGATGCTCTGTGTGTACTTGGAAAAGTTGAGTACCAGTCAAGATGATCTGACTTCAGCTGCTGCTTAGATTCTAACAGTGCTTAGTAGGAAGCATTCCACATGGCATCACTGGAAGAAGCACTTTTTAAAAATGGACTTGCTTGTTTGTTTTTCACAGTAATATTTCTGTTAAAATGTGCAAGTATACAAAAAAAATGAATTCCTGTCTTTATTTACTGGGGTGTTTTCTTCCCAGACATACTCAGGCCTGTTCTGTGTGGTAATCAATCCTTACAAGAACCTGCCCATATACTCAGAAGAAATAGTGGAGATGTACAAAGGCAAAAAGAGACATGAAATGCCCCCTCATATCTATGCCATCACAGACACAGCCTACAGGAGTATGATGCAAGGTAAGTGCTGACTGAGATAATGACTCTTGGTGAAATCACAAATGAAGATTGCAGTCAAAACACTGTAGGAGAACAACAGCTCACTGTTGTCGAAAGGCTTTGTTGCCCCCTATGTCCTGTCCTTGCTTACGGACACTTGACACCTACTTGGTACCAGCTTTTGTGTTCAGGTGAATAGCTTTGTCCTGCTCTAGTGGATTGGAAAAACCTTACTAGGAGTCTGTCAAGAGCTAAACTTTAAAAACAAACAGGTGTGAATGCATGGGGTTCAGAGTATCAGGTAAGGAAAACTTATGTAGTCAGCTTCCCTCTGATAGCTGTAGGTGGGCAAGTGTGTGTATTGGCTGGTAGAGCCTTTTAACAAAGAGTATTTAAAACCAGGTCATGCAGTCTGGTTGGGCAAAGCAAGCTTAGTGTAAGAACTGCACTTTGAAATGTGACCTTCAGGGGTAGTTTTATTGATCAGGAGTTGTTTGCTTACATTCTTAGTGTGTTCAGGATAAAAGTTACTCTCAAGTGATATTAAATACTTCTCTCGGCTTTTTGTGGAGCAAGCAAGCAAGCAGATTGACCTACATCCACCCCCTCATCCCCAATATATACAGATGAGGATTTGTATGTATATTATCTGCTGCTTGTTATCACTTGATGATTTTTAACTGTGGAGCTCCGACTGTCCTCTGCATATCCCTCCACTTCTGAGAGTCTTTCACAGGGCCAGTGCTTGTGTTTGGGATGCACAGAGACTGTTTTGATATGGAGGTATTTTGTACTTCCTGTTTCTAGCTAGGTTATGTGAAGAGGCATGCTTTGTAAGCTTTAAAGCATATAATGGACAGTTTGATTTGGTATGGCTTGTGTGAATTTGATTACTCCTTTATTTCCTGGTGACTGGCAATGATTAAGATGTTCATCTCTCATAGCTTCACCTTTTTGAACAAAAGCTGGATATAATACAATTATGCTTTCAAATTCTAATTAGGTGATTTTTTTTAAAGAGTCCTGATTACCACTGGCACCTCTGAGCACAGGAGGATTGTAACAATATGATTGCTCAGAGTGGTAAGGGAGCAAAAAAAACTTTCACTTACCTGCATTAGTGGCTTTAAACAAATTTTATATGTGGAGAATGCTGAGAAAGGCTGCTGAAGTGTGGTGCCATGCAGAGCTCATGGGAGAGCTAACCTGATGGATAAATTAAACCCTGAGTAGGGAGGGATGTGCAGCAGTTGCCTGCTATTCATGGCAGTTTGTGGAAGCTGTGGAAGCTCTTCAAGAGATACAGCTGTGCTGCTGATGTGTTACTGTGAAAGGGAAATGCTTGTGAACCTGAACCTATATAGGATCTTAGGCAAAGACTGGATCTGCCATGAAAGGCAAGGTCAGATGCACCACCTGTACTGTTTGGCACCATCACTGTCCATATACCTCATATCAGTGTTTCACTTCCTGTATTTTTTCCTTCTCTTCCACTCTGTCAGCTCAAGTACAGTCAAATACATTTTTCCTAAACAAGTGATTGACTTAACCCTACCAAATATACTGTTCCCTAAAAAGAAATCTTTTCTACACAGAATCAGAATTTCCTTAGTATTATTATAAAGAGACTGAATAAGTCTTTGTCCATCTGTAGACAACAATTAAACCATTTGGAACTGTCCTTTATGTCAGATACATCCTTATGTGGCAGGAGATATCCAGACAACTATGATTCTGCAGCTGGGGACTGGTAACCTTCCCTGATCTGATGGTGGTTCAGACCTGGTCGTTAAATCCACATGGATATTTTCTTTCCTTTTGAAGAGATGTCTCCATTAGATAACTGCTTGAATGATGTCTAAAGTTATCCCAGACTTGAATTGCTTTGGTGTGCAAATCTGGAGAATGGCAGCGCTGCCTCTGTTTTCCTAGCACAGGATAGTTGCTGTGAGCTCTGCTGCAGTGTTTACCTTTCCCAGTACAATTTTAGCCATACAATATCCTCGGCAGTGTTGCCAGTTTACTGCAGCTCTTTGCCTGGTTTGATATAACTTGGTCACTGATCTTTTGGAAAACTTGTTGGATGTGAATATCATTCCCAGTTACCTTTTGAACTGCCCTGCTTTGACTGTTGAACTAGGATTGGAAAGGGTTTCTTGTCTCTGTGTTGCTTTATGTGTGTGTGTTTACTGGCAAGAACCCGGGAGGAGTTACAGGGTTGTTTGCTCTCTGATAGCTGTATTACGGTAACAGTAGCATTCTGATGGCTGCTGCTGGGGGTGAAGGCAAGTAGGTTGTTTCGGTGTCTATGGTCTGAGGTAGCCTCTAGGGCAATGGAAAGCAACATTCCTATTCCACTTTCTCAGTTTTGCTTAGCAGTGGGGGAGGCATGGTGCAGCAGCCAGTGGTATGACAGGAATCTGTACAGAGAATAGAAGATGAAAGGGTCTGGTGCTCCACATGAACCGGAGACATTTAAGATTAGGCTGGCTTCTCTAGGTTACTTCCCTGAAGAGTGGAAATCCTTAATGGTCTGGAGAGGGATAGCAAACTGTTGACTGACTTCTGTTATCATGGAGCAAATCTACTTCTCTCTAAAGCTGACAGAGCAGAGAAGCCCTGTGTGTTAATTATTGGACTCAAGAGTTACTTATTGTTTCAGTCAGTTTATGATATTCTAATAAGCAGGCCATTCAGAGGGACATTCATCAGAAGAAGCATTGGAAAGAGAGGGAGATGAGAGCTTTAATACAACCTCTGCTAATTCAGAAACTGTTCTAACTCTTTTCAGGCACTTAAGCTGATGCGCTACATGTGAGCTGAGTCCTTATTCTGTGTCGTGTGGCATCTGCATATTCTAAGAGCTTAAATTAAATTGGTTTTGTTAAATTTTGCCAGAAGTACTTCCTTGAATCAGGAACACGATGAAAAGCATGTGCAAAGTGGTTTATTGGGTTTTTTTTGTTGGGGGGGTTGGTTTTGGTGGTGGTGTTTTTTTGTTTTAGTGTTTTTAGTTTCTTTTTTCCCCTCCATTCTCCAACCCAAGACATTAAGACTCACTGCACAGTACTTGGAGAGACTTCCTGTGCTTCAAGAGCAGAACTCTGCAAAAAGTGTAACATTTTTGTTTTTAGAGAAAACAACCATTTGTTTTAATGTTTCTGTTCCCTGGGTAACCTGGATGCTAGAAACCTCTGCTCTGCTTTCAGAATTACTCTTCTGGTGCTAGTGATTGAAGCACAGTGCCTGCAGGTGGAGGGGTGTCTTGAGCAAACAAATAATGATTGTAGTGCAGCAGATGTACACGGAGGGGGTACATTCTTTACCTCTATTCATAGTCTCCAGGAGATCTATTTAGAAATACATTTTTAAAGCTTTTGAGCAACACCTGTTAGTCTATTTGGAACACGTGTAGGGAAATTTCTGTGGCAAATGCTAACAGAAGCTAGAAATTTCATTGGTGTCTGGAGCATGATGGCTTTTCTAATGCCAGCATCTGAAACTTATGTCACAGGTTAGATCAGTATGGTTATTCTGGTGTCCAAAGCTCAACCTGCTCAACTAAGAGATAGGGAGGAGAGGGGATAGACAGCACATTGCTAATGAATGTGCTCCGTCTCCTTTCTTATCTTGTTTCTCCACATGTCAGTGTAGGGCTCCTGATGCTTCACTGAACAAAACTTGAAATCTGTGTGCACTCATTAAACTCTCTTTGATCTTGATGGATTAGTGTGCAGCCAGCACCTTGCTGGTGTTCACCTGGGATTAGGTAGCCTCTGGGTTTGGTGTTTAAAAGAAAAAAATCTCTAAAGCATAGTAACTTCATGGATTTTGTTGGTCTTGCTACATGAAGAGAGGAAACAGTGTTAGCTATTGTTAAGACAAATCACTTACTGTTGTAAGTCAGGCTCAGTTGTCATTTTCACAAGAAACTGTCCTTTAGATCTGCTTCTGTGGAAAGTTACCTTAAAGTATTTTGTTTGTAAATTTTAGATGTTTACATACTTCTAACCTTTCTGAGATAGAAAACTTGTGTTTTAATTTCCTTGGGCTGAAGTCTTCATTCTCAGCTTTCTTCTTAGCACTGGTCTGCTCTACTGCACTGTATATTACACTGTCTCAAAGTGCATCTTTATTCTCCATGAAGTAGTCTCTATGTGCTTTTCAGTTCAGGGACACTCGATTGACAGAGCTGTTGAGATTATGGTGAGGCACAGATGTCTCTTTCAAGTTGCATGTAAAGGTCAAGCTCTCTTTGCACTAAACCCAAAAAGCCTGTGGTTTCACTAGTTTGTTTACAACATTTGTCCAAATTTTTGATTCAAAGGGCAACACTACATTTGGATACTAATTGTAGGAGGGTTGTTCATTTTGATGGTGCTTGTATGCAAATGGCAAGAGAAGATATATGTAGCTTCTGATTTTCTTAAGATATATTTTACATGCTTTGAATTACTTGAGATGTTTAAATGCAGCTCTCAAAATCTGCCTCAGAATGTGGTTTTCAATAGAACAAGGAGCTAAAAAAGAGTCTGCTGCCCACTTGTTTTTTCAGTCGTTACCACACCCTTTTTGCTTCATTCCTGTAAACCAGAGCAGGAGCTCTCTGGCAGTCACTTATGTAATGGTTCAGCCCTTGCTGTCAGTCTCCCAGCAGCTCAATGAGTATCACAAGCTGCCTGAGCTTTTGCAGGCCGTATACCAGTTTTTCTTTCCTGTCAGAACTTCATAAACATTTGTGTAAGCTAAAATTACAGCCTAACTCGTTTCACTGTTTTTGGTGTCTCCAGGTTCAGTCAAGGACTGATAGAGGTGTGGGCTCTAGTCCAGCATGAGCTTGGGAAAATAAGTATTTGCATTTGACCCAGTAGGAGATATTTCCTCGTTTGAAATTAAAGGTTTTTTTTCTCCTCATGACTGCCCTAAAACTTCAGGTAATGCAAAAATAAATCTTGTCTAGGTCCTGCCTACTGAAGTGAGTGCACCTCGACCCCCCATGGTTACATTTTTAATGTCTATAGACTTGAATATACTGTGATAGGTTCTTAGCACTCTGAAACTTCTCTATAAAGCATTCCTTAAATGGTAAGGCAGGAGCAGGCTTTCAGGCTCTGTTCTGCTCTTTCACTAGAGTGTTTTTGATCCTGTTCAAACTAGCATGTAGGTTAAAACACCACATGAATGTATTTGATTAGATTTTATGCCAGTGGGGTTGTTCTGAGTAGTACGGTGTGGCAAGTGCCTGTGGTAGAGACCTGAGGGAAGGGCATTGCTTGTAAGATTGTTTAGGTCAGAAGAGAGGTTTGAGGAACTGAAACTACCGCATGCTTGAAGACGTGTAGGACTAATTCTTGCTTTAGGCCAACTCTCTAATTCAGCCTGCCAGTTGCCCAGGTTGAGCTACAGGCGTTCACCACGGTGCTGGGGGAGTAGTATAGTAACGGAAACCTCAGCTCAGTTCTGCCAGAGAGGGCTGGGTGGTTAGGAGGTGGGTGGTACCATTTAGCTCTGGTTAAGCTTTTAGCCATAATGAGTCAGCTATAGGCAGGGGACTGCAAGCCAAGCCTTTGCCTTTCAGCTACATTTCCTCTTAGCTGGAGAGATGATGTCACCATTGTGTGAATGCTATATTACTTCTCCTTTTATGGAGATGAACAGGCTTGAAACTGGAGTCACTCATGCAAAGGAAGTGGGTGATAAAGGCCTGCTAGGATGTTCTGTAACTGAGATGTGTGGCTTAAATTGCACATTCTCATCTAGCCTCCCAACTTTTTTCCTTCTCCCATCCCAAAACATCTAAAACAAAGTTCAAGAGTTTGGAGCCCTGTTAATTCATCAGTTATGCCAATACATTCGACTGGAGGAGTTCAGTATGCATTCAGAGTTGTATTTTTGCAGTAGAATATTTCGCTAAGGAGTTTTTATCTACAAGGTGTCTCTCTTATGAAAACAAATTTTTGTTTAATTACATTTTTCATGTATGCTGAAGATCCTGGAAGCAATGTAAAATGCAGTCTTTTATGACTGACTAAAGTCAAGAATGAGTTAGATATGGGGGTTTTATATGGTAAAACTAATTTGCTGATCTTATACCATACTGCTGTATAGCTTAAATTTGAAGGATGTTTTACTTCCTGAATTTCTGTGTGCTTCAGGCTGCTGCTTCTTGTGATCACTTGAATACTATGCTGATGAAAGCTAAAGAGGAGCCTAGATAAAAAGCTTTCCTTGCCAGCTGGTCTGAAATACTGAACTGTTGCTATAATTACCGAGTTGTTATTCTGGATTTTTTTTAATAAGTGACTCTGTTTAGGATTGAAAGGCAGATGCAGATTTCTTTTTAATCAGGTGTTTCTTGATTGTGTTATTATAAGCAACTGAGTTTATGGGACCCAGCACATTTTGGTTTTGCTGAGTAGGTTGCTTGCACAACTGACAATGGAGTAAAGGCAAGTGCTGACTGAAGTTGTGCAGTACACCCATGTTGAACCATTCTTTATTAAAAAAAAAAAAGAAAGGGTGGAGGTGGCCTCCTGTCTGGGCTGTGGGTCGTGATGGCACAAGTCAGTATTGTATGGAGAATGAATATTGGCTTTTAAAGCAGTTCTTAATGGGACGTTTATCTAAGAGTTGGGCTTTTGTATGCATTAGCTCTTTGGCCCTTTGGTCGGCTCCAGTTTCCTGTTGCTCAACACATTATTCGAGTTGTCTGTCTGTACACAATTAGAAGAATTCCAGCTATCCCAATGACTGCTGCTTTGCAGTCCTGGGAAAGAATTTCTCCCGGATTGCAAACAGGAATGTTGCCTTTTATGGCAGTGTCTGCACGCTGTCGGTGACTTGCCTGCACTCGCAGGTATGTTCCTGCTGGCTTAAAGCAGAGGTGACTAACACAGCTGCACTGGGACACCAGGAAAGTATTTTGGGGGAGGAAAATGTAGCGCTGAGAGGATTTTGAACATTGTCTATGACTTCTCCTGCCTGAGCACCTTTCAACACCTTGCTCTGTGTTAAGGAGTGGACAAATTCTGTGCTTGCCCCTTTGGGACTTCCTCAGGTCATTCCAGGTAGCTGTGCACCTTGCCTCGTTGGAATGAAGCTTGAAAGGAATTTCTCAACTAAGTATGACAGAATTTGTCATAATCAAAAAGTGTTCAGTGTTCAAAGAGCTTCTTGGTGTTGTCTTATGTTGCTCTTTCTTTTAGACAGGCAGTTTATCTGTCCTTCTTGGAATAAGGAGGAGAAGGAGTGGTAAGGATTTTGATATTAAAGTGTTTGAAGCGCCACTGCCTGTTTGAGGAGCCCCAGCTCTGGAGTTGACTACACTGCCTGACTACCAGGAATAAGGAGCGCCTTCCCTAGGGTTACCATTCTTTTTCCTTCTCCCTGCCTCCCCCTCCTTCCTCAAATGAAGAGACCCTGCAGTATCTGAATTTGAGTGTAGCCTGCGTCTTTGTAGTCAAGCCTCTCCAAGTCAGATATTATTCAGAGGCACTACCTCGCCCTTTCACATAGCTGCTTTGTGATAGAGAGTTGCACCCAGGTGTCCCACTACCTGAGAATACATTTCCTTAGGCAATCTGTAAATGAGTCATTAGTTATTCCCCTGATCCACCCTTCAAGTGCCCATTCACTTACAGGGCTGTGCCACAGGTGTGTGCCTGCTGACCCATTGGGAGCCCGGAATGAGTGAGGCCCGAGCTGGCCTAACATCTGCTCAGCCTGTCCCTCAGCAGAAAGGGTGCCTATCTTAAAAGCAATTAACAAAATGTAATGCTTGGAAAATTGATACGCAGTGCTACTGGAGCTATCGTATCTAGTTTGGAATGCTTAAGAACTTGTTGGGCTAAAACCATTTGAGTGATGGTTTTTCCTCTGCCTGCTTCTTTCCAGGTCTTTCTGAGAGCAGTGTTAACAGGAATAAAGCAGATTATTTTCCTCCTTTTTGTTTCTTTTGTGCTTATCTGCATATTGTTAGTTTCCAGTAAAAAAAAGTTGAACAACAGGAGTTGCCTCTCTGTTGTGGGTTAGTCTAACGTTTCCATTACTGGCTTCAGAATACCTTAACGTAGAATCTCAGATTTGATCTGTGCTGTCCTTATTTGATGAAAATGTGTCCCAAGGCTGGATATCCTCCTATCTATCTGTAAACTGAGTTTATGGGAGATTTTTCTGTATCAGTATGATGTTCACAATGTTAGGGCTGAAATGCTAAATTCACTTGCTGCAACAGTGTTTAAGAGTGTAGAAAATGATTTCAGGTACTTGACTATAAAGCCTTCCCTAATTGCAGCTCAATCTCTTTATCTGGTACAAAGCAACTCAGTTATATTGTCAAGTACTCTCTGGTGGGGAGAATACTGAGTACACTTAAGATCTCTCTAAGCTACTAGGGGAAGGAATAGAAAGAACCACTAGCTAAAACATGGAGACAGTCACATCCGTAAACATAATGGTTGAGGTTAACAATTGCTGAAATAATTTATTAGAGCAATCCAGTTAATTGTATACACTCATGGATATTTGAGACTTGCTTTTTTTTTCTCTTCAGTCCAACACAAAATTAGAGATCACTGCAGAAAAAGGAAAGAAGACTAGGATGGATGGGGCTTTGAGCACCGTGATCTAGTAGGAGGTGTCCCTGCCCATGGCAATGGAGTTACAACTAGATAATCTTTAAGATGTCTTCCAATCCAAGTCATTCTATGATGAAACTTAACTGTTCTCTTACTGAGGTTCTCAGACAAGGTGATTGGGTAGTCCTCTGTTATTGATCTTAGGCGAAAAAAACACCCCAAACCCAAAACAAAGCCCAGAACAATGAAAATCAAACCAGAAAACCACAACCAAATGGATAACTGATAAATTAATGTTTTTCTGAGTTTGGTGCAGTCTGTTCTGAGTGCCCCAGTAGCTCTTGTGGACTGTCTGTGAATAACTTGCCCTTTCCAAGTCTGTTTCATGTGTGAAAAGGTCTTGTTGTCCATGTGATAGCTACAAAATACTAAGGCCGTTGTGGTGTAGGCACGGGCACTCTCCAGTCTGCCCTGTTCTCCCAGAAGGTTCCTGGTGTCACGGGGAGAAATGGGATACAGATGGGGAGGGGGAGCAAGGGGTGGATGAAAGATGAAATCAAGGCGGACACAGGGGAGCGTGTTCACATGGAAGTGTTGGAGTAGCGGTGAGATGAAGGCATGGTGGGAGGACTAGGCAGGAGTGCATATGAGGGATCATAGGCAAAGCTGAAAGGAGGTTAAAAATGTGGGAAAAGATAGTGATGGATAGGCAGGATGAAGCAGGTTCTGTAACTGGAAAGATAATCTCATCCACAGCTGGGAATTGAACACAGGAATTAGTATGCCTACTGGCATGTCAACATGAAAAAGAAAAGGTTTCTACTGTCATAAGCTGCTGTGTTAGTACAATAGAGGATGGTGCCACAAACAAAGCAGCTGTATAGGACTTAGGCTGCTGCTCAGTATTGTAGTTTTCAAGTTTATTTAGTACCAAAACCCCCCAAAGTTCTCACTGAACTTCCAGTGTTTATTTTGGGGGTGAAAGCCTCTGTTTGATGTGAAGTTTTGCACTTTGGGATTTATAGCAGTTGCTGTCTCACTTCCTTCATTCCCCTTCTGTTTGCACTGCTGTGCTGACAACTTCTGTAAGTCAGTATGGGCCCATTATGATAAAGGGAGACACTGAAGAATAACTTGGTGTACATGAAACTGTAGCTCTGTGGTAAAGAAACCTTCAGTGTGAGACTTCTATGTTGTTTATAGAAAAATTGTAATGCAAACACTATTCTTTCTGGATGAAGAAAATAAGTTGCTATGGTCCCATTATTTATTGTTGTGTGGAGGGAGGTTGGGGTCAATTGCCAAAGAGGAGGTTACCTGACTGTATTTCTGAAGATACTTGTCAAATTTGCTAATTCCTGGTTGTCTTTAGTGTTAGTTTTTCTGCTACAGAAATGTAATGTAGAGTCTTAGTCTAACTACTTTTTATGTTTAATTTTACTCTAGATCGAGAGGATCAGTCCATCCTTTGCACGTGAGTATTCACTGTTGTCAGTTTGTCTGGATATCAGAGTTTGTGCTCTTAAATCCTTACTTGGAGGAGTCTCTTAATTCTAAGTGCTGGGGGTGTGGTTAGTAAATCAGGTAATAATGGAGAGTAAAGGAAGGTCTCACTACAGTTCCTCTAATATATTTAATCCTTTGTGTGAAGTAATTTTTATAAGAAGGAAGAGGGGAGATTTTGAAACAGCTGCTGTGCTCAAACTCTAGAAGTAGAGCTTTGTCAGTGGAAGAGACTTCGAGAAGTCCTTCAGATTTGCTGCATCTGTTGTGTTTAATGACATTCATACTGATGAGGCTTGGTGCAGCAGTTTATTTTCTAGACACTGCAAAACGGGTTGTCCCTCAGTTCTGCATAAGGAATTGGTGTGTTTCTTCTGGAGCCAGAAGGTTTCCTCTTGAAAAATTCGCTTCATTATCTTTCACCCCTCCCTCTACACCAGCCTCTGAGTTATTCCTCTGCCATTTGACAATCTTCATATCTGAGTGACTTGAAAGCATGGCTCTTTATTGCCTTTCCCTGCTCACGCTTAACAGAACCCACTCCCAGCAGCAAACCAACTGAGGGCTGGCCTGCAGTCTGGCTACACTGCTAGCACTTGCCATTAGAATATGTTTTTTCTTGGTTTTGAGGGAGGTGCTGCTATGGCCAGAATGCAGTTAAGGAGCTCTTGTAGCCTTTTTTTAGGTTAGAAATAGGAGTATGTTGCCCTACATCTTGTTTGTGAATGAAATGCGGATTTTCCTTCCAGGGGTGAATCCGGAGCTGGCAAAACAGAGAACACCAAGAAGGTCATTCAGTATCTGGCTCACGTTGCTTCCTCACACAAGTCTAAAAAAGACCAGGTAAGAGCCAAGGTTTGAGGATGCTTTATTACTGTGCTGAGTTTGGACAACAAATATATATTGGCTGATGTTGATGAAAATCATACTGCTCAATAAAAGCCTAGATACTAACATCTGTCAGGACACAGAGCAGGACAGTGAACTATAAAATGAAAGTTAAAAATTGCAAGCCAGGGAACGTTGTTTGAAGTCATAACTCCTTTGAATTTGGTGGACCTGTAGTGGGGATAAACTCATCCACAATTTCATAGTTTTGTGAGCAAGCGCATGGGCAAGAGACAGTATAAATGAAGCATCACCCATACTGATCTTTTCGCATGGATGTGTTGCTTATAACCGGTCTAGGCAATTAAAAACTGATCCTTCTGTGGAGGAGTTAGGTCTGGCTGTTAGACTGTCTCAGAACTAGAGAATGCAGTGATAAGCAAGTGGACTTCAGCTGACAAATTTGAAATTGTAGGAAAACATGAAAAGGGTGGAAAGAAGCCAAGCATTAGCAGCACACGGAAGAAAGGAGGGTGGTGGTAATGGTGAAAGGACTTTAAAGATGTCTCACTTATATTTTTTTCCCCTTCCCTCTCCCCCGATGGACTTTTGCCGAATTCGTCAGTTGTGTCCTCGTAGGTGAGCTGCACGTTTACTGCACGTTCTGCACCAGGAATGCCTTTTCTGTCCCATTGTGTGATTTTTTTGAGCAGCTTTTCACTCCACACCAATATCACTTTCTGCAGCTAAAACAAATCCATAGACAATTCACATTTCTTTTTTTTTCCTCTTTTTTTTTTTTTTTAATGTGTGGTGCACAGTAATCTTTTTTTGTGAGGATGTTCAGTTGCAGACTGAAGTAGTATCAAGAATACTGATATTCTGTGCTCAATACTAGTTGGATTTAAGGTTTTTCTTGCAGGATTTTCCCAAATTTGAGAAGTGTTCCTCCAGGGCAGTAGGACTGGACCAGGCTTTTCCAGAACTCTAAACAACCAGTCTGTGTGGGGTCTCTAGTAAGATGAATGTAGTTAGGTATTTAGCTTTCTATTCCCTGCAGTGAGATGTGACTACAGGTTGCAAAGAAATGTTGGGGGCAAGGCTGCTCTGCAGACAGACAGAGAGTTCCAGGATTGTGAGCTTGTTAGCCAGAGCTGAACATGGTGGAAACGTCCACTGGTGAGCTGTGTAATGAAAACCAGATGCCAAAGGTGTCTGCTGTATCTCTACATAAGTGACTTCCTATGGTAGCTTAATGTGTAGGCATGTCTTACACATGTCAAGTATGTGAATAGGAAGGCATCTCTGCACACAGGCACATGAGTGTGTGCACACACTGTAATAAGTAACTTCTGGAATCCAAATGAAAAAAACTTACTATGTGCCAAACTTTCAGACATATGAAGGGTTTTTCCATGGTCTGTCAGTAGCTGTATTTGGAAACATTCTCCTTCTTTCATTCTTTTTTTAAAGTGTGGAAAATAAAATCATGGGATTGAGTTAAACATTCTCCCACCACTTGTCCCTGAGCAAAGATTTGTACCACTAAAGCAGGACAGGCAGTCTGCTTAGGTGAATAAAAGATTCCTAAGCTGGACCGGTTAGTGATTTGCTCAAGTCTGATTTTATTTTTTTATTCAGTTTAAAAAATCCCATCTTTCTTCCCCTGCATCAGTTTTGATTCTTTAAAAAAAGTCCTGCAGCTCACATTTTGCTGCAGTTTCTTGACTAAACAGTGGCACTGCCTCTGCCAGGGAAGATTTAGAACTGAAGTCTTTGAAGGTTAATTCATAATGAGTGTTCTACACACCGATTCTTTACAAACCTTGAAATTGGAGCTGTATTTATAAGAGTTTGTGAAGATGAATAAGTTAATTTTCTTTAGAATCTTGAGTATGCTGATCAGGGCAGATTTTTTTTTATGTAGAATAGGATAGCATTGAATATGCTGCAAGACTTGGCATGGAACTTAGCCAATGATAATATAGAAAGTGGTAGTGCTTTCATAGAATCACAGAATCAACCAGGTTGGAAGAGACCTCCGAGATCATCCAGTCCAACCTAGCACCCAGCCCTAGCCAGTCAACTAGAGCATGGCACTAAGTGCCTCATCCAGGCTTTTCTTGAATACCTCCAGGGACGGTGCCTCCACCACCTCCCTGGGCAGCCCATTCCAATGCCAATCACTCTCTCTGTCAAGAACTTCCTCCTAGCATCCAGCCTGTACTTTCCCCGGCACAACTTGAGACTGTGTCCCCTTGTTCTGTTGCTGGTTGCCTGGGAGAAGAGGCCACCCCCACCTGGCTACAGTGTCCCTTCAGGAAGTTGTAGACAGCAATGAGGTCCCCTCTGAGCCTCCTCCAGGCTAAACACCCCCAGCTCCCTCAGCCTCTCCTCATAGGGTTTGTGTTCCAGGCCCTTCACCAGCCTTGTTGTCCTTCTCTGGACACATTCCAGCACCTCAACATCTCTCTTGAATTGAGGAGCCCAGAACTGGACATAGTAGCAGGCCAGTGCTGAGTACAGGGGCAGAATAACCTCCCTTGTCCTACTGGCCACACTGTTCCTGATCCAGGCCAGGATGCCATTGGCTCTCTTGGCCACCTGGGCACACTGCTGGCTCATCTTCAGCCTACTTTATCTCCCAGCAAAGTTTCTTGACTGTTACCTATTAGAAATTTGGATGCAAACCCCTGTTTTTCAACGAAAAGCATGTGTTTCACTTGCAGCTCTCTTGTTTTGGAGGTAGTGGCACCTTTCAATGATCTCAGTGCAATTCAGCTAAATAGCCTCAAGCTAAATGGTGTGACTACCCAGCACAGTAAGGCTGCCTACTGAATCTGATTATATAAACTTTATTTATAGAAATTGATGTTTCCCCCTCTGTAGTCCATGCTTCTCTACTGATTTCTTAAATCGGGTAGGAGTTATTTCAAGATAAGAAAATTTGCAGCTTATCATAAATTCGTGGACAATAGTCACTGATGCTTAAATATCTGGAGTGTAGATTAGGTTACTGATGATCTTCCTCCCTTCCCCATCCAACCCACTGTTGTTGGGATTCAGTTATTTGAGAATCTCTCAAGTGACACAAATGTGAATCTTTAAAATGGAAAAAAAACTGAAACAACAGCAAACTCATCACAACAAACAAAAGGCTCAAATACCCTCCCCTATCATGTATATTTTACAAATGCATGCTGTTAAAACTAGCTGTGCTTTCTAGATGCCTTTCTACATGCTTCCTGAAGAAGAAATGGCTGGGAAAAACCTCTGCCTTGCATAGAAATGATCACAGAAAGATGAAAAACACTCAGAGCACAAGTTAGCAAGGATTTCAGTTGCTTAATATTGTTGTTGTAACTTGAGAGCATACTAAAGAGCATGCACTGCCCAAACACAGGCTAACAGATCTGGTGGCTGTAATTGCTTCTGTTTTCACGAGGATTATTGTACATACTTCAGATGCATGCCAAATATTAAACAAATTTGTTTCAGGTCAAGGAATGGCAATTACAGGTGTCAGGAAATTGGCAGCATTTTAATGATAGGAACTGTAGAATTTCTAGAAAGCTTGTCACAGACAGCTCTGTGTTGGACTGGTCTGGCTTTGCAGAATTACTGGTTATATAATAATAGGAAAGTCTCTTCCTTCAGGGAAAAATGACTATTGAAATTCAAGGTAAAACTAATTCCACTCAAACTTCCTAAAAAGTTAGAGGGTAATGGGATTGTCTTTTTAAACTAAGGTAGGGTACAGTGAGGAATGGATACATTACAGTAATTGCAGCCATTTAGTCCTATGTGTCATTGTCATGGCATGCTGAGGACCAGATCTTCCCACTGAATCATGGTACTAAGGCACGTCACGAGAGATGAGACTGACTTGACCAACTCAGCAGTGTTTTCCTTTCCCCACAATTCTATATTGCTGTAAGCCTGAGCTGGCATTCTCTGTGTGTATTGGTTGTTGTGTTGATGGTTCAAGAGACCTACTAATCTCTAAACTAGTTTAGCAACACCTGTGCAACACTAATGACATTTTATTCCTGAGGTACTAAATAACAGGGGAGGGTCTGCAGTATGAATTTGTGTAACATTTTGGTCATTGTGTAGCTAAGCATGACCTTAGTTTTATTTTTAGCCAAATAATTAAAATAGGTTTGCCTTATGTTTAGAGTAAAAAAATGGGCTTTTTTTTAACCTCCTTGTTCCATAGTTGGATTGAAATGCCACGCTGCTGGCATCTCTCACTTGCTTAGTAACAGATGGCAGCCACAAGGGCCTAGGACTTCACTGCAAGATGGGAAAAAGGAATAGGTGATGGAAGAGTGTTCCAATTTCTGTGCCAGAATAGGGGGGGAAATGTGACTGCCACACAGTTTCAAAAACTGAGCCTTAGTTTCAAGTTTTTCTTCTTTTAGAGCCACATGCTGGCTCTGTTGTGAGAGCAGATGTCCCAGCTCAGGTTCCCTTCCCAGGGCTAGCCCTCTTGTTATATATACTTTGCAGTGAAAGGAAGTGCTTGCAGCAGCTGCCCCTGTGTATGTGCAGTTCTACATGGACTGTGTGGGCTTGTTTGCACTTTGCAAGCATAAAGTGAGGTGATTGTGGAGTTAAGAACTAAAGACCTGTAGTTCTTTATACAGTTTCTCCTGTATTTACCTTTTTTTCCCTTTTCTTTCATTGCATGTGTTTTTAGAGGGATTGTGTAAGGACTAATTTGTTTTACAATGCACTTGGAGAATGAATGGAAACAATTTTAGTTTAGAAATACCCTTCAGTAATTTGCCCTTAAATTCCAGTTCTCATAAATCAAACACAGAAAGTTTTGAGTAATTACTGATAACTGCTAAACCCAGAAACATTCAGCTCTCACTTTCTGTCTCCATAAGCTTTTTAGGTAGTATATAGGACTCCATGCTTCTAGCACAGAGGACAAGTCGCTTTTAAAACTAGACAGGGTATACATCTAGAGCCTGCTGAGAAGGGTACATATGCTGCAGTGGTCTGGTACTTGGCAGGGGTAAAGGTTTTGAACTTTATTCTTCTACAGCTCTAGCATTTTGTGTTCCTTGAGGGGAGGAGCATGCGAGTGTGGCAGCAGAATGCGTTTTGTGGGATACCACGGAGCCTCTTCTTGTGTGCCTCCTTTGAAAGGCGGTTCTGTGTGTTTGCATTTTGGAATATGTAGACCTTTAGTGCAAGCGTTTTTTGTTGGTGTTTGTTTTTAAATATCAGACCTTTCCAGACTAACTTCTTGACCTATTACTAGCAGAGCTCAGGGCTAACTTGCAGTAGCAAGACAGGACTTTCCTCACTCTTCAGCCTAGATGGCAAGACACTTCTGGGATGAGGGCCTGATCTTGGATGGTACAAATTTTCACTTTGATCCTGGGAAGTCTGTGGGATATTATAGCCAAGCAGCTTTAAATGACTTCTTGTTAACAGAAAGAGCACTGGGATTCTCTTGTGTTGGGGAAGGCAATAAAGTGTATTTGTGACTGTTTTACTCTGATAACTAATGAGTCTCCTTTGAAGCTTTAAGGGGTCATCTCCTAAGGTTTAATGTGGTTTCTCTACAACAGATGCCAAGCTAGTGTGAATTGAAACTTCACCGCTGGTTTGACCCAAGGTCAATGGAGTGAATTGCTACCTGTTTTATTAATTTCTGGTTTCTCTCTAGGGAGAACTTGAGAGACAGTTGCTCCAGGCTAATCCCATCCTGGAGGCCTTTGGAAATGCCAAGACAGTGAAGAATGACAACTCATCAAGATTTGTGAGTATTACTATCTGCCGTGGGTGCCAGGATTCAACACTTTCCAGAGGAAAGATGTGGTTCTACTTTAGGGTAAATTGCTGCCAGGGATAGGACAACTGTGAGTGATTTACTTCAGATTAATCTGGGAAGGGAATTTTATTCAGTGAATTATCCAGAATAGACCTAATAGATCTCTGAAATGAAGGAAGTTGACCCTGTGCCAGGATCATCGATGCTGATATTTGCTGTAAGTTCATTACAGTTAGTTCTATCCTGGAGAGCAGAAACTGGTCCTTATTTGGAGAATTATAATCAAGTAAGGACTGCATTAATTGTCTCTGGAGAGCAATGGGCAGCATCTGAGAGGCAAATGGGAGAGGTAGAGCTGGGACTGAGAATGACCAAGAATGGTTAAAGCCTGAGGGAGGTAGAACTGTCTTGATTATATACCACATGAAACTAAAGGGACCCTGCTTGTGAGAAATGTGTACTAAAACATAATGAATTTTAAGTGTAAGCTGTGTAAAGATCAGAAATGTTTCAAAGTCATGTCTTGTTTGTTACATCACTGTTGTGATCAGGAGGCATTGCCTACTGGCTGACCTTATGTTTTGCCTAAAACCCGCCTGACCTGTTCTGAAGTTCTTTTCTTGGATTAGAAAGAGAGGGTTTGCTGTTGCTGTTTACTGCTTGTTACTAGGTAGAATGAATACTAATTTTAATGCTGTTATCTTCCTCTTAGGGCAAGTTCATCAGAATCAACTTTGATGTCAATGGCTACATTGTCGGAGCCAATATCGAGACCTGTATCCTTTCTGTAACACTTGAAAGAAGTGGTGAAAAGCTATAGAGGTAGCTATATACTGACACAGAATCGCAGATGTTAGGGATTGGAAGGAATCTGGAAAGATCATCTAGTCCAACCTCCCCTGCCATAGCAGGATCACCTAGAGCAGGTCACACAGGAACATGTCCAGGTGGGTTTTGAGTTTCTCCAGAGAAGGGGACTCCACAACTTCTCTAGGCAGCCTGTTCCAGTCCTCTAACACCCTCACAGTAAAAAGGCTTTCTTTTATGTGTACATAGAACCTCCCATGCTCCAGCTTGCACTACTGTTGTGGTGTCCTGCTTCTTAATACAGTATTTTGTGACCTTTGTGATCATGGTGGAAACCTTTCCTGAATGACTAAATACTAGTCTTAGGAGACTGAAGTGGATGCAGTAAGATGAATAGCTTTGGAATTTCAAAAGCCATTCTCACTCTGTACAATGCAAGTAGTGATGGATGGCCACTGTTTTCCTGATTTTTATCATCTAAGTATCTCTTATCATCTAAGTATCTCTTATCAAAGCCATCATTCAGAGGCTGGCAGAAACTGCTAAATCAGTATCTTTGTACATTGGCGCAAGAACATCAGGTAGCACAAGTTTTGTCCCCCGAGATAGAATAGGAAGTGACTTGTATGTCCTCTCATATGCCTTGACTCTCTGAAGATCTGCTGGAAAAGTCACGTGCAATTCGTCAAGCCAAAGAGGAGAGAACCTTCCACATCTTTTACTACCTGCTGTCTGGGGCAGGGGAGCATTTGAAGAGTAAGTATGGCTTTGTTGTAGTTACCAGGGTTCCCTTATCATAACAACACAGTGTCCAAAACACTTGTAGACTAGGACCTGTTCCTTCTTACTTTCTTGGCTCTGCTGCCTGTCCTCTGCTTCTTCTGTACACTCATACCTCCATCTGCCCTCCCCCTGCACTTCTCAGTTCCTGAAAACTTGCTGCTTTGGTTCCTTCCTGCACTTGTCTCCTTGCCAGCAGTGACTCTACGCCCTTCCTTATCTAGATCTCTGTCCTATGTTTAGTCTTGTCTCGCATGATGTAAACCCTTGTAGTGCAGGAATTGTCCTGCTGTGATGTACTTGGCCTTTAACTGAATGCAGCAAAACTGCTAGCACCTTAGAAGCTCTGAAAGTCTAGGATCCAACACACCTACCTTGAGTACCTTGGCCTAGTAATCAGGATTCATGTGTGAAAGCTGGAAATTGATCTGGAGAAAGGGAGGAGAGGAATTTCCTCATAGTTGCTACTGTATCAAGAGCTATAAATTAGCTTTCATCTGACTCAAAACAAATGAGGCGTCTGAAATGAAAAGCAAATTTATTTTCAAGCTAATCCCTGCTGCTTATAGACTTAGAGCATAATGATGATTGATACTGTTTGGGCAAGAAGTCCAGAGGAGTGGATAGAAAGAAACAGGGCAGAAAACCTCCAGCTGTATCTAAAATGCATGCAGTAAAACTGGGCTTAATCTCCGGTTCATCCAGCACCTCCTAGCCTATGCAAGTCAGAATGTTGAACTCAGTGGTTGCTAGTTTGCTATGTTAAAAAACACCTCAAAAGCCATAATCACTTTTTTTTTTTTCTCAATTCTCTCCTAAGCTGACCTGCTGCTGGAGCCTTACAACAAATATCGCTTCCTTTCCAACGGGCATGTTACCATCCCAGGACAGCAAGACAAAGATATGTTTCAGGAAACCATGGAGGCCATGAAGATCATGGGCATCCCAGATGAAGAGCAGATAGGTATGAATCCTCTGAGGAGCTGAAATGAAAGAGAGCAGATCATATATATTTAGAGCCTTTTTGTTCTAGTTTGTTTGTTTAGGGTGGGTTTTTTTGTTGGTTTGGTTTCTTTGTGTTGGGGAGGGAAGTTGTTTTCTTTTTTTTTCCTGTGGGGATTTCTGGAGTTTTTGTTGGGTTTGTTTTGCCTGCTGTCCATTTCCCACTGCCCACCCTGAAGTGAACAGTGTACAAATGGTGGCTTTGGAGTGACCCACCTCAGGACCTAGGAATACAGTTTCAGTTTACGCAGTTAATGTTAGAAGTGAAGCAGCTAATGAAAACATGCTTCTGTTTACTGTTTTTGTTCCCCATCTGAGGGCTGTACATCCAGTTTATGAATAACACATCTAAGAGACAAGAATCCCTTCATTCTCTTGTGCAGTGTGTGGCTTGTGTGCTCCCCTTATCCCTAAGCAGTGGCTTTAAAGTATCCCATCCAACCATTGCTGGATTAGTACTTTGAGAATGGCCTGGTCATAGAACCTTTCTTCCTAGCTTAACACTGAACTGCTGATCAGAAATTAATATTGTCTGATTCTGGGAACACAGTATCATGACAGTGAAGCTAGAATTGCATGCAGCCAGCACAGACTGCGGTGATACACATTCACCAGAGCTCTGTGCCACCTCATTCATGATCTGCCTTACTGTCTGGGAACCAGTGCTCTGTGAAATCTCAGTTTCTAAATGTATAAGGCCTTATAAAACTCTTATCTACACTAAAGCAAGCATCTGTGGTGGTTGGAGGTCACCACCTGTGCTCTAACTGCAACTATTGTGGCTGTAGGGAGTGCATGCCTGTTTCTTAACTATTGCTCTTCACAGTCCTGCCTGCTGCAGATCCAAGTGGTTGTTATCCACAGTTTAATGTGCTTCTTGATATCCTGAATCATCTGAGACCGAAACAGCTGTATGTAGGTGAAGAGAAATGTTGCTAAACCAAATAAAAGAACTGGCAGCCTAATTTGTTGTCAGGTTGTCCTGCTGTGCTGTTTTTTGAGTTGGGCTTTTAATATATGCTCTAGGGCATGTCTTTGCTGTCACACAGATGAGCTATTGGTTCCAGCCACTACGTCAAGGATGACTTTAGTGTTTTGCACTTGCTGTTCAAAACATGAAGTGCACTCATGTTCTTCATAGGGTACATAGAGCAGCTGACCTGAATTTTCTATGTTCCTAGCAGCACGTTATGTGTTTCTCTTCTGTTAGCCATGATGTGCTATATAAGGTGCCTTTGTTTACTCTGCTCACAAAGATAATGTTTTAAAACAAATGTTTCTGTAACAAATAGAAATTAGGGGATGAAAAAGTGACCTGCAAGTGACCAGAAGTTTACTTTGTTCAAGGCAGCTAGAAGCTTGCAATGGAATGAGCTTTGACTGAACATTGAATTGATGTTATGGCACTGAAAAATGTCTTTCTCTCCTGGTATTTGATTCTGCTGTTGTGATGTGCACCATTCAGAGCATGAATGTATCATTAGCAAGGGGTGGGGTGCTTCAGTGTATAATTAGTCATAGTTATGGCACAGGTACTTTCAGCCACATCCTGCTGCTCTTCATACATTACAGACTACAGACTTCGATGAGATGAAATTGATACAGGGTTAAAGGAACAAAATCTTCCTTCTCTTAATTGTTTTGTACTCTTAATAACTATCTCTTGCCTGTTTAACAGTACACATTGAGGGAAATAGTGATTTTTTTTGCCCACTAACAAAGAACAAACATTTAATCAAAAAAGTGTGGATTACATATGGTGGTATTACCCTCAGACCTGTCTCCCTCTTTATTAAAGTGATGTCAAGACTGGGTAAATTTCCAGACTGTCTAGTCTTGCATAGGAGGGAGAGGAAAAGTCCTGTGTCCTGAATGGCAGTCATATAGAGAGGAATTAGTAGTGGTTTTTCCAGATTCTGGAAAGGTTTTTGGAAAGTTGAGAAGGACCTCTTAGCTATGTTGGGAGAGGTAACTGAGTGGTACTCTAATCTATTACTATGATTATTGTTATTTTAAAAGGTCTGCTGAAGGTTATCTCAGGTGTTCTTCAACTTGGCAACATAGTCTTCAAGAAGGAGCGTAACACAGACCAAGCCTCTATGCCAGACAATACAGGTAACCGATATTCTTTCTCCCTGCCTTCCAAGAAAAATGCAGGGGAATGTGCCTACAGGAGGTTCTTGCAGGTAGTAGAATATGTTACAGTGTCTAGAGAATGCTGGAGTCCTGTTTTTCTACAAGGTGAACTACTTGTCAAAGGAGCTGACATGCTTCCTCACACAAGTGCCCGCTGTTTTGCCAGGCATGTGCTTGCAGCCACCCATGGACAGGAATGGGGCACTGTTTTTGTGACAGAGCTAGGCAGAAAGTACATGTGATGAGCAGATGAAAAGGATTACTCTGCTGGAATATGTAGTATGTGTTTTTTAACCAAGCTAGGAATGATTGCACCCACCAACCTGTAGTATTGGGCTTTAAGGAATGTTCTTTGTTGACTTTATAGGCAGACTTGTAACTGCAAGAGTGAGGTGGATAGTTCTGTGGTCACTATAAAGTATATGTACATGTTTTAATTGCACTGCCCATTGTTGCATCTGTAAATAATACCAAGTTTCACGTGGTGGCAGGCTATCTGTTGGAAGACAGTTCTTAGACCTTCATTATAGTTTCCACTTTATCTCTAAGAGTTCACAGTTTTGGCTATTATTGTTATGGAAAACAACACTTAGGGGCAGAGAGTTTGGGGTTTAAATCTTGAATCTGAAACAGAACATTGATTTAATGACTAATCAGGAGATGAAGACAGAACAATTAGTTCAAGAAATCTGTTTCTCGATGTATCTTTAAATTGATTACAGACTAGGAACTGCAAAGCTTCTGTGTCATGACAGTGGTATGAGAGTATTGCTTCAAATTTATGGCTTCTGGAGAAACTCAACCTGTAGTATGTGTTGCAGGAGCTTTGAGAGAATTATTTTGTTTTGATTTTATCGTTCTTTGTCTCATCAACTTGTCTTCCTTTAACATCTTTGTTATAAGCAGTTTCATGACTGTTGGGAAGTCAGTTGCAGGAATATTTTGGGTTTTTTTTCCCTCTTGTTTTCTGTAAGAAAAACAAAATAATGTTAATCCTTATTTTTTTGTTTGTTTGTTTTCTGTTATTCCCTTTTACCATTTCTAGCTGCTCAGAAAGTGTCTCACCTTTTGGGTATCAATGTGACAGATTTCACTAGAGGTATCCTGACTCCTCGCATCAAAGTTGGGCGAGATTATGTCCAGAAAGCTCAGACCAAAGAGCAGGTACGCATTCTCTAGAAATGGATGAGAACCTCAGCCTTTAGTCTTGCCTCCACAAAACTAATGAATGCATTAGAGGCTTCTGTAGCATTTAACATCCATCTGTATGACTGCCAACACACAAACAATGCAGTGTACGTCTTGCTTCTAGTATTTGCTCACTTGATCTATAAATACAGAAATCAGCCTGACCCTGCAGTACTTTTTCTAATCAGAAAACAAACCAAGAATGTAACTCCCCTAATTTTGGTGACTGACCATCCTGAGGAAGTAAGTTCCTTCAGTGCTGCATGCAGGGATGATATTTTCCAGCTACTGCAATGCAGAAAGCACCAATCTTGAGCAAGTCACTTACTAGGGTGAGAGAATTTGCTGCTTACCTTTGAAACTGACTGACAATTCTTATAACACTTTTGAATCAGGTTGTGCAAAAAATGAAACCTGACCTAGGAGTTAGTGTGCTTCTCAAAGGAGGAGCCCCTCCAGCAAAGCCCCTGTGCTTTCTTCTTGCATAGCTTCTTTATGTACGCATACTTATTCTCAATGTTAATGAACATGCCCTTATAATACGGAAGGGATTATAAAGAGTGTGAAGTCTAGAAGTAGTCAAAGGCTGCCTTTGATGATTCATGTCTTGCTACACATCAATCACAGGCAAGGTAGTGGCATGAGAGGGATTTGGCTTCACAAATCCTACATTCTGAAAGAACTGAAATGCTTTTCTGTGATCCTGTGAAACATGCCATGTTGCTGTGGTCTTTGAAGGTGTCTGGGCATAATTTGTTTCTCTTTGGCTGTCAGGCATCGGTTTCTCCAACAGGAAAGACCCTGAAATTTGTTTTTGGCACACTTAGTAAGACAAATTCCTTTTTTTGGTGGAGTTATCACTGTGCCACCCACTTTTCCTGGGGAAAAACCTCTGTGGTAAGCCTTGTTCAGTGAGTTTGGATGTAGAGAGACAATCTCAGGCTACAGTTGGGCCGTTAGTTGCTGAAATGAGGTAATCTGTGCCTTCCTTTGGATTACAGTGTCCTGATCTTTGTCTTTCTTGCTGCTTAGGCCGACTTTGCCATTGAAGCTCTGGCGAAAGCCACTTACGAACGGATGTTCCGCTGGCTGGTCATGCGCATCAACAAGGCATTGGATAAGACCAAGCGGCAGGGTGCATCCTTCATTGGAATCCTGGACATTGCTGGCTTTGAGATTTTTGAGGTAAGGAGATGCCAGAGTCTTGCACTCAGCACAGTTTACTGTGGAGCAAAGACCACCAAAGGAAATTGCTTTAAAACTGGAGCGGTGTAGCTCTGGAAGGGAGGTGTACTCCCCTTCAGGTTTTTTGAGATCTCTGCTGGTGTGAAGTGTCAGCTAAGTTATCAACTAATTTAAGCTTCATTCTTTAGTATTTCATGTGTTCTGCAGATGTTTTGTCTCATGGCTTTATATTTTGGTGCTTGCATCCTTTTTGACGTGTGCATTAGAATTACTTTAATTTCACACTTCCAGGTGGTTATGGTACTTATAGCTCTCAGCTTAATAGTTTGCTAGCCTACAAAAAGGTCTTCTAAAATGTCATGTAGAGTTATGGCTCACCACTGGACTTAAGACTTCTTGTTCTATTAGTCTGTCTCCAAAACATTTAAGGGATGACCCACTGAAACCTATTAGCGTCTTTAAAGATTGCTAGAAATGTTTTCTTCTCCCTGCCGATGAGTTTTGGAGAAGACAAAGACAGGGTATAAGATCCAACATAAATTCTGTCCTATATGTACTTATTTCTGCAAGAAACCTGCAAATTTGGGATCAGAGTGTGGTTTTATATATAGCTAAACTAATTGAACAGCAGCTTCTTGATGCAGAGGAGAGGTGGACTTTCTCCATCCCTCTGCAGCTGCTTGTACTGGTCACATGCCTAGTCCTGTGGGAAATATTTTCTCTATAATTTTCTTTTTTAAATCATTCTGCAGAGGCAGATCTGAGCATAAAACCTGGTCTTCCTCTCCTAGATGTCGAAGAAACTTCCATCACTTTCCTTGTTCTGATTTCATGTGTCAGGATTAAAAAAGGGCTTTCCAGTCCACATGCTTTTAGGAATTTGTCTTCAGGCTTCTGTTGCTTCCTCTCCCTATGAAGAGGACTTGCCAGCTCTGAGTTTATGAGGAAACCAGAATCCTTTCTGTTCCTGGGCTAAGTAGCTGCAGTATATTTTCTACTATTTACAACTAAACATTCTTTAGCAAAATCTCGGAAACAGTGTGTATGAACTTCCCCAGGGATGCAGCAGAAGGTCATGACAGGAAAGTCAGTTCATAAGTAAATGGGGTTATTGATAAAGGGCTGTCCATGCCAGACAGAACACCAGCCTGAACTATCAGTGTGGCCTTTCATATCATCATATCATCAAAATCGACTGTTCAAACATCTTTCTAACTTTTCTTTTATTAGCTGAACTCCTTTGAGCAGTTGTGTATTAACTACACAAATGAAAAGTTGCAGCAGCTCTTCAACCACACCATGTTCATTCTGGAGCAAGAAGAGTACCAGAGGGAGGGCATAGAGTGGAATTTCATTGACTTTGGCCTGGATCTGCAGCCCTGCATTGACCTCATAGAGAAGCCGGTAAGTTTGATCTTCTACCGCTGAGCAGCTGGAAATGGCTGCACTAATTTTGTCACTGAGCATATAACCTCTACCTGCGGAGTGGAGACTGGTCTTACAGCTTTTGTAATCCTCTGCTGACACTCTGGTGTGCTCAGAAGCAGAAATTATCAGTTTCCACATGATCTGAAAGTATGTTGCAAATCAGTCTGTCACTATTAGTTCTGTAGTAAATGCTGCATGAAAATAGATCTAAGTAGCCACTTCCTCTAACAGAATTGCCTTCATCAGTGTAAATCTGCTTGGTGTTAGATCTGTGTGTGGCTTTCCATTAAGTAGTGTGGACTTCCTTACTTACCTATAAGTGTGATGAGAAACTGTGAATCTTAGTTCCTTTCATTTTGCTGTAGTGAAACTTGGGAACATTCATTACAAAGTAGATGTTCCAATAGTGAGAACTGGCTTGTGAAGTATGATTTCTGCATTTACACTCCTGAATATTTGGAGAGCAGTGGAATAGTGTTCCTTCTATTAATTTTTTCCCATGCAAAAGAACCTAGAAAAATGTGAGAGAGACCTCATAAAACTTTTTAGAATTCAGATGAGAGTTTTGAAGAATTGCTAACAATTTCTTTCAGTATGGATGTAGTTGAACTGATACTACACAATAGACATATGTGATGGGAATCAGGCTTTGGTAGCCTTCTGTAGCTATCTGTGACATTTGGGTGTTGCCTGCCCCCCCCACTCTTAAGAAATCACCCAGACTAGACTCAGCTGAGCTGGAAAGTAGAATGAAGCTTTATAATTACAGCTTAGCACAATATACAAGTAGATATTTACAGTAGTTACAGCTACATGCAGACATATACAAGTTAAAAAAGTAATACAGAAACACAGCAGCCCTCCCAGAAAACAGAGTCCCCAGGAGGGGCTCCCAAATGCCCTTCCACCTCCTTTCCACCCCTCTACCTTATCCCAGACTTTGCCTTACGTTCAAGGTGAGTTTGGAGAATCGGCCAGAGGTTAGAAAGATGGAAGGATTAGTTACACAGACAGCAATTTGGGGAGAGAAGTGCATGCAGCCAGAGCCAGAGAGCGACTCTGTTATCTATATTTGTGTTCTTGTTTTTATACATCTCAGCAAGCCTATGAGCAAAGTAGACATCACCACTGTTTCCTTTTCACAGTCTGTAATCTAATTCTCACCAAAATATCCAGCTGGCTGCAAACCAGCACACTATGTAAAGGTAGTAATTATCGGTATTGCCATATATTTAATCACATTTTGATGTTTCCTTTCTTTAAGGCTGGGCCTCCAGGTATCCTGGCCCTGCTGGATGAAGAGTGCTGGTTCCCAAAAGCAACAGACAAAAGCTTTGTGGAAAAAGTTGTACAAGAACAAGGCACTCACCCCAAATTTCAGAAGCCAAAACAGCTGAAAGACAAAGCTGACTTCTGTATTATACATTATGCTGGCAAGGTAATGAATAAGTAGCCAAAATGTGAGCATTGGAATATCTGCTCTATTTTTCTGTCTGCTAATAACCACTGCTTCTTAGAAATGGTTACTTACCAAAATGGCTGCCTGTGGGAAACCAGTGGAAGATTTCACAAAGCTGTTCCATTGCACTGAATGTTAACAGGGCCTAAGGGGATTTGCCTGCAGGTTGTATCTGTGTAGTTGAAGACATCCCAAGCTGTCATAAACTTAAATTTGTTCTCTGGGACCTGGTAAGATTAGAGGTGACTTTCAGAAACCTTACATCAAGACATACTCACCAAAAGTGATGACGTAGTTGTGTTTTGTGTCATGCTCTGGGTGGTGTAGACCAGTGTTGCAAATCCACTCTCTTTAATGCCAGAACAGGACATGCAGCTGTTTGTTAGGGTTTGAAGTTTGTAGGTATGCTTGCTTAGATGGCAAATCCAAGAATGATTAAGTAATCTGTTGTTGATTGTGCAAACTTCAGTTTTATAGCCTTGGTAGGATCTTGTTTCATCTTGTGCTGCAGAAAATCTCCCCCAAGTTCCTTGACATGTTCATCTTCTCCAGGTGGATTACAAAGCAGATGAATGGCTGATGAAGAACATGGATCCGCTGAATGATAACATTGCTACTCTTCTTCACCAGTCATCGGACAAGTTTGTGTCTGAGCTGTGGAAAGATGGTATGTAATTAAAATTAATCTCATTTGTTTTCTCTTGGTTTATGTGGAAGAGTTTGTTTGATCATCAAAAATCTGTGAGGAGCTGTGTTGCTTTTTTCCCTGAAGACTAAGCCAGCAAGATGAGCATTATCTGGAACATCCTTTGCTTAGATCATGGTGTTTCTTTGAAAGTTAAGGTAAACTTAAGAGGAAGATTCACTTGCATCAGCTTATGTTAAGCTTGCTGCATAAATAGCAATTATTTCTCAGGATAAAATACGAATGCACCATTATATCCCAGCAGCCTGCATAGCTGCAGCACGCAAACACAAGATCTGAGGTTGAATCTGTTTTCATTCCTGCAACTAGAGTGTTCTTTCTGCAGTGTTGCTCGATATTTTACTCTCTCTTCTCTGGGTTTATCTACTTTTGAGTCTTACTGTTGCTGTCACTTTCGGTGGTGAGTTTTCTTTGACGTCTCTGTCTGTTGCAGAGATGCAGAACGTTCAGAGAGCCTATTTCTATCAACACTTTCCTATTCTTCATCTAGAACCAGGTGACTGAGAAACCCAGCTGTCGTGTCATGTGTGTAATGCATCTTAGAACCATGCAAGAAATGCTTCCGTTAACTTCTCTTTGTCCCTTTGTCATACCTGCTTGTCTTTCTTGTTCATTTCCTCTGCTTTGTGCTAGTAGCTCCTCATGGACTTCAAGACAAAAGTGAAATTCACCTTGTGTGCACACACAAGAAAAATATGGGCATATTCAGGCACAAGACTTGAATAGGAACAGCTAAAAGCTGTTCAACAGTTTGTCAAACAGCACCAGTGTTTGACAACAGCCCTGGCTTGAAGGTAGAGCTAGCAAGGCTGTGTTTGTTGCAAGATTTGGAAGGAAGATTTCTGAGACTGTGTTTAAACTGAAATCCAGTTTAACATTGATTCTCCTAATGGGATTTGACTTTGGTGGCTGATCATTTAAAAGAAAGTTAGTTTGGCAAAGGAACTTGTACTGCATGAAAAATGGCTGTCAGCTACTTGTGCTTAACAAGGCCTTCGCTCTGTGAGGCTCCTTTTGGACTTGAAATGTCAACTGAACCACAGCCTATCAGTTCTCATTTATTGTTCTTAGCTGGATCTTCTGTTGCAAGTGATTGTCCTTTTTGCTGTCTTGATGTAGATTGCAGGGCTCAAGATTTTTAAGAGGATTGTTCCAGCCTCAATCCGGGACACTCTTCTGTGGATTTCCCTGTGATGTCATCTAGGAACATAACCTTCTTTTCTTTCTGTAAGACAGCCCTGACCCTATTCTAACAGCTGTTCTAGAAGTGAGCAGTTCTAAACTCGTACTGGCTGTACAGCAGTGTATTCTTTCTTGTTCCTTCTTTTGTGGGAACTTCTCAGCATTTTTGAAATCAGGAGCCAGTTGAGCACAAGTTGATGTGTTTTCTTAAGTGGAGATGGGGAATCTGAGATGGGCATTGGTCAACCGCTAAGGTTAAAATGAAGTAGTAGCTTGAGACCCTTACTAAAAATGAATTGAGGATGTGGAAATGGTTGGTTTCATCTGGGTGAATTTTATCCATATAGAAGAGCAGTGGGAAAAAGTAAGGCTTTAGTTTCTTCTTGCCCCTGCTGCTTTCAGATCTAGCTGGCTTCTACTGAAAGAGAAGGATCTATGAAGTCCACCCATCAAGGTGATACTTTCATCAGTGCTTGGCTGTCACTGTGGTATAGCAGAGAAACTGTTGGGACAGGAAGTTCTGGCTTTCTCCTAGTAGTATTATTCATGTCTCATGGAATACTTGTACTCTAGAAGTAACTCACAGTGGTATCTCAAGGTTTGTTGTCATGCCTTTTGCCCTGTTTGCTCAATTCACAGGTAGATAGTGGCTTTTTCTCATCATTAGTTATGCCTGTAAGGCAAGAGTGAAGCTGAACTTTTTCTTTAACTGTGGCTCTTTCTGGGTCAGAGTTAACTAACAGTTAACTAATAGTTGGGCTAGCAGCTACAACTCTTGGTTTCTTGTTTTTTCATTGTAACCCAAGCAATCAGAATCATCTGAAACTCATTTTTCAATAGCTCTTCCAGAGCATCAGTGGAATATGTTTGGGAGTAAGTCTGACTCCATCACTCAAACTTCCTGTAGTGAGCTGCTGCTTTGTGCTTTTTTTTTTTCCTTCCTGCTCCTGTCCCTGCACAAATTCTGTACAGGAGCCGACGTGTGTAGAGATGAAGCAAAAAGGATCCTGCAGCTCCTCTCATTTATCCTGATCTACCCAGATGTTCTTTGTACATTCCAGTGCTTCCTTTGTTTGCGACAGAACTTGACCGCTCTTTTCATGTGCTTTCTCTAGTTGACCGTATTGTTGGGCTGGACCAGGTGGCTGGTATGTCAGACACTGCACTGCCAGGGGCCTTTAAAACCAGGAAGGGTATGTTCCGAACAGTGGGACAACTCTACAAAGAGCAGCTGGCTAAGCTGATGGCTACCTTGAGAAACACCAACCCCAACTTTGTCCGTTGCATTATCCCCAACCACGAGAAAAAGGTAAAGACAGTGAAAACAGTACAGCCCATGCAGTCTTACGTGGGCTTCCTGGGCCATGTGGCAGGGTTGCTATCTTATCATGGTCTAGCCTTGAGCTCTGTGGTAAAGGGCTGGACTTGATGATCTGTGAGGTCTCTTCCAACCCTGATGATACTGTGATACTGTTAGAGGTTCTGTTTTCTCAGGGTATCTTTTAAAGGTCATCTTAAATGACTATGCTTAAAATTTTGGAGTCTGAACTTTGCAGTTCTTCTTAAGGTGGCGTAAAAGTTTTCAGTTGCTTCTAGCTGAGAAGAGAGAACTGTCTGCTTTCCAAAAAATGAGGAGGCAGCAAGGGCATAAAAAGCTTTGTGGTATTTATAAAATATACTTTTTCCTTACTAGGCTGGAAAACTAGATCCCCACTTGGTCCTTGACCAGCTTCGCTGTAATGGAGTGCTGGAGGGAATCCGTATTTGTCGTCAGGGTTTCCCCAACAGAGTTGTATTCCAGGAATTCAGGCAAAGGTAAGGCCTAGAAAAGAATCTGGAGCAGTCTTTACTCTGGCAAGGTTAAGACATAAGTGCAAAAATAGAAGTATTTTATTGTGACTGGATTGCCACTGTTTTCGAAGGCATCTGTCCCTTGGTGTATTCCTTGGCACAGCGCCTCCCAGGAGCATCTTTGACTTTCTCTAGTAAGCTTGTGTTTAAGTTGAGGCATAGAGGACCCCACTTAAGGCTGTTGCTTCACACAGCCTTGTCTAGAGATGCAATTTTTTTCTTCTGATAAGACCATAAACCCATCAGTCAAACTCATAATCCCATAGGAATGCGTTTCGGGGTTTTTTTTGTTGCTGTTTCCATATAGACCTGTGTAACTAGTCTGAATGCTTTCTCATTTTCAGATACGAAATCTTAACTCCAAATGCAATTCCCAAAGGATTTATGGATGGAAAGCAAGCTTGCGTGCTGATGGTAAGACATCCCAGAAACTCTGAGTAGAATAAACGTTATGGATGTGGTTTGGAAATTGGACTTGTGTGTGCTAAATATATCACGGACCAAAATTCCAAAGGCAAATGTTTTGTCTGAAAGAAGGAGGCTGCAGAAAGCTTTCTCTTGGCTTTGCAGATGGAGACTTTTGACTAGTATGAGGTTCAGTAATCCTAAGCAAAGAGAATCTTCTGTTTCCACAGATGCATACACTTTGGGATGCCAACAGTATTCATGGAATGAAAACGCTTAGAAGCATTGTTGTTATCTTTAGCATATGGTTAAAGTATGAGCTTCCACAGACTGTTTGTAATGGCCTGCTGATGACAAATGCTTTCAGTGAAGGCTTCAATTAATTTCTGCAGAATTGCCTGCTTCAAAGGAGAAGCTTTGGCTTCTGTAGCTGAAGACCAGGGGAGACTGAATTGAATTTGGCTCTAAGGCATTCTCTTTTTTTTCTCTCTTAAAGTGGTATATCTTGTTCCTATTAACTAGTGTAAAACGTTGACAGCAAATCCTTTATAGGATGGGAAAGTTGGGTGGGGTGCCTTTCCCTGACAAAGATGAGCACTGGGAAAAATAAATGTGAAGGAATCAACAGGTGGGTTTCCTTTAGGAAAAGAAGGCACTTGGGACTAGGTGTATGTTCTTCACAGCACCCTTGTAGTTCTGAGTACTTGATATGTGGCATTGTATTAAACAATGCCTTCTATCATATTTTCTGTCTCTGGTTATCTCCATTTTCTTCTGTGCTTGGCTGAACTCCAGCTCCTCTAATTGGGACATGAGTTTATTGGGAGGTAGGAACTTTGATTGGCCTGAGTGGCTCTGTAGGAAAGAGCACGCGAATGTTTTGTGATGCTTCACATGAAGTGGTCTTTAGGTTAATTCTTCTCTGTCTCGTTTTAGATCAAAGCATTGGAGCTGGATTCCAACCTCTACCGAATTGGACAGAGTAAAGTGTTTTTCAGAGCTGGAGTTCTTGCTCATCTTGAAGAAGAGAGAGACCTGAAGATCACAGATGTTATCATTGGCTTCCAAGCATGCTGCAGAGGCTACCTGGCCAGAAAGTAAGGGACCATGTTTTGTCTAGCACATTATAAGAGGGCATTTCTCCCATTCTCTTAAAAAGAAAAAGATGTCTAGAAAATATTTTTTGTCAGAGAGGCCCTGATTTATTTGTTGTATATAACAGTTGATGGTATTATAGAGTTTTCTGATTTCTGTAAGCCTGGACTTCTGACACCTGCAAGAAACTGTGTGCTGCTGTCCTGCATGCTACCAGAGCAGTGAAGTCTATTCCTCTCTATAGCAATACTATACAGCAGGCAAAGTTTTGCCAGAAGTGCTGCAAACTGCAATTGTGATCCAGGAGATGCAGGGTTTCTCTTAAGCTATTAAGTTGGACTGAAATGGTGCAATTTTAAAAACAGAAGTAGCTCTGTCATGTCGGCAGAAAAATACATTTCTGATTCAGATCCCTCTTGTTTTAAAGTGAAAATAGGGAGGCCTTTCAGATTAGAGGACATTGGGGAAAAACTTTATTAAATAGGAAACTCAGTAATGGAAAATGTAGTCACTCTTAAAGTTCACTGGAAATGTTGCTGGGGTTTGAGGAGGGAGCCTTCAAAAGTGAAAATGTAGAGGGCTTGGTGGAGAGAATTGTGTGCTGCTGTGAGTTGCTTTGTCTGACCTCCACTTCACCTTGCAGAGCCTTTGCCAAGCGCCAGCAGCAACTGACAGCCATGAAAGTGCTTCAGAGGAACTGTGCTGCCTATCTGAAACTGCGGAACTGGCAGTGGTGGAGGTTGTTCACCAAGGTAATATTTTTCCCTTTGCAATTCTCACAGTTTGGTTGCAACTGGCAGCTTAGGCTGATCCAGAGCAGAAAACCCACTTCTACAACTGGTCTGTCTTAGAGCTACACCTTGAATCATTTAGGCAGAGAATATCACAGCATATTTTATAGCTGTACAGTATTCCTGCATAATCCAAGTGCCAGACTACATTCAGGTTATGTTGTGGAAAAGCAGAAGTCATCTTTTAATGCTTTATGCCTAAGAAGAGTAAGAGGATCACTTGCTTTGGTGACTTCAAAGAGTCACTTGCTACATTGCTAACCCATTCAGCTAGACAAAAATTGTTCATATGGGATGACTCGCCAACAGTTCCTCCAGGGCTGTAAGAACAAGTGAAAAGCACTTATGACTGGTCTTGCTGTTGGACTTGTGGGTTGTTATACCTTTGTAAGGACAATGAACACATGAAGAAGCAATCTCTTTTCTAAGCATATGGAATTTCTTGCTTTGTAGCAATGATACTCTGCAGCTAAGTGAGAGTTGAGAGCAGAGTTTAAAGTTCTTCTCTTTCTTATGAAATAACTTCTAAGAGTTCTCAGAGAAGAAGCGCAGAGATAGGTGGTGTTTGCCTTTTGTTTGCATTGACCAAGCTGTGAATTTCCCCACTGTGTGGCAATTTTTTTATTCTGCTATTATTACTTAGTCCTTGAGGATCTGGAATTTACCCAAGCTGTTTCTGATGAGGAGAAAAAGTTGGGCAGGCAGAAAGTGTGTTATTGGCAGAGTAGATGAAATCTAGTCACCTATGATCCTGCCAGTGTTCACAACAAAGCAACTGGTCATCTTACCAGGTTCAAGACATTTCTTCGTGTTTCCCTTGCTCTTTATACACGTGTTGTTCCCTTGGTTTGCCTTTCAGGTGAAGCCCCTTCTGCAAGTAAGCAGACAGGAAGAGGAGATGATGGCCAAGGAAGAAGAACTAATAAAAGTTAAGGAGAAGCAGCTAGCTGCAGAAAATAGACTGAGCGAGATGGAGACCTTCCAGGCTCAGGTGAGTTTGCAAATCTCATATATGCCTGCCCAGCTGCTTGAGAGCATCTCCTTTGCTTTATTGGGCAAGCTGTAGGATTCCAACTTGTTGAAATATGTGACTTGGCTGCCACCTTTTTCGACTCCCTTTTTGTCATTCTTCCCAGTACAGTTCCTCTAGCAGGCCATTTTGTACAGTGACCATGTTTTGCCCTCCTATAACAAAATCTACTTCAGCTGAGCTATATATTGAGCTGGTTAGTAATGGAGTCCTTTTTTGTTTGGAACACAGAAGGTGGCAGAGGATTATCTTTCTATAGAGCCGATAATCATTTGTGTTACTTTTGCAAGGGGAAACTTGGTGATCTCATTTGAAATGGGTATGGTCTTGAGAAAAAGAGTATATGGTTGCAGTGCATGGTTTGGAGAACAAACACTTCGTGTTTCAATGTTTATCTGTTGATTAGCAGCAGCGGCAGACTGCCACAACGCTTAAGACTATAACTATGGCATCCAAGAGCACATCACTTCATTTAACATAGATTGCTAAGTGCTTTGGTAGATTGTAGATTGTCTTATTTCTGGCTTTGTGTCCAATACAGCTAATGGCAGAGAAGATGCAGCTGCAGGAACAGCTGCAAGCAGAAACCGAACTCTGTGCTGAAGCTGAGGAGATAAGAGCTCGCCTGACAGCCAAGAAACAAGAGCTAGAGGAGATATGTCATGACCTGGAAGCAAGGGTGGAGGAAGAGGAAGAACGGTGTCAACATCTTCAGGCTGAAAAGAAGAAAATGCAGCAGAATATCCAGGTAATGCCTTAGGAACACTGTCTCTTGTTACTAAAGAGGACACTGAAGTTTAGAGTCACTCTTCACCCAGCTTGGAGGCAAATGGGAGAGATGGAGAGAACAGCAACAGAAAAAGCACAGCAAAATCTGTCTGTGAAAATAGCAGTAGAACATGGTGATTCTGCTGCTGAGCCTTAGACATTCAGTTATCTGAACTGAACTGTTCCATTCTTAAAGATGAGGATGATGGCCACTTGTTATATTAGACCAGTCTTTGCTCAAGCCAGGTGTGTTAGGAAAGATAGCATTCTTCTTTGCAAAATAGTGTTTGTCCTGCTAGAAAACTTGTTTGTTTAATGCTGTGGAGGCAGGGAATTAACGTGGCCAAGTCAGGAATATATATAAAAATAGAATTATTTTATTTTCCTGAAACCCTGCCCCCAAAACTATATACAGAAATTAATTTAGTTTAATTAGCAGACTCTGTTTGATTGAGAATATCTTCCAAGGATACCATAAATAAATTTGGCTATTTTAGAAGTCAGGAAATGGAAAAGGCTGAGCTATAAACACAGCTTTCCCAGTATCAGTCACGCTGAGCAGAAAAAAAGTTACTCAGAAGTGAGCTAGGCTGTCTGAGAGAAAGGGTGGTCCAGATGCTTCTCAGCTCTCTCTCTTTCAAAAGACATCCGAGGCTCGTTAAGCCTATTAAGCTTGCACAAAAGAGGTGCTTATGCTGGGAAGCTGTCCAAAGCAGGGACAGTCTGGTCCCTCAGGAGCTTGTCCTTCCCAGCTCCAGGGACTCTCTCTGCAGGAACTATCCAGGCAGGGGAGAGCCCCAAGGCAGGAAACACCCCAGTGTTTATACCTTCCTAGACAAAGTGTCAAGTTACCATTTCTAGGCGCGAAGCACCAGCTCGATTCCAGCGCGGGCATCTGCACGGGTCACCTCTGGTGCCTGAAGGACCCTTTGCACCCCCGCCCCGCTTCAAGCATGCAAGGGGGGAAAACAAGTTTTTTTACGTCTTTTCTCTCCCATTCAAACCATGGAGAGAGAGGACTTTGAGGTATCCAGGACATTGGAATACAGTATGGTGCATCAAGCCACGGTAGACATGTCACTTCCAGAAAGTATTAATGATACCCTGAAGGAGGGGTGAAGAAACCTTTCAAGTTCTAGCATTGCTACTATGCTGTTAGATGCATTAGTGAGCAGCACTGACAAGTGCCTTGTTTTTCTTGAAGGAATTAGAGGAGCAGCTTGAAGAAGAGGAAAGTGCAAGACAGAAGTTGCAGCTAGAAAAAGTGACAACAGAGGCCAAACTGAAGAAACTGGAAGAAGATGTGCTGGTTCTGGAAGATCAAAATCTCAAACTGGCTAAGGTAAGACTCCTGCAACTTGTTACTCAGTCTGGAGATATGCAGGTGTTTCTCCTGAAGCCACACACCAAAAGCTGACCTTTCCCATATTACAGGGAATCTTATGGATTAATTCAGTCTTGTCGTTGACAACTCTGACCTAAGGTTTTGAAAGTAGCTGCCTGTTTGTATTCTATACAAGTCAATATTGTATGAGATTTAAATTGCCTTGGCTATCAGCTTTGAAAGGGTTATCAGATAGAAGTCTTTCAGTAACCATTTACTTAAATAATACAACTGTAATTCTGAAAGGATTCCTTCCATTGCAAGCTTTCTTGTAGCAGGAATATGCATACTATCATCTTTAAGCACAATCAGCTCTAGAAAAATCTCCTGTAATTCCAGCACCTGCTTTGACACTGTCTTCTCAATTCTACAGGAAAAGAAACTCTTGGAAGACAGAATGTCTGAATTTACAACAAACCTGACAGAGGAAGAGGAGAAATCTAAGAGTTTAGCTAAACTGAAGAATAAGCATGAGGCCATGATCACAGACCTTGAAGGTGAGCTTGGATTTTGGTTTTGCTTTGTTTTCTTTTTCAGTTTGGTTGGTTGATACGGTTTTGGTTTCAGTGAGGGTTTTTGGTAGCTTTGGTTTGTTTGGGTTTGGGGTGGTTTGTTTGTTTGTTTGTTTGTTTGTCTTCTTTCATGGCAGATCTTGCAAACGGATTTCCTATTTAGTTCTAGGTGGTTTCTTGTTAAAATGCAATGAAATTCAGCTTAATTTCTAGGGTTTTAGTTCCTCTCCAGTTTCTGAGGGGTTAAAATTTAATTGTAGTGTCTACACTATTGATTGGTTTGGTAGAGCTGTTCAGTGGCTGGCTGAAGGTTATGTGCCTTGTCAGCTGAGCCCTTGATCTAAATAAAAATCCTCTCCAAAGCAGCAGGCCAATGGAGAAGAGAGGCTGGTTCTCTTTCTTTTCCAGCTGTGGAGGTGTCTCCACTTTCCTACTTCCAGCAGCATCAACCTGTCAGGGTTAGTGCTGTTTCTGATATCTTCTTTGCACAAGTTCTTGAGAGTTCAGGCTAGAGGCACTTCATCAGGTTAACACAGCAGGAACCAGCCTATCTAGTTTCAGTTAAAGGAGAGCAGACCTTATGTTCAGCATCACTTAATGCATGTGTATGCCTGTGTGGGTGTTGGGAGTGACTGGCATTGTGCTAGCATTGTGTATTACAGTGAAAGGGGGAAAGGAGATTTGGAAGATGAAGTAAAGAGAAATTGCTCAGATATGTTTTAAGGACAAGATATGGGGGCAGTTGCATGTAGAGCTCTTGACAGAGTAATGCACTGGAGGGTTGTATTGGTAGGAAAGAAGCTGTTGCTCAAATAGCTTTGCTTTCTGTGTGTATGCAATGTTCTTTGAGTTTCTGTTGCTCGTGTAACTTAACAAGTCCCCATCTCCATCAGAACGTCTGCGGCGTGAAGAGAAGCAGAGGCAAGAATTGGAAAAGACTCGTCGAAAGCTCGAAGGGGACTCCAGTGATCTGCATGACCAGATTGCTGAGCTGCAGGCACAGATTGCAGAGCTCAAAATGCAGCTGGCCAAGAAGGAAGAAGAGCTGCAGGCAGCCCTAGCTAGGTGAGAACCTGACCTGTGGGGTTCAGGTACCACCAGGTTGGGAAGTATTTCTTGATTTGTGTCGCTTCAGAGAGGGATTAATGAAGTCTGTGGCTGGTTCTGCTACAATCCATGTCCATGGCATGAGAGCTGTTTGGCTGCTGCTCCCTGCCACACTGTGCAGAGCTAGACTATTAATGTGATGTGCACTGCACATGGTTCACTGAAGCAGTAAGATTTCAAAGGGGGTTAAAAAGTAGTGGCATGACATTGCCTCTCTGGTAGTTGCTGTATTCATCTATTCAGTGAAGTATCTGATTTCCAATGGTGCTTTCTCTTCTGCTTTCTTCTGTTGTCAGTCTCTCTCTGTCCCCTTCTTTAAGGTAAGTACTTGTGTGCTCTCAAGTATTGGGAAATAGAACTTAGAATTTGTAGATGATACACAGATCAGAGTTTGAATGTGATATTGTAGAGCTGACCAATACCAGCTTTTTCCTTGATTATTCTTGGTGGAACAGGTGGTGTTAATTTAGGTATGGTTTAAATCTGGCTCTGACCAAAACCCTGTGTTAAACACAGGGTGGAAGAAGAGGCAGCTCAGAAAAACATGGCCCTGAAAAAGATCAGGGAACTCGAATCCCAGATCACTGAACTGCAGGAAGACCTGGAGTCAGAGAGAGCATTCAGGAATAAAGCTGAAAAACAGAAGCGGGATCTGGGAGAAGAGCTGGAAGCACTGAAAACAGAGCTAGAAGACACGCTAGATTCTACAGCTGCTCAGCAAGAGCTCAGGTAACTCCAATACGTAGCTGTGTTGTCCTAATTGATTTTGGGTTTGACTTTTTAAATAAATGCTGCCGTATTTGTCTTTATCAAGGTAGGCTGACTAGGAGCTTCAGCAACTGTGGAAGGAGATAGTGAGCAAACTGTATTCAAGGCTGCATTACTTCACCTTGCTCCCTAACCATAGTGTTAGTGATACCCTTCAAACATTCATACGTTGCCAGCTTGCACCTAAGAGGAGAGCAATGCTAAGTTCTAACTCTGAAAAGTGTCTTTAAAGCATATAGGGCAAAACAAACCTTGGCCTTTTTTCATGGAGGTGCTGTTGGTGGACATACATATCCGATTATATTCCTGGCATCTAAATGGAATTCGTGCATTTTGCAGGTCAAAGCGAGAACAAGAAGTAACGGTTTTGAAGAAGACCCTTGAAGATGAGGCAAAAACTCATGAGGCTCAAATCCAAGAGATGAGGCAGAAACATTCCCAAGCTATTGAAGAGCTGGCAGAGCAGTTAGAACAAACTAAACGGGTACGTGGAACAGAAAACACAAGGCTAAAGCAGTTAACCTCCCTGAAATAAGAGCTGCTCTGTGACCATAGGTGTAGAAGAACATGAAGTGTTCATGGTACCAGACTTCTGTTATGTTTCCCTTGGTAGACTGTTTTCACTATGAAGCACATGTGAAGTTGTATTCTTCTCTCCCATGAGGCATATTACACTGCATAGCCAAGGTGCTGTTTTCACTACCAGCACTTGTTGCCTTGATAACTTTTACTTTTCATGATTTTGGATATCCAATTGTGCAAGACTATCTTCTGTGTTGGTGTCATCTCTGATTGCTAAATTGTCTCCTGCTTATCAATTACAGGCTGTTCAGATTTTTTGTTTCCTGAGGAAGCAGATCACAGCTTAACTGCTGAACATACAGCACTGGCTTGCTTGTGGGGGAAAAAAAAACCACGAACGTACTCAGTGGAAGGATCCTGCCATATCTGAAGTCTGATGAGTTTTCTGTGGGTTTTTGTATCTTTTAAGGTGAAAGCAAATCTTGAAAAAGCAAAACAAGCTCTGGAAAGTGAGAGGGCTGAGCTGTCCAATGAGGTGAAGGCACTTCTGCAGGGCAAAGGAGATGCTGAGCACAAGCGGAAAAAAGTAGATGCTCAGCTCCAAGAGCTGCAGGTGAAATTTACAGAAGGTGAAAGGGTGAAGACTGAACTTGCTGAGAGGGTTAACAAATTGCAGGTGAGTGGCACAGCATTTCCTTAGCTTCTGATTTATCCCAGCACTAGAGAGAAGAGCTTGTAGGGTGGTACATCTCTGTAGCTAGTCTAAAAGTCTTGTTCTTCTTGATGATAAAGTCACTACAAAAAGCAAATCCATCGTTTACTTCCCAAAGGCTATGCAAACTTCTTACCTCATTGACCAGGGCAGGACGTCTGGATTGATGCCCCTTACCATGAGCAGCCCTAAGAAGATGAAGTAATCAGTTTCCCTTTGAGTGTTTTAAGCCTTTAAGTATCAGCACATCCACTCCATTTCAGCATGCAGCAGTTTGTACAGTGCAATTCTGTAAGCATTCAGCTGCTCATGGACCTAGAGTGGCACAAACAGACTGATGGTTGTGTAACTAATTTGAGAGGCAATGCCTTAAAGCTAAGTAATGTGGTTGATGAGGGGTGGCTCAAGAACGATGTGGAAATTTAGGGGTTTCTTGTCTTTTATTCAAGGGAACAACAAATCCCTTTCATTCACACAGAGCATTGTCTTCTGCCTTGTCCTTTACAGAGGGTTGTCATTAAAAGCTAAGCGTTGCTTGTGTGTGTGTGTGCTATCATTTGGAGTGTGAAATGTAATTTTGAGACACTAGATACAGTCCTGAAGCAGATAGTATAAAATAGAGGATAGTTTAAGAGAATCTTTAAAAATTGATTGTCTAAAATCTCATAGAGGCCTGGAAAAAAAATCAACACAATCAAACTCCTCTGTTGCAGCAGAGGTAGTCCCAAGGGGAAAAAAAAAAACAACTCTTTTCAGCTTCTTGTATTTCATTGCTGAGGCTTAGGCAATGGTACAGTCATTCCCTTGGGAGATTATACACATGCCTTACTGGTAGAGATGCCTCAGTTTTCACTTTTGGGTTTTGTAACTACTCACCTGTTCCTGGCTTTGTTTTTGCTGATGCATTTATTAACTGATCCTCTCATCTCTCTTTCAGGTTGAATTGGACAATGTCACAGGTCTTCTGAACCAGTCAGACAGCAAGTCAATCAAATTAGCAAAGGACTTTTCTGCTCTGGAATCGCAGCTTCAGGATACACAGGTGAGTTTTGAAAGCCAGGGCATGTGTGTGTGGTGCAGCAGTGTCTGTTACAAGTTCTTAAAGAATTACTCTGGACACCATGAAATAGTGGATATGCAACACTTGAAAGGATTTGGTCTGTGTTTTTGCTAAGAAGTTGTACTGTGTGGTATTGAGAACATTTCTCCTGAAACAAGCTGTTTACCTTCCTTCTCCTTCCTCATTATGTGGAGCATAGGTACCTTCCCCTGTCAGATTTCAAACTCCTCTTTTATCACATTACTGCTTAAGAGCTCTTCAATGCTAGGACTGCACTGGAATGCTAAGCTCCTGTTAGAGATCTTCATAGCTAGTATTTGACAGGGCTTGTGTGTGTGTGAGATTTCTGGTGATTCTGTAGAAGTAAGCAGAATAATCAGTGGATGTTGGGGAAGTGATAGAGTCAAATAATTTGGATTTTTTTCAGGGAAAAAACGCTTTTACTTCGAGGTAAAGCAACCATTTATACTTAATAGTGTATAACTGTTTTGGTAAGAAAAGTCACGTACTCATGTGGAACAGTCACTCCATTGTTTGGAAAGGTTTTACTGCTTTGTGTGCTACTTGGAGGACTCCAGAAAGGACTGTGGCTGGCTAGGAAATAGAACAGGACCCTTCTGCATATTTTATTTCTATACAGGCTCAGTGGAAGGCAGTTATTTAAATTCTAAGTTGTCTTATCTGCGAAATAAGTTGCATATTTAAACTCAACTTCACAAGTACTCACAGGGGAGAGAGTGGATGAGGACGCTGAGCTTTTAAAGCCAAGGAGCGGTGCTGAATTCCACTGGGATGTTTGCTTTGTAGGAGCTGCTGCAGGAGGAGACTCGACTGAAACTGAGCCTTAGCACTAAGCTGAAGCAAATGGAGGATGAGAAGAACAGTTTCAAAGAGCAGCTGGAAGAAGAGGAGGAGGCAAAGAGAAACCTGGAGAAACAGATCTCTGTTCTTCAGCAACAGGTACAGAATCTACATCTCACAATCCAGTGCATTTTAAGAGGAAGCATAAATGCAGACCTGTTTGCAAGGAATTCAAACCTAAAAGCAGAATTCACTTCCAGTTACAGAACCTGTCCTAGGAAAGGATGATCCTGCTGTTTTGGATAAGAGGAAAAATGAAGTGATCTCTGATGATAATCACACAAACTGCTTTTAGATTTCTATCCAGGGAATTTAGTCAGCATATTTGAGAGGAGAGTGAGCAGATTTACTTACTCAAGTTTTGATACCAGTATGCTTCATACAGTGTTATCTGTGCTGTGGCTCCATGTGCAATCTTTCCTCTCCTTCAGGCAATAGATGCCAAGAAGAAGATGGATGATGGCCTGGGCTGCCTTGAGTCAGCAGAGGAAGCTAGGAAGAAGCTGCAGAAGGACTTGGAGTGCTTGAGCCAGCGTTTTGATGAGAAGACAGCTGCATATGACAAGCTGGAAAAGACTAAGACTCGCTTGCAGCAAGAGCTGGATGACCTTGCTGTGGACCTGGATCATCAGCGGCAAATCGTTTCCAACCTAGAGAAGAAGCAGAAGAAGTTTGATCAGGTAGGGCTTCAGTCACTATGCATTCAGTAGGTGCACCTTGACACAGAATGATGAAATGGCTGAGTTAGCAGGAACCTAAAGATCATGATGCCATGGGCACAGACACCTCTCAGTAGACCAGACTACTCAGGACTCCATCTGCAGCCTTGTTGACAGCTCTACTTTAAGAACACTGACGCAGTGCTGCTAGGAGGATACTTACTTCTGAACTGTGGCATAGCACATAGAGAGCAAAAATAAACTTACACAGGGGTAAATTAATTCTGCTCCATGTGTAAGAAGCTAAGCAATGCTCCATTTTCCATAGTGATAACATTTGTATCAAGGTCAAATTCAAGGCATTGTTTGCAGATCATTTTTGAGAGAAAGCTGGAAGCAGTAGGTTGGAGGCCTAGGCAGGGAATCAGAAGTTTGCTCATTTGGCCTCAGCACAGTTATTAAAGGTGGGATGGCATGCTTCACTCTTGGAAGCTGCATTTCCTTGGTTCCTTCTGTCCATGGCAGAACACTCCTAAGAAGACAGTGATGAAAAGATGCACATTTATCTTGTTTTAAAAATGGTTTGAAATGTCTCAGAACACTGATTTGTGGTCTTACAGCTCCTGGCAGAGGAGAAGAACATCTCTGCCAAGTATGCAGAAGAACGGGACCGTGCTGAGGCAGAAGCCCGTGAGAAGGAGACCAAGGCCCTCTCCCTGGCCAGAGCCCTGGAAGAAGCCATAGAGCAGAAAGCTGAGCTGGAGCGGATCAATAAGCAGTTCCGCACAGAGATGGAAGACCTGATGAGTTCAAAGGATGATGTTGGGAAAAGCGTAAGTGTAAAGCCAGAAGTGCCACACAGGTGATACTGTTAGCTTAATGCTACAAAAGCTTATGCTAGCGTGAACACATGTGTTGGACATGTTGTGAGTTTGTGAATGCTATGTTAGTTTTATGTTAGAAAGTGGGAAAGGTGGGTTGGAAGAGCCTGGAAATTACCCAAATGAGGTAGTGACAAACTGAAAATTAACTGATATTGTTGTGGCAGAGATGAAGGTATGATATGAGCCTGATATGTAAAACACAGGGATTAGCCAGGCAATGTAAGACAGCAGCCCAAATATTTCAGGACGGAAACCTGTTATGATAAGCACAAAAGAAAAGAAAATCAAAAGCTAAAAAGTACTTTCCGTACTGTCAGAACCAGAAATACACAGCTTTGATATGTCTGTAGTAGGTCAGAACTGCAAATGCTTTTCTCTCTCTCCCTCACCCCATACATACATATTACCAGACTAATAGGTAATTGTGATTCACACTGGCAGCTTGCAGGTGTGTGAGCAGCTGGCTTTGAGGGGTATCTCTGCCCTATTACAGGAGACAGATGCAGTATTCTTATGTGAGTGGATGTTCTTAAACACTTTTAGGATAGGTGGAATTGTCTGCATTCTTGGAGGAAGCCTCATGTGTGATACTGTGCTGTAGGTCCATGAGCTGGAGAAGGCTAAGCGAGCCCTGGAGCAGCAAGTGGAGGAGATGAAAACACAACTGGAAGAGCTGGAGGATGAACTGCAGGCCACAGAGGATGCCAAACTGCGGCTAGAAGTGAACCAACAGGCCATGAAGGCACAGTTTGACCGGGACCTCCAAGGGCGTGATGAACAGAATGAAGAGAAGAAGAAACAGCTGATTAGACAAGTAAGGATTGCTTTGTAAATCCCTAAAGCATTCTGTGCATAAAGGCACTTGTGTCCAAGGCTGGTTAGACAGACGCTGGCAATCCAGCTCTTGTTAGTGATGACTCTCCAGGCAGTGCTGCAAAGCTCTGAGAGACTTATCCCTTGCGTGCATGATTGTTCAAACAGCCTTTGTCTATCAGAGGAGCTCGTGTCACTTTATTAGTGAGGAATGTTAGCCCCATCCCCCTGCTAGGAAGGATGAAAATAAGTCATGTGCTCACATTTCTGTGCAGTTTGAAAGGGGGATGTGAGGAGCAGCTGTTGGGAAATCAGGGAGCTAAAATGCTGATGCCTGCATTTCTCCATCCAGGTGCGGGAGATGGAGGCAGAATTGGAAGACGAACGGAAACAGCGCTCCATGGCTGTAGCTGCCAGGAAGAAGCTAGAGATGGACCTGAAGGATTTGGAAAGCCACATAGACACTGCTAACAAAAACCGTGAAGAAGCCATCAAGCAGCTCCGCAAACTGCAGGTGAGACTGCAGCTGTTTTAACTGTCAGCGTAGAGCATTTACCCAGAGAAACGGGATACAAGCTTTCATCTTGTGCATCAATACCCCTAGTGCAGCAGAACCTCATAGCAATTTAATGTGAAAGAGTTTTTGGCATTTCAAAAAAATCTTCCTAACCCTGTTCCTGAGGGACAAAGCTGTAGGAAAAGTCCACTCTAGTGCTTTCTTCATGTCAGTGATTTTTGGAAAGGGTTATGGAGCTTCAGAACTAGAGTGACTTAAATATCACTTAGGCCTTCTCTGGTCCTGAGATGGTTCTGTTATGCCTTTGTAATTCCTACAGGTATTTGTCTGATATGTCCTTAGGAAAAACTGCAAATCCTCCTGGGGTTGTCCATTCCATTGTTTCACTAGAAAGCTTCCTGTACCCTCTGTTCCCTGCTTCCCACATATGACAAGATTTTCCTATTTTCCTGCACTTCAAGCATTTATATTTGCTTCCATTATTGTTTTCCTTCATTACTTGTGAAATGGAAAGAGGAGGTTCCTTTGCTTTTTTACAGCAACCTTTTAGTAGCTGAAGCTTAGTAAATTCCTGTTTCCGTTTTCCCTCTCTGTGCCACCCGTAAAATAACAAACTCAGTCTCTTAATGTGGATGCTCTGAAATTCATCCTTTCTTGTTCTCCCTTTTCAGGCACAAATGAAGGACTACATGCGGGAACTGGAGGAGACGCGCACTTCCAGAGATGAGATCTGGGCACAGGCCAAAGAAAATGAGAAGAAGCTGAAGAGCATGGAGGCAGAGATGATCCAATTGCAGGAGGTAATGGAATGTGCATGCAAGTCAAGGATTTGTTCGTTTTCTTTGGCCAAGAACCGGGTGTAGAAGTCTAAGCTGGAGTGGTTTATTTCCTTTCTTTTGTGCTTTTTGCTCTCCTCAAAGTCCACTTGAAAATGTGGAATTTGGCACTTTCTTGACAGCTGAGATAGAAGTGTGCAAAACAAAGGAAGCTGCAGGGTGGGAGGGGAACAGACCGTGTCTTATAATTAAGTCTGGATCTAGCTAGAGACCATACCAGCCCTTACCAGTAACTGCTTTTTTTCCAGTGCTGCATTAATTGGTAGCTTCCCATTGGATCACTGACTGTCTCATTTTCATTCCAGGAACTTGCAGCTGCTGAGCGTGCCAAGCGCCAGGCCCAGCAAGAGAGGGATGAGCTGGCTGATGAGATTGCCAACAACAGTGGTAAAGGGTGAGTAACATTCCCTGTTTAAGGGTGGAGGAGCTGGTTTGAGAAAATACTCTGCAGGCAGATATTTTTTATGTAGGGTGCAGCATGTGCTGTGTCCTCTCTACTCGTGAAAGACTGAGCTCATTTGGTAAAATTGGAAGGGCTGAGTTGTCCCCAGGGCATTAGTGCCACCGACTCTAATGCTTCTGTGTCCTATAGAGCACTGGCCCTGGAGGAGAAGAGACGCCTGGAGGCCCGGATAGCTCAGCTGGAGGAGGAGCTGGAAGAGGAGCAGGGCAACACGGAGATCATCAATGACCGGCTCAAGAAGGCAAATCTCCAGGTACCCATCCAGGCTACCAGTGCCTGTGAGGCTTTTCTAGGCTGTGCAAACTATCAGGCTGCACTCCTTAGTAGCGCCAGCTGCTGCTTTGTGTACACTGCAGGCCCTCAGAAGTCTTTAGATGAGAATGAGATGAAACACCTTAATACCACAACAGAGAAAATAGGATGGGAAATCAGATGTTAACTTGCTGGTTTTGATCATGTAAATCATTGGGTAGCTGGAACAATCTCCCAAGTTTATAAACAAACCCCAAAATACCACAAGCTCCCAGGTCCCCTTTTTCTATGTTAAGGAATTATGAGAAAGAAGATTTGTAACACACTGCTTCAGCTTGGCACATTGAACAGTGCCACAGTGTGTTTGGGAAACGACTTTTCTGCCAGTTCTCTACTTCTTCAAATGGACTAACTGTATGGGACCTGTTAAGCTGCAGTAGAAACCATGATCTTAATCTGCCTGTTCCCTGCCATGTTTTATCTGCTTGACCTTGAAAGTCAGACATGTTGTTTACTTAGTGCTACAAAGGCAAGGAGCTAGGCTGGTGGTTTTCCAAATGGCTTGTTCATTCTGGTGGATGAGAGCATAGTTCCCTACTTCAATGACTGTGAGCCAGAGTCCTGACTTAGAAGTGGACTGAGTTCTTGCCCTTTTGCCTTGGAAAGCAAGATTTTTGAGCTCGTTCTTTGTAGTGGAAGTAGACAGCAAATAAATTACTATTAGTAAAGCACAGAGGTTGGATCCACTTTCCTCAAGACTTCTGTAGTTTACTAAGACTGATAATTACTGCTTTAAGCACCAAACCATGGCCTTCATGTCAGAAAGCATTGTACATGAGTGGCAAATTTAGGTCTAAGAGGAGGTTGATAGACCTGTTATTCAAGGAATTCCTTTGAAAATCTGGGTAAACTAAGATATTTTGAGAAGTGCTCTGCCTACAGACTGCCTCCTTTGCATCATAGTTATTCCAAGTATTCAGCTCACCCTGAAGATCTTCTTCCTTTGTGTGTCAGCATGTGTCTGAGAAATAGATCAGCTTTCCAGGCTGGAGTGCTTGATATGCTGAGTGCTGCTTCTCCCTGCAGATTGATCAGATGAATGCTGACCTGAATGCTGAACGCAGCAACGCGCAGAAGAATGAGAATGCTCGCCAGCAGATGGAGCGCCAGAATAAGGAGCTTAAGATCAAGCTGCAGGAGATGGAGAACGCAGTCAAGTCCAAGTACAAGGCTAACATCACGGCCTTGGAAGCAAAGATAGCACAGCTGGAAGAGCAATTGGACATGGAGACAAAGTATGTGCTAGTAGAAACGCTATCTATTTCACAAGCCTCCACCCACCCTGGGATTTTAAGCTCTTCTGAATAAACTCTGATTTCTTCAAGTGAGGGTTTCATCCTAGGCATACTGAGTGGTACAGAAGTGAGATCTTGGCAAACCTTTCTTGTTTTTCAGTGTAGAGACTTCTAGGTTCTTCCAGACTTAACCACTTCTAAAACTGCAGCTGTGATACATTTGCTGCCCCTCTGTAGCTTCAAGAAGGGTCATGTCTGTATGACATGATCTGTGCCTTTTGGTCATTTCTGGGAAACATTGCTTCCCATCCCATTTTTAACTAAGTTAGAAGAAGAGCTTTCGCTATCTTCCTTGTTTCCAAGTTACTCAAGTCAGCTCATCTTGCTGGGGACAATGGATGGTGATAAGTTCCTGCCTGAGCATCACTGTGTTTCTGTGCAGGGAGCGCCAGGCTGCCAGCAAGCAGGTGCGCCGTGCTGAGAAGAAGCTGAAAGAGATCCTGCTGCAGGTGGATGATGAGAGGCGTAATGCTGAGCAATTCAAAGATCAGGTGTGTATAGTTACCTGCAGCATTTGGTGAGTCTTCTGGTGGGAGGATTTCCTTTCTGTAACCAAGGTATCATCTGCACATAAGAGGGCTTCAGCATTAACCTGCCTCTGAATTTCTCTTCCTTTCCTTCACTGTGATAATTACAAGGTGACAGAGATGAAAATGTAGTGCTTCAAAAGAAAAGCTTGGCACTGTCAAGTCCTAGGCAGCTCCCTCCAGAAAGGGAGAAGGGGGCACTGGAAACTGCTTTTTGCTGTTCTGAGTGCTATGCTGTAGCTTTGGGGAAGCTCTGATCTCTTTTTTTTTTGCCCCATACACTCTCAGGCGGACAAGGCGAACAGTCGCTTGAAGCAGCTGAAACGCCAGCTTGAGGAAGCAGAAGAGGAGGCCCAGAGAGCCAATGCATCCCGTAGGAAGCTGCAGCGGGAGCTGGAGGATGCCACCGAAACAGCCGATGCAATGAATAGAGAAGTCAGCTCCCTGAAGAGCAAACTGAGGTAAGGTGGAGCAGCCAGTGCAATAGTTTGGCAGTCAGTCCAGTGTGGTCTTGCTGTGACTGCCCACAGCAGCAGCTGCCCGCAGCCAGGTGTAGCCTTACCTGTGTGCAGAGCTTGGGCTGTCAGATGAGTTCAGTGGAAGGCCACGTTGCTGACATGCTCCTGTCCTTCCCTAGGCGCGGGGACCTGCCCTTTGTCGTGACACGCCGCATTGTCAGGAAGGGTACAGGAGAGTGCTCCGATGAGGAAGTGGACGGCAAGTCAGATGCTGGTGATGCCAAAGCTACTGAATAAGTCCTCCCGTTTGACCCAGGTTACATGTGATGGAGTGACCCATCTACCCTCCCCTCTTCCACTGGACTTTCAGCAAATCCTCTCCTCCTAAATTGGCTGGGGATCTGCAGAGCAAGCCCAGCTCTGTGTGTGCAGAGCCAGCGGGCATCTGTGTTCCCAGTTTCCTCCTCTTTCCAGTTTCCTAATCCTCTTTGTATTTAATGCCAAAGAGTCAGGGCTCCGAAATCTTACCAGCAGTTTGGCCACTACAAAGGCCTGTAGAACTGTCTGTGCCATGTCTGCTGGTGAACCTTCACACAGTTTGGAGGGAGTGGGGTTAGGAAAAGATTATTTTTGCTGTAAATCTCCTTTTGTCTTTGATTCTAGCTGCAGGGAAGCTCCTTGCTGTATCCTTTCCCCTCCCTCTTTGTTTGCTTTCGGCAATCATGTTCAGTGACCTCAGACTTCTGCCTCTTTTAATCTGCCCACCCACTCGGTTTGAGGGCAGTTTCAGGAAAAACGGTGTGCTTTGGCCATGGCAATTTGCCCTTTCTTCCATGTGTTTCAAGGGAGGGCTGAAATGGGAAGCACCTCTTGGGACCAGTTACCTGGAGGACTTGCCAAAGTTGTCATCTTTATTTCTCTTTTTAACCTTCTGGACAGATCTCTGAAGTGCAATGATGTCCTGTTAGTGTCTCTGCCTCTGAGCGGTTTCATCTAAGGTAGTGTGGACCAGTAGATGATGACAGGCTGGGGAAACAGAACAATGTCCTTGTGCTTGTCTGCGTATCTCTGGGGGACCAAATATATTTAATGGTAATAGGCAGAAGCTAGGGGAATTTAATAGGGTAGTGGGCAGAGGGTGGGGATGAGGGGAGAGAAATCCCTCTTTTATTGACATGTCCAAGCCTCTTGCACCTGCTCTGTAACCAGGGGTTGGGATTAGTTATTGTGCACCATTGACTAAGAGTATATTAAAACCCCTTTAATCTGCACAGATATATGTAAGGCCTTTGTTGTATCTCTCCTAATAAGTAATTAAGAAAAAAAAATAAAGGTCTTTATCACTGCCTTTCTATTGGGACCATGGTTATATAGAGATAGTCTTTACTTTTCTACACCGTACACTGGTTGCTGGATTTACCTGTACTCTTAACCATATTGTATATGCTGCATTTAGACCTACTTATGAGCAAACTAAACAGAATTCCATATGAAGCACCATACTGTATGCCTGAAGCGCTCTCAAGTGCAGGAGCCTCATGTCCCAATTGCTGTCACACACAAAAAAATAATTTTTTTTATATATATATAATAAAAGTGCCTTAGCATGTGCCTCAGCTGTGTGTCACCACTACAGTCAGTAATGGTTTACTGGTGCTCCACTGATGTTACCAATAAAGATTATCCATGTGCTGCAGTCTGTGTGTCTGTGTTGCTGTTCCCTCCTTCCCTAGGAGCAGTTCAGACCAAACATGTCACCTCCAGTGGCTGTGGTATGAGACAGACCTCCCCTGGTGCTGGGTGTTTCTCCATAGCTGAAATCTGCTGTTAAAGTACCCTCAGTGTATCACCGTGGCCAGCAGGAGGGATTTTGGAGGAGGATCATGCCCTTTGTGTATGGGCTTTCAGAAAGTAGCTATTCCAAACTGGAGGCTGTGAGTTTGAGCTGAACTACTGCTGTTCTTGGCCTGGAAGTGGTGTTTCTGTGTCTGTAATTAACAACTGTGCAAACAAACTGACTTCTTTGCTTTTATTTTCAGTCTCTGGAATCACTAGAAGGTAAGTGTAGGAGGTGAGAGGTAAGTCTAGGAGTCTTAGCAGCAGATGGCAAAAGTGCCTTTTGCTCATCTTCCAGCCCGTCCCCAGAAAATCTGCTTTGTTACATTTCTGCTAGAAATAGAGTAAGGGACTTGTGGTTGTACTCATCTGATCTCTGGCCCCTTACATTGCCCCAGGTGCTTGTGTGTTCTGGTCCTGCAGCCCTGGCAGAAAAACCTGGAGAGTTAACAGCAGCAACCTCATCCCAAGCTGGCAGAGAGATGGATAGCAGCTTGGCAAGCTCCTGTGCCAGCTTCCTCTGCACTCTCGGGTGAATCCCATCAGGCCCCCTAGACTTGAGTGTCCAGGTGGCAGAACAGGTCGTTAACTGCTTGCTCCTGGATTATGGGCAGTTGATGCTGCTCTCCATCACTATCAGGAGGCTGAATATCCTGAGGCAATGGGTCTGACTATTAAATACTGAGGCAAAGGGAGGCTTTAAGTACCTCAGCCTTTTCCTCATCCTTGACAGTAATGTTCTCCCCTGCATCTAACAAAAGGTGGACATTTCACCTGGCTTGCTTTTGGTTGTTCATGTACTTAAACCCCTTTTTTTTGTGATCCCTCAGGGCAGCAGCCAGGTTGAGTTCTAGCTGAGCTCCTGCTTTTCTGATGTTCTCTCTGCATGACCTCACTAGATCCCTGAACTCTTTCATGAGTTGCTTGCCCCTCTTGCCAAAGAAGGTCAACTTTTCACCCTGAACCCTACAAGAGCTCCCTGCTCAGTCAGGCTGGCATGTTCCCTGACAGCTTGTTTTATGACATGGGGACAGCCTGTCCCTGCTCCTCCAAGACTTCTTTCTTGAACAACATCAGGCCTTCCTGGACCCCTTTGTCCTCAGGACTGTCTCCCAAGGGACACTCTCAACTAGTGTCTTGAAGAATCCAAAGTCTGCCCTGTGGAAGTCTGTGGCAGCAGTTGTACTGACTCCCCTCTTTCACCAAGATTGAAGAATTCTGTCATTTCATGATCACTGAGGCCAAGATGGCCTCTGACCACCACATCACCTACCAGTCCTTCCCAGTTTGCAAGCAGCAGGCCTAGCAAGGCCCCTCTAATGAGAAAGGCTGAGTTAGAAATTATCTCTGGGGCTGGGTCAGACCATGGATGGCAGATGGGGCAGGAAGTGCTGGTGTTCACCACAAGGGCTGAGGTGCAGCCAGCACATGCTGCCAAGGCCAGTGCTGGCAAGCAGGGAGCAGGAACGTGTACTGCTCACGAAGGGCAGGATTTCTGCCTCAGCAGATGCTGAGAGGGGGAAAAGTCTCATTAAAAAGCTTAAGTGCAGGTAGAAGTTAAAAAACAAACAAGGAGGGGTGAAGGTTCAGCATGAACTGCTGCACAAGTGGGTGCAGGCACATTAAGGGGCTTGATGTTTGATTCCACAGGCTGCAGCTTTTGAAAGCCTGGATAGGGATTAAGATGTGAAAGGATGGAGGTGTCCTTGTGGCATGTGGAATACAGGCACTGCTGTGCTGATGTTTTGTGTATACACTTAAAAACAGGACTGGAGATGCTCTTGTCTAGAGTTCACTGGCTCAGAAACTTGGATCTTTCTCCAAAGTGTGTTGCAGAAACACGTAGGGGATCTTTGTGAACAGCAGGCCCTTTAAATTACATTAAAATTGCCTTCCCATCATAGGATCATCTTAAAATAAGGCCAGCTGGCCAGGCACCGCTGTGACACAGAGCAGAACTGCCCTAACACCTGTGTGCTGACCAGGCACTGATCCTTTTAAGCTCAGGCTGCTTTTTGTGCCCTTGAATTGCTGTGTGTGAGCCACACAGCAATTGGCTTGGATGTATGGCTTGGATGCTGCTCTGTCCTGTGCAAGATGGAAAGAGACTTATGTCTCTTTTTCCACTCACAGTGCTTTATTTCAGCATCCCTCTTTGTGCATGAACATGGAAGGGCTGAACTTTTTCTCTCAGAGCATTTCCCACTCTGCAGAGTGCAACTTTGAGCTAGCAAGTTCTTGTGGCCCTGAATAGTTGGTCTGTGTGGATCTCCAATGCCATTAAGTGTCTCACACAGGCTTTCCAGAGACCTGGGAGGTGGTCCAAGTAGGTGAGTGGTTATAAAAGCTGTAATAAGCTAAAGTAAGAAAGATATTAAACTGCAATGTGATCTGTGGGCCCTACAAGAGAGTTGTTCCTCAGAGCTGGTGCTAAAGCTTAGTCTGCTCCCTCCAAGATCCAGCCTTGGAGCTAATCACAGTGGGCATCAGAAGGGTCTGAATGAGGGGGGTTATGTGGAGTGCCTTATGGCTTCAGAAGATGCCTGAACTGGTGGTGAAATTGATTTCAAGCATTGTGCTGGCACAAAGGATCTGTAAACCAGATCATTAAATATAATAACTCTGGCTGAAGGACATTGCAGTGAAGGTTGCAGCATGGTGCCCCAGGCCATTTCAAGAGCAGAATTAAGGGACAGAGCAATTTGCCCTCACAGCCCCAGGGAGATGGAGGCAAATTGCTAGGCCCACGGCACCTAGTCCTGCTGTGCAGAGCAACTGAATGCCTAACATGCTCCTGCTACAGCTTCCCCCAGGGCAGAAAGAAGACAGTGGCCATTAGAGCCAGTTCCAGCTGGGTTCCCAGGCACGGCAGTGCTGACCTGCCAGATTTAGGACAGGGATTCAGCCCTTTTCCATTTCCTCCCCAAACTATCTCAAGTACCAGTGTGAAAGGGAATCAGTTTGTCAATGCTGAGAGTGCAGATCAAATAGCTGCAGAGGTGGGATGCTGAAGTTTACAAATACCTTAAGGGTGGGTGTCAAGAAGAAAGGGCTAGTTCCTTTTCATTGGTGCCCACTGACAGGATGAGAGGAACAGACACCATAACACAGGAAGTTCTGCCTCAGCATGAGGAGAAACTTCTTTACTGTGAGGGTGCCAGAACACTGGAACAGGCTGCCTGGATTGTGGAGTCTCTGCTGGAGGCTTTCAAAACCTGCCTGCACGCATTCCTGTGTGGCCTGCCCTAAGTGAACCTACCATGGCAGGGGGGTTGGAATCTATCTCCAGAGGTCCCTTCCCGCCTCTGCCATTCTGTGAGAGACACGGAGGGAGCTATGGTGATAAACTGCAGCCTTCCCTGCCTGGAGGATGAGGGAGGTCTCAGAGCAGTGGTTTGAGTGATCACAAACTACAACGCAGGCTGATGTGGTCCACCTCCAGTGAGCAACAGGCCCCAAGGCCATTTAAAGAATCAAGCCTGTGCTGTCCAGGAGCATCCACCGGTTTGCGATTAGTGTGCAAAGGAAGCTCTGGAGCTGGGGTGGGTTTGTCTGGAAGGCCCAGCCAGCCCTGAGAGCTGCTCAGTCTGTCCTGGAGAGGCTTTGTCCTAACCCTGCTAGCAAGATCCCAGCTGCACTGCCTTTCCTGAAGAGCCTGGATCCGAGCTCTGCTAAGGGCATGTCCTTTTGAACCTTGTCTCCAAGCACAGCTGGAGATAATATTCCTAGTTCCAGGACGGATAACCAATGCTAGGAGATAACTGTTCACTGACCTTCTGGACCTAGATTTTTCCTTTCCCCTGATGCTCCAGCAGTGGGAGCAAAAGTAGAAGGATAAATGAAAAACAAAACAACAGCAAAACATGAAAAAGCACAAGCACAGTCTCCCACAAAGCCTCCAGTCCTAAGTGTGTGGCTCTCCTGTCCTTGTTACCATTTTGAGCCAGCATGGCTGAGCAAGACAAACAGCTGAGCAGTAGTGTAGCAAGAGGGGGGGGGGGAAACATGAAATGTCTTGAAAGATGATGGTCTGGCATGTGGGAGAAGAGGTTTTGGAGTCTCTTCCTTCTCAAGCCAGCTCCTTGCAGCAGGGCAGCCTCCTTCACTGAGGCTGAGGAGGGCTGGCCTACAGTGGTTTCAATTCAGGTAAAGTGCACAGAGAAGGACACTTAAAAGTGGATTAGGTGAGAGTAGAATCAGCTTTGGACTGGGTGATCGCTTGCTTGTATGTGAGCAGCATTTAAGGCAGGCTTCTCCCTCCACCCACCTGCAGTGGCTGAGGATGGGTGCAGGCAGCAGAAGTCTGTGGGACGTGGTGCTGCCTGGGCACACATGTGCCTTGCTGGAGAGGTCTGCGCTGGAGGTTTCGCTATTGCTCAGCACCCAGCTACAAGGAAGAAGGAGGGAGGAAATGGAGAACTGATGATGATGGAATGGCTGGACTTGCACTGCTGTGTTACTCATAATGTGGTTGTGTGCTGTTAATTAATCTGGAATTATAACTGTGGATGGCTTCATTGACTACAGCCTTAATTGACTTTTGATGGAAATGGTCTGGAACCTTGTAGAAGAGGGTGCTAAGGCAGGATGTATCACTCAGAATAAATGGGTTGCTTCCTCAGGCTACTTTTTAGGAGAGCAGTTATCACTCAAATCCCTGGCCGTGTGTGAGGCTGAGGCTAAAGTGGGGCCAGTGAAAGTATTGTTAGAAAGTGGCAGTGGAGGGAATTGGTGGAGATCTGCTGAGAAGTTGCCTTGGAGCACTGAGATGCTGGACTATATAGCCAAGAGACATGCTGACTAGCTGGCCTTGTAGGGCAGCTTGCACCAGCTTTGTGGGTGAAGTGATGATGGAGGAAAATAAAGGAGGGGGAAAAAAAAAGACCTTGGAGTTGTGATTGAAAATACTTGCTTTCAGCTCTTCATTCCTGCTGTATCCAGGGAAACATCTCCCTGTGCTGCCTTACACAGAAACAGCACTGCACCAGAGTCAAGCCCACCTTTTGCTTTTCCTCCCCCAAACTCCTGGCACTCAGTGTTCCTGGTGCAGTGGCAAGAGAAGCATCTTTCCTCCTAGCCCAAGCTCTTCACTCCCAGAACTCATTTCTTGAACCTGGGCTATTGCTGGGGTTTGAGAACATCCTGGCAAAACTTCCCAGCCCCATAGGCTGCAGGGTGGATGCAGCCTCCCCAGGCTGCCCTGAGGGCTGTGGGCATGTGTTGAAAGCTTGTTTCATTTCCTTTCCAGTACTTCCTCACTGGGGGCTGAGAGGGGAATGGGGGCTGCATGCACTGTGCCCACACTGACAAACTCATCTTGGGTTGGAGCTGACTCTTTCAGACCCTGTTTCTGCCTCCCAAAGCCTCCCCAGCAGCAGAGAGAAGCTCACCTCTGGAAAAGAGACCAGCTCCAGTCTCAGAAAAGGCTCTTGGCTTGCATAAAGAAGTGCTAATGTTGTTGCTAGGAACTGCAGCAGGCTTTGAAGCAGAGGTATTGGCACAGCCAAAAAAAGGTTTTAACGAGGTAAGACGCAGCCCAATTTGCTGTGCAGGCTTTTGATCCTTCCTTGCTGCTGTCGATGCAATTGCATGCGGCGCAGCTCGCAGCGAGCCGGCTCATCAGTTTGGGAAGCAGGAGGCACCCAGCTGGCTCGCCCTGATGTGTCCTTGTGGGTAAGGCATGGATAAAGCTCTTGATCAGCTTTTGCTTGAAGTCCAGCTCACCCTGTCCCTCTCACCTGGGAAGTTTCTGGGGAGGTGACTTCAAGGGCATGCTCCAGCAGTTAGGAGACTACAGTGGGACCCCACAGGAGGAAAGTGCTGAGTCTGTGCTCTCCATGTTTGCTCAGGCGCTTGCCGTGAAGCTGAAGGGAATTTAGCTGCACCAGAACCCTCTCCTCAGCCAAGGGAAGGGCTCAGCATTCTGCTGCAGCCAGGGAGGTTGACTGGGAGGAGAGACGGCTGCCAGCGTGGCTGCTGGCCCTGTTCCACCGGAGGGCACTGTGCAGTAGCTGCACCAAGAGTAGAATCTCACCTACCCCGGAGGCTGTTGGCCTGCACCAGTGCCCTGGGCAGAATGTGAGAAAATCAGAGCTGTTTGAACAAAACCAGCCGGGGGAGCAGCCGGGGACAAGGCTGGGAGCCCGCGGGGCTGAGGGGCGCAGGGCACACGTCCCAGTGCCGCTGAGGGCAGGGCGGGAGGCGGGCGGCGCCGGCGCAGGTGCCCAGCAGGGTGCAGTGCGGGCCCGCAGCGCTGCCCCTCCCCGCACGGCGTGTGGCGCGGCCCCGGGGTGGCTCTGGGCGCACACGCTGCAGGTGAGCAAGGCCTGGCGCCACATCTGCGTCAAGGGATCTGGCTTGTTTTCCTCAGACAGTAGCTTAACGAGGGTTAGGGAGAACATCCCAGAGGGAGCCTGGATCGCAGCTGTTCTGTGGCTCCTCTCATAACCAGGAGCAAAGAGGTGTGCGACGCAGGAGCAGGTGGGTGCCCGCTAGGTGGACGTGGGGCCTGCCACAGGTGGAGTCGCATCCAGGATTATCCTGCAGGATCACCTGGAAGTAGCCTCTCTCCAAAGCAAGATTTCAAAGTCTTGGTTCCCTGAGTGGGCACGGCAGCTGTTCCCTGCCCTCCTGCCCAGGATCTGCCAGAGGAGCTCTCCCAAAATCTTCCCTCAGCATCTCCCCGGCAGGAGCCTGCTCAGGCAGGCAGCCTCCTCTCCATAGGGCTGCGGTAGCTACGGCTCGCCCAGCAGGAGAGGCTGCCTGACAGCACCACCACCAGTTATTAAAAGCAGCAAGATGGCTAAAATAAACTGTCACGGGACACTCGTACCAAACAAAAAGCACAGGCTGCACTCCTTCATTTCCTAGGAACCCTAATCTGTATTTGCAGGCATGGAGAAGCCCAGAAGTCAGGAGGCAGATGGGCAATGCTGGTGGGAATCTCCTCAGACCCACTTCATGGGCAAGTGGTGTGTGGGTAGGAACGCTGCTGCAGGCAGCTGATTCTGGTTTCCCCTGTCAAACAATGCCTTTCCTGACAGCTGTGGAGGAAGAAGGAAACAGCCCACAGCAGGCACCACGACAGGAGTATCAGAGGCTGGAAAGGCTCTCTCCTCCTGGACGTGTCAGAGCCGTGGCTGTGCAGCAAAAAGGTGAGATGTGCCTGGCTGAGAACCCACAGGGCACCTCTCAGCCAAATCCAGCTTGCTGGGGTGTGGGGTTGAACCCTGTGCTGGTGTCTCTGGGGTAGATGTATCTCAGAGGCAGCAAACCCTCTTGCCTGGCTTCTGCAGGGTTAGCTGTATGTGCTGCAGAGGCTGCAGTGTGACTTTGCCCACATTTCCTGGTATTCCTTGCAGCAGACAAAGGTGGGGGTGAGGTCTTCCATGTGGCCGGGTGCCTGGCTAGGTCCCTACCAGCACCAACGGCTGTGCACTTCCTCGGGGCTCAAGCTGAGCTGCAAGCAGCTCTGTCCCACCAAAACAAGAAGTGCTCCCTGTGAACTGCAGCAGTCTGGTAGGACTTTTGCCCACTCTGAGGCCAACTAGAAATGCCCACAGCTCCCTTCCATGCTCATATTTCTCTGAGGGGTTATAGACTTCCTGACAATCCTCCAGCTGGTTCTGGCAGGCCCCTGCCTCTGTGGAGGTGAGTGACACCCCTACCCCCCTCGAAGCAGACACTTAGGCTCTTATGTAGGCTGAAGGTAAAGGCTGAATTGCAACCACCCAAGTCCGTTTGCTGGGGATGTTCACAGCCACCTAGCATCAGCCCTGTGTTGCTCCCCCCTTGGCTGAAATTTGCCCCATCTCTGCTCAGAGCAGGGTGAATCCCTTGTGTTTAAGCTGCCACGTGAGAGTGAAGCAGCAGTGATGAGCTGCACAGATAGAAAAATCTGCTTCAGCACAGTTGGTTACCTGCTTAGATTTCAGATGGTGACTTTTCTTCTCACCAGCTGCAACCAGTGCAGTCCTCCTTGCTATGCCAGGCAGCTACTGCACCAGGCCAATGACTGCTCTCAAATGTTTTTGATGCTACTGTGTTCTGATTTTGCCAAGCAGTAAATAGATAAAATATTTACTGTCTTCTCTCTTTTCTTTTTTTGTCCTTTCCTTTTCTTCTCCTCTTCTCTCTGAACTACCTAGTAAATGCTTTGATGCCAGAGCCAACAACAGCACGACATATCGCGGAAAATACAAAGTGCTCCTGGCAGTTCCTGCTCTGCAATCTGAACTGTTGGCCTCTCACAAAAAAAGAAAAGCCAAGACAGAGACCGGTGGGAGAAAGAGCAGTGGTGAAAAAGTAAAGCCTGCCTTTTGCAAACGCTCACACCCGTGTCTGCAGCTGGGCACAGGCTTGTGCAGAAGCTGTCAGGTAAAATTTGGAGTCACGGATCTGGTGGAGAGTCCTACTGCTAAATGACAGCCTCAGAGGATGATTGATGTGGGAATTGCGGACGGAGAGTACTGGCTGAGACCGATGGACTGGGATGTGTTTGAAAATTAAGTGTCTCAGAAAACTAATGAAGAATGGTTTCAGCTGAAGAAATTCCTCTGGGAAGAGGATGAATTACCAGGTGAAAAGGGGGTGCCTTGTTTCTTTGGGAAGCACAGCCGGAGGCGATGTGTACTTACCTGTGCAGATCATGAGCCCTGCTGAGCTTGATTATAATCTGTTCTCCCGGGCGTGCACGCTGTGCTCGGTGGCACAGAGGAGCTGCAAAAGGAATTCGTCTGCATCAGGATGAAATATCATTATTGGCTGCATGCTGCAGCAGCAGCTGCTTTCTTAGGGTCAAGGAGCCCAAGCCTGTGAGTGCTAAAGGACATGGAGGGAACTTTATTGCAACTGATAATTTTTTTTCCTGGCCTTTTCCTGACTGGTTTGGTGCCATGACACCTAAACTGGTGTTTCATCACAGCACAGAGCTGAGAGCCTAGCTCACAGCATAGATCATCAAAGCCAAGCAACACCTTGATAATAGCTTTCCATTAAACAGGGTGCTTTGCTACAAACTAATTCCAAAGCAGCCACCCTGCAGAAGTTGAGAAGGTGAAAACCACTTTAATAGTGGTTTTAGTTGGAGCCCAAGCAATTTATGAAAGGGATTACCTGGTGTGATGTCTGTGCTAGCAGAGCTCTGGCCTCAGTGACACAGGACAGCCAAGGGCAATGCGAGTAGGGATTTTGAGTATGCTGTGGAGGGGATTTTGGGAATGCTGCAGAGAAATGATGGGTGCTGGGGACGAACAGGACTGGGTGGAGGCAGGGCAGCGAGCTCTCTGCTTGTGGGCTCGCACTCCTGGTAGTGCTGGAGGCTTCAGTGAGGTTTTGGCAGCAGAGGGGTGAGTTCGTGCCTGTTCATGATCTGAACCTCTGGCTCTTGTTTCTCTTTGTGTTCCTTGCCTTACTAGTGGCTCCCAAAGGAAAATTCCTGCTGCATAAAAGGGGAAGGAAAGGAAACCCACAAAAGTGGAGGGCTGAGATGCACGAGGAGGAAGCACCCCCCAAGGGGATGGCCTGGAGTAGTTGCAGGGATGTTGGTGAGGCAGTTGCTGTGGGGGCAGACAACATCCACCTCCCCCCATACATCCAGGCTTGGGTTCCCACCAGTCCAGGCCAGTGGGGAGCCAGTCAAGGACATGACCCCAGATCTTTAGTGACCTCCTAAAAGCAGGCTCTCCCTTGGTACCCACTATCTGGTGCTGAGCATGGTTGGTGGGTGTGGGCAGAGCAACCCCTTCCAGGTGAGACAGGAAGATGGAGGAGATGGAGGCCATGGACAACACTGGTGAGGGGTGGGCAGCCTGTGTGCTCCTCCTACAGGAGGAGGACAGGGCAATGCTGAGGCTTTCTTACACTCTCAGGTGTATGTGTGTGCATGGGGGTGTTTGCATATGTACCTGTACCCACAGCTTATATATGAGTTTAAACAGACGTGTATGTAGGCTGGCATTAAGCAGAATGTGGATGTTATCCAGGGTACAGTCAATCACATGATCACTGTAATGAACCTCTGAACACATACTGCAAACTGAGGAAACTCAGAATTGCAGTCAAATATAAAACATTTGGTAAGTGTTTTACGGGAAGAGATGTACAACTGAGGCACACAGGTGAGCTGGAAGCTGGAGAATGGCAATCAAAGGGAGAAAAAGATACTGTGCCTTTAAAAATCAGTGTCCGTCTGGGAGATAAACCCAAGGGAGTCTGCCAGAAAGGCATGGCTATAGCCTGCTACTGCAGTTACATTTACTGAGGTGCCTTACCTGTGCATTCCACTACTGAAGAATACATTCAGATTGCTTCCAGCTTTACCCTCTGCCCTAAACTGCCTGAATTTATAGCACGTAGTCAGGAGACTGTGGCAAGTTCCCCCTTCCATATTTAACCCACAGTACCCAAACTGCTGTAACCCAATCTGAGTGCAGATTCTGTAAAGAAAAGTGGTGTTAACAAAGACAGAGGCAAGCCTCTGGAGGGTGTGAGGCTAGCATGGTGGTGGTAATCTTGAATCATACAGCCAATTTCTGGGTCAGCTGGTGCAGGGCAGGGCTGGTGTCCCTGGCTACCTCCAGTGCTGCTCAGGCAAGGATTTCCACCAGTTTTATTATTGTTTTTACAGGTCTGTAGATATTCCCTTCTGAACTTTGCATGGGCTGGTAACGACCTATTTGATTTTGATTTGTAGCCTTGCTCGCCTTCCAAATGGCTGTTGAGCAGGCAGGAATAGGAGAAGGGGCTGGAAAACATGACTAAATATGGCTGTGTTTCTGATTGCTACAGACTGCAGGATTAGCGGCCCCTTCTTGCCAGCAGACAAACGAAGTTCCCAAGGTTTGAGGAGCACTGAGGGGAGCTGCAGTCCAGCACTCCCCACTCACCCTTTAAACTATATCTTTCTTTCTTTCTTTCTCTTTCTTTCTTTCTTTCTTTCTTTCTTTCTTTCTTTCTTTCTTTCTTTCTTTCTTTCTTTCTCTCTTTCTTTCTTTCTTTCTTTCTTTCTTTCTTTCTTTCTTTCTTTCTTTCTTTCTTTCTTTCTTTCTTTCTTTCTTTCTTTCTTTCTTTCTTTCTTTCTCTTTCCTTTTCTCTCTCACTCTCTCTCCCTCTCTATCCCTCCCTTTCTCCCTCTCTATCCCTCCCTTTCTCCCTCTCTTTTCCTCTTTCTCCCTCTCTCTCTCTCCCCTTTTCTCCCTCTCTTTCTCTCCTTTTCTCCCTCTCTTTCTCTCCTTTTCTCCCTCTCTTTCTCTCCCTTTCTCTCTTTCTCTCCCTTTCTCTCTTTCTCTCCCTTTCTCTCTTTCTTTCTCTCTTTCTCTCCCTTTCTCTCTTTCTCTCCTTTTCTCTCTTTCTCTTTCTCTCTCTCTCTCCCTCGTTCACTTTCTCACTTTCTCTCCTTCTCTCTTTCTTTCCTTCTCTTTCCTTCTCTCTCTTTCTTTCCTTCTTTCTCTTTCTTTCTATCTATTTCTCTTTCCCTCTCTTTCCTCCTGTTTCCCTCTCTCTCTTTCTCTCTATTTCTCATTCTTTCTTTTTCTTTCTTTCCTTCTGCCAGCAATCTATTGTGTGGGCTCACAAACTTGGCACCCGACAGCCGCCTAGAAAACTGCGCGAGGCGTTCCTGTTTCCTGTAGTGGATTATGCGCTGTCTGGCTTTGGGATGGTTCAGGAGAGAGGGTCAGCCTATTCTTGCAGTGGGAGCTACAAATTGCATTTGAAATAATTTCATTTGCTCCGAGATAAGAGAGCACTGGCAACTGGCAGAGCAGATGGGACATGTTCAGAAACAGATGCAGGCAGCTTCCCCTGCCTGCATCTTGTGCAGCCGCTCTGGCTGTGCAGGCCAAGTGCAGCCCCAGTGCAGCCCGGCCCAGCCTTGTCCAGAAGCATGTCAATAACCTCATTGATTGCAGTGATGTTTCTCATGCTTACAGTTAAGCAAGTGCTTAAATGTCACGCTGAATCACAAGAAAAGGATTTTTCGTGCTCTCTCAGAGTCAGTTCTCCTGACCTAGCTGGCTCTGCTCTCATGCACACATCAGGTTTTTATGTGAGCTCTCAGTATTTATGCAGATGTAGCACGTACAGGGGATTTGCTTCACAAACTGGAGTTGGCCTAACTTTGAGAATATGCCCTTGGCTCGTATGCAGAGTATTTATTGTACTTTGTTGCTCTTTTCTTTTTCGGATCTGAAGCCAAGAGGCAGTAAGTATTTCTAGAGTGAAGAAATCATATTTTAAAGAAGAAGGAGAAGAAAAACAAAGGCATGTTTTCAAATCCTATTTGAAATATCTGCTGCACCAGCAACAAATGGCATAGTGGAATAGTAAAACCAGTGCCTCGATGCTATCACAGACTCACAGCTCAATTTCTGTGCGAAGGAAAGCTGCTAATCTCTTGCAAAGAACATACAATCCAAGGGTATGATTTGGCGATCATAAGTACGTGAGCAGTATGCATGGGCAGAGTCCCCCCAGCGCGAACGCTGGATTAGCGAACAGCCAGCAGGTGGAGTCATCTATAATGTATGTGCTGGGTTCTGGAAAGATGAGTTAAGTGCCCCTGGACACGTGGAAGCTTCAGTATAAAGTTGAGAGCAAGGAAAATATGAGGAATGGAACTGGAAAACTCTGAGAGTGCCGAGGACACAAAGAGCTAAAACTTTAGCAGCAAAAAGAGGAGGGGCCTGCAAAATGTTTGGAATAGCAAAAAGCTGGAGCAATCCTGGAAACACTCCTGTGGCTTGGATCCCGGGGCGTAATTCATGGTGTTGTAATTTGCACAGATGGTGGCTGTCTCCAGGGAAGGCTCAAACAGCTGGGAAACATCAGGGTGTGGAACTGCTTCAGCCATACACCCCTTCTTTATCCCTGCATCAGCCACAGAAGTGAAAGGTGATACAGGGATCACTGTAGAAAATAATCTGCAAGCTATTCTTTGCCCCGGGAGAAGGCTCCTCTTGCTAGCTGAGTCTTGTCAAGGCCCAGCTCAGCCTGGCATTTTGTGCCTAGCAATGCACTTCCAGATGCTTTCCATTAAACCGATTAGGGAGAAAGAACCAGCCCTGACTCCAGAGATCAGCCATGTAGGAAACTGAGTTGTAGCTAAGGGGCCCTAATAAACAGGGTGCCTCACTGAAAGCCAGCAGCAGTGAAATGGTAACACCCACTCTGTTTGCATGGTGTGCCTGGCCACCAGCACAGGCATTTTTCTTTGTCCTTTGCTCTGTCCCTGTGACACCAGGAATGGATACTGCCTCCGGTGCCACATTTGCCCTTCTTGAGCTGCGCAGCCTCCAGCCTATTTGGAAACCAGGAGTTGCAAATAATGATTTGAACCGTCTGTTTGTCTCTGTGCCCATGTAGGCTGAATAATAATGTCGTGGTCACGGCTGCTACAGACTTATGTCTGAGAGAGAAGAGGGTGGTGCAGCCCTGAGGTATGTCAGACACACAGCCAGAGATGTATTTTTACAGGGGCTGTGGCTCCAGTGAGGCTGCTGGAGGACTGCATCCAACAGCCATCACTGCTGGCCCACTGAAGCAGACTCCAGCCTCCAACAACCTCTCGCTCACTCACCACAGGCAGCTGAGGGGAATAAAGGCCAGGTATTTCCACACTTCTTGATCTCTGGCACCCAGAGGAGAGACAATGTTTTTCTGTCTCCTGGTCTGCATCTCTAAGCCTTTGCTGTGGTACCTCCAAGGTTCACACTACTTATCTTAAGTCAGTCATTCCTGCTGGTCTCAATAGGAAAGCAAAAGCCCTTTTGTTTCACAGACATGCTCTTCACACAGTTTCCCATTATTAGATGTTTTGGGGATAAAATAGGAGGCCCTTTTTGATTAGAAGCACTGAAGGACCTGTTTTATTCCTTATCCTTCCAGGCATAAGCAGTGCAGAAAGACCGCGTTTTGATGCTATCTGCATACAGGCAGATAACTGCATCTGCACTGCAGGTGTTGTGCTGCTTCAGCAGCGTTGGTGCACCTGAAATGGCACAGCTCCACTATGTGACGAGACCCCAAAGAACTACAGAGCAGGCAGCAGTTAGCAGTCATGAACGTGCTGCAGTGATGTTTGAAGTCAGCAGGAAAATGAGTCAGGAAAGTTCTGCTCTGAGCTCTCTGACTGACATTGCTTGATTTGCTGGAGCACCAAAGTGCTTGGTGGTGTGTGCTGAAGCTGAGTGTCCTCATTGCAAGAGGTGGAAAAGGCTGAGTGCATTGTAGGTCTTGACCCACTGACAGCTGCCAGCACCCTTGCATCAGAGTGACATATTGATGTTGGCCTCTTGCCATTGCTTGGGGACTGGCATCCTTCCGGCAGACTGTTCAAGCCAGGTGACAAGGTCTTTGGATTTTGTTGACTTAAGTTATGTATTTTTATCTGAGTGCTAAGTGGTGGCAAGAAAAGGCAGTATTCTGTCAGTAAAATACTGTAGCAAAGAGCTGGTCTGAGGTAAGCATGGAGGAACATGTACCCATGCTTGCTGCTGCAGAAAGCTCCATCACTGCTTCCTGCAAAAGCAGGGCCAAAGTGCAGGCTGAAACTTCACCTTGGTGGCAGTTCATTACCTGTGGGAGTACTGCTGTCAGGAGACAGTGTTTGGCTCCAGGAGCTTGGCTGGCAGGACAGAAGTGGCAGGAATGAGCAGGATTGGGCTAGCTGCTAATCACACACCCCCCCCACACCCCCCCCCCGAACCACTTGGCAGAGAGACCGAATCCACCAAAGAGAGGGGCAAAGCTGAGGCAGGCTGCGAGGGCAAGAGGGAGCTGGTCGGCAGGATGACACATCATGTGTGAATGATGGAAGCAGGAAGAAACTCTTTTTGGTTGTGGTTTTGGAGAGATTTGCCTTGAACCGTCTCAATAATTATCATGCCTTCGGGTCAGAGACTAATAGTATGTGCCTCACTTCATGCCTGTGCCTCAGAACCTGCATGAGTCACTGTTTGTGCTCCATCCAAGAGCACTGTGGGACCCAGCTTCTTTAACACAGATGTTTCACACTTGATGTCCTGGTGCCACCTGATTTCCAGCTCAGTGGGAGCACCGGCCCAATGGGAGTGCCATCTGTCAGAGGATGACATTTAACAAGGCCAAGTGCAGGGTTCTGCACTTTGACCACAACAACCCCAAGCAGTGCTGCAGGCTGAGGACAGAGTGGCTGGAAAGCAGCCAGGAGGAAAGGGACCTGGGGGTACTGGTGGATAGTAGGCTGAAGATGAGCCAGCAGTGTGCCCAGGTGGCCAAGAGAGCCAATGGCATCCTGGCCTGCATCAGGAACAGTGTGGCCAGTAGGACAAGGGAGGTTATTCTTCTCCTGTACTCAACACTGGTCAGGCCACACCTTGAGTACTGTGCCACTCAATTCAAGAGAGATGTTGAGGTGTTGGAATGTGTCCAGAGAAGGGTGACAAAGCTGATGAGGGGCCTGGAACACAAACCCTATGAGGAGAGGCTGAGGGAGCTGGGGTTGTTTAGTCTGGAGGAGGCTCAGGGCTGACCTCATTGCTGTCTACAACTTCCTGAAGGGACATTGTAGCCAGGTGGGGGGTGGCCTCTTCTCCCAGGCAACCATCAATAGAACAAGACGACAGAGTCTCAAGTTGTGCCGGGGTAGGTATAGGCTGGATGTTAGGAGGAAGTTGTTGCCAGAGAATGATTGGCATTGGAATGGGCTGCCCAGGGAGGTGGTGGAGGCACCGTCCCTGGAGGTGTTCAAGACAAGCCTGGATGAGACACTTAGTGCCATGGTCTAGTTGACTGGATAGGGCTGGGGGATAGGTTGGACTGGATGATCTTGGAGGTCTCTTCCAACCTGGTTGATTCTATGATTCTATGATGTCTTTCTGGGGGAGAAGAAACGTGCCCCCCTCCCCTTTAAACCAGTATGAATCTATTGAGAAAGATACAGTCTTCACATCAGCTTTGGAGAGCTCTCTGGAAGGATACCATTTCTTACAGTTGCCTGTTGTTAATCTGTCAAGAACAAAGGACTGGTGAGTGCTCTGCAACTTGTCCATAAAATCACGGCACGTAGGAGCCTTTTGCAAGAGTGCTGTGCTGCAGTGGAAGGGTTAACAGAGGAGTCAGCTGTCTGTTTAGTATGTCTCAGATGTCACATACGAATACCTAAAAGGCAGCTGGGTTGTGTGAAAGGAAATCAAGGGATTAAGATTGCAGTCCCAGTTCAAAAGCTTTTTTTTGTGACTCCAGGAATGCCTCATATCCCATCTGTTAAATGGAGATAATACCTATCCCACAAGCATACAGTGAAGATTAATTCATTAATCTTTTTTTCTAGGAGGAAATAGAGCTAGAGAAATAAAGATACGGAATAACAATGCAGTAACAACAAACAATAGCACAGAGCATGGCAGCAGCAACTACAGGTCAGTTTGCTAGGGAGGGTGCAGCACCCTGTCTCAGCCCTTTATAACCACACCACAAGTGAGGGTGCTCTGTGCTCTGCGGTGGTCCCAGCTGCTTCTCTGGCAGCCTCACCAAGGGACCTGCCTATGGCACTGCCAGTTCTCCTGGGCACTGCTCATGCTGCAGCACAGACCATGCGAATACAGGATGCAAGAGGGAACTGACATGGCAAGAGATGGTGGAAATGGCTTAAGACGAAGAGAAACAAGAAGGCTGGGCACTGCAGAGCAGCTGCTTCTTTTGATAACTCTCAAGGGGAGACGCTTAGATCACAGTGAGAGGAGCACTCCCAAATGCACACACAGATTGGGCTCAAAACTGCTTACTCCTAACTTGTGTTCAGGTTGAAACTATCTCCAATGCCTGATGGGCAGTATCCTAACCTGTACCATTTAGCTAGAGCCCCTCATTTAAATTAGGAGGAAGACGAACAGAAAAATGCTGCTTTTCTCCGAATGGGCAGCATCGCAGTCATGAGAGTCTCAGCTTCTTTTTGAGCCATGTTCCTTCAATGTCGTTTGACAGCCTGGCTCATTTTACCAATCCCAGTCAAGATGAATGAGAAGTGTGTTTACCCTTGGTGGGTGATCAGACAAAAGCTGCATGTAATTGTCCACTGGGTGCCTGACGCTCCGTGGGGATTTGTAATCATTAAAAAAAGAGAAGAGACTGTCATTGGAGGAGACAAGCTGGCACCTCAGCACAAAACACATCACTTAAAATAGCTTTTAATGTGGCCTTGACAAGTATTTTTGGATCAGGAAAAATGTGGTGTAAGGGTGTATGGTGACTGGACTCGCATACTGTAACTGTCACTCAAATGCAGAGCTGTTACCATTTCATGAAGCTCAGTAGATGCGTAGAGGTATACCAAGATAACCTAACTAGTCCTTGGGCTTTGTTATACATGGTGGCATTTAAGGGCTTCCTATGTGCACCGACTCACAACTACTACCTCCACTGCAGCTTTTCTCCTTTTCTTCCCAAGTGTTGGGAAATGGAGGAAGAGTACCATTCCCATCCCATTATAAACTGCAGCTGTGTATTATCACTTGCAGATTAGCTCTCCCTCAGGTTACCATGGATTTCAGACCACTTTTAGGGCATTACAGGCTGCCTGCATGTTCCCCGCTCTAGAGCAGATTATTGTCCTTGGTGCTACCAGACAGCAGCCCCATAATAAAAATCAACCTCATGTTTCTATTAAGGATCACAAATTCATGTCTCAAGATCAGCAACGTGGAGATGTACAAAACGGCTGATGAACAGGCTTCAGGTTTTTGAAGACTGGTGTCTCCACCTGGTTGGAAGTCACCTGAGGTAGGAGGAATGAAGAGTTATGTATAAGAACACAGGAGAAACCCATGGAAGCCGTTAGGAATGGGAAAGCAGATCAGACTCTTTCTCAAGAAATCCGGTGCAAAATGGGGCTGTGAGATGAGCTGACAGCAAGTAGCAAGCCTGGAAAAGGCCAGGAACAGACATGTGCCATGAGGTTGGAAGATTGTGCTGAGTGGGAGCAGCACTACTTCGGGCAGAAGCTGGATGCTTCTGAAGCAGGGGATCAAGTCAGTACCAGTCACCCCAGTTTCACCTCAGTTCAGAATTGCTCTTTACAGGGAGAGCCAAGGAATTCCACCTCAAAAGGCAGCCTCACACCAGGCGAAACAGGAACGTGGGCGAGCCTATGGCGGCGATCAGGACACATGGCTCTGCCCGAGGCTAAACGCCCTGCACCCGCATCGTGCTCCATTATTAAAACGCACCGGGCCGAACCACAAAGCCTCTGGCCCAGGCCCCTTGCAAAGAGACGCAGGCAGAGACTAGGCCGGCTTCGTGCCTTAACCCTGAGGCCATCACCTGCCGGCAGAGCTGCGCGCTGGGCTCAACTCAGGCTGCAGAGAACGAGGCATTGCAGTGCAGCCCATCCCAGCTGCGAGTCTGAGCGGACGCTGCCTGAGGCGCGCCGCGGTTCTCTGGCCGGGCAGGCAGACGGCCATTTCCAGCCTGCCCGTGCGGCTCCTTTGCGGCGGCGGCGGCGGGCGCCCTGTGCCCGGGGCCGGCCTGGCCCCGCCCGCGCCCCGCCCTTCATCCCGCCCTTCGTCCCGCCCGCCGCCGCCGAAGGTTGCCGAGCGGGGGTCGTGCGGCTCCGGCGTCCCGGCCGGCGTTTCCGGAGATTGCCGAGGGGCTTCGGCCCGTCCCCAGCCGCCACCGAGCCTGTGATCGAGGCGCTCCGGTGGGTCGGAGCCACCGCGCCCGCTGTTCTGGTCTCAGCGCAGGATTCGCCCTCCTCCTCCTTTTCCTCCGGCAGCGCCGGGTGTCGTGGTGACAGAGCGGGGTGATCGCGGCGGGGGGCGGCCGGGGCTCCGGCGGCGCGGATGGCGGAGGGCGGCCAGCCCCCGCAGCAGCAGCAGCAACCACAGCCGCAGCTCCTAGCCGCCGGTGGCGGTGGGGCCGCCCGCGGCGTGAAGCGGGAGTCGGAGCTGGAGCAGCCCATGCCTGGTGGGGACAGCGCCGAGGGTGGCCACAGCAAGCGGCTGCGGACGGAGGCGGAGGCCGACGGCGGCGGCATGCAGGTAGCGGGCAGGGCCGGGCCGGGCGGGCCCTCGCCGTCTCTCCCGCACCAGGGCTCCGTGGGAAGGGGTGGCCAGTCCGGGCCGCGTTTAATTTCGTGTTGCGGGATTCGATGTGTTGCTGGCGGGCGTGCGGCCCTTTCCTTCGCCAGCAGGAGCGAGGGGCAGCGGGCCTCTTGCCCGGGACTCCCGGCCCGCGGCGGCCGGCTCCCGGGCACAGCCCAGCACGTGGGGTGGCGGCGGCACGGGGCCGCGGCCCGCGGGGAGCTGCTGCTGGGTCCGGCGCTCCTGACACCCGCCGTTCTCTGCCTGCCGGGGACGCTTGGGAGGCCTCTGATGGGTACGAGGCACTGGCGGAGCTTTCGGGTTTGCCCCTGCTGCCTTGGGTGTCATAAACCACGGGGAGAAATCCCAGGTGATGCCTGGGAAGGGGGAGAGGAGGTCATGGGGCAGTGGCGGGCAGCTTCAAGCCGGTCACAGGGACTGCTAGCGGGATCTTAGGTTCCTGTTGTCTTCTGTCAGCACGCTTTGGTGGTCCCCAAAACATTGCTCTTTCCAGGGACATTTGCTTTTGTGTTTGTGGGGTGATGCTGCCAAGGTATTTCTGCTTTCCTTTGTTTGGGTGTTGCACAGGGTTGTTTTATTATAGCGAGTGCGATGGCCTTTTTTTGCTTCTGTTTCCTTTTGGCTAGTATATTTGAGCTCTTTGGAAGCAGTGTGACTTACTAATCTGAACTTGTTTCTTCTCGGGCTGGGAAGTGCTGCTGATAGTAGCCAAGGGGAGCATCCAACGTGCTTCTCGTCTAGATGCCAAAAGCTGGCCAGTGATCTTCCCTTTTTATTACTTAGGCTGTCTCCAGTTTGCATGCTCGAGAGTGGTGGTTTTGTTTTGTTTTTAAACAGCTTGCAGCAGGAGAGCTTTTGTTTGTAGTTCTGTTTGATGTGGAGCCTTCCATGGTGGTCTCTTCACCTCACAACATCACATTTTCCCTGGTATAATGGTGTGGGCTGAACTTAGGCTGGAGCGTCACACCTGAGTGCCGTCTTTTGTGCTCTTGCAAGGGCCGGCAAAAAACGTGCCATGCTCTTTTATTTCTTGAAGTAGTATCTCCTCCCACACGTAGGTGTCGAATGTGACTCAGACAATGTGTATAATTACAAGGAGAAAGATGTTGAGCACTGAAGGAGTGCTTATACGTTGTATCTTGCTAGGAGTTATGAATGAGTATGTGAGCATGGTGACATGAAACTCTTCCAGCTCTTCAGTGTTGAGTTGAGGCGCAGATCCTCTGTAGCTAGAAGAGATAAACCACTTTACCAGCAGTTGGTGGTTAAACTGATTGATGTTGGTGTAAATCAACTGAAAACTGCCCAGGAAGGAATTTGAACAGGTTTAATGAAACAGCTTAAACATTGTACTTATTTGGAATTTAGAAAAAAAGTGAAATCTCAGTGTACATAAAAAAGCTTCCCTCAATATTTTTATTGAGGGAAGCACTTTATTTTCTGTTCATTAAATAGTGCAAGGTAGCGGCATTCAGCCAAGGGGTTGTGACTGCACAGTAACATATGCCAGTGGTATCGGTAGAAGGATTAATAGTGGATCTTAGTGGAAAGTTGGGGTTTGTTTCTGTATCAAAAGCTGGCAAACAGTGGAGAAATCAGGTGGAAAAGTGAAACTGGCAGAGTTCAGTTTTAAAGTTAAGTGTCTGGCAGAATTCTTCAGACTGGGACTCTCATATTGGAGTTACTTGGTTGGTATTCTTGGTATAATTTTAATCTTTCTGTATGTGTATACATGCAGATTGGAAAGGTTTTTCCAATCAACACAAAAGATGAAAATAAACATAAATTCATGCACACACACACATATATATATTTAAACACCTATAACATTATGTCCAGAAGTTTCCTTTGACTTTTTCTTTTTTTACTGCTAAAGACTGTGATTTATTTATTTTAAATTTCTTCTCATGTTTGTAAGCAAGGAAAAAAAAACAAATTTGAAGCTAAACAGACAAATTATATCAAAGCTTGGAAAAATGTGTTCTTTAATGTTTGGGAAATTTGATATCTTTTTACCTAAAAGTCAAAACACAAGATTGTTTTTCAGGAGGACTTTCTGTTCAGATCATGCATTCTTTTGAAGGACCTTGTTTTAGAATATTGTTGTATTTTTTTTGTTTTAATATATTCTCTACATTTAACTGTACATAATGCTTACAAGAGGAATAAAGAGCCTTTTCTTTCATTTTTTTCTTTGCTTCCCCCACCTCCCCTCACATACTAGAAGTCTGCTGGAAGTAACACCAGCAACTCTTGTACCTTGTTTTTCCTGCAGATCCTGTCAATTTTCTACTTCCTATTCCAGAGCCACAGGCTGTTGCTGTGTAAACTTGGTGACCTCGTGTCTCTAGGCTGATAGCGAGGAATCCTGGAGTGCCGAGCTTTCATCTTTGCATAACCCCTACCTACTGATGATCCAGGATATGAACATGGCTTGTGATGGTGAAATAAAGCATTTAGCTATAGAAACGACTAATGCACTTGCAAAACTAATAGCTTTATTGGGGTTCCCTTAACAAGAAATGTTAAAAATAGCCCTATAAGAAGGTAAGGTTGTAGCTAGCAAGAACTTGGGGCAAAGTGTGCCTTAAAGTAGCCCTTCAATTGACTGGGCTTCTTGTTTTCTTCTGTCTCAGGCTAGTATGCTCAGACAGCTTATGCAGTTAGGGTTTCATTATCTAATCCATCTTTGATCAGGCTGGATAAATGGCGTTTGGTCAGTGCTGATCTTGTTAGGAGGGTGGTGTAAAGCTGCTTGAGTTGGGATTGGGACAAATCGGATCATGGCTGCTATCTGCATCTGGGGCATATTTCAGTTAATCGTGGCGTGGGAGGAAAAAGTCCAGCACAGACTGCTGCTTTTTACCTTTCTGTGGTCCATAAGTGGCAAAAATCAAATGCCACTACCCAGGAATGTCTCCTGGCAGTATTTGGTTATGTTTGTAAGCTTTGGAAGTTAAGGGCCCCAAAGGTACGGCTGCTTTTTGACTATATAAATACTACTAGGAACTAGCGTGCTTGGCTTGGATGAGTTGAATCGTTTGGATCAGCTTGCTGACCTGGGTAAATACAGTCCCTAACAGAATGAAGAAAAAAACAAACCCCAAAGTAAGTTACACTGGCTCAAGTCACTTGTAAAACCAAACTGAAGTGCTGTTGTTGATGAAGCTGTATTTGTTGCTTGTCAGAAGAAGTTGACTGTGGCACAGATGGAAGAGAAAGTGCTCTTTGCAGTAATCTCTCTCCTCTGTTCCTTGCAAGATGTATTGTGGCTAGCTGGGAAGTGTGCTTGCTTTCTCTTTGGAGCTGCAGACAGGGATGTTGTGTTTTGTCTTCCCAACTGAAATGCTAGAAGTGTATCAGCCAATTTACACTGCTGAGGGAAGTTATTAAAATATCTTTCAGTTGCTCTGCATGAGATTGAATTAGTTAATCAATTCCTCATTTGATCCCCAAACTGAACTTTAACTTTTTTTGTGGGGTAATATGTAATTGGAATTAAATGTGATATGTGAACAGAGCTGATCCTTGTTCCTCTTTCATGAATGACTTGTGCCCAGTATCTCCAAGTGTTTGAGCATATTACTCCCCTACAACCATGAGCATGGCTGACTGGTCAGGGAAGATAGTTAATGCAGCTGTGGTCTATGCCTTATCCAGTCCGCATGAACTTTTAGTGTTAGTGATGAGCAGTGACTTTGATTTGTCATGCAGGCCTGTCTGTGTAGGGTTCATACAGATGACTGGTGGTGCTGAGATCAGTCTCCTGTGACTAAGTAATGATGTAATAGACGGTAAGTCTTCGTTCTGCAAGGAAGTCTGTGGTTTCTCTTCCTACGGCAGGCCAGAAAATGGTCTACCAACTCAAGTCCTTTCAACGGGAAAGACTGGATACCCTGGACCAGCAGTGTGCCACAGAAAAGGGTGAGCAGGGTGGTGCTTCATGACAATCAGTGTTCTTGTTCATGCTGTAGCCCGTTTGTGGTGCTCCAGAGGAAGACAAGAAATCAATCTCCTGATCGTTTCCAAAGACAGACTTGGGTTTTACATGTAAGAGAGCTGACTGGCACTGTAATGGAGAAAGGACCAGTGAATAACAGGTTTTTGTGTTGTAGGGAACCTGTGGAAATCTGTATTTTTGCATACTACAGAAGAGAACATGTAGTTCCAAAGCTGTGGAAAAGCTTTGTAATGGGTTTAGCTTTTGCCTCTCTCTTTTTTTTCACACCATGACCACCTTTGTAAAGACCTGTACAAGGTAGGTACAAGATATTCTAGAAAAGAAACAAAGTTCCAGTTTTTAGAAGCTGCCTTTACATCCAGGATGGGGTTTCTTGGGATGCTGTTTGGATAGGCTGTTCCTGATGCGATGAGACATAATGAATCCCCTTTAAGTTTGTTTCTGTGTTTTTGTCCTTTGGTTTTTAAAAATATTTGAGTGTTTGGAGTTAGACCTGACACAGTCTGGGAAGACCTAGAAAATCTTCAGTTCAAACAAAATGTTTGGCAAACAGGCTGAAAGCTGGGATTTTAGAGATGTTGAGCGTGCTTTAATGTTGGCTCTTTTCTTGCTGTGTTCAGGAAAATGGAAAGTCCAAGTGAAGCATTATGGATCCAGGGTCTGTTGGAATTTCTCTGTGGATTTTGGAGGCCTGTGTCTTAAGGTGGTGGCTGTAGTTGGGAGGTTGGAAGCTGAACAGAGGTCTGGCTCTACTGGAGATGGTTTCCTTCTGTGTATGTGTACCAGCTGGAGACATATGCTTTGTATTTTTGCTTTTCAGATTTCCCACTTAGAAACACAAGCGTGCTGGCATTTTGCAGGAAGCCTGGGCTCCCCCTTGCATTTTGAAAAGGTTCCCCACCTAGCTGAGTTCAGAGCAGCGTGCCTCTCTCTCGGGCAGGTCCTGTGAAATACTGTCAGCTTTCCCTCACAACAGCCTAGCAAACACCTTGCTTTTTTACACCAGGGATTCGTGCCTGTGTTTCGAGGCTGCCTCAAATACGTGCTGGCTGCTGGAAGTTTAGCTGTGCTAGCTTTGTGCTTTATTGTTGGCTGTGCCGAGGGCTTTCAGCAGCTCTGCTGTGGTGAGGCTGGTGGCAGCAGAAATAGCAGAACAAGGAGATGGAAAGGAGGCAGCAGGAAAATAAAATGAAAAAAAGTAACTGCTTTATTTGCACTAGTGGTAAGGAAGCCAAACTGTAGTAGAGACAGACCTGAAGTGGATTCTGTGTGTGGTCTGCGATCCCCTGCAGACTGCTGCTGAAGGACATACCCCTGTTAGCTAGGAAAAATAAAGCCTGTCACCAGCAGCCTTTGGTTCACTGCACGGAAACCTCTGCCCCTTTTGAAGATATTAGGAGTAGCGTTGGTGGAAAGCGTTTTAAAACCTGTCCCTCTCGGCTGCTGACTTGTCTCATGGAGAGGGACAGAGCTTAGTTTTTATACAAAGCACAAGAGGAGGGCAGGTATTTCAGTTGACTGGAAACCTCTTATTTAGATATTACTTGACCTTCTGTGTATGTGTGCTTTTGAAATGCAGCAGCTGAGGGATCAGAGGAACATCCAGAAGCAAAGTGAGAGAAGCAATTAGAGGTAACGAGTTCCAGTTCATTGAAGCATTCTGCTGATCTACATTTTACAGTCATACTGAGTGGACACTGGAGTGTAGCTGTCATGAGATAATCCCGATGCTTGGGGATTAGAGCTGCTTGACTGCGTTTTGGGCCTTAACTCCCTTTGCTCTCCGGTAAATTTAATTTTGCCAGCAAGCTTTTTCTAAATTCAGGGAAATGCTAATTTGAAAGATGTGTGTATATTTTCCCCAGTGTGCGTTCCCTTCCCTCTGTGTCACTTTCCTGAGTGCACCTCCTTTCCTTCAGGTTGAATTTGAGATGTTTGTAGCAGCCAAGCCCAACAATGGCAGGGGCTGTATGAAATAGTCTTCACCAGCCCTGGACTGTGCCACCATCCTGACTTGAGTGTCAGGGCGTGGCCAAACTGTCCCACTGAGCTGTGCCAGGGCTTTGCTGTCTGCCATTGTATGTTGAAATTTCTAACCTGTGTTCTTGGGTCTGGAGAATTTCTAGGGTGTTTGAGCTGAGGCTTGTGTACTGTTCCAGCCTCCTATTTGTCTTCTCAAGCATACACGCAGCATCTATTGAAAGCACCCCTAGCAGTCGAAGGGAGCAGGGTGTACACACCTTAGCAAGGAGAGGATGCATTTAAGTAGCCACAAAGTAGGAAAGGTTGTATCTAAACCCTCTCTGTTTAATGATGGGCAGCAGCTGAGCTTGAGCTGGATCCAGCATCAGTTTGGGCAGAGCAGGAAACTTCAGCAGTTTCCGCCAGCTCAGTTGGGGTGACATTGGTGTTCAACCAGCTGTACCATTGCCACCTCCTAACCTTTGGAGTGTGAGCAGAGTGTGCTAGTGATTCATACTGATTAGAAAAGAGGTCATGAGATCTTTTACTTGCATCTCTTGGGTAGGACAGTGGGATTTGATCTGGTATGTTTTTGAAGTCTCTGGGTGTTCTTTGGGCTGTTGCCTGCATTTGCCTTTGACTAGGAGAGTTCGTTGGGCAGGAAGATTGCTTCTAGCCCACACTCTTTGAAGCCAGCATCCAATTGTTGCTTTTTCTGTGCAACTATCTTGAGTTTTATCTGCTCATAATTGCCTCAGCAATAATGCAAGTATTAGCATAGAAATGGGAAGAACCTGCACCATTTAAAGCAGGAGGGGAAAAGACACCAACATGTCAGCACCTTCTACCCCCTGGCTGTATGTAGCTAAATTTCCTATAATAGAGTGGCTAAAGAAGCAACCTTGTGTGGCATTTTTGTGTTGTGCAAATATCAAAATATTCTCCCCAGAGGCCTTTGAGGGTCTGGGATTTGAATCCAGCTCAGCTTTCTTCAAGGGACCAGAGTATGCTCTTCTTGCTGAGGCTTTCTGCACAAAATTTCCCCCTGCTATTTCTGTAGGAGATTCTTGCAGACACTTGGGGTGGTTGTCACCACTGGGGGCGATGCCTGGGAAGAAAATCCCACCAAGGCATCACTTAAAAGCCTTGATTTAGTGCTGCGTGGGCTGAGGAGAGGCTGTAGCTGGGATCCAAGGCCTGTAATTTGCTGCTTGTGATTGTTGTTCCCTTACCCAGAGAGGGATGGGAAGGTCACCTTTCCAGCCTGCCTTCCCTCTTGGGCAGGCGAGGCAGGAGAAAGGCTGGGCTCTGCCCTGCAGCAGGGCTGGATGCCTTCTTCCTGGAGCCTTGGTCCTGCAGGCAGTGTATCCGGGCGTGATCCTGTGAGCAGCTGCTGAGAGATAGTGTTTCTGAGCCGCCTCTGCCTGGCCGTTTGCTTTTATTCTGTTCTGTGGCTTTGCTGCCTTTTTGCGGGAAGAAGAAATGAGGGGAAATGTGTGCATTAAAGAGCTTCTCCATTACCCTTTGTATCTCCTGTCCGGGAGAAAAGGTCCATCTGAGGCCTCTTTGCCATCCTTGTTTGATGTTAAAAGCCGTAGGTAGCCTTAGAGCAAAGCTGGACTGTGGTTGGTAGGTGCTTCTTCTTGACTGTAGGCACCAGCTCTCTCAAAGATCATCTTTGGAGTGACCTGGCATGATTCCTGGGATTAGAGACCACTCTTTCTACTCCTAAGAGTGCGGACAGCCACACAGCCCAAAGAGATCTTGAAATGGTTCTTTCAGGGAAGGAAACAGACTTTGGTGGTGTTGCAGCAGATTGAACCGTGGGGCATACTGGAGGAGGTGGAAGCTGTCAATGTGGTATGGGGCTGATGGGATGCAGAGGAAAAGGAAGGTTATGTGATGGTGGCTGCAGGAATTATCCAAATTGTGTAGGGAACAGAGGCAGTAAAATACATGAATCACTTCTGCTGGCTTGCTGAGATATGAATGTCAGGAGAAATCAGTTGTCTTCAGAAACTCCTGCTGTCCAGTTACCTGTTTTGACCAGGAGTGGAATTGAAGTGTGTGAAATGCAGAATGCCCTCAATGCTCTAGTTGTAGGAGGAGGTGTGTTAGGCTATTGTGCTGTGGGAGTTGGTGTTTGTCCTGGGTGATCTAAAGTTTCTGGGCACTGTGCCCTTGATGGAAAGGGGTGAGGATATGGAGAGCATGCCAGAGTGAGAACCAGTGCTGCAGCGAGCTGCAGCTGGGAGAGGTTTAATACATGGCACATCCAGTGTGTTAGGGGCCAGAGCTCATACTCAGCAAGTGCCCATCAGGAAGATGTGACAAGAAGGTACTGTGAGAGTCTTAACTATGCAGTTGTATGTTTTGTGTTTTTAGGGATGACTTCATCTCTGTAAGTGTATCAGATGGACAAAGCTTTTGAAGTCTAGTGGGAGTTTTGTTATCAGTTAAAATGGGTGTGAGGTTAGGACTGAGAGCTATTCAGTATTTAATTTCTGACTTTTCATCTCATGGGTGGTCCCAAGCTGAATTTACTGCAGATAGTGTAAACCTTGCACTGAATACAGAATAACTAATTTTTAATGGTCTCTCCTGTGGTATCCACTACTGTAGTGTGAGTGCTGCACAGATACTAATGATCCTGTAGTTATCCTGATAGGTACAAAAAGCATATTATCTCTTACTGATGAAATGGAGACTTGGGGTAATGGTAATGAGACCAGTTTTACAAAACCCCATTGGCACTTGCAACCTTTTTGTAATTTTTGTTGTAGCTGATGGGGCTTTGATAATGCTTAAATCTTCGCTGTGCAACTCTCTGCAACTTCCGCTGTCTGTGTGACTACCTACAACTTCCACAGGCTCATTCCTAAGTGAGTGGTGTTGGACAAATGTGAAGTGGCTCATAGTCAACTAAATGTGAATCTGCAGTGTGCCCAGGTGGCCAAAAGGCTGATGGCATCCTAGCTTGTACTAGTAACACTGTGGCCAGGATTGTCTCCCTGTTATTGCTACTGGTAAGGCTGCACCTCAAGTGTTGTGTTCAGTTCTGAGCCACTCACTATAAGAAGGACACTGAGGTGCTGGAGTGTGTCCAGAGGACAGTGAGGCTTGTGGTGGGCACATGTCCTATGAAGAGTGGCTGAGGGAGCTGGGATTGTTCAGTCTGAAAAGGAGGAGGCTGAGGGGAGACCTCATCGCTTGCTACAGCTACCTGCAGGGAGATTAGAGCAGCCTCTTTTTCCTGGTGGTAAGCAACAGGAATAGAGGAAATTGATGCAAGCTGTGCCAGGAGAGGTTTAGGCTGGGTGTTAGAAAATATTTCTTTGCTCAAAAAGTTCTCCAACATTGGAACAGGCTGCCCAGGGCAGTGGTGGAGTCACCATCCCTAGAGGTGTTTAAACAACATGTGGACAGTGGTGCAAAGGGACATGGTCTAGTGTTGACCTTGCAGTACTGGGTCAAAGGTTGAACTGGATGATTTCAGAGGTCTCTTCCATCCAAATACATTTTGTGGTTCTGTGATGTTGTCTTCATCTTAAAAAAACTGCAGAAAGGTGTGTGTTAAGTAACTTGGTCATCACTGTATGGAAACTTTACTTTTGGTTTGAAATCTAACTTTTTAAGTAGAAGGGATGTTGCTTGTCTTTAACTACAAACCCACATACCTTTCTGTTTCTGCAGCTGTTTCTACTGCTCAGAATCTTGTGCTGCCAAGGTTTGAATGAAGCAGAGTCAGGGAAAAAATAGCTTCTAAGCCTGATTTGTTGTAACATCCTTGTGCATGAGGAAACAGAGTGGAAGTTGCATGAGCAGCTGTAACTGGTGCTTTTAAGTCCACAGCCCTTGCCTTTTGCAGTTGGAGTACTATTTTAGGAGAGAATGTAGCTATCTTGCTATTTGCCTTAGAAGCATGTTTTGGTCTGTTAGCAAGCAAAAAGCTGCTGTGTGGACAGGAGAGGTGGAAACCAGTTCTCAACTTGCTCCCTGTACTGGCTGTATAGGAGACCAGAAACTCTTCCTCTTCCTGGAGACAGGTCTCCATAAGCTGCGTCATCTCCAGACAGCCCTGGAGAACAAAACCAGGACTGGTGAAGGACTTTTCATAAAGGACAAGGTATAATGGCTTTAAATTGAAAGAGGCTGGATTTATATTAGATGTAAGAAATAAATTCTTCACTGTGAGGGTGGTGAGACACTAGACCAGGTTACCCAGGGGTACATACCCCATTCCTATAAATGTTCAGTGCCAGATTGGATGGGATTTTGAACAGCCTGGTGTAGTGGAAGGTGTCTCTTCCCATGGTAGGAGGAGTTTGAACTAGATGATCTTTAAATTCCTTTCCAAGCCAAACAATTCTGTGATTTTGGACTGGATGCTCTGTCTTGTTGCCAGGATTGTCAGGTGACTAGGATGAAAGTAGTATACAGCTGTAGAGAAGGAAAGCACACTCCATCTCACTCCTTTTCTCCCAGAGGAGGTAAAGACCAACCTGGCAATGCCTTTTCTGTGCCTCTGCATGTCTGCTAGGAACTCTTGTTGCTTTGAAGTGAGGGGAGGAGATGACACTGGAGCTCTACAGCTCTCACACAAATCCAGTGGAGACCTAGCATCTGTGTTAATGTCACCAGCTGGATGTAACAGCTTCTTCTCTATATGACCTTTATACCTGAGCACTTCTTGGAAACTTCTGACTTCCTAGGCTAGTTAGATTTCCCTGAGAGTGGTGGTTTGCATACCAAGTGCCTCATGTTGTGAGAATTGGGCTGAGAGGTCACAGTCACAAACAGCAAAAGCAAGGCCATCATTTGCCAGGGTGGGGTGGATTCAGCAGGAGGTGATAACAGCATTTATGAACAGTGCTTTCTATATGATGGGTAAATGTCAACCATGGGACAGAGAAAGCTTCAAAGAAGAGGCAGAAAAAAGCAAATGGCCCAACTGTGGATTTTGATTTTCAAGTAGAGGTATACAGTGGGGAAAAATTCTTTGTAGTGTTTTTGTGTGTTGTGACTTAACCCTGTCCAGTAACTGAGCACCACACTCCACTTGCTCACTGCTTGCTGGTGGGGTGAAGGAGAGTAAAAGAGAGAAAACTGGTGGGTTGCAATAAAGACAATTTAATAAGTAAAGCAAAAGCCATGCATGCAGACAAAGCAAAGCAGAGAGTTAATTTGTCACTTCCCATCAGGAGGCAGGGGTTCACCCAACTTCAGGAAAACATCCTCTGTCTGATGCGTGATGGTTGCTTGGGTTGAGAAATGCTATGACCTCAAACCTCCCCCCAGTTTTATATGCCAAGTATGATGTTATATGGTATGGAACATCCCTTTTGTCAGCAGTGGTCAGCTGTCCCAGCTGTGTCCCTTCCCTATTTTTTGTTCATCCCCCAGTCTACTTGCTGGTGAGGTGGTGTGAGAGGCAGAAAAGGCCTAATTGCTGTGTAAGCACTGCTCAGCAGTAACTAAAACATCTCTATGTTATCAACACTATTTCCAGCACAAACCCAAAACATAGCCCCATACCAGCTACTATGAAGAAAATTAACTCTGTCCCAGCACAAACCAGCACACCATCTATCCACTCCTCAGTTCTGACCTGTGAGTTAGTCCTGTCCCAGAACTGGACTGCTGTGATGGACTTGGATGTGGTGAAAGAGACTTGAGACTAGCATTTGAGTATGTGTTGTCTGACCAGTTATCTGATACGTGTCTGTGTATATGTGTGTGGATGGCTTTACTAGGAAATGAAAGGGGTGCTTGTAATTAGATCTGTGATCCTCTATGTGCCTCTGTCCACTGATTGCAGCCTTCTAGAAAAGACTTGCTGCTTTCCACCATCTTGCCCAGTCTCTTCTGTTGTCTTCAACAGGAGCATCTTGTAGTCAGTGCCAAATACTGCAGATTCAGAAAAAATCACTTCTTTGTTCATAAATTACAAACTAGCACCACTTAGAATTCTTGATGTTTAATGTCTGTCCTGAAACCTCTCTGTCTAAGGAGTTGAGAACATACCTGAGCATATCTCTCAGCCAAACTCTGAACACTATTTATCTTCTCCTGGGAATGGGTGTTTCCCATGAGGAAGGTGTTGACTGGAAAAGACAGAAGTGCTGTGAGACTTTTTGTGTGTTTTCCTCCTGTTAGTGCTTAAAGGGGTGAGTAAGGATTCCTCCTCTGCTGGTCAATGGGCTGTTTCATCTTGAGTGGTATCAGGTGTTTGTGGCTGCTTTGCATGCCAGGAGGAGCATGGGCTGTAGCTTGGACCATGACTCCTTTAAGGACTAGGAATTTAACTCTGCGCTGTTAGTTGATGGATGTAGATGGAGCATGTCCATGTTGCTTGAGAAGGTTTCCTTAAATAGGCATGACCTTTCCAGTGAATACAGGAAGATAGTTTTTGCATCGGGTTTTTTTTTTTTAGCTTGGCATTTGTTTCATTTTTGGAACTCATGATTACTGCAAGCATTTACCATAGAAGTAGCTCACAATCTTGGGAGCTTTGTGGGGCAGGGTTTGGCAGCTCTGTTGAAGTTTGATGGGGAGATTGGCTTCTTTGCAGTGCAGCATTCAATGTAACGTTTGTTCATCTCTTCTATGCTTGTTCCATCCTTTCTCTACCAGCCATTGTTTTTTACCTTTGGTAATCTGGTTCTCATTCTTTATTGTGCTGGCATCCAAAAATATGAGGCATTTTAACATACAGTGAAAAGACTGGCCAGGCTTTAACACGTAAGTGGGGTTGGACTAGATGATCTCCAGCAGTTCCCTTCCAGCTGCTAGCATTCTCTAATTGTGTGAATGGGAAGTGCTTCACTAGGTCTGACTCATCCTATAATACAAATATTCTTGGTGAGTTTTAGTATTTGTTGGTGTGGGGGTTGCAGGCAAACAGGGGAGAGTGGTCCTATCCCCTCAGAATGAGGAATCATCTGTCTGGGACATGAATGTGGTGACTGAAGTAGTGCTTGTCCCAGATCACCCCTGGGAGGTGAAGCTAGAGATGAGTGTTTATTTGACTCCTGTATGCACTCAGCTTTTCCAAGTTGCCTGGTTTCAGCTGTTTCATCAGTATTGCTGACAAGATGCAAGCATGCTCCTCTCTGAACTCTCTAGTCTGTCTCTAAATAAGCACAAAATCTCTGTGCTTGGGCTCCCATTTCTATTGTAAGATGTTAGGTAGACTTGTTTCTCTTGATTTTGCTACTTGCTGAAGAGATGATACAGATACTCTGTGTGGACAAACTGGCCAGTCTTGACTGTGCAGTAGTATCAACTGTTTTGTTTGGCTTGTTCTACTTGATCCTGAAATACAACTTTCAGGCCCATTCTCCTGAGGAGTTCTTTGTTCTAGGTTACCAATTTCTTGGTGCTTGAGTTCTTGGAGGTTTGCAATTAAGATTCAGAGGTGTGCAGATCTGTCTGGTTGATTCTGGGATTAGCAGTTTTTACTTCTGTTTTCAGACTAGGATTTTTAAGACAATCTCCACATCTTTGGGCCCTTTGAGCTGGAGTAAATATGTGGCATTGTTCCCTTTCCATGGGTAAATTCCTACCATTGTAAGACCTTCTCTGCCTCTGACTTCCTGAGCAGGATTTTGATGATTAATGCAGTCACACTAAGTAGTGGGGAAGTTATTAACTCGAATTCCTAGGTAAATATTTTCTGTCTCATATGAATGTTCCTGGGATGCAGATGCTGTTGGAGGATTAGCTTCACAGTCTGGACAATCTCTTTATCTACAGGTGGTCACTGCATAGTGCTTGTCATGGAGGCAACTATTTCCATGAAGTTGGTAGGAAAAATTACAGACTGCCTTCACACAGAAGTGCAGTGGGAAGAGAGGATGGGATGTGGTGCCACTTGTCACCCAAAGGCTGCTCCATTCTAGTGGAGTCAGGGCAGGTGGTGCTGCATTTCCCAGTGACTTACTTGCACCTCCGGCGACTCTTAAATTAGCCCTGTGCTGGAGTTGCTGGAAGTGTGTGTTGTCAAACACTAATTTAGCATGTTATGTCAAATGCTAATTTAGCATGTTATGCTTGAAGCTAATTGGCAGGGTGGAAAACACAACATGCCTGTAGGAAACCTTTTTCTTACTGGGAAGACCTTAAACAGTAAAAATGTAAAACGTCCAGTAGGAAAATTACTTCTTCCTCATATGGTTAGCAGTGATAATCGAAGGCAAATTGTACAATGCTGTGTTCAGAGTCCTCTGGTAGTATTGTCATGGCTTCTGCTCTTGTTTACAGATTTCCCATGTAGCTGAATTAAATTAACCAGACTGGTCAATTCATTGCTGCTGTATTTACCCCCCTGGGCAGCATTGAATCTGGCAGGGATGGAGCATCATTTTGACATGCTGCTTGGAAAGGGAGGATGTACAACAAAATGAAGTAGTGTTGCTGCTTAGGGGAGAGGTTCACAGTCACAGCTCAGATGTCAAAGGGAATAGGGAAGGTTTCCAAAAGTCGTTTTTCCTCCACCACTTCTAGTGTGGCTCTGTCACTTGAATGAGTTAGGTAATGTGAGTTTTTTGGTTGTGTATGGACTAGCCAGAAACTAATGTTTATCCATAGAGTTTGTTCAAGGCTGATTGCATTACAGGAATCAAAACAGGTCTTCATAGATCTGTTCATAGATTTAATCCTTTGTTTTTAGCAGTTCAATAACTGTATTCTTTAGCCTAGCCTCCCTTAATTGAGCTTTTAAATTCTGATGGATGTAACTGCAAAGTAACACACAGAGGAATCAGTCAGCTCCATCAGGCCACTTGTGGAGGAGCACAGATCTTGGAGCACTGGGCTCAGTGAGCCATCTTTCCTCCCCTAGTTTGGGCTAGGCGGTCTCCTTGCTTAATTGCTGCCCACTCCATCTAAGGATGATTCTTGAGGATGCCTGCACACATCTTGTGCTGCATCAGCCTGTTGTGTAAATAGAAAGTTTGCTTTGTAGTTTCTTAACTACAACATCTTTCCCTAGCATTACAATTCTCTTTAAAATTAGATACTTGTATGGATCTGCATCCTGTTGTTAGAGGTATTTCATATTTTTGTTAGGCTTGTGCAGGATACATGGTATGCTGGGAAAGGTGGTACAGATTTAGCTTCTCTTTTTTCAGTGCCCTCTCCCAGAATCTCTGTAGTTTATGAGACTGGGATGATATTGTGTGTTTAGCCTTGCAGCCAAGTTGGAAATCTGGGTTTCAACGCACCTTACCTGCTTTTCTGGTCCCTTTGCTTCAACTTTTTATGTGGAGTTTACAGATACTGGTGCAGTTTGCATTGCAGAAAGTGCCCCTTGTAGCAGCTGTTGAGTGGATGACAGACAGCTGATTTAGCCAAACCTTCAAAAAGCTTTTGGAAACAAAAATAGTATGAAGTCTATGCTTTGCAAATGTTGTATCAATACTACTGTATTAAGCAATGTTAAGGCACCTGGTGTAGGTTGGTCTAATTGATAACACACTCTTTGCTCTGGGCCACTAAGGGCATGTGTCTTGGGGTATCAACAGTAGGCACAGCACCCTGTGTTGGGGTGCATGGTGTGAAACCTTACCTTGAGGCTAAGCTGGTCTGATGGTAAACAGATGCTGAAATAAATGATCCTTTTCCTCTGCTCTGCATTTAGCTCTTGAGGTTTTTTTTCATGATCTCATAGAAAATGAATGAGTGATACTGAGGAGGAGTTTATCACTAAATCCATCTGACTCAGCTGCAGTGGATGTCGAGCCTGTCTGCCAGCCAGGTCATGTTTTAAAAGACAGGATGGCAGGTGAACCCCCTGTTTGTTTGAGGAATAGTGTAAGACCACGGTATTTGGACCCCGCCTGGTATTGGAGTAGTTTATCTATAACACACAGCCTTGCTCTCAATCTGCAGCAACTGGATCTTCCATGGCAGTTTAAACTCATCTGCAGAGTAGCCTGAGGTACCGCAAGCCTGACCTCTGTGGCACGGTGCTGGGAGTGAGGAGCACAGAGCACCAGAGACTGACTGGCAAGACAGGGTGTCCTGGGGGACTGTGGTATGCTGGAAGGGTGCAGGTGCCAGTAAGGTCCTGCCTTTGGGTACAGCTGTGAAAGGGGTAGAGGCTTATAGCTGAAACCATGGCAGGTAATCCCAGATGCTGAGAGGCTAATGTAAAGCAGTTAATTAGTAGGAGTGTGTGTAGCAACAATGGCAAAACTTTTCTCCTTAACAGTGATTTATTTAGTTTGTTTATTTATTTAAGCTAGTAACTGCATGTCAACTTTCTGGAGCCTGGGAGACTCAGGAAGTGACCTGAGAGAAGATTCTGGTAGTTTTGTAGAAAAAGGAGTTGCTGAAAAGGATGAACTGCATCTGTTGTTCCTTTGAGAGGGAAGATAGTGTGGAGTGCTTGCTCTGCCTGTCTGGTGCCAAGAGCAGCAGTACATACATGGACATGGCATACTGTACCCACAGTGCAACTGCATGTCACTTCTGTCACCTGAGCAACATCTGTAGCTCTTCCAAGGAGAGCCCTTTGCATGTTTAGTGCTGGTGCACTGCTGTTGACCTCTCTTACACCCTCACCACTTTAGGAGTAAGCAGTTGTCCTTTCCTCCTGCAGAGGCCGTGGATAAATGCTTGTTCATCTGCAGTTTCTCCAATTAGCCACCTTGTGAAGTCTGCCTTTGTGGCTGGTGGCAGCCCCCTCCTCCGCCTCGGCGTGCGTCCGCACCGTGCTCCCGTGCCGGCACGCTTGTGCTGCCCTTGAAAGCAGACCCAACTTATTAAAATCATTGCTAGTTGCCATGGCAGCTGTTGTCGCTGTGGGCTAATAGGAAAGGCAATTACTGCTGCATGGTGGGGAGAGCATGGGGAGGGTGTGGGGGACAGGCGACTGCGTGCTGATGAGCTGTGTGGCTGATAGATCGGCTGTCACAGTGAGCAGACAACAGAGGAGAGGAGGACCGGAGATGCCCCGTGATGAAGCTTGGCCAAATAGGCTGTATTTCCACCTCCTGGGCAGGCTCACTGAGAGATTCCCACCCTTCCTTTGATTGTCAAGGGAAGTCTCAGGGTTGAGACTCATGTTTGCAGTTGGATGCTGCTTGGTAACTCTCAGCTGGCTCAACAACTGAAACGGGGAGCTGAAAAACTTCATACACATGGAAGATGCTCGTCTGGCCTCTTTCCAACTGTTTCCTCTCTGTAAATATTCCTCCTCATCTCTTACTTCACTGTTTCCTGTAGGTTGAAGGCCGTGATAGAAAATAGCTCCGATTTTCTTGGAGTGAGGAGGGTTAGCTATGAAAACTGATGTCAGTTGTGTTTCAAAATGGTTCTGTGCTGCTGTGCCAGTAGAACACCAAAATGTTTTGGTTATGGACCTGTGTGTAGACTCCTATGTATTTGCAGGTGTTGTGTGGGCATATGGCATATGCTGCGTTTTCATTCTTTCTGCAGTGAATTTAAACCAAGAGGGAAATGTTATCCTTCATATTTTTTTTCACTGAATTTGGGCAATATGTGCCAAAGCAGTGCCAGTACTGTTTGTGCCCATGAAAACTTGAGAAAAACAGGGAACACTTTGTAGTGAGGAGCTTGTAAAGAAATTTAATAAGTTCCTTGAAAGATTCTACTTGATGAAATAGGCAAAAGCTGTAAGATTGCAGCTCCTGTGAAAAACTCGGGGATATCAAAATCTGCTTTGGTAGTGTTTGACAGAGCTCTACACCCCCAACTGCAGCCCTCTATCGCCTGCAGTTTGTGCTGCTTTGCTTTTCTCTTAGCCTGAGGCCGTACCGCACAGGAGCTGTTCCAGTAGGCTCTTTGGCCGGCAAAGGCATGTGACAGAAGTTCCTTCTAGGCTTCTGGAGTCCATCAGGGTGCCAGTGTAGCTAAAATAATGACTGTGATCCCCTTCAATGGGTAAACAGTTCCAGGAGTTGTGGTAGGGGCTTATGGTCCAGACAAAGTGAGACAGATAAAGTGAGAAGAACAAAGCAACCATCTTGGAGCAGGCAAAATTGAGACCTTGTTTGAATTTCTCTCCCTGTTCCGGCTGATCTCCCAGCAGCTGTTTCCAACTGCCCTTTGGATCATGCCCCATTGGGATAGCGGTGATGACTCACTTGGCTTGGGATGGTTTCCGCAGTGTGCAAGAGCCTGGCTTCCCAGGGAGCTGTGGCACCAGGAAGAGGAAGGTTTCTGGTGCGTTTGATCCCTCAGTAAAGATTGTACTGCGTCTGTTTAATTAGAGGCTGCTGCTTTCTTTACCGGTGTGCTAAATATAAATGGAGGAGCTTGTTTAATATACTCAAAGTTGCAAATGTCAGGAGTCAACAGCTTCATTTTCCTCTCGCCAAATCTGATTTGTTTTTAAGTACTAACACTAAATTTAATGATGCAGTAATTCCTGTTTGTTAAAAGGAATGAGATATTCAAACTGAGAAGGACTTTATACTCTTTGCTGTCTTGTCTCACCTTTGTATACAAAGGCAGAGCTACTGTTTTGCAGGTGTTTGTACAGTATGACCTGAAGTGTCAAAAGACTTGATCAAAATATGCTGTGTATAAAGTATGCATTCAGGTGAAATGTAGTTCTGAAGGTTTTCTCTTTGCCCAGTTTTTGATGCAGATCTGCACATTGCAGACTTTACTTTTGTTACAGTTATCAAAGTGCCAAAAGAAAGTAAAAGCGTCCAAATTGCAGTGAACGTACAGAAGCTGCTGCTGGAGCCTGGGCTTACAAGGATTTGCTTGAGGCTTCTTGTTCAGTTTGGTATTCTTTGTTTGCTGAACTATAGTCTAAGTCCTGCTAAGCCCCAGGGAGAACTGTAATGGGACAGACATCTGCGCTTAAAATGCTTTGCCCTGTCTGTTTGCCTGTGCAGGAAAAAGAGAAGGCAGCAAATGAGATTTAAAACATTTTTTTTTACCCCGTTGGTGCACCCATTGAACATTCTGGACTTATTCTACCTCCATCTGCTTACCCTTGTACAGTGCCATTGTGTGCACTGTTTGCTTGAGTGTGTTTGTGAGCCATAGTGTGATGCCCAGGTGATGCAGCTTCCTAGGACAGTGCTGGCACTGCTGCCCTGTGAAGTGTTTGGCCCCAAATCGGTTGATTGGAAAGTCCTTGAAAGCAGAAATGATGATGACTCCTCATGGTGAAGACTGTCTCAGTGCTGTTAGCCACTCAGTGTGTGGTGAGGCTCCATATCTTGCTGTAACTGCTGTTTGTTCATGCCCTGGCTGTGTTCAGTGTGCTTTTACTCGGAGCAGTGGGATGATGTGGGGTAGCCGGTCTTGGTGCAGAGCTGGTTGCTGGCCTGGAGGAGGGAGCAGTCGTTACATGCTCATTGTTGCCGTGTTGCAGCATGTGCTGAGGGAGACATGCCTTAAGCAGAGCACCCAGAACACCAGGTTGATCTGCCAGATCTCTCTGGCTTCAAGACTTGAGGTCTGGCAGAACAGTTTCAGCGTTAGATGTGTTTTTGTGGAATGGAGAGGAAAGGAATCGAGAGCTACTTCCTGCCCCTTTTGAGATTTTCAGGTTCCTAGTGGTGCCAAGAAGAAATTGTGTTTCTGGAGTGTATTGAGTCATAGTCGGTGTCTGTCCTCAGTCTGGGTGGAGAAGACTGAGAGTGTCCCCAACGTTTCCGTGTGCTCCTGGTCATCACTGGGTATTACTGACCGGCACAGAGGATTCTTTCCAAAAGCTGTTTCCTCTGCTGCATGATGCAGTGTGTAGTCAGTAGCCCTGCCACTTCGAAGGTTACCATTTTTCATAACCCCCAACGCCTTTTTATTGTCTTCCCTTGTCACTTTTTCCCCCCCTCAGCTTTCCTATTTGTGCTAGGCTCACCTAACGCTAGGGCAGAGCACTGGCTGAGGGGGGTTTGTCTGCGTTGCCTGCTCCGAGCCCAGGGAGCCGGGCTGATGGAGAGCACATGACCCTCTCGGTGGCTTTTCCTTCCCGGCGGGACACAGGGAGCTGTGTGTGAGGGGAACAAGAGGTGCTGTGTAGCGAGTCGGTGCTCCGCTCCCGCTGGTGGCAAGGGTGGGCATGGCTCGGCAGCTCCTGCCAGTGTGGCACGGTTCGGCAGGCCGGCAGCTTTCCCAGGCAGCACGGCGCTTGCCCACCCATGTGCTGCTCACACAGCGGCTTCCCGGGCTGACCCCCGATGGCCGAGGGCGCTGCAAGCTGGTTTCGTCTTTCCTCGATGTGCCATAAACGAGCAGAGTGCCTGAATTATTCACTGCTCCTCGGCCTGCTGTTCCTATTGAATTCCCAGTGTCGGGGCATGCTGCCAGCACCCAGTGACGAATTCACTGCGGCGCCTGGCCTGGGGGCATCCTGCACCCTGTGCGTTAGGGGAGGTGAGGCCGAGGGGGTCGGCCGCTAGCTCTGGAGTTTTGTAGCCGCGGGTTGGTGAGACTCGGTTGCCCTGCAGTCTTTCCATGCGCAGCGTAGGTGGGCGCCGGCCCTGTTGCTGCTGGAAGGGTTGTTGGCAGGTTTTCATATGTTTGTATCTGTCTGTGCCTTGCAGCCGTGCCGAAGTCTGCCTGGCCTCCCAGGTCCTAATCTTTTGCTACCATCTGTCCAGATGCGGTGTCTGGTATTGTGTCCTATCTGTGTTTCGTCTTCATGGCACGGATTTCTCTGCAAACCACATCCTTATTTTTTAAACATGGTTTGAGGTTCTCCTCTCCTCTTTCCCCATCCCGCATTTCCAGGGGTTGCTGTGCTAAAAAGCAATTGCACTTTACACTTTCTGAGAGAAAAATGTTCCTTTTATTGTTCTAATGGAAACCACTTCCCATTTGCCTATGATGTTACTCTTACTAATCTGAATAATTTTCTAGTAACCCTTTAAAATATCTCTACTGTTCACATTATCACAACTCAAAACATGCCTGTGGTAGCTTTTATATACTTTTGGAGGAGATTATTACATCATTTTGCAAGAACTTCTGGATGTGTGTATGTTTGGTACCATCTTCATTGTGTTGATCCTCTGCTTTGTTCCTCTGTATTTTCTTTTTTCAAGCAATTTCAGCAGGTGGCTGGTCCCTTGGGAGGCTTCTTTTGACCAGAGCGCTTTCTGGTCTCCGTTGATGGGATCGGATGGAGTTTCAGGTCCTCCTCCTGGCTGCATAGAGGAGTGTTTTTTCACCTCTAATTGGATCATGTAAATCATCTCTTTCTTTGTCTTGTCCTCTTTGTCCAGAGTCTCCTTCTGGTGATTTTAATTAATAAATCAACCTTGACATTGGATTGAGTTTTTGTTTACTAGCTGTGGTGATATTTAAAAACTAGTGTATCTGACAAGCAAAGTAGGGGTAATAATCACAAATGTGACCAATAATTTCTCAAAACCTAGTCTCTGTAGTAGAGGTGCTATGTAAATGAGACAGGGGTGGCTTTTTTTTTTCTCTTTCAAATATCCTGTGCTGTTACAGCCCTCTGGGATTTTAGTATTTTATAAAGTGTGAAGGGGTCCCTAGGGTTTGACAGATGCTGGAGAAAACAGAGCTCCCTTCCAGAGAGAAACCCAGTCCTTTCATGCTAGTGCAAATGCTGGATGCTGGAGGGGTGCACCTTTCTGCTGGCCCATGGAAGGCTTTTCCTGCTAAATGTCACCTCAGACAAAGGCAAAATCTTTCAGAGTTGCTGTTTATTTCCCCAGCCTCAGTCTGCAGAGTGTGGCCACAATGGGCAACCAGAGGGGAAGAATGTGCTGTCCTTCTTTTCCCTATGTTGACTCTTATGCCTGGGGCAGTGGAGGATGCAGTTAACTCTGAATATCACTTTCGGTGGCTTCTCTGCAGCAAGCAACAGAGGGGACCTCAAGTGACTCAATGGAGAGAAGCAAAACAAGCTCTAGGAAAGCCTAGGTCATTGTATGTGTCCACGAGCATTGATCAGTTACTGAATCAAACAGGACAGAAGGAGGGAATCGGGGTAAAGTCACTTGTTTTGTTCTTTGTACAGACAGAAATGGAGAGAGGTGTAGCATTCCTTGTCAACAGAGGAGAGGGAGATGTCTGCAACAACCTTTTTCCTGTTGCTTTTAAAGTTAGGTGAGTGGAAGGGAGACAACAGGTTGTGAAGATGTGAAGCCTGCAGTGGTGTTCAGGCAGCAGCTGGGAGAAAGCCTGAGGTTGCACTTAGACATTATGAGCACACAGGACTTGCAACTGAAAAAAAACTTCTTCAGTGAACAGAAGTATTCAGGCCTTCTAGAAGTAAGTACAGAAGCTGATGGTCTGGGACTCATGAATGGCATGACCGTCAGTTGAGACTCGCTGTAACACATGGTGAATAGGATGCTAGAATGGCCATTGCCAGAGTTTGGGGCTGTACACTTTTATCTCTGTATAGCAGGGATTAAAAGTTTTGGGTCTTCTCATTTATTTATACCCATTTTGGCTTTAGTAATGGCAGCAGGAGAAAGAGGAAACTTACTTTTCCTTCCTCTTTGCTTTTTTTCTTCCCCCAGGAGATTTTTTGACTGTTTCCAGAAGAGAGCAGATTTCCAGTTCTCTCCCTCATCCTTCTGATTCCATTAAAGAGCAGTGGGGGAGAGAAGCTTTCTCATTTAGTCTGTGACTTGCATGTGTTCAACCCTTCTGTCTTAAATCTGTGCAGTACCTTTCTGTGCAACTACTAACAGCTTTCCCATGCAGCAGCAGCATCTGTGTGAAATTCCATCAGCTTGACATCCTTTTTTTTTTCTTCCTTTTTCCCCCCCTTTTTATGCTGCTTTAAAGCTGCAAGTAATCCTCCAGGCACCACTGCTGTTGTTTCAGTAGACTCAGGCTGATGCAATGCTGTCTTCATAAAGGATGGGATTTGGGAAGTTCATTTTTTCACCCAGGAGGATTACAAGCTTCATTTTGACACAAGCATTTCTATACTACAGGTGGTAATGTTGGCACCTCATGGCTTGGCTTTTGGCACCAGGAAGACACACTGTAAATCCAGCAACTTCTCTAGGCCTTTCTTCCTTCCTTTGACACCTTTAGTGCTGCGAAATCCTCACTTGTGTTGGTCATTGCCTAGAAAATTTTGGGGTCTATTATGTTTCAGGTTTGATCAGGTTCATATATAGATGTGTAATGTAAGTGCACAAATGTACACACACAATGTTAACTTCAGTCACAGTTGGAGCGCTTTCTTGTAATGCATGAAGCAATGTGACTAATGAGATACTGTTTTGTTTGTTCTTTCCTATCCTCTTCAGAAAAAGTAACATAAGATTACAAGATGTGTTTTTGAAGATCTCTGTTCATTAGTGCAAAAGAAAGGTTTGGGGTGTTTTTTCCAAGATCTGAACTAAGCATGTGTCTACCGCTCCTGGAAGGTGATGAAGTTTGTGATGCTCCTTGGCTTCATGAGAAGTGTATTTCGCAGTATGACCTACATAAGCATTCTCCCAGAGATCTGCTTAGGTGTTGTATAGAGAACTGCAGTTGTTCTAGGCATGACATTGTCAGCTCCCAGTTTCTGTGTGATGTGGAGCTTCCTAAAAGCTGAAGTCTTGTGCTGTCACTGTCACCATTCTGTAGTTCAGACGAGAGGTAATGAAAGCATTAATCATTGAAGCCAGGTCATGTTGCAGGCTGGGGTAGAGTTGCTCCACCCTTGAATGTGTGTGGCTCTGGGATGTGTGTAGATCTTGTTTTTAAAGGCTGTAGCATTAGGCTGAGGAGCAGGAACGTTTCTAAAATTTGGATAGGTGTGATGACAGAGGATGTGTACTTTTAGAAGACTTCACTATTAAGCATGCTATGTGCCTCATCCTACCATTAGCATCCTCCCCAGAATCAGTGTCAGTTGATACTTTGCAGCTGGTTTTGTCAAATCCTTGGCATCTCTTTGTGACAGTAGTGTATGGGCCTGTAACAAAGAGCAGTACTTTTTGTCTGAAAGTCATGGAGGTCACGAAACCAAAGCACTGAAACAGAAGGGATCTATTTACATTTTACAAGTTCAGTGGGGGAAAAAGATCACAATTTTAATATTTCCCCAATTACTTACCTGAGAACTGGCTGCCAAGCATGGGTAGATTTCATTAATAAAAATGCATTTTTCCTTGTAGGTTCTCATGACCGTTAATGAACAGACCCAGCATGACAGCTTTGTTTTGGATACTCATGGTTACTCTCTGTAGAGTATCCCTTCACTCTTGGAAACTCAGTTAAGCAGCTCCGGTCTTTGGTAGAGCAGCAGCAGGCTTGAGTTGTCCTTTGCTTCTGAGAGACAAAGAAAGGAAAAGAATATGAGCAAACATCTTCTGTATGTGGTTAGGCCATACAGCATTGGAGACATTTTGGCATGAGAAAGGGAAGCTGTGAAATGTGATCAGAAATAGGACTTTTTTTTTCCTGCTGGCTTAGATGAGTACTAGGTATTTGTTTTGATCAGTTCTTCAAGGGAGCAAAACCTCTGAATCCTAAAGCAATGTTAAGAATGCCTGTGTGATAGGCTCTGAAATGTATGCACAGTGTAGTTTCTAAAAAGGAGGACTGTCTTACATTCTTTTCAGTTTCATCATTGGTGTTAGCTGATCTAAGACCATGCTTTGATTGAAAAAGGAGTCCTGCCTTCTCCATGACTCCAACTACATGGTCCTACACCCTCCCATGTACAGGTGTTAGGGATTACGTGGCCTGTAGTGACCACCTTCATTCATGAAGCTAATCCTTCTTTTTGAAGGATTAGTTTCCAGGAGGATCAGCAAGCTGATCTGACTTGCCATGTTCTTCTGTGATCCCTACTGTGCATGCAAGAGACGAAGTAGGGATGCACACTTGGGAGCAGTTCCCGTTGTTGGTAGTGTGATTTTGAGGTTGGCTTAATCTGACTGTAAAAAAACATGCTCTTAGAAGGTTTGTATCACTGTGTAGCTCAGGAGGGTTGAGTTTTAATCTCTTTATACCTAGGCCAAGCAATTGTTAGCAAGTGTGTGGAAAGGAGGGCACAAGTAGAACTGAATTTATAGGGCTGCAACTGTCCAGAGCTTTGTATAAAAATGTTGCCTATACTTACAAAGAAACCCTGAGAAATGAAACAAAAATTACAAGTGGTACTTTGGCATGGTTTGAAGCTTTGACTGTCCCTCTTGCCTGCTGTTTGCCACGATGCCTTTGGTCTGCTCCAGTTCAGGATTTTACTATACTGCCAGTTTCTTTGTACCTAATTTAAAACATTTGTTTATTCAGTAGGTGGTTGGCTCTTTTTTTAACTTCATCGGAATGTGGTGCATAGGAAGATACACGGTGCTGAAATGACAGGAGCTGAGTTTTTTTAGACCTCTTTGGCACTTGGTCTCTAGTCTCAGAGAGGGAAATACAACTTCCTAGTGTAAAGGTGTATCCAGGAACTGCACACAGATACAGATTTTATACCAAATCATGAAGGAAACATGCTGTAGGTGAATATGCTGAGACAATCTCTTCCCACACATGGACATTTACAAAGCAAGCTGCAATTTCAGTAAGACTTAAAAGATAGTAGAGTGGTAATGCTGTTGCCTTTCTGCAAGCTTCGTGAAAAATAAGGGTGGGGTATGGATGGAGAGAGAATCAGACAAGTGTCCTACAGGGCAGTCAGGACTTGTGGATTACAGGCTTCATGTGGAGTGGGTAGATGAATCGGTTGGGCCATGCTGTGGCTTGTGCTCCCTTCTGCCTGGTGGGACCATCTCAGGAAACATGATGAGGGGGACTTTGGTTGTAGCTGCAGGAGGCTGGGATGGGAAGTAATCAAGCTACAGAGGGTACAAACCTGCAAGGATCTAGTTACACGAGTAGTTCCATTATTGGTAGAGCTGCTTATTTATTACAGTGTCTTGCAGTCAGGGCAAGGAGCAGGACTTTGATGCTTTTGTGTGGTGCTGATAGGAATGTGCAGTCTGAGTGTGTGGGATTGGGGTTTGAGACCTCCTGGGGGGAGGGTGTGGGTCTTTCTCCAGTGGCTTCAGACTATCCATAAAGACAACAGGGTGCAACTTAGACTCTGTGAGAAAGTTATCTGCTGTTTCTGAAGACTTCTTGGGATGTAACTAAACTTAAAACTGGTAAAAAGAGAGAAATGCATTGCAGGCTTGCACAGTGCTGGATGCCCCAGGCAAGAACTGTGCCTACCTCCTGCCTATTTGGCAGACCCAGCTCTAGGTATGCCTGGGGTGCACCAACCTGGTGCTTTAATGCTTCAGTCATTGCAGTGATTTCTGCCACCTATCCTGACCTTTCACGGGCCTGATTTGTTCCTGTGATCACTTGCTGTTAAAGTAACATCATATTTTTGTGGTTCATGGTGGTTGTATTTGGTGGCTTGGATGGGTTAAAAACTGGCCAGATGGCTGTGCTCAAAAAGTGGTAGTGAGTGGAGTTAAATTCAGTTGGTGGCCCCTCACAAGTGATGTTCACTGAGGCCAGTTGTCATTAATGTCTTTTTCAGCGATCTGAATGAGGGGATTGAGTGCACCCTCAGTAAGATTGCAGAACACTAAGCTGGGAGGGACAGTTGAGCTGCTTGAGGGTAGATCAGCAGTACCTCTCTGCAGAGGGATCTGTCTGGACAGGATGGATTAGTGGGCCAAAGTCAGCTGTGTGAGATTCAACAAGGTCAAGTGCCAGGTCCTGCGCTTGGGTCAAAACAATCTTACGCAATGCTACAGGCTTGGGGAGGAGTGGCTTGAAAGCTGCCAGAGGTAAAAACAGTCGTGAGAGTGCTGCTTCAGCAGTGTGCCCAGGTAGCCAAGGAAGGCAGATGCATCCTGTCTCGTATCAGGAACAGTGTGGCCTTTGTTTAGTTTTGAGCTCCTTACTACAGGAAAGATGTTGTGTTGCTAGAGTGGGCCCAAAGAAGGGCAGTGAAGATGGTGAAGGGTCTGGAGAACAGGTCTTATGAAGAGCAGCTGAGGAAACTGGGGTTGTTTGGTCTGGAGAAAAGGACACTGAAGGGAGACCTTACTGCTCTCTATAACTACCTGAAGGGAGATTGTAGTGAGGTGGGTGTTGGCCTCATCTCCATAGTAACAAGTGATAAAATGAGAATAAATGGCCTCAAATTGCAACAAGGGAGGTTTAGATTTGATCTTTGAAGAAATTTCTTCACCAAAAGAGCTCTCCAACATTGGAATAGGCTCTCAAGGGAGGTAGCTGAATCACCATCCCTGAAGGTATTTGAAAGACCCAGTGAGGTGGTGCTTAGGGACATGGGTTAACACCAGACTTGACAGAGTTGGATAATGGTTGGACTCAATGATCTTGAAGGCCTTTTCCAACCAAAACTATTCTGTGATTTAGACACAGGATGTATAATAGTATAAGAATATCCAAAGGCTGAGACTGCTGACAGCCTCTCTTTTCCATTAATGTATGAAATTCTTGGTCCTTCTGGGTAAAACACAGGTGGCAGCAGCTGCTTTTCCCTTATGAGCAGGGCTAGCGTGCCCATGTGGGCCAAGCTGAAGAATTCAGACCACTTATCCAGATACCTTGCTGGGTAATTTTGTTCTCCACAGTAACATGGCCTTTCATAGAAACACTTCCAGAGTAGCTTGCTTTGCTTCTGTGTGCAGTGAAATGGAAAGCAGCTTACTGTGAATGCCTGGGCTTGTCTCCACATCTGGGTTGGGTGGTGCTTTCTTTTGAATCTTCATCTCTGAACTTGGAGTGCACTCTCAACTTTAGTGTTGCAGCATTCTGAGCAAAGGCCAGATCTTTCTTGCTCTTAAAATTTCAAAACAAAGCACGTACTGAAACTCCTCTTAAAACTATTCCTTCTTCAAGAGGGAAGGAGGTTCTTCGGTTATTGCTTCCTATCTCCTGTTTTAATGCCTGTCTGGTTGTGACTGCTGTCTGCATGGGGATGGATGCTTCATTCCTCCAGCGCAAGTTACTTGGCTTGGTTGGGGCATTAGCTCCAGCATGCCATACCAGACAGTTTGCCATGGGAAGGTATTTTCTCTTAGCTTAGACAGAATTGCTCTCTTTTCATGGACTCAGTAAGAGAGGCGTGGCCACAATGTACTACGTTGGCATCTTGGGGCAGTTGTGTTTAGCAACAGTTAGCTTTGCAGGAGCAGTGAGGAGGTTTGTGTAACAGAAGTGGTTTCCAAGGAATCCTTCGTTAATGGCTGAGAAAACCTGTTATTTTAAGGCTCTTTTTTATTTTTATGAATTGCACTCTGGTTATAGAGGGCCTTGGCATGTGGCCACATCCCATCTAGACTGTCTGTGGCCCATAAAGAGATGGCACTGTTACAGGGTGGTTGTAAGAAGAAAAGCAAAGGCTTGTTTCCTGTAGTGGGATGGCATTGTGCTATAGCAGGAATCACTCATGTTACTTCTCATCTGTAATTGCTTAATTGGGATGTTGAAAGGTTAGCTTTGATTTTGTTTTGATATGTTTCTGCTTTTTCATAGGCAAGTGTGTAGCACTTGGCTGTCTAATTAGAATAAAACCCCTGAAAAATACTGATGTGTGTGGGAGAGGTGGATAACGGTAAAGGCAAGGAGTGAAGAGTAGAGCCCTGTAGGCTTTGCTTCATGGGGGAGACAGCAACCTTTGCAAGGGGTGTACCTCTGCAAGAAACTGTTACATAGGGATTTGTTCTGGTAAAATTCAACAGTCATGACCTCTCTTTTTCCCTTTTAAGATACTAGTGAATGGCATTTTGGAGACAGACACCCTCTTTGTCTCCAGAACATGTGCTGAGGCACTAACAAGATGTCCCAGTCCTTATCAAAAGAAGTTCTTCAGGGGTTGGAAATGGCTGGATCAGTCTCTGTTGCCCTTCTGATTCTTGGTACCTTTTGAGGCAGCAGGGGAGCATCAGACATGCTTTGCATCTTGGTCTTTCTGTCCTCTTAGGAACAGAACTGTTGTGTGAGTCTGGAATATTTGTCTCTGCTGGAGTGGGTTCTCCTGCCTCTCTGTGCTGATTTATGGCACAGAAAAGAAAGCTATGAAGGGGCCAAAATTGAAGGTGAGTTATCAGTGTGTGTGGCTCCCATTTGGGCATACTTTAGATGCAGAATGACTCGCTGATGATGTTTTCTCCATGTTCATCTCAGGTACAAATTATGTCCTGGATGCTCTTTCATCAGTGCCTTCTCTGAAGTAGTCTGCTGAGGGATTTGGTCTTTTTCTGTCCCCTGTGATGCTACTTTGGGATGCCCATTGCGAGGAAAGGGAGCTGCCATGCTGTGCAAGCTGCCCTCACAGCACTCGAGGGGGTTCGTTCCCTATTATAGATGCCCTTTTGTTCCCTGCCGTTGCAGGGAGAGGAGCTTTCCAGGAGGGGGATGAAGAAGCCAGGCTTAATGGTCTTAAAAGTGGATTGATTTTTTTTTTTTTTTTTTAATTTTGTGAGGGAAGGCCTGGAAGTTGTTTCTCTCTAACTATTTCCAGATGGTGCTGCTGGAACACAAAGATTTCCAGTGTGTTTGGGATGGCGGCAGCCGAGACCCCCCCCAGCCGCCCTCCCCCCGGCACTTCCTGTGCAGCTCCACAATCCTGCAGACTTAATCAGAAACAGCCCTGGCTGCTGAGGCACTCCTGAAGCTTGCCTTTTCTTCACCCTCTGCCCCAAGCCCTGTGATTTCTCTTTCCTCCAGACTTTTTAACCCCTTGACATTGCTGCTCTGGCCCATCGTCGTGACCACCTCACTTCTCTCCTTCCTCAGGATGGCTGTATGCAGTGCCCTGGAGGTGAAACTGTGTGACTGGACTGCTCAGAGAAATGGTGTCTTTGGGGAAAGGGAAGCTAGTTTTTAACGTGAACCTGGGAAATAATTTCAGTACCTATCTGGGGCAGCTTGTGCAATGAGGCCAGCATGTCCAGGACACAGAAGATTTCTCTCGCCCATTTGCCTGAAGCACCTGGTATGCAGCATGATTTAGTCTGAATTGTGCTGTTGTGCTTCTATGCCTTTTTTTTCCCTGCCAATTTTCCTAAAAGCGAGGCAGGTTTAATTTTATTTCACAGTCTCTTCATGCACACCAAATTACTTGTAGCTTTCTCTTCTGCAAGTAATGTAACAAGCCTGATTTAATTTTGGAAAGTAGGAGAATTCTTCTAGCCTTTGAGCAACAGCCTCTGAGTATCTGTAAAATCAGCCATGAAGCTTGTGATCAACTGACTTCCCTTCTGGATCTGTCATCCCTATCTGGTCTATCATTTCCTTGTCCTGTTCTCTCCCATAGTTTCCATTATGTTTTTTTAAGAAAGCAGAAGCATTAAAGCCATCTATTAAGGCAAAACTCTGTAGTATTCCTCATCTATTGAAACCTCATAGCCATCACATTTGAGCAAGATGAATTTTTATGCCATGAGCATGTTGCTTTGCAATGAGTGGCTTTGCATGAATTGTGTGAAATGCTTCTGCAGCCCTGTGTAACAATTACGGCATCCAAAGCTGCCCCCGGTGCTGCTGTTTAAAGCCTCGTTATGTGACCTGGCCTGTTCCTGTTGAGTAAGAGTGGAAGTGAAGATGAGCTGTCATTTTAAAATGCTTCTGCCTAGTAAAAGAGGAGGGAAATCAATATTCTTTGCTATTGACTTCTGTGCATGCACTGTGTCCTTGTATTTACTGGATCATAGACGTCACACTGTGCACAGTATTCCCAGGGGCTTTAGCTTGCACTGGATCTATTGTTGCCAACATAGGTCATGGACCAGCAGAGGCAGGCTGTATTTGCTTTATGCCTAGAGAAGTATGAGGATACTGCCATATGTGGTCTGAAAAAAAGAGAAGTGTGTGCTTTTCACATTTAAATTACAGTAAATTAATGAGATCTCATCTCTTTGAAAAGCTGAAAACGCCCCTTGGCTGATCTGGAAAATGAAAAACCCAATTGGTGCAGAGCAGCTTCTGACCTCCAGAAAGCTTCTTCCATTATTTATATATTCAGGGAAGAATCGACATTGTTATAAAAGACTCTTGGTGAAACACGTCAGTTTTAGCTTTCCCATTTCAGCTGTGGAAGTGCTTTCTGTGTATGAAGGTCCCCCCTTTTCTCTGCAAACCCAGACATCTCTATTGTAACTTCGTACAGATGCTGTCACCTCGAAACTCGAGCGTGCATTTGTAAACTTGTTCCGTATGGAATTTGTTAAGGCACCCAAAGGTTTAAATACTGTCTTCCTGTGTGCTTTGGTCAGATGTGTGTTTGTGTGTATGCCACTCTGCCGCTTCTCCTGGGCCAGCCAGTTCTTGTTTCTGTAGTATGTCATGGAATTTGTGGATCAGAAGCACCAGGAGGTTGGAGCCAAGAAAATATGTATTTCAAATACAGAAAATTCCACTGACGTATTTGGGTGGCTTTGCAGGGACCCTGTTCGACAGGGATGCAGCCTGCACCGGAGTTGCCCTGTTCCATCATGCTGGCCACCTCGTGGGCTTGCCTAGCTAACTGCTCCAAACTATTCGAACTCTGGTCAGGGCAGAAAGCTATTTTTACTGATCTGACATCACCTTCCTTTCTCGTCCTTACTGTATCTCTAGGCTTCCCGCCCGGGGAGCCTCTGGCGGGCCTGGCCTCCCTCCATCCTGCCCGTGAGTGATGGCTGGGGCGGAGGGGGCCCTGCAGATCCCACGCTGGCTGGTGAGCTGGCCGTGGTTGAAGAGCACCATGTCCCCGTTACAGAGACAGGCGTCCAGCTTTGGAGAGCCTTGAAGCCAGGGTGGGTGCCCGGAGGGGGACCCCCTTGTGCTGCGGGGCTGGAGGGACAGAGAGGCTGGCAGCAAGGAGTCCTGTCAGCCACCTGGCGGGGGGCATCGGAGGCCCTGCCTGGCACAGGAGCGCTCCTGTCTCATGCACCCAGTGTGCCAGCTTCTGCTGAGAACAGGAGGGGAAACCTGGTGTGGAGCGGGAGGGCCGGGCCGGAGGCCGCTGTCACTGTGGCAACAGGGACAGAATTCCAGGAAGGAAGAGAGGCCGGATGGGCCTCCATCCCGGCTTTGCCAGGCCCCGGCCTCCAGGCGCTGGAGCAGGGAGCCTGCAGGCGCTTCCCTGTTCCCACGGGGGCAGCCATCAGCGTCGGCCCCGCTGCGGCTGCGGCACTGCCCCGGCCGCAGCGGCTCTGTTTTTCTGTCCCTCCAGAATTGGCCTGGGTAATTTAGGAGGGCGTGGGAAGCCAGGGCTTTGCTAGCCTGCATACATCTTCCTGGCTGTCAGTGGCAGTGGCAGCAGTGTGCTTGGTGTGGCATTCTTTATCAAAATCTCAGGCTTTTAGTCCCTAAATGCACTGAAGGGGAAAAAAAGAAAGGTGTGCACAAGGAGTAAAATGCAAGTTCTGTTACTTGCATTTAGAAAATCATCTGGGCTGTTGATGTCAGGACACTAACAAGGAAAAACATAAAATCCTTTGCCAGATGATGCTTGTGCACCTGGAAAGTGGCCAAAGCCAGGGAGCAAGTTTAATTGAAAGTGAAGAGAGCTGAAGGGAATCATCTGACACTATAGATGCAGTTATTGGAACTGCAATGATTAGCAAGAGCTATGTATCAAATTAGGGTAACTATCAAGGGAGAAGGGTAACATTAAGATCCATTTAAAAACTACTTCAGTTTTTCATTAATAATTGGTAATTCAGCCTTTGCTGCTGCTTTCCCCATTAGTTTTATCCAGACACCATTTGGGGTAGGGATATGGCACACAACTGAGAAGGCTGAACACATCACATACATGGGGCTGAAGAAATGAGTATCTCCGTTTTTGTTTGTGAGCTACAGTTTGTGCAAGTAAAGCCATAATGAATAATTGCCTTTTTTCTTGGTGACTTATAGGGTCAAGGCTTTTAAAATTTGACCAGTGCTCTGCCACAGTTAAAGTACTAAAAAGCTTTTTTCCAGACTCACTCCCATCCTCCAGTGTAAGGCTTCTTTCTTGCTGTACAAGGAGTAAAGTACAACAGATAGTGAAAACACAGGGCTGTGGTGAGCAGTGCTGGGATTTGTCTGGCTCACAAGCTTTACTTCTTTGTAAGTGTCACTTTCAGATTAATAGCTTTGTTGGCAGTGTTTTCAGCTTTTTTTGGGGGGGAGGAGGGGAAACATCTTCTTATCCATATTCTAGAAAAGTGGGTTCTGTTTGTCTTTGATAAATATGCAGCTTGTGCTTTCTCACTTCTTCAAAATCATATCTTTATTTTGGGGGGAACAAATAATTTCTTGTAGCCTTTATTTTATTGCTCTTTGTAGTCCAGGAGTTTCTGGCTTTCCAGAGCGGGGCCTCTCCCATACCATTTTCGTCCAAGCCAACAGGTTGCTGTGCTGCCTGTAATTCTCGGGTAGCAGCCAGAGCAGAGGCAGATAAGCTCCTCTCATATCAGTTTTGGTGCTGTTGATTAGAACCTGCGAGGTGGCTGTAAAACTCAAAAGAATTGCATGGGCTTCACTCTACTTTTCTCAGCATCGTTAGGAAAGCAGATCCAGGGAAGAGATTTCTTGGTCATGTTTCTGAGGCTGTCATTGCTATCAAAAGGACTCAACACTTCAAATTCAGCAGGAATTGATTGATTGGCTGGGGAAATCTGGAAGAACTTAACTCAGCTAACAGTTCCTAACAGTAGTATTTTAACCTGCAGGTTTTAGGTATAGTTTAAGTGTCAAGAAACAACTGCTAATCAGACCTCACTGCTTGTTGCATCTGACAAAATGGCAAGTCCATGATGTAAAACTAATTTCAAAACAAATCAAGTTAGGTCAAGGAGAATTATTGCCTCTTAAAGCTAAAGTTTAGGTCCTACTTTTTTTTTTTTTTTTTTTTTTTTTTTTTCCCCCCCCATTTTTTCCCCTCTTTAAGAGGACTTTCAGACCTCCCATTACATACTACAGCTGTGACCTTTCCTCCAGAGGACTGATTTTGCCCCAGTCCTCTGTGGCTTCTCATAGGCTTTGCAGATGCTGTTAACTCACTTCTCAGTGGTATTCTGGCTTATTGACAGTTCTTCTTGTTTTCAAGATATATCTAATTCAGCAATTAAACAATTATCAAGTTCAGAGATGTCAAAAGCCCCAGTGACCCAAAAGCCTGGTTGATTTTGCAAGTGCAGGAGCATCTCCTTTGCTCTTCAGTCATCTGCAAATGGCTGCACAGTGTTTACCTTGTGACTCAAGATGGTACCCATGGCCGGCAGTTTGTAGCAGCCTTTAGTGTTACAAATGCCAATGAGAAAGAACTTGTGTTAGCAAGGCTGGGAAATTAAATAAGGGGAGGAAATTAAAGTACAGAGCAAAGGTTAAAGGCTTTGTGAGTGAGTTGTGACTTTCATCATGTTAAATCCAGTTGACTGGCACAGAAACTATTACTAGGGTGTAACCACAGTGCTCACACATCCTATGGAAGTGTGGAAGCCCATCTGTGAGACTGTCGATTTTATTCAAACCCTATCACAATATGTGTTGCAGAAACCTGATGTGTTCTGTATTAGCTTCTTTCCTCCCCTCCTTCCCTCTCTAAAGCAAATCGCAAGTACCTGAGAAATGCCTTTCAGTGGTAAACAAAGTAATGAAACATCCTAGTGTCAATTTGATTTGGTTTTGCAAGCTAGTGCTGCCTAACTCAATTTCTGTGGGAACGTCTGGTTCCATGTTGGTATGGAGAGAGAAATGTAATTGGCAGGAGGGAGCCAGGAGAGAGGTGTTGTCTGGGGATTCCCTTTCCCACCAGACTGCTGCCAGAAGGCAGGCTCCCTCTGTTTTTGTGGGCAGGGTATTTGTATGGGTCAAACCTTCCTCCTCTCTTTTCACTTCCATTTTGTGACACTGTTTTTTGTGCATGTGCAGGAAGAGAAGAAGATTGAGCTGTATTCCCAGCCTCTTGCTGTCAGTTGCCTGCTAACTAACAGGGTTTCTGTCTGCATATTGCTGGACTGTCCTGTTCCAGTTGCAGGAGTTTAACACTTTCACTTCTTGCTCTGTTTAGTTTTCAACAAAAGCAAACTCTTTATGGAATAATCATGCAGCAGGCCCTGAATTCACCATTAGTGACCTGTAAAATTGGCAGCACTGGAGATTATTGGCGGGAGACGGTTTCCCTAGGCGCTTCCTGCCTTCTCTTGGAGAGCTAAGTTCAATTAGAGCAATGATACGCACAGCAGGGATGTTGCAAAGCGTTCAGTACTTGGTGGTAGCATTGCTTTATGAAAGGCAGAGATATCTTTGGCCTTTTTGTGACCTTAATGCTGCAACTGCTACCCTCTTTCTAATCTCCGTATTCTCCAAACTCTCACTTTGCTTAATAAAACCTTTCACCTCTTCTTTCACCTTCCAATGAGACCATATCCCTCCAGTGTTTTTAGTTTGTGATTTTTGGAGTTTGCCTTCCTAAAACATGCTGGAGATTGCTGACAGTGGGTTTTGGTTGTGGTTTTGGTGGTGGTGGTTTTTCCTTTTCTCCCCCTTGCCCCGCCCGAATTCCACTCAGTTTTTCTTGGTTTATTTTTGTGACCTGTCACGTACTGTGGGCTGCTCTCAGGTCTTTTCCTTTTCATAGTCTTGTGATTTTCTTCTGCTTATGAAACTGTTCTGTTTCTACAGGTGGTTTCTGGTCATCGAGGTTCTTTGACTCCAGGAAATGCCACACAGTTCAATTTTGTCTCTCTCTGACAGAGCCTTGTGGTGACAGTCCCTTTTATTAGTCACTGATGTGAAGAACCTTGCAGTACAAGTGGTGTTGAAAGCATATCTGGAATGAATTAACGGTCTTTCAGGAGCAGACTATCTCTCCTGATACAAAGTGGATGCTTATGGCATTTAGATCAAACTTGGTAAACTGTAGCATGTGAGAGAAACAATCACAGCGATTTCTTACAATGTGTACACATGGGAGGGGAAAAGTACGAGCTGTGCTTTTTCATTGTGGTGTTGCTTGAGTTTTAATTAAGTTCACATTTGAAACCCAACAGCTTTGGGTGGTGCTGTAGCTGTTGGTCTCCACTTGCTTCTTCTGACTTCTGTGTCTTCCCTCTGTTTCTCTTATTATTTCTGGAGTTTTATGCTTTACCTGCTTGCTGGCAGCTAGTATTTGAGAACGATGTACTCGCTGGGTGGTCAGCCTAAGTAATTACTGCTAATCTCCAAAACCTGGTTGCCAGAAGTCTCCTTGTCCTTGAAGCTCTCATACTGTGAGTGCTACTGTAGCATTAGTATGAGAGTCTGGATGTTTCCTGGCAAGTTTCCATGGAAAGTCCCCTGGGCAGGTTTGAGGTAAAACAGAAGAGAGGGAGGACGAATACAAACTTAAAATAGCATTGCTAATCCTTGTATTGAAATAGCACCTTGCTTTTTAGCAGAAGTTGTTAAGGTGTTCCTGTGTAAACTGTGAAACCGCCAGTGGCCACACACCCCCTATGTAAGGCAGAAGACCTCTTTCTCTTGTAGGAGTTGGCTTGTTTAAGCCAAATATCCCAGCACAATCCCCCAAACATCCCAACAAAAGCTTTCTGACAACGATCCTACGTCTTGGTCAACTTCATGCTCAGAATATTTTTACTTCTGACAATCTGTTTTTCTGTGTGTTGTCAGGGTCTTCCCCTTGGGCTTCTCTCTCCACCCTCCTTCCCCAAGAGCTGCTGCACAAAGTGCAGGGCTGGCTTAGGAGTTTCTCCTCAGGAGTCATAACAGGAGATAACAATAGACTTAAAAACTGGCTGTGGAGGATGACTGCCAGACTCCTTCCCTCCTCTTAGCAATGTCCTAGAAGTTGCTTGTGAATGCACAGGGGTACCAGGTTGGAATAGGTACAGGCGCTATCTAGTTCAGTTTATCCTCCCCCAGAGATAAAGGTGCACACAGGGGGTACGTGTGAGTGCCCTCTCCCCGTTTTGAATTGTAGATGTTGGAGGGAGAGTAACAAAATAAATTAAGAAGCAGAAATAAACATTTAGTAAGCATGGTGAAGTAGATTATCTTGATCTCCATGGTACTGTTATCCAGAAGCATTGGAGGTTCATGCAGTCCTGCAGAGCAGGATGATGGGGCTGCCGGTAGTACAGAATGTGTAGGCTCAGGATCTCTTCTTGGGTGAAGGAAGAAAGTTAAAGATTAATTTCCTGTTGGGAGTGTGTTAGGTATTTCTCAGGCTTATCAGGGTATTTGAAGTTACACCAACTGCTTTTTAAATGAACTCAGTGTGAATGTTAAACTATTAGTGTAGTTTTGTTAAGGAGAAAATTGGTGCTTCTGTTGCTAACATTTAGTAAAGTGTTTCTTCAAGACCGGGCAAGGTAGGCAGCAGCTTCTGTAATTCCAGTTTCATGATGGCAAATGAAAATTGCATATAAAAGTTATTTACGAAACTACAAAAAACATACACAGCTGTAATTAGGGGATGGGTAAGATTAATTTATGCTTATTTTATGGCTTTAATTTTTTTTTAACCTCTTCCTTCTGCATAATTTGGCATATGCAGTTGAAAATTAATTTTAGGGGCATTGGCTAACAGGGGAAGATAGGAGGTTAGCAGAACACTTTAATCTTGGTTTGTACTTCCTGATTTCATGCAATTTTTGGTTTTGGCTGAGTTAAGGCAGATGTGTAATTCCTTGGTTTCTGCTCTGTGTAACCCCCTGCATTCATTTTTTGTTTTCATGTCTTGCAGAACGAGCCTCTGACTTCAGGTTATCATGGATACCCAGCAAGAGACAATCAAGTAAGAGTCTGATTGCAGTAAATATGTGTGCATGTCTCTGGACAAAACATCCATAAGCGTACAACATCTTCCTTTCTGTCTTGTTATGGAGTGGAAATTGTTTTGTTCTTCTGTGGAATGCTTGTGGAGATAGATGTGGTAAACTGAATGTGTGGTGTGGGGTTTTGTGTGGCTTCCAGCAGTATGTGGCAAAGTGCCTGGTAAGGGGTTAAACGTGATCCACATTGCTAATGGCTCAGGAAATTTTTTATCCTTAAAAATGTTGTAACTTAAAATCTCTGTCCTAAGTTTCTACTATTATCTCCTCAGTGTTAATGAATGTAGATGTTCAGTGCCAGTGCATGCTTGGCCCTGTTTTATACTTACTGCTGTAACTCTAGCATCCGGGGAGCAAAACAACACTGAGTTTTTGTGAGAGCTTGCTTTGCTGGTGGAGTAGGGAATGACAAGTCCCGTTGGGTTGTTTCTGTGAGCTTGTCTTGCTTCCCTGTCAAGTACTGCAGGGCCCCTGCCCCTTGCTCTTGCTCAGGATGTTCACCTACAGCAGTAAAAATTATACTGTTCTTCAGTGCATTGCATCTGTAAGCATTCTCTTGCCTCCTAGCAGAAGACAGAGAAATCCCAGTTGATGAATTTGTGCAATGGAAGGAGAAGATGCTCTGGAACAAATGAAATCTAATGGGGTGCAAGATGCAACTGTCATGCATTAAACCTCTTTCCTAGAATGAAGGTTTTTTTCAGTGTTCTGCAGTGATACTGCAAAACAGAGGGTGAGCCAGTGTAACAGGAAATTAATATGCACAGAAAATCAATAATGCAGCACATTTCAGTAATGAGCAAATAAGAAAACCAAAATAAAATTCTTTAATACTCTCAAGTATTGCTATACACAGGAAGTGATTTTCATCATGTCTTGATGAGGCCTCAGTATATGTAGCAAGAGCTTTGCAGGAGATGTTTTTGTGAAGGAAGTGCAGCCTCAGCAGCTGAACAGCTCAAATCTTTGGTGCTTGTAATATGTGTACAAATTTCCATATAGGAGGAAATTATTCAGAATGTCTACTGGGATATATTAAACTGTTATCTAGCTCAAATAAATGTTACATGAGAGTTGTGTTCCTACTCTAGGCAGGATAAGTAAGGTGTGCTAGGTTAAGAGGCAGAACCAGTCCCAGATCCTTACAGCAGTTTACATCTGCTTTTGGCTTTTCCATTCTGATGGCACCCTCTGCACCTTATTTTTGGCTTCATTCTACCTATCCACTTAGGAGTGTTTTGTTTTGGTGACTACCAGCATGTCCTGCTTCACAGGATTTCTCTTTCTTATCCCTTAATAACTCTTCTAGTTTAAAAGTCCAGAACTGCTGTTTCTGGATGCTCCCCAGATCAGTGGAGATTGGCAAGAGAAGCTGTAGAGCAGCCAGGGCATGAAATGAGAATTACAGCTTGGGCATCCCTGCAGGGCTCTGTATAGCAAGTATGTTATCAAGTGTGTGTATGTATTTCAGAATGCAGATAGCTTTATGTAAATTTCTTAGTGGACACACAGCTTCAGTTTAATTCAGGTCTTTTCAATTTAGTGAATTCTTGTGGGGGGAAAAAAAAGCCAAATATTTTAAATTTAATCCCCATCCCCCTACCTCCCTTGCTCTCAGTAATATCTTGATCTGTGGTGTGTATTTGTCCTTCTGTCTTGATTTTGGCCCTTAAGCATGCTAAATTCAGGTCTGTTTTTCGCTAATGAAGTTTCAAGGCTTTTAGCTAATCTGATTGGGAGCCTCTAACATGATAGCATCAGAGAAAGACGTCTCCTGTTCTAACATGATAGCATCAGAGAAAGAAGTCTCCTGTTGCCACAATCTGTGGGATACAGCAATGGCTGATCTGTCATCTGCCTTTCTGCATTAGGGAAGAAGGAAGAAAGTGGTGTGGGAATACAGGTAGTGGTCCTGACCCTGTAACAAGAAGTAAATACGAGATTCAGGAGTAATTGTCATTTGCCTCAGATTAGGAGCTAGCTTTGACCTGGTGAGTGCCAAGTGTTTGTATGTTGCTCTCTCACATTGCAGTTCTTGTAAATACTTGTGCTGCTTTTTGCTACAATGTTTTTCTTAGCAGAAGTAGCAAAGAAGTACTTTGTTTTCAGGATTCTCATCGTTTGATGACAGTAGACCTGCTACAAATTCTGTGGACATAACGTGTTCTTTCTTTCATCTTGTGTAGTATCCTGCTCCTTCATTTGTTTGAATGTAATTTTTGCTCCTTTAGGCTCTAAATGCCATTAATTACTGGCTGCAAACCTTTCACTATGCTGTTTTTACACCCTCTAGTGGTTAAATCATACCCAGATGTTCCAGATAGTTTTTCTTCCTGCCGGTGGAAATAAGTGATTTATTTGAGTCTTTGCTTTGGCTGTTTGAGAATGCTTAGGTCTGCAGTAACAAGCTTGTTCTGTGTCCTTTCCCAAATATTGACGTATTCTGTCATCATCAAGCATGGGCAGCAGCACCGAGGCAGATGAGATGGGTTTATGTTGAAGTTGCTACTTGTTGCATGATTCCTTTATGATAACCCAGCTTTGGGTTGTTGCCTGACTCCCTTGTTCCTCGCCTGTCCTGCAAGAGCCTGGGGACCATGTCTGTCGAATCACTGTGATGCATATTGGCCCAGAAAGAGAGGGTTCTTTGGTGAAGTGTTGCACTGCCGGGTCTACATTACAGCCATACAAGGAGATGAAGAGCTCTCTGGGACTGCTTTTGAGAATTCAGGTTTTGCTCTGTGGATGTCTAATGCATATGCAGGAATGGCAGAATACCTTTACTTCTCCCCAGAGCTAGATTGATGGCAGGGAGGAAGCCCTCAGTAAAGGGGAAAATAAGGGAAGTGTTAGTGCAACATCGTTAACTGAGATAAGAACCGAGTCTGTTGGTGAGGAGAGCTTATCCTCTGGGGGCTGTTCAGTTCTTAATCCCTCTGTTAGGCCTGCCAACAAAATGGTGTTTCTTTTTTTTTTTTTTTGCAATACGAGGCCTGCCTAAAATGCAGTGAACCAAGACTTCCTTGCTTCATTTCCCAAGCTGTGACAAATAGCTCTGAGGTACTGTGAGTTGGAAAATAACTGGTACAGCTATACTGATAAAACTTCTACATATAGACAAACTCATCAAGAATAAATACCTCTAGAGAGCTATTTCATGTTAACTGTGCCAGCTCATTTTCTATATAGCCAGGCCTATGTCATACTGCTCTAGTGCTTTTCATGTCAAAATATATTAGACATGATACCTGAAATTTGAGTGCTGAATACTGGCACTTCTGTGACAGAATTTGGCAACTGCATAGAATAGTTTTATTTCCCATCAGGAAGCAAAATGAGCAAGAGCACTTTGTTTAGCTGCCACTGAAGGGAAGCGAGGAGGAGGGAGTGTTTATGGAAGCAAGAGGTAATTGTACACACCAAGATTGGGTCAGGATGTTAGAGCTATTACACCTCTTCTGTTATGGAAAATGATCCTCAGCTCTCACAACAGGTTAGGATGTTGGTTTGAAGCCTCTTTTAAAAGCTTGTACTTCCATGAGCACAATTCTTAAATCAAACTGGGCCATTGGCTCGATACTAATGCGGTGGAAACATCATTACCTATCACAAATGACACTTCCTTCAACAGCTTAATTTCAGTGGCTGGTTTTCCATCTGAGCACTGACCAGGCCTGACCTGTTGTTCTTGTGTATGCAGATGAGACTGCAGCCCAAGGTAGCGTGGGTGCCCATGGCAACTGCTGGGAACAGTGTTATCACTGTCCCCTCAGTTTGAGTTCAAGCTTAAGGTGAAATGCTGTTAAATCCTCTTCTATTGTCAGCCTGTTCCCCTGGGTCTCGCTGCTTTGGAGTATCTGTTGGGGCATCGTAGGCAGCAGGTGGCTGTGTGTAGTGCCCTCCCTGGAGCCACAATCTGGTCTGGGTGAACTGAACAGTGGGGGTGGCAGTTTCTGAGAACAGGAATCCCCCCTAGTTACTTTTCCCCCCCTGTTTGTTTATTTTGCCTAGTCCTTTCTGGTGTGGGGAGTTGGGCAAGGAAGCTCTTCATCCTGATATGTGAAGGGTGTGTGAGCTCCCATAGGGAGGCAGGCTTGCAGGTCACTGGGCTTCCTGTTGGAGCTGGCTGCACAGAGGTACTGCTGTTCTCATGAGTGGCTGCTCTTGGTGGTGGTCTCTCTGCAGTGAGCACTGGGGATCTCTGCAGAGATTTCAGAGGAGAGAAACCTATTCTCTCATCTGTGTGATCTGAGGCTCCTTTCCCTATCTCCCTTTTCTTTGTCATGTTGATGAACAAAGAATTCGTGGATATTGACACAACTTGATTAGCAACTCAATGGTTCAGTAGGAATTAGGATATCCACAAATTCTCTTAGTTTAGTATTAATACGGTTGAGATGCTCTTGCCATAAAACAAGAAAGAAGTGACCTTCTGGAGCAAAACGGTTTGGCCACATGTTTATTTTAAGTACCATGACAGCAGGAGCCACAGTCTCTCCAATGCCCTACTTGTGTTGGTCTTGGAACAAAAACTTTTCTCAAGAGTTTAAATCTGTAAGTAGTATTCCTGAAAAGCATTTTGGTTTTTAATTTGTTTTCCTGCTCATAAATAACCATGAAAATAAACCCTGTAGTGTGTGGGCTGACTGACTTGGTGAGATCATGGCAGTGGAAGTGTTAAGTTATTCAGGAGCTAGAACTGAAGCTTGTTTGTGGGTTTTTGGTTTGTTGGTTGCTTGCACTTTTGGTTAGAATAGAGCATATTTAAGACAAATACTTACACTGTGGGACAGAGGGAGGTTCTAGAAAGGCCTTAAATAAATTTTTAACACCTTGCTCCTTGAGTGAATAACCAGGTCAAAGATCATGAAGAGTGCCTCTTTGCTTGAAAGCAAGCAATCAAAAATTTGGAATGGGACCAAGATAATGAAGGAAACTATTCTAAACATCTTCCTTATGTTTAAAATGAGGTGAATCATACCTAAGACTGCCATATCTACTACTTCCTCTCTTCAGACAAGCTGTGAAATGTCTTCACTCTACACGAGAAAGGACCAAAGGATTAGACTGTTGCTGACTGAACTGCAGTGTCCCATAGAAACTAAGGAGCTTTAGAGAATGTAGTCTGGGCAAAAATGTCCATCATGTTTAGGAAATGGGAAGCATCTGTGAGGCAGTTGCACTCAGAGGAGTTCAGAGGTATGTAGTGGGATAAATGCTGGGGGTTACCATGTAGCACCTAAACTGTGAAGGATGTGGGCTAGTTAAGATGTGTTATGGAAAGGCATTTAACACTGCAGGAGGGGAGCAGTCTGAGAAATGCTTTACCAGATTGCATCCAATACTGCTTGTTATTCTCAGCACATTCAGAAGATTAAAAAAAGTGTTGATAGAGCTGAGAGAGTAAAATTAAAAGCAATGTAAATAATGATATCCAAGAAAGAAAATGGAGAGCAGAGTGTTTAGCTAAAAATGGAAGGAGTTGGTTACAAATTGAAGTTCAGTGAGTTGGAAGAAGAAAGATTAGTGTTGGTGGGTCCTATCTAGTAATGCTTCTCTCCTGAATCCAGAACCATTTGTTAAGACACTTGGTTGAGATCACTTGAAGTATGAAAAAATAGTTCTTTATTGTCTCAAGACCAGATTACATCCCACAGAAACTATAGAAAACTTTCAGGAATTGACATCAGGGAAAAAAAAAGTAACATATATCTCTAAATAACTGAGCTACTTTGTGAAATTTCACTCTGAACCAAGTTACTGTACTTATATTGGCCACATTCCCCCAGATCTCTCCTTTCCTTTCTGTTTGGCCAATTTCCTACCATCAAAACTCTTAAAATACTACAGGAAGCCTGGTGTCTTGCATTTGGCATGAGTCTTGCAGACAGATCAGTCTGGCTGTGTATTTCCCTCTTCCCTTGAGTCTGTTGCCTTTCAGCCTCTCTTGAACACAAGGCAGAGAACCCTTTCCATACGAAACCTGCAATACCTTTCATAAACACCTCCAGCAAGCTCCATACCAATGGATGTAAGGTGTTAAGACTTTATTTAAGGCCCCTCTGTTACTCAATAAAAAGAGAGGAAAAATAACCACGTGGAGAAAAGGCCTATAAGAGGACATGTGGGAATGCTTCCTGACAATTAGCTCTTTCAGTCCTATAAACAGCTTCTCAAGGGTAGTAACGATTACCTTGCCGATGACTACTCAGGCCAAAGCTGTGGAGTTGTAAGGTGTTGGCAGGAAATGGGCTACATGATGTAATACAAATTCCTTTCATATTTGAGTCCTCTGATTCAAGCAATTTCTTCTCTCTGCTTGGGCTTCGAAAGAGATCAGAAACATCCATGGGAGAAGAGCAGGAGACAACTTTTTCTCCTGCAGTATTGAAGTATCACTTGATGTCTGCAAGACTCTTGAAGACTCCCAAACTCCTGCTATTTTTGCAAGAGGGACATCTTCTTTAGATTTCTGCTTGAGAATGGTGATACAAGTGCTAGAGAGTGTGACATGTTAGAAGTAGTCTGTAAAATGATCAGCTGGAGAACCAAAACCAAATAGTGTGGAGAAAACAGCCTGTTGATGGATATTATATCCTATTGAGGTCATAAATGTGGCTATTCCGGGTCAGACAGAGGGTCTCTAGGGCAGTGTTTAGTAGCAGGTACTCAAAGCAAAGGGAGCAGCACCAAACTTTGGTGGTATTTCCCCTTCTCCATCATCTTAAAGCAATCCCAGGATTTTTGGTTTCCTGCACATAGACCTATTTATTTACTCACATACGTTTGATGGGGGAAAAGATCTTTAGTACACAGCTTACTCAAAACCGAAGTGGTTTTAAAGCTTTCAGAGGGGGAGATCTTAGGGTCTTAAGCTTGCACAGCTGCGCTGTCATTGCATGACTGTGGTGGTTCTTCTTAACTGGAAGAAAAGACCCTAACAAAACAAACCAACCAACCAACCAAAAAAAAGTGTGCAATTAGTGTGTGTGTACACATTTATTTATTAATTCAACTGTCTATCTATCTATTTGCAAACACCCCCCCCCACACACACCGAAGGGTTACTTAAAACCGAAAAGGTTATTTCTAGAACCCTAACCACCTCTTGCTGAAGGATGCGCCAGGGGTTTGCAAGGTACTGCTGCAGCGAGGCAGAGGGCTCAGCTCTTCGGTATTGGCCTTCGTGTCCTGCCGCGGTGTATAAGCGGGAGAGCTCGGAGGGCAGGACAGGGAGGGAGTGCTGGGGCTAAGCATGTGCGTGGGGCAGCCCCTCTGGGGCCCGGGCCGGGGCTGCTCGCCAGCGGGGCTGGGGCCCGGGGCCGGGCCGGGCGCGCTCTGGCGGCGGACTGCCAGGAGAGGGCAGCCGGCGCACGGCCAGCGCTCTCCGCCCCGCCCCGCCCCGCCGCTGCTGGGGCCCCGCCGGGGCGCAGTCTGCGGCCCCCGAGCCTTCCTCCTCGCCGCTCCCTCCTCCCCGCCGCGAGTCTCTTGGCATAAGCCGTTGTGTCCGTGGGGCGGAAGGGGCTAAAGCTACAGAGGGAGCGGAGGAAGGGAATTCGAGCTCATGCATCCCCACAGCTCTTTTAGGGTGACTTAAGTTTCTGACAAGGGGAGTTTTGCTCGGAGGGCTGGGGAAAGCATGTCACTGCCCGAACCCCGCAGCGGGGAGCATCCAGGGAGGGCTGAGACATGCCCTGCTGCCCTTCCACGGGGCCTGCCAAGTCATCTAATTCTTTCAAAGGCACGAAGGAAAAGGTTTCATAATGCAGATCTTCCCTCTGTTCCAAAACGTCTCAGGGGTGAGCGGAGGGAAATTTGCAGAGGAGTGGTGGTAAGGGAGAGCTGTGTTAGAGGGGAGCCCGAGCAGGCAAGCCACGGCGCTTTCCCGGCTGGAGCAGGCTGCTGGCCCCAGCTCCGGATGTAGCGAAAGGCACATGTGCTGCACAGCGCTGCCTCTGCGGAGAGGTCAGGGCAAGATGGATGCAGGCTTACGGCCAGAGTTCAGGGGTGTCCTCCTTCAGGCCTGCAGAGGCTCTGCTTGACTGACTGGTTGATTCCAGTTCAGTGTGTGTCCTGCATATCATGACATCTCACAGCCAGTGAAGGCTACATGTGTGCATAAGTATTATTCTTCAATCTTAGTCTCTTTTGTTTTGTTTTGTTCTTGTTAAAGAAGGCTGATGATCCTGAAAAAACACACTGTAGTTACAGAACCTTGGAAGATGCTGGGGTAGATGACGTTCTTCTGGTCAGATCGTTTACTAAAGGAAATTAAGGCAATAACAGACATACATTGCTAATTTTTAAGGATAAATCATGTCAAATCAATTTAATTTTCTCCTCTGACGTGGCAGCAGGCCTGGCAGATGGAGTAAGCTGCTGGCTTTGAACCTAGTCCCACATGACCTTTACATAAACTAGGTAAACGAAAGGTGAAATTAAGAAGTGGCTGAGCACCTCAGCAGAAAACCCTATTTGGAGAAATTATGTCATGTTTTTTTCCTCTGAGTATGTGATCTGGAGTCTTAACGTGGCCTGTCCTGGCTGCTCTGCTCATCCGTACTGTTCATCAGACTTGAAGGTAATGAAATAAATGTATGTGGAGGGGCTGGCAGCCTCTGGAAGGAGGTGGAGTTAGACGTCTGAAAGATCAGAGTAAATTGCAGAAATGGTCTAAAATCCAGCAACATGAAATTAAGCAAAACCAGAGGCTGTATTAACAAAAGTAACTGTATATGCAATATAAAATGGAGAATAGCTGTCTAAGCACTACTGTATCAAAGGAGTCATCTGGAATTACAGGACATAAACTGGGTATGTTGCGCTGGTTTTTGTGATCTTGAAAGCTTGGAATGCATTTTTATGTGTGCTGAGTAACTGCAGAAGGTAAGTCATAAGTGAAAAGCCAGCATGGTGACTAGAGCACTGTATCTAGTTTTAGGCAATTCAGGAAAGATACAGGCAGAATCTGTAAAAAGTCCAGGAAAGAACAAGAAAAGGAGTCTTGGAGAGCCTGGTATAGGATTAAAATACTGAGCTTGTTTCTTCTTTAAAAAGGAGAGCAGGGAAATATGGAGGATGAGGATTATTTACTATGTCCATTAAAAGCAGCTTTATTTACATAAAAGAAGGGTAAATTGGACATTGTGGGGCAAAAGAACATTTTCTAATTCAATAAGATGAAGCACTGGAATGGTATTCTAGGGGACTAGAGTTCCTGTTTCTGGGAGTCAGTAATAACAGGTTAGGCAATTCCTCATGGGTATTTGTCTAAACGTGCTCTGTGCTCCCTCTGAGCATGAAGGACCTCCTGTCTCCCCTGCCCTCTACTTGTGTTACTCTGTGACAGTTAAAGGCAAGCTGTTTCCACAGCTGTATAACTGCTGTTGTCTTGGGGCTTTCTCATTTTTCATATTTCTAGATTATAAGATAAGAAGGCTCTCTGCTCCTGTATGGTCTTAAAAAGTGCCAGAGAGCCTTTATTTGTGACAGCTGCCTCATAGCTCTATTTCTTCCTGAGCTTGCTTACTCAAAGGGTGCGTGGTGTTCAAAATCTCTGAGTCAGTCCTTCCCTCTGTCTCACAGTAATAATGTGTATCACATCGGAACCTTGGAGCTCTTTGATATCTTGGTTTCTTTTAAAGCTCTCTGGCCAGATCTCCATCTCCAGTGTGCTTGAAAGAGAGATATTTTATCACGTTTATTTTTTAAATTAACATAAACACCACCTTGCTACCCTACCTGCAACTCCCCTTACCCGAGGACAGAGCAGAGAATTCAGCAGGAGCAGTTCCTCAGTCCGGGCAGGGAGCGTGCTTCTGCCAGCCTGCGGTTGGGATCTGCTGTGGGAGGGCAGCTCCTGTGCGTTACACCGAGTACGGCAACTGCTTCGCTGCCCCGCTCCTGCCGGCCGCTTCAGCAGGACCCTGAGTAAATGAATGGGATCACTTTCTGTTCTGCTGACTTCTCCTGCATGGTGAGTGAGCAGCTCTGCATTGGCTGGGGAAGGATGCTGCGTGCAAGCAGGCTACCTCAGCAAGCAGCGCAGGTGCTCCTAAGAATAGCTGGTGGATAGAAGATGGTTTCATTCTTCTCGGTATTAAGGGAGAGGTATTTCCAGCAGTAGCATAATATTGCTCGGAGCAGGCATTTGCCAGATGGTTTCAGCTCCCCTGAGGCTTTGGGATGTGAAGGGGAAAGGGCCAGGAACACACTTTCGATTCATTCCATTAGTAGATTAATCGGCACTGTCCTGGCTTAATAAGTCTCTTAGATTTCCCAGTGGAAATGGCACATGTAATTCTGCCCAGGTCATGCTCTGCACACCTGTGTTGAAGCTTTCACAGTAAGAAACTATGCTGCTGCAGGCAACATCTGCAAAACAAGATTTTTGGAGGAGGAGGTGGGGCATGATTTTTTGGTGGGGGGAGAGGTGAGAAAAATCTTTTGAATGAGTTAACTGATGCTAGTGGGAGCAAGATGGCTTGTGAGAACATGCTTGAATTCTTCTGCCATTTTGTTGGAAGATGTATTTTAAGAATATTGCAGTGGTAATTCGATGTTGTGAAGCTTTTTGGTTTTTTTCCCTTGTGTTTTTTCTTCTCCTTCTCTGTATTAATTGCAGGCTAGATTGCATTTTCCAGGAAGTCAGTGATTAGTGGACAAGGGTGCTCTTCCTGATAAAGGTCAGAGGCTGCTGTCTCGGGAGGCTGGTGATAAAATGAAGAGAAATGTCTCACTGGTATTTAGCTGAAAACCTGAGCAGATGTTGTGCTGCTATTTACTTGGGGGGGTTGTCCCCCATGACCTGTCCCTTCCCACCTCTCTTTCCACAGGCCAGCCAATTGTCGGGGAGTGGATTTAGTTGCTGCCGCCCACACAGGAGAAGTTTGTAGCTCTTGGCAGTTTTAGCATGAATCTGGGGGTTTAACTCCTTCGGTGCCTGTAGGCTGTGATGAGCTGTGCTTTGTTGCCACAGCACCACTGAGCTGTGCTTGTTGCCAAGCCTAAAAAAAGGTTTACCAGTAGGATTGTATCTGATGAGATTTGTTGAAATTCCTTCACAGTTGGATTTTATTGAGGAGAGACTTCAGGTACTAACAGCAAAACACATCCTCACCTTTTCCAGTCCATTGTTCTTGACATCTGGAAAATACGAGCTACCCTTTCTTACAAGTCAAGAGGATAGCAGTGGCTAATGTTGGCAACAGTTTGATCATAATTTCTTTTTCTGGGGCACCTGTCACCCTGGCTCCTTGCCATGGTCTCCCTAAGCTAAAACAGTGCTCCTCAATTCCAAGTGCTTGGAGAACATCTTGTTTTTCAGCCATTTATGGCAACTAGCTCCAATCCTTTGCAGGGTCTGGAGGAAGACTGACAGGGGCCAAAGGAGTAAATGTCATGAGACTCCAGAGCTTTCTGTTGAAAGCTGAGATAGAGATATCTTACATCCCCCAGTATATGTAGCCAAATTTAGGCTCTTTGGTATTTCTAGTAGAATGCCATTTCAGATCTGGGAGCTGAACTCTGACAGCAACATTGTCCCCAGTTGCTTCCAGCTTCACCCCAGACAGAGAACTGCTCTATTTCTTGAGCAGCTGCTGCCGTGGAGGAGAGCACAGGAAGAATGATAGCCTCTGAAATAATTTAAAATACACAGGCACAATAGACAGATAGAGCCAACCCTCTGAATTTCACTCAAGAATTAATCTTATCACTGTGTAATATGTTTTTACTGGTCTACTCTACCTAAAGGCCAAACTTAACTATATTGAGCACGATTTTGAGTATTTGATTTCCTTCAGACTTAGGATACAGCTGACTATCCATGTACATATTTTGAGGTTTCTGGACATGCCTAATGCAGTTTGTAGAGACACTAGTATTAGATAACCATAGTGAGGCCTTGATTTGAGAGGGAAACTTGTTCTTCAGGTCACACAGGATGAAAAAAAGATTGGTCTGAGCACTGCTGCTTTCTGAGAATTTGGAAAAGGGGAGAAATTTAATACGTTGGTGTTGATGGTTACTTTGCTATCAAAGTGAGTACTGGCAGGAACAGTAGTTGAATGTTATGGCTACAGTGTAAAGTTTCAATTTGGGTTAAGCTAAGATGAGAATGTGTTAAGTTGGACCTAAGGCACAAAAACTGCACGTCTTGACTGGCCATAGTTACTTCATACCATTCACCTCATCTAAAACAAATGCCAGCAAGCTGTTGCTTATTTGGTTTGCTTGTTTCAGAAAGCAATCACAAGAGTAAGAAAGCTGCAGTCAGTCTCTTATGGGAGGGTCTGATTTTCGTTTGGAACTGATAAAAAAAAGAACATCAGATTGAAATGTAAGGTACATTTTTGGTGTTGTAGCAGGGTGTAGGAGAAAGAAAGGAATGTGGAACAACCTTAATGCAAGCTGAGATTAAGGTGTTTGAGGGTTGCAGTATGTTTGTACCCCACAGACTGCAGTGGTGATGAATACCCAGGTTCACTTCTGGTCTGCACCTTCGAGGGCCAGAATCCTCTAGATTCAAGTTCATCAGTTGACACAGGTAGCAAGAAACACCTGAATTTGTTGGAACACCATCCCGTGTTGCAAACTCTGGCTGTTTTCCAGTACTTATTGCATGTGAATCTGCAGAGTGGCAACATGCTTCATTAGAAGATAGAGGGTATCTATCTGCATGTCTTCTTGGGAGTCCCATGTTAAATATATCCACAAAAAAGACTTTGAAGAATGGAGTACCTTTTGTTTATAAAGCAGGAAACAAGTAGTGCAGTCAGTCTTTACATACACATGCATTTCTAAATTGTCTTATGCTCATGATTTCCTGAGGAACCCATCAGATGGAGGAAGCTGTTTGCTGCAGCCAAGAAAACAATCCAGCTAGATGGTGGTGGCACAGGTATGATTTGCTCAGAATGAGATCAGAAGCAGAATTGCTTTTCTGACAGCTGACCTTTGCTGATCGTTGTCAATTGAAGTTGGAGATGTTGTGTTCTATAACTAAATTCTTGCAGTAGCATTTCTATCCTCTAGTAATCTTCTGTGTTTTATATCTATTGATGCCTCTTGTCTTATGCTTTATTAATGCATTTTACATTTGAGCAGTCTGCTGTTCCTTTATGTGGTTTGACAACTGCCAATACCCTGTTGAAATATTTTGCTCTTGATTCTCTTAATGGCAATTTTGCCTGGATTTTCTTACTATGGTTTCATAATGGAAATATCTGCGGTCCCCTGACACATGTTTGGTCTCTTTCTATGCACCCTTGCATACCACAGGTTGATGCTGTGTTCCACCAAAACCATTTAGCAACTTAGTTTTGTTGTTCCTCAGGAGATGTCACTCAGTGTTTGTCGGTTAACTCTTCATCATCTGGAGCCATTTCTCTGCTGATTACATGCTTGTGCCATTTCTCACAGTGAAGCCATGTTTCAGGCATTCAGCTATTCTGTCTTCATTAGGTACGTAAAGCTTCTAGGTTATGTCATGGACTGTTTTTCTTCTCAGAGTCAAATGAAAGAATGCTATTTGAATCAAAGAAGGAATAAAGTAGCTGTGACAATACTGATTAAAAAAACCTCATGTGCACAGTGTAGTATTTGTTAAGCTGATTTCTTTCCTCTCATAGGTGTATTTGCAGTCTGCTTCTGGGGCTTATTAGTCTTTGAGTCTTTCTAAGTTGGAGAGAATGCATTTTATACTCTTAAAAGGGGATGTTAAACCTAGTCTTCAGACAAAGTGGTACAAGATAGAATCTTATTCCTGTCTCTAGCAACTTCACAGGATTTGTAAACTGCTTTTTATGCTGTAGTAAATTAGATCCCAGCAGTACAGGGCTTCTGTGGATAAATATAACAGCCATTATACGTTGATATAGTTGTATTGCCTAGGAAATTACTACTGTTATTGAAAAGGAATTTGCTCAGGGCAAGAGGGTATCCATTACTTCCTGAATAACTTGCTAACATTGTTAACCTTCCTTTGCACAAACAAGCCAGAAGGAGTCTCTTTCTGCATGATTGTATTGTTCTCTCTCTGTATTCCCCTTTCTCAGCAATGGGCCTAAGCCAAAGTTTCAGTGTATTAATCAACCCCTGTCTGGTCCAAGGAAGAGAGCTATGCCCTGTCTTCTCCTTTTTCCACTGTTGCAATCCTCTCATCTTCATAATTTTTCTCAATTTGCTGGGTCGTTGCTGTGCTGATGAATTGCTGAAATGGTACAGCCACTTGTTATGTTAAGCATGGAGACAAGAAATGGTGTAATAATGCTGTAGATCTGTTACGAGGTATTTGAAGCATTCTCTGTCTTGCCACATAAATCCCACACCTCAAATGGGATAACACTTGGACACCATCAGTCCATCCTTTGGTATGGCTTCCCTTGTAGACCATAAAGAGATGAATTGTTGACATAAGAGCTGAGTTGCATTCTTTTAGTCATGACAACCTCTTCAAAATCTGCAACCAAATAAACACCCTCTCTAGCACTGACAAGTAAGTCTAGGGCATAGAGAACTGTTCTGTCCTTTATCAATTCAGCTGGATATTGTGCTCCTCATTTGACACTACACAGTACATTCCATCAAAAGTCTATTTTTAAATCTTTCTGCTACTTCATGGAAAGGTTGAGGGGAGATGAAACTTTGTTCTCTGGACATTATTTGTGAAGATATTAAGGCAGCTAATAGTTTGGTGGTGGTGGTGTTTTTGTTTTGTTTTGTTGTTTTATTTACATACCAGCTTTAGAGCCTATTCTGAATCTCTCTAAATATATTTGCTATGCACCAGTTCAGTTTGGACTTCAGACTAGATCCAGGTGTGATAGAATGGGGAAAACAAAGTTTGAAAATCAAGTCTGAAGTGGCAACACAGCTGCAGAGATGCTTTTTCTTCTGCAGATCCTAGGTTGCCTAGCTTGTCCTCAGAAGGTATTTTGAGGATTGCAAACTTCCCTCCTGTTCTGCCGTGGTAAGCTCGCAGCTGTAATTCACGAGACTTCCCACTTGGCTGCCCAAACTTTGGTTTGCTATATCTGGGGAGCAGTTGCATCACCATTTTGTTCTGCAAATGAATGCCCAAACCAGTATACTCAAGCTCTTAAGAATTCCTTCCTTACAGAATTCCTGTTTGCATGCTCTTGAATGTTTAAACTGTGAATTCTCTGGCTTCATGCTTTAGTTTTGTTGATATGTGGGTGTATTTTTGTCTGGGAACAGATTTTCAGAAAAATACCTTTCCTAGTTAGTGAGCTTATTGCAGTTCTCTTAAAGGACTGACAGTGCCTTCCAGAATTAGTGCTCATGAGCACACTTGTGAGGAGAGGGAAAATCCCAAACAAAGTCTGAAAAGCTTTTCTTGGTACTCATTTCCTATTTTTTTAAAACTAGCTCTGAATGGTAAGCCTGTGAATTGAGATCTTAACGTTTAATTACTTTGTGAAGCCTTAGCAGGACAGTCACTGAAAACTGTTGGGTTTGTTTTCATGTCAACATGTTTTGTCATTTCAGTCTTTCTGTTTTTTGTTAGTGTGTGGAAGAGAAAGCCCTTGATAGTTTGCTTTTAAATAGGTAATCTCTTTTCAGAAGCCCCTTGCTGTGTAGCACAAGTGTACCTGCAGGAGAGAGAATAGGGAATCCAGTTTTCCAGTAATCAAGTGGGCTTGCTCTGTAACAAAAAGCTCTTTTTTTCCTGTAATATGCCGATGTTTGGCTTCTTTGCTTGGCAAAATATCTAAAGAGATTGTGGTATTTTTCTGGGTGGTACGTTGTGTGCACTTTGTATTCTTGCTTCCTTTCACAAATAAGATAATGCAGAACGAAGATTCCTGGAATCCTTTTGGATGTTGAGAGGAAATCTACTTTGTGGTACAGAAATTCAGATAATCAGAGAGATTGCTGGGATCCTGAGTGGAGGGAGGCTTTGCAAATGAGCAGTACTCTGCCAGCAGGGTAGTCTCCAGTGGCACCCAAAGGTGTAAAGCAACCTCAAAGAAGATCTTATTTCCATAGGAACTGCATGTGTGCCCAGGGCTGCCTTCCTTGCCTTTCCCAAGGTAGCTCCCAGCCCCATCTCCAATCTTTGAAAAAACAAACAAAGAGCACCACAAACCAACAAACAATCCAAAACCCAACAACCAAACTGAAAAAAATAAACCCAAGACACAAGGCATGCCCAAGCCCCTCAGTTAGTGGGAGCCTGATTCCCCTTTTGTCTTGCAGGAACATCCTGCTAGAGCCAGATGAGCCCTGGAAAGCAGCCACCTAGTTGAAGAAACTTTGCTTAGTGCTGCAGAGCATATCTCCCTTCTCATCTCCAGTCAGACCATTTGTAGATGGCTCTTGAAGTATTTATCATAGTGGCACAATGATTAAGTCTTTATCCTTAGTCTGAATCTACCTTCTGCATTAAATGTGAAAGATTGTCTGTCTCTTGGCTGTGAGAACAACTGTTTACTTTGATTTGAAATGAAACTTTCCTCTCCAGCCTGCCCCAAAACCTCAGAGTGCCTCCTCACTTTTCAGCTAAGGAAAGCCGCACAGTGAGGGGGAACACATAGATTTAATAGCACTTATTAACCACAAAAGAATTTAATCTTATTTTAGAGTTTAGGCTGTTTAAAAAAAATATTTTATGGTTTTGTTTTACAGGAGAGGTGGCCAGGGAGCCTTATTAAACATCAGGATTAGGTCTTTCTATAATCAGTGTTTTTCATTCATGTACCCAAATGTTCTCCCAGTTGTGTTCAGTTGCACAACTAAGTTGGTGCTCCCTTATCTGAGACCTTCCATCTGCATCTTTGGTCTGCAAAATTCCTGTTATCAAACTCCCTACTTCATTTTTTTGCTTAAGAGTTCCCACCTGGATGCTTCTAGGAAAAAACAGATGCTGCAAAAATTGCTGTTAGTGGCTTCAGTGGTAACACTTCTTTCCTGATACTAAGCTTAGTGAGCAGCAGCAGGACGTGAAGAGGATGGGCTCCAACAAACACCTGAATTGGAGAATGTCACTGCATCACAGTTGTGGTTTCAACCTTACATCAGTTTTAATGTTAGTACTGTAGTTAGAGCTTAGTAGAGCTGAAAAAGCAGGTCATGCAGTTCAATGCAGACTGTAGGCCTTCCTGAGTGTCCACTTCTGAGTATGTATGAACATTTAGCCAGTAGTGTGCTTGGGAGGCCACAAAGACCAACAGCATCTTAATCTGCATCAGAAATAGTGTGGCCAACAGGAGTAGGGAAGTGATTGTGCCCCTGTACTTGGCAGTGGTGAAGCTGCATCTCAAATACCATGTTCAGTCTTGGGCCTCTTGCTACAAGAAAGACATTGAGATGCTGGAACATGCACAGAGAAGGGCAGCAAAGCTGGGCAAGTATCTGGAGAACAGGTCTTATGAGGAGTGGCTGAGGGAACTGGAACTGCTTAGTCTAGAGAAGGCTGAGGGGAGACCTTATTGCTCTCTATAACTACCTGAAAAGAGGGTGTAGTGAGGTGGGGATAGGTGTCTTTTCCCTAGCATCAGGTGGTAGGATGAGAGGAAATGGCCTGGAGTTGTGCTAGAGAAAGTTTATATTTGATATTAAGAAAAAATTCTTTACATAAAATGTGGTCAGGCATTGGAAGAGGCTGCCCAGGGGGGTGTTAAGAAATGTATGGACATGGCACTTTGGGATGTGGTTTAATGGCCGTGGTGGTGTTAGGTCAATGGTTGGACTTGATGATCTTAGAGATATTTTCCAACCTAATTGGTTCTATGATTCTGTGTTCACAGCTGTAGTTTGGTTAAAACACTTGTTATCTGGTGACATCCCTCCCCTTTGTAAGCTCAAGCTAGATAGGAGGACGACAGTGCTGTTAGTTGGATAGCTGTTGGAACATCTTCTTCAGTTGTTGCTGGAACAGAAAGGATTTTGTTATCACAGACTACAACATCTGACTTTTATCCAAATATAGAACAGAAATACATATTGAATGCTTTGACTCTTCAGTATTGGGGATGTTTCTACCTTTTCCCCCTAGTAGCAAGTTCATGCAGTTGCTGGGGCTGCTGTTCTTGAGAAACTTTGAAAAATTCAGTATCATCTTCCATCTCTGTAGATTTCACTTCCTGGATTTCACTTGTTAGAATTCCCTTGCAAATGTTATTTTTTCCCCTTCCTATTTTGATTTCCATTTCCTTCTCTCAGCTGTTCTTTTTTTCCACTTGATAGGATATATTCAAGCGTTCAAGTGCAGGGATGTAATAGGGAAGGCCAGTTAAACAATCTGCCTGTCCAGAAGAAATATGCCAATGTACCTCTGGTCCCACTGGATGCCAAGAATGTCCTTAGATACATAGGTTTGGTCCCTATTCTCCAGAAGCAATTATCACACTTTTTACTTCTTTTTTAATCTAAGCTGCTGCTAATTTCTATTTTTACAATTGATTTTTCTGTCAAGGTGGAATCTGAAATGGAGTTGCTCATTTTCAATGCAACACTCCTTGAGCTAAGAAATTATTTTTTGTAATTTAGAAATTTCAAGGGTGTTCTCTGGCATTAGCCCCCCTATGCCTTCTGCATTTGAAATTCTTGATCAGATGGGTTTTTCCCTCTGCTATGAAGAGGTGCTTAGCTAGCCACTCATCCTGTGTGCTATCTAATGTGACTTCAGTAATATGTAGCAGACACACCAGCTTGTACCCTGTCTTGAGCTTTATCTGCTAGAATGTTAATCCCTGAGTGTTTGAAATCATATGCCTCTGAGACACAATCAGCTAGAAAGAGATAATGTCAGTTTGAAACTGTGCCATACCTATTTCCCATTTGTTCACTCAGATCTTTCCTAAATAGGCTAGAAATTTTTGTAAACAATTTTTAAAGTGTTAGGCTCTTTAGAAACTTACATACTTGGCTTGAATTAATGCACACAACTGAGCAGCTACATTTTTTCATCTATATAATTAAAGCTTTTGATACTGGCACAGAAGCAGGTAGATTTTTTTTTTCTGTTTTACCAGTGCCTATTATTTTGCAAAATAATACAATATTAAATAGGTGATTACTTGTTCCCTTTTGTCTCTTTCCCTTTTGTTACTTACTAAGACCTTCCTTACCTTTCTAACAAGCATTAATATCTTTGCAGACAGCTTTCTTCCTCTTTCACTTTGATTTACACAACAGCCTGCCATTAGAGAAGAGGGACCACTAGGCTACAGCTCTCTGAACATTTTTCTCTTAGCTCAGTATATATTAATTTTTAAATCTTTTCCTTTCTGCTTTTAATCCTTTTTGAGATGGGAAAAAAATCCCTAGGAGCTCATGTGTATTTCCACACACAGCAGCCTTCCAAGTTCCCTGACATATATCCTGTAAAGCACCATTGTTAGGATCAAGACAAAGCATTTTCAGAGGATTCTAGCCACCTGTTTCAGAAGCCTGTCTTAGTCATGTCTATCTTTGGAGTTGTGTTTTTATTTTTAATTAGTCCTATTAACATACTGTAGGCATTTCACTACTTACAGAATATTTTGTGTTTTCCTAGGATAAGTTTTCCAGAAAAAAACCCTAACATCTTTTATTGATATATTTTACATACCAGCTAATGTAGTTGGAAATCTCTATAATCTGAATAAAATCTTAAGGTCTAATAGCTCATCTCATTCTTATTCCTCCCACATAATTATATCAGCCAAGTAAATCTTTCTCTCGTTTATAATCCAAGGCTAACATGGTTACCCTACTGCCACCAGTACTGTATGCAACTGTGGCTAGTCCTGGCTGTGCACTTCATATTCTTAGTAGTGTTTTGAACCTTTGGGCAGCACCAGGGCAGTGGTGCCTCTAGAGGCATCCCATAGCATCGTTTCCTGACTGGTGGGGTATTCCTCTCACTGCTTAAAAATACTAAGCATTGAGAAACCTGCTTTGTGCTTCATCAGAAAGTGCTCCAGGGTCTCCTATATGCCTTCTGTAAGGAGATGATGGCCTAGCAGCAACAGTGGCAAATGAAGTTCAAGCCAGTATTTGGATGATTTGAGGAGAGTTCATAAGGTTTGTTTCAATTTGGTTGAATGCAACCTGTCCAGTTGTAGCCTTGCTGGGATGACTGAAATTGTTGAAATTAGGAAACAGCTTTATTCTGAAAGATTTTATTTTTTTTTTTTCCTTTCCCATGGAGAATTGACCTAAAGAAGGAGAGTTTTTTTATTTTCTTGCTTTCTTTTTGCTTGTTTGTTTTCTTTTATTTTCTTTTATTAGGGAGCTTGTTGTTCACTTCAGCTTAGTTTTAAGCATTCATCATTTCCAGGTGTTTTGTGGAAAAACATTTGAATCAGGGTTTATTTGGGCTCGTTCACCTGGTCTGCATGTCTTCTCACTTCCTCCTCTTCATACAAAGAATCTCAGCTTTAAAATTACAGTAAGATCAGTTTTGGGTTGGGATTCTGGATTTGAAAATGCTATCAAGATTATTTGGTGCAGAAGTATCTGGCTGAGTGTGCAGGCTGACTGAACTAGTAGCTGCTGCTGGTGTGACCCTGCTGCTGAAATGTTAACTGAAGTGTCTATCCCTGGTGCAAATGTCAACACTGCTGCTGTTTTGCTCTTCTTGGAGCATTTGAGAACAGGTTTATAGCTCACATGCTCTGCTCTTTGGAGTCTGTGATGCATGGGCTTTGGTGCAATAAGTGATTTTCAGGAACATTGCTTTTCACCCTCTCAACCTGACCCATTGTGTTGAAAGGTGACAATAGATGGGAGGGCCCAATAGATGCTGTAGTTGACCGTGTAATATCTGAGCCTCCTGAACTGGGGCTTCTTCTCCTTCCCCTGAGCAGCAGGGCTGTAGTTTTCCTATCTGAAAAGCTAAGTGGCATTCTGCCTGTCTCTGAGCCTATCGCTGCGGCTACGATCCTGGTCACAGTGACTCCAAGTTTTTATGCTGGACTGCAGTGACAGCCACGTATTTGCTTAAAGCTCGTCAGCATCCCATGTGTTTGTGCCTGTTCCTCGGACACGCCTGGCCTGGGGTGCATTTGTGACTTGCTGAAGGTAAGGGAAGCCTGGGGAGTGCTCGCTGCGACAGGAGCCACATCCATTTGTCGCCCCACACAGACAGGGCTTGACTTGTGGGTGGAGCGCAGCAGGCTGCATGGCTGCTTGCTTTGCTTCCAGCCTGCTCGGCTGTGCTTGAGTTATCTGAAAGTAACGAGAGAAGAGGTGATATATGAAAGGGCACCATTTCTGTATCTATCTATAGCCGAGATAAAAATATTTCGTTAAAACTCATTTCCAAGGAGACGGTGCCTCAATGAAAACATGATTTTTATGTACTTTTTTTTCCCTCCCCCACTCTCCCCCTTGGAGAAGAGGCAAATTTTAACTTATCATTTGGAGCCCAGCGAGGGAAGTTGATTCTTCTTCTTGAGGTGGAAAAGGAAGGGGGCGAGAAACCAGTTTTCCTAGTTTGGAAGGGTGGTTTAACTGATTAATGAGATGAGAGGTGACACTCGTCCTGTGGCATCGGGCATGGGGGATGGGACGAGCACTGGCTCATGTGGGGAAGGGCTTGCTGCAGCTTGTCGAGGTAGCTGGGACGAATGTCTTTTGCTCAGCCTGTCTTTACTGGGTCTGCCACCCCACTGACAGAGCTTTGCAAACCTGAAATTGGAGCAGGCTAGGAGTACAAGGCTGTGAGGGTGCTTGCTCCAGTCAGACTTGGGGGGAAGCTGCCTCCAGGCAAGTGGGAACCCGATAGGCTCAGGGAAACCGGAGCCAGCTGCTGCTTTCCCTTCAGCAGTATGCAAGTCTGTAAAATACTCATGCAGAGCCACCTGCGCAAGCAGATTAACTCCTTTATCTGCGGGTCGTTTCTCCTCCCTGGCGCACGCTGACGACGCCACTGGTTGTTTCTGCTGCGGGAGGGAGCCTCAAGGTGGCTGGCACACCACGGATTTTCTCCTTAGCTTCTAGATCCCCCTAGCTGTGCTCCTCGGTGCTTGTCAGTCATTAATGATTAAATACAACTACCGAATTGTGACCAAATTTTGGCTTTTGTCTAATGGGGTAGATGAAGATGCGCAGCACCTGCTAGTGCCACCGTGCACGGCTCCTGCGCTTGTGGATGATTCCTGGAGAAGCTATTAGCGGGTGGGGGGGAACGAGTCGTCAGCCCCAGTGACTTTGCAGGACAAAGCTCTGCCTCATTCATGTCCCTTTTCTAAAGGAAGCATGCTCTGGTGCTGGGAGCCGGACTGCATTTATTACTAACCCCACCCATCCCTGCCTCTTGCAAGAATCTTGTGAGGCCGAGATTGTGTTTTTAGAAGCAGAATGACAGAGAGAAATTCCCTGGAGGCGAATGCAGAGTGTGTGCTGTGCACGCCAGTACAGACACACGGGGCTGGGAACTCCCAGGGAGAGATTAAGTGCGAGAGAAGAGTGCCGAGCAGCCAGAGCTGGAGGAGGGGGGTGGAGGAGGCGAGACGCTTTCTAAGCCTCAAACTGAGGCGTTTGGATATTTTTTTTCTTGAAAAAAAAAACCAAAACAAAAAGCCAACCCACCACCACAACCCACCTCAACCAACCTCGGTCTCGACAGTCTTACTGAAGTGCCTTTTGCATTGCCGGATCATTGCACTGCTGGGTTTGAAGGACCCAGACTAACATGATGTACCTCTGGGTGAGTAGAGAAGCGTGTGTGAGGGCTTGCACACTTTGCACATATAAGGAATGGAAAGCTGAAGGACTCTGCACTAAAGTGAGCGGCCTTCGCTGTTGGGTTTAGCTCTCTGCAGCCTCTACACAGAGGGGGCTGTAGTTTTCCCTTGTGAAAAATAATATTTAGAGCAAGTCCTGTTAACTGGGTCTTGAGCAGGCTTTTCTTGAAGTTTCTAAGTTCCTCTGAAGAAAACAGTTTTGCTCAGGTGCCTTGGAAAAAAAACAGGTTTGGTATAATGGTGCTCACTGCCATCTGTGAGACCTCTGTGTGTGTGTGTGTATATATTTTTTTTTTTCACTGATAAGACTGTTTCCATGTGCCTCTACATTATGGGATTTTGCTGTTTCTGAGAGACATCTCAGGTAGAGGAGGAGTGCTGCTGAATGGGATCTGTAGTGACTGAAGGTTAAGAGAGAAGCAGTGAATAGTTTTGCAGTTTGGGGCTTTGGGGGTGGGAGAAGAAGCTGTTTCGACAGAAGCTGCATGTAAGGTTGTTTTTTCAGAAGTGACACAGTTACTTGAGTTTCTGGTGGAGTATGGAAAATAATGTCAGGAAAAACTTGTATGAAGTGTTATATAGCTCCAGCAAGCAAAGTAAATTCATATATAAATGTATATGTATTTTCAGCCTTTGAGTAAGGACTGGAATTTTCTCTGGAGCAGTTGGCTGTTAGGCTGCTCATTTAGTTATCTATGTGTAGTTTTGTCTGTTCCTGGGCACCCTTAAGATCAGCAGTTTGTCCTTGGGTTCCTTACCTAGATACATGGGATGAAGAATAATCAGTTCCCAAGTTTGTTGTTCCTCCTCCCCTTAATTTCCCCTGCCCCCCAAATCTGTTCATAACCTGAAGGTGGCCACTCTTAGTGTTGCTGCTTCTTAGACTCCAGCTCCTCATCGCTCCCAGGAACAAACACTGGTTTATTTTAGCAACAAAGCAAGCCTTGGAACCTGGGCAGAAGGATTTGACTTCCCTCCTGTGCACATACACACACGATCTTTGTTGCAGGGTAACTTGATTCTGTGCTGGGGTATGCACACTTGCCTGGTTTCACCCCACAGGCCCTGCTGGCAGGCACATCTACCTTCTCTGCTTGTCCACCTTCTATGCTCTTTGTACCATCCTCACTTCCCCCCTTCCCCAGCCTGGTATGCAGGACCCCAAACTGGGGTGCCAGTTTTTAGTGAGAAAGGCTAGGCAGGCCCCATGGCTCAGCTAAGATTTGTGCTTCATTTGGTAGGTGGAGTAAGAAGAGAAGTCATTCAGCCATGCTGCTGCTGATTTTAGATAAGCAGTAAACAATGGAGATGTTCCTTCCCCTACTGAAATGCAGAGGATGCTGGAGTGTGGGAGCCAAGAAGAATTGCCCTGCTGTCTTGTCTCCTCCTGCTGGTGAGGGGTGCTGAGCACTGGAGTATGAAGTGGTGGTGTCAGCCTGTGTCAAGATTGGCTTTGGCACAAAAGGTGAAGCGCTGTTGTGGATTGTTAAAAGAGGATTGAGTTTTGGGAAGCTTTCTGACAAATGAAGACTTCCATGGGTTGCAGCTTCTGCCTGCACCCTAAACTCCGGGCAGCATTGTTGCTGTGCTCGTGTTGCAGTTAAACTTTAGAAAGGTGAGGGAAAGAAAGGTTAAATGCTTGAATAGCTGAAGAGGTTTTAAGGGCATCACCTGGGCGTTGTGCCACGATAATTAAAAAAAATTAGTGAATTTGTGCTATCTGCATATGATCTTTCCCTTCTCAGCAGAGGTTACCATAATACTTTCAGGGAATCTTCCCTTCCTCAGTTCTTTCGGGAACCTCTTCCTCTGTGCCCATTTGTGTCTACCTTAAGCTGTCTGTATCCTAATGGGATGCATAACCTTTAGTGATGAGAACAACAGGCCCCAAGTGACAGATCGGGTTTGATGGGGGGGTTTACCATGCCTTGGTTGTGCTGGTTTCTTCCTTCCCTGCTCACAGATTTCCCCCCCATCCCTTCCTCATTTCCTCTACTGTGTTTTTTTTTGTTCAGTGCCTTTTGTCCTTGGAACATCAGGACTAAAGTAGATGCATGGAGATTGGTACTGAGTCATTCCTTAATTCAATGCATGAAGCTACATTAATGCAATGTTAAATTTGAGGCTTTAAATATGCAAGTCCTGAAATCCAGAATTAAGGTTCCCACAGCAACCATAATGTTTCTCTCCCCCATCCCCCCGAGGTGCATGTTACCGAATTATCTTCCTTGAAGAGATTGTGCAATATTGAATGCTGTCACATTTGACAAATAACAAAGTAAAAAGGAGAATGCTTCCTCCTCTGTAACTGTAGTACTATGTGGATACTGAACCCCAAAGTACAGGTTACCTGCAGGATCACAGTCCCTGGTTATAATGCTGTCTCTGAAATGAAGTGGTGGCGTAGCCATGGTTCAGACTGACATTCCTGCTTGCTGAACTGTATTCCTTCAGGTGGAACTTGTTGCAGGATCTTCTTAAATGAGGGCCTTGTAGGCTGCAGGGAGTTGTGGGCTGTGGAGAGCTGTAGAGTGGTAAACTTAAAATATCTGTTGTGATGACCTAATGCTTGGCATTGTGAAGGAAGTGAAGGCGGCAGACTAGCTGTGCCATTAAATATCAAGAGAGACTATTTATCTTAACACTGTTATTGTGTAGGGTCCAGCTGTATAAAGTTTTTGAAGCAGAGACAGTGTGGTAGTCTTTCTGATGTTCAGGTTCACACATCTGATCTTCTGTGTGTTAAAACTCAAGGTGAGTACTTTGCCTTACATATATGAGTTCTGGTTTTGCAGGTGTTTGTAGGGGACCATCTAAATCTGATTTGGTCTCTTCTTTCACTGATGCTGTTTGCCTGCATCTGTCTGGGCTCCCTAAATTGCTCAAGAGGGCTCCTAGTTGTCAGTTCTCTGGATGGGACATGGAGTGATTTGGGCTACAAAGGGGAGAGGGTATTTACTTGGAGGGAGTTGTGCACTGATAGTGCAGGGGCACATGTTCTGTTGGTGACAGCCAGGAGTGGAGTGTGGGAAAAGTGTCCAACACTTTTCTGGATAAGAAAGCCCTTTTTCTTTCATTTATGAGCAGATGAATCTTTGTGTACTGTGAGTCATAAGATATAATCTAGAGTCATTTCATTCCAAGTATTTTCTAAAGAGCATGATGTGTTCTGAGAGTTGCATGTATGAATGTTGCCTTGTTGGAGGTCTGTTGTTACAAGAAAGGTTGAAAGGAAGGGGCAGCAGCCCTAGTGAGCAATTTATCAACCATCCTTCTCCTTTGCTCAAAGACAGCTGAAACTATCAAAGGCAGGAGGGACCAAGGTAGGGGAGGTCCATGCTGTTGCTAGGCTTCTGGTAGGAGAGCATTGGATTCATCGCTCTGATCTAAGATTATAGTGGGTATAGATAATTTCCTCATTTCTCACAGCCATGTACAGAGTGCATGCTGAGTGTTTGTGAGAGCTGCCTATTGCAGCTAGAAATGATTTCTTTCTCTAGAGCACTGTGAAAGGGAAGATCTTGCCTAGACCCACTAATTATCTACCATATAAGCAAGAATAGTGCTAGTAAGCTTGCCAAGCTCATTTTGAAATATTTTTGTTGGTTTTCTTCTTGACCTGCCTTTTGCTTGCCTTTTTGTCACTCGAAAGCCTCTCTTTGCATTCACAGACATAATTTTTCTCTCTAGGCTCCAAACTCATCAGCTTTATCACCAAGGGATTGGAAATCCCACTCTGCTGCCAAACTTGGGTCTTAGCAACATGCTTTTCCTCACACCATGTCTTTCTATTATTTGTTAGAGTTTTTTTCATGAGTGGTAGCTATTGCCAGTGGAAAGTATGGCCATTAGGATGTGGTTGTCAAAGCATGCATTTGATAACAGCAAAGCAAGTGACTCTCTGGGGAAAATGGCCTCCCTGCTCTGTTCTGGTGCCAAGCCTGGGGCAGCTATTGCTGGAGAAGTCTGGCTGTGCTTGTATGTCTTTGGCTGGAACCTGTTTGGTAGGAATGGCAAATAAACATGTCAGCCATCCACTGAAGCTCTGATGGGATGGAGAACGTGTAGTTGCTGTGTGTGAAAGGTGCATGCATGGCATGGTCAGTATTAAGAGAGGTTAAGATGTGACTGAGTGCAGGAGAGCTTTTCTTAATGCATGCTAGAATTCAGGTCTGGGTAAATTTCTCTGCATAATTGAAAGGCACTTTGTGTTACTATAAACACTGATGTTTGGATTCTTGGTCTGGATCAGGAAAATCCTGGAAAGTCATAAGATGGAACTCATGCAAAAATCACTAATCTAATAGCTTGTAAGCTTGTTCCCCAGCCTGCAAGTCCCTGCGGTGCCATACTGTGGCATGCATATGTAGCAGCTTTAATCCAGAAGTGATGCAGCTGTGTTCATCCATCACTGCAACTGAGATGATGAGTTCTGCTGCTTGATAAGCTTTATTAGCTTTGGTGCAGCACCTCATGAACATAGTTATAATGCTTCCACACCCAAGCTGCTCCATGCACAGCTGGTTTGGGGGTGTCTGCATTGTGTTCCTGTAGGGGCCAGTGTGACAAAGCAACTTGCATCTCTTTGCATCTGGGGTCTTATACAGGCTTTGGCAATAAGGGAGGCAGAAAGAAGTTTGTGAAGGAGATTATGTAACGTAACTGCCTGTGTGATTGGAGAACTAGAGTTGATAATCCAGGTGATCTTTTCAGCTGTATGTTCCTGCAAGCCTGTAATCTTGAAAGATGCCAAGGTCACTACTGAGACAAGAAAGCCCAGTGCAGCTCAAAAAGAGAAGGCATTTCAAATTAAGATGGTCAAATTAAGGTATTAAATAATCTCCCATTAGAGAAGGGAGATTCAGAATCAGGTTGCTCTGTTCTGAAGGCTACATTTCATTAATATAAACCCAGGTAAAATCAGTGCCCAGTACATTGTCATCACATTCAGGCATTTCCTTCCTTGATGAGTCTAAGCAAAAGAATGAGAGGGATGTAGGCTGTCTGAGTTGGTGTGCGTTTCTCCAGTAGTACTTTTGCTTGACTGCACTATTCCCACCTGTTCAAACATCAATGAGCCCAGTGGACTCTGCTGTAAGCCTGTTCAAGTCTTGGAAGACTGACAGGGAGTGGGTCTTGTTTAAGTTAGTTTTTTACAAAACGGCCTGTTTATCTTGGAAGAAAGAGAATAAACCTCAGCCTTTTTGATTTCTAGCTGAAAGCTTGAGGAAGAACACAGATAATAGTGATCTGAGACTGAACATCTGTGTTTCCTGCACGTCCTGTGGTTTGCAGATCTTGATTCCAGCAATGCCAAAACTTTACCCTTGTCCTAGGTCCCAAGGTTATGGCAATGGTATAGGAAAGGTCTTTGAGTGGACCTAAATTTGAATGGCTTTTTTTGCTACAGATCTAAGCAGTCACTGGGGTATCTATCAACTGTGTATGTGTTTATGCTTAACCAAAAGTATGATTGAATGTCTCCTGTGATTGGCTGGAAGAGATCCCTTTGTCCTTCAGTGAGGGCTGCTGGGTACAGCTTTAGTTTGAGTTAGACTAGGATCAGAAAAAATGTCTTCTGTAGGGAGTTATCAGTTTTGAGGAAGATCTACAGTCTGTCTGCAGTACCACAGCTCTGGATAGCACTCTGTACCAAAGGCAATATGACACATCCTGTGGCTGTGTACTGGGGAGGCAGGCTGTGCTGATGGACCAGTGCAGATAGTTCCATGCTGGAAGTGAAAAACAGGCTTGCAGAAAATGAAGAAATCAATTGATGATGTGCTCTGTGCCCTCTGGTGTTGAATTCTTTTGCTGAAAGTGTTAAAAGATTCCTCAAAGCTGTGAAGAGGCTTAAACAAGTAATTAAGTTTCCCTTGTCTGTCCCTTAAATTTAGGTTTCATTGTTCTCAAAGTCCTACGTCTCATGACTAATATACTGCCTGCACAATGCTCTGGCTGGTTTTTTACCAGATGGTTCTTGGGTCTGTAGCTGAATCCAGGGCAAAGGCAGTTAGTTTTTCTCTGCCTCAAATGAAACATGCTGTCCCCCACGCAGTGCTCTAATTGAATCTTGGACATTTAGACAATGATGAAGTGAAAATATTTTGACCAGATGACAATTTTTAAAGATATTCATAGGGATTATTATTCATCATGCTTTAAGAAACTGGCATAGGATGATACTGGAACACTCCTCTGTACTTTTAAAAATAATTTATAAATCATCTAGTGTTGAAATAAAGTTTCAGTGCAGAAAAATACTGGGATTTGAATATGTATATGTGGCTAGAAAATAAGAGCATGTGCAATGTTATTTGCTGTCACTGCTTTTTAACTTTTTGTTTCTGTTGTAATGGCCTCCTTTTTCATCTCACCCTCCATCGTTATAGTGTTGTCTACTTGAGTTCATGGTGTACCTTTTGGATGGAGAACCCTGCTGCTCACACCTCCTGAGATGAAGCATCTCTCGGGAAGGTGGCAAAGCCTGTTTGACAGCATAAGTGGGGTATGTAGCTGCATTAGGACCATCTCAGTAACACGGCAGAGCAGTTTTGCTCACAGAAGCCTGCTGGATCCAGCAGTAATTTCAGCTATTTTCCCCGGACCTCGATTGATTACATTGAGATTTTTGGCTGCTGCTTGAGTGAGGAGGAGCAGTGAATGCCAATTACTTTTTAGCCCACCCTGCTGAAAAGGAGAAGCACATTAAGCATAGGTGAGGCTATCAGTTTGGCACCTTTGAAGAACTGGGGAGCTGAATGCATCTTAAAATGTTAGTGTTGGGAAAATTTTTTTTCCGCAGTAAAAACTTTGCTGGAACGCATGTGGCATGTGTGTAGCTGGGATTTTTAAACACCTTTATTACTCAGAAGTGCTGTGGAAACGAGAGATGCTTTTCTGCAGCTTCTCTGCTTGGGAAGTGTTGCTCTCCAGTGCAGCTGTTTTAGCTGTTGCAAACAGGTGTGCGAGAAAGACCCTCTCCCTCTTCAGCCAAGCTGGGTGGCGATGGATACCCTCTCACTTAAACGTGGGTGTTTTCTCCTCTACAAGAATTAAAACTTTAAAAATAGTATGGATGTCTAGAAAGAACCAAATGCCTTGTCTTGTTTCCCTCTTTCCCTCCCCCCTGCTACTAACTCAAATTACCAGTAAGCTTTGGAAACTTTGGGGCAGGGGAATAGAGGTGCAGCTGGCCTGCATGTGTTGCACCAGCTGTAATGCAAATGATACATGCTGAAAGAGGCTTTTCTCACTTTTGTCATTCTTGGATATTGTTTTGCAACAGGGACATGCGACAATTTGTCTTAAATGTGTTTGCTGATAGGTTCCTCAGAGTATACTGTGTCCTTTGTTCCTTGCCATCAAGAGGCAATATCAAATCCAATTGCCTGTCGGCAACGTGTCTGAATGCAGCTGGAACTGTCCTCCTGGCTTTCCCATCCATCAGTCCTGCCGTGATCCCATCACACCTGATACCAGTTAATTTAGAGCTGTCCAAAGTGTGGACTTTGGTAAATGCTCAGCTTTCTTGGCTGTTTGTACAGTTTGTTATAAACCACGTTTTATTGTCCCTTCTTTTGTTTCTGAAAGTGGCAGTACCTATTGCTCTGCTGCCATAAGAGGGCTGAAGGGGGAAGCACATGGCTGACTTGTAAACTGGTTGTCTATAGGTACCAACTTCTTTGCCATGTACCTGAAACGATAGAAGCACAGGCACTAGAGGTTCAGCTGTGCAAAAACAAAAGCTGATGTTGATTTAATCCCATTACATTGCGCTGATCTCTCAACCGCTGGACTCGTAGTAGAATTCCAGCTTTAATCCTGTAAGGATCAATCTGGCCCGTTGCTTTTCTCTCCTGATCCTAAATCCCCCTTTAATCTTGTTAATTATACCAGGCCTTTTTTGGTTTTCTTTTTTTTTTCCCCTTGTGGACCAGAAAAAGCACATTAAATCTTCATGTTGCCATCTCTGACCTTGTGTTTTTACCCTTTGCTCATCCCATTGAGGAGGAGAGTGCTCCTGAAGGCTGATTTTACTGTCACAGCAGCGCCACATCAGCCTTTGGTGATCTGATGTCTCCAGCTTCAGACTCCCATGGACCTGTTGTGCTTTCTCCTGGTTCTGTTCAAGATGAGATTCTTTTTTTTTTTTTATCTCATTTGATTTTGTGTTGTCTGAAAGGGCTGGGGAATCAAGGAACATGAGAGCCACTTCAATAAAGAAATTTGAAAGAGAGAAAAAGGCTTTCTGTAGCAGAATCCCACTGACTGGCATTGAGAGCTTTGGGGGAGAAGGCAATTTTAGGGAATCTGGAGCACTTCCAGGATGATGAGGGAGAAACTCTGAAAAGGAAAGAGGCCCTGGGAGAGGACTTAGTCTTGTGGTCTGTACATATATTCTGAAGGTCATGGAGAACTTCAGCTGAAGTCATCCTTTTTATGTTTACATGTTTTCAGTGGCTTAAGGATAGAAATAACTTACAGTTGGACTGGAGGCTCTTTGTCTTCACATTGAACTGTCTGCAGGCCTGCAAACCAGTTTTGCCTTTTCTGTGTAACGCACAAGGCCAATTTCTCACTGTGACAATCTGCTTCTGGCACTTGCAATAACAGAAACTAGCTGTGCTTAATGTATTCATCTCTGGTATTTCCTATACTGTAAAGAAGAAAACCAACCCAAAATTGCACCTCCATTTGCTGTAACTTGATCAAGAGCTGACAGATAATTTCTGGAACATGTCTGTGCTGGGATCCTGACTGTTCTGCCAAATTTTATGCCTTTATCTTGCAGTGCTTTCCTTCCCTCTTGCCTGGCCATGCTGTTCCGCCTCACCCAGAGCAGAGACTTCTGCTTTTCCAGCCTTTCAGCTAGATCCCAACTTCTCACCGTCTTGCCAGAGCACTGCGGGTATGATTTTCCTCCTTGCCAGAATGCAGGCTGTAGAGATGGATCTGCAGTAGAAGTTGCCAGGCTGATTCCTGTTTAACCCAGAGGGGATACTGGTTTTGGATCGTGGAGGATGAGCTTTTTTGATGCATTTATCCTAATGAAAGCTGCTGGTGCTTAGATTTTGGAAAACACTTAGAGCCATGACAAGAGATGGCAATTGCTTTTAAGCAGATGAGGGCATTTCCCCAGCAGTTCTAGGGTTAAGGAAGTTACAGAGAGGTGACATGGTGACTATGTTCCCTATTTTTTCTGTGTTGCCAGTAGCGAGAAGGGGAAAACTTTGATTTCTAATCCGCTTTGGAGGAGGCTCCGTATCAGGGCTGCACAGAAACATCCAGTCAAGCAGCTCCTTTATCATAAAGGGGATTTTAATTAAAACTGTTCTTGCATCATGAGCGGAATGAGCATCAGTGCCAGCCAGCCCTGTACTGGGCATTTATCTCCTTCAAACCACATTACCAGTAATTGCTGCATTAAATCAAAGTCGAGGGAGATTACAGGTCTGAATTGGGCAGGTGGCCGGTGCCAGTGCGGGGAGCTCCGTGCTGCCGAGATGCTGATATGAGAACCCCCTCAGCCCCCCAGCTGGGGGCGAAGAGTCAGAGGGCTGCTGCATCTCAAGAAACCTTTCTCGTTACAGGGCGGGAATTTTTGTCGTAATCCAGGAGGAGTGGCAGGCTGTATGCTTGGAGCTTTTTAAGCTGCTGGTGTTTTTCTTTTAACTTCCTTTCAAAACAAACACACACAATAACAAAACAAGCCCTGTGGCATTGCCATCCCACCCTCGTTTCCTGTTGGGATCCACCACAGACATTCCCTTTTGTTCCATCTTCTACTACTTACTCCAGAGTAAGTCACTTCTTCCCTTGATGTGTCTCTTTCTCTTTACCTTCCTTGCCACAGCTCCACTTTGGAGCTGCTAACTTCTCTGCCCTGACATAGGAGAGCTTGTCCCTTCTTTCAATTTTCCCTCCACTGAGGAACTGCTTTTTCCTTGACCCGTAGTTCCTTTGCCAACTATGGCTCATTAGTTTGTTTAATTATTTTTCTAGGTTTTTAAGCATTCTGTCATCTCTAGCTCTAGAGCAGCTGTTTCCCCTCTTCCCTATACATGGGCTGTGGTGGCATCCAAGTGCTGCTCTTGCTTTTCTCCCTGGAGCTCTGACAGGGCAAGGCTGAGGAACAGCTGTGCCCATGTGAGGTTTTAGGCATGCAGACTGGCTGAGGTAATGAGATCTATGTGGGCAATCAGTAAACTATCAAAATGTGACAGCTGGATTTCTAGAGGCTGTTATTAGATCTGTCCCACAATTGTCAAAAAGGTAAGCAGAATGCACAGAAAATGTGATTTGTTTGTTTGTTTTGTGTGGATGTTATTTTCTCTGTTTCCATCTTGATGGCAATTAGGTATTTTCCTGTTGTATTGCAGAAAATCTGGGGCAGTTGGGTGGCAGTGATAGTTTTCCTTCCTTTTGCCCAGAGATGCCTCTGGCAGGCTGACATTCTGAGTTTTACTTCCTGGGGGAGGGTTTGTGCACCTACCACGTTCTTCTGCTGCAGAAACAGGTCTCATTCCCAGTGTTATATGTGAAAGGGGATGCTGCAGCTCAACCTGTCTGCTAAAGCAGTTCAGTCTCAGACTGCTGAGCTGCGATTTCAAGATTCACACAAGTTTCTCAGAAGCTATCTAATTCAGAGCAGTTGCAGGAGGTGTGCCTGCTGTGCCCCTTCAGAGCCTGCTTCGTTACTATGTGAGCTTAAGTATTGCCCTACTTTAACTCTGGCCTACGCATGAATCTCTAGCCTGAGATAAGTGGTTCTTTTAAATTCATGCTAAGAGTCCTATAAAGCTCTAGAGGCTCAAGTTTGAGTGCTGCTGATATCTAAGCTGATAATGCAGAGAGGTTGCAGTTAATTTTTGCATTGCTAGTCCTCTTAACATGAAGTGAGAGTAGTGCCACTGCAGAGAACTGGAGATACATGCAGAGAATGTGAGCCAGGTTTGGTGGAGATTTCTTGATAGTGACAGAAAAAAGAGATAAAGGCTTTTGTGGGAGCCAGGAAACCTCTCCGTTGATTCCTGATTTGGGGCAGAGGATGTAGATAGTGGCAAATTGAAGTAAGTGAACATGTGTGACTACCACAGGATGCCTTTGGTGCTGCTTGTCCAGGCTTTTCAGCTGCTGTGGTTTGGCTTAGAACTTGGTGGGTGTGCTAGTCTGAGGTAAATTAGAATATTTTAGTGAGAGAAATTAGATTATGGGCTGTGAAAAGGAAACAGTGGTGATGTCTACTTCACTCATAGGCTTGCTGAGATATATAAAAGCAAGAACACAAAACATAGATAAAATAGTTGGTGCGGGTCTTTGTCAGAGCCTGTGCTTTCTCCCTGGGCTGCTTTCTGTGCAACTAATCCTTCTGCTTTCTAACCTCTCTTGCTGGTCCTCCAAACTCACCTTGCACGTAAGGCAAACTCTGGGATAAGGAAGAGGGGTGGAAAGAAGGTGGAAGGGTGGTTGGGAGCCCCTCCTGGAGACTCTGAATTCTGGGAGGGCTGTTGTATTTCTGTATTACCTTTAACTTGTATATTTCTGTTTATAGCTGTTTATATTTGTGATGTGTTGTAAGTATCTGCTTGTATATTATGCTAAGCTGTAAATACAGCTTCTTTCCTTAACTTTCAGCTTAGCTGAGCCTAGTCTGGGTGATTTCATCACAGTGAGGGGGGTGGGTAATTCCCAAACTGTTGCAGTGGGAATTGAAGCTAGCCCATACGAAAGGGCTGTGCTATGTCAGGCTTTACTCTTGGCTCCTGGGGAGAAGTGTGCAGAGCAGTTAGCTTGCGTGTCCGTAGCAGACCTCTGTGCTCATGGCTTGGCATGCTGTGTGAGAACAGCATTTCCAGAATTTTGATCACTCCTGCTTTCTCACAACTATACATTTCAACAAAACAAAATCTAGGTATTTTCAGTCTTTCACTATTTCTGTCTTGATCTGAGGCAAAAAGTAATGTGAAGACTACCTTTTGCTTTAGAGCTGACCTAACCTTAACATACATTGCTTTCTTTACCACAGCCTTCTATTTCTTCCCTAAAACCACCATAGGAGTGACACAGTAATAACTAGCACCTCTGCCTCAACAAGAATAGTTCCTGGGGTCACTCCCCTACATTAAAACATGACTTGCTGCTATCACCATTCCTTTAAGCCTATGCCTGACTTTCTTCTTTCAGGGTAAACTGCCTTGTTCTTGCCAAACCTTGGCTTTGCATACTATTTCTGTGTTCTTTCTGTACACTCAGCGAATGCACCAAACTGCAGCATTTCTGGTATTTTGCTCCTGAATTTCTTTCGAGCTGCCTAAATAGGGGATTTTTTTTTTTTTTAAATTTGGAATGGGAAAGAGCAGAATTCATCATCTGAAGCTTAGTTAAGGAAGCAGGAGTTTGAGGTGAGGCCTACAGAAGTTAATGGGCAGGTGTAGTTTTTCTGTCATGAAACTGCCTTTGCGATTTATGCTGAAGGGGTCCTATTCTGTATGCTGCTGTGCTGGAACTGCTTCCAAATGGTTTCCTGAGATTTATTCAATGACCAAAGCTAAAGATTCTGCCTGTGTGATGATCTCCAGTTCCACAGTTCTTGTCTTAACTCAGCTATCTCACATAGACTGTGCTGCCTGATGATTTCTTTTACTTCCATTCAGTTAAGAGTTTAGTTTAATATTTTTTGACAGTGTTTTGTCGCTTGCTTTCATGGTTACAGTGTGTGGGCAGCTGCTCTCCTATTCTGTGTGAACAGAGTTGGGCAGGGAAAGCCCTTTGCCCCTGCGTCAGAACAACAAAATGCTACCCAAGAAAACCTTTCCCCAAAAATTCTGCTTTTGCTTCTACTGCTCCAAGACAGGGATAAATTTAAGCTGATACTGGTGTAATTTGTTGTGTGGACACTCTTTCACTTGGAACAAGTGCCTTTTTCTGTTTCAGTTTGTCACATGCAAGCAATTTGATAAGGCAGGAGGTGAGATGGGGAGGAAAATTCATACCCAAACCATCTCCACTAGGGAATGTGTGCTCAGTCAGGTAAGCAAGACAAGGCCACACACTGAAATGTTCTGCAATGGTTGCTCTGTGCTCCCTTCACCCCAGGCAAAGGCAAGGTAGAACATGTTAGCTCAAACCCTTGGTGGAAGTGGTTGATCCTGCAAGCGTTTGCTGGGATAGACTGGGAATGTGCATGGTGTCACCGACGGCCCCGTGTGGCAACTCGCTGGTAGAGCCGACGGTGGTGTAACTATACTTACACTGTGGGGAACATCCAAGTGAGATCCAGACGTAGTTTGTGATTCTTTCCATTAAAAATACTTGGTGAGAGCATCTCCAATACTACCATCTGGTGACTTTTATTAATACTTATTCTTAGGAAGATTATTGTTTAATTAAGTAATTAACCTTGATTTTTGTAGCCTTAGCATAGATCTGGAGAAATGCTCAGGCTTAAACCTCTGTGTTTTATGGAAGAGTCAACTCTTTCTTTTTCCTATCTACCCGTTGTCCCCTTAAGAGTCAGCTAATTGAACTGCTGCTGCTTGTTAAGTGAAAAACCAAGTGGGAGTATGAGAGATGAAATGATCAATGTTTTTCCCTGATTGAGGTTCTGGAGCTAGCCAGTAGGACCTAGCAGCCTCTATGGTGGAGGAAAACTGTCTCCACTCTGTTTTCCCTTTTCTCCACTGTTTCCAAATGAATATAGAAAAGCAGTGTGCCTGTCATGTAATGTCTAAACTATGAAGAGAAAAGCTCTTCTTTTACATAGAAATTCTGTGTCTGGACACCTTAGTGGGTTTTGTGTAACAGGCAAAAAGCATTTTGATGGACATGTAGCATTACTGAGATCAGTGCATATACAAGTGGTCCCAAAAGAAAGCTGTGCTATGATCACCTCCTTTGCCAAATGGCTTATCCCAGAAGTACACTTATTTTCTTCCTGAAGTAGTGCCAAGCATTTGGAATTCTCCTTGACAGTAGGCCCAGTCCCAGCACATGGGTTCTTTGATTCTTTTTTCCCCTTTTTTTCCCCCTGTAAAATCTGTGTATTCTTTCTTTTCTCCTTTTGTATTGTGCCTCTGGTAATAACTAAGGCAATGGAGCCTGTCTGGTTTTAGAAGTCCTTTTGGGCTCGCTGCATGTTATACTTGGGTGTGCTGGAGTTTTCTCAAGATAGCATAATTAAAGCCTGTTTCATGATCTGTGTAAAGCAATGGGTTGGGGTAGAAATGAGAGTTGATGTTGTGTCTTCTATATGCTGCTGGTATATGCCGGCTGCTGCCACCTTTATTTTGCAATTTAATCGCTAATATGTTTTTGTGAGTTACTGTTCTGTTAAAGCTACCTTCCAGGGAGGCAGCTCATTACCTAGTGCCACACATAAAATGTTGGTTCTGGGAGCACAGTCTTTTTTGACAGAGGATTTTTCCAACTTCAGACGAGTGCTCATCATTGCCTTACATTTTTTCATGGTAGTAATTTCAGAGACAGACTTTGGGCAATCTGAGTATTGCCTGAACTGACTTGTCCAGCAGTTGAAGTTGCGTGAGTAGGATCTGTACTTCCAACTTCAGGACAGCTCTGCCTACACAGATATAACTTTAGGATCAAGAGTCTTTCCTCTCCAGGAATTTCACCAAGAGTCTTTGTTGGTCTTGGCAGCCATGACCGCATAGATCAGGTACTTTAGAGTTTGATTTTTGGCTGAGGAAGACCCAGGCTTGTGATTTCACAAATCTTTTATTGGTCTGTAGGTCTCTGGAATTTGCTAATGCTGTCATTCTACTGGAAACATGTAAAGAAGCTCATCAAAATAAAACAAAAAAGCCACTTGTCCAGCTAACAGAGGTCTTGCAGTGTTATTGCTTTAACAAACCAATGTGGCATCTCTTTTCTTCATCCATTTTTGTTGTCCTCCCCTAAGGCAATTTAAGGCTCTGAAAATAAGTGATACTTAAGAAATAATTATTTTTACTTGTGGCCTATCCTTTTATACTGTGTATTTGTAATTGCTTTTTAAAACTACTAGTTTTCCAGTCCAGACAAACCATTAATATTTAATAGATGTGTATGGCTTCTGCAGGGAAGAGCTTGAGGACAGTAACAGGATGCAGGTATCTAATGTCCATAGTTCAGAGCACGCATGGTGCCTAGCTGTTAAGCCACTTTAGATCAGTTTCAAGACTACAGAATTTGAGGAATGTTAGGGCAGTAGAGACAGATGCAGACTCCTTTGCTCATAAGTAAGTTGTCTTGTGAATAGAGAATGTGGTGCAGTGTTCCAGGGCATGACTGCGAGCTATATCAGGTTTTCTGTTTGATAAAATATTGTCTTTGGTATTTTTTTCCTCTTAAATTTTCTTTAAATGGTGCATTTTACCCATGAAAACTATAATAACTGGAGTTCCATTGTCTGCCCGAGATATCTCCTTGTCAGAAGTGGTGAGTGTGATGAGGCTATCCTTTCTGCTACATGTAACCTGGTATCTGATACTTTCTCTGTCACTGGGCTTCTTAGGCCTTTGCCAGAGGGATTTTAGTTTCCTTGGAGTCAAAGTGTATTTTTGGTAATTCCATTTGAGCTAATGTGTTTGAGGAACATTAATCCTAATGAACACGAGGAATAGTAGCACTAACTAATCAGACTGTGTTCAGGCAAGCAGTGGCTCCTGTGGCTTTACCAGCTCCTTCAGATTCTTCTCTGTGATGTCCTTACTATGCTAATCCAGCATTTCATTTACTTCTGCTGCGACTCCGCATCCACCAGAACCACTGGGTCCATTTTTGCTTAATGCATCCCATTCCTGATCTTCAGCATTTGTATGCTTAACATGTTTCACTTGCAAGGAGTGCCCTGGCTTGGTGCTGAGTTATTTGTTGGCCTGCATAGCTGATCCACTACCAGATCCATTTGCTCTTGAGATCAGGACATCTGCATAAAACTGCCCAGTTTCTGAAATGTGAGAAAAACCAATTTGTGCAGTCATCCATTTGTCATCATCTTTGCTTCTACTTGCCATTTTGGAATATTGAGCTTTCCTGTGTATGCTCTGCCTGTATTTATGTCTTCACCACTTGAATCTTTGATTATTTCAGGGTCACAATAACAAGTAAACCATATGTAATATTTCTAGTCCTTGGTTATATTAAAACTGGAAAGAAAAAAAAAAACACCCATAGAGCTTTTTGAAAAACATTACACCTATTCAAACCAACCAAACAATACAGCCTAGAAAATGTAGCCCTATAGAGGAATGATGACTTTCCAGTATAAATTCTCACCTGGAGTGAGTGAAAGCCACCTTTGTGCTCTGGTCATGGGATTTGCTTTGGTGCAAAATGAGAATATTTTGCAGCTTAAAGATGTAATCTTGGTACCGTGTGCTGTTTGTCTAACACCGGTAAGAACTGGCTGAGCTGCCTGATCTATTTAGCTGCTATGGAAATCGGTACATACCCAGCCAGAAAATGCATCCTTGCTTGCTGGCATGTTTCCTACATTTACATCAGTCTTTAAAAAGCAGAGACATATTGTAAGCTGCTCATCAGATCCCTGATGACCCAGTTTAGCAGATGTAGTGATTGGCTAATTGTTAAAGATGCCATTTTTGGTGGGTGAGAGGAAGAGCATCAGCCAGGCTTCTAGCGATGAAGAGTTAGAATCAGCGGAGGTAAGAGCTCTTTAGTGGGAGTAACTAGATAAGCCTTGGATTAATTTGTCTGGAGAGCAGAGAATTATACTAAAGATTTTATAAATTCAGTTTATAAAATAAAACTGTTGGTGTAATTTCCTTAGTAGAGATCAACGTGGTGTAATGACTGTGCAGCATGGAAATGTCTCAGACTCCATGTATTGCTGTGTCCTCACAGTAGCACAGTTTTTGGCAATTAAAAAAAAAAAAAGAAAATATATACATGGGAGATGTCTGGAACTGCTGTGGCTGTGCTATGAAGCATAGGGATGATATGGCAAGCTTATGTTCTTATAGCTGTACTTGCAATTGTGACTTACCACACTTGCTATAAGCAGTATGAAGAAAGCAGGCAAAGGAAAGCCTGAGGCTGTGGTCTTGCATTTTCTAATAATGCTTCTCAGTCTGCAGACATCAAAGAGAGCAGTGAAACAAAATATTGGGATTTGAAAACGTTGGGAAAAACTTGTGTGATCTCTATGCTTTGCTTAGTACAGTAAAAGGGGAAGATCAGGTACATGCTGCTAAGGTAGCGTGTAAAGCAGTATCTCTAGGCAAAGCAGTGGGTAGGTAGGAGATGGAAAACAATAACATTCAATGTTATAAAAAGAATAATAAAATTCAGCAGTAAGTGGATAGGTGAAAATTCAGCAGTAAGTAGATGGGTGATGTTCTTACTTGAGGGAGCTGGGAACTGTGTGATCGGTGAATGCACAAACGTATCAGGGTGTTTTTTTCAGGCTGCTGGCATTAGAAATGAGTAGAGGAACCAAAGCTACTGATGCAGAACATGAAACTGGATATTATAGGGATAATATCAATCTGTAAAAATAGTAATCATGGCTTTAACATGTATTCAAGATTATGTGTGGTTCAGATAGGGTAGATGTAAAAGGTGATAGACTGTATTGTATGCAGTAGACTGTAAAGAAGAAATAAGAGTAATACTGATAACGCAGGATCTGTTTCTGGTCAAATTTGCGGTGGGGAAGGATGGTAAAAGAGATCCCAGAGGGAGTGCTGTGAGTCTGCTGTAATCCCTCATAGAGTTGTGTTTGGATCAAACTTGAGGCTCTAAAATGGTGCTGTTCCCAGTATCATTAAAAAGATAAATATTGGTATGAGAAACTTTAATTTATCATATATAGCTCGGAGGACAAATACTGCTAATAATAATAATGGGATCAAAAGATTTCAACACAGTAGCATCATCACTAGGTGTTGTTTAGACAATGGATGAATTATTGGTGTTATGACTGTTGCAGGGAAACAAGTTGTTTAAAAGCTTCCCTGTCCCCACTTTTGAATGCAGTGATTGTGATATAAGAAGCAAAATATTTAGCAAAGTCAGTGAGCTGGATTGAAAAGTCAGATTTAAATATGTGGCTTTGGTTTGGTTTTTTGTTTGTTTGTGTTTTGTATGGTTTTGTTTGGTTGGTTTGGTTTTTCTTAAGGGTACTGTGGATACAGATTCTTGATTATATAAAAGGGGAAAAACTTGTAAGAAGAAACTTCAGGGTAACTGAAGGCTTAATCACCTCAGAAGGGTTGTTAGATGCAAAAAGAAATTTTGCAAAAGAGAACTTGTCAGCTGAGATTATTGGGCCCTTGAAGTCAGTAGGGATAAGATGAGAGCCGTCAAAACTTGGGCTTGCAAACGTTGCTAGGGAAAGGAACGACAGTTTCTTAAAATACCATTAAAGGAAAATGTGGGGATAGGGTAGTTAATGAGCATACTCCTGTTGTGATGACACAATTGAACAAAGCTTTGTTGTTGATGATGTTAGAGCCAATTTTGGGAGCAGGGGACAGGATGGGTGATGAACCTGCTGTGAAAACAAACACTGGATGTTTCAAAGACCCTAGGGCATACAGGCTAGGCTTGGGAGCAGGGTTGCTTGGGGAAGGGTGATACCTATTCCTGAAAGAACCAATTCCTGAAACTGCAAGTTTTAATCTTATCAAATCAGGAGTGCTAGCATATGTTTAGAGAACAGGAAGCAGAATAGATTTGTTAGTGGTGGGGCATAGTCTGAATAAATGCAGACTTCTTGGTCTGACCTTAGCCATCTGCTGACACAAAAATATTAATTAAAGCCTTGGACACAAATGAAAAAAATCAGTGAAAGGCAACATAAATCCATCAAAATAGGCTTGTGCCATACCAGCCTACCTGTTTTTAAGATAATCAATTCTTTAAAAACTTGGTAACACACATTTTTCCTAACAAGATGATGTTTCTTACCCTAAACGGATCCTATAGCATGTGATGTGGTGCTACAGAGGAAAGAACTAATGAGGCTAGAAAAGATGTCGTTTAGTGCTGGAATTGTAAAAGGGATTAGGAGCTAACAATGGTGTTCTGCTAATGTCTTTTGGAAAAAAAATATAAATGAGATGAGCACAAGCTAGATCAGGTGCAGGAAAGGGCTTCTAGAGATTGAACTAAAGCAAGCCTGTCATGTGACAAAGCACTGGAGCAGATGCTTGTTTAGCTGTGTAGAGAAGGGATACATAAGGAAGGTTAATTGTAAGGGAAAGGGAAAATGCAGTTAAGGCAGAAGACAGGACTGGCACAGGAAAAAAGAATAAGCATAAATTGCTCAGGAATAACCAAGCTGGAGGTGAATGCAGGTTCCAGCTGCTGGGGAGTGCTGTTCCAGAGCGGCCTTTTGGCCAGAGTAGCATAGCATGACAAATTTTAGGAAAAAATTAGATAATGTTGTACAATAGCAGTTGATCTGATTCTGTGTGTCAGGAGGTCTTTTTCAGTTTTAGTGGGTTTGTAATTTAAAAATTATTCATATGTGCAAGCATTTGCAACAGCAAGGCTATCATTTTGTAACAGTTACCCAACTAGTGTTACTGGAAATGCATGTGCATAGCAGGTTATATGGTAATGTAGCTGGGCCTTTATCACAAAATGAAGTTACAGAGTGCAGTGCCATCTTTTATTTCATTTGTATTTGTTGTGGGCCAATGTGCAGTAGTAAACCAACCATTACAGTCTGCAGAATATTCAGTAGTGTATTACTCATCAATAGAGTCCTGCTCTATCCATCTTGGCACATACATGTTTGAAACTAGTTTTTGTCATTTAGTTTCCCATGGGACACAGGAGGTGCAACAGTTCTCTACCAAAGTGTCACACAATTATCTTAATGCTGGTTGAGGCAGACTACTTAAATCTGCATCAAAAGCCTTAGGGGATGCTCCTGCTCCCCCTCCTTGTTTTGTTTTGCCTATTTGATAGTTATTTATAGATAGTAAGATATCAGCACTAGGATTTGGAAATGTTTTGTTCCCCTGAGGCCTGGGTGGATATGACAGCAACTGGACTGTGAAATAAATGGAAGGTTTTGAACTTACTTAGGGGTTTGCTTTTAAAAGCTGGGGCAGTAATATGGAGCAGCAAAAGCTTCAGGTTTTTATAAAATAATGCCTTCTCATAAAAAATGTTATTGGACATGCTAAGTTGCCTGAGTGCATAGTAACAAGCTGTGCAAAAGACTGGAAGGAGGGCACCCATTTGGATGTGTAGTTAGAGGAAGAGGAAAAAAAAAACACCTTATTGATTGTTTGGAGAAAACCAAATACTATCTGTGCTCCAAAATGGGGCTTGCAAGCGTAATGCTGAGAGGTGGCCAAACAGCCCTCTGAAGGTGAGGAGGAGGCATAATGTGAGCTCCAGAAAGCTAGTTTGGCTCTGGGGTGGAACAAACTGCCCAAAGGCAGAACAAGATGGAAGTTCATAGTGGCAGTCTCATCCTCTTTTTCCCTAGTTACGGGCAATTAATTTCTCTCTGTACAAACCTTCACACAGAAACAACGGTTATAGAAAGTTCCTTTATTTTTTTTTTTAGATGTAGAAAATGTCATGCTTTATACTCCTCAAATTGGCCATGATCCTTTTGTAAGGAGGAAGCGGCCCCGTGGCCCTAGGAAAGATGATGAGAGTGGGCGGCAGCTGCTGTAACCACTCACCCAGCTCATATCGGTCCTTAGCTGAGTCGTTTCAGAAGGAAAGGGCAGTAGGAGCAAAGGATGAGCCAAGAGTTGTGCTGCTGGGCTGGGTGGATAGAAGGGATGCACGTTAGGCATATCTTACCCAAATTACAAAGTCCTGCACGTGCAAGTTGTGCTAGATAATGATCCATGCAGTTAACCTATTGAAAAAAAATCTGAAGTCTGACGCTTTCTGAGGGGAAGGAAATGATCAGCAATGACAGAAAGGCAGGTAGCCCAGAGCTAGGCTGAGGTAGGTGTTTACTGGTGCACAGGAGCAGTGCAGAAGTGTTGAGATTAGAAATGCAGAACTCCCTGACTCTATGCATTTAAAACGGGGAGAATGGGACAGAATTTGGATAGCCCTTCTTGGGTTTGATCGCTGCAACATCCTTAGTTTTGAAACGTTGGAGGGAAGGGTTTTATCACTGCTGTCCTTCGGAGAAAGGTGACATCTTTTGTAGTTTGAGGCTGTTAACTCATTGGGTTTGGGCCCTCGACTTGATGTGGTTTGGCACAGTGATGGGTAAAGCCTCGTACAATTTGCAAGGGGAGCTCGGGCCCCTCCAGCCACGATGTGCCTTTTAAGTAAGTCAGCGGTAGGCTCTTGGGTGTCCAGTAGCGTGGCCGGCAGGTGGGGCCGGCGGGGTGAGCCTGGCGGCCTCTGTCCCTGCTAGTCCCATCTGTCCCCGTCGGTCACGGAGCGGATTCCTCCCTGGGAATGGAGGGGATGAGCTTCCTAAAACGGACACGACTGTCCCTCCTCAGCCTTGTCCTGTTCTCCCCACTGCTCACCGTCCCCTTTGGCAGAGTTAATCCCCTCCTCCTCCTCCCCTAGTTTGACTAGAACAGCTGAAGGGGGCAATCTGCCGGCCCAGGGCTGGGGCGATGGGGGCCATCCCGGGGCCCGGCTCCCCCCACCAGCCCCAGTTCCGGCAGCTGTCCCTGCCCGCTGAAGTACAGAGGGAGGGAGAAGTGTTAAGTGATACGGGCACATACTCCCTCGTGAAAGAGATCCCTTCAGCACAAGCTATCAATGTGGCTTCTCCCCTCTCCCTCCCTCCCTGACACCAAAGGGTTTTACTATGCTAATCCCAGCACCTGTCCCTGCCGAGGACAGCAAGAAGGGTATGGAGATGGGGGAGGAACAGACCCATATGTTTTTCCCTGTCCTGGATTGGGAGCGTTCCCTCTGACGCACCTAGAGCCCAGAACATATGCTCTTTTCCAATCCTAAATGCTGTTTGCTTCCTCCCATCCCTGGTGGCAGTGGCTGAGAAGATCCTGTGTCCCCCTCTTCCTGGCAGTCTCCCTGTTTGCTGCCCGGGAGTTGCAGGACTCTCCTCAGTGTAGGCTTGCAGGGCTGTTTTCAGTAGGAGAGTTCTAATTTTAGGAGCCTCTGCCGCCTATGGTTGAGTGCTGCCTTGCTGGATCCCAGAAGAGAGGGGCTGAGCTGAGCCGAGCCAGGCAGCTACTTTTTATTTTCAGCTGAGCTAGTGTCAACCTGAGTGGCCCCAGAGGCCTGAGCCAAGCACTGCGCAGGGCTGCCAGAGTCCTTCCCACAAGGCTGAGAGACGGAGACTCGGCTTTGAAGCTTCCAGTCCTGAGTCCATTTGGCCTTTAGCTGGAGGATCTTTGGCTATGTATGGTGTATATTGTATGGATTACCAATACCCAGTTGTGCAGGTAAGCAAAAGGACAGTGGTGACTTTACAATAGAGTGTTGGTGTTTGCTCTATATTTTCTTTGGGCAAAACTGGAGCTTGTGTGCTGGCTTTGTAGAAGAGCACTGCTTCTGTGCTGGGCTCCTTGGCTTCATGGATCACAGGCCTTGGCTGTCTAGAGTCTCTGAGGAGGGCTTTGAGGCTCCTGTAAATGAGTGGTACCATGTGGCACTTTAACTCCAAGGTCTGTATTGTGTGAGATTTGTGTGTTTTGGTTTGAATTTTTTGCTTTATTCTTAATTTTTGTGTAGAGATTTGAGCTGACAGCAGCACCATGCTCTGCAAATCAGTGTGGTGTTGTGTGCCTCGTTGCGTTGGCTCAGTGCATGTGACTTGTACGTGTGACTACAGTCGGTGCCACAGGGATGGCAAGCCACTCAGAGCGGCTTCTCACCTATTTTCCTCCTTCCTCCTTTGAGACCCCTCTCAGAACCTCTGACAAAGGCTTGTTCATCACTTTTTTCCTTTTGGAGGTCCAGTGAGGATGTGTAGAGTGATAGGAATGGGTGGGTTTGAGAGCAATGCTTTGGGCAGGGCAAAGCTAGCATTGCAGCCTCTGCTGGGGGAGGGGGCTATATTTGGAGCACACGTGAGATTTTCTGGCCTGGCATGTAGAGTCTTGCAAAAGCCAGAGGCCGTGGGTCAGACTCAAATACTTCTGGAGCCAAGTGAAAGATGATGTTCTCTGCACAGTCCTTGGCTATTCAGTGTCAGCATTCCTTGCCCTCACAGGCACCAAATTTATCCGGAAAACATGAAATGCAGACGAGTAGTTGAAGATTATCTACCCTGAGATACGTCAGATAGCCTCTAAAGAGTATTTTGTTAGGTTACCCTGTACCAGGGTTTTTATTACACACATGAATAGAATCTACCAACAGAAGTGTGTCTTTTGGTTGTTAAGATTTGTACCTGATAAATTGGTTCTTTGCACTTGAAACCTCTTTTTTTCTCCCTCTGGCCTTGATCCAGCTGGCATGTTTGCTCCATCTAAACTTGAGCCAGCACAGAAATGCAGGTAATGGGATGTTAAAATTGAAGGCTGTGCTTTCTTTACACCCCAGCAGCAAGGGGGAATTATAGCATGCAAAGGAAAAAGGAAAACTCATCCTGCAACTCACTGAAAGCAGCGTACTTGTGTCTTTCTCATCTCTCTCCATTTCCACGAGTCTTGTGAATGTTAAACTAACTCAAGCACTTGGAAGCATACATGTAGACTGCTTAGTCAAACAAGAAGTTAGTTCTTCAGCTGTGCTGTCACTAGTCTGATTTCAGTGGCCTTGTCCTGTCACCTGCTGCATAAACATCCTTCTCCGGCTAATTTTCCATTAGGATTTGAATGATAGAAGCTAACAAAAAAAAATCATGTACACCTGAGTGAACCTAGAAGAGAATATAAAAATGGCACAGACGTGCTCAGGTGAGAGCAATGAGCTTTGCCTGACATGATCAGGATGATAAGCTGTGCCCTGGCACTGCAGAGGCAGGCTAGTTAAATTTGCCCATAGTTATTTCAGAATCTTACTTCTCCAGCACAGTAATGAAGCTTCAATGCTTACGTGCCTGAGATGCACAAGAAATCATGAGAACTAGTAAGTATTGGCACCTAGAGCTGTTCTGAATATGTTGCTTTTTGAATAAATTCAGTAAGTGGAAAGGGATGATCTCATGGGTCTATGTTATTTAGGCTTCCAGCCTTTAGCTGTAGTTCTGTTTTTCTGCAGCATGTTCTGCAGTTTGAGTCTTGGCTTTTCCTCAGTAGCAGTTGGTGATGGTAAATTGGATAGTGGTTCCATGATTTGCACATGGAAGCTAAGTGAAGACTCTCTAAACTTGTTTCACTTCAGACAACATCTGAACTTCCCAGACTTCGGTGAGGAAACCTGAGTTTCACAGGTTCATCAGTTAATTTTATCAGTCTTGTTCGTTATCAGGTATTGCTTTGTGAGTTACAGTAGAACCCAAGACAACCAAAGCCTCAAGCCTGATCGTCTTTTCCATGGTACCCTTGAAGCCTTTGAAAGTCTCAATCAGATGTTTATTTCAGCTGGTTTTGTGGCATTTGGAGGTCCTGCAGACCTGTATTTTGTGTTGCCCAAGTACATCCATTGGAAATTGGTGTTTTTCTTTCAGTAAACAAAAGTAAAAGAGGAGGTCCTTTGTGGCCTACAATGAAGATGAAAGAGGAAGACCAGCAGTAGATCATACTGAAGGGAATTCCCATTCAGTTGGCACATGAACAAAGCGTTTGTACCAACTGGGTGATTGGAGGCAGTGCAAATGTGGGTTCAGTGTGTAGTTGAATACCTCTTTTGCTAAGACGATTCTTTATGATGGCAAATATTTCTAGAGGTTCCTAAGGACAAGGCCAAAATGGGTTAGAAATTATGCTATTCTGGTTAACAGTGCTGGGGTGATGGTAGGAAGTCCTTTCTCTGTCATAGAATCATAGAATAAACCAGCTTGGAAGAGACCTCCAAGATCATCCAGTCCAACCTAGTACCCAGCCCTATCCAATCAACTAGACCATGGCACTAAGTGCCCAATCCAGGCTTTGTTTAACACCTCCAGGCACGGCGACTCCACCACCTCCCTGGGCAGCCCATTCTAATGCCAATCACCCTCTCTGTCAAGAACTTCCTCCTGATATCCAGCCTAGACCTCCTCTGGCACAACATGAGACTGTGTCCCCTTGTTCTGTTGCTGGTTGCCTGGGAGAAGAGACCAACCCCCACCTGGCTACAACCTCCCTTCAGGTAGTTGTAGACATCAGTGAGGTCCAGGCTTCTCCAGGCTAAACAACCTCAGCTCTCTTAGCCTCTCCTCATAGGGCTTGTGCTCCAGGCCCCTCACCAGCTTCATTGCCCTTCTCTAGACATGTTCCAGTACCTCAACATCTCTCTTGAATTAAGTGCCCTAGAACTGGACACAATACTCAAGGTGTGGCCTGACCAGTGCTAAGTACAGGGGAAGAATAACTTCCCTTATCCTGCTGGCTGCGCTATTGCTGACAGAAGCCAGGATGCCATTGGCTCTCCTGGCTACCTGGGCACACTGCTGGTTCATGTTCAGCCTCCTATCTACCAGCACCCGCAGCACTGCCTGTCTGCTCTCCAGCCACTCTGTGCCCAGCCTGTAGTGCTGCTTGGGGTTGTTGTGGCCAAAGTGTAGAACCCTGCACTTAGCCTTGCGTTGTGAAGGTCTGTGCAATAGCTCTAGATCTGGTACAAGAAGTTGCCACCCTATGGCACAGAGGAGACTGAGGGAGTGCAAGTGAGTAAATTAAGTGGAGAAAATAAAGAGATTACCTTTAGTGATTTACAGAGGTCTAGTGAATGAGATGCATGTTGCTGAAACCTGGATGCTTTGTGGTGGCAAAGATAGAAGGTGGTTTTTGATGTGTTTTTTGAAATGGAATTTACATTTGACCTGAAATTGTGCTCTAGAATCTCAGGTTTGTAATACGGGAGGAAAAAAAATCTGGTCCTTCTTCCCAGTTTTGCAGTATTGCCTGTAAACTTGTAGTATCATAAGATGCAATGATGAGAGGATGAAATAACCCAGAAAAACATGGGCTCTGACTTGGAGCCCTGTGGGCTGCAGCTGTGGAGGCTGTCTCCTTCCCAGAGGACCCCACACCATGGTTAACTGACTGGTGGCATGGGATGGATGACCTCTGTGCTCTGGTGGAATATAAGGGCTTGCCTGGTGTCTTGGTCTCAGGTTTTTCATGCCAGAGGAGCAAACTGAACTGGGGTACACACTTCTGCTGGGCTTACAGTAAATAAGGAGCGAATAGGGAAGGGAAGGAGGGAGCCAGAGGTCAGCCTTCAATGGGCAAAATGGGGAAACTGAAAAGCACTGTAGGTCAGCATGGGCAGCCTGGAGAGCAGCAATAGCAGCAGCAGAACGACTAGATTTGCTTTTATCTGTCTACTTGTTTATTTAAAGTGGAAAGGACAGCTGGGCATATTCATGCAAAGGAGAACACGTAGGGATGCAAGGTGTTACTGCACCATAATTTTGCTTTTCTGCTGCTAGAGCCTGGGGTGTCTCTTGAGTACCTGGTGTCAAAAAGAGAGACATCTAAGAGGTGGCTTACCTGAGCTGGTTTTATCTCCATATCATGAGCACTGGAGTATCAGCATAGTCCTCTTGTCTAGCTGAGGAATTGGCAGACCTGTCTGTGGGTGCGATGTTGGGAAAAAATGGTTAGAGCATCTCAAATCCCATCTGCCAAATGGGGTAGCAGTTTATTGGCCTGTTTTACAGGGTCACCGGGAGAACAAATGCTGCCAGCCGTGGCGTACTCAGGTGTTAAGGGCCAGATGCTTACTGAAGATAAATGGGAGGGAAAAAAGCAATCTGGGACAGAGTCCAGCAGTCTCCAGCTTTTATGATTAAAGAAATGCAGATCCTGGCACAGATACTGTTTCCGGTTCATCCAATGCACCGAGCAACCCACGCGTTCTCCCCTTTGTGACAGGAGCGAGGTCTGTGCAAATCTGACATCTGCCTCCCGAACATCCTCCTGCGGAGAGATGCTCTCTCCGGCCTGGTGAGGTCCAGGCAGGGGAAGCCTAACCCCCCGACCCGAGCCTCGCTGGGCATGGTGGATACAGAGGAGAGCGGGGAGGCCCTGGGGTCCCGCCGGGCCGGGAGCAGCGCTGTGCAGGGCTACCCTCGCTTTTGTTTCCAGGACCCCGTCGCCGAGCTCCTTATTTCGCGGAGGGCCGGCAACTGAGGCGTCCCGACGGGCAAGCGAGGGAGCCTCTCGCCGGAGCTGCGGGCGCGGCGGAGACCGGGGAGTGGCCGAGCAGAGCCGAGCCGGGTGGGGCGCGGCGGGGGCGGTCCCGGCTCGCATTAATTACCTTCGGCATTCGGGGCGGTGCTTCCCGCAGCCATCTGGCTGAGCCGGGGGGGCGGCGGGGGGAGCGGCGGCTGGGTAGGGAGGGGGAAGAAAGGGAGGAACACCGGAGAAGAAAGGGAGGAAAAAGGGCTCGGGGGGCACCGCGCCGGCGAGGCAGCGCAGCGCAGGCACCCGCCGCCGCCTGCCTCCACGGGGCTGCTTTTCCCCCCCTCCTTTTTAAAAAAAAAATAATTTTTTTTTCCTTTTATTTTCCTCCTTCCCCCTCCCCTCCTTTGGCCCGACTCCCCCATTTTGGTTTATGGAGAAAAAGAAAATGGTAACTCAGGTAAGACTGGTGGGCGGCCCGGACTGCCGGAACCGCGCCGCGGTTGCTGCCTGCCTGGCTTTGTCTGGGCGGCGGGCGGGGAGCAAGGGGCTCGGCGCGTTGCGGAGCGGAGCGACCGGCAGCGGGGCTGCCCCGCTGGCTCCCCACGGTGTAGCCGTGGCTCCGCGCCGCCCCCGCCCGGCTCTGGGGCGGGAGGGAGTCCCGCCGCGCCAGGGACCTGGGATGGGCGCTTCGGGTAAGGGATTCCTGCAGTCCCCAGCCAGGAGCGGCCTCGCAGTGCCCTCTACGGTGAAGAGGTGCGTGAGGAGCGCAGGTACCTCTGCTCCTGAGTTAGGCTAAGCCGTGCTCTGAACGACCGATCCCGGGCGCGCACGAAGGCAGACGCCTTCCCAGCCATTCTGGCATCCGGCTGCCGGTCATCGTGAGAGCTGGGATCGTGAGGACAGCCCTTGTTAGGTAGCTGAAGGCGTGGGGCTGCCCGTGTCTTCCCGAGGGAAAGCGGCTGACGTTTCCCGGGGAGCGTACCCAGCGGCCAGGTCCGTTGCATTTTCCCCGCCTCGCAAGGGGATTTTATTGGATGAGGCTCGCCTTTTAAGGCTCTTCTGTGGTTTTTGGACTGTAAATGTTTGGGGGTTTTTTGGCATGGCATCTGCAAGTCGGCGGCGGAGAGAGTGGGCAAAGGGAGGAGGAGAGTGGCATCGTGGAACTGGAATCCTTCGGACTTCGGCATTATATAATGCCCTGCAGTGCCTTGCAGAGCTGGAAACCTTTGGGGGATATTCCCAAAGGGGGTGGCGGGAAGGACTCTTAGGAGGAACTTTTTTTCAAATCTGGGTTTCATAAGTGCTGGTTTCTGTGGAGCTTTGCAGATTTTTAGACTAGATGCATATTGTTGTCTTGGTTTTCCCTAGCCCAGGCTGAATCCCCTCTTCGTTAGCTGCTACCGAGATCCTGTCTGTCCCACTGCAAGGGACAGTGCTTTCGTGGGTGCCTGGCTCAGAATGAGTCTGCTGCAAGAACTGACACCTGCTTTGACCCTTTATGTCTCTGGTCTTGTATTGATTGTCGGTGCCTGAAAAACAGGTCTCTCTCTACTCTTAAGGTATCTCCCCAGGCTCCTAAGCATCACTTTTTACTATTTAGTCCCTTCCATTACCAGTTCCTTTTTATCCAGACCAAGGCTTTCTGTTTTGAGATGGAAGAGCTCTGCAGAAATCTCCCGAGGCTTTCTGTACCTATATTTAGTTTAGTGAGTGATGCTGAAAGGCTGTCTCTGCAGTCAGGCTCCATTTGTGTATTCCTGTGTGCTTAGAGCCTGTCCAGTTAGATGGAGATATGTGTCCCTGAGCTGCAGGTTAACATGTGCACGTTTTGGATAGTTGTTTTGCACAACCTTGTATTGCAAAGTATTCTTGGCCACAGCCTTTACACATAGAGCCTGTGTCTGTGCCATGCAGAAAAGTGCCCAGGTCACCAGCACTCCTGTGTCTAGTTTGTGCATGTGTAGAATCAAGCACCCTGAAGCTTGAACTGATTATCTTCAAGATGTGTGGAGCTGGGATGGATGGGATTCTGCTGGAGCACTGGCTGAAATGAGGGAAGGTATAAACTTGTTTAAAGGCTTAAGATATCCTAATAGACCAGGGAAATCTTCTATTCTACAGAAATCCTTATCTGGGAATGGAGGCACTGAGTGCACTATTAGCATTGGTTGACCTTCAGTTATGACTTGTCTTAAGAGTCTGTACTATCTGGGATAGGTTTTCCAGATTTGTGTGGCACATTTACATGCTGATGCTGAAGAAGATGCATATTAAAATAGCCAGGAAAGGGTGAGAGCTTGGACTGTTTTAGGTGGAGTCTTTGAATGAACAACAGATAGACCATTTACGCAGAGTTGAAGAAGACAGCGAAGGTGAGTTCAGTGGTAGCATAGTGCTGCTTCTTGTAGTGGGAGCACTTGCCTTGTTAGATTGGTCCTTAGCAGTGCTGCAGCTGCAGTTTTGGCCAAATGTGGATCTGAAGGAGTGTGGTACATCCAGGACAATATCCCCCGTGTTGTTAGTCTCAATCTGCAGTGCTGTTTGAGGCAGTGGAGTGGCGTTGCAACCTGTGAACGTATTTTGCTGGGGCTCAGTTCATGAAAAGTGAATGTTGTTGGCATGGCATGTTGAGCTGGTAGTTGCCACTGAGTGAATTTAGCGTTGCTCTGTTTGGTTCATTCTCCAGACCACTACCTGCCTGGTCTGTGTTTTACCTAGCAAGCTTGCTAGTTAACTCTGGGAAATCAGCTTCTGTACAGGATGAGAGGCTGGTAAAATGAAATTACTGGGGAGTGTTTAGGGTGGGAAGACTAGAAGCAGCGATGGGAAGAAGTAGGACATGCTGGAAGGTAGAGATGTGCTTGTAAAAGAGGAAACAAAAACTGCTAATGAGAGCAAGAGCTCAGATTCATTAACGGAAAGTATTCTGGTTTTATCCCCCTTAATCCTAAATCAGTGAAAATGAGTATTAAACGAGGCCCAGGACATTGTGTGCTAATTGCAGATAAAAGAGAGAGTCTTCGGTGGGCAGGAATTATATGCTAAAAGGCTTTTTTTCCTGTGTGGTGCATGGTGAGGTTGCTGGCTTGCATGGAGCACAAAGCCCTCCCTTTCTTGGACAGCCCAGTGCCTTGCTGGCGTTTTCCTCCGAATCTGTTTCCCATCAGGGCTGGGAGAGGGGGAAGGTGTCGAGCATCTCGGCGAGCAGGAAGGGAGCTGCTGCCTCCTTAAGGAGTCCTGCCAGCCCATGTGGCAGCCGGCAGCGCCGAGCGAGCGTGTGTATGTGCGAGTATGTATGTGTGTGTGCCTTTGTAATGAATGCCCCCCGCCATTGTCTGCCCCCCTCCCTGCTGCTGGCGGTGGAGCTGTTCACCTGGGCTGTTGCCCGCCTTTGGGCCTTCTTCCAAGATGGGAAGAGGAGGAAGGGCTGCTCATGGTAGTTAAAGCCAGACTAGGCAGAACTACTGTTTTCTGATTGCAGCACCCCATTTTCTCTCTTTCTCTGTCTTGAGTTCTAAGCTCCTGATGTGGATGTAGGCAGGAGCATCTGAAGGTCTGCTTTTGTGCAGCTGTAGGATTGCCAGTCTCCATTTTGTGGCACCATTTGAAGCATCTTTGCTGCCCTGCCTGCCAGCATGCCCCCTCTTGTCCCCCTCAGCACCCCTCAGAGGCTCCAGCCAGCGCCGTTTATCTTGGCACGTGTTCGACTTGCTACACTCTGCCCAGGGCTCGGGGAGGTGATGGCGTTTGTGGCTTTGAGACTAATTTATGTCCTTGTTAAAATGAACCAGCAAGCAACCTCATTTTTTCCAGAGATTTTCTTCCCTTTCCCTTCCCCCTTCCATAACCCTTTCCCTCCCAGTCACCATGTATAGCTGTGAAACAACCTTGTGCAGCCAAAAGTTGCTTGCTTAGTCAGTGATTTTTTTTCTTTTTCTTTTTTTTTTTTTAAAATTAAAGAAAAACCCCAAAACGCAGAGCCCCTTAAATGGAGATCTTATTTAAATCAGAGCAGCAGCTGACTCATTAAAGGCCTTTCTGTCTCCTTTTCGTTCCTCTGCCTCATTCCTTTTTCCTATCTTTTCTACCTCTTGTCACAGTAAGAGTGTGATAAAACGGATCTTTGTCTGCTCTCCGTGTTGGGATCGTGCAGGGGGTGTGTATTCAGAGTGGGAGGAAGACGGGAAATGGGGAGCCCTGTCAGACAGCTACCTTGTGCTATCTGAAAAATGTACAATGCATCCTATTATAGGAGACTGTCCTCCTTTGTTTGAACTGTCTGCGAGGGAGCCTGAGCCTGAGCACAGCCTCTCTCCTCCTGTTCCCTTATATCTGCTTTAGGGTCTGTTCCTCTCCCTGTATGCTTCAGGACTCTCCTGTTCCCCTAAAAGAAATCATTAAAAGATACCAAAGAAAACAAACTACAACAACCAACCAACAAGAACAAAAAACCCCACAAAAGACCAAACACTTTTTCTTTGCATAGTGGAGGCTTTCTTTATCTTCTCTATGACTTTTCTCTGGAGCTACCTCTATTCCTGTCTCCTTTCTTAAAGAATTGTATCTCCCTTCTGTTTTGGGCCAGGCGTCCTTGGTGTTTTCTCCTCAGTTTGATGGTACTCTTGCAAACTTGTGTTGAGCTGTCAGAAGGGGATCACTCTCTTCTCAGTTCATGGCCTTGGATTTCTTTGCTGTTTAGAAAGTGATGCTTGTTCACATGGTACCTGACTCTGTGCCTGTACCTGCCCTCTAGTTTTCACTTCCCTTCAGCTCTTATTTACAGAACTTCGTTTTAGTGCTGCAGATACTATGTCAGCAGCAGGAATTTATGTAAGAGGAATACTGGACAGTAATTTTCCTAGGAGAATGTCCCCCAGGAATGGATCTGTGCCTCACTTTCCCTGATGTAAATGCATTGTTATTTAAGGTGGGCTATGGATTGTGTCTGTAACTGTTGTGAAAGTTAGAGATTTAACTGCTGGTTAAGAAGGGCTTATTCTTAACTTAAAAACCAGTGGAACCTGTCAGAACCTGATGAGTGTTTTTTGAAGTCCTTTTCTCTTTATCACCTTTGCTGAGCACTTTCAGATGCACTGGAGTGGAAGCGAGCCGCTGTAGGTCTTGCAGAGCAGCCTTGGGATGGCAGAAGCTGTGCTCAGTGTTGCCTAGGCAGGATGGCAATATAAAAGGGAACTTGATATAGCAGTGCCATTTCCTTAAGTCCCTGTCCTAGAAATAACCTCACTGCTCCCTAATGCATTTCTTCTGCAGGTGACTAGGTGACTGTTCCCTGGGGTACCTGGGAATTGAGAAATGAGGATGCCTTGGTTTGCCACAGTACATGTTGTGATATTCGGGTGATGATGCTGTGTCACTGTAACATACTGTTTTATTGTTATTTTAAAAACTATTAATTTGTGAAGTATCCAAACTAGTGAAAAGGTTGTAGTGAGCTAACAATGAAATGCTACAAGTTGCAGGTTGAAACGAAGGCAAGCCCTTAAAATCAACAACGTCTTGCCCTGCAAGTTATTAATTCATGATGGCTCCATTGCACTTAATTAGTATTGACCAGCCTTCTACTATGAAATTCTAATACTGGAGTAAAAGGGGGATGCAGTGGGTGGAGGGAAGACTAATTTTTTGGTGGGGTTGGTTATTTTTCTGTTTGAGACCTGGATTCTGGTCTTAACTGCTTCAAGTTAAATGCTTGGTGTTCCTGTTTCAGTGCATTTTCAGCAGATGATGTGTGCAGTTAACTGCACCTTTGCAATGAATTCCTTAACCTATTTATCTCCTAGCTGCAGAGTCACAGAATTCACAAACCTAGCATCTCGTGGAGATCTAAGTACCAGACAGGAGGTGGTTAATTTGCTTCAGTCTGCTCTCAGATATTATTTAAAGGGATGTAGTCAGGTATTCTTCCTGGAATAATGTGTGTTCCCTGGAATCAGAGCAGAGAAATGTTAACTTTCCTAGCCAAAGTATTTTGGTTTGCTCCTGTAGAGATATTTATGGTTCTCTGCTGTGCAGGATGTTGAGGTTTTTTTGCTGGACTGCTAGAGGTTGTGCTATGGCCAGGGAGGGCTGGAGATGTATAAGGTAGTTCTGCAGGGTTTGCAGAAGCTAGAGCAATTAATGCTCAACTGAAAGCTTTTTGTAAAAATAGAGTGTGCTTTGCCAGTGTAAAAGAAAATAGGACAAATGCTGGGCCTGTTCAGCAGCGTGCTTTGTTTAAAAGATCCATTTTCCCCCCCCTTTTTTCTCCTTTGCAAATCTGTCCATTGAGCAATATTATTCACAAACTGAATTGAGAGCTATCAAGATGGTAATAGGAAGGCACTTCAATTCCGGGGCATTTCCATATTTTTAAGTTGTGAAATAAACCTTCATTTGTTCGCTTTATTTCTGTGTCTATTTATGATAGTCTTTAATCTCATGATTGCATGCTGTTTTGTTCCACAAGAAAGGAAAGAAAAACCAGACAACCCTCCACCCATCCCCATCAGCTCCAGTAGATGTGGCATCACGATGACCTCTGCAAGTATCAGTAGCAGGGTTGGCTGTCCCAGATGCATCCCACAGACCTCTGCCACTTAAACTGAATGTGTAATTAGCTGTTGTTTTCTGTGCAGGCCAGCTTGATCTGTTTGCCAGTTGGTTTTGTGTACTTGCTGACAGCAGAGGAATAGGGAGCTCTTGCAGTATTAGGCTCTGGTTTAGACTTTGAGAGTGAACAATTGTAGGCACATTTTCCTCTTCCATCCCTACACGAACGCTCCTGTCTCATCTCTGCCACCAATTGTGGATAGAGGGTTCTTCTTCCTCTTGCTCTTTCCTCTCAATACCTGGTTAGTAGCTTGTCCTATGTAAATCCATGCCCAGGCTGTCCCCATCTCCATTCCTCTCCAGTTATGTGTCATCTGATTTTGGCAGACTACTTCTTCACCTTGATCATTTCAGTTCTTTCTCAGCTGATTTTTAGGCCTTGCTTATTCTTTCCCTGCTTCTCCTCCTCCCTGTCCTCACTAATCTCTTTGTCATACACTTTTTTGACTTCTCCATCCATACCTTGTGTTCCTTGCTTAGTTTGCCTTTCCTGCTGTTATTGCAGCCAAACTTGTCTGATCTATCTCTTTTTCCCTTGTCGCTGCCTGTCCTGTTGACAGGCTTCTTGTCCCAATTTACTTTCCTTATGCTATACTTTCAGCTATGTTTCTTGGTTGGTTTTCTTTTTTTTTTTTTTTTTTTTTTTTAAGTTTGGAGTGGCTAACCACTACTCTGTGTTACTTGATTCCTAGAAAAGGGAATGATGCAAGGCACAGAAGGTGGGTCATCTCCATGCTGGCATTGATCTGCATGTCTGGATCTGGTATATCTGGTATCTCCTGTGAAGCTGTGTATCAGCTCTGAACAAGACCATGAAATCACAGAAGATGGGGTGCAAGTGGCACTGCCAGGCACCATCAAGAGCATCTCTGTTTCCTGCTACTGTGTAAACCATTCCTGATAGCCTTGAAAACTGTGATGCCATTGCCACCCTTGACAACCCATTCTTTTCCTTTCTGTGCGTTGCTGAGTCTTTCCTAATATTTAAGCCATTGTAAACCATGTTGCTACCATTTGGTTCTTTCCATGGTAAATATGAAGAATGTATTGGTTCTTTCCTTTTCAGTGAGTTTTGTACACTGGAATCTCCTTCTTGTTTTTAGCTTTTTTTGGACCACCATATATGGCCTTAATAGCAAATTTGGTCGATGAAATGTAAGACAAGTACCGTAGTTTTGTTATTATGTTGGTTACATTTTGTTGGCTGTGTAGTATAGTTGCTTAATATAGATCTATGAAATTGCTTTTTGTCAAATATGAAGTCCTCATAGGCTTTCCAAAGTATGTGGGTGGGTTTGTGGGTGGGGTTTTTTCCTCTTCAGAATAAACAAGACAAAATATTCCCCCCCTGCTTTTTTTCTTGAGTTGGATAGATACAACTGAAAACAGTCTTGAAACAGGAAGGATCAGCCAGCCTTCCTCTAACAGCTCTGTCTGTAATGGAGACTTTTACCCTGAGTGGTTTCTAAATACTTAGGTGGAATTGCCCTCCAAGTAGCCTGTAATCAGAGGATGCATAGAGACACCAAAAATGTCCAAGTAATTATGAGGGTAATCTTTTAGCTGCTTCTGAAGACTACCCTCAGGCTGGGAGTCTTGAGTATGGTTAAAATTCTCTCAATCTTCCTCCCAGTTATCCTGCTTAAAATTCATAGTCTCTGCAGTTGTGGTCCTGTGGAGTTTAGGATTTCTGTGTGCTTTATAAGTCCTAGACTTGCCAAGCTATCTGACTTGGAGGACTTATTTGGTTTTCAGATAATTGCTTTTGATTAACCAAGATTTAGATAATCAGTGGTTGACCTATGCAGTGCATAGACCTTCATTCACCTATTGAGTCTCTCTGATGCTCCTTATCTGAAGCCTCTGCTCTCCCTCCAATCCTAATAGCAAAACTTGCTTTAAACGACTTAAAAAGACTGATTTGAAAATGCCTGGGAGAGGAGTACACATTCCTTGGACAACACTAGTCCTCCTTTGTTTCACATATGCACCATGAAGAATGGAGCCCTTGATTTGATTTGTTCTTTGTAGCCTTTCTTATTTTTGCTATTGCAGCATATGAGAGGTTATCAAAACCTACAACTTATGCAAAGTACTTCAGAGTGTTAGGGAGCAGGAGTAAGAAAGGCTTTTGTTTTCCAGCTTGTGTCCCCTCCTGCTTTGCAAAATGTGGTTGAGATAAATAAGGCAGCAGGGAACAGGATCTCAGAGTTTCAGATCAGTATTATCTTTAAAAGGATCTTTCTAGCCTGAATCAGGAGGTAGAGGACAAAGAGTGTGGTGATTTGGTAAAATTAGTGAGTTAGTCTATTTACCGTTGGCTGGACTATAAGGTATTGTGGTGTGTTAGCTTGGCTTAGTGCTCAAATATTTAATGCATGTCAGTTTGCTTTAATTTTTCCCCTTGCTTTTCTTCATGTGTGTGATAAAGCTGTTTAGTGTTAAGTTTGCTTTGCAAAACCATTCTCTGGTCTGCCTCCACCCCAGTCCAGGACAAAGCACTCTTCTTTCTCAAAGCAGTAGGTAGAGGAGAAAGAGTACTTCTGGGAGTCCCTCTTATATAACTTCGGTTTAATCTGGGGAAACAGTGATGTTGGTGGTTTTTTGGGGTCACTTTAGAGCATGTGATGGAACCAGTCTGTGGTAAAGAGTGTAGTGTGGTGAGAAATAGGGTTGAAGAAGGTGGTGATTGGAGGCTTTGATGAGAACTTGGGACAGTTCCCTGCTCTAGTTGTCTTTCACAGGGACATGGGTGACAGACTGTGAATGAGCATATGTTAAGTGTGACTGATGAAAAGGTGCAGGCAAGGAGGCACTGACCCTCCTGGTGGCAGATAGAATTTAGGTCATTCAAATTCAGACTTTCATCCTAAGAAAAGTTTCTGTGGAACTCTAGATCTTCAAAGATTCTTTTGGTTAAAATGCTTCAAAAAGTGTGAGAATAAATTTATCTGTTAACATGGACTTGAGAGAGGCGGAAGAAGATACTGCAGAGATCCCAACGCTCTTATCAGAATGCAAGACTTCTAAATGCCTTGTCTTATTTGATGAGATGAAACAAACTAGATCAGGTGAAGTCAGATTAAAGATCCTTGAGCCGTGTTTTCAATTGAGTCTGAAACTGAAGCTTTGGGTAGCCTCATGGCTACTGTGGTCACAATCAAAACGAAAGTAAGAGTGATGGTGGTGGTCCTGTCCCACTTAGCTCAAATGTCATTTCTCAGGATTTCTGTTGTAGTTGAATACTGCTAATTGATTTTGACAGTGAGCTGCAGGAGTTACTGCAATGTGGCACAAAAGTCAGGAGAAAGCTGCACCGGAGGCTGCAGATGCAGGCTTCTCCTTTCAGATTCATGCCTACCCTGTCCTGATGGGTGGCAGGGGTCCTGCGTGGAAGCTCAGCCACGTGGCTAGGAACGCGTGTCTGAGCCAGACCTCTGCTTCAAGCAGAAGTATCCAGACAGCTGAAGTGGCTTTTCTTTTAAAGTGGGCGGGTAGGAAACTCTGAGCTGTGCTATTTGTAACACAGAGAAGAATAGATAGAGCTGAGTAATAGGAATTTCTTAATGTTTTGGAGGAGCATAAAGGAAAATAAATTGGAAAATAAATTCCAGTCGTCCAGAGATTTGTAGAGGACTGTAGTGGCTTTCAAAAGTATAGTAGGCCTCTAGGTTAGCTATGAGGCTCTGTATGTCACCATACAATTATTCTGAGATACTGGCCTAAATCTAGGAGAAAAAAAGCTGGTGGCAGGAAAGAACCATATTTGATTGACGTGATCTAAGTGTAGAGCTGTGATGAGCCTCCTGGCTACTATGGTGAGCGCCCTAGCAGAAGAATGTTAGAGTGAGGCAGGGCCTTCTGCAGCCAGTCCAGCTGTGAAGTGATTTGGGAATTGCCCTGAGCTGTGTCTATCCCATTGCTCTGCCAGGGGTTACTGTGTCTGTGTGAGCTGCTCCTCTGCACCAGGTGTATTAGTTGTGCAGTTTCTTAAGTGAATGAAGGTGAGTCCATTACTTAGGTGTAGTGCCTAGCAGAAGGAGCCAGCAGGAGCTAGAAACAGTTGCTGAAACCATTCCTTCTGTGATCAACAAAGGCTGACCACAGCAGGAGAAGGTGAGCCTCATCCCCTGCGGTGCTGAATTCTAGCATTCTGGAAAGGCATCCTGTAAGCATCCTAAATGTGTGAAGGGAAACTATGAGAGCAAATTTAATTCTAAGTCATTGAAAGGAAGTTTTTTACACTTATCAATCTTCCTATGGATCTTCTAGTGAGTTTTGATGGCCTAACAAAGAAAGATACTTGAGGTAAAAATAAATACGTTGGTGGTTGTGGGCTACTCCTCCTGCAGCCATCTTTGAACATTAACTCTTCCTAAAAAACGAGTTGTACACAAACAGTGCTTAGTTTGTTATAAACTTTACCAGCCTGCATGCATGAAGTTGGAAAGGATCACCCAGAATGGGAGGGCAGGTTGCAGAGCTCTTGCATTTAGCACCTGGCTGGCCCTGTAAGTTCTGCATTGCTGACCCTTTGCTGCCAGTAGAGTGGGGCAGTTTAGATCCCTTTGAACAGGGTGAAGTTAAACCCAAGTGCTGAGGGTTTGTGCTGAACAGTATTTCTCAGATTTAACAGGGATAGGGGGTGATGGTGTTGTGCTCATCCAGCAAGCTGGGTCTTCAGCTTCCAAAGTCTACAGTGTGTTGGGTTGCAGAGGGACATCTGATTTTAAGGAGCATGTTTGTAGGGCAGAACAATTGCCTGTCTGTCTGTTCTCTGCAGTAGCTTCAGATTGATGAGAAATTATTCCAGTTCCTTATGCCCTTAATGCGTCAGACTGAAACTTTTACATTTTCAAGGGAACAATTTGCTTCTACTTTTTTTCCTGTTTTCAGTTAATTGCACTCCTAAAGCAGCAAGGATTAGCATCTTGGCTGCTTATGTACTCATCTTGCAGAATCTCCTTCCTCCCTGACCTCGGTTACAGTGTTACACATTTCTCACATCTCTGAAAAGACGCTGTTGCACCTTTCAAAATTAGAAGAACTGGCAGTGTCTGCTGAAATCTTGTGGTGTTTTAGGTCAGCTGTCAGTGATAGTAGCCTGATCTATGGCAAATCTTTCCCTCATTCTCCCCAGGGTGCTTGCCCTGCCCTTTTTGTGCCAGTGGGGCTGATACGATCCAAATGAACTTCTTTCATCTGTTTGCATTTGTTGTCTGAGTCATGAGAGGTCCTTGGGAGCCACAGCATTAAATGTTTTCCTTCTTAAGACTTTTTGTGTTGTAGCAAACATTACCTTTTCATTCTTGCCTGGGATCAGATGCCAGGCTTTTTTCCATGCTAATGTGTGCTGCTGGGTATGAGTCCCAACATGGGAATTACATGGAGCTGCACAGTCAGCAGAGGAGCACTCATTATTTAGATGTCTGCTGCAAAATGGTGGCTCCTGCTCTAAATTACTTGGTGAAGTAATTGCTCATCTTCCAGGGTATTTTGCTTCCTCTGTATGAGGCCTGTTAACAGGCTAGGAAAGTACAACATGTTTTTTGGGCCAGATTGGGTCTGACTTCTGACCGGATCCTTTTAGTGATATATGAAGGACAGTTTGGGTGGTGGTTAGGAGCAGAGATGTAAAATCTCAGCCTTGCTGCTGGCAAAGCAACTGGATTGTTGCTGTTCTCTGAACTACAGTCTTGTGATTGCAGGTTTTGATATAAACTTGATCTTTTTTCTGGCACAGCTGATGGCAAATCTTGAAGGAGAGGTGCTGCTGCTCTTTCAGGAGCCCTTAGTCAGAAGGGCCAGAGGACAGTGGCAGGTAACTGATTCACCTATTCAGTAGGCAGCTGCTCTTCTGTGACATGCTATCTGGAAAGAGGTTTTGCTGTTTGGCAGTTTAGAATGTCACTTCAGAGCCGTTTTGTGCCACAGAGCAGAAGGATGAGGGAGAATTTCGTTAACAGGGAAACAGCCATCCTGAGCAGGCTGTGTAGCACTCAGATGCTCCTTGGATGGAATATCAGGAGCTCTGGCTTGCAGTAGGAATCTCACTCTTAATGTACTGCAGGGCCCTTTCTGCACATAGAAAAGACCTAGATGTTCCCCTTCAAAAATTTAAAAGCAGCTGAACTGAGACTTCAGGGAAACTTAGCAGTTGAATCTAAGATTGTGCATCTGCAGACCTTGCTGAGTTGTTGTGTACCCTTGCACGTGTCTGCCATGTCCAAACCTTGATAGGGGCTGAATGAGGCATCTTTGAAAGTGTGACAGATCAAGATTGTGGTTTAGTTACAGTCATCTTTTAAAATGTGGGTACCAAGGAAGGCAAAGAATCCTCTCTTTTTACTTGCTATTAGTTACAGCTTTTATCTGGAAAGGAGATGTACTGGTGCAGCTCAGTTAGCCAGCACATAACAGATTGTGCCTCTCACTTAGGATGAGCCTTTGGCTGCTGGCTGCTGTTCACAAGGGTGTCCATTTGGCTTCCCTTCACTAAGAGTAGGCCTAACTGTTATCTGGAGGCTTCTCCATATACTGGGTGACCAGCAAATATGTCATGCCTTTTGAATCCAGTGAGTTAGACAGTGGAAGCTGGTATGAAAAGTCTCTTTTTGATCATAGTCATGGGTTTTATGGCCCTATAAATTTGATTCTGAACAAGCCTCATATGGGATTTTGGTTTCCTGCAAAATTTTAGTTACCTCCAAAATTGTCTTTTAAAAAACCTAAAATCCTTTATAGGTAAGAGTATAGCTAAGGTACTAGTTAAATGCCCAAGGTTTTACCACTATGAAATAGCCCCCAGTACATGAATCACGTGCAGATGACATCTATGTAAACAAATGGCTTTTCTGTTATGTCTTAAACCTGTTTTCTACCTGATTTACTTTGTGCTGGTTGTGTGTGTCTGTTAGCATCTTGCACAATGCTCCGTGGAATTGCTATCATTGAAGAAAAGTTGGAGTAAATACACTGCTGAGATTAGGGGAGGGAATTGTGGGATGAAAGAGACGAGCTTTCATGCTTTCTCACTTGACCAGGTGCTGGTTGAGCTTTTGGGTTTTGCAGTCTTTATTCTTCCAAGTCAGCGTATTAGAAGTTTCACAACCCTGTGGGTTTATAAACCAGATTATTTTCTACTCAAGTGTGAGCACTATACCCAAAAGCCAGAGGCCTCAGAAGAGGTGAAAGCAAAGCAGTTGGTAGCTCTGTTCTGCAACTCTCCTGAAAGCAAAGAACTTTACAACTTTTTCACAGTGTTTTTGCTTGTTTGTAAAGTAACTGGAGCTGTGCTCATGAGTGTTTGAGGCTCTCAGGTGCTTGTTGAGGGCAAAGGGAGAGCAGGCATTGTGGGAGCCAGAGGGGCAGAAGAGGGAGCAGCCCTGGCCCTGTGTGGTTGTCTTGTCTCTCTTATGCTAGTCGACTTCTCATTGGGATGAATGTGCTCTGAAATATTTATTGCCCTGTTTAAATATTCATCGCTGCAAAGGCAGCACAGTCTGATGGCAGCAGCAGAGCCTCAAGGGACAGGGGCTGCAGCAGTCCCTGGCATTTCCTTTCAGTAATATGATAAAAATATACCAAAAAAATTGAAATAAAATAACCGGGCATTCCCCCACTGCAAGATTGGCAGAAGCAGTCAGGCGTGCGTCTCGGTGTTTCCTCTTCGTGCCAGAGACTTGTGCTTGCTCTCAGACTCGTATGCTGGGGTGCTGCTCTTGGCTGCCAGATGCTAATGCTTTTTTTCCAGGCCTGTATCCTGGAGTGAGTGGCTTTGTTTAGCCTGACACTGTGTGCATGAAAGGGGATGTACAGAAGGGCAGACTGACTAGCTGAAAGGGTCTAAGTTTTGTGTAGCCTGTTCTCTTGTTTTTCTCTAGGTGTGAGCAGACAGAGTGAGGAGGGGGAAGAGGGACCTTTAATGCACTTGACTGTGGAAGGTGGATGTCTGCAGGGAATTATGGATGGGTAAATTTCACAGGAACTCGGGCAGTGACGTATTAATGGAGCTGCAGATGCTGATAGGCATGCCACCAAAATGAGATGCTCTTACATCAATTTAGCTTTTAAGGTTTATCGATTTAGCTTCCATAAAATAGAGCAGTTTAAAAGTGAGGCTACCAGTAATATGCAACCATTTAATGTGAATGTTTGGTATATTGCTATCATTAAACCCACACATTTTATGTGACCAAGGCATTGATGCAGTTGTCATGAGGGAAAGCAGAGTGCTTCCAAAGATGCTGCTGAGCACGGGGCCTGGAGGAGCTGCATTAAGTACATCCAGCCCAGGAGGAGCCATCTGAAAGGTGGTCAAATGTGCCCCTGACCTCAAGCTTCATCTTTGAGCCATGCAGGTGGTCTGTCTAGGGGAGAAGTCTGTTCTGGTTTGTGGTTACTGCAGGAATCTGGTAAATGTGTTAGCTGGAAGGCCTGGGGGAAGGAGGTTCTTAAAGGATTTTATAAGCAGCAAGAAATCTTTCCCGAGATACTTGATAAATTCACTGTATATAAACCTCCTTTATGCTGGTTTACACAGTGGCACTCTGAGAGTTAAATATAAGCAAAGCAGAGCAGCAATAGCATATGCTAAATGTCCATGTAACCTCTTGTTCTGGGATGAAGTGGCTTTCAGGTGCATTTCCAAGTTGCGCTTAATGTAGCGTAACTGTGGGCTGCTGTGAGAAGAATAGTCCCCTTCGTCTCTCTGCCCTGGCCATATGTTCAGCCTCCTCACGCTTTGGGCATCGTGCTCAGGCAGATAGAAAGCAAGACAGTTCACTTTATGACCAAACAGACCACTATTGTTTGAATTAATTTTCTGGCTATGGCTGTGGCATGACTCGCTCTCACAACAGCTGGGAAGGAAAACAGAGATACTGCAACTTGGGCCAGTTGGTAGTTTTATCATATTAGATGGTACCTGAACCTATACTTCTCAATAGCTTGTTCCTCTCCATAAGGTGAAGTCATTTACTGATGAGTGGGTCTGCTGCTTGGTTTAATCTGCTTTAATTTATGTGCATCAACTTTCACCATCTCTTCTTAGCTTTCCAGAGTGTTGTCCTATAGATCTGGCTTTAGATCCTCTCTTCTAGCTGTATGTGCATTGAGGGCAATTATGTGTCACTCAGGTAGCTCTGTTTTGAATGGCAATGTTTTCAGCATGAAAGCATGGAGAGGTGGAAAGGACTCGGTCCTCCACGGCTGACTTAATGACTGTCATTTAGAAATTAGTAAACAAAATGAAATGATGTTTTTGACTAGAGCTGTGTTTATCAGATTCAGCTTCTGGCTATTGGTTTTCTTGATGCCTTTGTTCATTAGATTAAATATTATTAGTGCATAATCTTTTTTTCCCCCTCCTTTATAATTAATGTACTTTCACAAAATAATCAGTTGCCACTTAGGGTTTTTTTTGGGGGGAGGGCTGTAATTATAGGCAACACAGACTGGACTTTCCAAGTTTTTCAGTGTACAACCATGTAGGTTTTTCCAATCTTGTGGTCATTTTTTTTGTCTCTTTCGTGGCGCTTTCATGGCTCTTTCATGTTCCCTTTTGAATTTTTTAATTCCTTTTTGAAAATTCATGTGTGGAAGCAGGTATCTTATTTTTCAGCTGACCGAGCCCATGTACCAAAGTATCAATGTGTCTTGCATCCTACTTGTTGGTATTATACCTAAACAACAGTAGCTACTCTTTGTACCAGGCTGCCACGCTGGTGAGTTGATTCTCCATGACCCTCTGCTCCTTTCGAGAACCTCTGCTTTCGAGGACTCATAGTGGAGGCTTCCTCAAAAATGGAAAATTCCTCTTGGAACAAGTGAGTGGTGGGAGATAGGAGAATGCCTTGCAAGAATGGAAAGTAACTGTGGGAAGAAAGCTTAATTTTTAAACCGTCACATTTCTGTTGTCGAGTGTGTCCCAAGTCAGTCACAGATTTCGTCTGTCCTGCACCTTGAGGAGCAGCTTGATACACAGCATTGTTGCTGTGTTACTGAGTTGTGGCACTTAACTCCCAGATGAGTCCCATTTGCCTCAGTTGGGACTGCGTGCATCTCATCCCCTTCCTTCTGTGCTGAATTCTGACTGTACCCAAGATAAGCTGGTGACTGAAAATGTGACAGAGCTGAGACGTTTAGTGACTTGCTTTCAGAGAACGAGCCCCAGGAGGAGCTCTGGTTTTGTGTTTAAATATGCTATATATGTCTCGTCCCCTGCCTTTGCTCCATAGTCACGTCCAAATGCACGGCTCCTCGCTATAGTTTCTGCCAGCACTGCAGTTCTTTCTGAGGCATTCAGCACTCTCCAATTGATTCCAGATGTGCTCTTTCCTTCCCGACGCTTTGTCCCTTCCTCCCTCTCCTGCACTGGCTGTGGAGGCAGGGCTGATTTTTCCTGTAAGGTGCTGGAATTGGTGCGGGCACGCAGGAGGATTTTCCTGATGGCCACTGAAATGGGAGGAATTGAAGTGGCCTGTGCATGTGCTGTGTAAGTGAAGATAAACTGCCTGGTGAGGCTTTGGGGTTTGTCCGTCTCTTGGAAGACTAGTCAGCTCAGAACAGCACCTCTGCCCAGCTCGGTATTGTCTTCAGCTCATTCCCCTCACAGCAGGAGAGAGAGGAACAGGGGAGCCTGATGCCAAAAAGTGATCTTCAAAATCTTTCCTAGAAGAGCTCTGGATATATAGCTAGATCTGGAAGAGTCTATTACGGTATCTGTGCCACATAAGAAGGGCTTTGAAAAATTCCTGTGACTAAAGTAAATACAAATCTTTGTTAGGGGCTGAATAAGCTTCATGAGGATTTAAACATTCATGAAAGCAGTTTGAATTCTTGAGGATGCAGGAATAACTCTCCATGCTCTCTGAGATTTGGTGATGTGCTTGCAGATACAGGGTGATAGTCCAATCACAGAGTAGGGATATGGGATTAAAAATTCCTTATCAGTCCAGCTCAGGTACTTGACTGGGGTTGGAGAAGCAGATACTGTTTTTCAGAAATCTGACATCACCTGGAGAGCTACTGTCTTCCTTGAAACAAAGCTATTTGATCTGAGTACCTTGATTGCAGAATTAGCTGAGCTAGCTGCCAGTAGCTGTGACACTACCTTGACAGCCTGGTGAAGAGTTACCGTGGGACAAAGTGGACTTTTCTTCCCTATTTCCATCTTCTGCAGCACTTCTTTAACTGAGCAGCATCAATAACCACTCATTATCAGTCAGGAGTAAGGCAGAAAAGCAGCACAGACAGGTCATCTGTGTCATCTTGTACACGAATGCCCAGGTGTCCTGATGCAACCAGGGACCCCTCTTGAAAGAGCAGTTACCACAATCCTTCCTCACCACTAGCCTCTGGTTCCTGCTGCCTCCTTGCATGAGGAGCTACAGTCATGCAACTGTGAGTGTGATTGGTTTGCTAATCCACTGAAAAGCTAATCGTGGTTAGCTTGGATTAAATATACGTGACACATCTGCATCACACTGCTTCTTGGCTGTGATTCATTTGAATTCTATTCCAAAAGAAGAAATTTAACCCTCTTCTCATGAGAGTAAAAGTAATCTTCCTTGTGTGGGAAATGCTTCTGCTGCTCTGTGTGCCTGCTAGATTAGCGTATGACTGGATTTGTAGTATGCTGTTATTTTCATACTGATTTGTTGAGAGCTGGTTGTCTTGTGGAAATCTTGTTTTTCCTTTCCCCAAGAATGTTTGACTATGAATGTGAAGTGGAAAATATTCTCTTGGTGTATTGCAGAGATGGGAAGAGCACAGCCAGGGTAGGTGTTAAAAGGACCAATCTGGAACAAAAAAGAACTTGAGCCTTTCTCTTACTTGCTGGCCTGCTTTGCTTCTCAGGGCATATCCATCCCGATGACATTTTCTTTTTCCTTTTTTTTCCACACCCCCAGCCCCTTCTCAGTGATTCTCAGAGGTAGTTTCATTCCTAATATGGAATGGAAACAGATGTTGAGACCTCGATGCCGTCTCTTGAAGCACAGTTCTCTCTTTCTAATCAAGCCCAGAGAGCGTGAATTGATTGAAAGCGTTTGTTGGGACGCTTTTGTGCCAGTAACATTTGGCTGCTGCTTTTTTTTCTCTTGAGTGGGGAGTCAGTAGAGAATGCTGGCTTTTTAAACAATCTGAAAGGTATGTTTCAGGTCGGTAAGTAGATGTGGCCCTGGGCCTTATTAATGTTGTGTAACCAAAGCTTTGGCTCCATCCAACAGGAAGCCTCTTTGCAGGTTGCCCAGAGGCTTCTTGATTAAGTGTATACACATTCAGCACTGAGAGCATGTGTTAGTGCTGTGGGATAGAGCAAAAGTTGACCATTAGTGACAATAATGACAGCACGGGGATGAGTGAGTGCTTCCTGTGTGTGAGAGTAAGATAAGGCTGTAATTTTCTTTCATCCTTTCCTACAGAAGAGGGGCTTGAACTTCTTCTCCATGAAGTTCTTAAATGCATTTGAGGAAAATAAAAAGGAAGACAAGCCAGCTGTTTTATTTTACAGAACAGTTTTCAGTGGCCTGTAATGATAGAGTGTATATTGGAAGATAACTTGGGTCTTCCCTTGCTTTACATATCTAGGAGAAGGAAGGGCAAGATTAGATAATCTAGTGCAAGCTTGCACCAGGAAGTTGGAAAGAACATGCCTTTAAATGGTTAGCTAGGTGTAGCTTGAGTTGCAGGATTTGCTTTTTTTCCTTTTCTTTTCCTTGGTGGAAGAATAGCATATATAGTTTTTTGTTAACCCAAATCAAAAAGTGTTTCCTAAAGTTACTGCAGCTGATTTAAAGAATGGATGTGTGTATGTTTTCCTTTGTTTTAACAAAATTATCGTGAAACTCCATCAAACTTTTGCTAGAGTGCCTATAGATAGGGCACTGCTTTTGGGAAGATCCAGGGCTAATTGCTCTTGTTGCCTATGGTAGTAGAAGCAAAATCTACCATCCTTTTCTGTTACCCCAATATGTCTCAGATCAAGTTCCACATGTGCAGAGGGAAATACAAAACATCTTATTACCTGTGATCCTCTTTAAGGAGCTTTTGTGATCAACCCACAGCAAGAAAGAGAGAGATGATTTTATCAGTCTGGGTTGCCAGACAGACATTCCAGCCTTGCTCTCTGGAGTAACAGAAATGCCTTTGTAGTGTGAACTGTGGGTGTCAAGTTAGGGTCGTGCACCCCTCTGAATCCAGGAACAGGTTTGTACAAAGATGAAGAATACAGGATGGTTATATTCTTTGTATATATCCTTCTCACCTCTGAACTTCCTTTCTGTAGGCTTTCTACCTACTGTTTCCATTCAGAAACTAACCCATTGCAGAAAGTGTTACTACTGCATTTTGGGATAAAGAGTTGTATGATTTTCCTGGACACTTCTGGGGTTCACATTGCTAAGTCGCTGTTTTGGCATGACAGGGGATTTGGAAAGCCATCACTTTACCACTCTGTGTATCACTTTGCCTTGTGTTTGGGTATTTTTATGACCTTAAAGAGCAAAAACACTATTTGCACAATCAAGGCTTAGGTTCCATGTGCTGCTAGAGCTACCAGTGTAGCTTGGGGTTTATCTCTAATATAATGCCCCAGCCTGTGGTTTTCTGGAAGGGATAATGCTTGAGTGCCTGGTGGGTCTTGGAGCATCTCACATGCTGCTTTGTATCCATTCCCATTTGTGAAGAACTTGCTTGGTGATAAGTTATCAGCAGGCAATTTGTGGGATTGCCTGAGGAGAGGGTTAATGAATGCCAGAGCCTGCAGCTCCCCAACAGCCTGAGCTCATCCAAATGCTGGTGCCCATGGCCCTTCCCTCCCCAGCTTCTCCACCCCCTCTCTTTTTTGACTCTTGTCTCATCCAATTCTATGCCGAGCCATTTCAGCACTCTTAACTGGGAACAAAACTAACCTGAAAAAAAAAGCAAGTTTGTTTGTAGGTTCGTTTCTTTCCCCCGTGGGATATGTGTTGAGATGCCTCAGTGGAGGGTGGATGGAGTGCTGTAGCTGTAGGGAAGGCAAAGCAGGAGTGCACAGGTAGAAATGTGACTGTGACAGCTTTGGCCTGAGTCCCATCAAGAGGGGAGGCTATATTGGAAGGGGCTGAGAAGGGGAGCCTGCTGCAGCAACCTTAATTTTTATTTAGCTGTGAGAAGCAGGGTGGAAAATACCTTCCAACCCATGTCCCTTATTGCTCTTTTGCTCCTGGACAGCAGTGGTGTACGGTAGGCTCTTTCTCTCTTGTCTGTGTTACAGAGGGCAGTGCTTGGCCTCTTCTGCCAGAGTCATGTGTTGCTTTTACCTCCCTGGCAGGAGGCTGTGACTTTGCAGTCCTGCACCCCCCTTGCTCACAAGAGTCCCTTTCATGGGGAGAGCTGAGTGTGAGCGGCAGCTCCAGGTGGAATGGTTGTGCCATGCTCTTCAGATCTGAGCTACAAAGAGTTTTGCTGTTTAGAAAAGGGATTAGGTTAGCACAGAGAACAAACAATCATAGCTTGTAACACACTGGTCTTCACAAATGGGTTAATTGCCTCCATCAGCTGCAAGTTAGTTGCTTCAGGGTTTCATAAAATGGGTTCAGTGCAGCTGTACCTGTTAGAAGTCCCACTCCACTAACTGGCCTGTAGTCACATCTATCCCAGAGATTTGGGGATTACTGAAGTTGAAAAGCATGTTTAAGAGATTATTTAATGCTTACATGCTGTAGCATTTCTCTGCCCCTCTCTCTGGTGCTTGTGACTTGCAGTAGGGTTGTGGGCAGAACAGACCATTTACATTGTGTCAGTTTACATGGGACTGTCTATACAGAAATTGCACTAGTTTAGCTTTACCAGGTTAATAATGTTTATTTGGTAAGATATGCTTTAATATCTATGCATGTTATAGCATACTAATTAAGGGGAGATCTGGAGCTGCACTGTTAGAAGGTTTCTTTCATATCCCTATAGTTAACATCAGTTTTTCATAATGAGCAAACTAAAACCAAGCCATCACAAACCAGACTGATCTTTGATAGTTTTATGGAAGTAGGAGGCCTTTGTGCATGTTTCTGGTGTTTACTCTTGATGCTCCAGTGTGGTGATCTTGGATCACCACCTGCTGTCTGTTGAAAGAATTCATCCTATGTCACATTTGCTGAACCACATTGCTGCTTGTTAAGATGTCATCCCCAGCTCCCACCCATCTGCAAGGTACTGCTTCCTTGTGGTTACTTGCTGTTCCTCTGCTTAGTTTGGAGCTACAAAGTGGTGTAAATTAAGCTAAAGCTGTGTAACCTTAGAAGTGTGTCCCCATCAGATTCCGCCCCCTCCCCGCCTCGCCACCTCCCACTGGTTTATCTAATTTATTTTGTAAGTAAAATGTGGGATGGGTTTGCACTGAGCTTTGTAGGCAAACCCCTGACTTGGGAAAGTTGGCACTTGGGAAGGTGTGACTGGACCCTTGTAAGGCTGAGAAAAGGGGCCTGAAAGGGGAGGCCAGACAGGTATCTCATACTCTTCATGTACCCTGGAGGCTTAGGTGCTGATGAATCAGATGTCAACATTTTACGAGAGGGGACTTGATGTGGATGAGCGATTTCTTTGGTTGCAGTGCAGCTATAGGTTACTGTATATTGTGTATTGTACTGAAGTTCTTTCCTGTGCATGTGTTAATTATACTGAGTTCTGTTTTCTCTGAACAGCCTTTCCCAGTTTGAGCCTGTGATGGCAGTTAGTGTAGTTGGTATATGACAATACAAACTCATGGAGGGAATCAGTTAACCCAGAGCTGCCAAAATTATTCCTGCAGCCAAATGTCCCTCAAGCTCTTCTCCTGGAGACTGCCTGCCAGCCAGCCACCCCAATTTGTGGCCGAAAGAAGTGTCTGTCTGCTCCTGAACATTAGTTAAGATTTGTTTCATGCTAGCACAGCAGTTGAAGACAGCAATAGCTTTTATGGAGGGCTGCAGCCCTGCTTTCCCAGTCCTGTGGTGGCATCCTTGCATGTGTCTGGGAATGGTGACCACAATTGGATGCTTCCTGTTGTTGCATTTGAGTCAACTTCTAAGAGCATTTCATGAGCTACAGCATGCAGGATTGGCAGTTCAATGAGGTATGTTGTCAAGATTGGATAGACAAAATATTTTGTTCCATCTCTCTTCCTACATATATACCATTACTATGAAGTTTGGGGCTTTCTTTGTGTTCTTTGTACCTCCTGAGAACTGGGAAAAGGAGCATATCTTGACTGCAGGATTTCCTCTGGCACATTAGAAGTAGGGGAAGGAGTTCAGGTTCTGTGTTTAAAGATAAATGGACTTTTATTTTTTCCCCCATGTTCTTGAAAATGCAAAGTACTGTGTAAATGATGAAATTTGATAGAATAAAAGAAAAGGTAGACTCTCCTCTGGATTTGGAAGATATCATTATGTTGTGGAACCTGCAGAGATATCATCAGGAGTCCTTTTCTGTAGACACCATCGGAAACAGAGAAAGTAATATTAAAACATAAAAGGAAATTAAAATTACAAAAAAAAAATCAGATGGGAAATGTGAACGTAATCACATCAAGAGAAAAATAATTTCAGATCCAGATGCTCTGTGGAATGATGAAACGTGGACAGGTGTAATGGTGATAAATCTACAGATAACTTGAGACATGAAGTTAAGGATACATTTCTAATAAAGGGTTGGATTCTTGCGTGGTAGTGTGATTAGGGGGAGGGAAGAAAAGTTACAATGGTACTAAAAAACATTCCAGTCTGCATCATAAAGCTCTTATTTGAAAATCTTGAGAAGGTCAGAGAGAAGTGGAAAATAAAGCAATCGACTGTTTTGCCTTGTGAGACTTGATTAAGCTCAAAATAAATATGTATCGTCAAAATGCCACAAGCAACAGAAGAGAGAGTGAGCATTTTTCATCCTTCAAGCATTTGTAGATAATTGAAGAAGGGATAGAAAAATATTTAAGAGGTTGAAATGCATTTAAACTGGTAGGGACAGTATTTACTGAGCAGGTAAAAATCTTGAAAATAAGATTATGTAAGGTTTATGGGCTGGCATTTTAAGTAGTGCAAGAGTGAGATTAAGCAAAACGCTGGAGTATGTCCTTTGGGGAGCAGCCTTGCACTGCTGAGAGCATGGCAGAAAAGGTTTTGTTTATGGCTATTTCACATCCTCTTCCTCCTATTTGGGGTACTACTGGCTTTCCAAGCTACTTGTGAATCTAGCTTGTTTTAAGAAAACTGGGAATAGTTTCTGCTGTGTATCTTCCCTGGGGTTACTGTACCAATTTGTTTTTTTTAAGTCAGTTTAATTTTTAGTTCCTGCTTTAAACATAAGAAAAGGGCAGATGATGGCAGATGACATGGGCTTCATGGAAGCACTCAGACGTTTTGATATACTTGAATGTTGTAAGAAAAAGATCTTGAAAGGGAGACGGGATGCAAACAGAATGGAAAATCGTGACAGGATAGTCCAAGTAGGTGAGCCGTGGGGTTGCTGGTACTTGGTTTGCAGCCTTCATTCAGCCTCTCCTTCCTCCTGTTTGTAAAACTTGCCCTGCAGATCTTTGATGGTTTAGGTGAAGTCAGAAGCTCCCTGCTTGGAAGCTGAGAACGGCAAAGGGGTGAGCAGAGGTGGAGTGATGGTGAACCTGCTGTCTTTTTGTATGGAGGAACCCTGTTCTTCTTTTGGAATGCATACTCAGTGCGTGAACAACCTCTGCAGAGCTGCCAGCACGCAACCCAGGTCTGCAGTGGCTTGGAACTGAGCATTGGCCACGGCTGGCATGCTTGCCCAGATTTTCCTTTCTCAAATAAGACTGCAGAGTTTTGTGTTTCTGCAGGCAGCAAGACTTTGCAGTAGCTGGACTTTTAGTTAATGAAACTGCCCATTTGGTGCGGGCCAGGGCTGCAGCTCTGCTTCACTAAGTGGTATTGAATGCCCTTCTCTCTCCTCCCCAGCTGCAGGAAGGAGCCTGTGGCCACGTGGCCCCCAGGGGAGGCAGACCAGATAGACTAATATCAGAGCAGATTTGGGATTCAGCCAGCGTCTGAATGACCCGGTGCTGGCTGGAGGTGTGCCGCATTTATCATTGTTTCCTTCCCCCGGAAGGGAAAACTGCAGGTAGGCTGATAAAGGGACTGACAGATTTGTCCAGCTGCACTGGAGGTCTATCAAGCCCCTGCATGCTCCCTGCTGAAAGGCTGCTTGGTAATTCCCACTCTGCCTCTCCTGTCCATGGGATAAGGTCTGCTGCTTTTTTATGCCGTTGATTTAAGCATGCTGGTGTCAGAATAGACTCGAGCACCTCTGGGCTTTGTGGGGGAGGACCCAGAGCTGGAACGACAGCCAAAATTTAAAATCAGGATTAGTCTGTTGACACACTCATAAATCAAACAGCTCTCCTATCATAAATCTTTTCTGTGGATTTTTTTCTGCTGTGTCTGTGGAAGCAGTAGGGAGCGGTGCAGCAGCCTGGGTTTCCCAGGGTTGGGTTTCAATGTCAAGGCTATTCTCCTTCATCCTAGGCGGCTGAATGCAGCTCCCAGCTCCCCACTCGGTGAGATCTCTGCAGGGCTGCATACTTCTGTGTTTGCTTTGGGTGGTTTTCAGGCATGGTGGGGTAGGGTTTTTGCTGTCTTTTGGGGATATCTGTTTGCATGGTTAGCTGGCTGTTTCTGAGTCATCCAGTTGGTGTCAGCTGCATCTAAGGCAGTGCTAAAAGCTGCTAAAAAGTCCGCTGTCCCAGCATAGAGGTCTCTGAGGGAGGAGTGGGTAATTAATGCCTTGTGTGATGGTAGTGATGCTCAGAGCCGGGGAGAGAGAGTGTACTTCAGGTTTGTGCTCTTGACTCGGGTCTGCAGCTCTTTGGCGTCTTCTGCAGAGTCGGCACAAAGCAAATGACTGGTACCTGAGAACTTGTTCTCTCTACTCAGTGCTGCCAGAGCAAAGGAAGGGGCTGCTGCATAGATGAGTTTTAAAATGAGCACTACTTTTTTCTTGCTGTAACATAACAGAGTTTGCTCTGAACCACATGATATGTGTGCTTACTTGTGAGCAGAGCCACGAGAGTCAAGCTGAAGGAGATGGACCCAGATGTACTTCTAGGCATATTAAAAAAACTTTGCTTTTCTCTCTGGGTTTCCTTCTCTGTTTCAGTGCTTCTTCACTCTTCCAAAAGAATGTCTTACTGTGTGTAAAGGCTTGTGTGAGATTACAGAGGTATGCAGTTTTCAAGCTCCATGATTTGTTTTTCATGTGCCACCCAGTAAAGAGAAAGTTGAATCAAAAAGATTAAGACAACAGTGTCATGGCTCATTTGAGGCATGCTCTTTTTACCAGAGAAGAAAATAGAAGAGTGCAACGTTATGGTGGCTATGGGAGGGCTATTGGCACAAATGTGTGCGTATCGTTTCTTCAGCTGAGGGTTTGGTCCATTTTCTGTGATGTAAAGCTGTTCTCTCCTTTTCTTTTTCTTCAGGGTAACCAGGAGCCAGCAGCAACTCCTGATGCAATGGTGCAGCCATTCACCACAATCCCATTTCCGCCACCCCCACAGAACGGGATTCCCACAGAGTATGGGGTGCCACACACTCAGGATTATGCAGGCCAGACCAGCGAGCACAATCTGACGCTCTACGGCAGCACGCAGCCGCATGGAGAGCAGAGCACGAACACGGCCAGCACGCAGAACGGATCTCTCTCAGTAAGTGCAGAAGGATGCGGAGCAGAAGAGGCAAGGTGGTGCTCTGCCATTGATTAGGTTGCTGGCTGCTTAAGGATGCAGTAAATCCAGCGACAGACTTGAAAAGGAAAGAATTATGGCCAAAACATAGCTTCTGACATTCTATTCCTAGATTCTTGTCTTTTCTTTTGTGCATTTTCCTCTTTTAAATAGGTGCCTGCAAAGAGCAGTGGTACTTGAGATTATGGCTTTTTTTTATCTGGTGGCATTGTCTATAGACAGTTCTTTGCAGAAGTGTTAATTACCTTGTGTTAATTGATGGACAATTCAAATTAATGTGATGGAAGCAAATTCTGGAAGGTTAGCAGTAGAAAGGGTTAGGGGTGAGCACATGCATTTTAGGTGTAACCCCAATGCAGCTTTATTTTCAGAAAGACTAGAAAAAGGCCTTTTTGTCCCCTGAATATGACGAGGAGCTTGTGGGGCAAAGGTGATGAAGGACCTTTCAGTTACAGGGCATCTACTTGCCTGACAAAGATTTTCACCTTTTTTTTAATTTCTTCCCTTGGCCTGGAACTGGCACTGGGCAACATGCTGGCAGATTATCCCAGGAAAAGCTTTATCCACCCCTTAAGCCACTTGTTAAGACTTAACTTCCTAATAAAGAGCCTTATGGTGAGAGCCTTCGGTGCTCAGGGGTGGATTTAATCTGTTAATGCTTTCAGTTTTACTTGTAGTTGGATGTTTGGCTCATGGAGATTATTTTTCCCCTGTAAGTGCTCGGTAAATTCAGAGGCAACGATTGGAAGAACCGATAGTGCCAGTTTGTGTGCGTGGTTCCTGGCATGTGCCTCTGCTTCTTGCAATGGGCAGTGGCTGCCTGGTTGACACCACTGGTTGTGACTGTGTTATAAGATACTTTTGAATTCCTCCAGGGAATGCCACAAGCTCAGCATCTTGAAGAAGAGGACAAACCCTGTCAAGTGCATTGATAAAGGAAGAGGGACTTCACTTGCGTCTTACTCAGCAAATACTAATGTAGATGAGATCAGGCTGGAGATAAAACTTATTGCTGCTGCACTGTGCAGAAATGCAAGTCATTTTAGTACCAGATTGTCCAATGTCATTCCAACCCATAAGATCTGGGCTGCCAGTCTCCAACAGAGCTATCTTGAGGACTGCCAATTGGATGGGAAAGCTGAAAACAAAAAACCCCCACAAACCAAACCCCACAATAGGGCTGTGGCTTTCCCCATGTGTATGGGCTTTTTTGTGTGGTGGTTTTTTTTTTTCTTCTGTTCCAATCCTTGCCCAGACCTTAAGAGTGTTTCTTTTTAATGGAAATGATGCAAGCCTTGACCTTGGATGTAAGCTCTTGCCAACCCTCATGCTCGTCTTCCATATTAGGAGCCATCTCCATGGCACTGCAGGGCCAAACTCTGTGTTTCATCAACTAATGCCGACTCCGAGGAGCCCACAGTACATGGGAAGTCTGGGTAGCCTCTGAAGAGGTACGAGGAGCCCATCTGTGGGGGAGGGAGCGTTGCTGGGAGACTGCTGGGAGGCCACATTGTTGCCAGGAGGCTGCAGAGGGAGCCTGCCTGGCTGAGGTTACCCGCGAAACAGGCTGAATAACATGTAACACTTACACTGGCTGTTGGAAACAGGTGGGCAAGCTTGGTCTGACCGTTTGAGGTGCTTAAAGGTGCCTGAGCTGAGCATGCAGTGTCAGGCTTGCACATTGTAGCTAGCTGGGAGAACGTAAGGGCATAGATGAGCATGTGCTGCTGCTATGGTTGGGGCTGATCAAACCCAGAGGATCCCAGATGGTGGCACACGAAGAAATCTAGGGGGAGGAGGAAAGGTGCCTCACCCAAGAGCCTTTCACATGCACAAAGTCCTGGATCTTCTGAGTCCTTTTTCCTTATGTCTAGGATTCCTTCTGTATGAAGTTATTTTTATTCTTTGGGCTGTCTTGAGATGTAATGGCTTGTAACTTTTCTCTTTAGTACACTGATTAATGATGTTGGAGCTAAGGGAAGGAAGCAACCTCTGTAACTACTCAAGCTAAAGCACACTATTAAAATACAATAGAACAAGGTTGGTTATTTTAACCTTGAACATCTACAGCTAACATCAAGCATCTTGTCCATCACATAGGCTGGTTGTTATTCTTTTCAGACATGCTTTCAGTCCGCGTGGACTAGACTGCTATGGTTTACAGCATCTTTTCCTTTCACCATTTTCTTGTCTTGTTCAAAGAACAGTGCTAAATTTAATAGAGCAAAAAGTCATCACATATGATGTGTGCTCCTCTCCATTACTGTGACTGACAAGTGCAGCTGCTGTCGTCTGTGAAGGTGATACCCCATACTGAACAGCTGGTGCATTTTTCAGCTACTGGCTTGAAGCCTGTGCTCCCATGGGATTATTTAGAAATTCCTTCAGCCAAACAGTTATGTTCTCTCCTTGCTTGTGCTTGGTACAACTGGCAGGACACAGTGAGATAGTGATAGGTGTGCTCAGATGGTGAGGCTTTCCTGGCTTTTAAGACTGGTAGCTTTTAGGATAATTGCAAAAGTAACAGAGGCTATGGCCCCTCACAGAAAGCAGAGTTTCATCTCGTTGGGAAGAACTTAAGTGGCAGTGTGGTGGGGTCTGTAATGGGGTCTCTAGTACACTGGGCGGGAGGAGTACCTGTTATAGTAACTTTGCACATTCTGGCAGGCAGGTCAGATTGAATAATCGATTTGAGATTAGTGGTGATGTCTGAGTTAATAGACAGTGGTTGGGAAGCCTGAGGTCAAACACCAGCAGTGAATTTAAGTAAAATAAAATTTGAGAGTCTAAGTCCATGCCTTTCTACACAGTCTGAAAGCTCTCAGCAGAAGGGAATGACTGGATGGTTTCATCAGCTAAGGATGAGCTTGTTTCCAGTGATCTGAGTGTAGTGGAAAGCATGCAAAGCTCTCAGCTCAAAGCATGGAAAAGAAATTGGCACAAAAGGTGTTGTAATACAAACAGCTTAATATTTTGGAATCTTTATTTTAGGATCAAGCCTCGTCTGTGTGGCTTTGTTTCTTGCCTGGCATGTGGGTCTCCTGGTCTTTATCTCCATGCATCTGTCCTTTCTCTTGATACTGTCCTAAAGCACAGCTGAAAGACCAGGATTAAAAATAGACAGAGGTACTAGACCATATTTGGCCTACTCAGTCTGCCTGTAGCAGCTTGTCTCTTAAACCATCAACACTCTGCATTTCACTTCTTATGGTGCTAGGTCACCTGGTTCTTCCCCTTTCTTGTTTTGCGTTATTGCGCATATCCCTGATGGAGACACTCAGCACAGAGAGCTGCAAATGGAGATGCTAATTAGGCTGCAGTACCTCTGGCAGCTGAGCTGATCTAAAGATTCACTGCTGTCAGAAAGGAGAGATCTGGCTCCAAGAGCAAACTCCCACTCCTGTTTACTGGCTCTGGCATTCCTTACATGAGCCACTTTAATTCACTGACCTGGCAGAAAGCTGTCAATTCTTTTGCTGGGTTAATGAATTAGAGCAGCTCTTGGAGGGATCCAGCAAATGCTGTTGTTGCAAGGTAAGCGTGTGGAGTGGAGTGCATGGCCAGGAGCCGAGAGCAATTGTCATCTCTCTGCATCTCCTGGTGCTCTACCCGCCGAGGGAAGATTAATCATCCACTAAACTAAAAAAGCTTGCTTGATAGTAAATGCAATGCACTTAATACTGTGAGCTGATTATTCAGCTCGTTTCTCTTGTTAATGTCAGAGGGAAGAATTTGTGTGTCTGTATAAATTATGGAATGCAGCTGGAGGTATAGAAGTAGAGGAATAAGTTTATGTAAATTGCCTCGCCTGGGAATGGCAGGTGCTGTTGCTTTGGTGTTAAGTTGTCGTGAACTGATAGAAAGCATTATTTAATTAGAGTGTCTCTCAGCTTCTTAATGTGCCACGCTGAAACACATCTTCCATACCATAAAGGACTATTGACTTTTTAAGAGAGAGACATCCATGGTGTTGAGACCCCTGTGTATTGAGTTCAGAAGTGATCCAGGTGAGCTGCTCGGTCATCTGGCTGTGCCCCATACATCTAGGCAAGGGTTTGGAAAGAAGGGAGCCAGTGGCACCAGGGTTCGTCAGCTGACTTTTGTAATACATGGATGATGTTACAATGATGACTTTCCCTTGGGTAGGTGTTTCTTGCCTACTTGGAGATTGCAGATTTTTATTCTGTAATTACTTTTCATCACTTCAGTAATTAAAGCAATTGCTCATGTGAGATATTTCAGGTGAAGAATATGTTTAATGAATGTCCTCACTTAGCTTTTGATACTGCTGAGCATGTAGACATGAGGAAGAACTAACTTCAAGAAGCTAGCTGCTGGTTATTTGGCCACCTCAGCCTGGAAATTGCTGTCTTGAGATAGCTGGCTCAGACATTTTTCATCAGGAGTTTGCTTTGAGCATGAGGCAGATTATTGTCAGCAGTTGTAGACTTGTGTCTAGTGAGGCAGATTTAAAAATTATTTCAAAAGAGAAATAGGAAATTAATCAGCAAATATCATTCTCTTAGAGCATACAGCTGTGGTACTTCTGCATCTCTTAAAGTTTGTAGCAGATCTAGAAGTAGTAAGGGGAAAGATAATAGTGGTGATGAAAGGGATGTAGCAGGTTCTTTATGAAAAGAAATGAAACATTCACTTCTGAAAAGAGCTGAAGAGATTGAAGGCATCTGACAAGTACATAGAATATTCAATAGTATTGGAAGTAAACCAGGGAAGTTTCCAATTTGCACTTGCAAAGATTCACACAGGAAACAATTAGGTGCCATGTATGAAAAAAAACCCTATGTATTTGGTGTGGGTTTTTCTTTCCCCTGTAATTAAGGGTTTAGCATGTATCTTCTTGTCCGTAGGATACTCTGGAAGCTGAGACGTCATCTGGCTCAGTTTGCTGTGGAAAAAATCACTAAACCTTTGCCCTGTTCCACAAATGCTGCAAATTTGGTATATCTGACAAATCAAGTACCTGGATGTAGCTCTGAAATTATATTTACTGCTCTGCAAAGGCAATTGTTAGCCCTGTGATTATCTGGCTACTAAACAAGTGTCATTTAAGCAGCAGAAGTTCCCATGCCCTTTGCTCCTAAGTGTGGGGCTTCAGCCCTAGTAAGATAGACTGTGGTGGGGCAGGAGAAGGCTTTTGGCTAATGCCACATTCTTCACTCATTTTTTTACCAAACCCACTCAGGAGATAGCTGTGCATTAGTGGGTGACTGGTTGCTTTGATGTGAGTTCTTCACAAGTTGCAGAGATCTTCCCACATCATCTGCGCTCTCCTTTGCAGTAAGAAGATTGCCTTCTGCCAGTCATAGCTTTCAGTCTTTGTCTCCACGCAGTTTCCTCAAGCCCTGGATCCAAACAAGGTCTAGAAACAGTGGAGTCAGCAGAGTCTGTCTCCCAGATTTTGTAAGCCACCCAAGTCCCCTTTTAAATATAGTTATTAGTTACAGTTTGTGTTTTGTAAATATTTTCTTTGCAGTGATTTATGGCTCTTAACCTCTTCATTATGATTCACAACATTTTGGACTGCCTGCTTCCTGGGAGAGAGGATGGGGGATTGGGTTTTGTTTTTCTATAATTTGGACCTGAAGCAGTTCCAGTTCTAAAAGCAAATCAGAGATGGAAACAGAATGTGCTGGGTATTAATAGTCTCTGTGCTGGACAGTTGCATTGGTATTTGTCTGGCCCATCAGAAAGGTAGTCCTCTCTCTGGCCGGGCAGATGGAGATCTGCTGAGACCTCCTGTGACACAGGAAGCCCTGCTTCACTCCTGCCGAGGAGAAATCCTCTGCAATTCACAGGATCATAGGATATTAGGGGTTGGAAGGGACCCAAAAAAATCTAGTCCAAGCCCCCTGCCAGAGCAGGACAATATTATCTAACACAGATCACAGAGGAACACATCCAGACAGGCCTTGGAAGTCTCTCTCTAGAGAAGGAGACTCCACAACCTCTCTGGGAAGCCTGTTCCAGTGCTCTGTGACCCTTACAGTAAAGAAGTTCCCTCTTGTGTTGAGGTGGAACCTCTTTTTCAGTAATTTACACCCATTGCTCCTTGTTGTATCCCAGGGAGCAAGTGAGCAGAGCCTGTCCCCCTGCTCCTGGCCAGCCCTCAGATATTTATAAACATTTATCAAATCCCCTCTAGGTCTTCTCCAGACTAAACATCCCCAGGTCCCTCAGCCTCTCCTCATAAGCCATGCCCTCCAGTCCCCTAATCATCCTCGTAGCCCTCTGCTGGACCCTCTCCAGCAGATCCCTGTCCCTCTTAATCTGGGGTGCCCAAAACTGAACACAGCATTCAAGATGAGGTCTCACCAGGGCAGAGTAGAGGGGCAGGAGAACCTCCCTTCATCTGCTGGACACACTCCTCCTAATACACGCCAGGATCCCATTGGCCTTCTTGGCCACAAGGGCACATTGCTGTGCCATGGTTAACTTGTTAGCCACCAGGACCTCCAGGTCCCTCTCCACGGGACTGCTCTCCAGCAGATCACCTCCCAGCCTGTACTGGTGCAGTTTGTTATTCCTCCCCAGATGCAGGACTCTGCACTTGTCCTTGTTGAACTTCATCTGGTTCCTCTGTGCCCAGCTCTCCAGTCTGTCAGGTCCCTCTGGATGGCTGCACAGCCTTCAGCTGTATCAGCCAAGCCTCCCAGCTTGGTGTTGTCAGCAGCTTGCTGAGTAGACACTCTGTGCCCTCATCAATGTCATTGATGAATATGTTGAACAGGACTGTCCCCAGCACTGATCCTGGGGGGACACCACTGGTCAGAGCTCTCCAGCTGGACCTGGCACCGTTGATCACCACCCTCTGACCTCTATCTTGCAACCAGTTCCTAACCCACCTCACTGTCGCTCTTCCATCCCACACTTCCTCAGCCTGCTCACTAAAATGTCATGGGAGACAGTGTTAAAGGCCTTGGTAAGGTCAAGGTAGACTACATCCACTGGTTTCCCTGAATCTACCCTTTCAGTTATGGCATCATAGAATGCTATCAGGTTAGTTAAGCATGACTTCCCCTTGGTAAATCCATACTGACTAATCCTGATAACCTTCTTCTCTTCCAAGTGCCTTGAGATGTCCTCCAACAGGAGCCACTCCATCATTTTTCCAGGGATGGAGGTGAGGCTGACTGGTCTGTAGTTTCCCGGAGCCTCTTTCTTGCCCTTTTTGAAGACTGGAGTGACATTGGTTCTCCTCCAGTCCTCAAACACCTCTCCTGTCTGCCATGATTTGACAAAGATGATGGAGAGTGGCAGAGCGATAACCTCAGGCAGTTCTCTCAGCACCCTTGGGTTCATCTCATCAGGGCCCATGGACTTGTGAATGTTTAACTTGTGTAACTGATCCCTAACCCAGCCTGCACTGACCAGTGGGGAGTGTTTCCTCCTCCAGGCTTCCTCTCCTTCATCCAGGGTCTGGAGTCCATAGGGGAGTTCAGCCTTAGGTGTGAAGACTGCAGCAAAGAAGGCATTCAGCAACTCTGCCTTCTCTGCCCCCTCAGTTATCAAGGCTGCCTCCTCGTTCAGCAGTGCCCCCACACCTTCCCTGCTCCTCCTTTTTCTACTGATGGATTTGAAGAAGCCTTTCTTGTTGTGTTTTACTTCCTTTGCCAGCTTCAGTTCCAAGAGGGCTTTGGCCTTCCTTGTTGCTTTCCTACAAGCCCTGACTGCTTCTCTATAGTTCTCCCAAGTAGCCAATCCCTTCTTCCATGAATTGTAAGATTCCTTCTTCCCTGAGATTTCCTTCAGGAGCTCCTTATTTGACCATGCAGGTCTCCTGGCACATCTACCTGATTTTTTACTCAGGGGAACACATCTGGCTTGGGCTTGGAGGAAGTGGTCTTTAAAAACTAGCCAACTTTCTTGGTGAAAGAAATATCAGGGTGATTGAAGTCTTCCATGAGTACCAAGGAGTTAGCTCCAGAGGCTACCTCCAGCTGCAGGTTCCTCGTCTTTCTTGGAGTTTCCTTACTGTTGGCAGGTGTAAGAGAGGAGCTGGCACGGGCAGTAGTTAAAAGCGAAGCACACGTTTCAGATGTCCTGAGCTCTGATGCATTTCTCAGTGACCTTGAGCAGTGCTCAATGCTTGCCTGTGCAGGCGTGAATGACATTATCGCCTGCTTAAGTGTATGTTATGCAAACTTTGCTGAGGAGGTGAGGTGGATCCAATACTCCTAAATGCAGGATCTTTGCTGCAGCATGTGTCTGTGTTGCCTGATGACAGACACTGAGACCAAGGAAACATATATTTAGCTCCTTTTTGAGCTGAATTGCTGTCTGTAGTGAAGAGAGAGGGCTGGTACTTCTCTGTGAAGTGTTGATGTGAGGCCAGAAAGGAGGAGCTGAAACTTGGTGCGGGGAAGGAGTCAGGGTGGGCAGCGCGTGCTTGGTGAAATGCAGGCTTTTATCTTGCAGCTTGGCCAGGGTAGTGCTGTTGCCAGTCTCCATTATGTGCTGCCTGAGAACAGGCTCCAGGCTCTTTCTTTCATCTCCTTCCTGATGAATTAAGATGAGGAATAAGTAAGAAAAAAAGCAAGTTCTGAGGAGACAATTTCTTTCATTTATGTGCAGCTGAATGTGTAGTAGTAGACAAATGTATTGAGATAATGCTATAATGGCTGAGAGTTCAAATCTTACCTTAGGGCTCTGGGTGTTAGAAATGAGGGAGCTGCAGCATCCAGAAAGAGAAGGTATTTAATGTTAAACTACTGCTGAAAAATCAGGCTATGTAAAGCCCTAAAAAAACCCAAACATTTGGAGACTCTTACTGTAGTCAAAAAGTAAGAAGTGGACTGACATCTCCTGTTCCTTCTATTGCTTTTCTTCTTTGAAGCCTTTGTCTTGCTGTACATTTCACACTTGCTGCAAAATGACTCTTGTGAGGCAGCAGCACTTTGCCATATGCAGGAGCAGCTGTCAGTGTTTTTTAGCAGGGCACTCTACACGATACATTGCACCCTTGGTAAGAAAGGAGTTCTGCTCTTTGACTCTGAACAAATGGATGGGAGAGGAGTGCAAACGACCTCCTATCTTCTTCCCCTGTGGAAGCAGCAGATCTACTCCTGTGAATTCAAAGACTAAAATGTTTTCATAGTTGCTGTTCAGAATCTGTTCCTCATTGATGCTGCAGGAGGTGCACTTGTGTGTGTGTTGCAGAACACACCTGCACGCATGGATGTTTGCTGACTTGCAGTTCCACACAAAGCTATAGAAAACATGGGGATTGGCAAATTGCAGCAGCAGGCCTTGAAAATGGGTTGTAAAAATCTCTCTTGGCAGCAGTGTTGACAATTTTGGGGAATTATTTTGAAGCACTCCCTTCAGGTGTTTCATGCAGTGGTGATGGCTGCACTACCCCTGTGTTTTGTTGCTCTTGGACAGATTTGGCTTGGGGAGCAAAGGACTCTGATGGAGTCATAAAAATAAAACCACCAAATAGCATAGTGTGATTTAATCATAAGCCAGCTGAATCAAGTTTTTCCCTAGGGTGCATTCTCCATATGTTTGGAGATGTTTTTTGTCATAGGGGTGAGGACAAAAAACTTGGAGAGAGGGAGGCATAGAAGTCTTAGAGGTTGTTCTTGAAAATTTGGTGTTTGGAGAATGGGTGAGTCTTAGCCAAATAAAAATACTTCATCCTACTAGGCTTCTCCCAGGACTTGCGTGGCTCTGGGGAGTAGAGATACTTGCAGGGCAGTATCTCCATTCTTCCTCTCACAACTTTATTTATATTAACCAGATCAAATGTGTTTTGTGCTCCTTACACAGCCTTACTAAAATAAGATGGAAAGCTGCCACTTTGCTCAGCATGAAAAGAAGACCCCAGTGCTTACTGTTTACTTGCTCTTGTTAGTGCTTTATAGCTGATATATGTTCAAGGTCGTGTCTGAAAGAGACATTTCTGGTCAGAAGAATCACTTTTAAAGTCACCTATTCAGTTTGTCTGTGGAAAAATGCTTCTTTCCAAATATTCATGAAGTATTATATACTGAATGATGTGCAGAGCAGTTTGTCAAGTCCAGAAAGTGATTGAAGAGTCAGTGTGGGCAACTCCTCTGAGATTTCTTCCCTCTCTGGTACACAAATTATGTATTTAAAACAGGAAAAAAGGAAAAGGCCCCAAAACCCTACTCTTAAATCTCTAGTTTTAAGACCTGTGTGCGTACTTGAAGGTGCCTAAAAAAAAGAAGGCTGACTGTAGCAATTACATGGTCTTTGCTTTCTCATACAACTTACTTTCACTTGATGGGCTAATGAAGTCAGATTGGCATCTAAAGAAATGAAATAATGCTTAAAAGTACATCACACAGGTGGCCAAAGCATGTCTTCTAGGAGGCAGAGACAAGCAGCAGGAGGAGTGCTTTTTGATGAATGCTTTGGTCTGTCGGTGCTTGCTGTGGAAAGGTGCAGAGCAATAAGCCCTATCAAATCATAGCCTCCGTTATTCTGTAGGTTGGGGGTTTTGAAGTTGCTTTCCAGCTCAAGTGTGAAAAGCCACTGTTTTCTCATAGAGTCACTTTGCAAAGGGGCCTCATCTTTAGTCCTGTGCTCAAGTTTTACCACTTTTTGGTCCAAGTCCAACACAGGTGGCTAAGGGGGGTCTCTTCCTTTTCTCTCCTGTGCCCATCATACCTGTGGGGGCATTAGGTCTGTCTTCTGCTGCACTGGTCTCCATGTTCCTCTGCTTTCTCGCTGTACTTCCTCTGTGCACAAACACCCCTGGCTCACCTTTTGACCTGGTTTGACACCACCAGTCAGTGGTTGGGAATACTGGGAATAAGCATTCCCTTGGTTTAGCTGTGGAACTGATAGCAAAAAGTAGCACTTGGAGTTTTAATAAATCCTGCAGTAATGAAGGCTGTTTCCTGTCCCTGGGCTGACTTCTAAGTGTATGAGAAAAGTTAATCAGAGACATCCATAAGCTGTTTGTGTATGGGTTTTACCATTTAATTACAGATCTTCTTTTGGGGTAATGTTTCTCTGAAGGGAGCTTGACAGAGCAGATGCCGTTTTGCCTGGGGATGCATTTCTGGTATTGGCCTGGTGAAGAGCTGCCACTTCAGCTATGGGATTTTGATGATTGCATGAACATCCTGCCACATGAGATTAGAGTGGCGGCACTACCTCCCAGCTTCAGGATGTGAAGGATCCGCCTCTTCATTAGAGCTTTCTTATGGTGGCAGCTGAAGGGAGGAAGAACGGGGAAAAAGAGAGGCAATTTAAGAAAACCAAAAGCAAATTTGCTAAACTAAAAGATAATCTGAAGGGAGGGAAGCTAAGATCTCATTACTGCTTCACTCATGGAAAGGAAGGGGAAGAACAGCAGATCAATCGTTCAGCATTACTGGCTCTATCAAAGTAACAGACGAGTGCTGAGGTGCTCGCCATTGCCAAGTGTAGTACTAATACCTGCAAGTGGATGAACAAAGCGTGTGAAAGTCGTTTGTGTGGTTTCAGTTCATGCACGTGTTTTTGTCTTTCTGATTTCAGCAGACAGAAGGAGGTGCACAAACAGACGGGCAGCAATCACAGACACAGAGCAGTGAGAATACTGAGAGCAAATCCACTCCAAAACGACTCCATGTGTCTAACATTCCCTTCCGCTTTCGAGATCCTGACCTTCGGCAGATGTTTGGGGTAAGTTACCAGCACCTTTTAAGGAGTGGCAGATTCTCCTTTCCTGTGGGTGTGACACATGGTGCTAGGGTATTCATGTGAAGGAAAACCCCTTTTCCCTCAATTTAATCAGTACAGTGTACAATATTTGCAGGACTAGGACCATTGGTAGTGTTTACTTAAGCTGATAAATACGTAAGAAAACTATGTTCATGTCAATATGATGTGTAACCTAATATTGGGCTTGGGAAAAAAAATCCACCCAAAACTTCACTTTCTCTCTCAGTGTGAAGTCTAGAATTAGACACTGACTTAATATATCCTTTGCAAAGCATTGTTTTTAAGTTGCTTAGAAACTTGTTGAAATATTTATGTCTTTCCTCATGATCTGCTTCTGTGCTGAAAAATTGCTGCAAGGAACTGACCAACTAGTTATTGCATGTGGAAAAGCCAGTGCAAATCAGGTGGTATTTTACACTGTGCATGATCCACATTCTGTTTCTTTGGGCCAAATAGTTTGTCTTCCCTAATGTTTATATGCTATTCATCATTCTCAGTTTAGAAGCTCATTGAGGAAAAAGTGTTTTCACGTGAGTATAGATGGACAGAGAGATGTTAGATACAGAGATAAACGAGTTTAGATGCTTCATGACCTAACTTCCAGGTGAAGCTGGTTGTGTAACACCATCATCAGGAATCCTTGACTTGTTGATATGATGGTAACATCCTTGATTTTATGACCTGTTTTAAAGTCTTCAGAAATAGGTCTTATTATTTATGAACTTAACAAACTTTATATGTTGCTTCATGTTTAAGATGCAGTGCAGAGGACTCAAGTCAGAAAGGATCAAAGCAATAATTCCTTTTACCATCTTCAGCCTTAAGTGTGCAGCTTGGTTCTAACTGCATAGCCATAGAATTATTGAATTGTTTTGGTTGGAGAAGACCTCTAAGATCAAGTCCAACTATCAACTTGACACCACCGTAGCCATTAAGCCATGTCCCAAAGTGCCGTATCCACGTGCTTCTTGAGCACCTCCAGGGATGGTGACTCCACCTCCCTAGGCAACCTATTCCAATGCCTGTCCACTCTTTCCATAATTGTTTTTTTTCTAAATATCCAACCTAAACCTCCCCTGTCACAATGCCAGGACATTTCCTCTCATCCTATCATCTGATACTAGGGAGAAGAGACTGTAGCCATCTGTTCTTCAAAAATAGTTCCATGTTTCTGTTTCAGTTGTTGCATCTCAAGTCATCTTTGTGAGTGAATGCCCCTGCACACGCATTCATCTTGAGAATGCTGTTACTTGTGAAAATGTGTCAAATTCATGAACTTCAAGCTTAGACTGCTACAAAGGAGAGAAGAATTTGGCTTATCTGTTCAGAGCTGGGACAGTATAAAGTGAACAAAATGCGCAGAAATGTTAATCTCAGTGATGACTGTCAGCAAGCATCCCAACTGCTGTATTATGAGAGATCTTTACTCTTTGTTCTTGAAGGTTTTCATGTCCATAAGAAAGTGCTCTGTGGGTGACACCAAATAGAGAAGAGTAGTCAAGGGTGGGGAAATAAGCTATATGAGCTGGTGTTCCTCATGTTATTTGTTGTTTCTTCAGTTTTGCTCTAAACATCATCTCAAGTTCCAGATCAGTAATGTAACTTTAACTGGTGTAAATAGTATATTCCCTGTAGGACCTTTTGCCAGGTCCCCTCATCATGTGTTTGCTGAGAGATGGGCCTGCCAGAATAGCATTCCATTTATTGGCACAAAACCTTTATGAACTATTTTCCTCTAATAGAAAACTTGACTACTTTGCCAAGGAAATAATCAATGGTTCTTGCACATCTCTTTTTCTCGCCATGCTGCTTCTGTCGGCATGCTCAGAGCCTCAAGCATGAGAACATTGCTCTCTGAATGCTTCTTGCTCCTATTTCTTTTTCAGGATCGGGATGCTTTCCCTTGGGTGACTTACTGAAACTAACCCTTACTCCTACAGGGGACTCATGGTTGTCTGAGTCTTCATCTGAAGCTAGCCTGTAACCCCCATCTTCTCCCTCTCCCTTCTGTGTGTCAGGTCACATTTCCTCAACGTCATATCTGTGAGACTCAAAATCCTTGCCTGGAGTGATTTTCCCAAGCTACTGTACAAAGAAAGGAATTGGGTAGACAGCAAAGCCATAGAGGAAGAAATAAATGTGATGGGAAGGAGGGAGTAAAGAAGTCCCCTGAGGATGAAACAGCATGCGAGAGGTCAGCCCAGTCCTGGGGCGCAAAGCATTAGCTAATTCTTTTGTCCAGACTCCAGCAGAGGTGGACTTCAGATGTGTTGTCCTGTGTGTGATTAAATGGATGTTATGTAATGCTTTCTAAACCTTCCCCATTAGGGAGAGCTGCAGACATAAGGATTTCCTGGCAAATTCCAGCTATTTGAGTTTCAAGTCATCTCTCGCCTATTGCATGTTTCTAACAGGTCCCCAAGATATCCTCAGGAATGGAATAAACACTTCCTTATGTATATGCTTCTTACAGGGAAGCAAATAAAATTGGCTGTTTAGAACAGGTAATATTTACCTGACATTTCATGATGCCAATAAAAAGACTTCCAGAAAGCTTCTAGAAGGTATAGGTCATTTTTTAATGCACACAGTTCTGCACCCACTGTGGAATAAATCAATAGTTGACCTTGTTCTAGCAGATAAAGAAGAGTTAATAGCTGACCTGAAATCCCATGGTTGCCTAGGTACCAGTGATTGTTATTTGTCTGTATTTGCTTGGTGCAAACAGAGTATGGCATCAGGCAGTAATGTAAGGAGCTTTAGAAGACTCTACTGCTTTGAGTTTAAACAATTGGCAGGATAACTACCCAGGAAGGTACCTTTAAAAGAGAAGTGTTAATGGAAGCTATGAAGTATTCAACAAAATCATACTGGTAGCCAAAAAGGAATGATTACAGACTCACTGAAACTGTGTTAATAAAGCACAAAGCATTCTGCGCATTAGACAGAGAGGAAGTAAATGACAGTGAACGTAATTGCAAACTTAAACAATCAAGTGAGAAAGGAAATGTGCTAATCATGGAGGTATGAGTGATTTGTGTTCAGAGGAGAAGGCGTCCATCTTTTATATGCAGAAAGGAAAGACCTTGGTGTAGGCACAATATAAAATGAGGAAAAAGTTGTGGTTTTGGGGGAGAGAAAAAACAAAACACTGCAAAGCAGATAAATAGCAGCAACAAACAAAAAAACAAAGAGAAAAAACGGCAGAAGACCCACACTTGCTGTATTTATGATGTGAGAAGGGTTATTTGTACAATGCCTGGGTTTGTACATAATTGATGACACAGGAAGATGAGATGGTGCTCACTGCTATCTAAAACCCAGCGGATCTAGGTAAGATGTGTCCAAAGGTAACAGCCAAAGCAGGGAGCTCTTCATTAATGCTAACTTTTAGCCACTTCTTGTACATTATGAGAGCTGCAAAAGGCTTGAATACTCTGGACCAGGATACAGTGTTGAAAAAAATGAAAGCGATGGCCCCTAGAGCTGCAAGCCATATGTCCATATGTTGATCCAAGACAAAAATAATTGTGGAAAGTTTTCAAAAGTGTGGAGAAATGGTTTAATATCTGTTCAGCATGGCTTTATCCAAGGTAATGACATCTCTGCAGACAAATACTGTCTTGCCTAGTTTGGTGGGATTGTACAGAGCAACACTGATATAGCTCACCGGTGCTTCACTAGTTGAATTCATCTAAGTGACCAAGGTTGATTTTTAAGAAAAAAGATGCTTACCTCAGATCAACCAGCACCTGACAAGGATTTCACATCTCTTTAGTGGTAGATAATAAAAAGGTAGTGGGGAGACAGCAGTGATTGAGACTGTTTCTAGTGTCAGTTTCCACAGGGATATGTTTCCTTTGCAGTCCTGTTTAGTATCTGTATCAACCCATGGAGATAGTGCTATTAGAACCTTGGCAGTACAGGTTTGATGTTAAAAAGCCATTTGTGGGGGAGGAAGGAGAGAGATAAGGTTACTGTTAGAGAATTTCTTGAAATGCCTGGTTAACTGGCAATAAATCCAACAAAATGTATTTGATGCACCTCAGTGCAGAGTACTAAGTAGGTAGGAGCCAGGCTGTGCTTGTGGGATGGAAAGCCTTTCTGTGGAAAACAGTGATTTGGGAGAGTACTAGTGATTGTTGAAGATAGTTGCTTCAACAATGCAAAGAGGTTGAAGGAGGGATGTAATTTTGCTCATATTCAAAGCTGAAAAGGACTGCATAATTTCTTTGAGTTCTGAGATCAGTTTCAGATATCTGGGGCTTGGAAGCTGAGTGGCTTTTTGTGTAAGGTGTTGGGTACGTGATTTACTTGGCTTATTAAAGAGAGGTTGGGTGATGACAAGGCTGTTCTGTACAGGTGCTTATGCATGGATGATACCTACTGACAGGGGGTTTAGGTCTTGTTTACAGTCATAATAAGATTTTTCCAGTTGGAAAGTTGATATAATACAATTAACCTTGAAATAAGATAAACATTTAGGCTAATTTAAGCAATGGAACCATTTACTAGGGAGTAAAAGAGTTGCGATTGGTGTTAAAAACAAGTTAACTCTTCAAAATCTTACTATCCTGAAGGACATTCTTGAACTAGTGTGTAAGGACTCTGACATGATGGTAGTGGTTTTCTTCTTACCTGCTGGTAGGCTGTCCCCTTCCTTTTACTGCATCATATATGCAGAAGGAAAGCTCATGTTTCTCTCAACATATTTTCAAGCTTTTCAACTTTGCTGTCATGATAGTGTCTGTGCTTGTACCTCATGGCTATTAGCCTCAGACCTTCCCTCTTAGGCTTTAAGAAGCAGTTTTCCTTCCAGTATAAGATTGGCTGGGATACTCTGGTCAGTTCTGTACTTCAGAGTAAGATGAACTTCAGAGTCTTCCAAGGTAGATAGAGGCTTCCTTCTAGAGGAAAGTCCATCTCTTCTCAAGCCAAATCATTAATTTGCTCCACAAAGACAAGCAAAGTGGGTCACTTTAGTAGTTCATATGAGTATCTGAGTACTAATCTTTCCAAGCTGTTGTGAAAGCAACAGTATGAAGAGTCAGAACTGATGTTTCTCAGAACTTACCATGGTGAAGTACTCTTTGCTCAAGAATCTGTTTTTTAGAAAGGAGACAGTGTAAAATCAGGATTATGTTGATGACAATTGCAGATGAGGGTGGGATAGCACAGTGTAGGGTGTGAAGTCATTCAGACTCTGACTTCAGATGGAAGCACTGTCATTTTTACAGCACGCTTACTCTGTGGTTACTGCTTGTAGACTTAACTGCTTCTGATGGAGAACTTCATCAACCTACTTGACATAAAGGATTGCTGTTTGTGATCAGCTACAACAGTAATAATGCATAGCACTGTTATAGAAGGATGACTTTTGAGTCACATTTAATACCTTTTTCAAATAATGAAGTTATGAATAACTTTATTTATTAAAGGTGACAGCATGGTAGCTGCCTTTTTTTTAACATGAGGTTTTAAGGGAAGTCATGTTGTTATCCTTTGCCTTCTCTAAGCATAATTCATATCATTACTGCAAGGTTCTTATGCTGTATGTTTGTGGTCAACCACTGCTTTGTATGACCCAAGCAACACAGATATTTCAATAGATATTTTTAGAAGCTCTTGTAGCCTTCATATCTGAGCCTCTGGGGAAATATTTTGGCACTTTGCACTTCCTAAAATATCTCAGTGGATGTAATTTCTCTTCCAACTTCGTTCTGTTGTCAAGAGTGCAAAACACTTTTGTGAGCCTACAGTTTGAGGCAGAAGCAGTAATAAGAACACAGCAGTATCTCAATGAGAATTTGGTTGAATTTTAAGTCTATGTTTAGTAACACATAATTTTAAATACACAAATAATTTGTGATACACAGATCTGGGCAAGGGCAGAAAACTGCTTGTTAGGCATTAAGGTAAGTAGGTAAATAGTATGGTGGACCAAGAAGCATCATCAACTACAGATGATGCTGTGAGGCCCAAGGTACAGCAAATAGGAAAGTTGCTAAAAGATGCTCTACTTTGTGTGGATTGGACATCTGAAGGAGTAAATCTTGTCTTCTGGATATCAAGATATGTTGTTGTTTTTTTCATTTCCCTGATACTGGCCACTTGATCACATGTGACAGATCCTATGTACCAGTACTGGAAAACAAAAGTTGTGACACAAGGTGGCCTCTTGGTGATGATTCTTGTTTTCAAGTTCTTCCTGAAAGAGAGCTGCAGCCTGGTCACAGGGCACAGCTTTTTTCCTGCTGATGCTGGTGAGAGTTAGAAGAGGCACTGCTGTTTATCCTGATGTTTTGTCAGTAGCATGGTTTCTGAGGTTACCTTTTGACTTGTATGCACAGTGCTGCTTGAGCATCCTACCTTGGCTGTACTGGCTACCGTGGTATGTCTGCACGGGGGTACTTCTACTGCTGCAGCTGTCGGTATCTATTGTACTCTCTTGTCTTGCTCTGCAAAACTTGACATAGACATTTCTGTGGTGACCATGTGTTTGGATGACACTTCTGTGTAAGGTTTGTTTAGGTTTTCATATGAATTACTGGAAGAGTCTGCAGTGAGAGTGGTCTGGACATTGTTTGTGGGGAGCAGTGCTGTGCTGTGGCTGGATTTGCTTTCATAAAAGGCCTCGGTAGATGACAAGATGTTGTCTTTTATAATCCAGTTTTGCACAAATTCAGTCGAGATGTGTGAGGAGTTCTCTCAAACTGAGCTTTGAATGCATACTGCCATGTGTCCAAGTACCTTTTCCATGGCAACAGTACCACATGACAGTGCAGTCACACCTGGAAACAGCTCAGGGCAGGAACATGGTACTGGAAGTGTAGACCTGGCCTTGTGTTAGGATCTCTGAAACAGCACTCTGTGATACTGTTCACCTCATGTCACTGTTCTATGTGAAAATCTTTTATTTCTGAGTCAGAGGATAACAAATTACTGAGAGACTCTGTTTGTTGTCACTTTCCTGGCATGGCAAATGCAATCTGTAAATCCTGTTAGGAATCTGTACTCTTTGTGTGGCTTCCTTTTAAAGTCTGCTTTCTTAGAAAGCATGTGTTTTGTCGGGCAGCAAATCAGCCCTAATAAGGGCTTGTTGGTGCTTTTTACTGCCCCTTCAGTTGGTAAACTGTGGTTGTGCTTTGGTTTATAAATCCTTTGTGCTTCTCTCTTTCTGACAGCAAGGCATACTGGTATCACTGGGCTGAAAAGGATTTGCTTTAGCAAGGTTGACCCCACTGTATGGAAGAGGTGTGAGCTGGGTTTAGGTGAGGAAATTCATATACTAATAGCAGTGTAGCTCTGGCAGATCCCATGCTACCATAACTAAGCACTGAGGTGAAGCCAACTATTCTCAGTTGAAAATATGTCCTCTGGAGCTGGAAACTAAGGACTCTGCACTATGGGCCTACCCTGCATATGAAATGCTCTTGCTCGTGCATTTCAAACTTAAGGACGTGAAATGGTTTCTTTCATACAAGGCTGGTTTCTTGGCTATTTTGATTTCCACTATCTTTGAGAATGACATTGGTGAGTTTTAACTAGTTCACTGCAGTCCTAAGTGTATTTTGTAGGGCTGATGCAAAGTCAGTTGGGTAGAGAAGGTTCTCTTGTGGGAATGCGAGTTTGTTGCATGGTGGCTTATGTCACCTTTTGTTCCATCATTCTGAGAGAATTTGCCTGGTATTCTTTGTTCACTTCTGTAAGGTTAAACTATTTGTCTGGCACATTTGGAGCTGATTTTGGAAGCTTGAGACAGGGAGAGGAGGCTTGGCCAGCTGGAATAGAGCACACAGGACGGGTTCTACCAAACTGTCAGTACCTTGGAAGGCAGAAGCTCTCTGGTGCCAGATCTCTCAAATTTATTATATATAATGTACTTATGGCCTCTGTTGGAAAAATCTGCTGCCTTCATGTCATTGGGTGGAAAGGAACACACAGCATGCATGTGCCCTTCCTTGCACAGTGCCCTTGCATCTACGATAAGCTACAATGTGTTCAAGCAAGAAAATGGAGTGCTGGTCATAGCCGATGTCTGTTAATACCTTTATGCCTCTTACAACTGATGTTTCCAGCAGCCCCTTTTGCCGTTTTGGAGGAGATGATTCTCATTTACCTGCATTACATAAAAATATCTAGAAGCTGCTACAACATCACTCCAGGAAGGCTAAGAGCAAGGTGCTATAGTTCTTGTGCCATGGCATGACTGGAAGTGTGTGTGTGTCTAACCATTACGTGGCACATCCGTGAGCAGTTCACAGAGAAGGCTTTTTGTGTGACCTGAGGTGTAAAGGGTTGGCTTCTTGGTTGCATAATAAAGTTTTTAAGGCGTGATAGGCAGCATTTGAGATGTGTAGTCCTGCAATGCTGCATTCAGAGGCTGTGAACTCTGCTCAGGACTTTTTTCCCCCTGCTGCTGTGCAGGGTTGTAAGTAGGAGTTCTTGATAATCATTAAGTGCATGAACCAAGTCTGTGGGGAGTCTTTGTGTCTTCAAGGTTAGAGATTAGAGGTCTAGTCTTCATGGATGACCTAAGCATGGGTCTTGTTTTATTTGGCCAGTCCTTCTGTCTGCTGGAAACTGCAAACATGCCTGTATTCATGATTAAAAAAAAAAATCTGTGGACTGTTTGGTGTTGACCCTTGTATTTAGACAGCCTAGCATTTTCCATACAAAAATTGTGACCTTTTGTGAAGGAGCTCTTAAAACTCCGATTGTTTGCAGTAGACTGTTGACATTTGGTAGGGGAAGCACCATCAGAGAACAAAGTGCCTTTTTATGTTCCACTAAATTAGATTCAGCTTTGAAGGAGATATAAACTGTTAAAATGAACTAGTTCTTTTTTCCCTGCTTTCATTCTTCAGGAAAAGCCTGGTGCACTACCAAAAAAAAGTATCTTCAGTGCTGGACCTGCTGTAACCATTGCAGCAGCGTGGACAAGAGCCATGGTGTTATGAGCTGTCAGAGCTCCTGTGGCAACAGCCATGGTAGGGTCTTGAAGAGCCCAACACACATCCTCCTGCTTCACAGCCATGCTGTTTTCTTCCAGGGAGTTTCACAGAGCAAGAAAACCCTCCTCTGCAAACCTCAGTTCAGCAGATATCCCTGTATTCTCTGTTTCTTCTTTCCCAAGCAGATCTGCTCCTGCTTCTTCAGAAACCCACAGCTGCTAGGTAAAAAAGAGATTTGGGGCAGTTTGCTTGGATAGATGAAGCCCATTAGAGTAGCTGTCAGTAGAGCTGCAGCAAGCACAACAGCATTTGGTGATCTTTGTTCTGTCATCTAGGAAATTACATACCTCCATCTTCTATAGAGCAGGGAGGCAGCCTTGCTATCTCTCATGGAGCTAGGTCAGACTGCTTGCTTTCAGCATTACTGCCAGCTTTTCGTCAGCTGCAAGAAATTAAACACACAAGACAGGATTCCCTGTTGGTGTGGAAACCCTGCGCGGTGAGCTCGGCTGAACGGGGCTGGCAGGCAGTACTGGCACTAATACCCTAGGAGCCAGGCCCAGCTGGGTGTGGAGAGAGGGGAAGATGGCACAGCATAATTGTGCACCAGAAGCTGCACAGTTTGTTCTCTCTCGAGATGATTCTAATGAGGTAGAAAATGGTGATTTTTGATGGCCTTGAAGATTCTGAAAACGATTCTGGCTTTTGCATATATCAAGAGCCTGACTGTTTTAGTGTATGTGCAAGGCAAGGCAGATGAACTGATCTGGCAGCTACAGATCCTGTTCTCAAGCAGCTTGTGCTGCTTTCCACTCCCCTTTGCTTCTCAGAGCCCTAATGTTCACCTGATCCTTTGAGCCACTTCAGATCAGTAAATCATCAAAACTGTTGTGTTTATTCCTTTTGTTGGGCTATTTTTTTTTTGGAGGATCAGTAAGCTCTACCAAATTATCTACAAGTGAAAATGAAAACTGAGGCTGGCCTTAGGGAGCTAGTGAGACCAGACAAGGAAGGACAAGGGGACAGCCTTTCAGCAGCTGTGAGCTCTCAAATTGGTCCAGCCCCTGTAAGGTAATGGCACTGAAATAGTCTACCAAGAATGCAATTGTCTGGTTCCTTTCATGGCAGTGCCCAAGCCATATGCAACAAAGACAACAAAAAGCAATCAACAGCTAATCTCTTCTATAAGCAAGCCCACACTAAGCGTGGGATAGAAATGAGAATGTGTTATAGCTGTGATTGGCACAACAGTGGACAAAAGAAAATCTAGCGTGGATCAGGCTTAAGATGTTGAGGTTTCAAGGAAGATGCATGTTTATGTTAGCATTATTCAAACTTTGCATAACGCAGAATATTGTGACTTCAATTGTACTTGGGATGAATAGGAGATCAAGTATTGTCTTTTTAACAATAGAACAGTAAAAACAACATCTGTGAGCCAATATTTGTAGAAGAATACATCTATCTCCTTTTTAAGAATGGAGAATGGAAGTAGACAAATGAGAGCTAAAAGTGTTGGGAGCATTTTATTTGCTTAAAGACAGTTGTGGAATACTTGTTCAAGGGACTTAGCAGCACTTTGTTGCTTTTCATAATCAGAGCTTCTTTGCAGTCATCATGGCTCATTGTTGTGAGTGTTCCATGTTTGCAAAGCTGGACACAAGTTTTTCAAGCATTGTACTTACAAAATGAGCATTATACCCATTTGATTTTGAATTGAAATCACAGGATATCAGGGGTTGGAAGGCATCCAAGGAGATTGATCTAACCCCCCTGCCAGAGCAGGACAATACTATCTAACACAGCTCACAGAGGAACACGTCCAGATAGGTCTTGAAAGTCTCCAGAGAAGGAGAATCCACGACCTCTCTGGGAAGCCTGTTCCAGTGCTCTGTGACCCTTACAGTAAAGAAGTTGCCCCTTGTGTTGAGGTGGAACCTTCTGTGCTGCAACTTACAGCCATTGCTCCTAGTCCTATCCCAGGGAGCAAGTGAGCAGAGCCTGTCCCCCCCACTTCTGACCAGCCCTCAGTCTTCTCTTCTCCAGACTAAACATCCCCCGGTCCCTCAGCCTCTCCTCATAAGCCATGCCCTCCAGTTCCCTAATCATCCTCGTAGCCCTCCGCTGGACCCTCTCCAGCAGATCCCTGTCCCTCTTAATCTGGGGTGCCCAAAACTGAACACAGCATTCAAGATGAGGTCTCACCAGGGCAGAGTAGAGGGGCAGGAGAACCTCCCTTGATCTGCTGGACACACTCTTCCTAATACACCCCAGGATCCCATTGGCCTTCTTGGCCACAAGGGCACATTGCTGTGCCATGGTTAACTTGTGGGACAGGACATTAGGACATGTTCACCAGAGAAAGAAGGCAAATACTGCATTAAGAGAACCATGGCAAAGTGGAGAGTATACTTGTGCCTGGAGGTTGTGTTCATCATCTTTGCTAACTGTGAAATCATCCTTTTGTTTCTTGTTGACACTTTCTTCATTTGCCTGCTACTTTTACATCTTCTCCAACACTGAGATAAAAAACATGGTGATGGAAGCTTTCAGAAATAATGGTGCAGGAAATACACAAAATGCAGCATTTATCTGAGCAGAATATTCATCCCTGGGATGAGGACTGCCCCATAAATATGCTGTTGAAAGTGATTGTTAGCCCTGTCTTTCTGGAGAGTGGATCTCCAGTTTGGAAATACAAATTGGCTTTTCAAGAGGACAGAGCATTGCAGTCCTATTGAAGTGGTGATGCTTCTGCCTATAGGTTACTGTTTTCAATCTGGCCAGTTCAGTAAAAGTATCATTATATGTTCCAAAGTGAAGGATATGATTCATATATGGTTCTACAGAGTGTAGTCAATCTCCTTTCTAGCCTGTAGCTCTTACTTCACATTTTCGCTCGGTCCTAAATAGGGAGAATTTTGGAACTCATCATCACAACAGTGCAGAGTAGCAGGACCTTGCCCTCCTCAGGTTCTCTAGGCTGTGATAGAAGTCAGAATTCTGTCATATGTGATAAATTTGCATGACAGGTTGGAGTCTTAATTGACTACCCTTCCAGAGGGATAGCACCGCTGTTCAGTTTCTCTTTGTGATAGCCACTTCAGGAAGAAGATAAAATGCTGAATTACATTGGAGAAACACAGATGTCTGAGATGGAATCATACAAGTGTGTCTTAGATGAAATAATAGAATGAGGGAAGTAGTTGTTTAGATTAAAAAGGAAGAAGGAAAAGCTGCCTCAACTTCCTGAAAGTCTTCTTGAGATTGGTTTTCTTCTTTTAGACTTTTGTGAGAAAAGCTGGCTTCTGTGACCAAGAGACTGCATGCCCTAACCCAAGAGACCTAGGTCATGTCACTGGGATTTTAAGCCTCTGTCTGTATGCTAGAAATGCAAATATTTTAAACTCCATTATTGTACTAAGCCATACTCCAAATGGTAGGCACAAGGAATTGCCAAAACCCAATATTTTCCCCTTTGTCTCTTTGCAGCAATTTGGAAAAATCCTTGATGTAGAGATAATCTTTAATGAGCGTGGCTCGAAGGTAAGTCCTGTTTCTGTACCCACTTCTCTTGTTTTGATTGCAGAGTAAAAAAAACACAGTTCATTGCCTAGAGAATATACTCTGTAGAGATCAGCAGGAATTAGTATGAAGGGGGAAGGGAAAAGCTATTTTAGGGACTGTTTCCTGTTCCCTCTGACTCCAGATTCTGAACATGGTCATTTCTGGGCAGCATGTACAAATGCTCCTAGATATTCTTGTCTATAGTGTGGGATCAGGTTCCTCAGCTTGTTAATAAACAGTCAGTCACTTAACCCTTCATACCAACCTGTTCCTATTGTATCAGTGGTAGATGCCCTGTAGGGAAGGCAGAATAAGGTAAAACAGCTTTGTGTGATGGGAGACTGTAAGAACACAGGCTAACCCACCCAACCCTGCAACCACCTTTTTGTTACATTGAAATAATTCTGTAGAAAAACTGTCCTATCTCATATGTGAAAGGATTTTTGTTTACTCTTTGCAGAACTGTGTGATACTTCTGAAATACTGACCTTTCACATGTGAGATATCCCATGCTTAGTAGAAGTAGCCTCATTCAACTTGCCCTGCTTTGTGGGGCTCCCCTCTGATTTTGCATCTACACAACTATTTTTCACCCTACAGATATATTAAAAGGGAAGTTTTCTTGAAGTTTAATGGTAATTTGTTTCTCTGGAGATGAGATATCAAATGTTGCACAGGCCAGCTGCAGAGAGATTCAGTGATCTTTGTCCTAATTGGCAGTTGGTTCTCATCATGTAACTAGTATCACCACAATGACAAATTGATGTGATTCTCTCTCTGCCCAGGAGGTTCAGCACTGGAATAGCAGGGAGTTTTGCAGGTCAGGAGTGAGGTGCATTGCCAAAGCTCTATGGGGGAAGCTTGCACAGTGCATGTCTATACTCTGCTTGACTTAATCAACGCTAAGATTCCCATTTTCAATTAAAACAAAATTTCCCTCCTTCCCCCACACACGTGTGTGCACATGTGTGCATGCACACAACATTTTGAGGTTGCAATTCAGCTAAGCAGATTTGATTTCAAGTCTATGCCTTTTGCTTGGATTTGAGGTTCACAGTCCTAAGGTGACCTCTTTGCTTCAGCATATTCCTGAGCACGGTCATGTTCAGAGCCCTCTGCAAATTTCCACGGAACCTTGTCCATGATGCCTTCTGAAATCCTTCAGTCTTTGTATTAGCTGGAAACCAGAAAGCAGTTGATTTGTATACAAAGTAAATGAATTGTAGTCATTTCCTTGTCCCTTATTTGTAATTCCATTTTTTGGATTTTGTGGTGGGCTGTTTGTTGTTGTTCTTTTGATTTTTTTTTTTAATGTTTGTTTTTAGTAAGACAGTTTTGTACAAACAAATGTCTATATGGCTTAGGGAGTTTTACTTCCCTTTGTGGATGAAAATCTATATGCTTTACCAAAACAATCAGCTGTGCTGAGTTTGTAAATATTTATTCTGCTCTCTGCTGTTCTTTTGATATTTATAAGCCAGAGATATCTGTGAATTGGTCTTGATTTTAGTGATTTCTATGTAGTTTTGGAACTAGCCTGGCATTTATCGAGCATCCCTACTTGTTTGGATGTAATTGCAAGAGAAAGCACAAAAAGAAGTGGCCTGGTAAAGTGATGATCCTATCCTTCATCTCCCACTGCCTGTGCTTTTCAGAGCAATGTTTTCCTTGCCACACATGAACTTCTCACTCTCTCTCCCGTCCATACAGCCCTGAATTAAACACCCACAGCTGTCCTTTCTCTTAGACAATACTTAATGTTGAAGGCTTTTTGTGAAGACTTGATTTATACTGTGTACCTACCCATGCAGTTATTAAAGACAAGGCTTCTGGTTTTCAGTTAAAACAAAAATTATTGCTGAAGAGTTCCTTGACAAATTTTATCCTGAGCCCTTAAAAAATGCAGGAAAAACAAAAAATGAGCCAAAGACATGTCCTTCCAGTCCTTGACCATGCAGTTTCCCACTGCTTTTCTGTCATCTTGCAGCAAAAAGCAGTTGGCAAAACTCATAGCCTGTATGAGGGATGGGGCAGAATCTGAACAGAATTAGAAAACACCCAAAGAGTAATTTTTTTGGTATATTTTCATCCTTCTCTACCCAAAGTAATTCCTGTTTTTAAAAGAACACAAGATTATCCCTGCTTAGCGTGAAAATGGGAGGCCCCAGTGTTTGAGCGGGGTGTAGCTGCACGACGCACCTGGTATTCACATAATAATGGAAAAACAACAGTTTGGTGATCTGATGGTGAAGCAAAGGAAATGGATCTTTCTGGAGGCCACTCACTCACTCTTGGGTTCTTCCTCCACCTTAGGAAAGAAAGCAATCTGAATGCATTTTCCTGCCCTGTGGTTTCCATTCTAATCTAATGATATGAAACCTCTCTTTCTTCTCCTCCTCCTCCTCTTGGGAATCCGAAAGCAGATGCTCCTGCTGCCTGCCTTGTGCTGTGTTCTCAATGCTCCTTTCCCTTCCCTGGGTTCCTAAGGGTTGTAGAGTTTTGTGTATATGTTATGTAAATATGGTAAAAGGTACAGTGATAAATCCCAAACTGCCCTGGGTTCATCCCCACCCAGTGTACGATGGGGTTGAGCAGCGCTTTGTCCCTGCCAAGCTATGGCAGGAGATCTCTGCTGGGATCGCTCCAGTGCTGGTCTGTAGGAGGGGACTGCAAGAAGCATGCAGGCTGCATTCTTCCTTTTGAATCCACCTGAGATGACCAGGCAGCTTTCTTTGACAGCCTGGAGGTACTATGTCAGACTGGTTGCATCCTCAGGATCTCTATGTGTTCAGAGTATTTTGTGACCGAAGAGTTAGCAGCATCCATGACAGCCACCTCACACCTCAGATTCTTGCGTTTGGCTTAGGAACTGTTATTCGTTGCCTTTCTGTATCACAGCAGAAAGGAGGCAGTTATTAATTTTGCTGATTGTACCCTCACAGCAGTGTGAATTCTTTTTTTTTAACCAGGTTTTTGCCCAGATTCAATCCGTTCAGCAGGATTATGTGGGTCCTGGTGGACTTCACACTGGTACTGCTTTGCCATGTACGAGAAAGAAGATACAAACCTGAAACATCTCTTGAATTTAATTTTGTTTTATTCTTATTTAATAGAATGACATCAGTCTTCCTTTGATGTGTTTGGGCTTTTTGTTTGTTTCCAGGAAACTAGCTGTTTCATTTATCCTGTTTACCATTATAGTTCTAGTTCTGACCCATCTAAGTGCCTTTAAATAGCATTTCGCTCATGGTTGCAGTTTGCCATGCACTTTGCTGAACCATGAATAAAACGCCTCCAGAGGAAGTCAAGAGAGAGGATTCCTGTTTCTTTTGTTAGTGGAGATGCATCCTCTAGATGCCTATTTTGGCACTGTTGTGCTGAACAGAGCAAGTGGACATATTTGCAGAATTAATGCAGTCTGCCTGCGTAACGAATACCCTGTGGCATTCATAACACTGCAGGAGAAGGGAATCCAAGCTCTTTGCTCATCAGCTGCATACCATGTGGCATTCCAAGATGTGCCCTCGATGACATTCAGAGTCCAAGAGTGCAGAAGCACACAGCAAAATCTTGGCTGAAGAGAGAGCCTGTCTTATTAGTTTTTTAAATGGTAAGAGTTCATACTAGTGCAGATATCAAGCTTGCAATTTTGGTATAGTCTGTGTCCCTCACTGCCTTCCATTTGGGAGATCCAGATCTTCAAATTCTTGTATAGGACTGAAGTGTCTAGAAGCACTTAATATTTAATTTTAAAAAAATGATTGTATAGTAGCTTACATCTTATCTTCACAAAGAAATTGCATCTCTTAATGAGTGGAGTTCTGTAAGTAGACCAGTGCTAGCTAAAAACTTATGCAGAAAGCTATGTGGAACACTTAGGGGTTTTCAATGTTTGCAGTTAACTGTAGGTTAAGATATGAATATGAATTTTAAGTTTTGGTAACTGCCTAAAAGGGTTAAGTCTTTTGACTATATGCCTGTCCATTTATTTCGTATGTGAATGGATTAGGTGCTCAGAGTTAAGCAACTCTTGTTCTGGACTTAGTTTTCCACGCAGTGAACTAGATAAACCCCTTGTGACATAGAATAAATTAGGGGTCTTGTTTTCATGTTAATTCTATTTTTATAATTTCTGCTCACATGCAATCAGCTGAGCCAGAAATACAAATAGTCCTGTTGACATAAAGAGGCTTAGTAACAAATTAAGTACCAGTGACCAGGATCACTTTCTGAGGTCACTAAATCCCTTTATAATGCCAATGGCATGAAGGAGTCACAATTTCTATCGTAGTACAGTTTTCTACCTTCAACTCGGTGATACTAAACAGATGAGTTAAGTTGGCCTATGCACAGTTAAATTAGTCCATACACTGAACTAGTTTAAATAAGCCTGAATAATTAAGGCTGGACTTGATAGCTTGATAGTATAAGCTGATTTACTGCTCCTGTGGGAGCACTTTCCCAGTAGTCCTCATTTCACTGTGTAGGGACTTGAATCCGTGATGCTAAATTAGCAAAAAAACAGATGCAGCAGGGAGAAAGAGAAATGAGTTTGCCTTCTGCCAGTTAAGCTGGTTGAACTCAGACCATATAGTAACATACATGATTGATTGAGGGCATGAGGAGGAACACACAGCCAGGGATGGCATGAGGTTGTGAAACCCCTGACCTGAGTTGGCTGGAGCTGCACTAAAGCCCCAAGCTCTCACTGGGGAGCAGTGCTGGCTGGGGTCCCACTGTTCACTCCCAGGCTCTGTCCGCTCTTCAGTTCTGCAGGAAGGATTGGCAATGGAGCTACAAAACAAGCTGGACTGAGGCAATGATCCAGCCTAAAAATAGCCCTTCAAGAGTTTTTTTAAAGATGTATTTTTTGGGTTTTAGGCAGATTAATTCTTGCATCTGATTCACAAGGTTGTATGGATGCTTTATGTCTGTGTGCCTTAATGCATTCAAGGTGCACCATGAGGACAAGGAGGAGGTAGGGGAGCTGCTGCAGTTGTGGCATCTCGGTTTCTGCTGATTCCTTCACCAGTCTCAAGCCTGTGTTTCTGTTTGCAACTTTTAACAATGTGTTTCTGAATTTTTGTGCTCTTTAGTGCATTCAGTCCTGCTCATCTCAGGTGGATTATAGCTGAAACCCTCCTACTCTCAGCATGTGCCTTGGAAACAGGTAGCCCAAACTGCTGTATCCTTGGCCATTTTTTTAGGCTTCCAAAAATTTGTTGTGGAAATAAGGGGGTATAAAAAAGATCCCCTTCCAAAACCCCGACTTGGTTAAAAACAAACAGAGCAGCAGATGATGGCAAGGCTGATTGCTGGCTGCGTGCTCCAGTGGTACAAGACAAAGACGCTGCTGCTGAGGTGACTGGTTAAACTCCATGACAAACGAAGGGTTAACAATGCATGGATTTCAAGGGGCTCTGTTTAGTTTCCTTTGATTTTATTTGATTTTATTTTTATTTTATTTTATTTTACTTTTGTTGTTGTTGTTTTTTTTGTTTTGTTTAATTTCTGTGTTCTGGCCACACCCAGGAGAACCGTCTGCTTTTGATTTCTCCCTTTACGGTTACATGGTAAATTTTCTTTCTCATTCTTCAGAGATGGCAACGTTCAGATACTATATATATATATATATATACACATTTATTATTTTTTTTCACTGCTCATCATGTTGCTTGTCATTTATTGCAGAGTCTGAGGCCAGACTAAAAGGGTGACAGTTACTCGGTCTCTTCAGGCCCTTTGAATAAACCTTTGGGCAAAAAGGGGTTAGTCTGGCACTGTAGATTGCTTATCAGTCCTAAAAGTTGTTTGTTGGGGTTATTTAGTGTTTAGCTTGAGTACACTGAGGCTTAAACTTATTTTTTTTTGCTTGAAAGAAGTTCCTGGCAGTTACAGGTGGAGGGGAATTGTTGGAAACTTCAGCTTTGTTACCATAACAGCATTATTAAACCCAAGCTGTTTGTATAAACTAAATTATAAAGCAGTAAGTGGGGTTTTTTTGTTTGTTTTTACCCAGGGTTGTGTCTTCCTTCCACTAGCTCCATGCTTAACTGATATGGGGCAAACCAGTAACTGCTGTACAAAGCTAAGCTAGTAAATATTGGACATCTGCTGCCACTTTTTTTTTTCCCCTTTTGTTTTTTTTTCAAGGGCAAAACAACCTTGGGAGGGAAGACTGAGAATTATTTGTTGTATTTGTATTTAGGTACAAATTAATCCCTATTCTTTACAGGTCATCTGTGAGAAGGAATTAAAAGCATCTATGTGTGTACATGTATATGTAATTGCTAGTTTTTAAACTTATAAAAATGTCAAGTGTGGTTCACCTATTTTTCCTAACAAAAATTTGAATGACTAAGAAGAAAAACCCGGGAGGCACAAATGATGACTCGGACACAGTCAACTATGTGAAGCATTAATTCAGCACTGATATTAAGTGGTTCTCAACAGAGAGCTGCACAAGTGACAGACTGATCTGTCAGTAAACCAAAAAACATTGTGGTTAATTAGTTATGCTGTTCAGAATCAGAATAGTTCTCTTTTAATTCACATTGTTAATTATTTACATAGTCTGCATGTGGATTGTGCCCTGCCTTGAGTTAACTTATTTAGAGTCTTGAAGATTCCTATTCAATTTAAAGATATTTAATGATAATGTGGTTTTTAAAATCCCATACAGACTCCACTAATTGCAAACAAATGTGAATTTAAATAGTCTTAGTTTGATTTCAGCTTGCACAGATTAATGTCTAAAAAATTACCTTTCCTTCTGCTCTTCGGCTTTCAGTTGACATCATCACTGAAGACATAAATTTTGTTCAGTCTCCACAGGCTTGTCTAGAACAAACAGAAATTTTAATGTGAAAAGAGGAATGGGAAATAGAGGATCCTGATGCAGTCTTTACCTCCTCTCCTCCTCCAGCTTTTTAGAGATGCTTTTTCCCCCATTATGTAGAAACAGAGGGAAAGGTGTTGCTCTGTTTCCCAATTGTGCCTTTCTCTGTCGGGGGTCTTTGAAGCAGACACGATACCCTATGCCTTCATAATCAGCTTTGTTATTATACCCTTCTGCATTCCTCAGCCTGGTACATATTTAAGAGTCCCATGCAGTTGGGCTGTTTTAAGCCCCTATCTCTTGTAGCTCAAATTTTAGTTCATTTACAGAGAAATTTGTTATGCCATTGGGAAAAAAACCATCACTTTGTTACTTACATAGTTCTTAATTTTTAGCTGGAGAAATTAAATTACCTAAAGCTTTACATTACTGAGTGTGGAGCCCAAAGGAATGCTCTTGTTGATCTCAACATTGCAGTGCTTCCCTAAAAGTTCTTTTACAATTGCCATTCAGGAGGAGAAAAAGGAAAAGCACAACACAAACACCGCCAATAAAAGGAAAAGAAAACATACCCCTGCATTTTACACCTGTATGCAGTTTTGTGCTGGAAACCTTGTTGTGGATTATAAAGGCCAGCATGTGCAAAAGGCTTGGACTTCTAAGATTAGTGTTGTAAAGACCTTTAAAAAGCACTTCAGGAATGATGGTTTGCTTGTGTCTGGTTGCTGACAGTGCTTAGAAATTAAGATGCTATTTTTGGGGGGAGGTCCAGTCCCTGTCGACCTCAAGGTGCCTGGAAGGAGCTGTGAGGCTATCGTGCCCTTTCCCTGGCAAGGTATAGCTTTAGATCGTTCACATCACCATGCTCCTCTCCAGTAAGTATCAGAAATTTCCACTGCAACAAAACGCAAGCTTTGTTCTTTCTGCCCCTTAGGGTATCGGAGCCAACAGAGATTACTCTTGGTATGCTAAATCTGTGTTTGCATTAGATCAAGCCACAGGAGCCAGTTACTCCTGTTCTTAAGATACCCTAAAAGCAAAATGCAACAAAGTTTTTGTTTGACCCTGCTCTCTGTAATGGAATGAAGAATATTTCATCACAGTTGACTGTATTAAGATACTATTTGTTACTAGTTAAAATACAAATTCCCTTAGTCACATTGGCTCCATTTCAATGTCAGTACATTTGTCTCCATGGAAGGAAGCATGATCTCTTACTTGGCCCTGTAACAACATGACTGCACGAGTTGGCAGCAGCATGAGCATGTAGGACAGGTGTGTTGCATGTGCCTTCATGGATGCCTTAAACCCCAATTTGTCAAGATAAAGGGTCATTTTTAACAGTCCTTGAGCCTTTGTGGTTGCTCCAAGGAGGACATACCATTTTTTTTCTGAAACTTTGTTGGCAGAGATTTGTTTCTGTCCACAACACAGAGGCTGCCATCTCGGAACAGAAACAAGTAAGATAGTTAGCAGGGGTAGAGAGAGGTAGCAGTGAGTCAACAGTGTGAGATAAAACCTACCTTTACCCACAAATTGATGTTAAGTTATGGAGATTTACACTCAAGTCCAAGACTTCTTATAGGAAAATTTTAAAACTAGAATAGATGATACTCTAAATCTTTGCCTTAAGGACTGTTTATTCGATGGTGCCACCCAGAAGCCCTGCTTACTTTTAGGGCTCCATGCATTATTAGGGGAATTATAGGCATAGGAGTAGACATGAGCTGTGCCCTGAAGAGTTTACAAGGGATACTTTACAAACTGCCCTTCCTCTCAACAGCTTTCTAAGGTAGGTAATTATTATTGTCTCCGTTTTACAGGTGGGAAAAGCAAGGTTCAGTGTTTGATTTGCCCAAAGCTTCGCAGAATTCCCGGTGCCAGGCGTGAACTCAGATGGCCACTCGCTCTCAGAGCAGTTTCTCAAGAGAACGAAGTGCTGCTCAGTGTTGATGTCCTGTGCTGTGTTTGGGGCGGGCGAGGGCTCTTGCAAAGCATGTGCATTGATGAGCAGAGGGGAGAGGAGCCCTGCTTGAGCTTGACCAGCTTGCCTGTGTCAGAGCAGGATTTAATAGTTTTAAACAGACAGAAAAAAAAACCCCAAACAACCCAAAAAAATTGTCTCGAGTAACTTTGTACTTCTTTTTTGGTCTGGCCTCAATTGCTTTTATGTTTTCTCTTTTATTTATTTTTTTAATTACTCTTATTATTCTTATTATGATTACAGCTCCTTTATTTTATCAAATTTAATTTCTTTCATTTATGAGACATGCATGAACCAACAATGTGACTCTAGGAGGTTATTGCTGAGTTGTGCTGATGTCGATTTCATACTGTGATATTTTTTCTCTATTTACCTAGAGATCAGTATTTCAATATATAACGATGTGCATGTTTTCCCCCCTTCTCCCGCTGCATGCAGGGATTCGGGTTCGTAACTTTCGAGAATAGTGCTGATGCAGACAGGGCCAGGGAGAAATTACACGGCACCGTGGTAGAGGGCCGTAAAATCGAGGTGCATGTCTTCAGTAATTCAATTTCTTCTTTATATTTATTCTTTTGATTTCTTTTTGTGTCTTGCCTCACTTATTTCACATTTGGATCCCAGTCTCGTGTGTGCGTGTGTGTTTGTGTCTGTGTCCTTCACCTCCCTGCACTGAAATGTATAAAAAAATTTACACCCCTTACGGTATATTTTTATTGTTGTTTTGGGTAATTTTTATCTTTTCTTTCTTCTTTTGTTAAGTTGGTTTTTTTTCCCCCACCCACTCCAAATTTTTGCCCTTCTGCTGTCTTGATTTTTCCTTTGCTTCAGTTTACGAGGCTCCGAATTCCTGTTACCAGGCCTGAACAAAACTAACTGAAAGAGTACTGTCCAACCTCTAACTCTGTGTCCAAAAAAGAAAGCAGGGGGCCAGCCAGTATCCTCTCTTTCCTCTGAGGCCAGTTCTCCTCCACCCAAGTGTGAGATGATGCCCTTGGTGGGAAGGGAAGGGAGACATGGGGCAGAAGCACTGAGTGGGCTGTGCTGTACACGCTGCTGGTTTCTTGACCTGCCTGCAGTCAAGAGTCAGCTTGGTGAAAGCCAATCCTTAACGTTTCTAGCTCTCACCACAGGGGGTTAAAGGGTTTATGTTGCTGGCCAACACAGCCGTGTATTGGGCATGCTGTTGACCAGTTTAAAGGGATAATGTTGCTGGCCATCACAGCCATGTATCGGGCATGCTGTTGACCAGTTTAAAGGGTTAATGTTGCTGGCCATCACGGCCTCGTATGGGGCATGCTATTGACCAGTTTGGTGTTCCACTGTGCTGAAGGCTAACTGGCGTCTTCCCTCCCTCCCTCTTTCTTTGGATTTAAAAAAAAAAAAAAAAAAAGTACAACTATTAAAAGAAAAAAGCCACCGTTTTTGAGTAAGATGTCTGCATATTTTGCCTTTTTTTTTTTTGTTTTGTTTTGTTTGTTTTGTTGTTTTGTTTTTTATTTCCCTTTTCGATGGTTTAGCGTTTAGGGCCCTTCACTTGACTCACTCTTTCCATGGTAACTATACACAATGCTGGCGATGGTACGAGTTGGCGGTAAGTGAAACGAAAGCGCTAGAGAAGAAGCTTTATTTTTTTTCCTTCTTTTTTTTTTTTTTTAAAAAAGAAAACAACAAAATATTTTATTTTTCTTAAAATTATTTAAAAAATAAATTAAGAAAGAAAAAAAAAATCCATCTGCCATCTCACATTAACACTACGAAATGTGATTTGACTTGTTGTCCCCACCCACCTCCTTCCCTCTTTCTCCCCCCCTTTTATTTTCAATGCTGTTGAGTAATGCCGCCTGGACTTTGGATGTACATTATCGTTTTGTAGCAGTCTGAGCTGTTTGATTACTGACTTCATGGTGATTTCCCCTTGCACATCTTACTCAGAGTTACTGAACTCCAGTTTGGCTGGTTTTTATTAATGCACCCATTTCCTCTTCTCTCTTTTCTGCCCCTTCTTTCTGCTGCTCTTTCTGAGACCTGTTTGTAGCTGTTACTGTTTGTTTTCTCTCTTTTTCTTTCTCTCCCCCTCCTTCCCCGTTTTATTTCTTTATTTGGTTAAATGCAGCTGTTGGTCTCTTGCTGACTGGTGGTTTCTGATCGGTTCTGGCAATTTTTCCTTTAAGTGCTTGTGTTGCACTTTGCTGTAGCAGCTGATTTCAGGCACTCGCTTCATCTTAATGATTGTCTGTGAGACCCTATCTCCTTCCTCCTCCCTTCCCCACCCTCTGAATCAATTGTGGTTGTGTTTTGTTTTTTTTTTCTTTCTTTTATCTGTGTGTGTTTAACTGCATGCTCTCAGTCTCATCATTGTTGTTTCCCATTCTTTCTTTTTAAATGTGTAATGTTTCTATTGTTTTGGGCCTGAAAGGAGAGTAAAATGTAGCTTCCAGACTCCCCACCCTGCATAAGCTCACCATCCATAAATCTCAAGTGCCCAAGGCAGCTTTTATTTTTATATATGTATTTTTCTTTTCTTTTACACTCCGACCTCAATTTCTTGGCATAGGTTTTGATAAATTACTGATGATGTACAAAGACTTCACCCTCCTTGCAAGAACTTTGAGGCTGTCTGACACAGGGCTGCAGTAACTTGGCTTCCAAACTGGTCCATCTTTTCTTTATCAGCACCATCTCTGTGGTAACCCCCCACTTGCTTGAGCAATCAAACTGCTTGAAACTACAGAGCTCTGTTAGGAGGGTGGAGGGCACTATAAACCTACAAAAAAGACCTAGGCTCTATTGCTATCTATTTCTCCTTTTTGTTCCGTTAGATTTGTGACAAGGAAACAATTTGGGAAAAGATCTGAAAATCACAAGGAGGAAATCTGTGAATATAGACAGTCCAGATGCTTGATGGTGTTCAGAAATCTTCTCAACCCTTGGTAGTCCAAATCTAAAGCTGATGGACTCCCGGCTGCCTTTTTCTGTGTAAAAACTATGCCTGCCAGTGACCTGCTGGGCTTCAGTCACAGTGGTGAGCCTGAGAAACAAGTCACCTTGTATGTCACCCGGTTCAGTTCCCTTGGCCTGGGCTGCAGAAGTTACTTCTGCTTCTTGAATAGAACCTGGACAAAATCTCCAAAGTTTTACCCTTTCAATCCGTGAGCTGACAATAAGCATGTGGTGTGGTGGTGGAGAATCTGCACTTCACTCTCACTGGCCTGTTGTTTAATGCATAGTTTTAAAGTGCCATATTTAACTTAACTTTTATAATGAAATGGCAACTATTAAAAGTAATTTAAAGATTGCATTTTTATAAAACTAGTTTAATTTTTTTTTTTGCTGAGAGAATTATAATGTGTGTGTGTGTGTGTGTTACTGGAGAGTTTCCCACCATTTTCCCTAACGTCCTATGCTTCCTTCCCTCTCCTCCCCCTTCCCTTTCTTACTTTTAGGTTAACAACGCCACTGCACGAGTGATGACCAATAAGAAGATGGTCACACCTTACGCAAATGGTAAGAGAGACTGTTTGTACTAATGATGACCAGAAAAGTTGGAAGACAGAAGGGAAAAGCATCACCTCTCCTCAGGACCAAAAAAGGGCCCAAAAGAAACAGCAAAACCCCGTAAACACTAATTTGTAGCATTATTCTTCAGTATAACCCTTAGGGATTTATGGAGCAAGGATGGAGAGGAGTAGTGACATGTGCAATATGGCCAAGCTGTGTAAAGAGCACTGATGGATTGCCTGCCACTAGTACAAGTTGATGCTGTACAATGGAACGTGCAGCACTCCTGAGTCTCATTGCCAACACATAGATAATTGGATGTACTTCAGTTTAGGTTCTAACTGTAAAAGTGCATCTGTCCCCAAGCAACCGGGAAACAGAGGCACTGTGCTGCTTGTTTGCTCACTGTTTGTTACAGTCTGTGCCTGTGTTCAGTCATTTCTCAGTGAGCCTGAACAGGGAAAGTTGTTTGGGTAATGAAGAATTACATTTCGTCAGGATACCTTGATGGTTCTATCTGTGCAGCAACTTCATTGCGTAGGCATATATAGCATAAAAAGTCATTCTTCCCTCCACAGAGCTAAATACTGAGATTTAAAATCTCAGTCTTTGTCTTGAAGCAGGCAAAAAAAAAATCTTATTGGTCTGAAAATGTTCCTAAACAGCTACAGAAAGGAAACTACATATAGGTAGTTGCTAGTGTGAGAATCCACTTTGAATATAACTTAAAACTTTTAAGTCTAGAAGATGCAAATTTTATTTGTGGCTCTTGGCAGACACATCTTAAACTGGTTACAGAGCAGGGGAAATAAGGCCATACAGAACGGCTAGGATTCTGAATTTCAGTGTCTGAAAGGAACCAGGAGATTTTGTAGCAAAAGGCAACGTAGCCATGTTGTGTTGTCCGGAAGGAAGGATAGAAAATGCCTATGCCTGGTCAAAATTTAGCTTACTGGTGAAATGCTGATAACAGGCAGGAATATTTTTCTTTCACAGGCAGCAATTTAAAGGCTCTTTTACAGCTATAGAAAGATATTTAGTATTAGGTCAATCTTAAGGCTTACCCATGAGTGGTCGTATGACTTAATAAGTTTGAGGGTTGATCTTAGTTCTCTCATTGCTACCAGTTGAGTATTTTGCCATCAGGATGGGCAGCGGAGCAGCACTGTGCCCAGTTTTGCAGAGGGAGCATGCATTGCTGATAGATACTTTTCCAGCAGATGAAAGACTAGGGGTGGATGGGCTGCAGTTCACAAAGTTGTTCATATGGTTTTGGGTCTGGTTAAAGGTGTTGAAGTGCAGTAAGTGCATCAAGATCCAAGACAGAGGAAGGGTATGGATTTTTTTTTTTAATAAAAATGCCTCTGTTATTGCAAGCTGAACAGCTGAGATGTTTCCTGAAAGGATGCTTTGTGGAAGCCAGCTCACATCACGTTAACTTTATACCCCATCTCTCCTCCAATAGAAAGATGGGGGTGGAATGACATAGATTTCTAGATTTGGCTGCAAATGGGTTCCTCCTCTCATACCTGAGTCATGACTTCAAGGGCTGTTCTCCTGTGGGCTTTATGTTGGTGTTTTGCAGTTCTGCCAGTTTTTAGGTTAATACAAAATCAGTTTGCTGAGAAGGCTTCCACCTGAAAAGCAGTGTAAAGAGGACAGGAAATACTAAAGTAACAGAGAGGAGAAACTGAGATGAATAGACTGGATTGCTTTTCTGCACCATCTCTGTGTAATTCAGTTAGTGAGGTAATTCAGTGTTGCTTTTTAGCAGATCCCCAGTGAATAAGACAAAAGGGTGCTTTGAGAAAATAAAGCTATAAATTGCCCAGGGTGGCAGTTTGGGCTGGTGTCTTTAGAGAGGTTCTTGATCCGCAGCGTTCCCAGTGAAAGCAGGAAGCAGCTGGAGTTGCTGACAGCAAGGGTCACGCAGGGAGCACAGGGTCGCAAGGTGCTTATAAGGTAGTTGGCATTGCCTCTGCCGCGCTGCGGATCATCTGATGATTTGCTGTTGCCTCTGGTACAGCAACCTGTACCTAGAACTTGATGTTAGAAAAAGGCAGTTGGCCTCCATCTACACCAAAGGGGACTGAGGCAAAGCAGAAACTGGAAAGAGCTGTGCATGTGAAGCTGGGGCGCATGCAAGAGACTGTTCCCCTTACCCACGCTGCCCGCTCCTTCTCTTGGTGTAGATTTTGGCATTCACTGCAGTCTTTGTTGTTTCAGGTTGGAAGTTGAGTCCTGTGGTTGGAGCGGTGTACGGCCCTGAGTTATATGCAGGTAGAGCTTAAGTAGACACTTCCACTTCTGCCATTTAACTGCAGTGGTGTTTGATGTTCTCATTCTGTTGTTTCTTTATAACCTTTTCTACATTTTTGTTTGTTTGTTTTTTGTTGTTATTTGAATCCCCTCAGCGTCCAGCTTTCAAGCAGATGTCTCGCTGGGCAATGATGCGGCAGTGCCCCTGTCAGGAAGGGGGGGTATTAACACTTACATTCCTTTAATCAGTAAGTAGTCCTCTGCTGGCCTCTTTATTATTACCGTGTTTGAGTTAGCGATGACCTGTTGCCCTTCTTCTCTCCAGTCTGTATAATATATACTTGAAAGGATGGGTCTCGTGGGGAGCGAGCCGAAGTACACTGTGCAGTTGCTGTAACTTTTTCATCTGCAGTGTGTTTCTGTGCTGGTGGATGGGTCTTTCTGAGCGATGAGGAAGCTGCAGGACAAGGGGAGAGTGTGTGTGAGGAATGAAGCATTCCCTTGCCCCCCTCCTTCTTTTGAAATCAAAGAAAGCAAACAGGCAAATCCCTGAAGTACATATTATACAAGCTGCTAAACTGCGAGTTTGCAGGGCCCCGAGTGGCATGCTCCTGGATACAGGTTGGGTTGGGTTTGCACCCTGGGGCTCTTTGCCTCTTGGTATCTGTTTATTACATGTTTGCAGATGCCTCTGAGGTTTTACATCCTTTCATGGTGAGCCAGTTTACTCCAGTGTAAAGCACATTAATGCAGGCCTCACTATACATGGAGCCAGTCGTTGGTCACACTTGTTAATTGTAGGTGGGCTCACAGTAAACTGGCGCTGTATGGGAAATTGCTGCTGCTGTTATATGGGATATCTTGTCTTTCAGGCTTTAAAATGAACATACAGAGGATTGGGTGGCAAAGAGTGGGAGGGGAAAGGAGGGAAGAGACTGATGTAAGTTGATGGACTTTAAGGGCCTCTTGACAAATTATTTTAAAGAGCCTCTGCAGTTTTGGAAGAGCCGCCTGCTACATTGATAGCAATTCTCTGCGCTTCTCAGACTCTAACCAGACTGCATGGCGGTGTCAAAAGGTGGGGGGATTTGTACCCTGTTGTGGTGGGTGAGGCATGCCAAAGCATTAACCTCTTGCATGCCAAACCTCTCTGCAACCCCTCTTCCCCCCAAAGGCCATGGTGTAGCAGGAAGTATGTATTGGGTGCTTGCTGGGTTATAAGCATGCCCCTCTGCAGGACTGATGCAAAATGTCCCACCGCTGTGGAGCTAGTGTGCCACTTTGTTTGTAGCAGGTGGTTGTTCTCTGAGCAGGAGCTCGGATCCTTTTCACCCTCTGCCTTGTCTGTCTTTACAGTTCCAGGCTTCCCCTATCCAACTGCAGCCACCACAGCAGCCGCATTTCGGGGAGCCCATCTGAGGGGCCGAGGAAGGACAGTGTATGGGGCAGTCCGGGCAGTACCTCCCACAGCCATCCCTGCCTACCCAGGGTAAGCACTGGTCATGAGAGCGGAGTGCTCTGCACAGCCGTGTCAAACAGCTAATCAGTTAACTAAAAATAACTAAAATTGTCTAGATGGTGAGAGTCAGGGTATTGCTAGTGCCAGAGCATTCTGCACACGGTGGCATCTAGTGGGGGCAAATCTAAATTTTTTTTTCATGTTAAGTTCTGGGCTGAAACAACTTTCAGTACTTAGAACAGCATAAAGTGCTGATGGATTCCTTCTCATAATTTCTCAATTTGTCTAAGTACTATTCATCATCCATTAACCTGATATGTTATAGTGCTGCTGAGAAGGACACAGAGAGAAAGTCTAAAATTTATGAAAAGGTTCTGCTCTTTGCACTTTATTTGCGTTTTCATACCCAGGAATAAGGAGTATTATCCATTACCTTCATGCCTCACCATCTGACAGTAGGACACAGAAGAGCCAGTTACCCACAATGGATTTGCTTTCTTTGTTGGAGACGGTTTAAAAAGGTTTAAAACAAAGATGAACCAAGTCCATTAATTTAAAGCTGGGAGTGTTTGGGATAATAGGGAGAATGAAAGTGCAGCATTCTTCTAACTGCACTGGTGAATGCACTTTTCACAAGTAATACAGTGGAATAGATGCTGTTAAGAAAGAATATTCTGCTGTATGAAAGTAGAGGGAAGTAGGTTTGTATGTGAGTTTTGTTTTGAAGTTTTGTTTCCCTTAAGTGTGACGGGATGACAGGTAAATCAGCAAATCCCCTCCAAACTGTCTTTTTGTGTTTCTGATCTTGAGGATGCTTTATCTGTACTGCCTGTCTCTGGAATTTTGTTTGCCATATTTTCAGGCAACGTTTTCAGAAAGAATAGGAATAGGAATGAAACCTTCCCAACACAGAGAGGTGGACTGATCCTTTTTTCTTTTAGACTAACCCCGAAAGGGAAGAACATAAATGATACATCTCTTATTAAAAAGAGGGGGTGGAAGTGGTACAAATTAGTGCAAGGAGCTGGCCTGATGCATTCTGGTTTGCAATAACTTCTGTAGCAGACTCTGGCCCTTTCCTTTTAGAGTCCTGTTTGATATTTAAAGTAAAGCTCAAGGAAGCAAGCTGCAGTAGTCATGTGTCTGTCTGGCTTTGCTTTCCAGCAAATCTGGCAATGTTTGTATTTAGTTCACTGGAAGACTTTAAACCTCTTGTCTGAACACATATGCCTTCCAAATACAGTGTTTCTTTTGGGTTTTCTTTTTGTCATCACTCCTAGTTCATCATCTGTATCCTCTGACTATAGTCTTTGACCTCCAACTTGTATGTCTGTTGCTCTAAAAATGACCCAGTCCAGTTCTATTAGGAAGTGTTCCACAGTGAAACAGAGAAGCAAAGCTGAGTTAAGTGCTTCTGTCTAGCAGAATATTAAATACTTGCACCAGGGAAGAGGAATGAGCTCTTCACCTCTGGGAGTAACAGCTGGAGCACTCTTAGCAAGAGGCTCTCATGAGTCACTGGCAAGGACTCTAGACTTGTCTTTATAGATCCAGCCTGAGTCCCACATAAAAGGTTTATTTCTATTTGGATTATGAGCCAGGCTCCAATGATTATCCCCTCCAGATTCTGTCTCTTGACTGTTTACTTACATTACATTGTATTTGCCTGACCCTGCTGACTTCATGTCTTCACAGGCAGCTTACTGTCCAGTAAGCATTTGCCGGACAGCAGTAAGCAAAGCAGGCTCACAAATGGCCTAGAAGTGTCCCCAGTCCCAGGTACTGGAATGTAGTTGACTGATGTTTATTGTCATCATGACTTGAATCTCTACAAGGTATTTTGTAGAGAGATTTAGATTCCTGGTGGAGTAATACAAAATGTGCTATTGAGTTTCATGGTGCAGTAAGCTCTGAGGACAACCACCACTTTGTATGGGCACTGCTCTATATCTGGCACATTCTTGATACCTTACCCTGCAGCAGCTGCTTTCTTCCTGGCCAATGGAAAGATGACACTGTGAGGATCAGTCAGCAACACATGAACGATCAAGACAAAACAATGTGAAAGATGACAGTAAAAGCAAGCTGCAGGTTAAGTCAAACCTGGTAGGAAGAATTGGTTTTCATAGACCCTAGTGGTGCTTAAATTTTAAATTGCAGAACTTAATGGTATTGCTGCATTTGAGAGCTTAGCAGAATAATAAAAATAGGGAATGTAGATCAATAAAAGCTCACTGGAATTGCCATGCTGGATCAGACCTGAGGGCCAGTCAGGTCATAGTAATTTCCAACAGTGTGTAGTGCTAGGTCCTCCAAGGAAGGCACGAGAAATCGTAATGTTTGTAATAGTTGTAACAGGCTATGATTTAGTAATGCATGTGTGGAATGTAAATCCTTGAGTATGGAAGGGCTACTCTTACCTAAGCAATTGGAGAGTGCTCAGTAGAGGTAAGGAGACATTATAACCTCTGAAACATAGTATGAGTATAGCCTGTACTGGAGTATTGCTCTGGTTTGCAGCAGCTGTGCTTTCCGAACAGAAATGCTGACAAAGTGCACTTGGAACCGAAAAGTCTAAGAGTTAAACTGTTTGAAAAAAACCAAAACACTTGGCCACTGTAAAAATCTGAAAACTAAATAAGCTCAATCAAATTTATTTCTCAAACTATAGGGTAGTCATTAACTTGTTCACGGTTATTAAGTACCTGTACGAAGAGTAGGCTGGCCATAGTAAAGAATAATTTAATCCAGGAGTGTAAATATATAGAGGATTCACTGACTCAAAGCCAAAAGCAGATAAAAGTCAGTCTAGATGCAAGGCAGTAGGGACCTTTGTGGGTTTGGAGTGATTTTTTTTCTTCATTTTGCACACAGTGAACTGTTGGTACACCAAAATGATACGATGCTGCTTTACAAAATCAGCATACTTCTTTTTCTCGTGGACATGGTTTAGCTCAGCTGGTGGGCATTTTGCAGATGCCGCTGAGATTTGATGGGCTGCTGGGCTGTTTTATATTTCTGGTCATTCTACACGACCAGAATGGTCTCTGTGGTTCTCAAATGAAGGAATTCTGTCAGATTTTGCTAGCATTAAAAATCACAAATACAGATATTCTAGGTTGGAAATAAACCTTGCTAAATTTCAGTCCTGGCAATTGGTGCTAGTCCAGTTCTGACTGAAGGAGAGCTAAGAGGGTGCATGTGTGCTTAGTTGTTTGGACCCAGAAAGTCTTACTCTTACCTGTTAGTAGTGTTCCTTTCATTTTTTGTCTGGAGAGCTCTGCTAGCATCTCTTACTGACAGGACTCTAAGTTACAGGAGTAGTGGCCTGATCCAATGAGGTAATGCTTATGTTCATCCGGCTGATTGTGTTCAGAATAACTGATAAAACTGCTAACCTGTTCATAAACCAACAGTCGCTTCCTCTGTCATGCGTTTGCCTTTCCTGCAGGAGCAGGTGGAGTATCACTGCTAAAACTCCTGGTCCTAGATAGAGAACCCAGCAATGTAAGTCACTGCCCCAGGAGCCAAATTCTTTGTTATGTGGTTGTAAAAAAACAGCTTCAACAAACATGATCTTATGGCCTGCTTCTCCCTGCTGAAGTGGCTCCCCCTTTCCTCTAACAAGGGTCTCTATCTTCATATCTGCTCCCAGCGCTCTTGAAGGCCATAGTAACTATCCACTGGGAATGGAGTGTACTTTTCCTGGGGAAGGCAGCAAGACTAAATTATTCAAGCGGTAGCTAACACTGCAACAGATTTCTCTTTACTTTATTTTTTAGTAATAGCATGCAGGCTTTTGACGAGACTGCTGGGCTTCTCTGTGTGTGCGTGCCTCACAATAGGTGGGTGTCTGAGGGTGGCAGGCTCTTGTCAGCATTTCACATTCCATCCAATGAGTAAAAAATTATAAGCAAAAGAAAAGCCAGTGTTCCATACCTTTTTACTTGAGGCTGCTGGTAAGTCATGCACGTCAGATCCATAAACATCACAGATAGTGGGGCTACTGCTTTTAAAAGCCTTGAGTTTGTGCAGAGCTATTGACAAGGAAAAGCAGGAGGAAATTCCTCTGTATCAAGCACATGCTGAACTCAAGATGGGTGGGGGGCATCCCCTCTCTTCCTTCCTCATCCTTCCCTGACCCTCGTCCCCAAAAGTGAGCTGCATAGCTTAGGCCAGTGAATGCTCCTATTAGAGCAGCTCTTTGGCAACCCCAGGTTCTGGTTTAACAGTTTTCCTGCTTGAAGTTCTGAGAGAAAGAGAACTATGGTTTAAAGCAGAAAAAGTACCATCCCATGGAAACCCTTCCAGTTGCTCCTCTCTGCTGTGGAATAGGTCATTACTACCAGGGACTCCCATTGCACCTTTCAATTCTCGGACCTTGGACCAGTCACCTAACCTTTTTAGCTCATTATCTCTGCTTGTGAAAGCAATGCATTGTGGGTATTTTTGGTTTTTTCTTTTTAATTACATTTCTCTGTGTTTACTTTGAGCAGAATTGATTGACTTGTTTTTCTGAGGTGTTGCATCAGTTCTTTAAGATGCTGAATAATAATACTTTGCATGCTTGTGTGATCAGCCAAATCTTATCGCATGTCTAATGTGCAGGGCAAAAGCAGGTGATGTATGGATGAAACAAAGTCATGCAGCCCTGTGGAGCTCAAAATATGTAATCATACAAACTCTTTGAAACGTGCTTCCAACCTAGGTGACTCCAGCCCCCCTGTGGGATGCCTTCCGAGGGGCTCCTTGATTTCACAAGCCCACTTCATGAAGCCAATGTTTCCATGTGTTTAGGGGGTAACTAAAACCATTCCAGGAGAAAAAACAGAGTGGAGGTTTCTAAATCCTTGTTTCTCTTCTTCAGGGCATGAGATCTTCTAGAATCTATCTTTATTGTACAAGATGGTGGTTCCCCTCCCTCTCTCCTTCGCATACTGTCTCCCCCTCTGCCCGCCCCTTCCCCTTTGCATGCCATGGAAGATGACTTGGAGCCGTCTAGCGTGCGTGCGCACACATTCTCTCGCTGATTTGCTCCTGCCAAAAGCCCAGGTTGTGGATTCATACATCACCTGCCTGTGTAAAACGCATGTGCATGCTGCCGTCCTCAATAACCGGAATGTGTTTTCTGTTCTTTTGTTTTTTGTTTTTTGTTTTTTTGTTTTTGTGTGGATTTTCTGCAGTGTGGTTTACCAGGACGGATTTTATGGTGCTGACCTCTATGTAAGTACACAACACCGGAGCCTTCTCGTCCCCAACCCCTGACAAGCCAGCCTTTTTTTTTTTTTTTTTTTTTCCTCTTTTTTTTTCTTTTCTTTTTGGTTTGGTTTGGTTTGTTGTTTTGGTTTTTTTTTTTAATATCATTTACTTTGATTTTCTTCTTCCTTGTGGATATATATATATTTATATATTTAGGAATGCAAGCATGCTTCTCTGTCACTGCGCTTGCCCCTGGGTGCAAGACCTAAGCCTTTGGGTTTCCTGATCATTGTCAGGGTCAGTTAACTGGGTGTCCTGTCCCCCACATGCACACTGCTACTAATCAACCTGAGAGATGATTAGTGAATTAAAATTTCTCTCAACACTTCTCCAGTTTACATAATTCGGATATAAAAATAACAGGACTGGTTTAGCCTCAGACCTTCCTTTTCCTTCTCCCCCTCTGCCCTCCCCTTTCTCTCTCCTCTTGGGGCCCTTTCAGGTTTGATTTGTGCAGCCCACACTACACTGAACGAGCTGTATGTTTGAAAATGTTCATGTGCCACTGGGATGTGGAGATCATCCCTTTGGGGAAGACACTGGGACTGATTAAAAATCGAGCCTGAGATGTGAGAGTGAAAAGTGACATCTCATTTTGCTGGTAGAAATGGTACCTAAATAGGCTAGATTCTTTTGCCTCTGTGGGGAATTGTAAAGTACAAATATGTGGAGATGTTCAGTTAGAGAGCAGCCTCCTCCTGTCTCAGAGTTAGCTCTGATGCCACAGGAGACTGCCCTGTCCTTTGTCCTACCCAGCCAGTCGGTATTGCACATCTCCAGCGCATCTGTGTACACACAGGGAGCTCATGGATGGAGAGGTGGACTGGCCAGTGAGAAAAGTGGTTTCCTTTCTGACAGAGAGCTGCTGCAGAGCAAATATCTTAAGAATATGCCTTTCAGAGCCAAAGCATTCAGGTCCACTACTGCTGTCACAGCTTGTGGGCTGCCTAACTCTAGCAGAGGTCCCTGTCATGGTGTTGTAGGTCACAGCTCTTTGGAACTGGGGAAGATTTGTATTGCATAGTGGCAGAGGTGTCATTAGGGATTTCACCTCCCTGCTCCTTTGAGCATGCCACTCCAGACATTTATAAATAGGACCCTGGGGTTAGACTTGAGGTGGATGGAATTAGCTATTGGATTTTGTTGCTTTATGTGAAGGGTTATGTCTTGTTGAGGTGCTTTTCCCAATGCAGTTACAGCAGGTGGAAGATGCGCTCTCTGCGTTGGGTGCCTGTCTTCATCCTTAAGGATACTGATGTATGCGTAGTCCTTTAAAAACTGATCTGCCTAGTCAGGTGTTCCTTTACAAAGCTGTCAAGGTCTGCAGAGGGTTCTGGGTTTTCCCACCTCGCTCCTTAAACGTTGCTTTACAGACCACTGACTTTGCTACCAGAAGTGAGCCAGCAAATGAGCAGTTCTTAGAGCCTCCTCCCTCACAGTATGCTGTCATAAGAGGCTGTGGCATTGAAATGGAAGACTGGGCAGGGTTACTCCATATTTCTTTTGAGAAAGTTTCCATTGCAGTTGGCGATAGGCTTATTTAATATGTTTTAGGGACAAGAGACTTTAATAATGAGGAATGTTTGTAACCACTTGGTGCTGTAATGCAGTAGCATCATGTAATGCCTAAAACAAGCCTCCAGGTTAGAACCTTTAGGTGGATTTCTGATGACTTTGTTGTTGATGGCTCTGGTCTCACTGTCAGGAAGCAGTATGATAGAAGAGGGGAATCTTCAAGGTGGATGGAGGTGTTTTTTCCTATGTTATTGCTGCCTAAAGCCATCTGAAAGAGCTCAGGAAAATGTTATCATAATCCAAAGATGGAGTTATTCTTCTAAACAATTTGCTTCACACAGGTGGAACAATTCCAGTGTCCCTGTGTCCCTGTTTTGCCTTTCACTGCAGTGCTTCCATCCCTTTTGGTTGCTGTAAAAGGCTTGTTCAGATTTTGGAAAGGATGGCAGAGGACCCTTTAATCAGGACTGGAGGGGAAAGTTTCATTGACATTCCCTTGGGTCTTCTGAGTCTGTAGCTTTGTGACAAGGAAGGGTAAAAAGGAGCTGAGCTGTGTCAGGAAGTGGTTTGTGGTAGGCAAGATGAAGGGGAAACATCCCAAGTTTGGGCTCCTTTTCTGCATACATTCTGCACCGACTTCTCATTCTTCTTCTCCTCCTCTTCCTCACTCCTTTTTTCTTTTCTGGGGCAACCATCCTGCTAGCCATTTCTTCTGTGAAGAAGGCATTCCATCTCTTGTTGGATACATCTCACTCTGGCAAGACACCCGAATTCATAAAACAACCTGCCCCAGGATGCAGAGGGCTTAATTTTGGATGGCAAGAAAGGTTATCTTTCTTCTACAAGGGGGCCAATCTGGGTGGCGGGGGGGAGCCCAAATAAACCCACCAGTGTGAAGACCGCTGTTGCCTGTGAAAAGCGTGCTTGCATCCACTGGAAAGAAAAGGCTGGTGAGCCCCCCGTGGGCTGTTTGTATGATTGTTTCTTTCCACAGCTGTGTTTTTTTGAACTGCTCTTCCTGTGTTCTGTTATAGAATAGTCTTACAGGAACCAATCATTAGCGCTAAAATACCTCAGGTAGGAGTGCCAGTGTGACCTGCCAACCAATCAGATTGTGGATTGCAGTGGAAAAAACTGAATTATACTAACCATTCCAGCACCACGTTAGAGATGGGAACAGAGGCTGTTTTAGGGCAGTGCAGACTCACGTGTGGTCCAAGCCCCTGCTGCAGCAGGGCAGCGTGTGTCCAGATGTCACACCGAGTGGCATTTCAGTGGAAAAAAAAATAATGTAAATTCAATGGAAGGGTTAACAAGGTCATGCTTGTCCCATTACCATGTAGAAGCACCTGCTACAATGGACACAGTTGTCCTGTCACCTCTTTTAATTCATTCATGCTCATTCCTGGTGCACGTATGCCACCCTTCTAATACAGAATTACTGGAAGCTGTTCAAGCCCTTTCCGCTTCTTTAACTTCTGTTCTAAGGCAGTTTTGGGGGTGGGAAGACACTTTTGAGATACTACAGAAGATCCCAAAATAGGGCTTGCTACCTAAACTTGGCAAGTTGTCAAATGTATCTGACTGATACTATGAGCTACACATTTCTCCAGGGCTATGGAATGCTTGTGTCTTGTGGCATAAAGACTCTGGAGTAAAGAGAGTCAGCAACATACTTTGTGCACCTGTTGATGGCAGCAAGGGAAAAAGAAAAGTGAGGCTTACAATGTAGGATACCATGACAAAGCAAGCTCTAGTTCTGGATTTCTGTTTTCATTGGATTGATCAACTAATATGGACCTGAAGAGTGGAAGAGAAGATGGACATATTTTGAGCTGCACTGTACAGTCTTAAAATGCTCATTTATCTACATTAACATGCTCAGTAGTTGGAATGCTGCTTTAGCTGGGATTGCAGCTTCATGTGTACGTTGTTTTGCCATGTCTGTGTTATTTCAGAGAATTTATGACAATATTGTAAAAGCTGGCATCTAGTATTAAGGAATTTAAAACAATAAACAACAAAGCAATATTTTCTTGCTTTGTGGTTGAGCTAAGGATGATACCACCACAGATTGAGTCATTTTAAATCTAGGCTTTTGTCAATACCTAAGCCAGTATGGTTGTTGGACAGTTGAGATCAGTAGGCTCAAAAGCTACACCTTCATAAAGGGAAGGGGGCTTAGCACAGCCCCAGCAACACTGTCAGGATGTTCAGAGAAAGAGAAGTTGAATTAAGATAAACAACGTTTAGGGTTGTGTTCCTCTCTCTCATGTGCTTCTCAGACAGTACAAAAGGCTGTACTGTAAAGGACTGGTCTTGATTTAGCAGCCCTTCTAGTAGTTATTTCACTACCCAGAAAAAGTACATAAGCCTTTCCCTTAGTTGTTCAACATCCTTGTTGAGGCAGTATTTAAATTACCCTTTTGATAAAAACACCTTTCACTTGACAGCTTCACAAGAAGCTTGACCCTGCTCATTTCTTCTGAGATGAGAGTAAAGATTTTAAAGTGAACCTAGATGGGTAAACCTCTCCCTGTGGAATCACTTTGCTTAAATAGATGGAGTGGGGGTTTGCATGGCTGTCCTGTGTTTCCGGGACTATGCCACTCCGTGGTGTCTCCTATTGCAGTTTGGCACTGGAGGAGCATGGTGCAGCAAGGGGTGGGATGTTTTTTTTGTTTGGTTGGTTAGTTTTGGGGTTTTTTATTATTATTTGTTTTACTGGGAAACATGATTACTCATGTTTGTTGAAGATCCTCTACTCCATTCTTGTTTATATTTGCTAGAATACCCAAAGCGAATGGCATCAGAAATCACTGGGCGTGGTAGGATTGAGTAGCTGGGGTTATGGATGAGCTCTGCATACCATTGTGTGTGAACAGGAATAGCCAGAGAAGATAACTGGTGCATTGGACAAACTGTGCCAGGGCTTTAGATGCATGGATGGACTAACAGTGGAGTCCTTGGTTATGGAAAACAGGAGCATCAGCTGGATAAGGCAATCTGCACAGCACCTCCTTTGCTTTGTACTGGTCTCAGAACTTGGTTGGAAGCATTCATAAAATAACGAGTAATAACCACAGCTTTCCTCCTAGTTCCTTTGCCCTGTTTTGGTGTATTTGGACCTGTTGGTCATGCTAAATACATCCGTGTGTCAGAAATCCCCCCCAGCTGTCCACACTCATCGCTCCTACGACAGGAATGTTCCATGGCCATTTTAATCCCCATTTTTGGTTCTGTTCGAAGTACACACAAGCAGGATTTGCAGACTGCTTTGAGCTGAACAAGTCTGCCCATGAGTGTGTGCCTCTATTCTGTGACTTATTTTATTTTTACTTTTATTTTTTTTTAAATTAACAGTAGCTTCAGTTTTGCATCAGTGCATGGTTAAAAAGCAATACACATGTCAGCTATTTCTTAACTTCATTTCTCCAATGAATTATTTCTCCTGTGGTTTTTTTTCCGTTCGTTGTGCAGTTGACTGAAGAAATGTTAACATCCCGCTCTAAATCTCTCAGTGGAGTCTCTGTTCCCTTCTCTGATATAACAGATGGGTTATTGCTTGTTATAATTATTAACATTGTGGTGTGGGACAGGGCAAGGGTGGGAGCCCTTTTGGGGGACGAGGGCGGGAGGCTTTGGGAGTCGTTAAGGTTGGAATGTTAACTCCAGTGGTGACTGACTGTTTCCGTAATAGCAGGTTGTTGTGGCTGCACGCTCTAGTACTTGAGGCTGTGTACTTCACTGAGCTTGTGGTAGAGCCTAGGGCAAACTGCTGTCCCAAGAGAATGCTGGGATGGATAGAACTAGCCAATATGAGTCTGAACGTGGTGACTTTGCTGGTTGTTCTAGCTCCAGATGTCAGCATGCTTAGTTTTTAATTTTGATTAATAAATGTTACGCCATTCCCCCTCCCACACCTGATTCCAACCCTTCTTTTCTTTTCTTCTTCTTCTTCTTCTTCTTCTTTTTCTTTTTTTTGGTTTGTTTTGGTTTTTGTTTTGGTTTGTTTTGTTTTGGTTTCATTTTCCTTTATGAGAGACACGAATTGAAAGAGAATTACATGATAACCCTTTTTGGTTTCAAACTGCATCTCGCTGTCATGTTCAGAGTATGTGCCAGGCACTTTTGAAATGGCTTCTGATCTGAAATGTGGCTGGCAAGTGTGAGTCAGAATGGGAATCTGGGCATGCACTGAAGCCAGCTGCCCTGCGGAGCGCAGTACCAAGTGAAAATTCCTTGTATGCCATGCCCAAGTGATAGACTTCCTCAAGATTCAGGAAGCTTGTAGACTTAGGGGAGTACCACAATGGGATTGGTATTAAATTTTGTCTTGAGTTGGCTAGGACAGTAAAGGTTTGGTTTGGGTTAAGACTGCACCTCATTGTTCTGGCCTCTGTCACGTTTTGAAGATGGGAGTTATGGCAGTGCCAACAGCAAGCTGAACCTCCCCAGAGCATCTGTCCAAAATGCAAGGGTTGAAACAACTAGATGAGATTGGAAGAGTGAACCGGTAACATGATGCCTCCTCTTCCAGGCTATATGGTAATGTTTTAGCACTGTAGATTTGTGTTGCTCTTTCATCTGTTAATGAGAAGATTGAAGAGGCTCCAAGTGCCTGTCCTCCCAAGTAGGAAAGAATTGTATTGGATAGCACATTAGCCTTCATGAATCTGAAGAGGTAGAGGTCCCAGAAAAGCAACCAAAATTAATTTCAAATCATTCCTCCTAAATTAAAAGCCAGCTAGCCCCAAACTGAGCTCTGCTGAGCAAACTTCTGGTCTTGTAGTAGAGCTGATCTTGTACTCTTTAGGTACATGTACACAAAAGATCTGTGGGGAAGAAGTGGAAGAGGTATCTCCTGAGCTGATCCTGAAGGTGAAGAGCATAAGTTTACTTTCTGATCCTTCAAACTCTGAAATTTTGATTGGGAAAAAGAAAGAAAAAAAAAGTTGGAAGCAATCTGGATTTTCGTGATGTTCTTTGTTGCTCTTTATATTTCTAGCAAAACAAAGCCATGGTTCCTTTAGCGTTGCCTGCTCCCCAACCCCTCAAAATAACAAAAATGTGTTCAAAAGTATACAATAAGGAATGGCTTAGCCTGAGCTTCAAAGTCTTCTTTGCTGCCTGTCGTGCAGCCCTTGCCCTTGGTCTGAAAGGTGACTGGCCTTCATCCTTCACTGCCACAGGGTCTGCAGAGCTGCCTGTCTGAACCATGTCTTCCTCTGCCCCAGAGCTCCTTAGCTGAGTTCCAGAGGACTTGTCAGATCATCTTCTGGGTCAAGATTCATATTTTGCTGACTCAGCTGTAAGCACAGTTGTAGTAATTACCTCTTACTGGGGGTAGCATTTTGAAAACCATTACTAGAAGTGTGTGGCATGGGCAGAAATGCAGACTGGGATGTAATTTCCCCCAACCTGTTTCCTTCTTACATGGAAGGAGGGGAGAAAGGTCTGATTGGTGTCAGTTTGCTTGTTGTCAGCCCTGAGGCCACCAGACACTGGCTTCTCTGACCATTTTTTCCTGATGGCTTTCTGACTATTCTAACAACTGATACTTCTATGCATTTGGACCAAATGAAATTCTAGCCTGTGGGGCTTAAAAAAGAGGTAGAGAGGAAAAAAGGAATTCCTCTGCTTATTTCCCTTTCTAAAATACACACTTCATAGAAAGTGTCCAGCTCTGATTTCCCCAGTGTGAGTGGACGGGGATGTAAAAACTACATTGTACAGAAGATTTCAGTGCTTTCCTGATTTTCAGTTCCTCCATGACAAATTTAATTTCCTGCAGGGATATAACCATGCTCAGACTTGCTTTTAGTTTATTCCTTCTGCTAAACAGGATAATGAAAGAGTCTCCCTGGTCCTTCTGAGGAAAGGAATATACATGAGTTAATGGGCAATGCTTGCGATAGACATGACATTGGAGCTGATGCAGTTTGAAACACTTCCTCTCCTTGTGATGTGTGTGACTTTATTTTTAATTTTATTTTTTATGCTCTGTTGTGGGTGGGCAGGTATCTGTAAAGTCAGTTCTCTTCTCTCCTGCAGGGTGGATATGCAGCCTACAGATATGCACAGCCTGCTACTGCAACAGCAGCCACAGCCGCTGCAGCCGCTGCAGCAGCTTACAGCGATGGGTATGTAAGGGGGAGGTGTCCATGGGAGCGAGCTTGCTGTGCTCAGGGATTCAGGGAGCATTGGTCCATCACAGTACATCTTGCCCTGTTTCTTTGTCTTACTTGCACGCGCACACATGCATGCACAGCCCAACGTGAACGACTTGAATGCACGGTTTGTCTCTACGCCTGCCCCTCTGGTGGATGTGAGCTGGCACAAATCCTGGCCTCTGCCCTCTCCTTGTGATTCTCTGTACAGAGGGAGCAGTGTGGTTAGCACCTCAGAGGCGAAAGACCTGGCTTGCCTTACCAGCTCCTTGCACTGTGCCTTTGGGCAGGTTGTTTAATCACTGGGTGCAGTTCTCTCCAGAAAGTAAAAGTTATTTAGCCTATACAGTACTCCAGAATGCTTTAACATGCAGCTCTTATAGGTACAAAGGATTATCAGAGTGCTTGCCTTAAGGTTTTTCGTCTCCTGTGCAGTGAGGCTGTGTTTTAATCCTAGCACGTAAAAGACCTTTCAAATTTATATATGTACTCCCTTCTCATTCTGGAGAATCCCTCACTGCTTTTTGTTTAAGCAGCTGTTAGCGTGCCAGTAGCACTGGCACCAGCAGTCGCTCTCCTCCCAAATTGCATCGTGTGAGGTAAGGGATGCACTAGCTGATGTTTTAATGGTGCTGACCTCTTTTTACAGGTCAAGCTCATGGCTTCCACCATATTCCTTCTCGCAGGCAGTTCTCGCCCATCTCATGTGATGCATGGCAGCATGCCTACAGGATCTCTTCAGAGAGAGGCTGCCTGTCTGCATGTAGGCATACATGTGTGTAGAAGGGCATGCTGCTGCTTCCATTGCCTGTGGTCAGACAGACGTTTCTCTACCCATCTGAAGTGACATTTCTCTTTTTTTCTTTTTTGTGTGTGTTATTTCTTCTCTTCCTCTCCTCAGTTATGGCAGGGTGTACACAGCAGATCCTTACCATGCCCTTGCCCCTGCCGCTAGCTACGGAGTTGGCGCTGTGGTAAGTGGGATTTTCTTTGTTGTGCTGTTTCTCATTTCCACCTTGGGGAACTGCTTTGCACTGAGTATCAGGCAATGAAACCTCACTCAGAATAACCTCTTCATTGAGAAAGAAGGTCCTTAGTTGCAGTGCTGACTTCCCAGGTGTTCTGCATTCAGGTATTTGTGTGTGTTCTAGGAAAGGAGACAGGTTGTAGATCAGTTGTTGCTTGGTCTTGTGCACTGACTGGTACAAAGGAGATGGTACATCAGACTCCCTGTGTCTCTGGGCAGCCTGATCTAGTTGGAAGAATCCTGCTTGCTGCAGGGGAGTTGGAGAAGATGACCTTTGAGGATCCTTTCCAATGCAATGCAATCTGTGAATCTGTCAGATAGCAGAACAACAAAATCAGATATGCCAGGAGTCATAACATTGTTGGTCAATCAGCAGCACTCTATGAAGAAAAAGCCCTTAAAAACAAAGGGGACCTGGGAAGATGACCAGCCTGGATGAACAAGGGACTTCTGAGGGAATTAAGGGAAAAAAAAGAGGGCGTATCACCTTTGGAAAGAGGGGGAGGTAACTCAGGAAAAATGTAAGGATGTTGCCAGGAAGAAAATTAATGAGGCAAAAGCCCAGTTAGAACTTAGGCTGACCACTGCTGGGAATGATGATAAGAAATGTTTTTGTAACTATATTAATGACAAAAAGAAGGACAAAGATAAACTCCACTCTTTATTGGACAAGGAGGAGTATGTAGTAACTAGAGATGAGGAAAAGGCAGAGGTGCTTAACACCTTTGCCTCAATTTTCAATAGTAATGCAGGTTGTCCTCAGGACAGCTGGCCTCCTGTGCTGTTAGGTGGGGTCAGGGAGCAGAACAGCTCCCCTGTAATCCAGGAGAAAGCAGTTAGGGACCTGTTGAGCCTCTTGGATCCTCACAAGTCTGTAAGACCAGATGGGATCCATCCTAGGGTGCTGAGAGAGCTTGCAGATGAGATGGCCAAGCTGCTCTCCATCCTTTATCAACAGTCCTGGCTCACTGGAGAGGTCCTTGCTGACTGGAAGCTGGCCACTGTGGTGCCCATCCACAAGAAGGGCCTAAAGGAGGGCCCAGGAAATTACAGACCTGTCAGCCTGGCCTCAGTGCCATGCAAGATAATGGAACAGATCATCCTGAGTGCAATCACAGGCTGCCTAGAGGATGGCCAGGGGATCAGACCCAGCCAGCACAGATTCAGGAGGTGCAGGTCCTTCTTGACCAACCTGATCTCTTTTTATGACCAGGTGACCCACCTGGTGGATGCAAAGATGGCTGTGGATGTAGTCTACCTGGACTTCAGCAAGGCCTTTGACACTGTTTGCTATGGCAAACTCCTGGCCAAACTGGCAGCCCATAGTTTGAACAGGGGCACTCTGTGCTGGGTTAAGAACTGGCTGGATGGCTGGGCCCAGAAAGTGGTGGTGAATGGTGCCACATCCAGTTGGCAGCCAGTCACTAGGGTGTGCCCCAGGGATCAGTGTTTGGCCCAGTTTTGTTTAATATCATTAATATTGATGCTCTGGATGAGGGGGCTGACTCCAGCATCAGTGAGTTTGCAGATGACACCAAGTTTGGAGCATATGTTGATCTGTTAGAGGGCTGGAGGGCTCTGCAGAGGGACCTGGACAGATGAGCACAGTCCAGTGCCACGAGTTGTAACAAGTCCAAGTGCCAAGTTCTGCACTTTGGCCACAACAACCCCAGGCAGTGCTACAGGCTGGGGACAGAGTGGCTGGAGAGAAGCCAGGCAGAGAGGGATCTGGGGGTACTGGCTGACAGCAACTGAATGTAAGCCAGCAGTGTGCCCCAATGGCATCCTGGCCTGTACCAGGAATAGTGTGGCCAGCAGGACCAGGGAAGTCCTCCTGCCACTGTACTCACTACTGGTTAGGCCACACCTTGAGGAGTGTGTCCAGTTCTGGGCCTGTCAGTTTAAGAAAGATGTTGAGGTACTGGAACGTATCCAGAGAAGGGCACCAAGGGTGGTGAGGGGGCTGGAGCAGCCCTACGAGGAGCAGCTGATGGAGCTAGAGTTGTTTAGCCTGGAGGAGGCTCAGGGGTGACCTTATTGCTCTCTACAGCTACCTGAAGGGAGGTTGTAGCCAGGTGGGGGGTTGGTCTCTTCTCCCAGGACACCCAGTCAGGACAAGAGGACACAGTCTTAAACTGTGCCAGGGCATGTTCAGGTTGGATGTTAGGAAGAAGCTATTCACAGCTGCCCAGAGAGGTGGTGGAGTCACCATCCCTGAGGGTATTTAAGAGGAGGCTGGATGAGGCACTTAGTGCCATGGTTTAGTTAATTTGAAGGTGTTAGGTGATAGGTTGGACTTGATGATCTAGAAGGTCTTTTCCAGCCTGGTTAATTCTGTGATTCTGTGAAGATCGTGCATAAAGCAAAAAATTAGCAGTAGTTAGAAACATCAGACATTCTCTCTCTTTTTTTTTCCCCCCCATTTTCAACTTTAAAGGCTTCTGTTGCGTGCTGAGAAATCAGCTTTAGATTGCAAGAGAAAAAGTTACTCTTATGACATACTGCCGCAAAGCTGCTCCACTTGGTTCCCTCTTCCACTAGTGGAAGGATGTGGTGTCCTGCCTGCCAGCAGTAGTTATGCAAGGGTAGGAATGAGGTAAGCTGGCATCAGAGGGGAGAGGAGCAGCTTGCTGAAAACACATGCTTGCCCATCTGCCAGCCAGCACAGTATCCGTGTTGTTGCAAAGGCTGGAGTAAGAGAAGACACCTAGCTATAGATACCTTCAGTGTAGCACTTCTGTTCAAACCTCAGCTCATCATGTTGGGTTCTCTTCAGCATCAGTGCAGGAAAAGTAGTACTTGTAGTACCAAGTTGTTCTGTCTCTTTTAGACCTTTACCTTAAGGTGAAGATGAAGCTCATCATAGAAGTCCCGGTCTCTGCTATGTAAAAAGCAGCCTAGACAACTGCCTCAGAGACAGGACTTATGAATCCCCTGTCTGGTACTGAGCTCCTTTCAATCAAGGGATACCAAACTTCACCTCCAGTTGGCTGGCTATGAGCATGTCCTGAGCCATGCCTTTGGTTTCACAGACAAGGTTCTCCTGTCTTCTTAGACATGCTAATAGTGGCAGGTCAATGCCAGAACGTGTCCATTAGTCCTTCTTGAGAGCATTTGGATGCTGTCCTCTCTGTGTATTCAGTTCTGCTCCTAACCACTTCTTCTCTCATTTAATTTCTGCAGGCGAGTTTATACCGAGGTGGCTACAGCCGATTTGCCCCCTACTGAAGTGACGTGAGCCCCCTGCAAGTGGGACAGCCCCCCCAGATCATGAGGCCTGGCTATTGCAATATTTACTAGTAGAGGAACTCTATAGCAAGACGAGGAGGGAAAAAAAAAGCAAAACAAAAACAAACAAACAAACAAAAACCAACAACAAAAAAAAAAAGAGAAAATACTTTTTTATACCTCACTATGTTCTTTGAATATGGGTTGGGTTTTTTTTTTTCCCTTTAAATTTCTGCCTTTAATTCTTTTGTTCCAAAGATTGTGCTTTTTGTTTTTTTGGTTTTGTTTTTTTTTTTGTTTTCAGTTTGGGTTTTTTTTTTTAACTGTGGTAAAAATAATGCATTTCCGTGTCTGTACGTTGGTGCATAGCTTATCCTAGCAATCACGGGAAAGGCAATTAGCGATAAGGAAAGCAACTGGTATCATGTGGTTCATCAGCAACGTGCAGACAGAGTTACTTCCCTGGGTCTGGTGCTTGGTGCCTGTGAGACAGGAGGACGTGAGGGAGAAGTCTCTACCTGCTGTGTTTCTGGTCTGCAGAAGGAAGTACTCTTTGACTGTGGCTGGGACCTAAATGCTAGAGTCATTTGCATTTGGAAGTGAGAGAAACGCAGAGACTTTCCTTGCTTTTATCACTGTCTGATGCGCACAGGTTTGGGACTGTTTCAGCAATGTCAGGTTTTTAGACTCGATGAGAGATTTCCTCAGCCTGCCCAGAGACTTTGGCTGGTGTCTGCTATATAGGTGACAAGACTTTGAAAGGAATTTTGATGAGGATGCTGTTTACACCCCACACACAACTTACTCTAGCTGATTGTTGTCCATTGCTGGTGGCTGTAACTATCTTAGTTTTCCTTCCTCCTTTTCAAGGTCTTTCACCCTTGCTGTCCTTTTCCTCCTCTTCTTTCTTCGAGGAGTGGCAGATGCAATGCAGCATCACACAGAGTACCTCTGTCGTGGACAGCAAGTGGTCAAACTTGTGGAGGTGAAGTGCATGCAGCCTTGCAGAGGAAGAAAGCTGGCAGAAGAACTGTGTTTCAGTGCCGTGTGTTAGGGCACTCTGAGGTTCAGTGTGCAGGATCTCTCCTCCTGTTCATCCTGAGCTGCTCAGGCGCTTCTGCAAGTAATCTGTTTCAAATAATGAGTGAGGAAAAACAAGTCATGTATAAGCTGCTCGAGGCGAGGGGCAAGTATGTGGGCTTGTGCGTGGGAAGAGTCTTCTATATCTAAACATGATCCCGAAGTAGTTTTGTTTCTGTCGGGAGTATAAGGGGAGGTAGGAGCAGTTTGTGCAAACTGAATTCGTAGGAACTTCCCACCACAAGCTATTTCAGACCCTTATACGGTTGTGCTGGAGCCCCTGGGTCTGTTTTGCCCAGCCTCTCATAGAAAGTTGTGCACCTGGTCTGTTCAGTCCGTATAGACACTACATATTAGCTGATTTAGAAGCAGGGATGCTTATTTTGGGGAGACCTCCATGACTCCTAAGACCATCTTCCTCCTGCTCTCATGTACAGTGATTTTGCTGTGTTTCAAAATCGGTGTTTCTAGATAACTGTGAGAGCTGTACTGTGATGGGGAGTTGCTGCTCTCCAGATCTCCCCACTCAGCTGCTGGCTCCTAAAGTGCTCCCAGTAGCCCCAGTAATCAGAGACAGGGTCTCTACCTACTTGATAGAGAAATGCAGAAGTGCAGTTTTCTAAGGCTCCCACAATTCCCTTGATTGATGCTGGACTGAGCCCACCACCCCCAGGAGGGATGGTTGGAGTTTGGGTTTGTTGGTGGAGCTTTTCTGGCTTCTGTCATACACCTGCTTCTCCATCCACCTCTTATACCAGAATAGGAAACCTCCTGCATTTAATATTAAATGATACCAGCAATTAGAGTTCTGGGGGAGATGTCCTGGCCTAGCCATGCACAACCATGCATGTTTTTGCTCTTCCCCAGGGATACACATTGCCTCTCTGTGCACACTTCAAATGGGAAGAATGGGGAAGCCATTAGTTAAAGTAGAGACCCTGAAACTATTGATTCTCTGGAGGAATAGCTAGATAAAGGGGACACCAAACTGCAAGCCTCTTGGCCACGTTTTTTTCCTTTTTGGTTATATTGTTTGTTTTTTTTCCAAGCCAAAGTTTGGTTTGTTGCTGTTATGACAATTTTTTTGTTGTTTTGTATATAAATATTTTAGTTAGCTTGAAAAATGATGAGGGGGGTAACAGGGTGTTGGGGCTTTCACAAAATCTAGGAAATGAGGGGGACTCAGGGTTTTTGGAGGCTTTTTACTGCCTGAGCTGGGGTAGGGGAGGGAGGACTTGTGGTAGATATAATCACATTCAAGGGAAGCCATTTCCACCACAGGGCAGCCAGGGAACTTGTGGAGCTGAGATGCACCAAAAGCCTCTACTGGACTTGTTTCACCCTCCTGTGGTTGAAGGGATTGAGTGAGGCCATCCCTTCCCTTGCTCACAGGCAGTTCCCCATGCAGCAGGTCTGCAGGCTGCCAGCGGGAGGAGTGCAGCTTGCAGAGCCCGGCAGGGGCAGCTGCTCACCCTTCTGTCCTTTCCCTACATTTCAGTTCAGCTGGTTCTGACTGCAGCTCCTGAAAAGCTGGGTTCTCCCTCCCCAAGTGCCCTCCCCTGACTTGGCAGTGCCGCCTGCAGTTCCCCTGCCACTTGGCCTCTCTGGGAATAGGGAGGCCAGCTCCGTTTCTGCCTCCGAGCAGTCTATGCATGGCAGCTTCAGCCCGCCCAAGTATATTAGCAGAGTGAGGGGTTTAGTGCAGAAGCGCCCAACTTCTGTGGGGCTGTGGTCCCCTGCTGTATGATCTCCAAGTGATACCTGCTCTAGCCCATCCAGCCTGACTTCTCCTGTATCCAAGCCTGACCTGCTCTGGTTACTCCTTGCCAGGCTTCTGCATTGCATTGAGCAGCTGGTGTCTTCTCAGCTCCCTAGCAATGCTGTGAGATCCCCGCTGAGCCAGCTTGCTGGTAGTCTGGCTTGCTGCTCTCAGTGGTGAACTTCAGAGGGGACAGTGGCATGCTTGCAGGTAAACTTCAGAGGGGACAGTAGCATGCTCGCATGGCCGGGGCTGGAGATAGCATGCTGCTTCCAGGTCTCTGGAGCATTTGACTTCCCAAAAACTTGCACACCAGCTGGAATTTTGCAGCCAGGCTTCTCAAGTGAGTGTTGTGCCATGGCAGAGAAACTTCTCAGTCTTTCTTCCCTCTTGGCTGACAACAGCTCTGTTTTCACTCAGCTGTGTTATGAACTGGCTTGAGATGAATTCAGAGTAGCCAAGTCATGGCTGTATCCATCTTCTGAAGAAGTGAGGGCAAAGCCTATATCTCCCTATGCAAAATTAATTACACTTAATGAATTAAACTGGGCCCTGACTTATTTGGCTGATGGCAGCTAGTGCTTGTCCCAAAGATGGGTCTGCAGTCACAGGTCCCACACAAAGCAAGGCTTGGCTTTCCAAGGGAAACTCCACAGGCAGCCTGGCAAGTAGCTTGCTGTTTGTCACCTTCTAGTCTGGTGGCATCTGTGATTCTTCTTGATGTAGAGGAAAAGATGTTTCTTTAAGTGTTGCTGTTTTTACTGTCTTGCAATAGGTCTGGCCAGCACATGGTGTTACACTGATGAAATTTTGGACTGAAGCATTGATTTATATAATGTGCTGGTCTGTCTGTCCTTGTGGGTGCAGTTGTGCTGGTACAAAGATGACTTCTACTGGTATAGCGTATTCTGTACTGGGAATAAGTGATGTTGATGTCCAGCATGTTACCAAACTGTTGTCACTGTTCCTGTGCCAGGGAGGCTGCACTGTTGTAGGTGGGTTAGCTTTTCTAAGAAAAGCCATGACGGGACCTGGAGACAGCGTGGAGGTCAGCATGAGCTCGCTAAAAGCCAGCTTTTCCCAGGTTAAGCAGTTCTGTGGGTCTTGTGTTGTGAGTTCAGATAGACAAAGCCATGTTTTCAAATAGCTGTGGCTTGGCTGTTTCGTTGTCTGAGAGGAAGCAGACTCGCCCAGCAAGAAAGAGCTAGCTCAGGAGTCCGAGCCCTGTGTTTTGGGCAGGGCTTTCTTAGTGATCCTCAAGGGTTATCGTGGAACAGTCACGTTGCTACTCTAGACTTTGCTTCCCTGTCCCTAAAGTGAAGTGAAAGCTTATCCCCTGTTCTCACCTGTTTCAAGATCTATGGATGTGAAGTGCGCAGTGAGAGCTGAGGAAGGTTATCTGAACAGCTGGCTTGAGTGCTAGTTGTGAAACGGTTAACAGAACCACTTGCCTCAAAAGAGATGCTGGCTGCTGGGATTTCAATTCCAGCACACAGATCTTGGCAGTAGGGAGTACAAAGCAGGGCCTCTCAGTTCCTATCCACGTTTTTTCCCCAGCCTGGCCCTATCTGTATCTTCTCATCCCAGCCCCAAAGGAGAACAGGTTTGGGGAGCACTTAGGAATTTGATAAAGGGAAACCCAAACAACAGCTCTGGGAGCGCTTTTGCTGAGTCTTGCTCCAAAGGGAAAGCACACGGGCAGCGTGGCAGATGCCCTACTGCCTGTGACCCTGCAGCCTGGCAGGGTCTCAGGATGGCTGTCCTTGGTGCAGAGGGGTGATTTTTAAAGTGTGTTACCTGTTTGCACTGTTTTAAAATAGGAAGGGAGGGGGGGAACCCAACCTAGTGAACAAGATGAACATCCAATGTAAACTTCTTTGTGTTTTTATTTTGTCATGCTCTTGGAAAATGTCAAACATTTTGTAGCATACACCAGTGAGACTTGATTCTTTGTTGCATAAAACACTATTTTTGGTGATGTTAATGTCTGAGAAACCCCTTCCCTCCACCCCCACCTTACTGATTGCCCTCTCTGCCCTCGAAGCCCAGTAGACTTCTCTTCTACAATGGAAACTCCAGTCAGTAAGGCAAGCAGGAGTCTGATAGCCAGAGCGTGAAATGGGGCCCTTTTCAAGTAGGCTCTGGGGTTTCTCCCTGGTACGCTTTGCTCTAGCCAGGAGTTGGCAGGGTAGCCTCTGTCCCTCTGCAGCTCATTGCATCCCTGCAGACTGAACAAGACTTGAGATGTTCAAGTCCTGTCTCCTTCTCCGCTGCTAACCCTGGAAGGCAGCTTCTTGCGGGTGGCTGAAAGCACTGCCAGCAGTTGTCCTCTCTGGGTTGCGGGCTGCGTCTGGTCCAGGCTTGTGCAGGAGACAAGCTTCCCGTGCTGCCTCTCGACTTGTGGTAGAGCAAAAACACATCAGCCAAACATCCTGCCTGATTTCACCAGGAGATTTCTGGTGTCTGAAGCCGTCCACCTGAATATTTATTTGACTGGCAAAATGCCAGCTAGTCTTAGGCGTGGTTTTTATTCTTCTTCCTTTGTGTTTTTTATTCAGAAGTGGGTCAATAAATCTCTTGCCAGATTCCCAGTTCTCTGCTGGTGGAGGGGCTTGTTGCTTCCCTGAGGAGTCAATTCTTTTACAGAAATTGGGCCTCCCACATTAGTAGTCTCAATTTTAATCATGGTTTTCTTGGTGTTTTTTCCTCTTTTTTTTTTTTTTTTTTTTTTCTTTTTTTTTTCCCTCTTCTGTTCACAGTATTTTGTGTGTTTGTGTGTTGTAGTTCTGGCAGCTCGATTTGGCTGCATTATCAAGTGACAAAATAGTCCTTTTTTCACCCCAGGAGATACCATTTGGTTTGGTTATTTTTTTTTCTTCCTTTTTTTTTTAATCTGATAAATCCTGCTTGTAAATAGCTGGAGCCTAAAACCTGGGGCTGATGGTAAATGAGAACCAGGGCTGTAGAGTGATACAGAGCTGGTGGAGTGTTTTACTGACCTCACAGGCTGATTTACTTGAGACTTGGAGATTTTCAGTGCGAGGCTGAGATGCCGCAGCACCTCCAGTGGCAGCGACCGACTTGCCCCTTCACGCCGTCTCCCCAGCACCTCTCATTGCCAGGTACCGCCGAGGAGCAGGATGCATCCCAACTGGGCTGCATTCCTTTCCCCTGGATCATTTCCTAGGACACCCAGCCGCTTGCCCAGGGTCCCATTTCCCTGCTGACTCTGGAGAAGCAGTATCTGCATCCCAGGGCTTTGTGACAGCCTCTAACTTCCCGCCCTCCCTCGTTAAGTATCATATTGTATAGTAGCTTTCAGACCATACAGTATTCATTGGGTTATTCCTATTATTATCAAGTAGCTGGAATTGTGAAGGTCGGAGTAGTTAGATCTTTAGCTTTTATTCCTTTTTTTTGTATTACTATCCATGTGTATAAATTATTGATCATGTTGCTGGCTTTTATAAACTCTAAGCAAGGGGGGAAACCCTTCCTAACCCTTTGCAAATGGTAATGAAGCACTGTTTTTAAATAAAAGAGAGAAACACCACTCTGCTGGCTCCTGTGTGTTGTCTGTTTTTCAGTGCCTCTGGATGACTTTTGCTGGTGCACATCCCTGGCAGCTAACGCTCCAGGAAGGGAAGCTGGTTTGAAGAATGAGCTGGGAGATCAGATCTTCTTAGCTTTGATAAAAAGCTAAGCCTTGGCGAGTGACGCCAACAAAATCCCAGCGCTGCTTTTCACACACTGAGCTCTCCCTAACCCTGTGCCTTTCCCTGCCTTTCTTTCCCATTGCTGCAGATTAGCAGAAAAGGGCCTTTTGGTATTTGATAAGGAGGCTTTTTTTTTTCCCTTTTCCAAGCCTAATCTATGTTTGAACCTGTTGGTGTGGAAGGAGAGGCAACCATTTCAAATTATGCTATCAGCATGTTCTGTAGTGCCTTGTGTAGCCAATCTCCTGCTGTCTGTGTTAGCACACGTTTAATAGTTAACACACACAACTGGGAGCCAGTGTGCCTGTGCTTGGCATAGATGTCCTCTGAGATTTGGGACATGTCTTTTAATCACTGCTCCTGCTGTCCTGCCTGTAAAAGGAGCATCGCTGCAGACAAGTAGAAATTCATTCATATTCTACAGAGCACTTGGTGAGCCTCAAGTGAAGGATGCCATGCAAACACACAGCCATATAATCAGATGCCTTTTCCACTGAAATGAGCCTAAAAATAACGAATAATAAATCCCTCAGGCCAATTTGCAAGTAATTATGGAAACTGTTAACTGAGTGCAATGATACAGTGAAATATGCCTAGTACAGCTGAGACCAGCACTGGATTTTAGTGCTTTTGGAAATCCGAGATACCAGGAACAAAAGGGGTGGGATCAGGTGTGTCCCCAGGTGGTAGGATTGTTGACACTGATGCAGGAAGGCATGTGAGCTCCTTAAGCATTCCTTCCTGGTGTTTACCAAGGAGCTGCAGTATTCCTGTCAGATGATCCTTATTTCATTCTAACAATAACTCAAGAGGATGTTCAACAGTAACTGCTAAAATTAGATGCCTGGAAATGGGCCCTGAATAATTGTGGAAGAGCTGGTTAAGAGATTCTGTATTGGTGAGACCAGGAGAGATCTTGAAATGAAGCTCTACTGTGCGGAGAGAGAGGTAATGCAGAGATATGCCTCAGCAGTGAAGCAGAGGTCCTCTAGGTCTTCCAGCCTGCCTTCATTTCAAGGCAAAGCCAGGAAATGACTGATCTGGAAATCCACTACTCTGTCACAGTAAGTGTTGTAACATTACTGCCCTGCTCAGTAAGGGTTTAGCAAGAGTAGAGCTTTTCGAAGCAAGCCAGTACAGGTCCTTTGGACTGCAGAGTGGCTAAGGAAATGGACACTGCTGATTTAATAAATCACTTATAGAGAAGTGAATAATTATTACAAAGAGCAGACAAGCCACGAGTCACAGCTGGTCACGAGCCACAGTGCCCATTCCAGCATGTGTAGGCAGCATCCGCTGAGAGTGAGGGTACCGCTGCTGCTTCAGGAAGTAGCTCAGAAAAGAGTTTGGTAACGACCTGGGTGTGGGCTCCAGGCAGCAGGGCTTGGTGCCAGCTCAAGATCCACCAACAGGTTGCCGAACTAGAATCATAGAATGGTTTAGGTTGGAAGGGTCCTCAAAGATCATCCAGTTCCAAGCCCCCACCGTAGGCAGGGACACCTCCCACTAGGACAGGTCACTCAGAGCCTCATCTGACCTGGCCTTGAACACCTCCAGGGAGGGAGCAGCCACAACCTCCCTGGGCAACCTGTGCCAGCGTCTCACTACCCTCACTGTAAAGAGCCCTTTCCTAATGTCTAGTTTGAATCTCCCCTCTGCCAGTTCAAACCCATTACTCCTCATCCTGTCATTACAAGATGTTGTAAATAGTCCTTCCCAGCCTTCCTGTAGGCCCCCTTCAGGTATGGGAAGGCGACTGTACGGTATCCTCAAAGCCTCCTCCAGGCTGAAGAGCCCCAACTCTTGTAGCCTGTCCTCATAGCAGAGCTGCTCCAGCCCTCTGAGCATCTTTGCGGCTTCCTCTGGAGTCACTCTGAGAATCTGTGCCACGCTGCTTGGTGGCACTAGCAGCAGTGTGGTGGGAGCTCAGTCAGTCAATGCTAACACTTGTTGGGAAGCATGTGAATTATTTGGAAATTATTTATAAATTCAGATTGAATTTGCAGAAGAGCTCGAGGGTGAGGTTAGTGTGACTGCTGAGGCTGTGTCTTAGTCTGGTGCTGGCAAGCTGCATCAGGAAATTTGAGCCCAAAAGCCTAGGAAAATGCACTGATCCCTGTGCCAGTGAGAACCTGACCTGTTTTGGGGTTTTTGGACTGGAGTATCCTGGAGGTCTCTTCCAACCTGGTTGATTTACCATTGGAATGGGCTGCCCAGGGAGGTGGTGGAGGCACCATCCCTGGAGGTGTTCAAGAAAAGACTGGATGAGGCACTTAGTGCCATGGTCTGGTTGACTGGATAGGGCTGGGTGCTAGGTTGGACTGGATGATCTTGGAGGTCTCTTCTAACCCGGTTGATTCTATGACACTATGACTTTGTTGGCTCAGGGGTAGTGGCCTGAGCGTACCTGTGATAGGAAAGCTTTACAGCTGCTGTGGAAGGAAAGTTGCATGCTTCCTTTTCTGTCTTTATACAGAAAATTAGTCATAGAACAATGTGGGCTAAAAGAGATCTGTGGAGGTTGTCTAGTTCCATGTCTTGCTCAAAGGTCAGTCAAGTTCATGTAACTAGCATCTTCATCCAGCGTGAGCTGATGCATGAGCCTGGAGGTGGAATGTGTTAGGGGGAGCAAATAACCTCCTCATGTCCCAGGAGGTGAGAGGTGACTTGTGCCTTTCTGTGCTTGCCTCATTTCCTTCTCTGCACAGGCCAGGGTTGGTTCTCATACGTGACTGTTTCAGTGGAATGTGGAGAAGAAAACTGTAATATGCTTAGTTTTGATTCAGAGAGTTGTACTTTCTGTGGTTACTCAGTTTGCCTCGAAGCAGAATAATTTCTGGCAAATCATGTCCAGTACTGGCTCCTGCAGCTCCTCATGAACTGAGAGCAGTTCAGTGAAGAGCTTCTAGCAGAGTTCAAGGGCTGGAACTGAAGTGGGATGGGGCAGAAAGAAGAAACAACTGTAAGAATTCATCTCTTTGTCACGACAGACAATTAATTTGTTTCTAGAAGCACCTTGTAAGGAACAAAGACCTGACTTTCCCGGGTCTTTCCTATCAGTCAGTGTTGTAACATAGCCCAGCCCTTGGAAGGCAAAGCCAGACAGCTTTGGCCTTACCTGTGGGTTAAGAGACTTGCTGCAAGTAGTTGTTACTGAAGCATTTCTAAAGGTCAAATGCTAATCTGGGAGTCTCCAGGGACTGGCACTGGTCAGATCTATTGGTAACCTTATTGGGAGTGAACTGTCCTGGGTGTTATGTTCACTATGGGCTGCACTGACTCTCCAGCAACAGCTCAACCTTGTCACCTTTTGGATGCTGCTCCTCTACCCTCTGCTAGCTGATGGAAACAGCTCCACAAGCCATGTTCTCATCCACAGGACCAACACCAGCATGCTGTGACCAGCATGCCCTCATGTCCTCTTCTGCAGCAGAGACGCCTTGCCTGTGTGAGCCCTATGACTGGGGAAGCAAAGGCTACTGGAGTGGGAAGCAGAGAATGTTTTGTTTCTGGGAAAAGGCAGTCTTACTCTGCAGGCCTCTGCAGAGACTGCTTGGCTCCTGAGCTGCAGTGGCCACTAGCCCATGGTCAGACTGGGCATCAGCCTTCTCGCTTGGAGAAGCCTGGCCACATTTGGCTGCTCTCCTGCTGCGGGGTGCTGGTGTCTGGAGCCTCTGCCTGCTGGGAGGGGGATGTGCAGGGCCAGCACCAGGAGCAGCTGTCCCAGTTTGCGGAAACTTTCTTGCCTTTTTAAGGACATGGTGAGTGCTGTGCTCTAACTTTAGCACAAAGGTATGGTTGACTTGGCTTCTTTTATTGATGGATATTATAATGTATAAATACATCTGCTCTCGCTGCCTGTCTTGTTCTTCCATGTGTAAACACTGAGCTCTGTCCCAGCTCCTTTTGATGATAAATTCCTCATCTTTTGAATCACAAATCACCTTTTTCTGTGTCAGGAGGAAGTGTCAAAGCCCAAAGTCACTTTGTTTATTGTAGCATCAGCAGCGCTCTCCAGCTGAACTCCACTCAAATCACCAATTTCACAGAGCTCTGCAATGACAGCAGATCTGGCATGTTTACATTCTATCCGGACAGCCTTTGCTCATCTGGAGCCCTCCTGCCGCAGAGTGCCGCAGTCCGCTCTTATTTTCAGAAGGATATCGCCTGTCCTCCCTGGAGGGAGGCTGAGGAGCCTCACTTTGCATTTCCAACACAGACAGTGCTTCAGTGCATGGTTGGTGCACCCCAGTTCTGCCATCTCTGCTCCAAGAGAAGCTGCTCTCCAGAAATAGCTCCTGCCGAGCGCAGCTCACGTGGGCGAGATGCTGCTGCCTGTCCCCAGGCTCTTGCTGAGTGTGGAGACAGGTTTCCTCCAGTGAAGGGCAGCTGCAGCCACTGGTACCCTGAGCACAGGAGGCTGGGCAGGGCTTTCTGCTCACTTCAGCACAGATGTGGGCAGGCACCAAGGAGAGCTGCTTGTTATGCCATGCTGTTTGTCTGTGGTCTTGGAGGGTAGGAAGGGAAAAGGGAAGCTATCCTGTGCAGAGCTCTGCACAAACTTACTGGGTGGGGGAAAGGCAGTGGCTGCTGAACTTGTGTAGTTGCTTTGTGGGGTGACAGCTGAGCTGCCTGCAGGACTGTGGCCTCATGATAACACTTCTCCTTGGACCAGCTATGGTGTTTGTGGTGCTGGCGTGGATCCCATCCATCCTCACTTGCCATTAACACCATGGTGTGAGTGGCGCTAAGCTGAGAACTGCTGCAGCCAAAGGTCCAGAGAGATGAGTTTAACACACTCCTAAGAGTCAAACTGGGTGAGACTCAGCCCTGAAGCAACAGAGATGACAGCTGGTGGTGAAGCCAAGTCATCCCCAGTTAAGATCGAGGTCCTGCTGTGATTGACAGGGTTGTTAATTCCAGTGGAGAGACCAGAAAGAGCCCAGCCTGACAATTCAGGTCACTTGAGTGGCTGTACCTATTCAGCCCTGGGCTCTCAAGTAGCTTTGACTTGAGAAAGGAACTGGGCTCAGTGCAGGGTTGAGTGACATGTGCCATTCCCAGAGGATTCTTAGTGACGTTAAATACTTCTTGCAATACGGAGTTGGGACCTGTCAACACCAGCATGAGTAAGTACCAGGAGCCCTTCTGCTGTTACTGCTTAGCTGTGGACCACAGTGAAACAATTCCTCACTCTCAGCCAATGATCTCTTGCTAAAACTGGGCAAAATCTCTGCACATAGAGCTAAGAGAGCTTGCTCCAGGCATCCCCTGGGGAGCAGTGTGTGGGAGGTAGATGCAAGGCTATGCTAGCACTGGGGGATGTCAAAAATCTCTGGTGATGGGATGCCAGGCCTCCTAGTTTTGCTCTGGCTGATCCTGGAGCCTTCATGCTCTCAAGCACATTGTGTTTTACAAAGGAGTGCTCCCCTCAAAACTAAAAAAGAGGCTGGGGCCAAATTTTGTTCCAAGGGATGTTTGTGTCTGTCTGGATCTGCTCAGGTTGTGGGTGTGGTGATCATCCAGTAGCTCCCAGCAATGATCTGGGATGCTCAGAGCCACACCAGCCCCTATCCCATGTGGTGTTGTAAGTGGAACATCTTGGCACCTGCAGAAAACCTGCCATGACTTGCAGCCAGGTATGACCAGGAGCCGTGGCACAGAACAAGGGAGAGTTTCTCCCAGTGGTGAATCACCACTCAGCACTCAGGGAGCTTTGCTTATGGTTTTCTTCTGCCCACATATTCAAATGTTTCCCATTTCAGGGGAGAAGAAGCATTTGAAGGTTTGAGTTGTGGCTGGGAGTGAGCAGCAAGCCTCCCCTGGTTTCCTGTATTGGGAAAGGCAACCAATCCCCTCCTCTACCAGGTGGGCAGTAAGTCTGCTTATAGAAAAATCAGTGAGTGCTCTGGAGCTTTGCTCATCTTTGGTGTGCTCTCATCCTGCTAGAGAGTCCCTTGGAGATGTTTTCCCCCAGGACGCTCCACTAGAAATGAATTACCTGGACAAAAGTAAACCACCTTGGCTGAGCATCCCTTTGCTCACTGGCAGCTGATTAGCCCTGGAGTATAGACTCCTGTGCCTGTGGTGCAGGGCCAAAGAGCCAGGTTGTTCCTGTGAGGCAGCAGCACCCAGCACTACCTGGAGCTGAGCACTGCGTGGTGGGTTCATACTTGAGCCTCCTTAGGAAGAGCTGAGGTAGTTGGCTCTTCTGTGCACTTGTCTGACTTTGTGTCCCCTTACTGGGGACTCTAAAGCTGAGAGGCCCTAAAGGCACAGAGCAGCCTCGAGGACACTGCCAAGGCTGAGATGCCAGCAGGCCTAGGCGTGCAGAAGGCATGTTTTGGAAAGCAGCTGAGCCCTGGTACGGTACATCCCTGGAGCGAACCTTGGAGACACTGCTCACCACCTGAGTCCACCTCCGTGTTCTCTCCCTGCAACTGCACCTGTGTAGGTCTCCTGGGGCCACAGGTTTCTAGATCAGTTACCAGCACGAGTCTGAGCATCTGTGCCCAAATATACAGAGAGTTGCCAGGAAGAGAGAAGAGCTGATGGGTGAGTCTCCCCTCTTCTGCTTTGCTAGTGACCAGGTCCTGGGCTTTGAGCTCTCCTATGCTGTCCCAGCTGCTTGGCTCTTTGGCAGGTGGCTGCTCAGAAAGTGCTGCAGAGCAGGGATTGGCTTTTTGAAACCTTTTGTTTCTGCCCTCTCTCAGCCACAGGCAGTCCTCGTGGGACAAAGTCCTCACATACCCAGAGCCAGGTTTCATGGCCAGAGGTGTTTCTGGCCTCAACTTCATTCTAGGCTTTGGGAAAAATAGTAGCACTTTTGAAGACCATCATTTCATCATCTAAGCTGGAGAAATCACGTGTTGTGAGTGTCCCTAGAGGAATGACCCACAAGAACAACAGGGCTTGAGCAGACAGGCAGATTTTGAGTGGTGTTTTAATAGTCTGCCTCTCCTAGAACAGAGACCATCCCCTCCACTTGCTCTGCATATGGATTGTCTGGATGTGGCTGCAGGACTCTGCAGTGCCCTGAACACTCAATGCTGTGTCTTGCCTCCCAGGGGAGTCAGGGCCTGGGTATTTCTGGGATTCCTCTACCCAGAACAGTTATTCTCCATTACTTTTATTAGTGTTTCTGCAAACAGCCTGGAGAGGCCCCAGAGTTTGGAGTAATCAACCCTTGCCTCCAAAACCATGGTGAGTTTTCTATGTCTTTGCTGTTGCAGAGATCTCCTGGCTCTGTGTGCAGGGAGGCCATTGCCAGAGCCAGAGCTGTGCTGCATGACTGAAGCCCTGCAGTCGCACTTGGAACAGGACCGGTGGCTTCTCCTCTCTGGCCTTACAAAAGTCACTCACCAGTAAAGAGCAGCAAACCCAGGACTCATTCTCAGACCTGGCCCACTGGTGGTCAGGTTATAGCTGCTTCATGCAAACAGAGCAGCACCCTGGGTGGGAAATCTGGAGAGCAAATGATCCTAATGCTAAAAAACAGATCAAAGGGGTGACCGAATGATGAGGGAAAGACACAGCCTGGTGAGCATGGCAGAGTAGCCCTGGGGAGGCATTCTGGAACTGGAAGGGAGTGGGAGCAAGGGGCTCTCTGAACTTTCATCCCGAACCCAAGGTACAGGAGAGCAAGGATGGCCCTGTTTGCCCCGGTGATAACAGGCTGGAGGCTAGTGTGGAAGGATGGACAAGGGCACAAGCTGTGAGCGGAGGCATTGCGTGCCCCTGCCCACTTGGTGCCTCCTGCTTCTCACTCACGTTTGAACGGGGTTTGTACCACACACCCAGAGTTGACTTCATTGGTATTAGCGCTGTAGAGAGCAAGGAGCCACTGATGTTCCTGTTTTCATCTCCATCACTGCAATTTTACATCTTTCTGATACCAAAGTGTGTGGGTCATTAGATGTCAGGATGACCTCATTGAGGCACTGTGTTGCTTAGTTAATGTCTTCCCTAGCATGTGGGCTTAGCAGCTCAGCGCTGCTGTGTGATGCACTCACATTTTCCCATCCCAGAGTTCCTTCCTTTAGGGTTTTCCTCTGTGCCTTACCCCATTGACACCTGGCTGGTTTCCTGTGTGTGTGGTGAGTCTGCAAAGCTCCCTCATACCTCTTGTATCTCTGCACTGCACCAAGGCGTGCCTGTAGCTGTGTTTCCCATGTGGAGTCACACACGTCTGGTCACACCTCTTTGTTCCCATAGGGACCCAGCACAATCTCTGGCTGTTCAGAGCTGGTTTTCCCCTGCATGGATGGTGTGTGGCCCTAGAGCTCCTGTTTCCCAGCCCATCTCACCAACACTGGGGCCATGCCTCCATCCCCTTCTACTACAAGCTCATGGCTGCCTCAGAAGCCACTAGGGTTTGAGCCAAAGCTTTTGGAGTGGGTGAATCTCCAGGTATACTGTTGTGGTGGTTTGGGAGTTCTCCTCACCTCGAGATTCACCAGACTAACTCAGCTGGCTGGAAGTTCTACTCCTCTCTGCTGAGACCCCACCTGGAGTACTGCATCCAGTTCTGGAGCCTCTATTACATGAGGGATGTGGAGATGCTGGAGTGAGTCCAGAGAAGGGCCATGGAGCAGCTCTGCTATGGGGACAGATTGAAAGAGTTTGGGCTGTGCAGTCTGGAGAAGAGGAGGCTCCCAGGTGACCTTTTAGTGACCTTGCAGTATCTAAAGTGGGCTACAAAAAAGCTGGGGAGGGACTTTTTTAGGATATCAGGGAGTGACAGGACTAGGGTGAATGGAGCAAACCTGGAGGTGAGTAGGTTCAGACTGGACATGAGGAGGAAGTTCTTCAGCATGAGAGTGGTGAGAGCCTGGAATGGGTTGCCCAGGGAGATGGTTGAGGCCCCATCTCTGGAGGTGTTTAAGGCCAGGCTGGATGAGACTCTGGGCAGCCTGCTCTAGGCTAGGGTGTCCCTGCCCATGGCAGGGGGTTTGGAACTGGATGATCCTTGTGGTCCCTTCCAACCCTGACTGATTCTGTGATAAGGGTGAAGCTGTATTTTACAGCCTAGCACAAATTTGCAAGCTCATGTACACAATAGTCACAGATATTTACAGTTATATACAAGTTAGAAGCAGTACAGAAATTCAAACCCCCTCTCAAACAGCCAGACTGTTCAGGAGGGCTCCCAACCAACCCCTCTCCTTTCCAACCCACCCCTTATCTCTGAAATGACCAGATAAAGCTCCGTATACCTCCTGTGATTACTTCTGCAGAGGTCTGAGGTGAGATGTCAGAAACTGACAAGGAATCTAAAGGGAAGTGGTTTGATTGGGTTGCACAGATTTCATAGAGGAGTTAAGGCAAGATGCAGCCATACACACAGACCAAAGAAGAATTCAGAAGTGCCCCTTACATTTTGGCTACTTATGTCCCTCAGCAGAAGCAATGAGTGATGTAAACATTGCTATTAATTACTTTTCACAGGCAGTGATCTAATTTCTCTCGTTGAAATATTCCAATTAGCCTCAAACCGGCACAACTGGGTGGGCTTGGAGCTGGAGCTGCTGCTCCTGCATCCATCTGCTCCTCAGCAGCTCTGGGGTGTGAACACTTGGACACGAGCTCCTCAGTATTTAAGGGCCAAAAGGTTATTTTCTCCCACACTACTTGGCTCTCACCTGTCATTTAGATGGCACAATAGTTTAGGTATGGCAAAGGTAGCAAGAGTCATTTTGGATCTCTCTCAGCTTGCCAGAAGTTGGAGGTCAGGTCTCATACATAAAGGGACAGGAATTTCCTTTAGGTTTTCAGGAAAAGCTGAGACCTAGTCTGGGGCCCCAAAACTGAAGCAGCTGCTGGGCAAGGCCTGCCATGGGAATGTGCATATGTTGCTGCAGTGGTGTTCACATGAGTCCATCGCAGCAGCACCCACAGAGGTGGGTGATGCAATTCCACTGCTGCTGGGCTCAGCTGCCTGGCGAATCACCAGTGGCATTTTACAGGAGAGGTTTGTCCCCATGCTGTGTTTGTGCTTGGGGTCAAGGCTATTTCTGCTCCTACAACGTGTATTTTTAAATTGGATTTGAGCGGCGTGCAGTGCCTACAGCACAGCTCCTTTCAGATCATCTCTCATGTCAGCAAATGGGTTTGAATGTCTGCTCATTTCCAGTGAAAGATTTATTCTGTAATTAGATTGCTTTGTTTCAAATGCCCCCTTATATACATGCATATATACATATATATACATATATATATATATATATACAACCAAGAGTATGAACAAGAATAGAATCGTAGAATCATAGAATCAACCAGGTTGGAAGAGACCTCCAAGATCATCCAGTCCAACCTAGCACCCAGCCCTGTCCAATCAACCAGACCATGGCACCAAGTGCCCCGTGCAGGCCCTTCCTGAACACCTCCAGGGACAGTGACTCCACCACCTCCCCAGGAAGAACTTCCTCCTAACATACCGCCTAGATCTCCCCTGACACAACTCAGCACTGATCCTTGGGGAACACCACTAGTGACAGCTGCCAACTGCATGTGGCACCATTCACCACCACTCTCTGGGCCTGGCCTTCCAGCCAGTTCTTTTCCCACATCAGAGTGAATAGTCCATATCTAGGGCTAAGCTGCAGCAGTTTGTAGCGGGTTAAGGAACCTCCCCTTCTACTATTGGCATTTACCAGATCAGCTCAGACTGCTTTAAAGTAAATTTACAAGCATATACACACAATGTAGTTACAAGTATTTACAATTATATATGATGCAGAAATAATACAGAAATCCAAACTGCTTCCTGGACAAAAATAACTGCCCAGAAGCGACTGAAAGCCACCTTCTCTCTCTCCCTCTGACAGAAAACAACCATCAAAGCTTACTTGTTATCTGCTCAGTCAAGGTTAGTAGAAGTATTGGGCTGCTGAAGTGTGATGGGAATATGCACCTAGGGAGCAAAACACTGCTGCAAAGCTGGTGTGAGTGTTTACCCTTGGTAAAATATCTCTTTTTCCTTTCCCCTGTGAGTTTCTAAGTCAGGCCATGCTGGGGATAGTGCAGCTGTGTGCATTGAAGATAAGCAAAGGTCTTTGGTCCAACCTCTCTGTACCTGGCCAGTCTCGTCAGCCCTGTGTCCCCAGGTGGGCTTTCATATCCCTGTGAAGCTGTCGATGCCCTGGCTCAAGGATGCTGTCTGGGTCCCCTGACTGTGGGTGTGCTGTAGCGGTGCTGGAGGCATCTCTGCCACACAGTGCTCTGGTCCATGGCATGGCCTGGATGTGCCTCACAGGAATGAAAAATGGAGATCTGGGGCAGTATGGTTTAACATTTCCCTGCTCTGGTCTATGGCATGGCCTGGATGTGCCTCACAGGAATGAAAAATGATGGAGATCTGGAGCAGTATGGTTTAACATTTCCCTGCTCTGGTCTATGGCATGGCCTGGATGTGCTGCACAGGAATGAAAAATGATGGAGATCTGGGGTAGTATGGTTTAACATGTTCCTGCTCTGGTCCATGGCATGGCCTGGATGTGCCTCACAGGAATGAAAAATGATGGAGATCTGGGGTAGTATGGTTTAACATGTTCCTGCTCTGGTCCATGGCATGGCCTGGATGTGCCTCACAGGAATGAAAAATGATGGAGATCTGGGGTAGTATGGTTTAACATGTTCCTGCTCTGGTCTATGCCATGGCCTGGATGTGCCTCACAGGAATGAAAAATGATGGAGATCTGGGGCAGTATGGTTTAACATGTTCCTGCTGCAAGAGTTGTTGAAAGTCATGCTCTTGCAGGGATGGAGGGAGGCTGATCATGCATGCACATCAGTGCAAAGACAGGAAGGAAGGATCAAGTTTCATACTTCATTGAAGAAAGCATTTGCTCCATGTCATGGTAGGCCTGATAGGCTAAAAATGGGCTTATCTATGCCCTGGCTTGCCCAGGCATGTTTTTCTCCTCTCACCCCTTTCTACGCTGGGGAGAAGCAACTGTGGGAAAGAGGACAAAGGACCTGGAGCCATTGAGTCTAAAGATTCTGGCTAGTCCAGACATGTTCCCCTGCTTCCCCACCCTCTATGCTGGGGGAAGCAACCACAGGAAAGGAAAATGAAAGCCCTGGCTTCACCTAATACGGTCAGACTTGGCAAAGTGCCATTCTAATTGGCTAATCCACGTCCAAAGGCCCATTAATCTCGGGCTGGTATTGATAAAAAGGGATGAGCAGGTAGCACAGTGTGCTGCTGCTGCTGCTGCTGCCTCATTGCATCCTGAAACTGCCTGTAAACTGCACTGCCTCGAGTTTACCAGGAACAGGCTCTAAATGCCTGCACGTGATCAGCCTGCATGGCCAGCGCCACACTGTGCCAAGACTGCACATGGCATTGCATCCTGCCTGCCCCTCTGCAAGGCTGCTGCTGAATCAGGAATCAAGAGGAGTTAGGTCAGAGACTATGCTACAGACTCCCAGCTTCCTGAGAAAAGACCTTGGGAAACTCCAAAGCCTCTAATGGCTTTGAGGCCACCGACAGCAACCCCTCCACATGCTTTGGGTACCGCCTGATAATATTTTGTGAGTAAATACTTAAATCCTCTTGTAATTCACTAATTGCCTTCTGCCATAAGCAGAAAGGGGCTTCCTGTGTCCTCTAGTGGATAAGCAGTATAATTAACCACAAGAATCCTCTCTTCCAGTATAGTGTTTGTGTTTACCACCTTAAGAAAATAAGTGCTCTAGTTTTGCCTGTTCCCTGCATGTATACATTTCCAAACCTTGAGTTATGAGCCTTGTAGATAAGTTTTTCTGGCAAGTTTTAATGCCAGTAAACAGTTTCCATAGTTATTAACAATCTTTGCTTGGGTATAAAAATTAATAGAGATTATTAATTGTGCCTAATCTGTCACACTCCTGTTGTAATTTCACTCCCCAGATGGCTTCTGGTTCACATTTGAGTTCATAGAGTGGAACAAAAAGACAGAAAATATTGATATCAGGCTCACTCAGGATGAAAATATTTCTTTTAGGTTCTTGGCAAGCCAAAAGCCTCTTGACATGCTGGCAGTGTGTTGCATCAGGGGCCTGCATGGTTTGACTTTGTGCTCAGATGAAAACGTTTCACAGGAAACCTTGTTCCCAGCTCTAGTCCTGAGGCAGGTCTCTTCTAGCCCTTAATATACTCCTGAACTCTGACCTTCAGGTCCTACATCAGGGCAGAGAGCAAGGTCCTGGTCAGTGTCACAGCTGCCTCTCTGCTGCCTGACACTGCACAGCAAGATCTCCATCACCCTGCCTGGTTAGAGCGTGGGAATCTGACCCAGGGAACCCACGACGCGCACAGGAGGGAGCTGCCTCTGGACTCCAAATGCTGCTCAGCGAAGAACAGTGTGACACAGACACATAGGGGGATGTTTGCTTGTTAACAAGGGCAGTGAGTCATGGCTGTGTGGATAAATACTAGAGATAAATTGTTAGTTAGAAATGAGGATAAAGATCTAAAACTGAACCTAAAGTATTATTTCAAATGACACAACAGGTAGCTAAGATGCTAGGGAAGTTTGGGGGTTGGCTTTTAGGATTGTCTACAAGTGAGAGCTTCCCCATGGACCTGAAATCAGTGCCAGGGTAACTCTGCCTCAGAGCACAGCCTTTCTTTTAATTACTTCTATTTTAGTCAGCATGAAGTAACTGTGTATTATAAAACTACCCCACTGGACAGAACATAACTTTGTATTGGCAGTAGAAGTTTTTCTTTTTCTTGCCCTGATATATGACACATATCCACTGGCTGTTTGGTAAATAACCTTGCTGTCTCACCCCTTCTCTCTCTTCTTCACCTTCTGAACCTCTGGTGGCTTTTGGTTATGGTGTTTTCTGTCAGCAGGCCTAAAGCCAAATTAAAACGTGCTACCCATGGCAGCTGTATTTGTTAAGCTGCTGCTTATGCTGCTGCCTCACTGTGCCTGCCCAGGTTACCCTACAGGAGCAGGTAATGCTGAATGAGATGCTGTGACAGATTGCAGGAGCTGGCATTAGGGGCTGGTTCTTCACGTTGTGCATTTCTGCACCCACTGATGGTGACAGGCTGCTCCAAATGGCTAGCTGTGTGCCTCAGCTTGCCCAGCCCAACAGTTACAATTTGGAGCAGAGTGATTAAGGCTTTGGCTTGCAGTGAAGCTGGCATCTCTCTCTACTCTCTGTGTCTTCTGCAGATTTGCACTTCCTCCCCCCTTCTCAATGTGCAGTGTCTGTCACAATAGTGTGGATGTCCTGCAAGGGAAGTCCTGCAGGCATGCTGATACCTTTAGTAGACCTCTCCTTGTCCTGCTTGCCTGATGTCCACAGCTGGGCCTGCAGCATGCTCGTGTCTGAGGCCAGGTCTTTGGCCAGTGGTCAGAGGTAGGAGCTCATATACTTTCATGTCAACGCTTCTCTCCAGGGCAGTTTTGTATGCAGTGCCTGAAACGCCAGTAGTAGCAGGTGCAATGTGCTTCAGAGCAAGAGGCCACAGCTTTGTTTCTCAGGCTGGAAATCTCTCTCCCCAGAGGGAGCCAGCAGCCTGGCTTGCCAGGGCCATTCTGCCAGCAGCTCCCCTGCTTTGTTCCTTTCCTTTGGAGAGCTGATCTTCTCCTACACACTTGCACAATCAGCAGTGGCTGCTGCTGCCACCATGCCACAGCCAGCTGGGCACAAGCAAGGCTTGCCCTGGCAGTCATAGTCTAACAGTGGCTGGAAAGTGGCCAAGGTGTTAGAAGTCATGCCTGGAGATCTTTTGGTGATCCTGGTGCTGCAGTTCATGTGAGTTTCCTCTGGAAACATTTCTCTAAGATTTCAGGTTAGGAGATTGCCCCAGGAATTGAGCTTCAATACAGTTTCTGATAAATCACTCAGCAAAATCATCAAAATGTATCTTGTAAGCTTGTGGACTTGGTGGCTTAGGGATGTTGTTTGTGGAGCCACAGAGGCAATCCTACTGGTGCTCGTGCTGCACTAGCACCAAGGACCACCTCCAGCCACAGAGGCTGCAAAGTGGAGAAGCTCTTGGCAAAATCCTGGTGGAGGAGAGCAGGGAAAAAAAGAGAAGAGCGAGATACCAGCTGAGGTTGTCATGGAGCCCTGACTGTTCAGTATGGAGGATTCACCCTGGGAAAAGCTGCCTGGTGCAGGGTGTACTGACCGTGGCAAGGCAGAGGCATGTGGACCTGCAGCTGGAAGGTGCTCATCCCTGTTGCAAATACTTGACCACCTCCTCCCTCTGAAGATCTGAGGATGGATGGGAAGAGGTAGGGAAGACATCAGCTGCTGACAGAGCAGCTTGTGGTGTCCCCAGCCTACACTGACTTGAGGAAAGCAAGCCGTGGCTGGACATCTCTCTAGAGTGGAATGGCCTGGATAAAGGTCACTAGTTTGAGGGGCTCTCATTTACTCAGAGCTCCAGCCATTGTCAGAGAGATCAAGAGAAGAGATCAGAGGGGCAAGGCAAGAAGCACAGGAGAAAAACAGAAGTAGAATGGTCAGAGAAGGTTAAGAAATTACCTGCCCCAGTAATTCTCTAAGAACTGAAGCCCCAAAACGTTCATAAATGTGGATATTTGCCCAGGATAGTATTTGGGGATGGAGAAGGGGTGGGGGATGGTGGGAAAGTGAAGGTTGCAGAAAGTACTGCTGCAGCTGGAGCCCTCTGGAAGGGAACTCTTGCTGCTCTGCCTTCCTTTGGATGCAGCTGCTGCTGCTCTCTCAGTTGTGCTGGGCCTGACAGGGCACATCTTTTCATCATGGCACAACAAAAGTGGGAAGAAAAGGGAGCAGAGCACCAGTGAGAGCAGAGGAATTGTCTTAATCATAGTGTTTTTCTGATGGCAACGTCTAGCACCTGCAAGGGGTGGCCTTTGGGCATATCCTACACAAAGAAGATGAAATCCCAGTCATTGGGAGGGAGGGAAGGAGGAGAAACAACCTGGAAAGGGATATCTCCAGAACAAAACGCTTCTGCTGAGCTGAAGCAAGGGGAACAGTGAAGCGAGTGGCACAGCTCTCAGGACTGCCAGGTAGCAAAGTGCCATCTGCTCAAAATCACGCCTGAGACTGGCACCAACTCTCCCTCTTGTGGACGTTCCTCTGTACTTTGTGTAGTGTCTGGTGGCTGCCAGTGCTGCGGTGCAGCCTTGATCCTCTGACGGTTTTATCATAAGCTGGAATGAGATGGTTGGATGTGATGGTTCATAAGTCCTCTACTAAGGGAGTAGGCTGGTATGCAGGGCCAACACCTGGAATGTTCTGGCATCAGGTTCATCACTCAGCAGATGAAAGGCACATTTCTGTCCACAAAGTGAAACACTCAAAAGCAGGACCTGTAGTCCTGAAATGGAAAGAGATATGGAATCACACCTTCCCATGCTCGCTCTGCACACGTCAGACTGGGCAGGACTTCACTTTCCTGCTCTCCTCTTAAGTTGCTCAAGTCAGATTGGGGTATTTTGTAAAGAAAATCCAAACAGATCTTGCTCATGTTCTCACCTGAACTTCCACCCAAACTCTGCTCCTGGCCTCAAAGACTCCCTCTTATCTCAGGTTTTGCTCAGTGGGTGAGATGTTTGTAATCCCTGGGGGGGTTTCCCACAAAGAGTCAATCTGCTTTTTCTGGTCTATCTGCAGTCTCATTGCTCACATTTTGTCTCCTGACTTTTTAATCTGTGGTCCCAGTGTCATCCCTTGCCTGTGTTGTTTTAAAATTATTTGGACCTTCTCTGACCTAATAAACACATGAGGTTGGGTCTGTTCAGCACAGCCCTCTCTGTGAGGTGCAGATATGCAAGAGCAGCAGGTGAACACTGAGGTTTTGCTCAGGAGGATAATAAACCCAGTGTGATTTGGCCCTTGCTGTAAACTCTCAGATAACTGATGCTGAAACCCAGAGAAGGAGCATGGACTTAAGGACTGTTACAGCTGCCACATGAGGTGAGATCTCTGTTGCACCTTAACGGGTGAGAAATAAAAGGACCACAGGGTGAGATAAGTGAGATAAGACAAGAAAGCTGGGGAGGCCCTTTTTAGGCTGTCAGGTAGTGACAGGACTAGGGGGAATGGAACAAAGCTAGAAACGGGTAGATTCAGGCTGGATGTTAGGAAGAAGTTCTTCACAGTGAGGGTGGTGAGACCCTGGAACGTGTTGCCCAGGGAGGTGGTGGAAGCCCCATCACTGGAAGTGTTTAAGGCCAGGCTGGATGAGGCTCTAGACAGCCTGATCTAGTGTGAGGTGTCCCTGGCCACGGCAGGGGGGGTTGGAACTAGATGATCCTTGTGGTCCTTTCCAACCCTGACCGATGCTATGATTTCCAGGCAGATGCTGCAACAGACCAGCTGGATCTGACCAGCTAAGCCATCAGCACTGGAGCGTTTAGAAGGAGAAAGAAAAAAACCCCAAACCCACGACGTGTGGAGAACTCACAATTTCAAAGGGACCAAAGGTGGGAGCCCTGCGCAGTACGGAGGTCTTTGAGGGTAATGGATCTTCGTTTTTATTGTTTTGGGTTTTTATTGCTTTGGGTTTTGGTTGTTTGGTTTCTTTTAATGGGCCATTTGTGAAGACTTAGAAGGTGATTGGCAGATTTTTATCTATCCTTGCTGGTTAATCTGTTACAGAGTCACCAAGTCAGCAGGTTGTTTTTTCGCAGTTTGCCCTGTAAGATTGCTGCCGTGTCTGGAATGGGGAGGATGTATAAGAGGATTAAACAATTACAAACTCCTGCAGAGTTCTGCCTAACGCTGTTAAACATAAGCATGCAAATCTGACCTTGGAAAGTCCTTTATCTTCAAGTTGCCATGGTGGAGTGGGGCTGTTCCTGCTTCCTATTTCCTGGGCATCTACCTCTAGTGCTGTTGGAGGAAGAGATTAGGTGAGCTTCTACCTGGCCGTGGATCCTGAGTATGTAAGATGCTTACAGGTGAGTCTTCTGAAGGTGTCTAGCCTGGGACATTTGTACACCCTTGATGCCAAACATCTGAGAGGGATATATGGGCCAAGAATTTGGCAGTGATGCTGTGGTTTACTTGTGCTACTACCAAAGCAACCAGAGGACCAGGATGATCAGCATAGGTAAGATCTTCCAGCACTGGTGTTTTTGGCCAGTATCAAGCCCCACCGCTGTGGTCGTCATGGCAGCAGGACCCTAAAGTGGACCAGTCTAAAGATCTGATTGAGAGCACAGCAATGAAAGTGAGATGAAATCGTGAGAATGGCCATAATGGGGAAGAGATGCAGGATAGAGATCCCATCTCAAATTCAGCAGTAAATGCCCTGCTTAGGCAGCCAAGCAGCCAGCACAGCACTTGGGATGCTCCCCACCACCCACTGTTGATCTGCTTGAATAAGACTTATTTTTTGCCACCTTTTTTTTTTTCCCCCAGAGGGATTCAGATTCCCTGCAGGCATTCCCCATAAGACTGGTGGAGCACAGAAAGCACTACTGGATTAGGAACTGCTTACATTGGTGCTGCTTCTCAGAAGAGAAAGAAAGAGACCTGCTTGTCCCTCTCTATTCCCTAAAGCAGTTGACTTGTGAAATGAACCCCAGAACTCCCGCAGAGTTCTGCAGTAGGTATGTTTAATTACAGCACTGGGTGCAGGCAGGATGGCTCCATCAGTCCTGCACACCCCATGCTGGCACAAGCCACAATTTATGTCACAAGAGCATGCATATTCATTATAGGAGGTAGGGTTACTACAATTATTTCTTGGTGTTCATTAACATAAGTATTTTCCCATTCTCCACCCCAATTCCAACGATTCCAACCCTGGTGGTCTGGAATGGCTATCTGCAATGAACATCTCACACAGTCTTCCTTCCGGGGTCTTTCTCATTTCTGGTCAAGCAGACCCTTCTTTGTGCTGATGTCAGGATATCCCTGCTTCTCCTTTATCTCCTTCCTGCTTTCCTTGGTCACTGCAGGCCTGGGTCTTTACAAGATTGCTTATCACAGATCTCCAACGAGTAGCTGCAGACACTCCTACAGTAGCCCTCGTTTAGGTTTGCAGTTTATCAACTGATTACTATAAACAAACATCCCTACAGAGTTTGGTACTTCACGGTTTGTCACAGACACCCTCAAAATGAGCATCTGGTCTGTGAGACCTTTTCACCAGCATTCCTTGATTTTTCTTACAGTGCTCATGCAAAAGGAGACCATGGACTTTGAAAAGGGCCAACTGCATCTGGAAGCAAGAACCTGTTGGAGCTCGTTGAAAGGCAAGTGTAAATGTCAGTACAAAAGAAGGGTTGGTCTTGCCTTCCCACCAGCTCTTATCTTGCAGAAGCTCCATGCTTTCTGGATAAGAGGGTATTTTGCAAGCAAAATGGTGTCTATTTCCTCATGTCTCATGCCATAAGTCTCAGGCCCTAATCTGTGTGTGCTATGCCATCAGTCAGACACACTGCCTAGGGTCTTAGAGGATGGCTTGATGGGTGGTGCTTTCACAAGCAATACCTATGTAAGTAGCTTTGCCTTCCCCACTGTCAGCATGTGTCAGTCTGGCTGTGTGACAAACCAGACTGCAGAACTGATCTAGTTTCAAAACAAACTTAACAAAGGATAAATGCATTTACTTTAAACTCAGACAAGTTGCTTGATCCAGTTTATTTCAAGCCCTCATAACGAGCTAGTGTGGAGAAGACACTGCTGGGATTGCCTCCAAATCCAACTGATGAATACAGCACGGCCTTATACTAAGTGCTGGTGCCATGAGGGCTACTAGCCTACCTGCTGGGGTTGAACAAGGCTGTATCACCCAATTTCACCATGCAGCAACGGGCTCTCTCACCCCTTGTAGGGAGGCTGAGAGCCCATAGCTGAGCTGTGTGCTATGTTGTGGCCTGGTTAATTCCTGTTCCTTGAGGAAGAGCTCTGATGGGAAGAAGTTGTCATTGTTGAGAGAGTTTAATCAGCAGGCAGGCAGTGCCAGCTCACTGTAGACTCTGGACTTGTGTTTGCATGTGTCCCAAGAAAGGGCTGGCTGCAGAGAAGGTGCTTGTTTGCACGGCGGCTCAGCTCTGTCACCTCTGGTGCTGCTGTCACTCTGGTCTTGGCCACGCTGCAATTACTGCTGCCTTTGCAGACACATCTATGCCACTCCTAATGCACTCAGTCACACCCAAAGTGCAGGGCAAGTCACCATGCCAGGTGCCCTTTTCACCCATACTCCCAAGGCATCGGGAAGAGGGGTTGAGGACCCTCTCTGGCATAAGGTATGGTATGGGAGAAGCCACCGTTTCCAGTTGCCTGGATTTCAGTCTAACTTGATCATGAAGGCCATGGTGGTGTTACATTGGTGGTTGACCTCCATGCTCTTAGTGGTCTTTTGCAACTGAAACGATGCTATGATGCTATGAAATCCCAGCCTCAGTCAGGCTGCAGTCATCTCTGTTATGCCCTCCTGCATGTAGCTTGAGCTACAGAGTTCAGGCTGTCAGGCAGACATACAATACTGCATGCATGATGACTGATTGGGACGTTGGGTTTTGCCTTTATGTGATTTTTTTGTGTTTTGTGCCTTTTCAGTTGTCCCTTGGCAGGCTCTAGTTAGAACATTACACTGGTAGTGGGGGATAAGGGAGGAATTCCCCTCTTGGTTTATTATTTCAGGAAGCAGCACACAAATCCCTGTGTGTCACTGCAGTGTTACGAAGTTTAATCCAGCTGAAGGGACTGCTGTATGCCACAGTTCCTTCATGTCTTCCCACTGACTCCTAGAGATCTCCAGGGTCTCTCTGGCATAATCTGTGTTCTTACCTCCAAAAAATAATTTCCTCCCTTTGCTCCTGGGATGGGTAGGGCTTTAAAATCTGCCTGTTGTTTTCTAATCATACTCCTCCTTCCCTTAACTGCACTCAGTTTCCCCACAGAAATCTTCAGTCTTTTTGTGTTCTCTTTCCCCAGTCCTTCAGAGGTTTGCATCCCTAGAGAGAGCTCATGCAGCCCCAGAAACTTCTGTATTGGAGCCTAAATATTCTGGTTGGTGCCTGCATTCCTGCTTTTCTCCTTATTCTCCCACTGAATCCAAGTGCTGGCCTGCAGTAAGTGTCCTACTCAGCGCAAATAAATGCTCCATCCAGGTGCTGTGCAGTGTCACGTAGTGAGGTGCCTCACCGACTTCATGGCTGCTGTGGGTCACTCCTGTGTTATCCTGTGCACCTTCTTGAAAATGACTGAGTCATAAACTGTCTGGCTGATAACTGCCAAAGGCTGGGTCCTGTGAGCACTGAAGTGAAAGTAAGCTAATTCTGACTTTATGGCACGGGGCATGAGCCCTGAAAGAATCCATGCTGAGATGCTGATAAATACATAGCAAAACTGCAAACGCACAGCCCAGATTCTGTCCTGATGCTGAAATCTCCTTCTCCTAATCTTTCCTCTTCCTTTTAAGCCAGCGACTCAGGTCACCTCTCAGCTGCTGAAATCTGTCAGCGTTAAGAGGCCTTGCTTGCAAACGCTGCTAAGAATAGTGTTTGAGAGCGAGTGGAAGAGAGGAGAGAGGCTGGAAGGTATTTGGCCACTGCCACCGCCAGCGAGACTGCACCTTGTTTCCCGCAAGAGGCGGGCGCCGTGCAGTGCATGCAGCATCCTGCGGTGCTCCTGTCTGACAGTCTGCCAGTCCCCTCCGTGCCGAGGTCAGCGGCACAGCTGCAGGAACTCCAATGCTCTTGCGTTGCCCTGGCTATAGGAGCCTCTTACTGTTGCTCCTACCTCTCTGGCTAACCATGTGGTGAGCGCAGGCTCTCACCTGCCTCTCCGCTTGCACCGCGCTGCAGGCTGCTGCGCCCGAGCGCAGCTGAGTGTACCAGCAGAACGCCATAGAAACGGAGGGCCCTTTCCTGGGCATTATGCAATGGGTAATTATGTAAGTCGGTGTTATATAATGCTCCCGGCTTTTGCAGAGCCCCAGCCTCCCCCTGACCGCTCCCCTGGCACAGCAGTGTGTGCCACGCTTGTGTCGTGCCGTGCTTTACACAACCCAGAGTCACGGCGCTGCTGGGGCTGCTGCTACCACTGCCCGCAGCCACAGGACCCTTGGCAGCTCCCAGGGCAGGAAAGATCCATTTCAAAGAGAAAAAATTGCTCCTAAAATCTGTTTCTTCCTCTGAATTGTTTTGCTGTGTAGGCACACAAGAATGTTTGGGAAGAGTGTGTACAGCAGATCAAGGGATGGTCTTCTTCACCTCTACTCTGCCCTAGTGAGACTTCCCTCTCTACTTTGCCCTGGTGAGACCTCATCTTGAATACTGTGTTCAGTTTTGTGCTCCCCAGATTAAGAGGGACAGGGATCTGCTGGAGAGGGTCCAGCAGAGGGCTACAAGGATGATTAGGGGACTGGAGGGCATGTGTTATGAGGAGAGACTGAGGGACCTGGAGCTGTTTAGTCTGGAGAAGAGAAGACTGAGAGGGGATTTAATAAGTGTTTGTAAACATCTGAGGGCTGGTCAGGAGTGGGGGGACAGGCTCTGCTCACTTGCTCCCTGGGACAGGACAAGGAGCAATGGGTGTAAGTTGCAGCACAGAAGGTTCTGCCTCAACACAAGAGGGAACTTCTTTACTGTAAGGGTCACAGAGCACTGGAACAGGCTCCCCAGAGAGGTTGTGGAGTCTCCTTCCCTGGAGACTTTCAAGGCCTGTCTGGATGCATTCCTCTGTGACCTGAGCTAGATTATATGGTCCTGCTCTGGCAGAAGGGTTGGACTTGATGACGTCTTTGGGTCCCTTCGAACCCCTAATATCCCCTGATCCTGTGATCTTGGGTTGTTTCTTGAGGAAAATGGACTGGGTTTTGGTGCAGGAAAGTTTACTTCGTGAACTTACTTCCCATGAAAGAAATCTATGATTTATGCTAGTGCTTTTCTCTTGAGTACACATCTCCCCACAGCAGGTTTGGCTGCTGAGAAGACAGGGCTAGGAGCCGTTGGTGATTTGTTATACTGATTGCAGAGGCAATGCTGGGAACTGCTATGCTCTCTGGTGGTCACTTTACAGGCCAAGGTTGGGTTCCTTTCACAACAGCAATACTCTTAAGGAAAAAAACAAAGGATGTGGCCAAACAAACTTGGAGCAGGATCCTCCCTGTGTCTGGCCCTGTGAATCCTACTGTGCCCCATATTAACAACCACCAAACAGCTGGTGTTTCTAAAACCATACCTGAGAGCCAGTCCTTTCTCTTTCACTGGCCTGTCTGTAGGCTCAAGCAAGTCACAGAACTTCTTTGATTCCTCAGGAATGGGGAAAACAAGCTGCATTGTCATTTGTGGGATTGGAGCATGGTCTCTGTTGAGGGAGGAGCAAGAGAAAGGTGAGACTGCAGCCACCATTTGAGAGAGTGGTTTGCCATTGGAACAGGTTGCCCAGGGAGGTGGTGGAGTTGCCATCTCTGGAGGTGTTCAAGAAAAGACTTGATGAGCACTTAGTGCCATGGTCTAGTTGATTGGGTAGGGCTGGGAGATAGGTTGGACTGGATGATCTTGGAGGTCTTTCCCAGCCTGGTTGATTCTATTCTATTCCATTCTGCCAGAAGTGCCCCATCCTCTGCCTGCTGTGCCTGCTGGATAGGCAGATCATTCCTGAGCATCTTTTGGAACATTTTTGAGTAGAAGCCCCACAAAGCCCCTAGGATAGTGTTCTTCCTTGGCAGTACCCTGAGGCTCAGCTGTGGCTCTGTATCTGCCCCATGAGATCTTATTCTGCCCTGGTCCCACCACCCCAGCCTTCTCCAGCGTTCAAGGCAGGAGGGAAGGCACAGTACCATCCCTGTGCCTGAGACCTGCCCAAGGCTGGGTACAAAGCCACCTGGTCACCCTAAAGTCCTGTCACCCCCAACACAGGCTTTCTCTGAGGAAACCAGACCATTTCTATGCCCTGCACCATATCCAATTCCCTCACACGAGTTCCGCCACCTGCCACCCAACCACAGCCACAGCCCTGTGGTGCTGCTGGCACTGGGACGCTGCAGTCCTGCGTGCCCTGGGATCACTCTCTCGCCTCTGAAATACGAGTGCTACAGGCTGGCCACCTCCCGAGCCCCCGAACCGCAGGCAAAGGTTTGGACGCAGCCTGCGATCCCCGTGGCTTTATCGCCCGCGGCCACTAGATGGTAGCAAGCCCTGACCGACGGAGCCGGGCGGCTGCGGCGCCTCTGCCCGGGCCGGGGAGCTCCTCCGCGGGGCTCTGCGCTGGGAGGTGGCGGTTCACCCGAGGGGGTTCGCAACGAGCGACAGCAACCTCCTCACGCCGGCGACGCACCCCAAAACCATGTCCCAGATCGTTAACCATGCGTCTGATGCTCTTTCAGCCGCAGACAAGCTGGGGTGCCCCTCGAAACGGGGTGCGAATCGCCTGGTGCTTTTTAACGGGTGGGGGGGGACTAATCTTTTGTGTCTCTGTAGGTTATCGAGATGATCATGCAAGCGTCAGATTTTGCCCCAAAGCAGGAAAGGAAAGGCCTGCAGGTACTAAAGCTGTTTGTCCTTTGCACAGCAGCAGGGCTGAGAGGCAGGCTGGTGCACTGCAGGGCTCTTAGCATTTCTGCAGACAAATTTGTTTAAGCTCTAGGGAGCAGAGATTATGATTTCATTTCATTACTAATACTCTTGTAAAAGAAAACCCACAAAAGCAAGGTGGAATCCCATTCTCTTTTCAAGCCTTCTGACTATTCAGCATTAATGTCCGTACCAGGATTGTCAGCTTCGCGGCCCAGGGGAAATATACAGAGAGTGGAAAGCTGAGCAGCTTCAAACAATGTCATTATGACAACTGAGTAGTTTCAGCCTGGAGAGTATGACAGAGCTCAGTGCATAAGCAGCAGTCTCTCATGCACCAGGAACACATTTCTGCTGTGTCTGAAATGCGTGTAAAGCAGTAGGGTCACTATCCAGGATCCCACCCAAGGTCGAGCCTGGGATGGTGCAAGTGCTTGTTTTACTGCTCCGAGGGCTTATGGAGTGAGGCTGCAGGTATGTGACCTCTCCTCTCTCATCACCATGCTGTGGAGACTGACACAAGGAGGGAGCTAGAGAGGTCTTAAGCTCTCTTCTATCAGTTTAACTTAGCTTGGGTAATTGGTAGCAGATTGGCACTTATACAGCTAAACCAGGCTGGAATCTTAGCCCTGTAGTGTTTAGGATGTGGGTCTTTGGGTGTGAACTGGTGTGTAGAGGAGAGAAAAGGGGAGGACTTTAGGGTCACAGGTTGACTTGGCTGACAGAGCCTTGCAAAGGCTAACAGCCAAAATTCCCTTACCTCTACATTTAAACACCAGATGATACCTCCACTTAGCTTTTGCCACCCTTCTTACTCAAACCATTCCTTTTATTAAACCTGTGTGTTTCTGAGGGTTGTGAAGATTTCTGCCTCTGTACTCCTCACTACCTGATCACCCCTGCACGTGGGCACCTCTGTCCCCTTGCAAGGCTGGAGCAGAGACACTGTTCTTGTTCTGCAGAGAGTGGATGGGTGCAGAGGCAGCAATGAACTTCAAGTCCTGCAGCACTGGCAGTGGGGGCTAAGTAGCATGCTCTTCTCCTGGCCCCCAAGGCAGGGATCTTCAGCCTTTGTGTGAGTTTTCTTGCCTGCTGGGGCCTGTGGTGTGTGTCCCTTTGGAAATGCCCGGTTAGGTGCATGCTTCAGGACAGCAGTGCTAGCTGGGCTGTGGTCTGACTGAAGTCACCCCTTGGAGGGGACCCTGCTGGTGTACCAGGCTGCTATCAGTCCTGAAAGGTCTGGAGTAGAGGGGCTGAGAGGTGTCCCAAAGTGTACCCATGTTGTTTGTCATCCCAGTGGCTTTTCCCCCAACACTCATACTTGGCTTGCCAAGAGGCAGCTGGAGATGTTAACCACTGTCTGGGTGCATGTTGAACGAAGCCCTGCTGTGTCCTTGTGCCTCTGACCTGTTGCAAATTACCCTCCTGTCTCAACTGTATATCTGTTGGCTCCAGCATCATGGTTCACCAGTGGCTGATCCTGGAGCCACTGTCTCCAGAGAGCCAGGCAGAAGGACTCCAGCAGACAGGTAAGGGTGACCGGCTCTGTTATAGCTTTTATCCTCTTTCTCCCTCCTGCAGGGGCCAAGGAGGTGACAGGTCCACTTTGAACATCGTTAGCTCTTAAGGTTATGTCTCTTCTAATGCTGTGCTCTTCTCTATTACTACATGGCTTGTGTCATCTCAGAGGAAAAAGAGAGGGAAATCAGCATGGGAAAGGCCTTTGGAGCTGTGGAGCTGATGCTACTGGCTGTCCCAGCTTTTTGTTCCTGCCTGCCCTTGGCAGGCCAGGGGAGAGAGGCGTGTCAGCCTTGCAGATGACAGTATTCTTCAGGAATCTCCTGCCATAAAGCTTGACACTGTCCTGGGTCCTTGGGAACCTGGAACAGGCTCTTGGCACTGTGTTTCGGCAGTGCCCTTTCTGTCTGGAGCAGGAGATGTGCCAGACCAATACGAAAAGCAGAAATGATGCCATCAGTGGCACCCACAATAGCACCTGACCCAAAATAGCTTCCTAGAAAAAAATAGGGAGGCTGATTAGGTTAGACAAGCTTGAAACAGAGCAAGACGTCCAGCTGACGATTAACAGGTGTAGGTCTGCGAGCAGGGGCTATAAATCCCAGGGGTGAGCTCTCCAGCCACCTTTTGGGGAAAGGCAAACGGCTGCTGGAAGCGCTCAGGATCTGCCTTCAGTGAACCATGGGGCTCAGTGATCAGGAGTGGCAGCAGGTCCTGACCATCTGGGGAAAGGTGGAGTCTGACATTGCCGGCCATGGGCATGAAGTTTTGATGAGGTAGGCAAGAAGCTTTGGTCCTAAGAGTAGAGCTGAGAGCTTTTGGTGAGGGACCAGGGAAGGTGAAAATTTAGCATGGGGGCTTCTGTTTGGCAGTGTTTGTTTCAACAGGCTCTTTCCTTTGCTGTAGGGTGGTGATTTTTCCACTGCTATTGGGTTAAAAATTACTCCCTGTGTGAAGTGGCTGTGCTTTTGTCTCTCCATCTGTCTGTGGGTGCAGGAGCAGGCCAGTGCTGCTTTCAAAAGATGGTGGGACTTTGTCACTCCCTCTGCTTCTGCTCACAAAGCTCTGCTTTGGGGTCTCCATTGGCCAAGCACCATTGTGAGAAGTGCTGAAGCAAGCTGAGTGTCCTAGGCTTTTAGATGCTCTACAGTAGGGAAGGAAGGATGTGGGAAGGAGAAATCACCTCTGGGACAATTTTTCTATTTCAGTAAAATGTCAGTACTTCACTAGCTGAGTGTTTTCCTCTCCTCACCTTAGTCTCACCTGGCAGAGCCCTGTCCATCCTGCTTTTTGGGCCAGAAATCTGGGTGGTAATACTCATCTTCTAATGGTGAATTGGAGACCTGGGTGTGAAATGAGACATCCTTCCCTCTGCTTTGCTTCTCCATGGTTCTGGTGTCAGAGTGGGAGGAAGGGAGAGGACACCCTCCCCACCATACTATCTTTGCAGTCTTGGTCTCCCAAGAGGAGAACATCTCAGGTGCCATCAGCAGATCAGAGAACTGAAATCTGGAAAGGATCTCAGGGCTGCACAGTGGGAAACAGCACAGGGTGGGCATTAGATCCTAGCCTGTCCTTCAAGACCGTCAGGGATGGATACTTGCAGGAGAATATCTCCAGATCTCCTTCTCAGCCTGTGTGCAGCATGATCTGCTGGAATGGTGTGGACACTGAAGAGAGCAGTGGGGATATGCCACTCATTTGGGAGGTTTTCTTGCCTAAGCACAGCTGAAGAAAAGACCCACACCACCAGGCAGATCCACTGAAAAGCTTTGAGGAGCTTTTCCAAAGCAGGAGGCTGTTGTATTTGCCTTTTTTTATCATGGCCCACTTCAGCTGCTGTTTGAAGGGAAGAGAGAGGTGGGGGCAGCTGGGTAGCAGCTCTCCCCTCATGCGGTCTAGAGGAGGCATGCTGGAGGAGTATCAGGAACCTGAGCTCTCCCCACAGGCAAGATGGGTCCTTTGGCCACAGGACAGTAAAAGCAGCTTCCAGCTGACAAGGTAATGCCATTTTTCTTACAGCTATCACAGGAGAAAGCATGGCACAAAAAAGCCAGATGATGCCCCTCTCCACTGGGACTGTGCGTTCCCAGCCAGCACATGCCATTTCCTTCAAGGGGCTTCTGAGGGAGGACAGAGATGAGGGAAGCCTAGGAGCTCTCAGTTTAGACAAGTGTCCACGTGTGCATTCCTTTAGACTTCTTAGGTAGGTGTCAAATCCTGGGAATATGTTTAGAAAAGTGTTGGTTCAACTGGATGTTTTCCAAAGGAAGCAAACAAACACTCCTCAGGTGTCCAGGACTCTCAGGAGCATGTCATATTTGGAAGACATGAGCTGGCAGACATCATTTAGCCACAGACACAGTGGAGGGAGATTTTGAGGAATAACTCTGTATCATTTCAAGGTCCAAAGCTTTTCATATCTCTGGGTAGGACACAACCTGTGTACAGAAGCCCTTTGGAGACCTTTGAACTGAAACACCAGCAAAGACTGTGGTCACATCTATAGGATATTTTTGCTGCAGAATAGCTTGAGCTTTCCATGTTCTTGTAGTAACCCATACTTAAATCATAGAGTGGAGAGTGTTGCCCTCATGGCAATATAGTCAGGGCAAATTACCAGTTCTAACTGGGATGCAACCCTTGGTAGACCCAGCACCAGCACACTTGTGAGGGCAGATTGCAGCTGTGCAATCATTGTACCGTGAGAGGGAATCTGAAACCCTGGAGTGGAGCTGCCAACACTACTGCAGGTAACTTGGGGGAGCCACTTCACAGATGTGAGCTGTGGGCCCCTGGATGTAAAGCTGGGGGTTGGTCTCTTCTCCCAGGCACCCAGTGACAGAACAAGAGGACACAATCTCAAGCTGCACCAAGGCAGGTTTAGGCTGGACATTAGGAAGAAATTCTTTATGGAAAGAGTGATTGGCATTGGAATGGGCTGCCCGAGGCAGTGGTGGAGTCACCATCCCTAGAGGTGTTTAAAAGGAGGCTGGATGAGGCACTTAGTGTCATGGTTTTGTTAATTAGAAGGGTTAGGTGATAGGTTGGAGTCGATGATCCTAGAGATCTCTTCCAACCTGGTTAATTCTGTGATTCTGTGAAAGACAGACACTGCTGTTGCTGGTACTTCAACCGGTTGGATTGTGCTCCTTGGACACTATACCTGAAAAGAAAGTCGTGCAGGGGAGCTGACGTCTTTCAGCACCTCATTTTTAGACTACTCCTAATAATCAGGACAGGCAGTATCTCCTTTTCATCTCAACTCCATAACAGTGGCAAGGAAAAGAGTGAAATTCCCACTGGTTTGGTTGTCAGTGCTGTCTGCCTCTTGCCTCCTAGGAAATGCAGCAGGGAGGAAGCAGTGGGAATGATTCCTTTCTGTCTTTTAGCCATTCTTCCACCTTACTGATTCCATTTCCATTTCAGGATCATAGTGTCTGTGTATAGCACTGCATGGTATGGCAACAGCATGTCTGAAGGCCCAATACTCTTGTTACACACTTGCTCCCAAGGACTCTGAAGTGCCATGGCTCCTGATGGAGGAATCATGCTGCTGGCAGCTGATATGAAGGCTGGGGAAAAAAGGCAGGAACTAAACTCCTCCATGTCTATGGTCAGAGAGTGGAGGCACAGTGACTTCTCCCATCCAACTGATGTACAGGAAGACCTCAGGCTGTTTTGGGTGTGGGTTGCTCTTTATTTTTTTGTGTCTCTGTGTGTGTATGAGTAGCCTCTGGACCTCTCTTTCCTTGATCAATGGAGAGATAGGCTGGAAAGAAGGTCCTGGTGAGAGCCAGGGGTTTACAGGTCGGCTCCCTGGCTCCCTAGTAAGTCAGTGAAGACAGGTGGGTTTATTTGACTTTGTTTTTTCTTCAGATGAATGTAAGAAATCACCTCTCAGTACCAGGATGAGCCTTGGCTCTTGTCTCAATCTTAATACACTTGACATAAACCAAGGGACTGGTGCTACAGAGTTAGCAGAGCTATGTAAACAAAATGTGGCCGCTCGCTCTGTTGCTTTAGTTGGACATGCTCAGGGCATTGTTTCTGTCACAGCCAGGGCAGTGGAAAAGGGCAGTGCTGATGTTACAGTACGTGCAAGATGGGATTAAAGATGGGATTAAAGTCAGTGCAACACTCAAGGGAGCTATGTCAGGAGCTTCTGCTCTGCAGAGACAAGAGGCATTTTATAATTTGCTAATGGTAGAAATAAGGCTGCACAAAAGAAATAGAAAGGAAACTTCTGTGCAGTGATTGTCAGCAGGTTGTGGAACATCCTACCTAAAGAAGGATGAAAAGCACTTAAACCAGATTCAGAGTAGGGGTAGGTGCTTGCCTGGCTTACCTACATGCTAAAAGGAGTGATTGTGAGTGGTGGTAATTGGGAAAGGATCTGAAGTGTCAGTAGTTCTCAGGTTAAAGTAGCCTCTACTAGCAGGGACTAAAAAGCTTCTTTGGGGAGTGCAGCAGGTTGTCACACCTTCTTCACTTGTCCATATACAGTGAAATACTTGGAGCAGATGGACCTCAGCTCTGGTCTGGATGACAGCTCCCTCAGGTCTCACAAGCTCCTCTGCATTTGTCCACAGACTCTTTAAGGACCACCCTGAGACCCTGGATCGCTTTGAAAAGTTCAAAGGCCTGAAGAGCCCTGATCAGATGAAGGGTTCTGAAGACCTGAAGAAACATGGAGCTACTGTCCTTACCCAGCTGGGCAAAATCCTGAAGCAGAAGGGTAATCATGAGGCAGAGCTGAAGCCCCTGGCTCAAACCCATGCGACCAAGCATAAAATCCCTGTCAAATATTTGGAGGTATGGAAAAGGGCAGGCAATTTTGGTATCTGACATCCAGTGAATGTGTGCAAGACAGCTATGTGTGAATGTCATATTTTAATCTGTTGATGGCTAGCTACACCAGTGAGCCACCCCTCAAGTCTGAGATCTCTCTGTACAGGCAGGAGGAGGCACAGAAAGGGCTCATGGTATGTGATTTGTATGTAAATATCCAAGTTTACATTTCCCATTCCAAGCACCACATCCAGTTTGAACAACCCTTGACAATAAACAGCCCACACAGCTGCTGCATGCCTGAGAAGCTACATTACATAAGAACTGTCAGTGGCTGGACACAAGGGACATTGAATTTAGAATAAGCCCCTGGGGGATCCATTGGAGACTGAGACCCACAAAAGTAAGTGCTGGACAAATAAAAGACATGAATTTTCAGCTTTGATGGATGAGGTGGACAAAGAATGGGAAGTGCCAGAGTCTACTCGAGGTCATGAAGCAGATCAGTGTCAGAGCCAGGAATAGAGCCCAGTTCTCCTGCCCAGCCCAGGCTCTGTACATGCTAGACCTTGCTGTCTCTCCAGAGACTGTGAGAAGGGCTACTGAATTAACTGGAAGATATTTCCAGGCTCTGCAACCTATTTCTCAGTCTGGCTTTTCTGAAAATAAACTTGGAGTGTCCCTTCAGTTTTTCTTTCTCTCTTTCCTTCCTCACAGTTCATTTCTGAAGTCATTATCAAGGTCATTGCTGAAAAACACGCTGCAGACTTTGGGGCTGATTCCCAGGCTGCCATGAAGAAGGCGCTGGAGCTGTTCCGAAACGATATGGCCAGCAAGTACAAGGAGTTCGGTTTCCAGGGTTAGCACATACGCACAGAGGAGCATCACCATGGAGGCCTGCCCATGCATCTTAGAGTAGCTTCCCCAGCACCCTTTTGGACTTCCCATAACTGGCTGTCCAAGATGTGTGGGAAAGCTTTGATGAGAGGCCAAGAGTCACTCCAGGCAGCATAGAGGCACTCAGAGCGATATCCATGACAAACCATCGTTTCCTGGCTTCATGTATATGAGAGAAATAATCTGCTTTCTTAGGAAAAATAAAAGAGTTATCTGTGAGCTTCTGCCTATCCTATCCCCTTTTTTTTTTTCTTCCTCCCTGAAACTCAGTCTCATCTGAGAGGTGAATAGAATGGCCAGAGATGAAGGGATATGGAGGAACAAGGGCAACGTTGAGGAGTGTGGTGAACGGGAAAATGAAGGGCTGACTCAGATGGTGTGAAAGGGATGTCAGGATGGGGAGCAGGAGCATGGCACCCTATTCATCCCATAGGTGAGACTGTTGCTGTGGAGAGCTTCCAGTACATCATTGCCTTGCTCTGTGAGGGTGAATACAGCCAGTCACTAGGATCTGCCAGCTCTGAGACTGGCAAAAACTCACATCAGCAAAACTGTAGAGAAGTTCCTCCTGTTATCTGTAGCTTTCTGTAGCCACCACTGTGCATCTGAAGTTGTGTTTCACTGGGAAGTGAAGTGTGTGTGCCTCAGAAAATAAAAATACATGCACCAATGTCCTGTGTTTGCTCCTGGCTTTACAGGCACCCCAGTGAGAAGTGGGGGAGATGGAGAAAGCAGAAGGATGTTTTGAATCCTGCAGGGTCAGTCCATGGCTTAAGCAGCATGTGGCATCTGTCTCAGCCAGGGGCGATGGGGCACTCGGATGTCACCACAGGGTCATGACCGGGTTAACGGACTTCACAGTGGGAATTAGCAGCCTAGACTCAGTGCCCTAGAGCTGAGAGAAGCAGTCCCTGAGTAAAGGCCATGGCCACTGCTATGCTGGGGGAGCGTGGTGAGGGAAAGCCCTTTGCTCCTTTTATGGGGAGGTCGCAATGTGCCTTGGGTCCTGGTGTATTGCTTCCTCCAGGCAATGGAGAGCAGGGCTGAGGAGCCCAGGAGGGAGCTTGTAATGGCAGCCTATGCTCTTAAGACCAAATCTTTGTCTCTGTACTGTTCTGCATTTGTCCTGAGGTGTCTGTGCAGTGCCTGCTGCACTGTTTGCAGATGTTCTGCGGTGGAGCATAAGGAATGGACATAGCAGCAAAGTGCCTGTGCCTATCTATGCCTGTTGCCCTCTCCCCAGCCTGGTGCCACGGTGAGGTAGAAATGACTTCAGAGAAGCTGAAAGCCATGTTTTGGCTAAAGCAGCCCAAAGGGTAGTCAGAAATGATTGCAGCCTGAAGAGAGTTTCCTGGGTGCAAAATCTTGACCTGACCTCTGGGTTCACAGCAGACTATCTGACTCACAGTGAGTACTCATTCCCTCTTCTTCCTTCATCCCCATCATTTAGCTCAGGACCTCAGCAGTAGGGTGCTTCAGCTTCTTCCAGAGTAAGAATTCAAGCTGTCTCCATACAGAAAGCAGCCTTGTATATTTGCACAGGGTCTAGAGCATTCATGGCAGAGTCACCTTTTGGCACAGCAGCGGGGGTGCCACAGGAGAGGAATATATGGAGTCACCCTGACTGCTCTTTTCTGTTATTGAGGTGCTTTATCTCATAGAGGTAGTGGCAGGGCTGGCATGAGAAAGTAAAGCAGGGGTTCTGTATCAGGAGCTACTATCAGGATCTGCTTTAAAGTGCTCCCTGCTACACTGTATGCGGTAGAAATGGAGGAGGAGACACCAGCTCTCCTGAAAATCAGTTCTGAACCACTGTGAGCTGTGGTGTTTTTGGTCAGGGCAAAGGCCACAAAATTTGTCTCTGAAAGGAGAGGAATGAATCCCTTCCCAGAGAAGAGTGTCTCTGGTTTCCTGCACTTTACAAATCCTCACCTTACCTCTGGGAACTTGCTTGGGGTTTCAACCTTTCAGAGCAAGTCACAAAAGCATATGCTGTCACCTAGATGAAGTTACAGCCAGGTGGTCCCTGGCTTAGGGGAACTTGTTTCGTCTGACTCTAGTCTGTCTGACTTTGCAGGGAGTGCAACCTATTTAATTAAAGTCTAGAATTGCCTGTCCAGCACAATAAGATTTCCTGCCAGTGATAACAGCCTCTACTTTGGGATTAAAAGGTCTGCTACAGCAGCTGCTGCTGTCACTGAGTTGGACTGGAGTCACATCTAGATATTTTTATGTAGAACAGTGTGGTGGAGGAGGAAGAGTTCATACTGCCTATTGTGCCTAGCTACTGGTTATTAGCTACCTGGAATAAATGTGACCTTTAACCCTGTCTTAGCCTACTGTGTCAGTGTACTTGGGACCATCCTTAAGTCTCTGCTGGTCAGATGAGGGCCTGGTGTAGCTTTCTCAGTTGTGCCTATGGCCCAGTGAAGATTCGTAGAATAGCAGGTTGGAAGGGACCTCCAGGATCACCTAGTCCAACCTTTCAGGATAAGAATATAGTTTAAATGAGATGGTCCAGCACCCTGTCAGGTTGAGCCTTGAAACTGTAATGTAGGGGAATCTGCCTCCTCCCTTGGGAGTTTATTCTAATATCTCATAGTTCAAATGGTGCATTTTTTTCTCCCTGGCATCCAGTCCAAACCTCTCCAGCAGCAACTGGTACCCACTACCCTTTCTCTTGAGGTGCACAAGTTGAGATGAGCCAGCAAGTTCAGATACCAGTAACAGTGGAGCTGCCTGCGGTAGGTTCAGTGTATTGGGATGCTTGTGGGGAAATCCATGTGCCTGCAACTTTGCTGCTCTGGGAACTGAGCATGCCCTTGACTATCAGTGCTGATATGCACTTTCCACACAGTGAGCCTATAAAGCTCCTGCAGCAGCCCTTGCTTTCAGGACAGGGGAAGTTTCCTGTGGGAAAGTGGATGGTGGAGAAAGGAGTTTTCAGCTCCATACTATATTGATTTCACATCTTCCTTGGAGTCACCTTTCCCACTGTGCTACTAACACACGTAGCTTTTCTGGTTCATGTATGGGACAAAGTCCCTTAGCAGAGATAAACCATATCAGCATAGGCCCAGACATTTTCCTGCTTTCTTTCCAGGAATAGCTTCTGTAAGAAGGATGAGTCCCAGGGGCTTGTGCTCAGTCCTACTCCCCGTTAGCACTATTTGGTGTCACATACGTGGTCCTGGTCACCTGATGGGATGTAGATTGCATGGCTGCCAGCCTCCTTGCTCCAGCACGTACACACTGACTACTGCCAGGTCAAGCTTATGCCTGTCCTATGCTTTCCATGCACTCCCACAACTTGCCAATGATGCTGTCTCTAACAGCAAATGGGTTATCTACCTGCATCCTGCCTTAGGTTGAAAAATGTCTTTGCTGCTTTGCACTTGACATCTTCTTCTTCTCTCCCTGCTACGGTTTCCACTGCATGGCAGAGCTCCCCATGACTCCAAGTAATTGACCCGTCTAGGTTTTCTTGGCCTTCAGTGTCAGATGTCAGTGACTCATCAGGATCTCAGACTTGAGGAGCAGGCCCTTGCTTCCTAGGCACTGTGCAAGTGAGCAAGTCAGTCCCAGACAGCATGCAACAATACCACATGCTGTGCTGCCCGCGTCCCTTTACTTCTGCTTGCTGATCCTGCCTGGCTGCAATGCATCTGCCAAAGTCAAGTGGCATCAAGTGCTGGGGACTGTACTGATAATCCTGTGATCTGCCTCTTAGTCACCTCAGAGGGAGAAAAGGATGGGACTCCAGTGACTAATTATGTTAAATGTTTAGAGCATTAGCATGAAGCTTCTGACATTCTTCATGTTTGCCTGTCCCTGCAGGGCTGATGTGAGAAAAGGGCAGGGACGCTCCCAGTCCAGATACAGTCACTGAACAGATATGTCTGGTTTCTGGGTATTGAAGCACAGTGCCTGAAGGATATAATGTGTAATTTAATAAGGAGATTCAAATGCTCACCTATACCACATGATTTCAGATGTGGATTTTTTTGGGTCACAATCCCTATGTTTTCTACCACCTGGCCAAAACCCATCGTGCTTGTCATGCCACTGAGGAAAAGAAACCAGTGGTGGAGCCAGGTGTTTCTTTCATGGAGATTGTGTTGCTCATGATGTTTTCTTCTGAAGGTGTGTGCAATCAAAACATCAGAACATGTCCTCCTCCCTGGGCTCATTCCTCTCAGGTCTACTGAAGGCTGCATCCTTGCTTGATCAGGCTGTGCAGGGCTTAACGTTCAGAGTCTGCTGCTTCTCAGACTGGGCACACACACATATGGATACCTACACACAAAGCATCAGATTCACAACACACATCACTAGCAAAGTCTCTCTCTGTCCAGATCCTTTGTATTCAAGTGTCCTTGTGTGCTGGCTCTTCATTTGAAAGGTTGATGTGTATTAGTTCTCACATTATGCTTCAATGAAGTATGGCTGTGAAACCCAGTTTTGCTAAGGTCTAAGTGAGCTAGAGGCCTGACTGTGCAAGGATGTGGCACTTGGAGATTGCTGCTAAATAGGGGGCTGTTAAATTTTGTGAAAGTGCTGGCAAGGAAGTTACCTGGAACTGCAGTAAGTGAGAAGAGGAATCCCAATCAGCTTCCTTTATCCAACAGTCTGCTAAAGGAGCATTTATGAACAGGACAGAGCCACAACAATGCAGCCTCCTTGACCAGCACAAATTCTTCCCTGCCTGGTGATAGTAGGCACAACAAGCCCATTTCCCAGTCCTGTGACTTCTATAAAATCCTTATCCAAATGTCAGCAAAGGTGACCTTGTGGCTTTTTAAAGCAGTACTTCATAGTCACTTGGCTGCACTGTAACCAAGTCCTTTGCCAGTTTGGCTTTCAGCCCTTGTAAATAGCCAAACAGGACAGGCTGCCTCCACCTTTTCCTGCAGCTCTGTAGAGACCACCCATGGTAAGCTATGTCAGACAGAGGGCAGGTCTGGGTCTGTGCTGGGCAGGGCATGCCAGCATAGCTGGTAGCTGGGTGGATAAAGCAGTTTGTATTTGGGTGTGGAGGGCTCTGGAGTCTCCATTCCTTCTCCGTGCCCCAAACAAAGCATCGTGTGCTGACAGCAGCAGCAGTTCAGTGGTTCTCAGATGGCCTGAGTTATGCCCATGCAAATGCTGTGAGGTCACTGAGGACAGCCTGTTGGATACACCATGGGGCTGGTTTAGTGCATTTACTCAGATCCAGTGAGAGGAGGCTGTTGTTGGTATGGTTACCCTGCAATCCAGCAGTAGACATGACTTCAAAACAGTTTCCAGCTAACTATCTCGGATATTAAGAATGAGTCCAACACAGATAATTTTGTCAAGGAGTCTGTGAATCTCCTGAGGCTGTAGGGCTGAGAAGGAGGCTGTAGCTATGCTGTTATTGGCATTCAGGAAGGCTACTTTAAAGCTACTACTGGTATGTATATCTTAGTTGCAGCATTGTGCCTGGAGTAGAGCTTAAAATTGTGCGTTTCCCATTCCCCTCTCCAAGGAAAGTTTGGTATGAATGTGGCTGCTGGGTGCCTGAGCTTATTTTAGATCATCCTTAGAGCAGGCTCAGATGTTCTAGTGACAGAATAGCTTTGGGAGGAATACATTCTGGATTATTAGCACTTAATTCTCCATGCTTAACTTGTGGATCTCCTGTTGCTTCCCAGTGTGTATAAGTAATGGTGGGTTTATTCAGTGCTGGTTTTCTGTTCCCCCCCCCAATATATCTGTTTCCTTCTTCAAGCTAAATTTGAGCATGCAAGCTCTCACCAAAGGGATGGAAAATTCCTGGAGCTGATACTCCCACTAAGATCTGTGATTGCTCTGCCTAGGGCTTGCTCATCTGCCTAGGGCTTGTCCTCTTGGCTCTTGGTGATTTTTGGGTTATCTGGACAGTTAGCTGATACGGTGGCAAAGTGAGTCTGTACTTTTTTACTCACCTGTCATATGGATGAATAGTCTGGTGCCCTTTGAGGGCTGTAGTATGTCTTGGATTAACTGTGAGCTGGCTGGGGAGAAAAAGAAACACCAAAGCTTTGTCTAAAGAGGCCATACTGTGTCCCTGCAGAGTCTGTAGGAGAGCCTGCACCAAGCAAAGGGTTTGTATCAGACACAGATGAGCTGTGTAGAGAGGGAGGAAAAGCAGGCAGGGCATGCCATATGCCATGCCTGCAGTTACCTCCCTCTGAGGGCAGATGGGTCTGTGGGGTCTGTAAGGAAGAGTGCAAATGAAATGCAGGTGGGAACTGGAGGCATAACTGCCTCCCCCAAAGGGTATTTACTGCTATCAGTGCCTTCTGAGGAGCAGCAGCATTATTCTGACAGCTCACTGTAATGTGATGGAGGGAGTTTCCTAACACAAACTGGTAATCTATGTGCTTTTGTCTGGGAAGAAAGATGGACTTGGACTTTTCTCATGGTCCTAACACTATGGATGTGACACTCTCACAAAGCTGGCCCATAAATCATGAGAAAGAAACATTTTGTGCCTTTTGGTTTTGCCTTGGTAATATCATGTATTACAAATCCAGCTAACCCCCCAGCTGATCTCAGCATGTCGCATTTAGGATGCCATCCCCATCTTTTTGCTGTGGTCCCCTTTGAGCTGAAATGATCCCTTAGTGTATGAAGTCATAAATTTTCTTGCTTTCCAGTCAAAATCCTCTGTCCTGAAATGGAGTTTTTTGGTCACAGTCACAAATTGCTAGCTCATAACAAGAATGATTAGGAAATAGTCCTTAACATATTGCCTACTATGGCCTTTCTAGTTCAGCTGTGCTGTAGAAGTCTGTTTTAGATCAGAAAGTTGTTGACTCTGTCATCTGGGACAAGCTCTGTTCTGATGTTTGATGGTAATTAAGAGTTCTGTTTCATTCAGTTTAAAGCCCTCAGTCTCTAAAAATGCACTGTCTGAAGCAGCACCCTTCCCACAAGATGCCTATTTGTTATGCTGTTACTGCCCTAGACCTCACTTAGAGACCTGCCTGTGCTGCCCATCTACAGAAGTGTGCAATTAGCCCATTTGTCAAAGGGTAAACTGAGGCACAGCCAGACACCAGCACATCCACTGGTTCATGCTTTTGGTCATAGAGCTGCCCACTAGGAAAGGCTGCCAACGACATGACAGAGGATGTCTGTGAGCTTCTCGTGTAGGAAGCGATGTGAAGTTATGCCATCTGCCAGTAAGCACTTCTTGCTTTGAAGTGGTTTATTTCAGTGGCTGTCAAAGGACATCCTGTACGTAGATGTTCATTTCAAACAGTGATGTGGTGTAAATACCCAGATAGATTACAGATGCTGCACACAAAGCAAAGCAGTGTAAAGACCTTTGAGCTGAACTTGGAACGAGACGCTCTGGAGATTAACGAACTATTGATATTACCTGGGACACTGCTAATCTTCTCACTTCCAAAGAAAAAGGCCCTGGACTGGGACAATAAAGGACATAAACACCCAACCAAGGTTATTTGTGTAAGCAAGGTCCCTAAGTCCAAGTGTAGGAACTTCAAATCCTGCTGTGTAAATCTTCACATGCTTACATTTTCATCTGCAGCCCTCTACTTGATGTCTAACACTGCCTCTGCTATGCCCTGATCTTCCACTGTCCTGGGTGGAACTAAGCCAACCACTGCTTAGGCAGTGTTCATCTGCCTAAATTAATTAATAATCCTCAGGAGCAATGCTCTGCTGCGTATCCTGGCAGAAACCAAACATGCTTTACCTACATATGACCTCAAAAAAAAATGTAGTCTCATCCACTTCCATCTAACAGTGGGGTTAGTGGACAAGGTTCAGGTGCATGCCTGTTGCTTCATAGAGAGCTCAGCTCACATTGCTTTGGGGCTTTTTAAAATGAGCTGTGCCTTGCAGTGCATTTTGTAATGGTTTGACTTTGGGTGGTGATTCTCTACCTGACTCAGCTGCCTAGGTTCTAAAGGAGGAGGTTTGGGAAAACAACAATAACAAAACCCAAAACCTCAGAGCTGGGCTTCATACTGGCTGTATGCAGACATCACAGGTGTCTGAAACCTTTGGAGCCACCAAACTCTCTAGAGGTGTGCTGGCATCCTGGGCAAGTAGCTTAGCCTTTGGATTCTACTCCAGCAACCAGAGCTGACTGAAAGCCTTCCTGCACCTTTGAGGTTGCTACTATCTTCATGAGAACTCTCCTTCCCAAAGGGAGTCTCTTTGAGAAGCAAAATGGAGAGAGGAGGGGAAAAAAACATTCAGTGTCTTGTGTTAAATGACACACTGCAGAGCATGAAGGATCTCTTTGGGAACAACAAGCTATGTGAGAGCCTGCTATATGTTGTTCAGAGTTCAAGCGGGTTGGGGGTTTTGTTTTATTCCTTTTTCCTGTGAGCTATGCTTGCAACTTCCCCTCTGACCTCACTGACAGTAACATCTGGATCTACCCTCACACATAATTCTCCTTGGAAGACATCTAATGCAAAGGAGAAAGAGGGTTTTAAGGATAGCTTGCATCTGTGTCTGACTGGAAGGAATTTAGAGATCTCACATGTGACAGCCAAGAAATGTTTCCTCTCCTAACTTCATCATGTCCATGTTCATACACATAGTGGCTCATCATAGGGAATTTTCAGTTTCAATCCTTCTGGCAATATACAATGGTGAAAAATAGGTGGAAAGGGAAGCAATAGTTTTTCTTTCCATCTACAGTCAGGTCAGAGATGCACACCACTGCATTCACCTCAATAAAGGGATTAATTGTGTCTGTGAGGAAGAGTGTGTCAGAGCCTCTCAGCGTTAGAAACAGACCAAAACAGAGTAAGTGCTGCAGAGCACATCATCCTTTCAAGTAGTGGTGTTGAAGAGATAAGAGACAATACATACTAGAGAGTGGCTATTGAGAGAAAAACTGAACATGTGTTGTTTGTATCTTGAGGGCAGAACATCTTAGAAATGCATTTAAGAAATAACCTTTCTTCAGGCATTTAATTTCATTCCTGTTGGGAGTGCTTAGCTTACAATTAAGTCTGTGATGAGAGAGTGTCTGTGTGGGCGTTGAGTATGTATGTACAGCACAAAGCCTATAGCTAGTACACAGAACTCAGTGTTTTGTTCTGGAGCCCCAGAGGTACAGAGCCTCTCAGCACTCATTGATTTCACTGGGTGTGACACCTTTCAAGGCCTGGGTTTGATAGCAATTTGTTTTTGTCACAGGCTTGGGACCACTTACTTCATTCTGTTCATGATGTCGTAGAAACTTGGAAAGCAGCTCTGCACCTATTCATCAGCTGCAGCATGAGCCTCTTTTGTTAGCACTTCCTGTGGCTGTAGCTGTTTAAAGTGGTAAGCCTTCAAACTGCAGTTCCATGTGCAGATGGAGTAGAAGCAGATATCCATGGAAGTGAGGACTTTTGTTGATGCTCAAAGGGATGGGCTCTACTCCAGTCACCAACAGTTATCCAGGTCCTGCTGCATGAAGCTGGGCTTAGGCTCCTTTGGTGCTTGGGTGCGTGGAGGGAGGTTAGCTTTCCTGGGGAACTTGTGCTGCAATGTATAGTCCATGCTTCATATCCACTCTCCTTCATTTCTCCTGCTTTGAGGGCATTCAAGGAGAAGGAAATGTTGCTGTTCTTATGGCCTAGCTCTGCATCCTCCTAAATCCACCTGGCATGATTGCAAGCCTCAGTCCTACCTTAACAGCAATGAACTCAGGTGACCCATCTGGATACGTTCCTGTGTGACTTGCACTAGATTATGGTCCTGCTCTGGCAGGGGGATTGGACTCGGTGATCTCTGGAGGCTCCTTCTAACCCTTAATATTCTATGATCCTGTGATCCTAAGCAGATGATCCTTAAACACAAACTGTAAAGCTGCAGGTAAGCAGCGGGGCTTAGCCAGATCCTTTTACAGGAGAAACTGCTGAGATTTCTCTTTTCTCCTTTCCCTCTATTTTCTCTGTTTTACTTAACTTTCATCCTCTGTGCTAGACTGATTGGTGCCAGGGCTGGCCAAGCACAGAGTTTCTTTGCTTAGACAATATCTTGGTGGCACACTGTGAATACAATTCTCTCTAGTAAAAGATTTGGCTACAAATTCCTATGTAAACCAAGGCTCACGTTCATCTGAGTTGTTCCCTGTTAGGCTGTTCTCACTGGGCTAAGACTAGAGCAAATGAAGAAAAGAGTGGTCCACACTCTGTGGAGGCAGAGTGGTGTCCTTGTGTGTCCCAACCATGTAACAAGTGGTGTCCCTCAAGGTTGCATACTGGAAGCAATACTGTTTAATACTACTGACAGGGATAGTGGGATTGAGTGCACCCTCTGTGAGTCTGTAGAGGTCACTAAGCTGAGTGGTACATCATAGGACTGTTTGGATTGGAAGAGACCTTAATGACACCAAGTTTTGCTCCACTCTTTGGTTGTAGACCATTGTCTCCTAAGAGAGTTGACTTTTTGGTAGTAATTAATGCAACCCTCCAGTACAGCCTAAACTAGTTGTGATTACATCACTGTTTTTGTTTTGTTTTGCTGTGTTTGTTTGTTTTCTTGAAGTATGTTTGAATAACTGTGGTTTGGCTTGTGACAGAGGCAGGAATGAGAAATATATTTGTCTGTCTAGGCTGAGGAGAAAAATTATGAATGATGTACTAAACATCAGCCAAAAAGCAGTTTGACTCATACCTGGTACCACAGCACAGCTGACTCAAGAAGCACTCCTCTGGGGAACTGAGCAAGGAAAAATGAGGGGAAAAAAGAGAAAGAAAGAATTTCACTAGCAGTGACTAGTTCTTCACTCTTTATTTCCTTGGGATGGTGTCACCTATATTACTGGAGAAGCTAATGGAGTCTAAGTATGAGGGACTTCACCTCCTGCCTCCCACAGTAAATCCTTAAAGCTCTTTTTGAACTAAGGGAGCTGTTAAGCTGGAACTTCTGATTCAGATTCTTTTTTCCACTCAGATAACTATTACTACTCAGTGCTCCAGCTGAGGGACAGCTGTTTACCCAGCAACTCCTAGCCAGATGTTTGGCATCTGCTTAGACACTGAAATGAGGACTGAGGTGGAGGGGAAGGACATTTGTATCATCAGGTTCTATCTGTCTCTTAGCAATGGGTTCTCAGTTCCATGTTCAGATGACTGGCTTAATAATTTCATTACACTGCACTTTCCCAGGGCTCCACAAGATGCCATTTGTATGAAAAGGAATGTAGAGGAGGACAGCAAAGCTGGTGAAGGGCCTGGAGAATAAATCTTGTGAGGAGCAACTGAAGGAGCTGGGGATGTCTAGCCTGAAAAAGAAGAGGCTGAGGGGAGACCTCATCGCTGTCTACAGCTACCTGAAAGGACATTGTGGAGAGGTTGGTTCTGGTCTCTTCTCAGAAGTAAGTAGCAATAGAACAAAAGGGAATGGGCTCATGCTGTGACTGGGTAGGTTTAGACTGGACATTAGGAAATTTTTTTTCACCAAAAGGATGGTCAGACATTGGAATAGAGTGTCCAGGGTGGTGATTGAGTCACCAACCCTGGATGTGTTTAAAAGTCGTTTGGATGTGGTGCTTGGAGATATGGTTTGGGGTGAACCTTGTAGAGTGAGGCTATTGGTTTGACTCGGTGATCCTGAGGGTCTTTTCCACCCTGAATGTTCCTGTGATTTCTGTCATTGTGTCACAGAGCTGTTGAGGTTGGCAGAGACCTTTGAGATCATCAAGTCCAATCGCTAATCTGTGTCCTCCATCAATGAAAAACTTGCAAACCTTTATTATAATTGGTGGAGGGATGATGCTGTGTTTGGACAAAGCACAAAGCACTAAAGATGAACAGTCCCTGCTCCACGGAGACTTGGACAGCCTTGCTGACCTGGTTTGTTTTGCCAGTAAGAGTTGCAGCATGACCACTTCCCACTAAGGTAAAAGTAACCTGCTCCACTCCACACGAATGTGAAAAAGTGAGATGAGCACAGCTGTCACCCTTTAAGCCATCTGCCTGGTTTCTGCTGGAGACTCACCTTTGCATTGACATAACTTGAGGAAGACCACATGCAGAGCAACTCCTAATGTTCCTGCCTGAAATGCAGTTGTTTCTCTTTGAGGTGCAGCCTGCTCCTGAAAAGGCCATTCAGGTGAAGAAAAGAGATTGATCCATTTGTTTCCAAACTTTATGTCCTATTGCAAAAGCTAATGTGATGTTATTTTATTACTTGACCTCATAACCTCAACACAGCTTTAAACTGTACAAAAGCAATGCCAGCCAGACACAAAATGCACTCAAATGGATCTGCTCATTCTGCACACCCCTCCTCTGAATGGCAGTGAAAGGCAGTGCACTGAACCTATAGGAAAAGGCACCATGACAAGAAGGACTTCAAAGCAGATAGAAAGTGTCAGGGTAAGATTGGTTTGGTTGCAGAGCAGCTAGGGAAAGGGGACGAAGATTGAAACAGCTAAAAAAAAGCCCCAAACCAACAAAACCCCAACCTCTCCCCCAAGAAAACAACAAACCCATATGACCATTAACTTATCTTCTCTTCCTCAGCTTTGGGATCCTAATAGTTTCTCTGGGTGTCAGCTGAGAACTTTGAGGTGAGCACAGAGGACAGCATCTGCCTGATGTCTGCTCCCAGGGACTTTTATTTTTCCTTCCCTCTGGCTTTGAAAGGCATTTTCATTCTGGGCCCTGGAAGCCTTCTTAGAATGCTGCCAAGGCAAACTGACCACAGACAAAGAACTCGCCACTATCTAACTTCCCAGCTGAGCATTTGCCCACCTGGCATAGGCAGCAAAGGAGTGGTAACTCAGGGCTTTAGTTACCAGCATGTTGCAGTGGTCAGATCAACTTCCTGGAAAGCCATAGTCCCTTGGGAAAGATAGGTCACTGGGAGCTACATGCCATGCTTGGGCTTGCTGGGCAGAGACATGGCCTATGTGAGTGGAGCTGGTGGAGGGGCTGCCCCAGGAGCTGCCATGTTTGCGCAGCTCATACTGCACTTTCCTGACTCAAGGGCATGCAAAGGATGGGGGGAAGACACCTTTGCACCCCGAGTTATACATGCTCTTGAGGTGCTTTATTTTAGGGAACCACTTTGAACCCAACTGGACTGGAGTCAAGACAACTTCTAATTGCTGTTGCTAAGAAGATGAAAAGCCCTTACCTAGCCGTTCTCCCCCTCCTCTTCCCTGCTCCCAGTCCGGAATAACAAAGCACCTCAGTGCAGAAATCATTTTGATTGCACCTCATGGGGAGGATGCTTTCGGGCCTGGCCTTTACTGCCTGCCTCGCACGGAGGGGGTCAGCCACCATCCGGAGAGAGGAGACCGCAGGGCAGTCAGGGTCCTGACGCTGTCACCGTCACTGGTGGTGAGCAGGCGCCACAAGGTGGCGCTCTGGTGCCCCTTGCCCTCTCTCCTGCTTGTCCCCCCCAAGCCTCCCAGCCGAGAAGCAGTGGCGGTCGCGGGTACCAGACCCGGCAGCGTTTTCTTTTGCCTTTTATCTTTTTATTTTGTCTCCTTTTTATCTCTCTTATTTTCTTTATTTCCCTTCCACCCCCCCCCCACCTTGTTTTTTCTTTTTCCTTTTTTTTTTTCATCTTTTTATTTTTCATCTTTTTTTTGGTCTTCTTTTTCTTTTGCTTTTCTTTTTTTATTTTCCTTTTTCTTCCCCCCCCCCCCCCCCTTTTTTAGTTTTTGTGCTCTTTTTATTTTACTCCTATGAGCCTCTACAACTTCACTTAAAACCAGATCTTAGATCTGTTGAGTTACAACGGAGCAAAAGGCTTTAGATTAAAAGATGGAGTGGAAAATATAATAGCTGTTCTGTCATTAGAAACCAAAACCAAATAGCACAGACTGTTCTTTCCTCATAGGGGTTTTGGTGTATAGTTTACTAACTCAGTTAAAAATAAACCTACCCCAAACTGATTGACATGAAAAGTCAATTAAAAAAAAAAAAAAAGCAAGCTTGTAAACCATAGGAAACAAAATGATTTTTGGAAAGATATTTTCCCTTAATTGGACATCTCTTTCTAGATGGAGTAGTTTGTGTATGGAATCCTGCTGTATGGCTTTTGTTTGGCAGTGAAAGGCTTAGTTCCTCCAAATGTGAAAGTCGTGTGGAGAACCCCATAGCTGCCTTAACAAGGACTCCTGCCCTAGCACGGCTTTGTCAGCAACGTCAAAGCGTACAGAGTCAAGCTGTGTTGTAATTCCTAACTCTATGTCATTACAGAATGGCCTTTTAATGGTAATGATGGCTTCGTGGGTTGTAGAGCCCCAAGAAGGGGGTGAACTTCCATGTGCTAGTTCCTGCTAAGGGCTGGTTTAGCTCAGGATCTGTTGCTTTCACAGGCCTGTCAGGAAAGGTGAGTGGATGTGGATCTGGGTTAAGGTAGGACAAACAGCTGCCTTGAGCAGCTGTCTGCTGGGTAGACGCAAGGCAGCTGACCTCACTTCTGCCAGGACCCTAAAGTCTGGCTAGGGCTCCTGACAGACTTGCTGTAGGGGAGAATGACTAACTCTGGGAAGAGCAGCTACTGCCACCAGTGATTTCTTTCTCCCAGATGACTGCAAGAGCATCTACTGCTACCCTTAAGAGCTCTCTCCCAGTCAAACGTCTCATTTTCACAGGTTCTCTCCTTAACTCTCCCATTCCTATAGCAAAGCTGACCTGTTCAACCTTTCCATGCCACAGATGTCAGAGCTCATGAGACTGATGATATAGCTCTTCTAAAAGCCCAGTCCAGCCAATATGCAACCTCACTGATTCAGATTGTTTTGGGTTGGAAAGAACCCTCGAAGGTCACCTTGTCCAACATCCCTGCAGAAAGCCAGGGCAACTCCAACTAGATCAGACTGCCTAGGGCCACATCAAGTCTGATCTTGAATGTCTCCTGGCATAGAGCCTCAACCACATCTCTGGGCAATCTTCTCTGCTCTGCTGTCATTGCTGTGAGTGGAAGTGGTGGGTGCTCAGGGACAGGCATGCCCACCTTTGTTTAACTTCTTGGTATGGGTTCTTGGGCCCCCCTGTACTCTTTTGCAATCATTTCTAGTGTCTATCTCAGCCATACTAACAACATAGTTTCACCAAAGGTGGAACTGGTACTATGCAGTTAAAACTCTGTCCCAATGAAGACAGGGGTTTCCCTCCTTTTGCTTCTAAAGTCCTGACTTCAAATGCACTACTAAGCAGTGCAGATATTTCTGTCTCACTACAGCCTGAGACATAAGTTCCTATACTTCAGCTCCTACCAGATTTCATTTGGGGCTCTCCAACCTCCCTACCAACTCTGAAACATCTAAACTGACCTTTCACAGGATGGTAAGTACAGGTGCAATTCCCAGGCACACTCAAGCTTTGGAGGGACTCCAGTTCAGATCTTTGCAGTCCGGTGCCATTTCTAGCTACCACAAGTCACCTCTCCTTTAGCAAAAGCCTTCTGCATCAAGGGTCCAAGATGCCTGCTGTCAGTAGGCAGACATGAAAACCAGCCTCCCACTTCCTCCCCTGCTTCTCTCCCTACCTCTGTATCATACTTGCAGAGTCTCTTGGGCTCCTGCCATATGGAGCTAATCCTGTAAAGACAATCTAGCTGTCTCTGGCAGATAGATATCCATTACCTGCTTTCTTAGGGACCCTCCACAAGCAGCACTATTTCTCTGTACATTCCCCCACCCTCTGATTCTGAACCATTTCATTGCCAAGACAATCACATTGTGCTCCTAAAATCAACCAACTTTCCTTCTCTTTAGCAAGTTAGACCATTTCTCTTTTACAAGAAATAAAAGCAGCCACGAGTTCTTCAGGGGAAAGATGTTTTCTTCTCCTCTCCCTTCCACCTACATGGCATGAATCTTAGACTACATTTCACAGGTTTGATTTCAAGTAGGTTTCTTACTGCAGGCAGAATCTGCCTCCACGTCCTCTCTGCTCATTTGGTGAGTGACACTAATCAGTGGTGTAGGAGGTAGGGACAATATCAAGTACTGGGATGATTGACAAACCTCACTCAGAATGTACATGTACCCCAATAGGTATGAGATGGTGAACCAGAGTGGATCTATCAATCTCTTTGTATCGTGGCCCATTGCTGTCACAGTTCTTCATTGAAATTAATAGTTCACTGAGTAGAGAAGAATAAACAAAGCAAGTTTTCCTCCCAGAAGCTCTATTTGGTGAAGGTTTTGGAGTTTGGGGTTTTCCCCACTGTTAAATGAGCAAATGTGCCCATATTAATCACAATGTGTAATCAACATGAAAAATCAGGCCCTGCTGGGCAGGAGAAGATACTCTGAATTATCTCAGCAGGAGAGCTGCACTAATTTACTGCTGTTGTGCTCCCAGAACTTCTGATGGGAAAGATGAATGGAGCTGAAAGTTTGTAGTTTGACTTACAACTCCATTTAGGCTTTTCACATAGCATCAGCAGGGAATATAAATTGGCAGGAGACCCTTGAAGCATAGGGTCAGCAACCTAGTCCTGTATGACCTTCTCTCACACCTCATTTTCTTTCCTTTTTGATCAACCTTCCTTCTCTCTTGCCCACTGGGTATCCTAGAGCCCTGGTTACAGAAATGCACTGCTGTTTCTCTGCAGACCTCTCCAAAAGGTTGACTTTTATGGCTCTTCTAGTTTATTTCCATGAGTTTACCAGTGAACCATTTTGTGAACACAGGTAAAACTGAAAGAAGCAGCCACAGCTTTGCTTATCAAAGAGGTGTGAAGGGTGATGATGTTTCACACTATGAACAGGTTACAGCAGAGACATTTCCAAACTCTATAACCTCTTCTACCTTGCACTTTGAACAGTATTGGAGGCTATAGCTGTACTACAAAATTAAATGCAGGATCTTGCTCTGCCACTGAAACTAATTGGAATGGAGAGGTCTGCATCCACTCTATTAAACCTCATTACCTTCCAGAAGTGGGTGGCTGCTTGCAAACTCCGTATGAAGAGTTAATTGCTCCTGGCCTGGGGCTAAATCACAGGCTGCTTGAAAGGATTTTGTGGAAGACCCTGTCCTTGGTCCATGTCAAAACTGACAGGGAATGTGCAAACAATTAACGGTCAGTGATGCAGTTCTGGAGTCTGGGAACACACTCTGACACCAGTAAATGTGTTGTTACAGTCATGGCCAAGGTGCCGCTTGCCTTTGAGCATTTGATGTAAACCCTCTAAGCCCTGCTGGCAGAGACCAAAAAGCAGCAGCAGGTGGGAATGTCCTGCACAGCATCTCCCTCTCTGCAGGGCAGAGGCTTGCGCTACTCCACCTCTTAGCAGAACACCAGAGACCATAATTGCTCAAGTGGGTAACCCTCCTAGCTTTCTCTGTGGCTTGTTTCTCAGTCTCCCCCTGCCTGAATGTGCATTTTCTGTATCTGTGGTGAGGCAATAGGAGGGGAAGGTGCACTCCCCAGGCTGGAGCAAGAAGTCACAACTTCTAGCTAAGGATGGGACCAACATAAATAATCAGTCTGCACTTACTATGTGTAAATAGGTTGCCACTTTAACCACTAATTTCTCAGGTTTTCTTGTCAGGTATAAAAGAGCATGTCTCAGCTTCCAGTGTCTTTGGTTAACAATCAACATGCTAGCATGGATTTGCCCTGGCAACATTTTCTCACAGATGATTTTGAGGACAGGCTTTTGTGATACCTTGCATGGGGTGGTGCTTTCATATCACTCTAGCAAGCCATAGGCCATTGGTGCCTGACTGCTACTGCTGGCTTGGTGTCAAACTCCTACCCCAAGAAGAGCACTATTAGCCATCAGATCAAGGGCATGCCTGACATAGGCATCTCCTTAGACACTTTTTTGTTCATCTGTGTTTGTTTTCCTCAGATTAGCTTTTGCTTGGTTGAAATGAAAGGTTTAGGGGTTGGGGTTTTTTTGTTTGGTTTTGGTTTGGGGTTTGTTTTGTTTTGTTATTTTCTCTTCTTTCCTTTTCCTGTCTCCTTCTGAGAAAGAGAGCAAAGCCTGCAGCTGGCCAGAGCCTGAGCTGAGGAGCACACTGTTGGAATGCCTCTGCTGGGTCAGGGTGTCTGTTTCCTGCCTGGGACAGCCTCTCATGTCACACAAGCTTCTCCATCATGCGTCAAACTTCTCTTTAAAAATAGGCAGGCTTCTTGTCTCTGGCTGCTGGGGCAGAGGCAGGAAACAAAACCTTTAAAACAGTCCCAGAGAAACACTTCTTGTCCACAGGACAGACATCACCCAATGGCAACTCTATCCACTTGAGTTTTCCACTTCCTGCACACTTTTTTTGGTGTGTTCTCATCACTGCCTCTTTCAGGCTCCAGAAAGTAAATTGACTTCTAGCTGTTTTAGGGGAACCTGGAGACTGACTTTTGTCACCTCTATGCTTGACCTTTTCCGATACAGCCAGCTGCTCCCTCTGTGCCTCTCCTGGCAACCAGGCAGGCAGTCCATCCCACCACAGAGCAGCTGCTGGCTAAATGCCCATGTTCAGCTGGAGTCATGACAAGGCATGGGCCACGTTGACATTTCCTGTCACAGAAGGCAACTGTTGAACCAGTTAGCATGTGTCAGGGACTTGTGAGGTTGCTGGCTTGCTGGAATGGTGCCAAAGCCCAGTGTGTCCCTAAAGTTACCCAGTTAGCTTGTTAGTGTGGTGCCAACACACTCTGGTCCCTATGAGGCTAAAATAAAGATGTGATGGTTCAGGAATTACCCACCCCCCCACTCTTATGAAATCACCCAGACTAGACTCAGCCAAGCTGGAAATTAAGGAATGAAGCTTTATATTTACAGCTTGGCACAATATACAAGCAGATATTTACAATACATAGGAATGTAGAAGGTAAAGGTAATACAGAAACACCACACCCCTCCCAGAACCCAGAGTCCCCAGAAGGGGTTCCCAACCATGCTTCCATCTCTTTTTCATCCCCTTTACCTTATCCCAGAGTTTGCCTTACGTGCAAGATGAGTTTGGAGGATCAGCCAGGGGAGTTAGAAAGCAGAAGGATTAGTTACAGAGAACCAGCCCAAGGAGAAAAAGCATTTGTGACTCAGTTCCAATCACTTCAGAAGCTGCTTTCACTTCTTCATAGCCTGCTAGTATTTCTTTCTCTGTTAGAGTGCCTCTGAACCTCTGTAACTATGACCCCAGAAACCAAATAGATGACCACATATCTTATTGGAGCTCTCTGCCAAAGACTCCAAGTTGGACCATTGTCACTCACAGCCACATTCTGTACTCGTGTCCAGATCAGTTCAAACAGGTCCTAAGCCCACTGCATGGACTACTTCTCACTTTATGTGATCGAAGGCTGCTAGGCTGCTTGCTGTTTGGGTCTCCACTCAAAATTGTTTCTCTTACGAGTTGCATCATGCAGAGGTTTGATAATTTGACTGAATCCAGGAATGTGCAGTCTCCAAAATCCCACTGCACCCAAGAAAGAGAGAGGGTATCCTTCTTATTTGTAGGAGCTGCCATGGCAGAGACTTTCACAAAGACTTCCTCAGGAGCTTGGCCCCACACAATGATGTGATTGATGAATTGTACATGTTCTGGAGCTTTACCTTTCTCCAATGTGTTGTGGATCACTGAGTGACAGATCATTGAGCTGCGTTTCAGCTTTTCTGTAAGCACCTCAGGATCAGGTTGTTTAAACATGGCACAGTTTATTCCATGAGCCTTGCATAGCTGACCTGGCATGCAACTGCAAAGCTTCCGCAGTGCTCTCTTTTTCACTTTCTCATTGATGAAGTTAACATAATTTTGACTGGCTGTACACTTATTTCTAAGATGCTCTGTGTCTGTGCCCCTCAACAGACTTGTTAGAGCAAGCCATGCATCTGTTGGAGTACAGCATAAGTCCCTTCTCAGGACATTTGCCTGGCTTTCCTTTCTCTGCAGACCAAAATAGTGTGCCATGGCTGGTGTGGGACATGGACAGGATCAGTGCTGTGGCATGGAAATTCAGAAGGATTCTTGCAATCTAAACTTACTCTTTATAATATAATATCCAATGCTTTGCCTGGCACCAGCATGAAGAATTAATTGTATGAAGAATGACGAGCCTTTGGTCTCTTCCAACCCTGATGATACTGTGATACTGGACGTGGCACTTGGTGCCATGGTCTAGCCTTAAGAATTGTGGTAAAGGGTTGGACTTGATGATCTGTGAGGTCTCTTCCAACCCTGATGATACTGTGATACTGTGATACTGTGAGCCAGGGGAAGACCCTCACTTTCCTGCAGTCATTTTCATTCTCTGTATTTTTGCCATGACATGAAATGGCTTTTTGAGATGGGGCACAACGTGTTGCAGAGAAGAATCAGTGTGCTGTGTGCATGAAAAGCCTTTGTCTCCTCAAGCCATCTCTCTAGAAGGGTCATAAGGGAGTAGAATCTGGAAACTACATCTGTGGAAACTCTGGTAGCAGGCTTGGGCATTCTTGCAGGGTCATGGACCAAAAGCCATCAAGCAGGCACAAGCTTGATACTGAAGCATGCAACAGCACGCAGGTCCTGAGGAGAGCAAAGACTGACCTGCAAGATGTGGAATACTTGGTAAAATAAACCCAGCTCAACAGAGACATCTGGTTTCCTCTTGATTCTGGCTAAGCAGAAAAATGGGGAAGCTTTCACCTAAAGTTTATGGGTGCTAGAAGTAGGAGGTGCTATCTTTCCCTGTCTTGACTGTGTAAATTGGGAGTGCAACAGAAAAGGACAGGAGCTTTCCAAAGAAGAATAGCAGCTGACATAAGACTTACAGCTGATTTAGAGATGATTTTCCCACTCACTTGCTAATGCTGCTCTTCTGACTGCCTCAAACACTTGGAGCATCCCACATACCTCTAGTCAAAACCAAACTGGCTTTTCTATCTGTTCTTCTTTCAGATCCTCCTTTACCAGTAAGAAAAAAGCTAGAGGTACAGCACAGAGCCAGCCAACCTCAAGGTGACATTTTGTTTCAGCCTTCAGTGTCTCTTTTGTATTAATTCCTAGTTGACTAGAAGTTACAACTGGAAAAAAAGGACAAAACCAACATTTCTGTCTGGAATACATTCCTTTTTCTCAGTGCTTTTAAGAAGCAGCAAGTGTCTCCCTCCCTCTCTCTCTCTCATTTTTTTGAGTGGGAAAACAGAAGGACCTCTCAGACAGTTCTTGTTTTACTAAGAGCACCTTCACTCCTGAAGCACCTCTTATACAAAATCACTTGTCTTCAGTTTTCTCTTTCAGTGAAAATTTGGTTCAGAACAGTGTTTCCTCCTGATACATCTCAATCTTTAAATGTTCCCTCTTCACACTACCCGTTTGGATAAAGTTGAGAAGGTGCTTAAGGGAGCCAAAGCTCTTCTCATTTTCAAAAGTCAATTCAGTCTGCAGTCTCATGGAAAAATCAGCAAAACTCAAGGCTCCTTAATTAATGACATCTTTTCAGACATTTTCCTCCTTGGCAGAATTCTTGTCTGAGAAGAGACAATGCTTTGGGGAAGATGGATCAAGTCCCAGAAAGAATGTGCTGGTTTGAGGCTAATTGGAATATCTTACTGAGAGAAATGAAATCCTCAGCTGTGAGAAGAAAGAAGAAAAAAAACTCAACAGTACCCTATATCACTCATTCTTCTGCTGAGAAATGCAGCTAGTCAAAATATAGATAAGACACTCATTTCTCAAACACTTCTCAGTTAGTTCTCACTACTGTTCCTTATTTCTGGTGGTCTGGTCTCTGTGGTTGCCTCTGCCTTAACTCTAATCTGACCTGACCCTTTTTCCTCTAACCTCCTTGTTGTCTTTTTGACATCTCACCTCAGATCTCCAGATTTATCACATGAGAAATATGTGGGTTGATCTGAAGGGAGAGAAAGGGGAGAAGGGGGCAGAGGAGGTTTGGACTGGGAGCCCTCCTGGCAATCTGATTGTTCTGGGAGGGTACTGTGTTTCTGTAGTACTTTAACTTGTATATAACTGTATATATTTCTATATATATCTGCTTGGAAATTGTGCTAAGCTGTAAATATAAAGCTTCATTCCTTAACTTCCAGCTGGCTGAGTCTAGTCTGGGTGATTTCATAAGAGTGGAGGGGTGAGTAACACCCAAACCATCACAAAGGAGGAATAGAAAACTTCCCTAAGTGTCTCCTTTCCACCAAGAGCTTTCACCTCTTAGACATCTGCTCACTGTCTAGCACAGTAGAGTCCTGCTGCTGGGGAGCTCTCCACCCGCTGAGCTCTGTATCATCTGAGAGAGATTTACCATCCATCTGAGGGAAGCCCTTTTCCCATAATCATGCTTTGGAGGGAGGAAGCAACACTTTAGGCTAATGAGAGGTGTTTTCTCAAAGTTTGTGTCAGAGATATTCCTGTCTGAGGGATCAAGGGCAAATAATAGCTCTTTCATGGGCTACCACAGTACAAAGGAGCCAGTAAGGAGAATCTCAGTCTTTTCCATGCCTTTTTCACTGCTTTCAACTTTAAATTCTGGGAGTGGCTAAAAATGCCTTCTGTTCCTCCAATTTATATTTCAGAGGTGGGTAGAAACCCTGTGCCTAGCAGTATATGACCCATTTCTTTCTGCTGAAAGCTGTGGGAGGTCCTGGCCTGGCTCACAGCCAGGAGAGAAGCAGAGATCCTGTCCCAGGTTAGGGAAGATCCCTTCCCTGGTAGAATAAACTCACCACAACATGGATTTTTTTTTTTTTTAAGTCAGGGGGAAATGAAATTGTATTTCTTATAGTTTAAATATAACAGGATCAGGAGAAACAAACTACTAGAGAAGTATAATAACCTTAATGAAGATGGGGAAGGAGTCAAGCGGTGGCGAAGTAGCAAAGCAGCAGCAGCCAAAGCAGCGGTGGGGGAAGATAGCAGCAGGCACAGCTGAAGCAGCAGAAGCCACCAAGGGGAAGGTGCAAGCTGTGCTTCTAGACATAAAGCTCCTGAAGCTCCAATGAAATGATATTAACTTATCCATTGTTGCCATTATATGGCCTATCCCTAGACTGTTCACCTCTCCCCTCGGTCTGAGCTAGAAATCTAGCTCAAACAGCCACACATCCCTTGATACAGCATCTGGTCAGCAGGCTTTTGTCCAAACTTGGCAGCATAGCTGCCTTACATCCTCACCCTGCCCAGATTCAGGTTTCACAACAGCCATATGCAAGACAGCTCTGCTGCCTGTCACAGGATGCAGCTCAGAGTTAGCTCTGAACTGTCATGAGTCACACCTAGCTTGGGGCTTGCACAACCACAGGATCATCAATGCAGCACAAAGATGCTCTGTCTAAGAGAACTCTGCTCGGTAAAACTGCCAGGAATGGCTGCAAGGAAACTGTGCCAGAACAATAAAGAGTTTGCACATCTCAAGAGTACTTTGGAAGCAGTGCACCATGCTTAGCTCTGCTTTCTTTGGTCCAGTAAGCACAGCAGAAGGAAGAACACTACTAAACGACAATAGGTCTTGGTGCTGCTACTACCACAGTGCAGTAGTTACAAGGTCTCTCTACAAATAATTAGCTCTCAGATGTTAATCATGGAAGTAGTGCATTAGTGTTGCTTACAGCAGTTTCTGCTCCCTCTAGGTCAGATCGGGTGCTAGTAAGAAACATGTAGATAGCCATCACAGGGCAAGACACGCTGCGAGTGACAGGGCAGGTGTAGGTAATGATGAAAGCTCAGCTCTGGCCTTTGCATACATTGGGACTATCTGTTTGTTCATAGATTGTGTACATTGGGACTATCTATCTGTTCATAGATTCATAGAATGGTTTGGGTTGGAAGGGTCCTTGAAGATCACCTAGTTCCAACTCCCCTGCCATGTGCAGGGACACTTTCCACTAAACCAGGCTGCTCAAAGCCTCAACCAGCCTGGCCTTGAACACCTCCAGGGAAGGCAACCTGTTCCAGTACCTCACCGTCCTCTCTGCAAAGACTTTCTTCTTCATATCCAGCCTAAACCTCCCCTCTTCCAGCTTCAATCCATTTCCTCCTGTCCTATCACTGCAAGCCCTCTCCTGCAGCCCTGCTGTGCATTTGTCTGCTGCCTGGTGTAACTGGGTCCTGCTCTGTGGGCAAGGCTCCGCAACACAAATAAATGCCACCATGACTAAGGACAGACCTTGTGTAACTGCCCCGAGCTGCGAGCTGGTCTGAGTCAGTGCCATTGTGTAAGGGGATAATTTTTGCTTTGGCAGTGCTGTGGCCAGCTGGGATTGTTCTCTCTGATAATTGCCAATCTGGATTTCTCCCAGATGGCAACATCTCATAAAGGGTATCTGAGAAGAGCTCTGGCCCATTCTCTAATAAGACTCCACAAGAGAACTGTTCATCCCTGCCACCCCTTGTCCATTGCCTCAGGCAAGTCTCCTGTCAGTTTGCAGAACAAGTTGTTGCTCTCTGCTTGTTTTTCCTTTTTATTTTATTTCTTTTTAGAAACTTGTATCTATTACTTTAGCAATGAACCACCTAGCAAGGAACAAACTGTTTTGTGACAGAAAAGATGAGACATTCTGCACTGGATGAGGCAAAAGCAATGCCACTCATCTTCTCTATGTCATTCTCTGACCCCTCCAGTTTGCGTTTAACAAGATTGAAATTCCATGAGGCACTCATTTCTCCAGCAGAGAGAGGATTAAAGGTTATGCTCTGCATCCACCCAAGGGCTTCTAAGTGAAAACTTCCTCCACACACAGGCATGTAGTGATTGAAGAGCAGGGAGCAACCAGAGTGTGATTTTAGTCCTGAGCTTCCTGGGACTTGCCAGCTGAGCAGAAGCTGAGGAGAACGAGACCATAGGTAGGGCAGGAATCAGGGTTTATGCAAAATGTAATTACTCTCCTCTGAGGCTGGCACTGCAGCAGCTCAGCTCCTGATTGAGGTGATATTTGTTTCTGGTCTGCCTCTTCACCTTTCAACATGTTTATCCATCATTGCAGTACCCAAGTACCTTGCAATCTAGAAGGTGTTTAGCCTCTCTCAGCTCTCCCATGGGAGAGTCCTCCATTAGGGATGGAGAAACAAGATACTGACTCATGTGAAGAGTTTGGAAACTGGTTGGGCTGTTAGGTCTCTGACTTGAAGAGTAAGACAGAAAGCCATGGTGCCTAACAACCAGATATTTTAGAGACTGGAACTTATTTCATTTCTGGAGCTCCTGGGAGCTTCACAAATATGTTGATGAAGCATATGGGATCAGTCACAGTTCTTATATTAGTGAGGGTTGAATTGCAAGATCTGACTTCATTGCTGGGAGTGTGCTCCTTGTATTTCTGTGTTGCTTTGGTCTTACACAGAAAGACCACGAGTCCCAGTTTAATAGAGGTGTGTAGTTTCCCAGGTAAGGTCAATGTGTGAAGGAATTGTTTCTTGGAGCCAGATTTTTTTTTCCTTCCTTCCTTCCTTCCTTCCTTCCTTCCTTCCTTCCTTCCTTCCTTCCTTCCTTCCTTCCTTCCTTCCTTCCTTCCTTCCTTCCTTCCTTCCTTCCTTCCTTCCTTCCTTCCTTCCTTCCTCCCTCCCTTCCTCCCTTCCTCCCTTCCTCCCTTCCTCCCTTCCTCCCTTCCTCCCTTCCTCCCTTCCTCCCTTCCTCCCTTCCTCCCTTCCTCCCTTCCTCCCTTCCTCCCTTCCTCCCTTCCTCCCTTCCTCCCTTCCTCCCTTCCTTCCTCCCTCCCTCCCTCCCTTCCTCCCTTCCTCCCTTCCTCCCTTCCTCCCTTCTTTCTTCCTTCCCTCCTTTCCTTCCTCCCTTCCTTCCTCCCTCCCTCCCTTCCTCAAAATATGCAACTTGAGACATAAAACCAGTCTAAATACTCAGTGCTCTCTAGAGTCAGTTGATGTTCCATACTAACTACTGAGAGCCAAATGCTTGTGAGAGTACTCTCTTGAATAAATAGAGTCCACCTGAAATCTCTCCTTCAAGCACCTGGTGGGGAGAAATGGGCTGGAGAGAGGGAGTTTGCTTCCCTCTAGGTCAGAGTGATGTGAAGACATCTTCAAGTTGGAATTTTGTCATTTATATTCTTTTAGTTTGCTACAAGCTGTTCTGAAAAACTGAGCCTTCACCCCTCCTTGGCCTCAGTCTGAACTAATCTGAGCTGTCCACCCCAGCCAAAGCACAGGACAGGCTTGCATAAATCTTTCATCAAATACTTTTGAACAACAAGCAAACACACAAGAAGCTGTTCCTGGGCAATTCACAGAAGGAGCTTTGTTTGTTTTTTTTTTTTTTTTCCTGAAAACAAGTCAGGGATCTCTGTGGAAATGTTCTGAGAAGCAGAGTCTCATGTAAAAGGTCCTGTCTTTATTGGTAGTGATCTGACTGGAGGGCCCCAGTGAACTGAACCTTCCACTTGAGGGGTTGGGAACATTCAGTGAGCGCAGGCAGACTGAGGGAATTTTTTTGAGCCAGCCTTAGGATCAGGCTCCATCTCAGATACAAGTGTGTGGGATCAAACTGTGTTGGCTCAGCTGGTCTATCTCACTGCCAACACCAAGTTACCCCATTGTTTGTGTAGACCTCAGTGTTTCTCCCAGTGTTTTCCTCACTTTCATGACATCTCTTAGAAAACATTCCAATAGATGTCAATGCTTTGAAGTCTGCCCTGCTCTAATGGCTATGACTTCCTGCTTAATCTCTGCTCCCTCTGAGATATCCTACTGTCCATCTCAAAGTGCTGCCTCACTTGTCATCTCTACCTTTAAAGAAAACTACCTAGTGGGTTCCAGCCAGCCTCTCTCAGACTTTGCTTACCTCAGTGGCACAGAAGTAGCCTTTTCAGAGTATTTTTTAAGGCTTACACAAGTCAATCCCTGTAGGCTCGTAAAATATTTTTCTTGCTAGTTCAGAGCCTCCTTCCAAACTGCCAGTAACTTTCTAGGAACATGATGCCTGGCACTTGGGGAAGTTCTGCATGCTATGAGTGTCCAGTGATGGTAAGGGCCAAGAAAGGTCTTTGGCTGATGTCATGAGAGAAAAAAGAACTGTTTCTCTGGGAAGTCTCAGGCTCTGACTGTACCAGATGGTATCTATAGACGTAGAAGAGAGAAGTCAGGCAAGGCTCATAGCTGACTAACCGAATCTGAGGACAGGAGTTGGGCTTATAGCAGTCTGCAACATGTATTCTCCAAGTCAGGTACTGTGCCAGGAGCAATAGCCTAGTCTGCAGTCACATCATGGAAGTCACTTTCTTATCTGTGGTAGCATATCCATCCCACAGCTTTACCAGACATTGAATGGTCTGTGAGGTGGGTCTGGCTGGTGGTCTTCATTTCTCCAAGTAACAGAAACTGAAGAGGAGAACTTCCCATTCTGATGACTCAGAGGTGAAAGATCTAGGGCAGAGCCACTGGTACTCATCTCCCCCCTGCAAATTCTCTGCTCTTTCTGAGTGCAGAGAAAAGGCTGTTGCTATAGAAACCAGTGGGGAAAATGTACATTATAACATGTTTGATATGTTTTTTCCAAGGAGGTGCTTTAATCTGAGCCTGCCACCATGTAATTTTAGAGAAGGAATGCTGCTAATAAGATGTCTAAGGGTGACAGTCATTTCAAATCAAATCAAATAATCATCACTTCAAAAACACCTCTGCCTGTAACCTTCTGCCCCAGCCAAGCACTGGGACAGGGGTTGCAAGGCAGTCCATAATGTGGTACATGACAGGAGAGTAAATTTAAGGCAGTCCAAAGTATATGAGAAGTGAGGGGGAGGACCCTACACAGCAGCAAGTGGTGGCTTACATTTGAGGAAGGACAAAAGTGCTTAAAAATTGTCTGCAGATTTGACTTGTTGGTCGAGAAGGATGGAACAAAGGTGAAAGGTACTTTGTGTAACATACATAAATTCTATACTGCCTTTTCACTTCTTTATCCACCCAACCTTCTATTGCCATCTTGCCTTTGTGAGCTCCCTTCTGAAGCTCTTTACTGCTGCCCTTTAAAAAATTATCCCATAATTTCTTACTTGCCTTTGAGAGGATATCAAGTCCCTAGGCCTCCCAGACAATCAGACCTATGAGACCTGGAGTCTCAAGGTGACAATGCTCTTTGTGAGGCTCCACCATGAAAGCCTTTCTTTAGTACCAGCTTGGCCTGGTGGCAGCAGTTCTCTTGGGGATCCTTCAAAACAGAAGCCTAATTTAGTCCTCTGGATGTCAAAACAGGCTTTTGCTCTGCTCTTCCCAGCCTCAATTTATTTTTTACTTAATTCTCCATGACCACTATTTCCTTCCTGATTTGCACTGACCCTGTGGCTTATTTAGATATTTGTCATTATTTATAGTAGCTCCTGTAATGTGTTGACTTGTAATTTCTTCAGGACAAGGACTTTCTCACTGTGTAGAGCAATGTATAAAATGGATCTGAGCCCTGCCTTATTCCAGGACTGTGACTGATCCTCAGTAAGGTGTATGCCCCTGCCTGTTGTCCCTCAAGTACATGAAAAAGATCAGTGGGGCTGATAGGTTTAACACACAAATATGTAGGACAAGGCAGCTACTGGGATAAAGCAACTTCATTACACCAGGTGAGACCAAATAGGGGCACATCTACTCTCAGCATCTTTGCCAGTCTGGATTTGCCTTTAGTCCTGTGTATTTTCATGGCTTCTGGGGTTACAGTAAGTTCTGTGCAGGTCACTTGAATCCTAAGGGACTCAAAAAACCCCCTCTTCATTCCTCTTCATTGCTCCTGAGGTCTGGATGGAGGTCTGCTCTTTGCTCCTTTCAGGATCTTGCAGATTCTTCTCACATGTAATAAAGTTTCCCATCAAGCCCTTCCCTGATCTGTCTTACAGCTTCAGTGGTTAGCAGGGAAGAAATAATTCCCCTTTCCTCCTCCTGCCTTACCTGCTGTCTCCTGTGCAAGCAGGTAGCCTTGCTCGTTGTGTTCTGGTCTAACCCTTTCCACAGAACAGAGCAGCTGCTAACTGGGAGTAAACAACTGGTACATTCTGTCTGGTTTAGGGGCTGAAAGCACTTCTGGAGCCCAAATAAGAGATGAATATTAGTAGAACATCTGTAATGATAAAATAAAAACAAACAGGAAAAAAAATGCATGTCCTCAGGAGCATGATAATCTAACTTCAAAAGCAATTACCATCAGTAACAAAATGCAGAGAGAAGATGAGGACTGCTGTAATAAGATTACTTGCTCGTTGCCATTTGTTTCTGTGGGTGACAGTAATCCTGCTTCACCTTCATTCCCAGCCAGTGGCTTAGGTGCTTCTCACCCTGAACATTGTCAGGTGAAGCTGGACTGTGAAGCTGAGGCTCAGTGGTCTTCCTGTACAATCCACCACACCTCTGTTAACATTTTTTTCCCTTTGGCTTCCCCTACTTTTGCACCATTGTCACTGCAAAATTGTTTTTTCCATGCCCTGTGGCTTCGTGTCCATGGTGGAAAAGGCAGGAATGGGAAGATGTGGAAGTGTGAGGAAAGCTGGGGTTTTGTGAAGGTGGAAGGAGAGTAGGGAAAATAATCGTAATAAAGTTAGTGAACTAAGACAAAGGCAGGGGATGGATAATTATGAAGGGTCTTCAGAAATTCACCTTTATCCAGCAGGCCAAGGAGAGTGGGCACAGGTTCAATAAGGCAGCACATGGCATATAGTGCAAGGAGCTCTCCTTTAGCTTCCTGGAGCCCCTTAAGCCAGCCACTGGCCAATGCTTGTGTCCTCATTGCTCCATTTTCACCCCCCCTCCCCTGCCATGTCCTTGCCACATAACAGTCCCAGACCTTGATCATGATACATTCAGCTGTTGTGCACTTGAGTGAGGATCTGCAGAGAGGAGGGCATGTGCTGTGTGGGACCAGCACTCAAGCAGACAGTAAGATGGAGAGACTGCTGAGAGCAACAGCGTTGTCACTGCAGAGACCACATTAAATCACACCGTGGACAAGCATGCCTGCTCTATGCACAGGGGACAGAGTTGTTCTGTTGTGTTGGAGGCAGCATGAGGAAGAGGAACTGTCTGCTTTTGCTTGTGAGTTTTCTACAGGTAAGCTAATGTTCAAAAAAGAGGTAGGTAGGTAAGTAAGTAGGTAGAGAGAGAGAGAGAGAGAGAGAGAGAAAGAAAAAGACAGACAGTTGGACAGACAGAAAAAGACAAAGACAGAAAAAGACAGAAAGAAGAGATAGAACTGTGTAGAAACAGACATGGTTCTGTTTCAAACAGACAAATACGTCGTTCCTGGTGCCTAGAGGCTCTTCCAGAACTTACTAGATATCTCATCAGAGCTCTCAACCTACAATGTACTTGCCTAGCTGCAACTACACAACAAAAGAAGAAAAACACTTTCCTTGTTATTTATGGAGAAAGTAAAAACCATCAGGACACAGCTAATAAATAAACAAACCAGTTTTAATCATAAACCATGTATATATTTATAGCTAGGGAGGGGGATGTGGTCTGAAAGGTGCTGCCCTGGCAACAGGAGTAAAAGAACAGTGTATTTCACCAGTCAGTATGCAGTACCAATGAAGGATGGAACTGATAAATGACTATGGGATTTTGAATCCCAGAGGCTAATTTTTACAGACAACCATCATTCTTAGTTTCCTGTCAAATTATAGCATAAGCTAGCCCACAGCTCTGCCCAGGACACAGCAGGGCAGATTCAACAAGAACAGAATTTGAAGGGAAGTGGGATGCAAGAAATGTGAAGGCTGTTCTGAGGTATATATGACATATACACTGTTGGTTAGCCTTGGGGACGTGCTTTGCTCACAGTTATGTGTGCACAGCAAGTGGCAAGCTCACATCTGAGGGAGTAGATGGAGCTTTGAGGGCATACAGGAGCACATCAAACAACAAAACCAGAATAGGGAGAGAGCTGACAACAAGGAAGCCTGGACTGGACTGAGAAAAGAAAGAAGCAAATGGACAGCTTCAGATCTATCTGTCCAGCCATTTCAACCCTGTTTGGCACAAAGCTGGCACAAAGCTTTTGTTCTGAAGAACTTCTGCAGTGCAAAGGTTTCTATCAAGAAAACCTTCATCAGACAACAGGGAAAACTATGAACAAAATGATGAAAGGCATGTTAACAGCAATAACTGCCATGGAGCTGGCTCCATCACTTTTCAGGCATTAAGTCTGAAAGAAACCCCAGTCTTGTCTAAGCCTGCATGTAAATCTGGTCAGCCTTAGCCGATACAGGCAGAGGAAGGAACCATTGCCTGAATGGCCAGTGAGTCAGAAGGTGGCATTTGTACTACAGTATTCAGAGTTGAGTGACTGCTTTGAGAAACAATATCACACCAGGCTTGCAAAGCAGTCAAATGTATTAGCGTTTTGCAGAACAATTTCAAGTTCAATGTACATACTACATAGTTTTACATCTCAAAACCAACTTTCACTGCTAGGAAGTAGACAGCGCTTTGAGATCAATCACACTTGCCATCTTTGCTAAGAGCTCACCCCCCCAAACAATAAAAAAAACCCCACACACAAATTCCAAATAAAATTTATAATACAAAACAGCATTCATGCTAATGTTAAATTATAGCTGAACCAGTAAACATCAAGTCAAGGTCATCTTAATGCAGATCCTCTCAGAAGTGAGTTAGAGTTCTGTGTCCGTATATAGTCCACTCCCAATCTGGGAAATCTCAGTTAAGACTGCTCCCTTTGAAATGCAAGTCTCATTTCTTTAAAGCAATGCTCTACACGTGCATGCACACACAGAGACATACACAAGCACAGGCATAACCTCCTCTCAGCAAGAGCTGTGTGTTTGGTGGCTGGTAATGCCTTCTGTACATTTTTTACCTTCTTCCTTGATAAAGAAGAGGTGAAAATGCCTTTACTCCTCAGGTCTGCACTCATTAAACAACAAGGGGAAAGAAGAGGAACTACATCACAGAGACAGAAATGCACTCATAGCTCAGGCATATGATTTTTCCCAGTCATTTACAAGGACTATATTGTTTATGTTCATGAGTCAGCAGAAACCACAGGAAGAGTCGTCCATTCTCTATGTTGGGTTTACTCCATGGACCCTATCAGCCCATTCTGTGCTTCCCAGATGACCTTTCTTTAAGGCACTGCATGTGGAGGATGACTTCAGACAGAAGTGTGAGCCCCCTTTACTGGATTGTGCATTTCTCTCTCTCCCTGGACTGACCTTCCCTGAGAACTTTTGATTTGATGTACTTCAGGTCACTGTTGACGCTTGGCCGACGGACAAAGGGGGAGATCATGCCGTAGGCATCCATGTCCTTGACTTGCCGCATCCGGAAGGATTTCTGTTGGAAAGTGTCACCATACTGGATGGAGATTTTCCTGTGGAGGGAAGGGCTCATCTCATGAGGTAGCTTGGCCATGCTGAAGAGGACATAAAACATCTCATCCACATTGGTGTTCTTCTTGGCTGAAACTTCAAAGTAAGCACAGTTTTCATCACTGGACACAAGGTCCTCGCCTTCGTCTGAGCGAACCTTGCGGAAGATTTCACTGTGGTCATTTTTGTTGCCACAGATCACCATAGGGAGGTCAGCTGATTCCTTGGTCTTGTTCTTCAGGCAGGATTTCACCTCAAGGATCTGTTTCTGGAGCCTCTTGACTTCATCAAAGGATTCTCTGTTGTCCAGGCTGAATACCAGAATGAAAACATCCCCTGCAATTAAAAAACAACCTTTAAGTAAAGCCTTGCTGGTAACACCTGTGTCAGAGGAGCTAATTTTACAAAAGCAGTGGGTTTATTTGTTATCTCCTCCCCATGTTTTTTGTTTGGTCCTTTAGAATCTATTCAGTCAGCTCTACTTCAACTCCAACCCTTCTAATTCAGCTCCCCGCACCTTTCTGTGTAATACCATGGAAAAGACTTGTCAATGACGTTACTTGAGCTACATCTGACTCTGTTCTTAGGTTGCACTGGACTTGCAAGTTAAGATCCATTTTACTGTCATTTGCAAATGTGTTTCTATCTCAGCTCAGCTGCTTTGCTTTTCTCTTCTTTTCATTAATGGCTCTGTGTGAAACACAGCCTGTTCTGACCTCAGGAAGAGCAAAGAACCATTCAGCCTTGGCCTTTTGGTTACGCAATACATAAAGCAACACCTGAACTGAAGCTTTGCAGATAGTCAGTCCTGAACACCCAAGTCACGAAGGAAAGGTTTCCCTTTGTGCAGTGCTCTGCTGTCGTGCAATTTGCTCAAGATAAATCAGATAATGGACAAAAAAAGAAACACAGAGATGACACAGATCCCCTGGCATTTCCTTTTGATGTTTCCTGACTTACAATTCCTTTTGCAAATACAAAATAACACAAATCGTTGCCTGTTGCATGACATCCACATGCAACATGCTAAGAGAGCTTTCAAGGATGACAGTTCTCATCCACATCCCAGAAACAGACTCTAGGACTTCACCAAACATGGATGCTAGCCTAGTCAGCTGTGAATGTCACCTTTCACTAGCTAGCTAGAAGGTTATATGGCACATACAGGAAGTAAGTTTGTTGTGAGTTGTGGCTGAATATGTCTCCACTGTAGATTTCACAACTGAAGATTACCTCTCAGCTCACAACAGGAACAGCTTGACAAGGAGAAAGCACAAGATGAGCCCATTTAGCCTGGAGAAGAGGAGGCTCAGGGGTGATCTTATTACTGTCTACAACTACCTGAAGGGGCATTGTAGCCAGGTGGGGGGTGGCCTCTTCTCCCAGGCAACCAGTAATAGAACAAGGGGACACAGTCTCAAGTTGTGCCAGTGTAGGTATAGGCTGGATATTAGGAAGAAGTTCTTCACAGAGAGAGTGATTTCCCATTGGAATGGGCTGCCCAGGGAGGTGGTGGAGGCACCGTCCCTGGGGGTCCTCAAGAAAAGACTGGATGAGGCACTTAGTGCCATGGTCTAGTTGATTGGTTAGGGCTGGGTGCTAGGTTGGACTGGATGATCTTGGAGGTCTCTTCCAACCTGGTTGATTCTATGATTCTATGATCATTTTAATTCCCCCCCCTTAACATATTTGATTAACCATAGAAGAAAGAGCAAAAGTAGAACTGTTCTTGGAATATTAAACCAAGGGCATCACGCTGGAAATGTTTTTTTTTTTTTTTGGGGGGGGGGAAATCTTTGCAATTTTCTCATTTGGAATTCCTTTCCTGTGTCTTATACATTTGTTTGTCACTGCTTATGTCTTGCAACAACACAATTATTTTGTCCCTTGATGCTTTTCGTGCTCCTGAGATTTTATTCAGCCATTTATTTGTGACTGCAATAAAGAATATGGAGCAGGAAGGAAAGGTAGGAGGGAAATAAACGAGAGAGAGAAATCTGTTTCAGACCTTCACCCAGTGGACTTCTTTGCAACTAATACGCTTCCAATAGTGCCTGGAGCATCCTAGCCAGGAAATATCTCTCTAGAGAAGTGAATCTTGCAACAAAATCAAGCAATTTCTTCAGCTACCTCCCAAGAAATAGTCATCTCCAGGCTACAGTTTCCAGGCGGACAATGACTTTTCGCTCACTGTTCCCTATCTGCAAACTTCCCCCTAATTTCTCACCTGTCAGGATAGAAAGCCTTCTCATAGCAGGAAAAGGATGATTCCCAGAGGTGTCAAGGATGTCTAACTGATACATGTCTCCTCGGATGTTGTAGACCTTGCGATGAAAATCCTCAATGGTGGGGGTGTATTGGTCCTCGAAGCGGCCGTTGAGAAAACGGGAGACGATGGAGCTTTTTCCCACTCTGGAGGCTCCCAGCACTACCATTCGATACGAATTCTTGGCTGGCACATTCAGGTTGCAGTTCCCACCAGACATAGTCTTCATCATTGCTTGATCCTGAAAGGAAAAAATAGCAGAGTTGGAGGAAAAAGCAGAAACTAAAGGGAGGATGGAGTAGGGCAACTCCTTACCACAAGGCTTTCAAAGAGTGCTACAGAGCATAGTCCTGGTTAAGAGATGAATGGTCCCTACAGGAATCTTTTCACTGGGAATGCTTCACTTTTTCAACCTCACAGTGTTGTTACTGATTTTCTTTTTCCATTTATTTTAAAGCCATATAAAAATGAAGGCCTGAGGGTTGAAAATAGGATGGGTTTGAATAGTAATTTGCTGTGTTATTTAACATTGAGGGCTAAATGCTATTGGCTGTGCTCAACTTAGACACTAAGTTCCTTTCCACCATCTGTGTCACTTAGATGTTACCAGATTTGTTCAGCAGAGCTTGGTTCTCATTTAGATACATAAACACAGAGGTCACATTTCCCAATGTATTGCATCCCCTGTAGCTACCATTAGGACCTAGATTACTTCATTTGGTTTCCTAAATGATGCAAGTTTTCCGAGGTTAGCAAAAAGTCAGACAGAAGCAAGAATCATGATGGGCATCAGCAGAAGCTGGACATCTCAGTAACTTTAAATAGATGGTCCCATACAGCCTTCCTTGCTGATTCAGAGAGTTTGAGCCACACAACAGCCTTCACTGCCCTTTTAGAAAGCAGATTTTAGTCTTGCTTTTTGGCCTGGTGGTGTGAGACCTCTCTGTGAATAAAGCACCAGCATTACAGCAGGGCGCCTGGCGATAGGCGGAATGGCAGGAACACAGATTTTGTATGACTTTCAGTCTTCATATGCACACAGATGGTATGGATGTCAGTGTCTTTGTAGGTAGAAGATGAAGGACAGCCACCTTAAATAGCTATTAAGCAAGATTTCCATCCTCTAACAACTGAGTCTCATGACCTTGAAGATGACATTCTGACATAGCACTTGGGTGCAGGTATCTTTGATGGAAAACAAAGAGTGTTGGCTCAGGCATTTTTCATGTGCCAGTTCAAATGAATTATGTGCCAGAAGGAAAAATATAACCCCTGTATGAGGGAAGCTAATTTGTTGAAGCAAAGAAGACTCATTTTTGACAGAGTTTATTTTGGTTACTAGGATTTTATTAAAGAATAATCAGGTTCCCACTGTGCTGTTTATTTAACTAAGGTGTTGTTTATTTAATATTTCAATGCAAGTACTTTATGTACACTGAAAGATAATTTCTGGGTCCATATCTAGATTCCTATCTTTCCCTTGAGTGAATTTTATCTCCCAAGTTTTTATGCAGCTTTTTATGTAGATTTATCTCAGTTAGAAGCTTAAAGTCTTTCATTTTGTTTAACTTGTGCTAAGCACCAAAGCAGCTCTGAAGATATGGCCACTGCTAAATAAAGAAATCTCTGGAATTCTGATACAGCATCATTCTAAAGCACAGTGCTGTAGCCCAAGACAACAGAAAAACATTACTCTTTATTATTATTCCTGTAATTTGCTGCATGCCAACAGCACATTCGTCCCTATCTGAAGCACAGAATAAAATGGACTGCTTTCTTCAAGAATACCTCATGTTCTGAATTGCATTCAGTGGGCAGGACAGTGGGCTGTTAGAGCCAGAGAGAAATGTCAGAACATAAATTTGGATGGAGGCACACATGCAGAGTTATGGTACTGCTGGGACTGCTGCGGTGGGAATGACAGCAAGAAGCACACCTGGTAGTTGAACTGGACTTTGTGTTTTATTTACAACAGGACCAACAATCTCCAGCAGTGCAGAAATACCAAATACAATCTCTAATCCAACAGTGCCATACATCCTGCATTGGCCCTTTCTTACATAGCCAGTCAATACCGTCTTGCATCCATGCGCAGACAGGCTGACAGAGCTGCTTTAGGATGTCTGTTTCATAGAATCATAGAATCAACCAGGTTGGAAGAGACCTCCAAGATCATCCAGTCCAACCTCTCAGGCTTCATTTAGCTGACAGAGAAAACCAGGCAAGTAGATTTAATGGGAAAAACCACAGACTTCTCAACACTCCAGTTTCAGTACTTATAAATGAGACTTCAGACTGGGCTGGACCAGCGTAGCTGCATGAGGAGAAGAGGACTGTATTGGTTCATACCTGTTGAAAGTCAGTTTTGTACCACTTGGTGTGGCAGCATCTGAAAGTGAGTGCAGCGAAGCTTTTCAAGCAAATGCCCTGTAGAGAATGTGCACGCTGAGGGACCTGGCCAGCAGCTTTACCTACAGGCACCTGCGGGATGCACAGCTGGCTGCAGGTAACTACCGGGAGGAGGTGATTAGAGAAACTCCTGACACACAGCAAAGGTGTGTCACAGCGGCTGCTTGGAGGGGGATTTTGCACCTTTAGGCATTTCTTTCCTCTGCCTTGAAATGAATTTCGTTACTTTGGACCTCAGTACACTGAACAGCTTGGAGAAGGAATTGTCACCACACCTACCCACAGATGGGGAGAGCAGAACGCAGGGAAGCTGAGTAACCGCTTGAGGTCAAACAAATGGGAAGTGTGAACAGACTCTGGGACTCCTACCTTTCAAACTATTGCTCTTTTCCACCTTTTCTCATTCCTGCATCTCTGGTCATTAAATCACACTGCCTTCACCCCAGCAAAGCCAAAATGCTATGTGCAGACTTGTTTGTTTAAAGATGCTTTGCCTCAAGGACAGAAACATGCTAAAGAGGAAGAAGGGGGTTGAGAATATGAAGATTTTAATGGATTACATAGTCAGGTCATGACGTTTGTGTTCCAGCTATCATTCTTTCAAGAGGACTTTCATGCTCTCCTGACTGCATTTCCTTTCACATGAAGTCAAAAGATGCTTTTCAGTACTTTGATTTATAGAGTTGCTACCCATCTCATCACCTCTGCTGCAAATCTGACTCAGAGCGTGCCACTGAACCAGGAGCATACATTTGTGTTTTGTGCCCTTTCTTCTTATCCCCCGACTCCAGTTTTTCCCTAGTTCAATATAACCTGTCTTATTTTCCCCTCAGAGAAGAAATTAAGTTTCAGCTTTCACACCCAGGGGTGTGGGAGAGTGCAGGGACTCATACATTGAAAAAAGATTAAAGACAGAGGAAAGGAAACAGAGAAAGACCACATGCTCATGTACTAAATAAAGCAAAATCAATCAGAAGACAATGAGGAGACAACCAACCTCCAGCTGGCTATAATCTACATCTTTTACTCCCAGTTTATTAAATGCTTAAGCATAGATGAATTCCCAGTGGTACCTTCTGTTTTATACACTGGCTCGATGCTAGAAACTTTACACAAGTACAGCAGAGGGATTTAAAAATGCCATAGAAATGTAGGCAGTCAGTGTTATCTCCACTTAATAATGGGAAAGGCTGCTACACCCAGAGAGAGCTGAAAGCACTGCCCAGATTCAATATTAAACCTAATTCCTTTTAACTCTGTGTTGTCTTATGTCTAACCACTACTGCTTGTTCCACAGGCAGAGATTGGAGTGAATGTCAGTGCACCTGCTTTTGCATGCTCCTGAGGTGCACTTGTTAGAATTTCAGTGAGGTGCTGACAGATTCAATCCTGAGTATCTGAAGAGAGAAGCTTAAGGAAGGCATTCTTCATTCAAGCTCTTACACCTTAGTTTTCCATCCTCCCATCAGGGAGTATCCTTCCTACCACTTCCCATCCACGAACAGACTTCTGAACTAACTGTCTTGCACTTTGCAGTCTTCATCTACTGTTTGTGTCAACCCAGCGTAATCCAGCAGCATCCAGCTCAAAGGAACGTAGGCAAACACAAACTGTTCTGTCCATAGCAGGTCTGTCATTGCTAATCACTGCTAGCATCCCCATCATTTTCATGCACACCAAAACCCCCCCCTGGGATTATTTCCCCCTACTTTCATCCCAAACTCCATGCTACTGTCTTACCTCTCTCTCCTTGGAGGAGCAGTCCAGGGTCTTGATGTAGTCTGTTGAAGCTGATAACTAATCAGAGGTGGCTGCTGCTGTAAAAGGCTGCTGTTCTGTAGGTCCCACGTTGCTTCCTCTGGGCTCAGTTCTTCACCAGTATCTCCTGGGAACTTAACAGGATTGGGAAGGACTGCAGGGCTCCAGAGGGTGTTCCCCCATGAATGAGCAGGATGAAGAAGGGTGTCAGAACTGGTGACAGCTTTTCCCTTTGGAGAGATGAGCTCTTCTGCTCACAGCTTCAGCTGATGAGAAGGAGAGGCAGAATCTCTCCCACTCCCACTAGCTCCTCTTGCAAGTTGCAGTGGGAAGGGGTCTCTGGAGCAGCACCTAGTTGCGGGGAGTCCTGGGTGCATCCGGCTGGCCCACCCTGCCTCTACTCCGCCTCAGATCCTGTGGGGACAAATCAGTGAAGCTGTCTATGATGAACCTGGGTCTTGCCTGGCACAAGCTCTCAAGAGGTTATTTTCTTCTACTCTGAGATTTGCTTTCAAATATTCTAAGACAGAAGAGGCTTTTCCTTAGATTTGTCAGTCAAGTGTTTTTTCTTCCCTCCCTGCCTTTCTCCCTCTCGCTCTCACAACTACTGGCAAATTGCAGATTTTCCTTCTGTAGGACTCACAGATAATTGGCTCAACTCCTCCCTTGAAGTCAGTGTCAGACACGGAGGGAAGGAGGGTTGCTGAGTGGGTGGGATTTTGTGCCTATTGAAAAAAAAATCTTTTCTTTTCTCCTCTGAGCAGAAAGTTCATAGGCATTGCAGGCTGCACATTCCCTCTCTTTCCACCAGAGACCTCTATGGATGCATGTGTGGGGATCGAGTTTGTTCATAAGCTGTTTCTGAGGGATCTATACTTCCGTGATGATCTTTTTTGCTAGCTTGAAGTGAACTGACTCATCTTCCCAACAGGGGCTTTCCTGTGATTCGTCTGCTGTATGGAATACTTTATCTTGTTCCCTCAAATAAAGAAAAGAAAAGAAAAGAAAAGAAAAGAAAAGAAAAGAAAAGAAAAGAAAAGAAAAGAAAAGAAAAGAAAAGAAAAGAAAAGAAAAGAAAAGAAAAGAAAAGAAAAGAAAAGAAAAGAAAAGAAAAGAAAACCACTGACATTTTCTAGAGGTTCTGTCAACAAGAGAAGGAAAGGCAAGATGATCTCCCAAATCCAAATATCATTTCCAGTCTCCCACAATTCTTTTTCTTTGAGCAAATTTACTCTCCACTGGGCACAAAAATTCCTTGTCTGTTTCATCTCCAGATCCTCACAGCAATTCCCAAAGCTTTTGAGACATTCCTGAGATGCTTTGCTTTTTCTCATTTTTCTCCTCCAAGCACAAGGAAGTTTCTGTCGTCACCTTCAGAATATGCTTCCCTCTTTCTCCTATGCTCCTGACATTGCAAAGGAGCCTGATCTGACACACCTCTTTGTCTTTGTGTGCCAACAGACTTTAAAGGCCATGGCAGAGGCTGTGAGATGGGTCCTGCTGCAGCCGTCTGTGAGAGGCAGCATCTCCCACTGAGGTCAGACTTGAGCAGGAGGCAGATTTGGAGATCCCAAGCTGACACAAAGACAAATATCACCTATCAGATTTGGGAAACAGCAGATCCTGCAGATAACTTTAGGTGTGGGAAGGAAGGGCATGGCTTGGCACAGCACCACTGGAACACTGCAGTGTTAGTGAACTGGGAGATTTAGGCTGGAGGTGAGGAGAAAGTTCTTCACTGAGAGAGTCATTGGACACTGGAATGGGCTGCCCGGGGAGGTGGAGTCGCCGTCCCTGGAGCTGTTCAAGGCGGGATTGGACGTGGCACTTGGTGCCATGGTCTAGCCTTGAGCTCTGTGGTAAAGGGTTGGACTTGATGATCTGTGAGGTCTCTTCCAACCCTGATAATACTGTGGTCATGCCCTGAACTCAGCTCCTTCTTAGACTGCAATACCAGGAGTGCTTGATCAGCTTGGAGTCTTTGCTCTTTGCTGAAAAGTAGAGGACTACTTTTATGTCTCAGAAAACATTTTTAAATAAGATATGACACTTTCCATTCCCAAGTCGGCTCAAACCTGGTCCAAAAGCTGCCATCTTTGGTGCCTGGTCAACAATTTGTGTAGCATAGAGCCAAACAATGTGAGCAGCTTAGAGCCAAACAGGGTGAGCAGCTTAGAGCCAAGCAGGGTGACCAGCATGCTAGCATCATTGCCACTGGAGGAACTGCTGCAGAAAATTGGCAAAACCAAGACCTGTAGGGCTAGAGAATAAACTCCTCTTTCATGCCTATGGTTCACATATGATTGTAGGGGTTCTCTGTCAAGAAACAGAGAAACCGTAGAGACCATCTCGTCAGCCTGGAATCTCAGCCTACTCAGGCTCTTTTGTAAACCAAATGCAAAACACTTGCCTAGCTGGCTTCACCCAGCCCAGACTCCTACTCAGCTGTCTTCTCCAGCATTTAAAGTAGCCAACTGAGTTCCTTAAATTATAGCAAAATAAATAGGAACACACTTGACTAGACACCTTGGCTTTGTTTGATCTCCTAGCAAATAGCTAGAAAAAATAAGAAATTGCTTCTGAAGTAAGCTTTTGAAAGGTAATTGTTAACTGTGAGCCCTCAGAGGCTTGAGAGATGTAACTGCAATCACTGGACTGGGTATTTTTGCTTCGTTTTTCCCTGGTGTGCTCCCACTTCAGGGGTTGACTGAAGGCTTGGTTTGCATGCCTTCCCTTGGGGCTCAGGAGACCAGAGCTTAAGAATCCCTGCTTTTCCAAGGTTGTCCTGAAGGTTTCTGTTGAGAAGTCAATTTATATCTGCTCCCCATCCAAGGTGCTGGTATTTCAGCAGCTCTTTTAGAGTATGAAGCAAATAAATCGGACCGGAGGGATGAAGAGAAAAAGTTCTCTGCCTCAGCAGTTTCCTCTGGTTAGTCAGAGACCATCAGCCTGCCAGAGAGCTTACAGATATTTACCAATTCAAAATCCAAGCTTACAACGAATTACTCTCTGGAAGCACTTCTGCCTCCTACTCCTCCAGTCTAAAAGCTTGAATGAGGCTTTTATCTGGCTAAGGCTGACAGGGAGCGTAACAGGCTATGGCTGCAAGGAATCACCGTCACCAGGTGCTGTGCCTAACTCACTGAATGACACTGGCCATGGCTTGTGGTGCAGTCTTCGAGTGTGGGTGTTCAGTGTGAGAGACAAGAGAAGCAGAACACATGGCAGATGAGTTATATCAACTTGGTAACATGGTATATGTAGGACTGACAACAAATCACCTCCTTTATGCAGCAGCTCATTAGCAATACAGCTGCTGTCTCTGAGGCTGGTGTGTGGGTCCTGCCAGCTCATCCATGGAGCTGCCTCAGCTGTGGAAGGTGCTGCAGATGGCACAGCTGTGACCAGCAGACAAGACAGATGTGCTTCTTTCAACTCTGCATAGATTGTGGGTGAGCAGAGAGGGAGGACTTGAAAAAGCAAGCCAAAAGAAGGGTAATAGAAATGTTGCAGGGAAAGGCTGGTTAAAAAGATGTCCAGAGGAATGGAGAGAGACAAAGACAAAGTACTACTATCATATATTGCACTAACCACTTGTCTCCAAATGGTAGTGAAGACCTAAAGTGATGTTACTTCATTTATGGTGGGACATAGGAACAAGCAAGTGCTCCTTGGGCCCCTCAAAGCATCTTCCTCTTCTCTGAAGTAAAGTGCAGCTCCCAGGCAGCACACTCACTGACCACTTCTGAGTCAGGATCTGGGGGAGTGTGGGCATGTGAGATAGAGGTGTTACTGTCACAAGTAATTTATACCTTCTGCAGCTCCAGATACCAGCCATGGCTAGAGACAGAGGCGGATGTGATTGGTTGATGCAGCAGGACCAATCTGTTTTTCTCCACCTTAAGGCAAATGACAGAAGTGACAACTGCGTGCTGGTCAGAATTAGTTCAAGACAAAAGATGTTCCAAGACTTTTGTCTCCTCTTCAAAAGCAAATGCAACAGAGATTAAATATTTAAACGAGCTTTTCTCTCTCTTTCCTCATTCATTTTCACTCCTCTCATTATTCAGTAAAGGAGGCTCATTTTTCCACCCCCTCACTCTCCCCCCTTCCCATATTGATTTCTCATGCTTGGTGCCCCTCCCTTCAAGCAGGGCTGAAAAGTTAGTCTTCAGGAGTCAGTAAACTGCAGGTGTCATATTCTGAACAGTAAGTACATGAGCAGCCACAAGTATTACTGTCCCTGCATTACCTGTACATCCCGGGCATTTAAACTCAGTGAAGGGTTCTCCAGGGGTGTTAGAGTGACTGGGAAGATAAGTAATGATCATCACTTACAAGTGAGAGCAGTAGCTCTTGGGAGAATACAGCTAGAGAAGGCATACACTTGAGAAGGTGGTGGTCTGACTTATATTCCTGGTGCTGTCACAGAATTTGTATGTGACTGTAATTTCTCAGCATCCTGGGGTGTAAAATGGGTTAATAATACTTGCTGAGATGCCTGGAAAATGTAAAAGAATTGCTTTGCTGTGAAAAAAATATCCAGGTCATCTGTTATTTGCTGCACTTGCTGTGAATAGTTTTTTAAATGACATTTTAATGAAACATTTTGGAGAAAAGGCTGCATTTCTAGTTCCCCTCCCTTCCTTTTGCCACTGACACAGCATGGCCACATTTCCTCACCACCGCTGCATGCACCCTTTCATTTCTATTCCACTGATGAAGCTTTTATTATCTTCCCCATCTTTGAAAAATTACTAAGAGGCAAAATGAAAGCTTAAAAAAAAATCTATTATTCAAAAAAGTTTCAGGATAGAACATGAGGGGGAAAAAAAAGCACCAACAAACAATGTGTACCATTGGTTTATTCACCCTCAAGGTGGGGTTGGTTTATGGTCTCCCAGGCCCTGGTAGAGGAAAAACCATCCCCACAACACCCATCCATGCAGCCTATGATCCTACCAGTGTGGAAGGATAAGTCATGCACTCACCTGACAGTGACTGCAGAATGCTTTGTGAGCTTTTCAGGAAGGAGTAGGTGTAGCTACACATCACGACTTTCAGTCTCTGTTCAGCATCCCATTTCTCCATCTCCTTTGGAGCCCTGTGTCCAGAACGATAACTGCATACCTGGGAGAGTGCCAATGTACTCTGCTGCTGAATTATGTTGGTAGCAAAGGATTTACTCCAAAGCCCCCTCCCAAAGCTACCCTCTGGCTTACGTCATCCCCAGTGCTTCCAAAGGACAGGGAAATGATCCCTTTTGGGCCATTTCTATAGCTGTGTTCTTGCTGTTGCTACTTGGCTCCCCAAAACATGACCTTACTTGTCCTCTTTTACTATCCATTCTGACTCTTACTGGGGCTGATGATTGCCTCTGGAAGATTTGTACCTGTGATGGGAATATGAACAACTAAGTGAGCAGAACTAAATAAAGCTGAAAACAAAGACAAAACAAATGGCATAGAAACAAGAGGAGATGCACACCAAAAAAAAATCACAGAATCACAGAAATATACAGGTTGGAAAAGACCCTCAGGATCACCAAGTCCAACCCATAACACTAATGTACAAGATTCACCTTAAACCATACCCCAAAGAACCACATCCTTACGACACTTAAACATATCCAGGGTCAGTCTATGAAGCAGAGACCAATAAGCCACAGCTCCCTTCAGTACACATGATGCTGCCTGTGACTGGCTATTTTGTTTTGGTCTCCATTAAGAAGTGGCAATCACAAGGCTGGGTCTGGCCACTAAAAGTGAGATCAGCTGTCTATCTATAAACACTCCCATTCAGAAGCCCTCTTTGCCTTGCAAGCTGCTGGGTGCTAAAAAATGCTTCTCTAAAGATCTGGTTTCTCACTTTTATTCATGTTCCACCAACACATCTCAGCTACATTTGTGCTTGCAGAAAGTGAGTTGACTTACCTGTAAAACTCAATGATTTTTATAGGTATCTCCTTTGAGCACTGATCTGTCAGCACTGTTGTCTTTTTCATGCCTGGGAGATGGGCTTCTCTACATCCACTGTTGTTCCCTGAAGCCATGCAGATGGGCTGTGCAACCTCAAGTTGATTGCTCAGATGGTTCCCTTGGTTATCTTCATGAAGCCAGAGCCTGAGAGCTGAAGATGTCTAGTACTAAGTGATCTTCTTGGGTTGCCACTCTGAAACTTCATGGTTCTGCCTCTGCATCTACATGATTATGCACAGGTTTTAATTGGCACTTGATTTCAATGTGGTCACTTACACAAACAGAAAGATGTTGATGATTAATATGAATTAGGGCACTGTGTCCTCCTACTGGGCTAGTTGTTTCTGTGTCCTCTTCTGTCTAAAGGACCAGTTCTGTGCTAGAGCCTGGTTGCTTTCATTAAGACACAAAGAATGTTTTGGGAAATGTTTCATTCCTTTGATTTATGAGACATTATACACCTTTATTAACAATCAAAGGAAGCCAGTGAATGGGAATCATTCCAGGTGGAAGAGCAGGTGAGAATGACAGATTGTTCTTCTGTATTTCTTTTTGTTCTAGTTCCGTTTCCCTCTCTCAGAGGACTGAAATTATGTACTCAAGATCCAAAGTGAAATCCATTATAATAATAATGACAATACTTTGCACTCTTAGGGAGACTGTTCTACTATCTCCACATATTCTGCACATATCTAGGATGCTAAGATCAGTCCCTCCTATGGAGTAGGACCATAAGTACTTTAGCAATTAGAAACAAATGAATGCACACACAGGTTTTTAGCACTAACTTCCAGGTGACTCAGGGTGAGCTTCTCCAGACTTGAACCCACTCTGCCCTCACTCCAACTTAACTTCGAGGTGACTCAGGGTGAGCTTCTCTAGACTTCAACCCACTCTGCCCTCACTCCAAATTAACTGAAAACTAAGCAACCATCACTAATGAGCTGCAGAGCACAAGTTAACCAGTCCTTTTGAGAGATACATAGCTTTTATCCAGTCTGGGGCATGAGCAGAACGAGTTGTATCTGTTTGGAAAGGGCCATGCAAATAACAGCCTCCAGACTGCAGGGCTGGAAATAAGAGTCTGTATGTCATCGTCCCCAGTGCCAGGCATCAGCTGTATGGCCAGGAGGTGACACAGTACACAGAGATATATGTATAACAAATGCTTACTGCAGAGTACCCAAATCACCAGTGAAATATAGTTAATGGATATATGAATAACCTCATCTGTGACCTCGAAAGGAACCAGAGCACAGAACAATTTTGGCCCCTTAAGAAGAGGCAGCATTGCCTGCTACAATCTCTCCACAAACATACGTCAAGTCCTCAAAATCATGGAACAGACTTAAAACCTGCAAGATTAAAACAAACTAGATAAGAAGAAAGAAGCCCTCAGGGTGCCTCAGGGTCAGGTTTTATTCTGCAGCAGAAATGACTAGAGTGTTATTTTTTACCTAAAAAAGAAATCAGAGCTCTGACTAAATCTTCTGAGTTTGCACATATTTAAGGAGAGACTCCAAATTTTCATGGGTCTCTGCAGTGAATGTGAAATTGGAGGATTTTCTTGAACCAGCTTAGTTCCTCTGCTTGCTAATCTCTCTGGTGATCAGGAAATAAGAAAATTCAGGTTTTTTTTTTGTGATGGCTATGAGCAATCCTTTGTATGGAGTGCTGCTGCCTGCCCCCTCAGGGGTAAGATTTCAAGCCTAGAGCAATTCAATCTAAGCCTCTGACCTGATATCCTGCCCAGTGAAAGCTTTAGGGCAACACCAACCTTTTCTTGCTGGGAGCCTGTTCCCTCTGCTGAGGCTGCAAGCTGTCCTGGCCTGGCACCTCAGTTTTAGCAATGCAAAAAAGCTATTTGTCTGATGTGAAAGTCTATAGAAGTGGCTTTTATTCTGGTGTAAATGACTGAGCAAGCTGCTGAGTCAAAGAAAATCAGATCTAAGGCATTTTCTACATGTTTGTTCTGGCTAAAGACTCAGAGGATGTGTACAGGATTATAAATTCACCCATTACCTTCTCCACCACTCTATTCTCCCAGCCTCCCTCTGCCCAGGGGAGCTTGTTCCTCTTCAGATAATCTCACAAGAATCCAATTAACAAGCAAACTTTCCCTCTTCAGTGTTGCATGAGACCACTAGATTATTAAAAGTTCCTGTTGGCTCTGCCCTGCACTTTGCGTCGAAGCAGAGGGCAACTGCATCTGTCAAATGAACAGAAGGGACAAAGTTAATTACTGGCAGACTAACCCATCAGGATTTCCACTCCTGATAGTGCTGGAGTGTAAAGAAAAGGGTGTATGATTTATGTGCCAGGTCAAACAAAGGGAAGGGAATAGCCAGAAGAATTTGTACTGGAAATCACTACTAATTAGGATAGAATCATAGATTCATAGAATCAGAGAATCAAACAGGTTGGAAGAGACCTCCAAGATCATCCAGTCCAACCTAGCACCCAGCCCTAGCCAGTCAACTAGACCATGGCACTAAGTGCCTCATACAGGCTTTGCTTCAACACCTCCAAGGATGGCTACTCCACCACCTCCCTGGGCAGCCCATTCCAATGCCAATCACTCTCTCTGGCAAGAACTTCCTCCTAACATCCAGCCTAGACCTTCACTGGCACAACTTGAGACTGTGTCCCCTTGTTCTATTACTGGTTGCCTGGGAGAAGAGACCAACCCCCACCTGCCTACAATCTCCCTTCAGGTAGTTGTAGACAGCAATGAGGTCACCCCTGAGCATCCTCTTCTCCAGGCTAACACCCCCAGCTCCCTCAGCCTCTCCTCATAGGGTTTGTGTTCCAGGCCCCTCACCAGCTTTGTTGCCCTTCTCTGGACACATTCCAGCACCTCAACATCTCTCTTGAATTGAGTGGCCCAGAAGTGGACACAGTACTCAAGGTGTGGCCTGACCAGTGTTGAGTACTATGACCAGTTCTGGGCTCCTCAATTCAAGAGAGATGTTGAGGTGCTGGAACGTGTCCAGAGAAGGGCAACAAGGCTGGTGAAGGAGCTGCTTCATCTCCCACTCTCTTCCATGTGGTACAGAACTACTCTACACTGCATTTTTGTTTTGTCTCAAAGATTTGACCCTTTAATCATACAACCTAATCCTATGCAGCACCTTTATTAAAGAAGGGGGTAAAGGGAGAACGTAAGGAGTTCAATTTCTTTCCACTTTTGTACTGATGACAGTTTATGTAAGCACCCAGAAACTGGTTCCTCCTCCTGACTCTGTGTGAAAGGCACTTTACACTTTAATGCTACAGAAAGGAAGCCAAGCACACAGATCCTTGCTGTACCTGTGATTCTTTTGATGAGTGACAGCACAGGCTCAATTCTGCCAGTTAGGACTTGAAATCAGACTCAGTGGTAAAACATAGAGGATGACAAACCAGAAGTGCTGCAAACCAGTTGCTCTACTGTGGTCTCTTGGTGGCTGCACAAGGACCATGGGTACGCACAACTCTCTGAGTTCTTCAGTCTGCTCCACTGATTGAATAAATCCTCTGTCACTGGCACATCATTCTGGGGTGTGCTGCCACTCTTGCAGGCCCACAGTATTGTTCAGACAGGAAGATGGATGGGAGGAATTAGGGAATGAAGTTGGCATAGCAACCTCAGGCTTTGCGCTTTCAGGCTTATGCAACTACAAGCAGGTTGGGAAGGTGCGAAAGGGCATTTCCCTTCTCTCACACATGCAAAGCCTCCTCAGCCCACGCTTCTCATCCTTGGGTAGTTAACAAAAACCAGTGATTTGCTAGAGCCTTGTGCTTCCTTCAAAGCTTCACCCCTGCCCTGAATTTCCTTCTGGAGGTTTCACAAGCTTTTGTGCAACATCAGGAGCCTCCAAAGCACCCTTCATTCTGTCCATTGCTCATCAGAGCACATCCTGAGATAGGTTATTGATTCACTGTTTCTGCCCACCGCCAGCAGCCAACCAAGGGTTCTTCAATTACAAAGTGCACCACTGAAAATAGGATTTACGACCTCCTGACAGGTGTGCTGTAGCCCTTGGTGGGTCTCAGCATACCCAGCTTTATGAAACTGTGTATTCCAGGCCTGAACCAAGGAATCCAATCTCTCAGCAAGGACAAGATGAAGAGGGTGTGTGACAGAGTTTTACTCTCATTGAAGTAGAGATTTTAGACCCTAGGCATTTTCAGCTGAATAGCTAAGCAACTTCCCTGTCCTCCCCTTGCAAACAAAGGGGAAAGGTGAAGAGAAGCCAGGGGTTTTGCTCTCAGAATGAATCTCTGCAAGACTCTTCCTGCATATAGTAGTTTGTGGGGTTGACTGGAGATCCACTTTTAGCTTGACTCATTACAGCCTTGGTTACGAGTTCTTTAGACACCACCAGCAACTGTATCTATCATGCTAGACAAATTTTATTTGAAAACACTGAAAAGAGCAAATAGAGAACAAATCTGATGTCCTCACTCTTTCTGAGCTAGTATAAACTCTTGCCAGCAGGGAGAGCTTAAAAGTGGACAGACAAACAGCTTTGGTCAAAGGTGCCAAGGGGCACTGTGCTGAGCAGAGCATATGGCTGCTCAATAACCAGTGCAAATCCCTCTGGTTTTACAGCAAATCTCTGAACAGCTGATGAGATTCAAGTCCTCTTGGATTTGGATCTGTGCACTGAGAATAAAAAATAATCTCAGTTTTACTTTTATTTTAAGGCAAGGAAAGCAATGCAAAGACAACAAAGTGAGGCTTTCATGCATGGGGAAAATTTGGTATGCATACTTTGAATTAGCTCTGGAGGTGTTCAAAAAAAGACTGGATGAGGCACTTAGTGCCATGGTCTAGTTGATTGGACAGGGCTGGGTGCTGGGTTGGACTGGATGATCAACCTGGTTGATTCTATGATTCTATGAAATTCAGATGTTTGGATGTAAAAGCAGATTATTCCTATTTTCAGTCAGCTTTCTGGCTGGCATACAGGGACCACATGGCCAAGCACAATTTGCTTCTCATTTCTCTCATGCCTCTATAGCCATGGCTGCTTTGCCATTCTCCCCACGGTGGCACCAGCAGCGAGCCTGACCCAGCGACCAGATATGGAGAGGAAGCTGAATCCTAGGAGTTGTGGGAGATACTGTGAGTGCCCTTCACAGTACTTCATTGCTGCTGGAGCTTTGAGAATGAAGTCAACATGGGATAAAGTTAAAAATGAGCCAAGGGGTTCATGGAGGGGGGGGCCTTGCTGGGGGTGGCAGAGAGATGGCAGAGAGCTGCTCATTGTTCTCCTCCCTGGCAGCCACAAACACTCTGTGCCAGCCATTTTACTGAATTTGGCCTGATGACCAAAGCCACCCTCGAATGAAAGGACACTGACATTCTTTCACGTGTCTGATGCCTTCTGTTGTCTGCCACTGTCAGGGAGAGTACAAGACAATCACAGATAAAATGCCCAAACATGGTGGAGTTGGAGTCAGTGGCTGTGGAGAACATCTGGCATTCTTGCCATGAGAGCTTTACAAATCACAATTTGTGGTAGTGCAGTGCTTGTGCTCTGCAAAATGTCCCTCTGTGGCTCCTCTTTGGACATCGAGTGAGCACTTCACAGAGTGCTTTTGGATTGTGCACCCAAAGCATAGCTCCACGCCACTGGAGCTTGTCTACAGTGAGATTTGGGGTGGGGGAATATCAGAAATACTTGCTGTTTTGTGCTCTTCTGCTACTTTCTTGCACCCAAAACTTTTCTCTCACTCTCCAGCACTGGTTGTGGCCAGTACCATTCAGAGTTAGACACCAGCCTGCTTGCTATAAGGCTCTTCTCTTCTCCCAACACTTGGAGTACCGAGTTGGGAAGCGCAGGCAGCAAGCGTCAGAAGCGGAACAACCTTGTTAACAGAAATGGATTTTTCTCTCCACACAGATGGTCAGTGAATATTTTTAAACACAGCCTCAACAAGATGTGCTAATTGGTGCCACTCTAACCCCATGATCCTTTCTCGTAAGTGAGCTAAAGAACAGATGGATATTATTATGAAACTCCAGGGAGATGGATGGTTGCACAGTGAAGTGGACACATTGGCTACACAGGCCATGTATGTCAGCCAGAAAGCTAAACACAAGCAGTTTGGCCTGCATTGGTTTCTATCATCACAGCCTTGAAAGGCAATACCTACTATTTACTTGACTCTGGCCAGCCATCTACTGAAATAACGAGCTTAAGCGAAGTCCTTTGCAAGAAAGATCTTGGGGATGGTGGAAAGTCCTGTGACTGCTTGCCTGGAGTCCAGCTTAGATCAGTCCCTACTCTCAGAAGGTCACATCTCCTTGTCCTCTCAGTTTCACCCTGCCATTATACACAACAGAAACCTATATACAGAGAGAAAAACCTGCTTTTGACATCCTCATTTTGCCTTGTTTAGAGCAGGGACTAAACCCAAAGGTCTGGGAGCATGACCTCACTGTAGCACCCCTGATGATTTGAGTTAAGGACCCCAAATTCTGCTGGTGATACTCTTCTTTGAAAAAAAAAAGTGGTAATGCTGAAAGCAGGGAAGGCCATGACACTCTCCCGGGGACCCTGGGATAATGCCTTGTACTTCCTCTTTCTTGTCTCCTGAGATGCTCATGCTGCTACAGTGATGATCGCAGCAAATGAAGGAATTAGGCAGCTTTAGTTATGAGATACCCATAAAACCTTTACTGTACGATAGCAAATGAGCTCCTTTGTGAAATGAGTAACTAAAACAGGAGCATCTGCTACTTCAAATACAGATACAAGGTTTGGGGTTTTTTTTTTTGGTCCAGATTAAAAGCAGATTAGTGGCTTTTGTCTGTTACTATTCCACGCCTGTGGAAAACAGGCAGCAGCATTTGCAAAAGGAAAAGCATGGGAGAAAGGCCCTGAAGAGAGGTTGGAGAAAGAGGCCTCTGTGCTATATGATTTAAAAAAGGTTTTAGGACCCAAGAGTAGCTAAGCTCTCCCTACTTATTTGATGCCCACTGTGTGTACATAAGCAGGATTTCATACCTCCTTACAGAACTGTGTCCAAAATCCCCACCTGAATTAACAGTTTCTTAGCCTGATGAAAACTACCCTTTGGTTGAAAGAGATGGCAACTGCCTATCTATCCTTCCTTAAGTGGTAAAACCCTTGTGTGCAGGAGGTACCTTAAACTGCCATATTAACAGAAGATAGAATCACAGTTCATGAACACCCCAAGGACACAGACATCAAGGAAGACAGAGAATGGTTTGGCATGAGTTGAGGAGCAATCCAATGCCATGAGAGAATCTGAATGCTGTGAGCTGTCTGGCTTTGGACTAATCTCCAGGGGAAGTGGTGAAAGCCATCCTGCTTTTTGTCCTACGTATAATTCAATGGACTGAGACATTGGGCAGTGTCATGAGTCCTCTTCTGGCAGGCAGTTACCTGCTCAGATCCTCTTCCATCTCTAGAACTTTGGAAAAACACATCATCACAACAAACACCAGCCTTTCTTAGCCCTAACACGCACAGTTATGCCTCTCATCACTGGATGATGCACTTAGTGCCATGGTTTAGTTAATTAAAGGGGTAGATGGTAGGTTGGACTCAATGATCATAGAGGTCTTTTCCCACCTCGTTAATTCTGTGATTCTGTGATTCATGAACAATCCTGCCACAAGAGTCCAGGAATCCCCTCAGGGCAGGCAGCAGCATGTTTTAATCCTCAGACACAACGCTTCAGGGAATGCTTGCAAGCAGAACTCCAGGTCCAGCCTGCCATTACAAAGATAGTTAGTTGGGAGGCAGCACAGATAAATACATAAGGAATGCACATCTTCAAATGGAAAGCTACCCATCTGGTTGGCCCCCAGAAGAATTTTCTTTCCTTCTAAGATCCAACCCTAGGCAACTCCTTCCCTGTCCTCAGTCCTGAAGCTATTCTTGTTGGTGTCACCGGGTGACAGGAGGCTGAGAGGTAATGTATTGCACTGTCAGACATGGACAAAGAAAAGCCTGCCCTTCTTCCAGGGAAGGAGACAGCAGTGCAGTGAGGGTAAGAAGACGTCAGTCAGCATTTGCTTCCCTCACTAAGTCTGGGCTCATGCTCTTCCAGCAGCAGAGATGCTAATTATTGAGTGAGCTGGTTGTTCAGCTGCTTGCAGGCTGACTGATAGCAGCACATTTCTTTATGAGGCAGCTTGGGCTTTGTCGTCAGGGCAGGCTGGAAAGGCCACGCTGGCAATGAGGTGTGGACAATCAATAGCAGTGTAGTGCAGACACTCCCACCATGGAAGCTCGATTAGATTTTTTTTTGCTGCCTTTTACATTTTCATGCTGCAGATCAGCTAATTTTCTTTGTTCAGTTAGAGTTACAGCTGTTAAAGCCTGGAGCATGACTGGCTGGTTGGGTTTGGAAGAATATGACATTCTGGAGCTAAAAGCTTTATCAAAAGCAAGCAGCACTGACCTCTTTTCTTGCTTCTTTTCTTCCCTTTCACATAAGAGATACATATTTGCTGTCTCCAGCCATATCCCTCACTCACACCAGGGTCTGAGCAGCCCATGACAAATGACTGCTTTCCCACGGCTTTGCAGACCATTTTTCCCAGCTCAGCTGGCAAGTGCCACAGCCTATTGTGGAAGTTAAGTAGATATCTCCATTAAACAACACACCTGATGGGACACAGTCACAGTGCAAACACATGCGTGGCAGAAAGTCACCTAAATGTGATGTCCCAGGTGGGCTGTGGCTCCCATTTACTTTAGCAGGAGGGTGACAGCCCTCTTCTGCCCACTCATCCCACCTCCCCAGAATGCATTATAGCCATGTACAGGTGCAACATTCTCTGCTTCTCTCCTCTCAGTCTTACTCACTGCCCTGCACCAACATACGCATCTATCTGCACACTTAGAGGGAACGCTCAGCACAGTGAGCAGCTTTGGTGAGCCCCAGATGAGTCTATCAGCAGCAACTACATTTGGGTGTTTAGCAAAGGTACAACAAAGCAGAGACATTCCAAAATTAAAATCTTTGTTAGAAACGTTTTCCAAAATCCACCTGGCTCCCCTCCATTCCCTGGAGAGTGGTGCTATGCTCCAACACCCTTTTAAGCTTGACAGAAACCCCTCCACTTCAGAGGTGATGGAGGTGACTGACAGCTGTAATGCTGACTAGAGTCTCAACACAACGGACCAGAGGATCACCACTGAGGAAGGTTTGTTGTGCTAAGTGTTGTAGCAGAGGAGCTGCAGAGCACGCTGCCAGAGCTGCAGCAGCTAAAAGGCACCACCCACGTAGACAGCAATGGCAAGAGCTCAGGAGGGAGCTCGGACAAATGTCACATTAATAAAGACAGGCAGTTTACTGAGGCCACCGCTGCTGCCAGGATGGCCCCGAGCCCGGCTGCAGCGTGACTCTGCAAAGGCCACAGGCACACGGGTGACCGAGCCGCAGCCTCTCCGGCTCGCTGAAAGCAAAGTGCCATAGTGAAGAGAAGCAGGCACCCTCCTCGTGGAGCTAATCCAGGCTGGGCATGTGACACCTTTTCCTAAGCCTCCTTCTGTGTGATTCATTTGACAAATACTGTCTCACAAAGCTTTTGAGTGTGGGTCCACTTCCAAAACGGCAACAGCCCTGCGCGCTCCGCCAGGCGCTGAAGGGATTTCCTCCTCTCATCCCGCCTGGGTGGGTTTTCAGTTGGCTAGCAAGCCACAAATCAATGTTTGACAGCTGTCAGCTGTCAGTTTACCACTGGCTATGCACCTCCTCATGAACACCATGTAGGCTCTTGCCTCTTCCATAATTTTTGTGCCATAATGACTAGCAAGAACCTCATTGCAGCTTACTGCTAAGTATCTTTCCTTAGCTGGAAGTGGATTTGTTTATGACTCTGCTTCTAGTCCTGTGTACATATTTAGAAAGACAGAGGATAAAACTGCCCAGCAGCTCCTCTGAACTTTCCCCACTCTGTATTAGGGGTTTGAGGCAGAGACTGCTCCTTACCTTATCTGGTGTGGGACATGGTACTCCACAACAGGCTAGACCCTGCAGTAGCCTTCCAGTGTCTGAAGGGGGCCTCCTGGAGGGCTGGGAAGGGACTATTTACAAGGTCTTGTAATAACAGGATGAGGGGTAATGGGTTTAAACTTGTAGAGAGGAGATTTTAACTAGATGTGAGGAAAAAGTTCTTTACATTGAGGGTGGTGAGACATTGGAATGAGTTGCTGAGGGAGGTTGTGGATGCTCCCTCCCTGGAGGTGTTCAAGGTTAGGTTGGATGAAGCCTTGAGCAGCCTGTTCTAGTGGGAGGTCCCTGACTATGTCAGGGAGGTGGAACTGGATAAGCTTTGAGGTCACTTTCAATCTAAACCATTCTAGGATTCTGTAAGCCAGAAGAAGGGTTAGTGGGTCCCTGCAAGAAGTATTTTTCAGTAGATAAAGGCTTATAGCAAAAAATTGACTTTTTGAAGGCAAAGGAAACCAAATCCTTCAAAATGTGTCTGCTTTGAAGATTAAAGCATATTCAGTTTAGCCTATTTGTATATTTAGCACATTTTCTTGGCACAGATATAGATGCAATTCTCATTTCATTTACACAGCTGCAAATCTCCATCTGAGTTAAAAGAAGAGAGTAGAGCCAGAGCTTGTTTTAATCCACCCTGGAAGAAATATTCTTCTCGTAATTCACAGTTTACACCAGACCTTAAGTGCAAGAGTCTAAGAGGTTGTCTTTCTACTTTTAGTCAGGATGTAGGACTTGGAGACAGACTAAGAGAGGTTGCTTATAGAAGCCAGTTCTGCCCTTCTCTCTGCATGCAAAGTGTCACATCACTCTGTGGGTAATTAGCTGCTCAGTTGTGAAAGATTGCTGTGGTTTCCACTAGGGTAACCCACATCCACAGTCTAAGTCTTGTATGGCAGCCTGGCATCACTGACAGAACCTGGGTCAGGAATGGCCTTTGCATGGGCACAGCTGGAAATCCAGGGAAAAATACAATTCCATATTCTCCAGAAAGGAGAATTTAAGCAAAAAAAACTTGTGGAAAGAGGCATTCCAAGGATACATGGTATCATTGGAGACACTGTTTGGAGGGCACCATTCACAGTTGCTCAGGGAGAATTTGCAGGTGATTCAAAGCTGTCACTAAGACCCCAGTCCTAACTGGAAGATGGGGATGTGGCTTTCTACCCCAGTTTCCACCAAGTCCTTGATGGTAAAGGCTGTTAGTTGTGATTTCCCCCCTCTGCATTTGTTACTGATGGATCAGGCTACTCTTTCAAGACTTTTGTAACTGATAGATGGCATTTTACTGATGCCATATTTTTTACTACAGGATCACAACATGTTCATATCCATATGATTGCAAAACATGTTAGCCAGCCTGAGCATTAGCACAGCTCTAGAGTTACATTCTGCTATATATTTGATAATTTGACTTCCTTAGAGTGTTTACCACATGCACAAAACTGTGCAAGTTAATATAAATACCTGTGACTTACAATCCTGATCAAAGCCTGGATCCAGTCTCTAGGATCTTCCTGAGAGATTTCAGGCTTGGATATTATTGTCTTTTTGACAGATGAGAACAAATACCAGAGTCTGATGGATGGAATAGCTGTTTGGTGCTGGCATAGCTCAGAGAGCTGTGTATGCATGTGGGGAGAGATGGGACTTGACAGCTCCCAAACGCTGTGCAGCACCTCAGTTTTGTGCAGAGGCTGCTTTAGCTTACTTAGAAGAAGGGTACAACGTGGGGAAATCATGGGCTAGGGCAGCATTGTGTTGTGGTTAACACCTAAATGACAGAATGATGCTCACTCAGTCCATCTATGCCAGTTGTGATGGCTTGGGTGCTCCCCGCCCCCCCACCTCCACTTTAGAAATCACCCAGACTAGGCTCAGCTGGCTCTGGGAATATGAATGAAGCTTATATTTACAGCTAGCACAATATACAAGCAGATAGTTACAGTATATACAGTTATATATAGAAATATACAAGGTAAAAGGTAATACAGAAAACACAACTCCCCTCCCAGAAACCTGAGTCCCCAGGAGGGGCTCTCAACCACCCCTGCACCTTCCCCCTGCCCCTCTCAACCTTCCCCCAGTCCCAAAGAAGAACAGAGGTTCGGCCAGGGGGTTAGGAAGCAAAGTGGGTTAGTCCAAAATGGAGGGTGAGGTTAGAGAGTAAGATGCAGCTCAGCCAGCAGCCCAAGTGACAGTGGTTATCTAGGTTTTTATTTCTTGTTCCTATACATCTCAGCAAGCCTATAAGTGAAGTAGACATCACCATTGTTTTTCTTTCACAGCCTGCAATCTACTTCTCACCAAAACATTCTAACCTGCTTCAAACTAGCACACTGGTAAAAGTACTAACAGCCCTCCTGTGCTGGAAATAGATTGAGGCTCCACCCTAACTGCACCCAAGGAAACAACAGGAGCAGGGGGAAAGTTTAAAATCAGGCTTTGATAGTAAGAGGCATTTCAAGAGATCCCAAGGCCTGAACAGAAGAATAGTCTGCTGCTTTGGCTCTGAACTCTGTGCCCTGCATAACAGCTACAGGATAGGGCTGCTGTGATTCTGGATCAGCTCTTTCCCCCTACAACACAGCAGTGGAGAGCATACCTATACTGTGAATATTCTATCTCCCAGATTTTCTCTTGAATTCAGGTCATGGGATCATCCACACAGCATGTGTGTTAGCTCACTCTAAACCAGCTGCTACCAAGGCAAGTGCTGAGTCTCTGTATGGATATTCAGCTCTGCCTTTTCAGGTGGCATGGTGGAGTCTACGCCAGACTTGGCTTTCTCTGCCCTGTATATCCCTCCAGTATTTTGCCTAAAGACACTGCATGCTCACACACTGCAGGCTGCTTCATACTAGTTTCCAAGGCATGCAACATACACACCCTGCATGGAGCTACAAAACATGCTCTGGTGGGCTGCAATGCAGCCTCCTAATTTCAGACACCAAAGCTATGGGGTGTGGGGGAAGAACAAACACAAGAGGAGTAATAAAAGTCTTTAGTGCACATGGGTGCCTGATGAGGCTCAAAGCCAGGCACTATGCAATGTACAAGCAGCCACTTTCATGTGGGTAGCTCCCAGCAAGGCAGATACAACTCACACTGTACTGTATGGCCAGTGAATGGAGAGCTCTCTCTCGAGCAGAGATCTTTGCAGCATAACCATAGTCACCTTCAGCCAAGGACACTGCCTCTTTCTCTGGCCCAGAGCACTGACTGTCTGGTGTGAGCACTGGGATGGTCTCTAGACACTCTCCAGAAACCACAGAAGTTTTAAATGCACTTTCAAAATCTGTGGGAGCTGCTTTTGTGAGATGGTGTCCTCAGCAACTCCTAGCCAGTGCTCCCTCAGCATCTCAGACTTGCTGGTAACACATCTTCTAGCTTCCACCCAAGACTTAATTGCCAGAGGAAATTGCAGAGATAGGGAGTTTCCAAGTCAGCCTTCTTCTTTTAGAAGTCTAATAATGCTTATAAGGACATGAAATAGCCTTTCATTAGGACCTCCTAACTGCTACTTATTTCCCTGGAGAATTTGGCTGTTTACAGCTATGCACATTATTCTGTAGTCTCACTCACAACCAACTGGAGGTTGTTATTTTGGGGCTGCATTCAAAAACACCCATATGTGAAGCACATAAGTAGCTTTCAGAGCAAAAAATAAGCTGTGGTTACGTACATGATTTAAAATGCATTCAGCCCCTATCTGCTCCTTGCAGTGGTATTCAAGCACCTTGATCCTTTGCAGTGTTTTCCCAGAAATTGTCAGCAAAGCTCCTGAGAAGGATGGGATGCAGCCACAGCTCTCTTTTCAGACACATCTTTGCTACTTTAGGCACTGTCTTAGTCTATGGAGAAATGAGTTGCAAACATAATTCTCCCAATGAATTGGGCATCTAACTGAGAGTGAGCCACCTGAGCAGCCATCTCCTCTCCCACAGCACCTGCCTGTACTATCTTCTGCTTCTTTCCTCGTCCCTCTCCCCATGTAAGAGGTGCCAGCTGTACCTGGCTGTACCCTATCCTTCTGCCTTTGCAGTTTAAGAGGGAGTAGGGGAACACAGATGGGATGAGTTGCAAAGCCTGCTATTGGCCTTAACGATCTGGACTTTTTTCTCTGGGGAGTAAGAAAGGTGACGCACCAAGGTTTAAAAATAACAGCTGCCAGGAGAGATGAACTGCTTTAAATTTTAAAAACTATCTGAACTGGCTAATGGCCATGAGTGAGAGTTTACTGAAGTGGTGGATTGCTTTGACAACTGAGATCCATTTTGCAGTTGAATAACCTTTTCTCTGCCGTTTGTTTCCAGTTTACATCAATCCAAGAGCTAACAGACTCAGAGCTAAGAACATCAAAAAAGGGAAGTTTATTTTTCTCTTTGAATCCAGGATTAACAATTATGCTGAGGTCAAGTAGTTCTACAATCCTGACAAACTCCAAAAGGAAAATAATTTCCATTAACATGTTTTCTTTGTGGAAAACAAACAACCAAACAACCAAACATGTATTTTGATGCAAAATATTTTGATAAGTGACTTATATCCAGCACATGTATTGTCATCTGACTTAGCTAATAGTATCTGTTTAAATGCTGGTTTTCTGAACTATCAGATGGTTTTGTATCTTAGTCAAAAAATATCTTTATCTAGACAGGGCTTTTTTGGTTTTTTTTAATGTAGCTATTCAGAAAACTGTGAATGGCAGTTCTATTACACTAACATGTGTGAGTGCATGCACAGGTTATTCTCTTGATTAGCAAAAAGAACCACTTCATTTATTCTCCAGGCTGTAACTAGCTGCAGTCTGACTGTCAACTATCCAATAATGAGCTGCTCCTCTTTTCCCAGAGAAGCACTTTAAAAGCAAAAATGCAAGAAAACTCTCCACGAACAACAGTAATAAAATAAACTTCCTTGTCTGCTATCTATAATCACAGCTGAATGTGGTGGTTTAAAAACCACATTCATTTCAGCCAGCTGCCCTTGCAGTGGTGACCTGACATTTCTGAGGGGGGCAATCAAATATGATCCTGTTATTTGGTTGTCCACCTGTTACAAAGCAGAGATAGACAGGTCCCTGTGTCCAAGAGAGATTGAGTTCCCATGTCCTCTGGCTCAGCCATCTCTAACCTTGTGTGCACCACGCTGTCTTTGTGCTCTGTGGGATCGCATGCTTGCCAGAGACATTCAGATGTGCTTCATTGCCTGGATCCTGGGGCCTGATTAAAGAAGCGTAAGAGTTGTATAGCTCATGTACACAACCTTTATGTGTGGTCCTTTCTTACTATGCTGAGAAGTTAGTTGCCTCTGTAAGAATCAATCAATAGCCTCTCATCCAGCGTTGCTCAGTGCGCTCTGGTTCAGTACACTGTGGACTCCAAATACCTTTCCAAGTAGAGCAACCTTATGATGCAGTGCTTAATGTACCTCAAAGATGGAGCCAAGTAAGTTAGAAAGATTGATTGTCTTGTCTTTTCGTGTTGCTATAGCTCTGAGCTGAGTGATGGGTGATTCTTGGCTCTCCTGGGCTAGCTCCACTCTCACAGATTGCCCTTGCAGCCTCTCTGCCAGCCTTTCGCTGACTCCTCCAGCTTTTGCCACAGTCAGTTCACAGGCTCCTAAAAAGGCTTTGGCTATGAGTGCCTGGATCTCTCCCAGACATAGAGCTTTTCCAATCTGAGAAAGTTACTGCTGAGTTGACTTCTGCTGTCCCTGAGGGCTTTGTAGCTGTGGCTCCTCATCTTCCATGTGAGCCCAACAAACATGTTTCAGCAGCAGTGCAAATCCTGGGACCCCATGTCCCTGAAGTAAGGATGCTAAAGCAGAGCCATATTGCAGATGAACAACGCTCTGGACTGCAGTATGCTCTGAAGCATTATTAAGGGGAATTTGAAGGGGTGTGTTTACACTTACTCAAGAGCTTGACATTCCTCCCCTTCTACACACGCTGTGGGAGAAAAATGGCCATACTTAAATTAAGAACCAGGCTTAGTTAAGTCAAACCAATGTTTTAGGACAAGTGTACATATGTGCGATGCTGTACCTGAGAGATCAGATCTCCATCATCACAGATGCAGTTTTCTTGGGACATGTCCTTCAGTTCACTCTTGTCCAGGAGATGCTAGTACTAAGGGTAAAAAGCAGGGCTTTGCTGCCCCTGGGAGAGCTAGGAGAACGGGTGGAATCTGCAAGATGCCATGGTAAGCATAGACAGGGAGCCCTGGGCAGCAGGTGTGAGACAGAGAAGGTCAACACTTTCCAGCCTTGCAGGAGCACTTAGACGTGAAATGCCCAGATGGCTGTGAAATGTTCAGATACCCTGGGAAGGGAAGCTGCAGAAATCCTTCAGGAAGATGGATAAGTGCTCTCCCAAATTAGTCAGCATCTAAATATAGTGGCTCAACCCTTGCTGAATGACATGTGATCAGATCTCTACCTTAATGCTGTATTGTATTGTTGTGTTGCATGATCAGGGATAATCATCACATAAGCGTGATTAAGATACTAATACCAACACGGTGTACTGTAGCTTTTTTTTCCCCAAGAGGCAACAGATATGGGTGTATGTAGCAGTGAAAATATCTTTTAAAGGCAGACTTCAAACTTCCTTGTAAAGTGAATCATCCTGAAGAGGGTCAAAAGATTACTATATATATGTCAGTTATGAACTCTACCACAACTGCAGTTCACTGGCTTGCTTCTCATACAAGGATAGTTGTTCTTTCAGTTTTCTGCATTATGGAGGGGGTTTGGGGGTTATTTTGGGCCAAAATGACTCAGTTTTTAGAAGTGTAGTTCTTAAAAATGTGAAAAGTCCAGCTGAAAACAGGAAAAAGAAGTCGAACTAACAATGATCACAAGATTCTCTCGAGATGTTATCAGATACTCACAGATGTATAACATTTTTCTTGATGTTGCAACAGGGAAGAAATTTTATGAGATTTCTGAGCTTTTTTTTTTGTTGTTGTTTATTTTTTTTTTCCATAGGAAAGTATGTTTGGAAGAATAGCAGCAGCTCCTTAGGAACAAATGCCTGGGAGTACTGATAAACTCCATTCCCTTTTCCATAGGGAAGCATATCACAACATCCATTTTTGCCAGCTATCCTACCTCTGTTTTAAAAACATCAATAGCTTTTTCCTTATTAGTCTTATCAGTGGGGGTTGCTCTATGTTTAAGTGCAGAAAACATTTTCTCATTTTCTTCTTTTTTAACATTTCTGTAGTTTTAACAGCTTCTCTCCCAACCTGGTGTTTTCTTGCTGCTGTGTTTAGCTGGAGACAGACTCAGCAGATAGGCTCTCAAAGCCTCTTGTTAGCATTTCCTTCATCTTACCAAGAAACTCCTCTGTCTCTTGAATTCACTTTTCCTGAACATGACTTGACTAGCATTGAATGCAGCCTGTCAGCCTAGGTTTCACTGCAGCTGATGCCTGCTGTTTGTCAGATTCTGGAGCACCTGCAGAGCAGTTTTAACTCTTTGAAGAGGTGTTTACATATAACCTAGGCAGACCTGAACTCAATCCTTGTTCACTTAGGAGGAGAGGTTGAGGGAGCTGGGATTGTTTAGCCTGGAGAAGAGGAGGCTCAGGGGTGATCTTATTGCTGTCTACAACTACCTGAGGGGTGGTTGTGGCCAGGAGGAGGTTGCTCTCTTCTCTCAGGTGGCCAGCGCCAGAACGAGAGGACACAGCCTCAAGCTGCACCAGGGGAAATTTAGGCTCGAGGTGAGGAGAAAGTTCTTCACTGAGAGAGTCATTGGATACTGGAATGGGCTGCCCAGGGAGGTGGTGGAGTCGCCGTCCCTGGAGCTGTTCAAGGCAGGACTGGATGTGGCACTTGGTGCCATGGTCTAGCCTTGAGCTCTGTGGTAAAGGGTTGGACTTGATGATCTGTGAGGTCTCTTCTAACCCTGATGATACTGTGATACTGTGATACTGTGAGTGTCTTTTTGTATGCTTCAGTCCAAAAGGCTTTTCATTTCAGAGGCAAAGAGCGGAACAGGTAATTAACCCATGGGATTTACCTTATTACAGCTGCTGTCATTTCCCTACCCATTTTCAACCAGGTAAAGTCTTATCAAGATGAAATTCCTGTAATGTAAAGTGTGAAACTTCAAGGCAGACAGGCAGCTTTGGGAGATGCTTGGCAGGTAGCATGATAAGACAGCCTATGCTATTTTTTGCTTTGATATTAATCATTAGTCAGATAATTTCTTTTCCTTGTCCTCTCCAACTATATGCCTGTTTTGTCTGTTTATACATTTAGAATCCTTGGGGAAATGGCTGTGTATTATAATGTATGGAATAAAATCTAGCAGTAACTCCAGTTGCTGCTGGTTTAAACACTACTAATTGCATTTGAATGAACAAAATGGCTTTTTTTTTGAAGTAGGAATTCTCCTCCCATCCCAGCGGCTGATTGCTCTGACACTATCAGCGCACAATTCTACTTCAGCTTTACCGTTTCAGCCCAAAGCTGAAACGCTGCATCGTGGGAATTCAGGGCTGTACGAATAGCATCTTTCCTATTCACCTCAGATCATTCAGCATGTAATCTTTTTATCTCCTGCTGCAACCGCTTCTCGTGGCAAGTCCAATCTTCTATTGCAGCATTATTTGAAGTGATTAGCCCTGACAGAATCTTAAATTCTGACTCCCAAAGTTGATTTTTGGAGGTATCGAGCTGTGGTGTTCCATGATACGTTCGTTCCCCCACACCCCACCCCCAGATTATGATCAAAAGTGGAGCAGTGATTGTTGTTTGTTTGAAGTTGAATCTTATTTCCCCTTAGGCATCTGAATAAGGCAGTTTCCTGGAGCTTGATACCCACAGAGGAAATATAAGATTAAGAGCTTAATCAAACTGAGAAACAATGCCTGGCAGGAGCCAAATACCTCCGAGTCTCCTTCTCAGTAGCAGCTTCTGCTTAGAACTGTTTGTAACAAAATTCTTGGTCAGGAATCTTCCAAAGAAGCATGTATATTTTATTTTTGGTTTTGATGTTATCAAGTCCATCCACTGGACATGATAACATCATGACTTTTTTTTCAGGGATACGGCATCTAGGATGAAATTGTCCTTGAGGGATGTTAGTTATCATTGGGTACCTTGTGGTGTATTGCTTTGCCATTAAAACTGGAATGAGAGGACACAGCCTCAAGCTACACCAGGGGAAATTTAGGCTCGACGTGAGGAGAAAGTTCTTTACTGAGAGAGTCATTGGACACTGGAATGGGCTGCCCGGGGAGGTGGTGGAGTCACCGTCCCTGGAGCTGTTCAAGGCAGGATTGGATGTGGCACTTGGTGCCATGGTCTAGCCTTGAGCTGTGTGGTAAAGGGTTGGACTTGATGATCTGTGAGGTCTCTTCCAACCTTGGTGATACTGTGATACTGTGGAGAGATCTTCCCAGTAAATTCATATTGGTGCACGAATAGAAGAATATTTGCCATCCCAAAAAACTTTGAGGGGTGGAAAAATACATTTACTATGCATATGTAGCCTGACATACATATCTCCTATTGAAGACAGCAGGCAGATTCCCAGCTTAAATGAATCACAGACTGTTCTATGGGTCTGTAACAGTATTCTGCATGTATGCGGTCTTCTAATCCCAGAGAACATGTAAATATCTTTTCAACCCACACATGTGTGAGCCAAAGTCAACAGCAGGTCTTACTACTTACTTCAAAGGCCTCACATCAGTCCCTTCTACATACAGCAGGAATTACTTTAGGAAAATCACATCTGGTATGAAATGTGCATCTATTTAAGAGCCTGCAGAAAGCTTTAGGCTTGGGAGTGAATAAAAATATTCCAGTCCAAGCTGAATTAAAGTTTGGCAGACTGGGTTCTTGCCAGGCCATGAGCAGTGTCACTGCTGCTCGTTGAGAAGGTGATTTTTGTTTGCAAATGCCCATAAAGGGTGAGTGGCATGTGGCCTTTTTTCTGATCAGAATGTGAAGGGTCTTTTGATACCTGAATGTCAGTCTCCTATTAAAGACATTACTGCATTTCTGAGGACAGAAAATTGCACAGTTATGCCAAGTAGCAGGAAAAGAAGTGTCTATTTTGTGAGTGAAAGGCAGGTTAAAATTGGTTGCTTACCTGCACTAATACTGTGATCGGAGGTTCAGGGAAAAGCCAAAACACGAAGATAAAATGGCAAGGGCCGTACCACAAAGACAAGTTGTTCCATCAAGTGGAAAACACTTTGATGGGGAGAATTGTGATAAGTAAGTATGTATTTGTAACATCTTGAAACCTCTTGAACTGCAAGGGGCGGGAGAAGTCTCTATTCTCATCCATAATGGCTGACAGCTCCTTCTGCAAAGGGTGCGACAAAAGGATGCACTTTATTTTAATCGTCCCTCTGCACTTTATTTTAATCATCCCTCTGGCTGCAGCTGTTAGTGAAAGCCACCTATTGGTAGCCCAGGAGTGAAATCTCCCATTTATCCACAAATAATAATAATAATAAAAACCCCAGCAGCAGTAACAAAAAAAGCTACAGTTGTGACAGCAGTAAGGCAAGATACTCACCACCAGGAGAGGACCGTGGAGGGCAGTACTTAGACCAAGTGGAAAAGGTACTGCTCATAATCTGTTTGATCTGTTCATAATCTGTATTGATACCACTGAAAATGGTACTTAGGGGATGTGATGTTGGCACCTGGCCACCGCTTTAAGGATCCTCTCTATTTCATCTCTTTTATGTAGCTCAATGAAAAATCCTGCAGGCAGGAACCACTTCCAGTTACTAATGACCAAGGCTGGTTTTGAATGAGTAGCTGCAAGAGGAAAGTATTAGCACTCTCTAATTTCAGTCCTTATTACAAGGGCTCTTTTAAACCTGTAATCTCTTGAATTTGGCTTGGCTATTACTCTTTTCTAAAGACAGGTTTTCAGTTTTAGTATGATTATTTTTAATGAGTATCTGTAGTGAGAGAGGAAATATGTTAGGGAGGCTCACCAGTTTTAGGCAAACAGATATTAGCAGTTCAGCATCTGGGCCAGCATCAAAGTCCTTGGACAGTGTTCCCCATCCACTGGACCAGTATGGCCTGATGTGTGTGATTTCAAATCCAGTGGCCACCTTTCTCTGACTAGTTTGTCCTGCACCCTGTGTCCAGCCAGGTGCCCTCATCCCTTCCCCTAATACTGGTGATGCTCTGTCCATGGAATGACCTAGAGTGCAGGACTAAGTCACAGAAAAGAAGTACTAATTCTCCATTGGTTTTCATCTCTAAATCAGTATATTGAAGGGTCAAAAGGGCCCCAGTTCCATCAGGAAGGATAGAAGGGATTGTGTAGATAACAGCAGAGAGCAAGACAGAAGCACTCCTTACAGCATGGTATCTTCAGATGGTACATGAGAAATATCATATTGTGATCAGGAAGCATGACTGCAAAATCCTTTCCTTCCTAACCTCCTACTCACCATTCTTCTGATGTAGGACCTGGAAAATAGACAGATGGAATAAGCAAATCTAATAGATGCATTTCTAATGGACTGATTGTTACTGGATTGTGAATTAAAACCTCCATGGTAACATACAGCAGAAGAAGTCCTTGGAGCCCTTTCAGAAAGGCAAGTGGTCCTTGGGTTTGGAAAAGTTTGTGAAACTGATGTAAAGGCATTTGTGTTTGAGAAGGTTAGCTCTAGTGGCTCTACACAATAAGTCAGAGAGAGGCATTTCTTTGTAACTCTGAGGGAAGTGAGGCTGTGAGGGAGATGTGTGGGCAAGAGAAATGGAGACCATGACATCAAAGCCTTAAGTCAACAATAGACAGACAATTTGGAGCTGTCAGAAAAATCCCTCCAGTCTGCCATTGAAAATCAGCCTTAACACTCACTGATAACAGCACTGACAGAAATAGCCCAGGATAGCAGGAGATATGCCTGGAAGGGACACAACCAAGTGAGGCAGAGTAGCTTGAAGCCATATTCTGCAGCCAGAGTGGGAAGGCATGCATGGGACAGCAGAAGTCTTGTGTGAAGATGGGAAGAGGGCCTTGAATATATGTCCTTCATATACATGAATGTCCTGGATAGAAGTGTTTGGGTGGGATCAACTCCCTTACACAATGTGCATTAGACCTCTGATCACTCCTCCTCCCTCGAAGCTGTATGTCCCTTAGTGCCCTTGCCCCATCCTCTTTGGAACCAAATCCCAGCCCATCCGCAAGCCCTTTCCCTTCCCATGCTAGACCTTAGTTCAGCTCAGTAGCTTAGCAGCACACTAACCATTTTTATTCTGTGATTCAACTGATTTTCATCCAACTTAGTGAGTCAGCAAACCAAGAAGTCCAATGTGTGCCAAAAGTTTTCAAGAACAGCTAGAGGGTGATACAACTTTACCCTTCAGCAAATGTGATACCTTGGATCCACTGCACAGCAGTGCTGGGCTTGTGTGCATATAGCTGCTGCATGGCTTCTGTGACTTTAGCAGATTAGACTAATGAATCAGTTGGCCTAGATTGCAGCATTGCTCTTTTATAACTAAAACTGTTCCCCCTTTTCAACCAGGTCTCTGTTTACAAACACATTGCTCAAATATTTCACTTTAACCTTGTCACGTTTGTATCAGCTGTATTTATTATTATCATTGCCACCATTCCCTGCTTGTATATACAGAACACAGTGTTATTTAAGCCCTCTTCAATTCTACATTTCTAAGCAACTGTAGGTCAAGTTGCTGTCTATACTATCCCCTTCTCCTACTGAGGAGATGATGTTCACCATCTGTGATCACCCTAAGGCAAAAATCTGCCCAAGTGCTGCCTCCTCTTCCCACAACACCAACCTCAACACAACCTTGCTCCTTGTTTCAGATGCTGCCTGCAAGAGGCTTTGTGAAGTACTTCACCTGAATGTGAGGCACCATGTAAATAGGGCAGTTCTGTACTTCAACACTTGTAGGATGAAATAGAAAGTGAGTCAAGATGTTGCAGTTCTCCAGTGTACCATAGCATTGGGGTATTTTGTTTCCAGCTGCTATTTTTACAGGAGGTTATTTTCATAGGCTGAAAGGTAGGGAACTTAGCTGAGGAACCTACAGCAGAGATTTAACCATCATGTGGCTGTGGCCCTCACTGTGGAGTCATTGCTCTTTTCTGAGCATAACCAAGAGCTCTCTGGTTTGTTGTTCTCACTAGAAAAACATTCAAGAAATGAAAACTGACCTGTGTGAATCAGAGAACTAAAGGCAGAGTGTATAGGATACAGACAATGCCTGATTCCTACTGGAGCAATGGCACCATCAAGGATTTCAAGATTTTGATCTCATGTGGAACTGGAAAGGGTGCTCTGGATTTGCTGACAGAGAGGACTGACTCAGAACAACTTGCTCTGAGTGCTGAGGGATGTTCATCTGGTTGTGTGGCAATGATGATTTACTCTAGCTGGGGACCTACCCCATTAGTCCCCTCTGCAGAGAAGAAGCTAGAACTTGCAATAACTGCCTTCAGTTAACACTTGAGAGATGAGCTGCACTTTTGCCCCAGCTTTTCTGTAAAATGCTCTCTTACTTGCTCAGATCTCTCAGCATCCTCCTGTGTAATGCTTGAGGGATCATGTCACACGATGAGAGGCATATCAGGGAGCACAGGGAAGGAGCTGCAGTGGGAAGCAGCAGCTGTGAAGGCTGTGCACCACTGCTCTGCCTCTCCTACTCAGGCACCGTGCAGCAGAAGACACCCAGAATGTCCAGCTTCATCTGGCCTAAAGGGGCTGTGATGAAGGCAGACAGCCAAGTACCATGCCCTACGCACAAGACATGGAATAGCAGGCCTACAGCAATCATCAGGCTCTAGTCCTGTGCCTCTCTATACCACTGCCTCCCTAAGCCTCAAGCTGCCAGGCTTCCTTTACCCCTAGATATCTTCTGTACCCTTACTTAAAATATGTGAGCTTCCCCCAGCCCTGTGGCTGAGTTCTCTTTTCCATGGGTGACTCTGCTGCTTAAATATCACAAGACAGTGCAGACATGAAGAGAAACAGATCCACAGTTGTTTACTGCAGAAGCCAGCCCAAAGTGTAAATAATAGGAGGAAGGACAAGTCCCTGTGGGTCCAGAGGATCTGCCTGGCTCTAGCTGTGGTGACATCTCTGCTTGAAAGAGTCCAGTGCAGAGCCACAAAGATGATTGAGGGAGTCAAACATCTCCCTTAAGAGGAAAGGCTGAGGGAGCTGGGGCTCTTTAGCTTGGAGAGGAGGAGACTAAGGGGTGACCTCAGTCATGTTTATAAATACGTGAAGGATGAGTGTGAGAAGGATGGAGCCAGGCTCTGCGCGGTGATGCCCGACAGTAGGGCAAGGGACAATGGTGCAAAGCTGCAGCAGAGGAGGTTTCGTGTGAACATAAGGAAAAACTTTTTCACTGTGAGGGTGACAAAACACTGGAACAGGCTGGCCAGAGATTGTGGAGACATTCAAAGCCTGCCTGGACACATTCCTACTCCATCTGATCGTGCTCTGGCAGGGAGTTGGGCTGGATGATCTTTCAAGGTCATTTCCAACCCCTTGCATTCTGTGATCCTGTGACCTCAGGGATGTGTAGTACCTCCAGATGTTCTCTTCCTCAGCAAGCAGAGAGCCATGGGGAGCCAAAACAAAAAAAAAAAGGGAAGGGGAAAATTTACTGCCAGGCTGTTGAGATGCCATTTTCTGTAACTCTTTCCAAGAGTTTCTGGTCTTTATGTGTTAGCAAGCTCCTGCCTGTTCACCTTTGCTGCCTGCAGAGGCAGCCTCTATTGCCTTCCATAGGCATTCTTTGCTGTGTCATGGGTCTGGCATTGCCACCCCACTGGCTCAAACCAGGTCTGAATGAAGAGGGTTTACCTTCAAGAAGCATGGCATTATCCAAGGAGGAGGTGGATTTGGGTGGTATCTTCTGTGCTTTCAGTGTCTTGTTCACCTAGCACCACGTAGATTGCACAGTGTTTCTCATCACCCACTCCAGGATGTGTCTGGGCAATGGGGGCAGGGCTTCTGCAGCCAAGATGGGGATAGGAATGCAAATGGAGCCTCACTTATTGCAAGTGGGTTGACAGCTCACAGTCTTAAGTCTGGCAGACTAACAGGCCACAGTTTTGTCATCCAGCTTTGTCCCCAACCTCTGAAGCATCCCTGAGCCTGTGATTGGGACTTCAACCTCTCCCCATTCCTGGCCAGCTCAAGTATATATTGTGCATTTGGCTGAGCTTAACCCTCTTAAGAGACTCTGTGTCTGCTTTAAATCAGTTTTGTTGGATTCAGTTCCTTACTGTGCTGGGATAGTTAGTGTGGCTTTACTGTCACTCATGCTTTATTTTTGTTGTTCCAGTTAAGTCCCTCTCTGTTTCCCCTCATTTCTTCTCCTGGCACTTTCTGCACTCCAGGTTTTCCTACTTCTGTTAGCTGAAAAATGTCCTTGTTGTGGCACCTTGTTTGCTGAATTTAAGCACCCTCAGTGAGGATGGTGAGCCAGGACTTCTAGTAGCTGTGCCCCTGCTCAAGCATCCCCACTCCTGCTCCTCCATTCCTTCCTCACACAGCCCATGTCTTCCTCTGGCCACTCACCTCAGCATAACTAGACCATCTGGAGATTTTCTTGACAAACACTAATGGAACTACTTGCAAAACTGGGTCAAAAATCAGGGAATAATTTTGACTGGAAAAGAAAACCTGTGAAGAGAAGGAGGAATTTTGAAAATGCCATGCAATGTCACTTAGACATGTAAAAAAAAAGTGAGATGTTCCATTTGGGAAAAGCCTAAATTGCATCAAAGTTTTTTTTCAGAGTGACTATAGACTTTTAAATAGCACTCTAATAAAACCAGGGGGTTTTGATAGCTGACTAGAAATTTTGGGGGGTTCATTTGTTTGTTTTAAAGGTTGGGTTTGCAGAAGATTCACAAGGCAACAGTTATAGAGTCATAGAATCAGTCAGGGCTGGAAGGGACCACAAGGATCAGCCTGTTCCAGCCCCCCTGCCATGAGCAGGGACACCCTACCCTAGATCAGGCTGGCCAGAGCCTCATCCAGCCTGGCCTTAAACACCTCCAGGGATGGGGCCTCAACCACCTCCCTGGGCAACCCATTCCAGGCTCTCACTACTCCCATGCTCAACAACTTCCTCTTCATCTACCCATCTCCAGCTTTGCTTCATTCCCCCTAGTCCTGTCACCCCCTGGTATCCTAAAAAGTCCCTTCCCAGCTTTTTTGTAGGCTCCTTCAGATACTGCAAGGCCACAAGAAGGTCACCTGGGAGCCTCCTCTTCTCCAGACTGAACAGTCCCAACTCTTTGAATCTGTCCTCATAGCAGAGCTGCTCCAGTCCTCTAGTCATCCTCATGGCCCTTCTCTGGACACACTCGAGCATCTCCACATCCCTCTTGTAATGATGGCTCCAGAACTGGATGCAGTACTCCAGGTTGGTCTCACAAGAGCAGAGTAGAGGGGAAGAATCACCTCCCTCAACCTACTGGCCACGCTTCTGATGCAGCCCAGGGTCTGGTTGGCTTTCTGGGCTGCAAGTGCACACTGCTGGCTCATGTTGAGCTTCTCATCCACCAGCACCCCCAAGTTCCTCTCCTCAGAGCTGCAGTCAAGTGCTTTCTCTTGGCCTGAGGAAAAAAAAAAGGACCTGAAACACTGGTTTTCATGGTTTTGCTTTTAGGTTGTTCTTGAGAAAAATATATGTTCAACCCAAGCAATCCTCTCTAGCTCTCCTGGAATGTACCCCACTGAAAAAATACACAGCAAAAGATCCTCTTTCACCCGGATTCAGTCAGGGCCTTGATTTCTACCATCTTAAGCAGAATTTTTAACAGCTTCTTTCACCTTTGGCTACAGGAGTGGCTCCTGAGAGAGAGGTAGGCTTTGCTGGAGTAGCAATCACTTTTGCAAATCCACCCAGTAGGCACACCTAGAATTTAATTAGAACATAAGGAGATTTGAAGATAACATGAAGGGTTTTGAAGTTAATGTAACTCACTTCTTCATACAGCCAAGCCTGGAGAGAAGTTTTCAGTTGGTAGTGCCTCATTCAGAGGCACTCCATTGCAGTTTAAAATTAAAATGGAACTGAGCTTCCCCATTCATCCATTGTAACATTTGCACCTTCACAAAGTTGAGGCCAGCAAAAAAAACACCCATAAAACTCCAGCTAACCAATCACCCAAAAAAAGTAATGTCTAATTCTATTTCCATTGTGTTGGGACTTAGTTTTAATGTAAATCCTGAGGAAGTACTTGAGGAGAGACCAGAAAAAGAAGGAAAAACGAGATGAATTTTGTGTGCTTTATGGGAATGTGGAAGAGAAGATTTTGTGACTTGTTTCTGAAGTGAGGTGCCACTTCCTTCAGCCAGGAGCAGTCCCAGCAGCCTTCTGGCATTCCCAAGACTCAGGTTTCCAACTGGGACCTGCTGTGCAGAGCATGTGTTTGGCCTGGCTTTCCCAAGGACATCCTTCCTCAAACAAGCCTGCCCAAGCCCAGCCAGCAGCCCACACAGCCACAACAGCACAGCTGGGCTGCCATGTCCCCAGCTGGTAACTGCCTGCCGCAGGGTTTGCAGGCTGTGCTCTGCCCTGCTCCACTGCAGGAATGGTTTGTCCTAGCCCATCTGCATCCATTTCTGCAGATGAAGGATTGCACTGTGGACTCCTCTTTCACACACAAAGGTGTCAAAAGAAGATGTGACTTCAAAGGCTAGAAATGTCACCCCACAAAACCGAGAGGCTGACTGCAAGATCTGAGCTTGGCAGAGAGCTGCAGTGCTTGATCCTGTGAGCAATTTGTGGCTTCCCCCCCCCCCCAGCATCTCTTTGGTCTCTCTCAGCAGCACTGCTAGCTAATTAGTATGCCTGTTGTGGGTTGCTTGCTTCTCTTGAAATGTGCTAAGATATACAGTTCTGGAAAAAGCACACTGATAAAATTGTAACACCTGTAATTATCTGCACTGGTAGCTGTAACTTGGGTCCAATGGCAGTGAGCTGCACCATCACATCACGTTCTCTGTCCCTAGCCAAGCTGTAGCACCTGGCCCTCTGCAGCAAAAGAGTGCTCTTCCCAGCCAGGAAGCAAAGACATTTTCACTCCATGCTCAGAAGCATTTCTATTGCTTCAGGAGACTATTGAGTGCAGCTGCCAAAAATCACCAGGGAACCCAAAAAGGCCACGATTAAAATAATTTCCCTGCCTTTCTTGTCATTTCAGCTTTTACATCTAAATCTGCTGTTCCTGTAGGACTTAGTCAAGACCTGCCTCATCTTTCTCACTGGCAAGAGCCTGGCGCACACTGCTGCGATCAAATGCGGCTGCGTTGAAGGCTGGATCACTGTATGCCACCTGAAGCAGGTATCACACCTGAAGGCACAGGCAGTATGAAGCGGAGGAGCCACTGCTGCAGAAAGTGACCGCGGTTAGATCCAGAGCTGCCTCCCTGCCTGCCGAGGACACGAGTTTCCAACTTGTGCTACTTTCTTCCGACCTACGCACCAGCCCCTGCATCCTCGCTCGGATCACACAGCATCTGCATCATCTGAATCACTGTCAGGGTTTATTCATTGTCACATGGCTGGAGCAAGCCCACACTTGTCACTTGGCGTATCTGCAGCTTAACTCAGGACAAGGGAGAGACCGCCACATTAGGCAGCAGTTGGATGCTACTCCTCCTGAGGCACTTTTGGGATGAAGCTGCAGAGGCCTCCAGGCAGCTCTGTGCCAAGGAGTGTACCAGCCACGTCAGCACAAAACCAAGTGTCCTCAGAAATACTTCATCTGAAGTTCCTCAGAAGGGAAGCAGGGTGGCCGAGCCCAAAGAGCAAAATGCCTTCTCTTCACCTTGAAGATGGGCAGCTGAGCTCTCAGTTGAGTCTAGGAAAAGGAGCTCCATCTCAGTTCTTCACTGAGAGAGTCATTGGACACTGGAATGGGCTGCCCGGGGAGGTGGTGGAGTCGCCGTCCCTGGAGCTGTTCAAGGCAGGATTGGACGTGGCACTTGGTGCCATGGTCTAGCCTTGAGCTCTGTGGTAAAGGGTTGGACTTGATGATCTGTGAGGTCTCTTCCAATCCTAATAATACTGTGATACTGTGATACTGTGATCTTTACCTTAAAAGAGTAGCCAGCCATCCTACTCATCCTTGCAGCATACCCCTAAGCCCTCTGTTCCTTTAGCCACGGTTTAGGCTTTCAGGTGACAGATTTTTGTCATCTGTGCCTTGTATCCTCACTGATTTAAAAATATCTGTGTACCCTGTTCCTTTTTGCTAGGAGCAGCTTTCTGTGAACCCACAGAGCAGTTGCAGGGCAGAGATGAGTTGTCATAGTGTGGCCAAAGCACAAGATAGTAGAAAAGGTGAGGTGAAAGTCTGACATCTGGGATTTACAGCTGTCCACCCATGAAGTGGTGACCTGGAAAGATATGGCAAGATTTCTTCATCACCCCTTGCTAATATCTGTGCCCCCAAGGCTTGCCTTGCTCACATCTGAATCACTCTGTGATGATTGCTTGCATTCTCTTTCCTGATCTGTGTCAGTTTCTCACCTGTTTGTGAGAGCAAGTGAAGGTCTTGTCCTGCATGGTTGCAGGTTAGTGACTCCATATGACACCTCTGCCACTGCTGATGCTGGCATAGTCTTCATCTTACAGCTGCATGACCATGAGGGCTGGAGGCAGAGCAATTGCTCAGTGTGGTCAGCCACCATGCCAAAGGGAGGAGTGGCAGCAGTGAGGTGCAGAGGCAGAAAGAGAAACTTTTTGTTGTGTGGAGTAGGACAGGAGGTTCAGAGGATGGTGGACCACCCTGTACTTCTCTTTTGAGTTTGAAGTAATGTGGCAGCAGATACTCTGCAGGACCTGGGAGACCCTGATCTCAAAGAGGCAAGAGAGGCCAAGGAGATGGTTGGAGGTCCCTTGTCCCTGCAGCCCATGGCACCCAGGCTGCCTCTCTTTAACAGCTCCCCTTGTTCCTGTTGAATATCAGTCCAAATCTCAACACTAGGTCTTCAGCTACAGTGTAAAATCCATCCTTTTAGACAAAAGCACTTTGGAACATGCATGTTTAAGCACCTGGCTAAAAATAGCTCAAGAAAGAAACACATTGTGTCACCTGTCCTCTTAAGATGATAATAAGTATGCTGTGCATACATGCAATGGCCCAAACTCACTTGGATTCACCAAAATAGAGGCAGCAGACACTTGACAGCTGTTTCTGCAGATGGAGTAACAAAATGTCATTTTTCTTTTGTGTTTGACTTCCTTAGAGAAATGTGATTTAATTGCACCAGCATTGTCAAGGTAGTTTTTATTCATTTTACAAAACAAGCAGAGTAAATTTCCTTTACCTACATTGTATGCATAGATTACTTCTGGTGCTTCATCTCTATGTCCTCTCAATTGCTTCTCAAGTCTTTCTCCTCTCATACTGGTTTAAAATGTATTTTTCCTTTGTTCCCCATGTTTCTCCCTCCTACCCTTCCTCTTTCCCTCGTTTTTTTTTTTTTCCAGTTAATTGAAATAAAAGAAGCAAACAAATAAGACTTTTTCTTTAATCTGGATGTCCTAAGGCAGTAAGACACAGGACAATGCTTCCTGGCCATCACTCTCCCCATTATCCACAATGAACGTCACAAAGAGAACAAATTCTTATGAGTTGCATGAAAGTCAACAACCAAGTGAAGAGATCCAAGCTAGGAACTCGTTGAGGGAAAGGCCACAGTGTATATTTAACAGTTATTTTTCCAGTTTGGTATGCTGTCGAGCCAAACTGCAAATGAGTATCAGTCAGATGATCACCGTCTGCGTTGTCTGAGCACTGAGTGGAAATAGAGACAGGGACAGCAAGTACGACTATAGAGGAGCTCACATTGCATTCTTTCTGCTGTTCGTTGGACAACTTGCTTTCTAAATTTCTTAGAAGACATTTTATTAAGGTGAAAATAAACAACCCCCCTGCACACATCTGGTTTGTGGGGGAAAAAAAACCCCACCCAAACCCCAAACAAAACAATGAGCACTGAGAGAGGGAAAATGCAGAAATGAAAGTACATAGAGAAAAAGACTTTGAGACTAAATGCTGGCTCAAAATTATGAAGAAACTGTTTCCTGCTGTTTCATTCCCCTTTTTTTTCATCCAAGGAAAAAGAGTTTCATGCACCTTCTTTGTAAATAAAGCAGGGCTGCAATAAAGGAAACACAGGACTCCATTATAAGCTCTTTTTTTCACTCCTAAACGAAACAGTCCACAGGACGTTTAAAATTGGCTAACCATGCAAGCCAAAAAGGGATAATAGCTATGTGAAGTGAAGCAAAATGGTCTCGACACTGAGCAGACCTGGTGTGTGTGCATTATCTTAACACTCCACTTCTGTTTACTTTATATGCGTTGTCACGTCAGAGCTCTGACAAGGCTGGAGCTGAGTTTCCATTCCCTTGGAAGCTCTTAACCCTCCCAAGACTGAGAGCCTTGCTTGAATGAACAGAGATGATCCTAAACATCCTCCCATCCTCTTGACCTATCCCTGTGCCCACTGTTTCCCCATACCCTGAATTACAACTTCTAAGCTCCCATGTCCTCCTCTGGCATCCAAATTGCAGTAATGATGCTCCCAAATCATTAAACTGTGGCCTAGGAAATTATCAGCTGGACTTTGAACTGTGACACATTCATGGCTGAGTAACATTGGGTTCATTGTCTTTTGCTTCTGATTTTGAACTTCCAAGGCATATTTGTATTTTTTGTTAGATTTGCCTCTCATAACAGAAAGTCTAACATATTTTTTACCATTGAAGAGTTAAGATGGTCACTAAACTCACAGTTTCTGAGGTCTCAGGTCACAGCTAAAGATTGTGATAAAATTTGAGTAGTACCAATGTTTACTTTGGCACACTTATTCTGAAAGTTCTGCTTCTGCCTTCTCACCTTCTCTAGTTGTCCAAGACTTATCTTGACTTCCAACATGGAGCTTTTTGCCCTCGTTCTGATTAAAACAATTTCTGATGTCAAGAAAGAAAATCACTTATATTGAGTACATCATGACTCATTCAAAAAAGGACTCACAGATTGTCTTGCTTTCCAAGTGGTCTCGTACCCTAATTTCCAGCTCTGCAATATTGATATCCCCATTTCTTAGACTGCAGATGTCCTTTGCCTAATCAATGTACCGGACACTGCCCGGTGACTTAAGTGTTAAGGATGGTTCCTTTATTGAATTATATTTTCATTCTGTCTCTACCATTCCCCATCCCACACCCCCTCAGGATTTTATAACCTCCATGCTCTATTTTGCCTAGTGATGTCAGAGGCAGAGCAGTTACCATGGAGAAGATGGGGACAGACTCCACTGAGACGGACACAAGCACAGCCTACATCTCCAGCAAACTTGTGATTCATCAGCCAAATTTTGTGTCATCATTAATGACCTGCCAAAGAGGTCATCCATAATTTTTCATTTTAATGTGCGTGGTGATGGAGAAGTGTATTAAAAACTTTGTGCGAGCCTGGGTAATGTTTACATCAGAATGAGCCACGCCACAAGTTATTAATGAATCAGTGGAACAATGGCAGGCACCATCTGAGGTATGGTCACAAGAACACAGCTATAGAAACCAGGCTAGGGAGCTGGAGCTTTTCCCTGAGAGCAAACATAATTATGCACTGCATACTCGTATTGGTGTTGTAATGATGCACAGATAATAGAAGTTCCTCCTTAAATGGTAAGTAGAGAGCAAATCCAATAGATCTAGGGTGTACAAAGGGCATCTCCATGAGGATGCACGGATGTGTTTCAAAATATTTCTGCTTTTCTTCCTTTTGTTGTCCTAATTTCTAATGTTTGGGTTACTTTATAAATTTTGCTCATTATGTGAAACATTTAATTCCTGCATAACTCTTTTATCTCAACAGCTGTTTAAACTGCTTCCTCTCCCACTATTGGGGAACATCTTCATAAGATGAAAGGTGCAGAGCACCCTTTGCTCACCTTCTCTCCAGAGAATCACAGAATCAACCAGGTTGGAAGAGACCTCCAAGATCATTCAGTCCAACCTAGCACCCAGCCCTAGCCAGTCAACCAGACCATGGCACCAAGTGCCTCATCCAGTCTTTTCTTCAACACCTCCAGGGATGGCAACTCCACCACCTCCCTGGGCAGCCCATTCCAATACCAGTCACTCTCTCTGCCAACAACTTCCTCCTAACATCAAGCCTAGACCTCCCCTGGCATAACTTGAGACTGTATTTCCTTGTTCAGTTGCTGGTTGCCTGGCAGAAGAGACCAACCCCTGCCTGGCTACAGTCTCCCTTCAGGTAGTTGTAGACAGCAATGAGGTCACCCCTGAGCCTCCTCTTCTCCAGGCTAAACAATCCCAGCTCCTTCAGCCTCTTCTCATAGGGTTTGAGTTCCAGGCCCCTCACCAGCCTTGTTGCCCTTCTCTGGACACATTCCAACACCTCAACATCTCTCTTGAATTGAGTGGCCCAGAACTGGACACAGTCCTCAAGGTGTGGTACTCAAGTACTCAAGAGGTATGCTCTGGTCCAGATAAGGTTGCAGGAACATCATTTGACTGCAGCATCACATATATGCAGTGACCAAACAAGTGTGTAAGGTCAATGGAAAATTGTATGTGCTACCTGGATTTGGGGAAAGTACTTCAAAAACGCTAAGAAGCCTTTTTTTGGTCATGATAATCAGCACTGCGATGCTCTGCAAAAGTATTCTATGAAAATAGCTGCATGTAATTACTTAAAGAATAGGAAATATTCTCATCTTATGAATAATAACAACAGAATCTGGAGCTATTCATTTTCTCTGTTTTCTTCATGGGTTTGTGGCTTTTTCGCTCACCACCAGGCTGCTGGGAGTATTTCTTTCTCCAGGAATAGAGAGCCTGAGCTGAAGCACCAAATTCAGCTCACAATCTGGCACATGCAGAACTGCATCCACTTCACTCTCCTATAATTTTACGATGTTTTGAAAGCTGTCAAGTATAAAAATGTAGTTTAAATGACAGCAGTAAAACCTCTAAATCTTGGAGGAAAAAAAGTTCATTGATGCACAGTGGAACCTCTTGCTGAGATGGTCTGGAGACTATAACAGAGCTTCCTAGTGCTTGTTAAACAGTCACCCAAAAGCAGCTCTCAGATCAGGAATTCCTGTAACCTCTAACTTTAGGCAGGGTTCTCCTGAGGCAAGATCATTCCAGGTTTACTCTGCTGCACTCTTCCTTATGCACGTAAAACTGTCTGCTGGAAGAGACAACGGAGAGCTGGAGCATCCCCATGGCTGGTTTTAAGTTATGTTTGCCTTAGCTTCACTGACACAAATCACATAAACTTGCTTTTGACCTGTTGGAAGGTAGGAGAGCCCTGCAGAGGGACCTGGACAGGCTGGATGGGTGGGCAGAGGCCAATGGGATGAGATTTAACAAGGCCAAGTGCAGGGTTCTGCACTTTGGCCACAACAACCCCAAGCAGCGCTACAGGCTGGGGACAGAGTGGCTGGAGAGCAGCCAGGAAGAAAGGGACCTGGGGGTACTGGTAGATAGTAGCTGAAGATGAGCCAGCAGTGTGCCCAGGTGGCCAAGAGAGCCAATGGCATCCTGGCCTGCATCAGGAACAGTGTGGCCAGTAGGACAAGGGAGGTTATTCTGCCCCTGTACTAAATGCTGGCCAGGCCACACCTTGAATACTGTGTCCAGTTCTGAGCCACTCAATTCAAGAGAGATGTTGAGGTGTTGGAATGTGTCCAGAGAAGGGCAACAAGGCTGGTGAGGGGCCTGGAACACAAACCCTATGAGGAGAGGCTGAAGGAGATGGGATTGTTTAGCCTGGGGAAGAGAAGGCTCAGGGGTGACCTCATTGCTGTCTACAACTACCTGAAGGGAGGCTGCAGCCAGGTGGGGGTTGGTCTCTTCTGCCAGGCAACCAGCAACTGAACAAAGGAACGCAGTCTCAAGTTATGCCAGGGGAGGTCTAGGCTTGATGTTAGGAGGAAGTTGTTGGCAGAGAGAGTGACTGGTATTGGAATGGGCTGCCCAGGGAGGTGGTGGAGTTGCCATCCCTGGAGGTGTTGAAGAAAAGATTGGATGAGGCACTTAGTGCCATGGTCTGGTTGACTGGCTAGGGCTGGGTGCTAGGTTGGACTGAATGATCTTGGAGGTCTCTTCCAACCTGGTTGATTCTATAAAAGAAATTCTGTCCCCACACTGGATGCTCAGAGGGAGATGCATGGGTCTGCTAAGAGGTGACCTTTTCATCCTGCCGTTCACCCCTGTGAATTGGCAGCTTGTGTAGTTGTAATTGCTCTCCTGCCTTCAGGAGCTGGGATCCCAGAGACCACTCTCTGGGTGAGTATGACTGTGCTGAGACTAGGAGCTGTGCTGTTCTAGAGCCAGAGCAAACACACTGTTCCAGAGGCAATGGCTGGGAAAATGCTGTCTGGAGGTTGCCACACCACCAGCATCAGTCCTCTGAATGGTTTTTACACGATTTGACTACGTGTATTAGTCAGTACCAGAATCTTTTTAACTCTTGGAGATTTGTATCATTTTTCAGGGCCAGTTGTGATGTTAATGATGTACTTGCTGTGATGCACTACCCTTTTCCCTAAAGGTCCTGACTCCTCTCAACTGGATTTGTTCTCCATCATGAAACAGGGAGTCCAGCTCAGGCCAGGGGGTCTAGTATCCTGCAGAAGCACACCTTATCCTGCCAGGGGAGGGAGAGAAAAAAAAAGATACTATTAAATAATGAAAGGCTCCCAGTTGTGCTGCAGTACCAAGGAATATCTTGTTCTTTCTGAATTCTATGTGGGAAGCTTAAAATGAATTTGTTTGCTTCATGGGTTTGTAACTCTGAAGTCAAACAACACTGTACAACAAATTTGCAGAATGGAGGATTGTGCCACAAGAAGGAATATATCTCTTCCCCCTCCCCCCCATTTATTTCCTTTCCTGATCCCCCATCTCCCAGCTAAGGGAGCACTCCTGCAGAGTGATTTTCATGAGGCAAACCCCATTTATTTGATGGCTCGAACTCAGGGAAGCAGGAATAAACATTCCCTGTGAAGCTCCAGTGGAAATTTATTTAAGGATGGGAGTTTGTGACGACCAAACCACATCTTGTACTCAAAAGCCACTTATATAACCAGACTGATAGTGCCCAGAGACTGTCTGGGAGCCGTTTTTGGAAGAAGAAATGTTGTGTTCTGGTATCTGGGTCATCTCAGGATGACCCTGCTGAGAGGATGTTGCCAAAGGGTGTCCTAAGTGGGTAATCATGGAATGACCCTCTGTGCAAACAGAGAAACCTGGATGGCAAAATACTGTCTTAGAAAGCCACTCTTTTCTTTTAGTGTGTTTAGTGATGATCTGTTTTCTTCCAAGACCAATACCATCTTCACCATCCCCAGCTTTGGTAGAAGATGAGTATTGAACATCTGAAAGTTAGGGTTTTTCTCCTTGTGAAATCCAGACATTTTTGCTTGTGACAAAGAAAACACTAGGAACACGAGGGTTTGAAAACCACTGCTGATTTAATTTCACCTGTAGCCAGGTGGGGGTTGGTCTCTTCTCCCAGGCAACCAGCAATAGAACAAGGGGACACAGTCTCAAGTTGTGCCAGGGGAGGTATAGGCTGGATGTTAGAAGGGAGTTCTTCCCAGAGAGAGTGATTGGCATTGGAATGGGCTGCCCAGGGAGGTGGTGGAGTCACCATCCCTGGAGGTGTTCAAAAATAAGACTGGATGGAGCACTTATTGACATGGTCTAGTTGACTGGTTAGGGCTGGGTGCTAGGTTGGACTGGATGATCTTGGAGGTCTCTTCCAACCTAGTTCATTCTATGATTCTATGATTTGCTGAACAAGTTTACCTACCAACAATGCAAAGACCTTTGCCCATGTCTCACTCTGTCCCATTTCTACTGAAATCTACCATTCTCAGGGTCAGACATCACTGCCTGAAGGCTCTCAGTGCAGTGGCTCCCAATATGATAGAATCACAGTTGCCTCAAAATGAATCATCTGAAAGTGGTCACTACTGTGTGTCACAGCCTGCACACTCACCACAAACTGGCTCCAACAAATCAAGTGTGACAGACCTTTATCTGAGTAATATGCTTTAGTATACCTGTTGTTGCTTGTTCCACTCTGAACTACTCCAGGTTCGTCCTGGTGGCTTCAGGACTTAGGCACAACACTGCCCTCCCCCTTCCTGATTTCAGGTGTTCCTGGGTGTTAATGAACATGGTGGCATCTCTTTCTGTTACATTCTGCACATTCCCCATGGATACAGCAGCTATGCTGCAACTCACTCTACACACCAAAAGAGATTTCAGGCTTGGGTTTGGGTGCAAATTGGTCCCAGGAGGAGATGCTGGCCCTCCTCTCTCTTGAAAACTGAGGGCTCTGCTGAAGAGGCACTTAATGCCATGGTGTAGTTGATCAGCTAGGGCTGGGTGCTAGGTTGGACTGGATGATCTTGGAGGTCTCTATGATTCTATGAAAGAGTTTCTTTTTTAAAAGAAAGGAAAAAAAAAAAAAAAAAGCAAAAGCATGGTGAGAAGTTGCAGCCATTTCCCTGTTTGGGGGTGTGGGAAATTGCAAGTCTCTGCCTATTTATGCTGGTAGTGTTTTCAGCTAGAAGCTCTCAGGGGTCTATGGGAACAAGGAGCTCGGTTTCCTTTAGCTGAGGGGAATGGTGGTTTTCATCTTACCAGTGAGGGCTCACACATGCATGTGCACTCACACACACAAACTCATGCTAGTGGCAAAACCCAAGCAATGCATCCAAGCTGGAGGCAACACAAGCCACACAACGCTTCCTACCTGCAGAAACCTTACTTACCCACTGTGATGAACCATCAGAGGTAAGAGCACATGACCATGTTCACCATCATGGAAAAATTCACATCATTAGGCTCCGTCCTGCATGGAAGACTCTGCAACAGCTGATCAGGACCCCTCTGGACAGAGTGAGTCAACTCTGAGCAATAAATTGTTAGCAAAACAACCCCCACGGATCCACTGGGACTTTCCTAGGAAACCACTTCTGCTTCATTCCCACCAATCCAGCTTTAGTCATCCCTACTAATGCGAATGACAACCCCAGGGAAAATACTAACACCACATGAAACTGACCTTCAACTCATCTGAATGCTCTACAGCTGAATCCCACTGCCTGAAAGCCTCTACCTCTGGAGCAGGATACATGCTGATGCTGGGGTACATGCCATCTGTGCTAGTTTGAAGCAAGCTAGAATGTTTTGGTAAAAGAACTAGATAATGGGCAGTGAAATGAAAACAATTGTGTCTCCTTCGCTCACAGTCATGCTGAGAACTCTGGGAAGAAGGAGTAAACTTTCTCCATTTTGTCTTTCTCTTCTGCCTTTGCTTTCAGACCTAGTCACATCTCATTAACCTTGCTCCTACTAACCTTGCTCCCTAACCTCTTGGCTGCACTTCTACTCTTCCTGAGAACTGGGGTAAAGTTGAGAGGGGCAGGGGAAGGTGTTGGGGTGGTTTGAAAGCCCCTCCTGGGGACTCAGGTTTCTGGGAGGGGAGTTGTGCTTTTGTATTGTTTATCCTTTGTATATTTCTGTATATAATTGTATATAAGTGTATATATTGTAAATAGCTGCTTGTAAATTCTGCTAGCTGTAAATAAATTGCTTCATCTATATTCCCAGGGTCCGTCTGAGTTAGCTGGGTACCTACAAAGTGTGGGGAGGCGGAGTAACCCCCAAACCATCACACCATCTAATTTCAATGCCCTGTCCATTATATGGTGACTGTGATACCACTACAACACTTAAGCAGTCAGGAGACAGACCCATTCTGTGTAAAATCACAAAGCTCAGGAGACAGTGTCACAGTATTACAGGGAGAACTATTGTGATGGTTTGGGTGTTCCCTGCCCCCCCCCCCCCCCACTTTAGAAATCACCCAGACTAGACTCAGCTGGCTCTGGGAATATGAATGAAGCTTATATTTACAGCTAGCAGAATATACAAGCAGATAGTTACAGTATATAGAATTATATAGAGAGATATACAAAGTAAAAAGGTAATACAGAAACACAACTCCCTGCCCAGAAACCTGAGTCCCCAGGAGGGGCTCTCAACCACCCCTGCACCTTCCCCCTGCCCCTCTCAACCTTACCCCAACCCCAGTGAAGAATAGAGGTTTGACCAGAGGTTAAGAAGCAAAGTGGGTTAGCCCAAAATGGAGGGTGAAGTTAGGAAGATGCAGCTCAGCCAGCAGCCCCAGGGAGAGTGATGGTGAGAGTGTTATCAAATGTTTTTATTTCTTGTTCTATACTTCTCAGCAAGGCTGTGAGTGAAGTAGACATCACCATTGTTCTCCTTTTGCAGCCTGTAATCTAGTCCTTCTCACCAAAACATTCTAGCACAACTATACTTTAATTTCACTAATGATGCTTGCCATAAATAGTTTTTTTCCTTTTCTGTGTCTGTCCATCAGAAACTTCTAGAGGAGATTTCTGGCCCTCAAAGTGTGGGTCTCAGAAATGTTTTTAGCCCTCGTGGCATAAAATGAACCTCTTGAGTGGGATTGCTGCAGTCTTGAGCACAAGTGAACTCTCTCTCCTGCTAAAAGGAAACAACCTCAAATGAACTGATGAGTGTGGATTGTATACAGGGTTTTTTTAGTATGTGATTGTGGAATCAGACTCCACAAAGATTGCCAGGGACACCAAACGAGCTCAGTTCAAGAGCTCCATTTCAGGTAAATATCTAAAGTGACTTCACATCTTTTCTGCTTACTCTCCCATACTCCTCCAGATCCAGTCTTCATCTGCCATACTTTGCCATCCGTCAGCATGGCTTTGTACAAAGAGTACCTGAGAAACAGAACTTCAGCCAAGTGACAGAGGGCACATCCATGAGGGATGAAACTCAAACTCCTGCAGTCACAAATTGCACAGGGGAGAGCAATGCTGCAAAGAGGAACCTGGCACTAGGCACAGGACCAGTCCTCCTGCTCAAGTCTTTTGCAGACATTGAAGCCAAGAGAAGAAAAAGCAGGTGTGGGGACCAGAGGCTTGGGAGATGGGGCTGAGCACAGCGAGTCCTTATAGAACAGTCAGCAGCTCTCTGCTTGCCTCCTCAGAACCAGCTGTGTGGGGAGTCCCCATCGTAAATACCACACACAAAAAAACACAAAGGAGAGAGCCCAGAGTGAAAAGTATTTCCATAATAAAACTGTCAAGGGGAAATGAGAGACTAGAAACCTCTGCAATGCCAAGTAATTAAGTTGAAAACAGTGAGGGCCTCTCCAAAACACTTGAGATAAACCATCTCCTTAGTACTCTGATTGGAGAGAAGCAGTTAGGGATGAGATGTGGACCAGGGGAGTAGATGACCCAGGGAATAGAGCTCAGGAGCTATAAAGGTTGGGTACATGGCTTGAGCTCCTGCCAAGGAACACAGAAACCCCCACTCTCCTGTGGACTTCTTGATGCTCCTTCTACGATCTCTCCAAATTAGGTCACTCCTACATAGCTTTCAAGTAACAGCAGCCAGCACTGGACCACCCAGGGCAATGGGGGGAGGTTAATGAAGATGAAGCAGGATCACAGATGATATGATGCAAGGGTAGATTGGGCAACAGAAATTTACACCCCAGTGGCTGAGAGAAAACAAAATGTCTTCAGAGATGCTGGTGGAATGTGATCTCTGAGCCGCGGCACAGCACAGGGCGGGTAGTCCTTGTGGCATGGTACTCTGTGTGCACCCAACCCAGGCTGGCACATGCGGCTCCATCGCTGGCCCTTCTGTACCCACAGCGTGGTGGATCCTCAGCTGGGCTGTTTTCCTGTCAGCAGAGCAGGATAGACAAACTCTGCCAAAGGCACTGGCTGTCTCTGCCCAGCCGAGAGCCCCGTTCTTGTGCGCAGCTCTCAGTAAGAGTTCACTAGCAAGGAATTAAATGTGGTGTCAGAGTCCCAGGTTATTTCTCAGTTAGATACTGAGAATCTTTGTGCTCCTATGAACTGTTTGGCACTTAATATTTTCTTTGGGTTTGCAAACAGAGTCTGTCCAACAAGCACCCAAGTACCCTCAGGCTGGCTATTCCTCTTCCTCACTTTAATTTGGAGAAGATACCTGTTGGAGAAAAGGTCACATTTGGTTCAGCTTACAGAGCTGAATGAAGCAGGCCATGGCCCCTGAAAGCCACTCATGCACCACATGGCTCAAATGAAAGGCAGGGAATATTGTGGGACAAGGAAGAGCACCCATGGTTTTCAGCAAATTACCTGCTCCTTTTAGCCCAGCACACCAAATCAAATGACAGATGAAACACAGATGTGGAAACCAAGACAACCAAGAACAGATGGACTTCAAATGACAGAAATAACCCCAACAGATCAATACCAGCTTAGGCAACCCAGAAAAACCTGCAATCTCCTAGTCCTCTGTCAGTCTGAAAGCAAAAGCTGCTTTCATTTCAGAAGCAGTGGAGTCACTCACACGCCAGGTATGAAATATAAACACCAGACACTTGGTGGTATGAAGCTACCTGACAAAGGCATTAAGTTAGTTGGACTTGCTCGAGGCACAGTCTTTTAATATTTTCAAAACACCAAGTTCCATGCAAGTATTCAGGCTGCCATGGCAACATGGTACATTTGTTCCCAAGTGCCATTTTCCATCACAATTGGTTTGTAGTTTCCCCTCCCCCCCCCCCCCCCCCCCCCCCCGATCTTTGCCTGACTTCAAAACTTTGGTTGCTGAGGCAACATCTCTCTTTCACGGGAAGCAATTGGCTGTGCCCATCTGTGCCAAGGCAAGGGCTCTTCTTTGAAGACCATGAAGTACAGCAAGGGAGGAGGTGTTAGGAAGGCTAAAAAGATACCCAGGGAACCAGGGGGAGAGGAAGGAACTGCGTTGAGAAGTGGCTATGGAGGGGCAACACACCCCTTTGTGTAAGGCAGGTGGGACAGGCTCTGAGTGGGAGGCTCCAGGTTTAGCACCAGTGAGCTAATGAGCCACATTACATCACTGAGGATATTAAATGTAGTCTTGGTGAAAAAACAGCTTACCTCTGATGTATCTTCTGATATGCAGTCCTCACAAGACCTCTGCAAGAAAGGGGTTTGTCACTGGGCTTGTTTGACACAAGTGACCAAGGCAGAGAGTGCTTGAATGAGCTACTGAAGGTCACACAGTAAATGAGTGGCTGATACAGGAATAAGCCCCTTGAGATGCTGCATTTAATTGGTAAGATCATTGTTCCTCTGATATTTAACTTACAGAAACCCATCTACCTTCTCCAGAGAAGCATTCCAATCCCTTTTTCTCTCACTAGTACACAACAGTCCTCACGTCCACTGCTTGCCAATGTGTCTGGCTGAAACACATTCTAAGCAAGGACTCCACTCTCTGCAGGCAGTGAGGTCCCAATCTGAACTCTTCCTGACAGCCTGCTGCAATATAAGTGATCACCACCATCAGTCCCAACAGCTCTTCTACTGGGGTCATTCCCACCTTCCTCTTGAGTGGAAGCACAGAAGGGGTGCAGCACCACCAGCACCACCTGCCCACAGGCTCTAGTTAACTCACAAACACGATGAGTGCCTCTGAACGGCACCAGTGTGCTGCACCCAGCAGAAAGAGCATATGAGCTGTGGAGGGGGCCCTGGAGGGGCAGCTGAGTGAGTGTCAAACAGGTGCTGGTGGCTCTGAGGAAATCATAGAATCATTTTGATGGGGAGGGGCAATCATGGTCAAATCCAACTATTAATCCATCACTAAGCCACATCCCTAAGCATCACATCTATGAGTCTTTTAAATGCTTCCAGGGTTTGTAATTCAACCACTTCCCTGGGCAGCCTGCTCTTCTGCAAAGAAATTGTTCCTCATGTCCAACCTAAACCTCCACTGGAGCAACCTGAGGCCATTTCCTCTTGTCCTATCACTTGTTGTGTGAGATAAGAGACCAACACCTACTTCAACTTTCTTGCAGGTAGATGTAAAAACCAATAAGGTCTTCCCTGAGCCTCCTATTCTCCAGGGTGAACGACCTTAGAGTCCTCAATGGCTCCTTGTAAAACTGTGCTCTAGTCACAGGACGAGGCCATGCATGCACCACAGGAATGGGCACACGGTGAGGAGCACAAGACAGCATGAGAACAGAGAAGACGTGGTAAGAGGATGATGGCATGGAGGTGAGCATGGCATACTGCTGCTGCTAATGCAGGCACTGAGAGTGAAACCTGGGAAATCCATGCTGGGAACACCATTCTGCCAGAAGCCAGTATGAATGACAGGAGCAGGAAAATTAGCTTTAATTTCATTAAAGTTGCCGAGGAGACATAACTGAAGCAGCAGCAAATATAGATCCACTAGGAAAAAAAAAAGCTCTTTAGAAGAGATTTATTCATCTTGTGGAGCTGAGGTGTCCTACAGAGAAGGTTGTGACTCAGTGCATGAGGAGAGGAAGGCTTCAGATGGAAGAAAGGTGGGAAAACAAAAATCACGGAAGGAGAGGGGCATTACAGGGTTGAAAAGTCATGGGACATGTTTCTCTGCCTCTTAAAAAGCAGGAGAGAGCTCAAGAGGATTAAAAAATACTGTTCATGTGACATCAGCAGGATGAAGGAAGCCCTCACAAGCAGAACCTGGAAATGAAGAAGCTGAATTCCATTTGTCCTTTGCTGTTAACTTTTGTGGCCTTGGGCTAAGGCATGCTATTTTCCTGTGCCCCAACTCCCTCCTCTGCAGGAGAGGCAACAGGATTTCTCCACCACCAAAGTGTCTGAAAGGATAGGTGTCTTAGTGATTGCAAGGTGCCAGGTCACTGCTGGCCCTGAGAACCAGGTTAGGACTCAGGAGTGAGACTGCACAGGCATGATTTACACAAGATATCCCCTCCTGCCTCTCAACACCTCCCAACAGCCTTATAAACACAACCCCTTTAAACACAACCCCTTGCCTTCACTACCACTCACTGATCTCTCACATGGCAGCCTTCAGCAGCCCTTTGCTCTGCTGTCACTTTCACATGAGGGAGTCCAAAAAGTGGTCAGAAAACCAGGCAAAAGTAGATCATTCTGAGCAATTTGGGCTCTACAGATCTTACTTACCGGTTGCTGCCCACTGTGGGACCCGTAACAGACCAATTTACATCCTTTCTTATGTAAGGAGCAGGTGGTTTTCACATTTACAGCAAATTACTACTTCAGTAGGGGTTCTCCACAGCCCTCAGCTATTACACTGTCTGTGAGCCAGCATCTCTCCCAGCCTGGAGATGGTCACAGTAGGTGCTGCTGAAAAGCAAAGCCGGTGAGTAGGACACAGAGTGGGTACCAGCTATTGCTTGACTAGAAGGCACAATAGATTCATTAGGCTAGCTCTCTTCACAGCCTGTGTCTCAGTGCCCCAGTTCCAGACTGATGGTGTCTCTGAAGCCCCTGAATAGGTCACTGGGTGTTAGGCTTTGATTTCTTCCCATTTCAGCAATTTGTAGCTGACTACATAAGCAGTGTCAGACACAAACCCACTGCCTAAATCACCACTTGCCTGTTCCATATCTGGGTCACTGTGGCATTTAAAACCAGGAACAGGCACCAGAGCCCTGCCAGGCAAAAACATAAGAAATGTTAATGTCAAAAGAGAAGGATACAGACACAGGAGGCAGCAGGCTGCCTGCATTTAATTATCTTTGATGCTTCCTTCCCAAGGGCACTGAATTCTAACTGTCTCTTCCATGTTGATGGAGGAGACCTAAAACAGCCTATGGTGATTGTACGTCCATCAGAGAAGACTCTGGGGACTGCATCTTCCACATCTTGGGATTCTTTCTTCTGTCCAAGAGATCACAAAAGCATCCCGAGGAGTGGCTCCCACAGTGACAATATTTTTCTAGTGATGTCTGGGGACTGACCACGTCCCCACACTTCTCTTTCCTGGGAACTGACTATAGGGAGTTAACCTCACTGATTCTGGATGTCTGATATCTTCAGCAAATCCGTGGCTAGCAACATTTGCTGAGGTTATGAGACCCCAAGGCAATGCACTGCCTCAGCTCTCCCATGAATGTGCCTGGAGCACAAATGAACCAGGTGAAGCAGGTGAAGGAGGTCTTAGAGCTCCTGATACACTCCAGCATACTGGCAGAGGTTGAAGAAGACCTCAGGAACTCTTTCCTGTCTGCAGATCCCAGTGGGGTGAGAGTGAGCCCTCTCCCATACTCAAGCATCTGAGAATTGCCTGAGAGTCTCCTACTCCCAAAGGCAATGTGCAGCAGCTGCTGAATGGCCCAGCAAAAAAACAAGCAACTTCTGCAAAACATATCTGGACATCAGCCGCATTAACCACGAGTGCTGCTCTCCCCTGTGGATACACAGCTGCCTACTGGAATAAACAGGAAACCATTTTATCCTCCGAGGAGCAAGAAAGGTGAGGAGGTCACGACTGTAAATTGTGTGTCTCTGGGCTTGGGGCATGCAGCATGGACCACAAACAAATAGGTCTTCTGGTTTTTCTCATAAAGCATGGACTCAAATGCTAGGCTTCTCCTGCTGAGCTGGTTCTCTGACCTAATGTTACCCTTTTCTCCAGTGCAAGAGACAAAAGAACACAAGCCCTGGTTTCTCCACTAAGGCTTTAGAAAGCAAACAGTGTGGCATGGAAAGGCATTGAGGCAACACTTCCAGCCTGCTGGGTTGTGTGAAATACAGGTGCGGATTGGTCTTGTCCAATTCTGCCTGACCACAAGTGGTTGTTTTGTGTGCTCCTTGCTTTCATTTCTTATCAGTTGGTGATGTTCATTAGGGAAAACCTTGAGCCCTTGGGGATCAATTTGGATATTTCAGAGACTTTTCCAGCCTCTTGGAAAGCAAACCAAGCTTATATCAACTGAAGGCAGTCAGTGAGAATTTGTTTTCACCCATGGAGCATCTTGATTGCAAGGCTCTTTGGACGGGCCTCTAGAGCTTGTGTCATGCAGGAGGTTAGGTAAGCTGGCAACACAAGTTTCAGTTAAAGTCGAGACTGAGGAAGCTTCACTTTCTTTCTACATCAGGTGTCTATTACTGAAAGTCACATCCGCAGTGGAATATGCTACAGTAAAGTGATGCTGGTGTGGTGTGGCAGTAGTGATGTTACTGTGGAAACCATGGTGTTTTAATTGCTTGACGCAGGAGAAGCCAGGTAAATCAGAGGTGCTCAAGAAAAGGCTGGATGAAGCATTTAGTGCCATGGTCTAGATGACTGGATAGGGCTGGGTGCTAGGTTGGACTGGATGATCTTGGAGGTCTCGTCCAACCTGGTTGATTCTATGATTCTACGACATTGTAGTTCCCCTGCTGAAGGATCCGGACTAAGCACCAGAAAAGCAGGGCTCTGCCATCCACCAGTTTGTGAGAACCATGTGGTGCTGGGAAATCTGTTTCCCCTTTGTGTCTTTTGCTTCTTCCCAACCCAGACCCTTGCCTTTCAACTGAGGGATCCACATGGATGGCAAACCTTCCAGATTGGTGACAGCTCCTGCACTCCTGGTCAGAACATCAAACATCTCCTCATCACAGAACACAAATAAAAGGTAACTGATAATGTTGAGCGCAAAGCTTATTCTGGTGTGAGCATCTGGGACAGTGGCACTACCTGTATGCTAGATGACCTGTCAAGTGTTGCTCTAAAAACCTTCCAAATATCTTGAGCACTGTGTGTTTGACTCCATAGTCCTGGTGATATATTGAAGCTCACTTGTGACAGAGTCCACAAAGCACCAGGTGCAGATTCCACAAAGCAAAGATTTCCAGAAAGGAAAGATGCCTTCATATCTATTTATAGATGTCTATTTATACTGCAGAGGTGCTGGATGCTGATGAGCACACAGCATGTGGCCAGCTGTGGATAGACCTACTTTCCACTCAGCCAGCATTTCATGGATACGTTGATCAAGACAGGCAAGATAATGCTCCTACTTTCATGCTAAGGGTCCAAAAGTGTGTGGTGCAAAGAGCATACAAACCAGTGTTGCCTGACTTCTCTGGCCAGAGGCTTGTGTGCCTTCTGGCCAAACTGCCCACACAGGGAAAAACAAAGTATTAGAAACAAAAAGGAGTGGTGAGATGAGGTAAAAATCAATAACAGGGAGAAGGTAATGGATGAAAATTGAAGGTCAGGGAGGAGAGGAATGGCCAAGAAACTGCAGATGGTCTAGATGACATTCTCTGGTGCGTGTCCCTTGGTGTCCTGTTCCTAACAGGCAGCCCTGAGAGCTGATTGAGTGTGTTATACTCTGATGTCCTGCCTGCCTGTCAAACCAGCAGGCTTGAAAACAGAAGTGGGAGGTTACTGCTGGACTCTGCAAGGTAGCCAGAGACTGATCACAATGTCCACGAAGGGCAATAGGAGGTATGGTCGTGCAGAGAAAAAGGGAGAGCAGACAGGAGGCATGCTATGAGATGGTGGAGGAGAAAACAAACTGCCTGGCATTGCTGGGAGAGACCTGAAGCAAAGGTGTGCAGGAGGGAGCAAAGGGATGGGCAAAAAGGGACAAAGAGCTGTAGCAGCCAGTTGTGCATCTCAGTTTTGGGAGACTGAGTGGGATTTTGAAGAGACTTAGCCTAGAATTAGGAGAGACAGACCATTAATCAAAGTTCCTAATGGACTGAAATGCAGCATGGAGTATCTCTGACCACAGGCATCCAGACTCGTGACTTGTGCCATTCCCTGAGGCACTATCATGGCAGCAAGGTATTGCTGCACCACTGTCTCTCTCCTGGAGACATCTCCCGTTATCTTTTGTTTTTTTCTGGCACCATACAGAGCAAATCACAGAGATTTCTTTGCCTCCAGGAGATTGGTTCTCAGCTTGGCAAGGGCGGGAGAGGCCCTAGAACATGTTAATATTATTTGTGTCAGCAGGTAGACACTGCCACTGAGACTGGGATACTGTTGTGCCAGAAACTACACAAAATTGTACTAAGAGGTGGTTTGTGCTTCAAAAAGGTTATTACTCAGGATGGGCAAGGAGGTAAATGTGTTTGCTCAACTGCCCCAGTAAGACAGTAGCAGAAAGGGGGAAGGAGCCTCAGCTTCCTTTGTCTGAGGTTGGTGTTTGTTGGACCATCTCAGATCTTTTCCCACATTGCCCAGATCAGAATATTCTGCTTGCCAGTGTTTCTCTCCCATCCTTGAGCAATCTGGACTCTGCAGCTTGGTTTTGTTTTATTTATGGAGGAAGTGACACTCACAACACGTTCGGAGGTTGCGTTTCTGCATTGCAACAGTGCTCATCCTACACGGAGATGGAAGAGATCCAAGTGGTGCAGATGTGATGACTCAGCTTTGCTGGATTTCCCGGTGCTGGAACTCCACTGACACTTCCACAGAGATACTCTGATGAGCTTGGTGTAAGAGAAAAGAGACTCAAACCTAGTGAAGCCATCCCAGAGTTAGGTGATACAAAGCAAGTGAGCCTTCACCAAAGACCTCCTCCTCCAATGCAGCAGAGCAGCACACAGGGAAGGGAAGACATGCACATCTCTGAGGTGCCTATGATGCAAAAATACCTACTCAGTCTGGTTGCCTTGACCTCCCCCTGTACTCACCAGAAAGAAAACAAATGCAATTATGGCATAGCTTCTCTGGTTTCTTTTAAACATTTACTTTGGGTAAAACAACTTTGAAGTGGAAGCACTGACTCCCTTGCACTGAAGCAGCACGTCTTGTCCAGACACAGCACCTGGTGCCTGATCAGTTGAATCCAAACCCAGCCCTCCCATAGAGAACAAAAAACGTTGGCAAGAGCTTGAGGCATAGGATGTCTTTGAGGTAAGAACCTCCCCTCACACAGATTAACACATTTTATGCAAAACTGCATGTAACCTGCAAGCTCTTCAGGGGCTAGTTCCTTGTAGCAAGCTCTGCTTAGCTCCTCCACCAGCCCAAACTTTGAATCAGAGACACCTGAGCATCCTTGGTTTGGGGTAGCTGCACTCCAGATGTAGAAGACAAGTCAAGGGTGGGCAAGGGGCTTCCTGTGTCAGTAACATAGCACTGAGGTAAGGAAGGGAAAAGGCCAGGTCAATAGGCTAGGTAAGGGAATGATCCACTTCTAAAACATGAAGTTGCTACGTCTAGCTGGTTTTACTCTCTCTGTTAGCAGGGGATTTGAGAACAGCATTGCTTTTCATCTAAGGACACTTAGGGAATTTGTCCAGCCTCAGCATCCCAGAACCTCAGGGATGACCAATAAAACACCTTCACCAGGAAGCTGACTAATCCATTATCAAGTAACTATCATTTGAGAAAGGATCCTGTTATCTTCCCCGAGTCCTTTAGCAAGTAGCCATGGCCATGGATCTGCCTGAGATCTGCTATTCCTCACAAAATGTCCATCTGCAGTGCAGTGTTCAAAACAAGCCATTGCTAATCAATGGTCTCAAGTTCAAGCCATTGCTAATCAATGGTCTCAAGTTCAAAGATAACACCAGCTACACCCGTCCCAGCTCCACTACTTCTGATAGAGCTGCAGATCATTAATTGCTGAACAGCATTGTTTCAATGTACACTTACATAACCACGTACCATATAATCAGCACACTTCATAGCATGAAGAGATCAATCATTCTGATGCACGTCAGAGAAATATACCTCTGCTCCCTACCATGTCACGAAAACAACTGGAAAAAAAAAAGACACAACCTCCACACCTGCCAACACCCTGCATAGCTCAATGTACCTTGAGATGTTGGCTCTTTTAAAACCTGTGAGCTTCATGTGACTATCACCGTCAGTTAGCGGCTGAAAGCCAGCCAGGAGCAAACAGCCCTAGTGCAAAGGTCATGAGGAAAGGCTAGGGGAATATCTTCAGACAGAAGGAAAAGGGAGAGGGGGAAGGAAGGGGAAGGAAAATGGAAAAGTAAAAAAGGAAAAGAAAAAAACAAACCAAACAACAACAACAACAAAAAAGAATCAGAGCCCTTTGTACTGCATTCCTCTCCCTAATCTCTTTCCCAGGGTGCTCTTTCCTCACTCCATCATTGGATGATTTTTCCAGGTCCGAGAATTGAGGCTTCTTCCAGAGGCAGTTCTAACAGCAGGCTGTGGGTGGCAATCCTCTATTCACCTCCTCGCTTGCTTTGCTCTTGTTGCACCTCTGGAAGGTCCATAGACAGATAGGCACTGCCTACATCTCTAAACCAAGGACAGAGGTAGCTGACAGACACGTAGGACATGTTAGTAGGGTGCTGCATGGGCTGCAGCATGTGGCAGGAAAACAGCCATGATATCATGCTGCAGCTTTGGGGCCAAGTTGACGCTGCTCTAATGGGCCATCTCCTGATGCTGCAATATCAAGTGTTTGATCAAGAAGCCTGCAAGGAGGGTGGGATGCTTTCAAACAGACACCAGTAGTTTTGGAAGTATCAGTATCCAGATGAGGATGCAGCTCTGTTACTCCAATGGTCTCTCATTCCTCCTCCATGGAGCTGACCCTATTCATGGAGTTGTAGTTTAGGGCAGCTGCAACCTCCTCTTAGTACAGCCTTCCAGACAGGGAATAGTGAAGGGACAGGTGGGGTCTTTGATTTTTAAAAGGGAATAGAAGGGTGCCCACTTTTACCCTGGCAAAAGTACTGGGAGATGCTTGGCACCTGCTTCTATGCCCTCCAGCCCTCTACAAAAGCCAGTTGTCCATGAAACTGGAGAACAAAGATCAGGACATGTTTCTCCAATCTGCCTCCCCACTGCCCGGTCCAGACAGACTCTAACCCCATAACCACCTCCAGCCATGTCAGGAGTACACTTCGTGCCTCTCAAAACACCCCCACACGTTTGCAGTGGAGACTAGGATGGTGTTGAATCCCCACAGGGGTTGCAGTGAAGGCCAGCCCTAGTGTGACAGCTGCCAGGCTTGGTGCACCCTGCAGCCCAGCACGCTGGCCAAAGGGACCTTGTAATTTCCCAGCTTGGAGGAGGAGGCAGCACTATGTGCGGCGCCACAGCTCAGCATCCTCGAGGCTCTGGTACCCTCTGCTGGCCCTGCAAGTTTCTTTTTCTCCTGAAGTCTCTCTTGGGGGGGGGTGTTTTCAGTCTGAAGGTCGCTTGCAGACCTGGCAGCAGCTTTGCTTGCCTCTGTGCCCAATGCTGCCGTCTTCACTCCCCCACCAATCTCTTGCGCATGCAAGCTGCCAAGGGCAGCTGCCAACTTCCCACATCTCCCATCTTTGTGAGGACACTTGAGGGAAGCAAAATTAAGTTTGCTAGAAATGACAAAAACCTTCAAGTTGACAACTGAGAGGTCATGCAGCAAACGCAGATGGGTGACCAGCTGTATAGGATACCCTGGGGCAGAAAGCCCAGGAGAGGCTCCCGGTGAGTGGGACATCCCTCTCCATGGCTGCCAGCACACAAAGTGGTAGAAGGAGGACAGCACAAAGCTCTTGGACATCAACCTTTATCCTCATCCTCTCTTGACACTGCTCTACCCCACTGAGGCAACTTGTGTGAGGGGCACCAGAGGCCCATGCATCCAGCAAGGCTTTCACACAGCCCTTCACACCACAGGGTAAAGTGTTTGCCTGCTGCAGCAGGAAAAGGGAAGGAGGGCTGGGCAAAGAGTAGCTTTGAGTATGGAATGGCAGGCAATTTCCTGCACTGCTGCTGGCAAGAGGGGAAGGATGCAGTAAGGTAATGGCTGAGCCCAAACACAGCAGCCTGCATCAACAGGATTTATGCCTGAGTAGACAGATTGAACTCTGAGCAAGTAATGAGTTTCTGCCTTCAGGGCTGCTGGTGCTGCCCCCATGGCTGCGTCCTACCTCAAGGTGAATCCCCAGGATGAGCGTGGGGCAGTAGTACAAGGCAAGCAGAAAGGATGCCTTTCCAGTCTTGCACCAACTGTAAAGGAGGAAGGAGATACATCCTCTTTGTCCCTTGGGGTAGTCAAAGATCCTGGGCTGGCACTATCAGTTTTTATTTTAATACAAACTAAAAGCTTTTGGAACTCAAACAAACAAAGTGGCAGAGCAACAGAGCACCCAAGCAGAATCCTGGGCACCCCAAAGCATGGTTCAAGAGGGAGGCTCTGAGCTGTTTGGCTCCCTAAGAAAAATCTTCCAGGAGCAGCCTCTGACCCCATGGGGCACATGAGCCCATGTCAGGTGGTAGCAGGTCCCTCCTCACATGCAGGACAGTGAGGTCACTTGATGCGGTAGAGGACTTTGCGTTGCATGCGGTGCTGGATCTCCCCTCGCCGCATCATCAGCTGCAGCACCTTGTAGATGGCATGTTCTGGGTATTTCTGGAAAGGGAAGAGCAGAGGGAAGCCAGTCAGCAGGGAACAGCTCACCAGAGCCCAGCGGGAACCTGCAACCATCGCTAAAACCTGTCTGTCTCTCTCTGGAAGAAGGGAGCCTGGTAGCACCAGGTACTGAAGCTTTCACTACTTTGGGCCTGAGTGCAGCCAGTCTCACAAGTCAGACGGTTCTGCTTTCAAGGATAGAGACCCAACCTACCAGCCCAGCCCCCAAAGCTCACTGGTTTTACAGAAAAACAAATTCTTGTCTCCTCTTAAAATCTGCAGTCACACGACACATCCCTCCCAATTTCAAAGCAGTTATGACCACAATGCTCTCCAACCTGCCCGTGGGAAATGCGTTTCACTACCCAAGCAGCAGCCTGGGGCCCTTGGTTTCCCAGCCCAATCCTTCACAGGGACCCAGGCCCACCTGCCGAATGAAGTCCTGGACGATGCTGTGCTCCGACACCTGAGAGCCGATGGCAAAGCGGCGCTTCAGCTGCTTCTCAATGCGGGACAGCATCTCCTGGTCCTCCTGTGTAGTGAAGCCTTCTGCCCCTGGAGGGAGAGGTTGTATGAGCACAGGGACACCCAGACAAAAGCCACAGTGCCCACCTCCTGGGTCTCCCACTACACCTGCACATCTCAGACTTCAGGAACCCATGAGCAAATCCAGCATTAAAGCTTGTGGAGCTCCAAAGATACAGATGAATGCAGACTGACAGCTGGAGCTTCCTTTAAAACCTCTGCACCACACTGCCTCCCAAGGAAACAGTGTCTCCACACCCTAAGGAGAGATGCTGGAGGATAAACAGTTTGGGAAACTGCTTCCAGCACTCTGCCGTTGGGGTCAGATCACCCTCCCTTGGCCAGCACAAGTGGAGATGCTCAGTACCATGTTGTTGCCTCCCCTGTGACCCACAGCCCCACAGCTACAATGGCTCCTTGCTGTCACAGGCATTGCTTTGCCTTTGCTCAGAATGCAGGCCCATCCTGCCTCTGCCAAATTGCTCCTGGGATGAGACCTTGTCTCTCCTTGCCCCAGTCAGGTCCAGCATGTTCCTCCAGTCCCCAGCACAGATCATCACTCTCTCACCTGAAAGGTTGCCTGACATGGCTGCATCAAGTGTGGACACCTGGAAGAGTCGCAAGGCCTCCTCAACATCTGCCTCAGTGGCAAAGGGCTGAAGCCTCATCTTCCCTAGGGACTCGGCAATACGCACGATGGCCTCCAGCTGCCTGTGGCCAAAAGAGATGTCTCCTGCTTCCTGCTGCAGCTCCAAGAGGTCTTTTTGCTTCACCCCAACCCCCGTCAGCCCCACCTACCCCACTATAGGCACTTCTTGACTGCCCTGGAGGTACCTTCAGTGCTTTCCTTTTGCCAAAGGGGTCTCTCAAACATCAGCATGTCACTAACCACCTTCCTTGGCTACCCCAGGGGACTCCCAGCAATGCAACCCAAGCGTGGGGGTTTCAGTGAGGTGAGGAGGGTGGAGTTCCTCACCGGACAGTGATGGGGATGCTGGAGCGGTGGTCGCTCTCCTGCTCATGCTGGCGAGTGCCGCTCCGCATCAGTATGTAGCGGTTCTTCAGCTTCTCTGCTGCTGCTGCCGACAGCCGAGGGCCACACTTCCTGCAACAGAGGACAGGAGTTTCAGGCAGTGCCACCAGGGATGGTACTCTGCACACCTGTGTACCCCTGGCTTCCTTAGGCCATGCTGTCATACCCTGGTGAGCTGCTCTTGCTTGCCTTTTTTCAAGGTAGGGCTCTGAGAAAGGTGACTCAGATACAGTGCTTGTGTGTACCAGCTGCACCATTCACTTCTCACCACTGCCTCCCAATGTGCAGCCCACGTGGTAAAAAATGCCATGCCTCTCACTCACGTCCGACAGAAGGAGATGAGCTTCTTCAGCTTGTTCAACTCAATCTCGCCTTCCACAGCCTGGGTTTGCGTCAAGGCACTCACATGTAAGGACATCACGTGCTTGGCCAGCGTCTAGGAGAGCAGAGGACAGTCAAGCAGCTGGAAGCCTCACTGCCTCCCCTCCAGAAAACAGGGCACTACAAATTCCAGCTGTGCCCAAACTGACCATGTCTCGCTCCTCGTTGTGCTCATCTTTGACAATGAAGATCATGTCAAATCGGGACAGGATGGTGGGCATAAAATCAATGTTCTCCTCGCCCTTGGTCTCATCCCAGCGCCCGAAGACAGAGTTGGCAGCTGCCAGCACAGAGCAACGAGAATTGAGTGTAGTTGTGATTCCTGCCTGCAGGGAGAAGGAGAAACGGACAGGGAGTGAAGATCTGGTCCAAGTGACTGCAGGGTTAGAAGGCTATTAACTCCTAGAGAAAGGGCCAAAGCAAATAGCAAGGACTCATCCTTAATCCACTTGCATTTAAATAAAACTCCTGAAGTAACACCCAACTGCTCTGTAATGGTTCCATGAACAGAAGCATGTAGCAGAGGAGCTACATGGGCTGGACCCACATATTCCTCAAGAGAAGCTTCAGCTGAGACACCTACAATGAGCAACTTCCATTTAAAATCTCATGTCAAGGGCAAAGATACACAAAACTCCACTCAATTGCAACGTGAGCCAGAAACTGGGCTGTCAGGAGTGAGCTCCCCTGGGCAGCCCCAGAGGCAAAGCATGGGCTTGCAGGTAGCACAGCAAGAACGACCAGCAACAAAATGTCATGGTGTGTGCTCTGTTACTAAACAGCTGAGGGGTCAGCCAAGGTGACCAGGAGGGAACAGAGGTGCTACCAAATTAAAAAAAGGTCTATCAGTGGAAATTAAGAGAACCTCTGATTTGAGAGAAGACCTGGCACCAGCAGGTCACAGTTTCTGTAGATCTTCTGAGGGGGTGGAAAGCAATGGGATGGAAGCAAAAGAAGGGACATCAGGCTATGACACAGGGACATCAGAACTATGGAATCTAGAGTAGGGTAAGCAGAGCAGAGGGAACTTGTTTCAGCCCTGCTGAAGTCCAGGCTGCCTGGAGAAGATGACTCAAAACCTACAGGCAGTGCTGACACGTTTCAGATCAATGAAACCAGTAATCATTAAGACCACTGCTAGACTTTAAAATGGCAATTCTGGCAAAAGATCAGTATCTGGGTCTCAAGGAAACCCAGTGGCAAGTTAGGCTCCTACCCCAGCATGACATGTGCTGGCAGCTCACCTTAGCAATGGAGATGGTCTGCTGCTCCATGGCCTCGTGAATGGCCACACGGTCATCCTCTCGCATCTTCTCATCCAAAGAAATGAGGCAAGGAGGAAAAAAAAATTCATCAGTCACCTCTGTTGGACCTCAGCTACACATCCACTGATGCTGACCCTCAAGGTAAAGGTAAAGCTCTGTGAGGATGTCTGCACAAGACAACAAAATGTAACCAAAACTTCCCTGTACATCTCTTGACCTTCCCCAAAAGAAAGCGAGGCAGTCTCAGGACAGTCCCCCTTCCTCCTGCAGCTCTGGGCTCTCCCAGAAGAGGCTGGCAGCCCAGAGGCTCCCCTCCCTGCTCCCACAGGCAGCTCCATAAGTACCTTGTCGAACTCATCAATGCACACCACTCCCCCATCTGCCAGCACCATGGCTCCTCCCTCCATGAAGAAACTCCTGGAGGAAGGGTCGCGGATCACCGAAGCTGTCAAGCCAGCAGCACTGCTGCCTTTCCCTGAAGTGTACACCTAGCAGCATGTGGGACAAGAAAGGGGACAGTATGTCAGTCACCACAGGACTCAGGAGCCCACTACTCCAGCTTGAGGATGAAGCACTCCTAGCACTGCAAGGTTCAGAGCTGCTGGAAGAAACACAAGGATCTCCAGGAAAATCCCTCAGTACATGCCAAAAGATTTGCTAGATACAGAGCAGGACAACTGCCTACTCCTAAGCCTCAGACTGGCAGCTGTGACACACTGCAGGGCTTGCAGACACACAAATTCAGGCATTAAGTACAGAAGAGGGGGTGAGTCATTCTTCGATGGGCTGCTGCATTAGCTTTGTTTCCCCCTGAGGGAACAACGTGGCCAGAAGCTGCTTAATAGAGACTGCAAGAAAACACAGCTGAAAATATAGTTTCGTGTCTTGGCTCAGCCTGGAGGTCTGTGCTTGAGACACAGTCAACTTCATTTGTCCTGATTCATTTGTCCTGACCAGTCACCCTCTCTGCTCATCAAGTCCCAACAACAGACAGCAGCACCAGTCACAGCTTTGGTCCTCTGCACATACCCTGGCTCATATCACAATGAAAGGCATTATCTGCTTCCCTTTCCCACCTTTGGTCTCTGTCCTGCACCCCATCTCTTCCAGGCTAGCACTAGAAATGGCAGTTTGCACCTCTCCCAGCCAGTACAGCTGGCTGGGATGCAGGGGCAGGCATCTGCCAAGACCAGCCTGGTCCTTGGTGCTATGCAAGGAGCATAAGAAAGAAATGAGCCACACTGTAAGCAGGCACCTGAAACCACCTACCCCAATGGGTGAACACTTCTCAACAAACTTCAGCAGCTGGGATTTGGCCGTGCCAGGGTCACCCAGCATGAGTAAGTTGATGTCTCCTCTGCGGGTCAGCCCGTCTGGAAGCCTGGATTGACAGGGTGGGAAGAAGAGAGGGAGGAGAGCTGATAACAAAGCATTGCTAACAATAGACAGGCATCTGGCAGCACTGCCAGAAGACTGTATGAGGGCTTTGTGCCATGGATGACACTCCTGACACCCCTGACTCTCCACCAGGCTTTTCCCCACCTCTTGCGTGAGCCTCCAAATAAGAGGCAGGCAATGGCCTTCTTGATGTCAGTGCTGCCATAAATGGAGGGTGCAATGCTCTTGGAGATGATCTCATAGATGTTGGGCATGGCAGCAAGGCGACGAAGTTCCTCCTCTTCTTGAGGGGTCACTGAGCCAGCAAAGCTGTGTCCTGTACAGGGGTAAGTATGACTCAACAGTGAACAAAAGGATGCTTTAAATTAACAACTGCCCCTGCTACCACCACAACCCCTTCTTGAAAATCAAGCCAAGTGCTGCCACATGGGCAGGGCGGGTGTTTGCTATCCCAGCAAGGCAGGCTGTGTCCTTAGAGGCTGAGAGAACAATGTAAAGGTCTTGGGCAAAGTAGCTTTGGATGAATCAGAGCAAGAATTACAGTCAGGATCGTGTTTTAAATACACAGATCAATTTTAACTATTGACTTCAGCTCAGACCCTCAGGGATGGCTTAGCATATTCCCACTTAGGTCAATAAGATAAAAGCACTGGAACACCCTGGAGGATTCATGCTGAAGCGTGCTTATTTAATATTACTGAGAAAAAGCCATACAGGACACATCTATAGAGCATCCAGGATAAGTCAGACTCCTGGACTGGCTTGAACCTTCTGCTACATAAGCAGCAGAGAAGGACTCAGACTGTGATCTCATACAGTCTACATCAGGGGAACATCTTGTTCAGGAAGGGGAAATTCTGAATGTCAGGCTACCAACACAGAGCAGATGGGCATCAAAAGCAGACCTCACCTGAGCCCTCCATATCCACCTGAATTCCCACCACACGGATATAAGCACTTCGGATACCCACGCCCACATTGTCACGTCTTCTGGTCTTGCTCTGGGCGGACTTCTTGATGGAATAGATGCCCATGATAGTTACTCTGTTCCCTGGGACAACTTTGTCACACAGGTACCTAAGAGGAGGAAGGGGAAAGCAGAGGATGGTGGGAGGGGAAAGGATAGCACCAGGAACACCTGTTTGCCCTGAGGGTAAGGGTAGGGAGACTATATAGGTACCTGTCGCAGTACAGCTGCAAGTGTCGAGGCATTTCCCCATGTGGTACAGCATCTGGAGACTCCTGCAGCTTCAGGATCTGGAAGTCCACACACTTGCACTTATCTGGTATGATGAAATAGGGGTCCAGTGGGCATCTTGGGCGGCCAGCTTGTTCTCTGTGCAGAGAAATTGATCAGGGAAAGGTAATGATACTCAGGAACCATCCCTGGGAGCTCCCCTGTAGAGGAGACAAAGGTCACAAAGTCCAGAGCAGTGCCTGGCAGGTGAGAAAGTCAATCACACAGGACCAAAAAAAAGGTTTACCAAGTCTTCTGTCTTGTCTTCAACAGCTGCTAAAGACAGCCCTGAGAAGAAGCCTAAGACAGGGTGGTACTTGTCTGAATACTCTCCCTGCCTCCCCCCTCTCCCCTGCTAGCTAAATGCCATGAGGAAGGTAATTCATTAATTACACAGGAGGTAACAGCACAGACATGGCAGGTCATTTTTCTTTATAACCTTGTGCACAAAGCAAATGTTAAGTGGTTTCTGGTGAGAAAGCAATTAGCAATGTGACAAGGCTGTCATCAACCTCCTGGTCCCTTGAGACGTATCAGCCTAGACTACAAGCTCTCTGAGACGAGGAGCACCTCCTCATCCTGCCATTGTCTCAGTACGTCACTACTGATACCCAACTCCATGCAGGCAGGGACAGGGACTTTGGGGAGGTTAACAAGAGAGTGCAGATGCATTCATGCAGTCAAGGATCAGGAACCAAGTGCTGTGCAAACCATGTGCAAGAACAACCCCTGTCCCAAAGACCTCTCAAACTGCATTAGAGTTAAGATGCAGAAAATAAATACTGTAAGGCACAAGCTCAAAGATGTGAGCTGCTAAATCAGTTGGCTTGAGGGCTGCAGGACAGCAGCAGCCTAACTCTCATTGTACACATGGGTGTCAAGAGCTGTAAAACCTGACTGCAAAGTTAGTAGCAAAGTGTTCCTACCGAAGGTAAGAAAAACAGCCCCGGGGGAGAAGAGACATAGAACTAGTAAGTTTGTCGGAAAACGGTAACAGCCTAAGGGGAAGGTAGGACAGCAGCATAAGCTGACATCATGAGATAGCTGGAGGCAGGAATGAACCTTTAGGTAAAACAGGCAAAGTGCTCTGTAAATGTAAAGAGCTCCCTAGATATGTCTGCTCAATGTAGCCATCAGCACTGCTCCTGTAGCACCAAGACCAGTGTGATCACAGACAGATGTAACTGAAGTCTGAAGCTTGCCAGCCATGGGTGCATGCAGACACAAGGGCAAAACAAAAGGAGTAGGCAGTGAGCTGTGCAGATGCTTTTGCCCTGTGCAACAGGGCACTGACTCTTTGCAGCATGCATGAGATGGAGGGAGAGCAGGAGAGGACATAGCTCTTTTTTCACCACCAGCCTGTGGCATTCATCCCTGTCAGTCCTTACGTGTTGCACTTCCTGGGGAGAGCATAACCCTCCAGGCCCGGGCGCACGGCAATGTTGTTGATGGTGTTACGGCAGCTGCGGCACTGGATGGCTATTCTGGTGGCTTTGGCTCTCACTGGGGTTGCTGCAATTACAATCCCAGGGATCTTCACAAGGTGGGACATCTGGTCAGACTGAAAGGGAAAAGGTGAGGGAAGGTGAGCAGGTGATCACTGGAGGATGGATAGGAAACTAAAGAGGTGACAAAACCGCAGCTCTTCTTTAGTTACATTTTCCACATTCATGGGACTAAGGGACCTGAACAAAAAGCCTGGACAATGCCACTCTTTCACTCTATCGTAGTAGGGGAACATTGCATGACTTAAGCCATGCCAATTTCAAAGCAAGAGAGAAAAGAAGGAAACACTATGCAGCTCGTGACTAATAGCAATAATGTCCCCACAGCAGAAACCAGCAATAACAGTCCTTTGCAGGCAGACTTAAGTTGCAGAGTACCTCTGCTTGTAAATTTGTGTACAACTCACATCCTGAACTATGTAATCAAGTACCAAAAGTATTCCTGCAATCACAGCCAAACACAAACAAGTCCTGACACCTGCTGTTCAGTGCAGCAACCAATTCAGCTCACCTTCAGGCTGCGGATGTTGGCTGCATTGGCATCTGATCTCAGCATCACCTGGATGTCCTGCAGAGTTTCTTCCCCTGAAGGACGAGGTCGGGTGACCTCATCTGCGACTTCTTTTGCTGCTTCTTCCAACTACAAAAAGAACAACTAGGCTATTATGGCTGTATTACAATATATTGTCAGGGATGCTCTCACAATGTAATATCGGTGTGCCAGGTTGCTAGCCTCCTCCATCCTTACCAGCTGCAGGTGTTCTGCTGGTTGCTTGTACAGATAGTCAGCAAGATCTTCATCAAAGCTGGCCAAGTCTTCCATCTCCACCTCCACCCAGTACTGACTTCGATTATAATGCCGTTTAAGCTCATCCCTGGAAAAGCAAAGTGGTAAAGTTTTGCAGGGCAGAGAGCACCAGTTACTCACAGTGACCTTATGGCAAACAGGGAGCAGAGAAGACGGGCTCTGCAAGAAGCCCTTGGTTTGGAAAGCAAAAGGAGAAATTCAGGAGAGTGCCAAAAGAAACATGGGTGAACTTGGGCAAATCTTTCACCCAAACCCACAGTGAAACATGACATATGTCTAGGGACATCAGTGTTTACAGTGATAAAGTACAGTACTAATTGCTGGGTAATTAAACACCAGACAGGCAATTAGAAAAAAACCCAAAACCCTATGCAGAATAATACCTAAAATACAATTCTTAAAAGGCAAGTAATAGTGTAGTAGCCAGGGTATATGAAATAAAGTTCAGACATGAAAGGCAAAAGATTGTCCCAGTCCTTGCATGACAGATCTGAATGTCCTCCTACAGTTTTGCTTCCAAACTGCACAGGCAAAGGGATTGCCAAGGGGCCTTCACAGCCACAGAAAGCAACACAGACGGTGAGCGCTGTACTGATTTTAATGGGTACAGATAAAATTCCAGACCAGAAAGCACTAGTACCTGAAGACAAACCCAGAATTTCAGAACTAGGTGCAAGCTTGGCTGTGAAGATCCCTTTATTGTTACCACTGTCATTGGTGCTTGCCTAAAAATTTGAACCAACACCGGACCTCGGTTTTCCTGGGAACAATGACACTACTTAGATTGACAGAGAGATCTTTAGGGCCTATAAGAAAAGCTTATGTGCCATTGCGCATTTCGCATGCGCATAGCAGGAGGAAAGTTAAGAGAAGATCGGACGTGCAGATCAGAGTGGGTAAGGCACAGAAGAAGGGGTCACAGCAGCACCTGTATTTGAAGGTGAAGCCCGTCCGGTCCGTGCCAACTCGGTACTGTCGCAGAAACTCCTTGAACCGCTTCTGCAGCTGTGACTTCCGAACCTGTCCTTCGTCCACCTGTGTATCGCCTCCAAAACTGTCGCTGTAGTAAATGCCGGGGTCGTCAAAGCCGGACATGGTGATAGCTGCTCACCTGCGTGAGGCCGAGAGCACACGTTCAGGCCCAACCACCTCCTTCTTGTCCCCACCAAAAGCCTTCTGGGACCCTGCCTCCTCCTTCCGCTGCCCCCACATCCCCAGATGCACTAACCCCACGCACCGCCCCTCCGTCCTCCCGCCACAATCTCAATGCCTCACTGGATCCCCCAGGCGCAACTTCCCCCGCCAGCCCCGCTCCGCACCTCGCTGCCCCCGGGAAGCCGCCACCAACTTTTTCGCGGCAAAAGCAGAGCAGCGGAAACCAAACTGCTGCGCTGGGCGCGCCCCCGCCGCGACCGCAGCGCCCTCCGATTGGCCCGTCCAGAGCGCGCCGCCGCGGACTGGACCTCGACTGCCCTCACGCCCCGCCCCAAGAGGAAGCGCGCGGTCTCGCTTCTGCCGCCGATTGGCCAGGGCTGTCCTCGCTCTGCCCGCGGGGCCACTTTGGCGCGAAATCTGGAGAGGGGCAAGGGGAGGCGAAATGGCGGGCGGGCGCGCGGACGGGACCATTGTGGCCAGGAGGAGGGGGGGGGAGCGGGTGAAACCATTGCGCTTAGCAGGGATGCGGCTGGGAGACGTGTGGCTACTGCAGGCCAGGAGGGAAGCACAAATGCTCATTACAGAGACGAGAAGTAGGATTCCTGTTGCAGCAGCTGCAGAGTGTCGCAGTGGGGCTTGGTGGTGTTGCAGGGCCTTAGCAGAGTGTCCCTGTTGGCAGAAAGGGCCCAGGCTAAATCATAAGCACTGCGGTTAGCACTAATGGGCAGGGATTTCTCTATTACACAGTTGTGCAAGTTTGGGTGCTGGGGGCATTCCCACAACTCTGGCACCCCAGTTGAAATTTGTAGTGGATGTTTATACAGTGGAATGTAGAAGTGGTGCCACATCCAGTTGGCAGCCAGTCACTAGTGGTGTTCTCCAAGGATCAGTGCTGGCTCCAGTCCTGTTCAATGTCCTTATTGATGATCTGGAGCAGGGACTTGAGTCCATCAACAGTAAGCTTGCAGATGACACCAAGCTAGGAGCAGGTGTGGATCTGTTGGAAGGTAGGAGAGCCCTGCAGAGGGACCTGGACAGGCTGGATGGGTGGGCAGAGGCCAATGGGATGAGATTTAACAAGGCCAAGTGCAGGGTTCTGCACTTTGGCCACAACAACCCCAAGCAGCGCTACAGGCTGGGGACTGAGTGGCTGGAGAGCAGCCAGGAGGAAAGGGACCTGGGGGTACTGATAGATAGTAAGCTGAAGATGAGGCAGCAGTGTGCCCAGGTGGCCAAGAGAGCCAGTGGCATCCTGGCCTGTATCAGGAACAGTGTGGCCAGTAGGACAAGGGAGGTTATTCTTCCCCTGTACTCAACACTGGTCAGGCCACACCTTGAGTACTGTGTCCAGTTCTGGGCCCCTCAATTCAAGAAAGATGTTGAGGTGTTGAGGTGCTGGAACATGTCCAGAGAAGGGCAACAAAGCTGGTGAGGGGCCTGGAGCACAAACCCTATGAGGAGAGGTTGAGGGAGCTGGGCCTGTTTAGCCTGGAGAAGAGGAGGCTCAGGGGTGATCTTATTACTGTCTACAACTACCTGAAGGGAGGTTGTAGCCAGGTGGGGGGTGGCCTCTTCTCCCAGGCAACCAGCAATAGAACAAGGGGACACAGTCTCAAGTTGTGCCAGGGTAGGTATAGGCTGGATGTTAGGAGGAAGAAGTTCTTCACAGAGAGAGTGATTGGCATTGGAATGGGCTGCCCAGGGAGGTGGTGGAGGCACCGCCCCTGGGGGTCTTCAAGAAAAGACTGGATGAGGCACTCAGTGCCATGGTCTAGTTGATTGGTTAGGGCTGGGTGATAGGTTGGACTGGATGATCTTGGAGGTCTCTTCCAACCTGGCTGATTCTATGATTCTATGATACTGTCAGTGTGCATCCAAATTTCCTAACTCTAAGGTCACACTTGTGATCTCTTTGGGCAGATGAGAGGGGCTGAGCATGGTAGAATGTGTTTCTGAGCTCAGGTAATTAGCGTGGTTGAATGAACATATTGATGTAGTTCAGGTGGGTTAGTGGGACTGAATAGACCACAATATAAATTCAGATGAATGAATCAGATCTTGCATATGAGTAATTATCAAGCCTCATATTCCTGCTTTTAAACATTGACTATATTTTTTTAAAAACCTAAAACCTTGATTTTTTTCTACCAAAGGTTGGCAAATGGGTCTAAACAGAGAATCACTACAGGGGATTTCAGCAGGGATATAGGGTAGATAAGAGCCTGAAAATAATCATAGAAGTGTTTCAGCTAGGAAAGACCTTTAAGGTAACACTAAGTCCAACCATTATCTGACAGTCCCTGTTTCCCACTGTTTATTCTCAGCAGAACCTGCCTGCTCATTCTTGCTCCTGGAGCAGGTTCAATGCTGCTCATTAAAATAGATCAGCAGGAAAGCATGCCTGGGATCAAGGTCACAGCCAGAGCAGGCACCATCACTGAGACAGGTGGTCTCAAAGGCTTTCTGGTAGAAAGAGAGGAAAGGACTTTGATGTGAGAGATAATGGCCTTGTCAAGACCTGCTGTGCCACACCTGAGCTGCAGCCTCTCCTGCAGTGACCCCAGTGTTAGGAGGCCTTCAGAAGCAGGTAAGGCCTATAGCCATGACAGTGGCTGGCCACAAAGCTAGACCTCCAGGTCTGCCTCAGCAACAGGGGCAGGTAAGCAAGCTGTGTCCATGGACTGCTCTGGCAGTGCTGTGGGTTTGGGGTCTTTAGCTGTGCCAACTCTTAGGTGTAAGTTGGGTTGATTAGTTACCCAGGTGAGGGAATGCAGTTGTATGCTTGATGTCTCCCATTTAGCTACCTCACAGGATCAAAATCTAGCATACTTTCAGTTTTGGGGTAATGGAAACATTTGCTTTTGTGATTCATGCAGAACTTCTCGCCAAGGCAGTCTGGTAATGGGACCTTAGCTGGTAGTGGTCAGGGGGAAGGTGTCCTGGTTTCAACTGGCTGAGGGACCCATCATCTTTTGCTAGAATACCAATCAGCTCTTATGTATGGCTTCTACCCCTTAAAACCACTTTGCTCCCAGAATTTAATGCCATTTCTAGAAATAGAGACCAGCATGTAGGAGCTGAAAAATCCTGCCCCATCTTCTAACAGGTTATTGTTAGCAGTGAGTGAGAGTGCTGGCACTGAGTGGGAGAGTGGCTCTGATGATAGCTCCCACTTTTGTCTATTGTCAGGTCTCTTGCAGCAGCAGCAGCTTCCAAAGATATAAAACAGGGAGGAAGAAAGAAACCTCCTTTCTCCCTAGGTGATGCTTTAATAATAGGAAACACCAGGCCTGAAGACTTTACATTGAAGTTTATTATGTGTATAAATTATATAACCAGACAAAGAGTGTGACAGTGTAGCTTCAACAACTGTCATCTGCTTTTAAAAAAAAGCATATATATGAGAGAAAGAATTAACAAAGACCTACTAGTGTCATATAAAACAGTCTATAACTCACAGAAGCTGTGTGGCTCCACAGAAAAAGTGATCACAGTATTATCTAGCAGTATAAAAAACACAGAGCTCCAGGGAACTTTGTATTTCTGAGGTGAGACAGATGTCAAAGCTGCACTTCTGATCCTGTAGGATTTTTGCAGGTACTCTGTAAAGCAGCAACATTTCTTGACCATTGTTTTTAGCCCTTAGTTGTTTTGGTGCTAAAAGTTAGTCTCTGAGAGGAGCTCACACCAAGCATGGGAGAGACTTCGCCTGACGCCCCTTACAGCACTGATTTCTGGGGAGAAAAGTCTCCTAGTATTAGTGGCAGAGCCAAGATCACAGTACCCAGTCAGAGGGAATTGCTCTCACAAGGACTGGGGAAGGTGAATTAGTTCAGGATAAGAGAAGGTATGAAGAGAACATGAAGGTCCTGCTCCTTCACATGGCAAATAAGCCCACGGCAACTGTCATGGCTAGGAAGCTGAGTGCCAGAATCCATCGCACCAGGGGAGTGGTGGGCATCATGCCTGTTTGTCTCCTGTTTGTCTCCTCACTTTCTTTCCTTGGCACAGGACCTAAAGAAAACAAAGAGTGAGATGTTGCATCAAGACACTGTTGGTGTTCCCTGCTTGCCCTCCTCTGTGCTGGAGCAGACCCTGATGGAGCTGTCAAAGGAAGAAGCAAGCCTAAAGCCCAGCTGGGCTGAGTGAAACAGTGACAGCAGATTCTGCTCTCCTGGGGAAGAAAAGAGGAAGCAAACTTGATGTAGGAATCACAAAGGCTTGTAATCCCTCTGCTTGTATGCGAGTACTGGCCTCTTCCTGTGTTTGCTTACAAGCTCTGCCCATCTCCACCAAATCCATGATGTGTCAGAAGACAGCCAATTACTTAAGCCAGAATTCTAAAAGGCGTTTTGCCTCCCACTTGTAGTAGATTCAATTGGGTAGACATCTAATGATCTTAAACAGGTAGTCCTTATGACTCCAAATAAATATACAGCTTTAGGCTGCAGTTCCTCATCCAGCACCAAACTTTTCTGAAAACTTTACTTTTATGAGTGTATTGGGAAAGGAGTGGCAAAGTTTCACAGAGGAACTTTTATAGCCTTTTCCAAAGAAGGTGCTTTAAGCTTCATTGTCTAGAGATGTGCGAGACAAGGTTTGTTTTTCAGTCTCTGCCAGAGAAATGCTGTAGTTCAATCCAGTATGCACTGAAAAAAAATCTTCCTTTTAGCTTCAGAGTGGATAGGTCATAAGGGTTTTTTTAATTTGAATCACATATTGCCAGGGAAGTCCTCTGTAAATGTCTAAGCCCATTCCTCACTTTGTTACAAGCCTGACTCCATGAAAAGGCATTGCTCTGCTTGCAGCTGCTGCTCAGGCTTTGCCCAATTTGGGATTGGCACTGGCCAGTAGTGGGACTTTTTCAATTTCACAAAGCTGATAGGCAGCCTGTACCTTCCCACTTCACAGCTGGTTACATTCCACCATTCTGAACAATGCTCACTGTAAATCCAGCACACTTTTAGGAGCATTTTCAGTAAATACTTCTGGAAGGCAGGAAAATGACCAGAGGGAGACTTAATCTGAAAGGATGGGGTTGCATCTGAAAGAACATTGTGCTAGTTTGAAGCAAGCAAGAATGTTTTGGTAAAAGAACTAGATAACGGGCAGTGAAATGAAAAACAATTGTGTCTCCTTCTCTCACAGTCTTGCTGAGAGTTCTGGGAAGAAGAAGTAAAACATTCTCCATTTTGTCTTTTCACTTCTGCCTTTGCCTTCAGACCTAGTCACATTTCATTAACCTTGCTCCCACTAACCTTGCTCCCTAACCTCTTGGCTGCACCTCTGTTCTTCCTGAGAACTGGGGTAAGGTTGAGAGGGGCCGGGGAAGGTGTTGGGGTGGTTTGAAAGCCCCTCCTGGGGACTCAGGTTTCTGGGAGGGGAGTTGTGCTTCTGTATTGTTTATCCTTTGTATATTTCTGTATATAACTGTATATACTGTAAATAGCTGCCTGTATATTTGCTGCTGTAAAATAAATAACTTCATTTATATTCCCAGAGGCCGTCTGAGTTAGCTGGGGCAAATACAAAAGTGTGGGGGGGCGAGTTAAGAGCCCAAACCATCACAAACATTGTCAGCATTGCAACACTATGGCTGATCTGCTCAGCCCAAAGTTGCTGTCTTTGCTTTTGTGAACTGAAGGCAAGTTTTCCACGTGGTCAAAACTCCTGTGGTGAATGAACTTTTACACTTGTTGAAACCTAAGAGGAGGAAAGGGGAATCTTTCTTGTAAAGCTTCTTCATTGACTATTTGTCAACATGGAAATTGTTTCCCATGTGTCATCCTTCCTCTGTCATGCCTAGAAGAGCTTTGCACACACCAGCACCTCTCCTTGTTGCACTAATGACTGGGGAAGAGATGGAACAAGTACCTGAAGGGATAACAAAAGCACAAGGGCCAACGTGAAACACCAGTCCTCAGAAGTGCCTTACCGTGTTCGTGTGATTTGTTAACGCTCCTTGTGCGAAGCTCTGCCTTTGGCTGCACAGGGTGACCATTCTCCTGGCTCTTAGACACCAGTTCTTGTAATGCCTCAAACACCTGAGAAAAAGGTACACCGAGTCATTATGCGGCCTCCATTTCTTTCACTGGACCCCCTGCCCCTGCTACAGGCACTTTAGGAACTAGGTGAAGACATAAACTTTCAATCCAATTCTCCTGGCATTTTTTGCACAGAATGTAATATGCCTTGTGTGGTCAAGAGCAAACACCTTGTTCACTTCACAAGTTCTGCCTAAAGCTTCCAGCTCACAAGGAAGCTACTACCCATCTTTGGATGGGAAGGACAGCAAGGTACCTGTGCATATAGTTATCATCCACAGAGGACCTGTACCATAGAGGCAAGCGGTCCCCACTCCTGGTACAAGCCCTCATTCATAAACGAATAGGAAAAAACAAATTCAAACTCTAGGGGAGAGGGGGGAGCTTTTCAGAGACCAGCCTTTTACTAGGCTGCCAGGTTGGACATCCTACTCTGACTAGCTTGCCCTGATCCACACCTACCCATAAGCTCCACAGCAGGAATACCGGCTCTGCCTTTCCCCTGTAGCTATTATCTTGTTTCAGGGAGGGCGTGGGCAGGCAGGGCTGGCTGGTTGTTACTCACCCGTATGTTTAGCAGGAATGCTTTCTTGGCCTCCTCCAAGACTCTTTTCTTAGTGGCAAGATCCATCTCGAGAGCGTTCATGCGGGAGCGATAGAGCTGCTTGAACTTGGTGGCGTTGGAGACGCCGTCGAAGGTGAAGAAAGCCAGCCCTTCCCCAGTGCTGGGCAGCCCCAGCGCCTTCTGCGCAATTTTCTTCAGCACCTGCCCCCCAGACAGGTCTCCCAAGTACCGAGTGTAGGCATGGGCCACCAGGAGCTCTGGGTGGTTCTTGCCGACATAGTGGAGCCTCTCCACGTACTTCTGAGTAGCCTCAGGGCATGGGATCTCTTGCCTCCAGTTGCTGCCATAGAAGTACTCCAAGTCTTTCTCCAGGGCAGCTTTCCGGTGCAGCTCCGCCGGAAAATACACAGGGGCATAAACTGGGTTGTCCTTGTTACGTTCAATCTCCTCCTCCAGAGCAGAGTAGATGAAGTACAGGGATGCTGTAACCAGCTGAAAGAGAAGCAAGAATTTGAGCTACAGGTGCATCTATGATTCTGTAGCTTTGGGGGATGAATCATCCTAATAAAAATCATAGAATCAGAGAATCAGCCAGGCTGGAAGAGAACTCAAGATCATCCAGTCCAACCTAGCACCCAGCCCTAGCCAATCAACTAGACCCTGGCACTAAGTGCCTCATCCAGGCTTTTCTTGAACACCTCCAGGGACGGTGCCTCCACCACCTCCCTGGGCAGCCCATTCCAATGCCAATCACTCTCTGTGGGAATAACTTCCTCCTAACATCCAGCCTAGACCTCCCCCAGCACAACTTGAGACTGTGTCCCCTTGTTCAGTTGCTGGTTGCCTGGGAGAAGAGACCAACCCCCACCTGGCTACAGTCTCCCTTCAGGTAGTTGTAGACAGCAATAAGGTCACCCCTGAGCCTGCTCTTCTCCAGGCTAAACAATCCCAGTTCCCTCAGTCTCTCCTCACAGGGCTGTGTTCCAGGCCCCTCACCAGCTTTGTCGCCCTTCTCTGGACACATTCCAGTATCTCAACATCTCTCTTTAACTGATGAGCCCAGAAAGTTACTTATGGGCTTACCCAGTGTGAGTTGTGCACACTTGTCATGCTGCAGGTTTCCCATAGGGAAAACAGAGTTGCAAGGAGCAATGAGACACTCTTTATCCCTTTGCCTTCTGCTTGAGGCAGCACCAGGTAAGACAAACTCTTTCCAGCATATATTGGTCTTACCTGCTCTCAAAAGCCACTGCACTTAATTTGAAGTTAAAGGTCTTGCAGCTAAACGCAATGGAAGCTGGAGCCCTGTTAGATCGTGCCCAGTCCTTTCTCCTTATGCTCTTGATTGATGGGGAGAATATTCCCAAAGGTATATTTTCTGATGCATTGTTCAAATCTGAATGCTTCAAAATGTGGCTTCCCTTTGTGGGGCCTTGTGAGGCAATGACACACCCTCTTTGTTTTCCAACATATTAATCATGTTAGCATCCCACCATCCTGGGAATTGAGGCACCACCACTGTCCTCATTCAGGCATGCAAGTGGGGTTGCCTCCTCGGTTGCTCAGAGGAGACAACATAAAAGGGGGCTGGAACACAGCCTGCCTCTGAAAGATGCCTTTGTGAAGGAGTGCTGCAAGGCTGTGTGTTCTCCTCTGTTTCAAAACCCTTGTTATTGTTTCTCCCAGCTTACGTGATACTTCCTTCTATCTGCCAGCTTTTCCATGTGGTGTAAGACAATCTGGCTGTGTTCTTTCCTTCCCTGTGCATTCTGTTTTCAGAGGCTGTATTCATATTTACACCTACACCACCCATTCCTTACACTGGAATCCCTTATCAGCAACAAAATGTAAAACACGAAGGGGTCACAGTACAAGTGAATTAGGTTGAGGATATTATGCTGATGGCAGGAGAGGAAGCAGTTTACTCTCCTGCAAAGCAGTCACCTCTGCAGTAAAAGAGTTGCCACTTTGACCTCCCCCCACTGTGCCAGCAAATAGGACTTTGATAAGCACACAGGCAGTGGCATGGTTGTGGAAACAAACATTCAGCTTCTGGGGAGTCATGTGTTGGGTCAGATATATAGGTCTGCCAAGAGAGTAAACAAAAATAGAGGCTTTTAAACAAGAACCTGCCATTCAGCTTATTGGAAGAGAAATAAAACAGAGGAACATTGCCTAACAGATTAAGAAAATGTAACTTGACTCGTTTTCAGAGGCAGGTGGTGGTTTAATGGGAAATGTGCCTTTAGAAAATGATCATTACTTTTTAAAACCCTGTCATGTCTCGCTGCCTCCTATAGAACACAACTATCTTTTAAGACACTGAGCTGTTTTCCTGAAGACCTGACTTACATTAGTGCCAGCCTGTCTCAAAGTTCACTTCCTAACCAATGCTGCATGTCTAACAGCAGGAAGTCAGCACCTGAGATTAAATCTCTGCTTGACTAAGTAGCCTAAATGAGACCTGTCAGAAGCAAGTAGTCTTTTTCCTGCTCTTGTGGATCTATTTGCCAAGGAACAGTTCAACAACAAAGTAATTAAACCATAGGTTGGACTGCTAACTGTTATTTGCAAGCCCATGTGTCACATCCTACAGCCTCCCAGGAATTTCTGGCCCAGGTGTGTGCTTTGTTTTTGCTCATGGCTTTGTTATGTGGCTGAGGTCCCAGGAATCACGTATGTAGCCAAGGTTAGGCACAGGCTTTTATCTGCAAATGATTCTTTTTTATCTTAAGAAAAGCAACAGGCTGATACCTGTTGAGCATATAACTTGTTCAAACTCAGTCTGCCTTGGAGTTACTGTTACTCGTGATCTCTGGTATAACCCAAGCGACAACTAAAACGTTGCCAAGTTCAGTGCCCTAGATGATGCCACAGCCTCAGTTTCTCAGGATTCCATCATTATTTCTAGCTGTAGCTGCTTACTGCTGTAAATTCAGTATTCCTCCAGTATTCTCAGCCACTGGTGTGTCTGCATGTAGTCACACCTCCGTTAACTATCATTGGCAATAATTAACATGCAGGCATTTATGAAGACAGAGAAAAGCAAACTGCATGAATCCCATTAACCTCTTTGTTTTACCTTGTTTCAGGCTGCCCACTCTAATACACACACTCCTCCGCTGCCTTCTGCAAGAGAAGCAGCTAAGACCGTAGGGTGCTGGAGTTTAACAGCGTATTCTGCCCAGGAGATGCTCTCCCTCTCCTTCCACTCTTCAGCCCCCACGCAGCCAGTCTGATGTAACAGCCATCCCCAAGCAGTACTACTACTACATACCTTGAACTCGTGGAGCGACACCTGCCCCCTCTGGAAATTCTTCATGAACGGCGTGTTCTCCGCCTGCTCGTGCACCTCCTGGGTGGCTTCCTTCAGCAGCTCCGACAAGTCCTTGGACGTGCTGAGGAAGAGCAAAACAGAGGTAAGTGCTGTCGCTTTCCTCTGGAAAAAGCGGTGTTGAGCTCGCTAGGAAAAAAAAAAGGGGGGGAGCCTGGGACTGCCGAAAAAGGGACAGGACATTCGCGAGAGCCACGGATGGGAATCGTCCCGAGCAAGGAAAACAGAGAGACTCCATCCAGAGGTGAAAGCAGGAGCATGCCGTTCCTTGCGAAGCAGAAACAGGCACAGCGTGCCTAAAGCAAGGGGACGAACAATACTCTTCTGCCAGAGAAACATTTCCTCTCGTTCCGGTCCTGCTCTTACCTTTCGGAGCTGCGCGGCTGAGAGGTTTCCATATTTATCCAGGTCGTTTCGCGCCTCCACTTCCCTGTTGTTGTTCTTGCCGGTGCTTTCCTCCTTCCCTGCTCCTCCCAGGACAGTGAAGCTGTGAGCTGGGGAGCTCCGTTCCCGCATCCAGCTTTATACTGCCCGGCCACGTGAGCAGCCAAACCGCTGACCTCAGTGCGAGCACAACTGCTTGCAACACAGCTGCACTTCTCTTCCCAGCGTGGCAGGCTCCCTCTCCTCGCCTGCTGCCCCCGGGGGACCAGAAGGAAGTCACCTGATGCTTCTTGATTACTAAGCACAAACAAGAGGATGTCCAGCAACTTCTCCTTCGAGCGTGTTCGGCTCTGTAACCCTTTCAGCGCCAGTGGCAAGCGCAGCCCAGATGCTGCAAGAGGTGCTCATTGTGCTAGTGGCAGCCAGGTTGGTCAAGGAGGGGTGGATCTGCGGGGCTAGTGCCTGGGGCAGGGTGGGCAACCTCCTGCACCATGCCTGAGCAGCAAATACAGCACCCGCCCGCATCTGCTCTAGCACGACTCAGGTACTATAAACGTTTCTTTCCCATGACTGTGTAGATCTTTAGAGAGAGAGAGAGTCAGGTAACGTGGTGCTTGTGGACCGTGAGATCCATGCTACAGACCAGAAGCCTGTGCCCTTCACAGCAGGGACCCCGAGGTGTGTACTAGTCACAGACACCTGGAGTAATCCAGCTGCACACACGTCCATCAGCTCTAGTCTGGAGGTGCCAGAACTGCACTTGCACAGTGGTAGGTGCTGAGGAATGGACACTGTCCCTTTGCACAAAGCCAGCACAGGTGTGCCTGCACTAATGCATACTGGAATCCTTTCCAGGCTCTCTTGCACACACAGATTTGTGTGGCAGTTGGCCCCTGCTGTTACCACAGCTGTGTGCTGGGCAAGCTTGGAGAGCAGCACTCCATCTCTGTGAGACATCCAGAAGGCCTGGGCAGCTAGTGGACTGACAAGATGTCACAAGAGATTTGGGGGAAACAGAGGAAGTTTGCAGAGACTTTAAAAGGCAAGTAATTTCTCTGATTTGGGAAAAGAGAGTTTGACAGGGTGATTCTGCCACTGCCTGGCTGCTTTCTCATTTTATCTAGCGAAGAAGGCAATGAGGCATCTGATAGATGAAGCAGGAACCTTCTTTTCCAAGTGTAGCTGTGCTGGGAGCAGGGCCAGCCCAACTCTGTTTCGGAAAAGCACACATTTCCCATGCAGCTCAAAGAGCAGGGCACTTAAAGCCACCATGCCTCTGCTGCTGTGGGTATAAGAAAGCCCTGTGCTGCAGTCATGCAGGGATTGGTAGGGAGGCAGACTCTGAGGAGGGAGAAGGACTGTGGCATCTTCTGACCCTCTGTCCCCTCTAGTGAGTCCACTCTTCAGCTTTGGTGGTGGGTGCTGCCATCCAAGGCACACACCTGTGTCTCCCTGTGACTGTACCTACACCTGGCCACAGCTGGGATCGGAGCTGTCCTGGAGGAAATGTGCTTCTGTACTTACTTGTTGACTTGGGCAGACATCTGGTGTGTGTTGCAGGCTCAGGAAAGATTACTCAGCGCTTCCACCCTGACTCAGCCAAACTTTTCCTGTCTTGCTTTTGTCTTTTAAAGCAACAGTGCAGGCTAGCAAAAGCTGTCATGTTCTACTCTTAGTCCCATGCCAGTGCAGACAACTTGTTGCTGGCTTGCTTGTTTTGCTGTCACATGAAATAAGTGTATGAGGATGTCCCAGTGTTTGAAGCAAGTGTGACAAAGCTCCACATATCCCCTGAGAAAGGGATTCTGTGTGGAGCCTGTGGGAGCACAGGCTACATGGCCTGTTCATCCTGAAGAGATGCATGCCATTTTGTCAGAGATGATCACAAATTGAGTGTTTCTCTCTGGCTTCATTCTTTACAGCTCATGTGAACTTTTCTTAATTTTCAGTGACTGTTGTCCTGGCATGGGAAGTTGGAGCACAGATGGAACCTTTAGTTCTGGAGGAGGAAATGAGGAAATATGTAAGTGTATAAAAATGAATAATATTCATTCAGAAACATGAACTAATATGAAAGAATAAAATCAAATTCCCAGGCCCTGTTCCTTTTTTTGCCTTTGTTCTGTAGCTCTGTTAATGTACCCTTTCTGCCTGCTTTCAAGCTGGTGCCTTTGTGCCCTGCCTACCTTCTTCTAAGAAGCGGTATACTTGAAAGCACTCAAAATGATGCATCCAGAGGGTCCTTTTCATCCAGAGTTGAGGCAGATGCTGGTGTGAGACTTGGGAAGAAGAGAGAGAGGGTGTCTAGCCACATAACTGCCATTCCAGGTAGGATATGTCTTCCCAGGAAGAAGTCCTGGCTTATAACCGCACTGCCCCAGGACATGGAGCCAGTGTACCTTCTTCTAGGCTTGACCTTCCCCTGGGTTGGTCACAGAAGATAAGATCCCTTCTGCAGCTCATCTCCACTTCGAGCTTTTCATAGGTGCAGGAAAGCTATCCATGCCCCATAACTGATTTATGCTGTCTTGTCTCTTACCTGCTCAGAGCTCTCAGCTCTGAGATCAAGCCCAGCTGTCTGGAAAGGCCCAAATGCCCTGCAGCAAGATGGAAGGAGAACTGAAAGTGAGGTATCATCATTTTTGCACTTGCTGGCCTGGGGCGTTTCTGGCCCATCCAGTGCACTGCAAAAATGACTCTTACTGCTTCTGCTGTGCTGTTCCTGTGTGGTGTGGAGAGGTTAATGACACAGAGCGTGCCAGTGTGGTGGCAGAGATCTTCAAGGAGCCATCTCTTCCTAGAAGAGAACTTGGAAAGTTGCTTCTTGCTTGAGAGCAATGCATGGGGAAGGAGCTGTGTGCTTTTTGTGGAAAGAACAAGTTAACTTCCAGAGCAACTCACTCTGAGCACAGCAGGCCACAGGAAAGCAGAGGCCAGGCTGTATTCAGGTCATTAAGAAATTCTGTTTGGACTTCATCGAGGTACCAGCCCTGTGGTCTTCACCATGCCTTCCATGAATCATACTGCCTGATACTCTTCTTGCAGTGAGGCACGGCTGTGTGGTGCTCAGCTACTCACTGGGAGGACAATGTGCATGGGAGTGAATTGGCCCAGGAGATTCCTAGCAAAGATGAATCCAGGAGCCTCAGGCAAGGTAGCTCTTCCAGCTAGGCTTGAATGCCTCCATCTGCATAGCCCAGCCTCTGAAAAATTCTTACTCAAGAGATGGTTTAGTTAAATGGTTAATAACAACAGAAAGTCACTAAAGGATCTGTGTTTTCAGCAGGGATAGGGAAGTGGGGGATTCTTCCTCTTTATACACTTAACAGCCGCTGCTGCCAATAGCTTTATGGTCAGAAGTACCTCGTTACTCAGCAGCCATGGAGTGCAAAGTCAGCTCTCCTGAACCCAAGTGGGAGGTGCTGTATCCTGCCGGGCTCCATTAGGCAGCTCTTGGCAGCTCAGCTTGTCTCTACTCGGTGGGGAAGGGAGCATGTGGTAAAAGGCAGCCTGCACCGGCGAGGAGGTGTCTCAGACCATGACACAGCAAAATGCAGCTGCCTGGACTGCACCCAGAAAGCTGACTCCCTAACCAGGACTTGCTGAGTAACGGTGGGGGTGGGAGAAATTGTGATAACTGCTTAAATCACTTGCTGAAGAGAGTCAGTGCTGGAGGACACAGGGATACACCGTGGATTAATTGGTGTTGACCAAAGAGGTATTGCCCAGCCTAGCCCTGCTCTGGAAGAACTGACTGTGCTCACTGCCATCAACATTAAGCAATCCACATCGAGGTCAAAGAAACAGGTAGAAAAAGGAGGTCAGGAGTGCAATGCACTGGCAGTCTCCATGTAGAGTGCAGGTCGTGCTGCAGCTGTCGTCTGGACTGGCACTGCTGGTACCTTTCACAGGGTCTGATAGACATAGCTGTGCTGGGCAGACTCTACACATGAGAATCCCAAACAGCTGGTGCGCTGGGAGACAGAGGTGTGGCGGATTTCTCAGCCATAAATGAACCAGCTTGATAAAGGCAGGAAATGCAGACTACAATGCACAGTTGTACAGGTAGATGTACGTGTGCTGCAGCACACAGCTACGAGCAAGACAAGAGCTCTCAGCTGGCTGGGAGCAGAGCAAACAACCCACAACGCATGTACCTGTTTTGTGACCAGAGAGCCCAGCATGCTCTAGCCTAGAGTCTTGGTGCTGGTGGACTTCAACCCCGTGTCCTGCTGGGGGTTTTGCTTTGGAAGCAAAAAGGACGTATGGAAAACATCAGGGCAGTGTTACCAAATTAACCCCCGGTTCGTGCAGATGTTTCAATCCACGTTGCATCCTTTGTTTCAGTGCTCCAGCTGTGTAAAACAGTGTGTCCTGGCTGCGAGTCAGGACAAACTGTGAAAAACCTGGGTTTGAAAATCATACACATGCAACAAGCAGGACCTTGTCCCACAGCTCTTTTCTTAGGGGAAGGGAGGGGAGCAAACTGGGACCTGAGTTCCCTCAAGGAACCCATGGTGCCCTGCCCCTGGGATAGAGGAGATGTGAGTGTCCTCCTCCAACAAGCTGGGAGCTGAGCGGCTGTGAGCAACTGGGGCAGTTTCTGGAGCTTTCTGTGATTGTCCTGAGACGTGGGAGCAGAGCCAAGAGCAGCAGCTGCAATCTTGGAGTGGTGCTCAGAAAACCGCTCCTAAATAAAGAGCCTCACGTGGACCCTTCTCCACCGTGACTCAGCAAAACAGCTGCTCCACCGCAGCCAGAAACCATTGCTCAGCAATACTGGATGACCCAGCCTGACCCTGACTCAGCAGGACGCCCACGCTGGGAAAAGGGTGAGTCAGCATTAGCGGGAGGGAGGCTGGGAGGGTTGAGAGTTCACTAAGATTGGGGAGTCCCAGTGGGACGTGACATGCTGCTGGCAGCCACGAAATGCTTTCCCTTCAGCTCTGCTTCCCAGCCTTCGGCAGCTGCACTGGGCAAGCTAGGGAAGGTCAGAAAAGCAAGTGTCCCAGGCCAGGAAGTCTGCACACCTTGCTGGCCCAGGGACATGGAGGATGCTGTGGCCATCTGCCTTGGGACTGGGACAGTCGCTGCTCCATACAGGGAGAACTAAGGCATGGGAACACTGCTCTCAGGGGTGCTGGATGGGTCCCTGGCTTTGTCTATTCTGGTAGAAAACACCAAATCCAGGAGATACTTAGTGTGGCCATGAGTTTATTTTAGAGGCTGGCATGCAGGGTGTGCCAAATTTAAGCAATTTACCCAAGGTATCTGTGGCATAGTCTGTGTCCCCTCCCTTCTCTATCCCTTTTTCTTCACTCATTACCAAGGATCACTCTAGGGCAGGCAAGACTGCATTTATCCCACTGATCTGCTGTCTGTTTTGAAAGGGTGATGGTTACAGATTAATAAGCAGCAGGAAGGCGAAGGAGGGTTGGTGTTGGGCAGGTATTTCTTCTAAGCCTTTCATTTAGGGTCAGTGAGCTCAGTGTTGAAGAGCCCTGTGCACCACAGTGCTTGGGTACTTCAGCTGCTAGTGCAAAAGAACAAAAACATCCACATTTTTTGGAGGCCTTCCCTAGCACCCCAAGCACTGGGGAGCTGAGACCCTTGTCCCCTGCACCATGGGGCTGTGGCTGCAGCTCTTAAGCTACATAATAGTTAACAAGAGCACCAGGGCAACGTGGGCTTTGAATTAGTGTTCAGCTGCTGGCTGTGGTCTGGCAGAGGTGACAGGGACCAAAGGTGCTTGGCACAGTGCGAGCCACCCCCTTATTACTGTGCCAGAGCTGGTCTTGACTGTGTGAATTGCTGTATGTGGCCCTGCCTGAAGGCAGAAGGGATGGGCAGAGGGGCACTGCTGGCAGCACATCACACACACATTGGCTTCTTTTCTCTTCTTTTCCTTTTCCCTTTGGACTGAAATTGTGCAAAGGAGCTCAGAGAAGTTGGTACCTATCTCCCATTGAGACTGGTCTGGTATTTAGGGCCTTTTTTTTTTGGTCAAGGAGCTAAAAATACCACTGAAGTGCCTTGCAGCACTTTTTCTAAACACAGATTTTCCTGTCGTTCCATGCTGGTGAAAGAGCCTCCCCTAAACCCTCAGGAAAGCCGTGTCCTTGCCTCACCCCACCATCAAGTTCACCTTGTGCCTGATCCATGGTTTTCTGCCAAGATCAGCCAGGAAAACACAGTGCCTGGAGACTGGCACATGTGGCTTTTCTGTGCTGGAAGGGAATTACTGATCCTTCCCAAAAAAAAGCCCTGCTGCAGAGCCTGTCTCCCTGGGGATCTCCTCACCAGGGCTGACCCCCGAGCCTTGCTGCTTGCTGTCAGACAGTGCAACACCCCCATGCTCCTGATAAGAACTAAGGTGCAGCCCTTCAGAAACACTGCTGGAGACAGTGCTGCAGTAAACCTCCTACTCATGGGAAGCAATCTTGTTCCACTTCACCCCTCTTCATCTCTCTGTCTCCTGGCAGAGAGAAGTGAGTTTACCCACTCATGCAGTCAGAACCCATTGTGGATCCCATGTAAACCCCCACTCACAAGATTTTGCAAGGACAGTGGCAGATAGGAAAGAGGAAGCTTTTACTTGTGAGCCCATATTCCTTACTCAGGCTTTGCAGGTTACTGACACAAAGCAACAAGCAGACTTGTTCACCCAACAGGCAGTAGAGCTGCCAAGCACTGTATGGGATGTACTACGTGCCCTAGAAGCCAGGGGAGAGCAGGAAAGCCAACGGAAGAGAAATCTTCTCAGGGCTACCAAGCACCTTGGCATCACCCTGGTGCAAGAAGTCACCTCTGCCTGCATGTCTTGTGGAACAGAGAAACAGGAAAAAAACCCCAGACTGACTGCCAGTACAACTCCTTGTGTTGTATTGGTGACCACCAGGCACCTGCATCTCCTTGCTCCAGAGCACTTGCTCTTTGTCTCATGTTTTCTCTCTCCTTGTGCATCCATTTCTTATGCCCCCATACAGATAAAAATGAGTTACCTACAGTAATATTTTCCTTCCATGTAACACCCCTGTCTCTTGCCCACTGGGTCCCTGCTGTACTTCCCTTCCCAGCATCTCCATCTGAGCTAAGCAGTGGCACTAACAGTGATCTGAAGGGAAGGGGAAGTGGTTTCACTTGAATTTTGTGAAGGAAAGGGGAGCTTTGTTATCGCAAATAAGCTTTGAGGATGTTTTTATGCAGCAGAGCAACAGGAAAATCCATGTGGGATGGAGAGCAGCCTTCCTAATGTACTAGCATGGGACACTTGTGCTGATTGTTGAAGTGATGTTGTGGGAAATCAGAGGATATTTTTGTCAACTGTTCTAAATATAAGAATAAAATGTATGTGCTATTTGCAAGTTAGCAGGAAGTAAAAGGGGAGCATGTGTTCTTTTGCCTCTGTGACTGCAGTGCAGTATGCCAAGAGCCACAGAACCCAAGCATCATGGAAAGACTCTAACTTTTAGCACAGATTTGTGTTTTAGAGATGTGGAGGACAAGGAAGTTATGCCTTTCTTCACCTTGCACAGAAACATCTGCTCTGGGTCATGCAAAATAACCTATCCAGGTCAGTATCATCTTCCCAGTGTGCCTACGTGTCATACTTTTGAGAGAATGCTGGGAGGTTGGGGATGTGTTTGGAGGTATTTTTGTTATCAATAGAGGCAGTTTATGCTTTTTTCACCTTAGATCATAAAGACCTGTGTGGCAGAGTCCAGATCTTGATGATGATGCCAAGGAGATGAGGGGTTATAGTGGTTGCACATAACAGAATTTGTGTTCTGGTTTTAAAAAACAAAAGGCAGGGAGAGGGGTGAGATGCTGGTAAACCTTCAGACTACTACCAATCTTTGCAAGCTGACTAACTTGCAAATCAATCAGAAACCAAGAAATGCCAGAGTTGTGCAACCCTTCTTGGGTCCATGTGCCTTAGGTTCCTGTCTCCCTGGGGAAATGCCAAAACCCAGAGATGAGGCCAAGGGAGTCCCTCAGAGTGCCACAGCACAGGAAAGGCTGCCACCCTGTGTGGACATGGCTTTGCCAGGAAATCCCTCCCTCCCTCCCTCCTGGGCTGTCCTTCTGCCAGAAGCCAGAGGATGAAAATCCAAAACTACTGCATGAACTGGGGGAGAGAAGGCTGATACTTGCCCAAAGCCTTGCAGGGAGGGCTGTGTAAAGAAGAAATGTCATTTCCTGGGACAGACAGACACACACACTGCTCAGACACCTGCAAGTAACACATCCGCATGCAGATGATGTGCACCATATGTTTCCCTACTTCTATGTCTCTGAGAGGGTTGAATGAGGGCTGAAGTTTTGAGATGTTTTTTGTTTTTTTTCCCCTCCTGGCTGAGTTTGTTTCAGGGAGCAGAGGTGTGTCACCACACAGCGAGGATCTGTGGAAGCTCCAGCAGGGAGACATTGTTGAAGAGAAAGAAGCAGAGGCCAGGGATCTGTTAGCACTAGGCAGACGAGCAAAAGGCAGCTTCTGTTAGACTGCAAATGCAACGAGCTGCACATTTTTTGGTAGCAAGCTTTGCAATTGCCCAATAATTAGTCTCAGTAGAAAACAGATTTTAAATACTGCAAAATGCTGGGGGAATTCCTTGCTTTAGAACTACCAGACAGTAATCTTCTCCCTTGTTAATGCCACAGTTCCCTTCTCCTGCAGCTGCCCCTCTCCCAGGCACTCCCCTAGCTGCTCTGTTCCCAGTGGGCTCTGCCCTGTGATGTTGGTCCCAGTAATGATCCCAGCACCCCTGACCTCAGGAGATTCATACAGGGGATAGGGCTGAATCCGGGGGCACACTTGTTTTCTTCAGATAAGGGACAATATGGATGACCTTGCAGGTCTCTTTCAACCTAGTTGATTCTATTCTATCTAGTGGACAAGTGGTATAAGTAACTACAAGAAGGTTCTCTCTACTCTGCCCTGGTGAGGCCACATTCAGAATAATGTGTCCAGTTCTGGCCCCCTCAGCTCAAGGAGGGCAGGGAACTGCTTAACATCCCAGTGCAGAGACAAAAATTATTAAGGAAATGGAACATCTTCCTTCTGAGGAGAGATGGGGCTCTTTAGCTTGGAGAATAGGAGACTGAGGAGCAACTTCATTAACATTTATAAACAAAGACTGGGACATAGAATGGTTCAGTTTGGAGGGGACCTCAAAGCTCATCCAGTTCCAACCCCATGCCATAGGCAGGGGCACCTCTCACTAGAACAGATCACTCAAGGCCTCATCCAACCTAGACTTCCAGTTCAGCCAACCACTTCAACTCATCATAAGTGAGCAGAAAGCAGCAGCTAAACACAGAAGAGTAAGGAGACGCAGCCAGCACCCGTGGGGGATGTTAGAGCGATCATTGAGTCTCTAAGCCTACCTAACCGGGGGGCCACCAGGCCCCCCGGCCTTTAGATCACCTCCACCAGTCACCCAGTGTGCACCATGGGCACTCACCAGTCACGGCGTGAGGAGGATCCTCTGCCCAATTGGGCAAGCTTAGGGCTTCTGCCTTTCCTGAGGGGGATTATAAAGGGGAGTAGGCAGGGAGGACAAAGTGCTCACACCTGGGGTGGGAGGAGACTCCAACAGAACCCAGGTGCTCTGGGTTTGGGGTAAAAAGGGGAAAATTAGATGTAGGGTGGGGAAGGGGCAGGTGTGGTGGAAAAGGGGAAGTGGTGCTGGAACTCCCACCTCATTAATTGCCCAACTAAATCAGGTGCCCAGGGAGGTGGTGGAGTTACCATCCCTGGAGGTGTTTGAAAAAAGACTGGATGAGGCACTTGGTGCCATGGTCTAATTGATTGGATAGGGTTGGACTGGGTGATCTCGGAGGTCTCTTCCAACCTGGTTGATTCTGTGATTCTGTCATTCTGTTATTAATGGGTGTGCATTGTTCCTTCCAGGCCCTCTGTGCAATCACAGAATCATAGGATAGTTTGGGGTGCAAGGGACCTTGAAGATCATCTAGATCCAATCTTCCTGCTATGGGTAGGGACACCTTCCACTAGACCAGGGTTCTCAAGGCCTTGTTCCAACACAGAATCATGGAATCATGGAATGGTTTGGGTTGGAAGCGACCTGTAAAGGTCACCTAGTCCAAGCCCTCTGCAGTAAGCAGGGACATCCTCAACTAGATCAGGTTGCCCAGATCCCTGTTGAGTTTCACCTGGAAAATCTCCTCAACCACCTTTATGGGCAACTTGTTCCAGTATTCTACTACTCTCATGGCAAAGAACTTGTTCCTAACATGCAATCTAAATCTACTCTTCTCTGGTTTGAAAACATCACCCCTCATCCTATCACTAACAGTCTTTGTAAGCAATCTCTCTCCAGCCTTCTTCTAGGTCCCCTTCAGGTACTGGAAGGCTGCTATTAGATCTCCCTGGAGCCTTCTCTTCCTCAGGCTACACAACCCCAGCTCCCTCAGCCTATCTTCATAGCAGAGGTGCTCCAACCCCCTGATCATTGTTGTGGCCCTCCCCTGGACCCTCTCCATCAGGTCCATGTCCTTCCCGTGTTTAGGGCTCCAGAGCTGTATGCATTTTGCTCTGGCAAGACCTCATCAGGTGAGGTCTTGCCAGAGCAAAGTGGCAGAGTCACCTCTCTGGATTTGCTGGCAACTCTTCTTTTGATGCACCCTAGGATGTGATTTGCCTTCTGAGCTGCAAATTTGCCTTTTTGCTCTAGAGCAGTCGCTGCATGAGTCTGCGCTGGACTAATGGTTGGAGCATAATGCTTAGAATAAGGAAAGCCTTCGTTGCTTTGTTTCCTCTGGTTGAGGAGCTTGCTAAACAGGTCACCGCGAAGGGAGAAGTCCTCTGCGGTTGGGCGGGCTCAAGCTGTGTGTGTGAGGAACCACAGCCATCTGGTGGTGAGAAGCGAGCAGGCAGAGTTATTGCTTTTTAAAATAGCAACAGTAGAAAACACTTTTAGAAGGCAAAAACAAACAAACAAACAAAAACATTTAAAGGAATTCTTTATAGTGGTGTCATTATTTTTTTTGCATGATCATAAAGCGTTTTTTTCCACTGTAAAACACCTGGGCTCTACTTAAAACCATCTCTTGCAGACCTGGCAAGTTCCTCCTCAAAAGAAACTGTGTAAAATTATTCAAGCTATTATTGGTATGATCAAGTGAGAAAGTACTAATTTGGGCATGGAAAGGTTCCATACCCTTGACCCCATTCTCCATATTTTCAGATGCTTGGAAAAAAAAAAAAGCTATGTCATTCCCATAGGAGAAGTGTCTGTGCTGAGTAACCCAAAGTGAAGAGCACTGTGATCATGGTTGACTGCATGATGGGGAGGAGATAGACTTGCCCAGAGGTCACAAGCTCCACTCTTATTTATTTTCACCTGTTGGTCATTGCTTCAAACTGGTTCCACTTGGCAAGCCACCAAATAACCCTTCCCACCTGTTCACCTCATGACAAAAATAGCAGCAAGCTGTTTCTGTGACTGCTATGCTCAAGTCTTCTGCAGGAATGGTTCCCTCTTGGCTTTGCCAGCTCCTGTGCTGGATGTCAGGGAAAGAAAAACAAGGTGCATGGGGAGAAGGGGTCCCTACCCTGAGGTGCACTTCAGGCATCCCAGTGGCAGCAAGGAAGACCTTGAACGCCCTGTGCACAGGGTATACATTCAGGGGTGGCTTTGTTCCTCTTGCAGAGGAAGCCACAGGCAATGCACAGAGGGATCTGGAGGCAGCAAGAGCCTTAAACTCAGAGGCAGGAGCATGGAGTTCAAATCATCATGAATACTGGTGTGAACAGCAAGAAAACTAACTACCCCAGCCAAAGGCAGGGCACTTTCACAAATGCTGCTGTGTGCCAGATGCCTTCCCTCCATGGCTGAGCCAGGCAGCCTGAGCCCAGGCACTGGCAAGAGGGTTTGGATATTAGGTCCCTTGCTCTAGAAATCCTTATGCCCCCACAGCTGCAAAACCTGCCAGTCTGGGCTCCATCATGCCTCTGCTGTTGCTTGCTCTCCTTGGGGAAGGTCAGCATTTGACCCTTTTGGTTTTCCTCCTTGTTCTATGTTGAGACTTGCAGGAAGGAAGCTGCAGAGGCCCTCAGTTGCTTGTTTCTCAACTCAAGAGTTCTCTCTTGCAGGAGGGACCTACCCTTGCAGGTCTTTAGGGCTGGGGGTATGCTGTGCTGGCATGTAGCTTGAGGGACTTGCCTTTGAATGTCCTCCTGCTGGCCACACACCCAGCAGGAAGCTTTTGGTGAAAGACCTGCATGCTCGGCCTGGGGTTTGGGGGAAGGTGCTCTCCAGGGAGCTGAGTTTGGCTGTGGCCTTGCTGCAGGGATGATAGCAAAGGCTGGAGTCAACACTGCATGGGCAAATAACTTCTAGGTTCTGTGCAAGAAGGATTCTTTGGAGATTAAAAAAACCCAAACCAAACCATAGAAGGATTATTTCAGGAAACTGTGGGTGTGGTAAAAATGGATTTGTGATAGAGGTCTGCAGCTGTGCCACTCCCCAGTGTTTATGTGTGATTGCTACATAAAACCCTCTTGCAGTGAGTGAGGCAGAAATCCACTGCTCTTATGCTCTGCTCTTCAGAAGATGCTTGCATTGTTTGATCTGAGTCCTTCCTTGGTGAGGAGTGTGAAGTCCCGCAGCACAGTGAAATCCTGCTGCAGAACTGGCTGCGGGAGGAGAAGTAGCTCAGAGATGAAGCCACAATTGTTTAGCTTCAGACAACCTTCAGTGGAGCCACTCATGGCCTCATCGGCAAGATAGGGCAGGATCAGCTGAATTTTAGTCTCATTGAGCTGGACTTTTCCCTCCCCACCACCTCTAGAAGATAGCATACACACCTTGGTTTGCTAAGTGCTGCTTAAAGATGCTTGTAGTAAATACATAATACCACTTGGCTCAGAAAGGAGGAGGTCTTCCCTCAGTTCCTCCCCGAGGCACTGGGAATGCAGTGGAATTGAAAATGGTGACTCATTTTCCCAAGCACCAAACTATCCAAAGAGTGTATGTGCTGTCCGTCTTGGAAAGCTGAAGAAGACACAAAGTCTCCTCCCATTCTGCAACTGCTGACAGAGAAGGAAACAGTGCCCTGCTATTTCCAGCCCCACTGTCACCAGTTGCAGACCAGCTTTTCTCACAGCCCTTATCCTCAACCCTCTGCCCGAGCTTGGTACAGGTGAGACTCCAGTGCAGGGAGAGGGACTGATGAGGTTTGGGCACCTTCATCTGATTTAACTCCTTCCTCCAAGTCAAGGGCTCAGATGACACTTTCCACTTGTTTGACCTCCTTTTAACAATCCTTTCACTCAGCTGGACATCAGGGGATGGCAGGAGGATAACTGAGGATGCCCTGTGGATACAGTCCTTTCATAGCAGCTCTAATTCTCCCATATCTTTAAGGGCTGGGAAGCAGATATTCAGATCTGGTCACAACACAGAAAGGGAAAGGGAGTTGTTAGCTCACACTCTTACTATTTTGAGATGGGCTGTAATCACCTTCCCAGAAGGCTGTGCTAAAAAGCGGTGAGCACCTGCCTTGGCTTGCAGCACCCTCAGCCCTCATACTGTGCCTCATCTCAGTGACATAGCACCTGTGCCCTTCCATGAAAAGCAAATATGTCTGCTGGCCTCTTCTCCCAGATGTGGTCCTCCCCTCCCTGTGCCAGCACTGGCAGCACACATGCATCTTCAAGACAGGCTTAAGACTTTACTCCTTTAATGTGCAATAAAAAAAGGCAACTATCCCACACTCAACGGGAAATCCCACAAGCAGGAGCCCTGGTCTTGGAATCCTCCTCCCTGGCTGCCTTTTACAAGTGGGCAGCATGTGCAGTTTGCTTAGAAGAGTTTTTGTCCCCATGTGCAAAGGACAAGGCCTGAGGAGACCTTATAGTAGCCTTCCATTACTTAAAAGGGGCCTACAGGAAAGATGGGGAGGGACTGTTTAGAGGGAGTGTAGTGATTGGAAGAGTAACAGTTTTAAACTGAAAGAAGGTACAGATTTAGGTTAGATATGAGGAGGAAATTCTTAGCCATGAGGGTGATGAGATGCTAGAATAGGTTGCCCGAGAAGCTGTAGATGCTCTATCTGTAGAAGTGTTCAAGCCTGCAGGTTGGGTGGGGTTTTGAGGTGCTCGGTCTAGTGGAAAGGTGTCCCTGCACGTGGCATGGGTTAGAAGTAGGTGGTCTTTAAGGTGCCTCCCAACCCAGATTATGATTCTATGATTCCTGGCTGCTGCAGGCATGAGCTGCTTTGCTGGCATGATATGACTGATGTTTCACTTCACCTCTGTGTGCACCAGCTGAATAAGCCACCCCAGCAACGGCATGTTCTCGTTGATAGAACAGTGTCATCCTAAGGGCCTCCCACTTCAGGAAACACAGCTCTGCAGTCCTGGTACTCACAGCTATCCTGAGGGAGTCTATAGCATTGGCCTGATCAGAGACTTAAGGAGAGTCCCCATACTGCATCACAACGTGGTAGAAGGCCTCAGTGGAAGTGAGAGAGGGAGATGGGATCACATAGGGGAAAGTGGGGAGAAAAGTCTAATAAATGGAGACTTAAATTAACTGCAGAGAGGTGGCTGAAGGCATGTCCTAGCCCATAGCAGACAGCCCCTTCAGCCTGAGGTACTGCTCGCAGCTGTGTGCAGCCAGTGGCTTTGGTGGTCTCGCGACGAAGACGTTCAGGCTGTGGGCAGGATTCTGGATGAACCAATGGGGAGGGGGAGGAAAGGAAGAGAAAAAGAAAGGTCTGTGAGTGGGAAGGTGGTGCACACCACAAGCACTTGCGCAAGAGAGACTACATCAGTGGGGCCCCTCTGCCATTAGAGTTCCTCTGCCACCTGTAATACGTTGCAACCCCATGCTTTCCCGTATAAACCTGGCAGGCAGAGGGCTGGAGATCTGTTCTAGGGATGGGGTAAGAAAAGAGGCAGGCAGGAATGATTTCAGCAGCAGACTGCAGCCTCTCCTGTTTCTTGGACAAGATCTCTAATTACCTCACTGGAGAGGAGGATGGGAAGCTTCTTCTGCTTAGCCCACACTGTACCAAAAAAACCCCCAACTTTAGCAGCTTTGAAAGCCCCCTTCACAAGTCTATGGTGTGACATCCCTAAACACAAGGAAGATTATCTGAAAGCAACTTAAAAACAATTCAAAGGGAAAGCAGGAATAAAGTGAAGGAAGGGGAGAGAGTCCTTCCCCTGCTAGCCCCTGCTTGGAGGCAAGCAAAACAGCACGCACAGCCTCTTGCTCCACAGCACACCAGTCCATAGCATTCACAAGGCAAACATAGCATCATCTTCCTTTGCTTGCTTCCGGTGATGGCTGGCAGTGGGAGGGGAGACGGACGTCCCTGCTAAGGAGCTGGACAAGGTAGGCAGCCGGTCTGCAACTTTTGCTCGCTCTTCCAGAAACTTGTCAAATTCTGGGGCAAGAGAAGAGTGTTAGCAAGGAGGGAGGTTTGTGGGAGAGCCAAGGTGCTGCCAGGATCAGCTGGAGAAGGGTGTTGGCTGGCAAGCCTTACCTTCGCTGGTGACTCCTTTTGCATCCTCTGACTCTCCCTACGGAAGGAGGAGAAGAGCATGGTTAGAAGCAATGTATCCAAAGGCACCTCCACAGACATGGTTCTTCTTTGGAATGAAGAGAGACCTGATAGCACTCCTCCCACTTCTGCAGCACACGTTAGAGTGGCCTCAAGCTGCAGTTCATTAGCTATGCCCAGAAGGCTAATTATACTGGTGTGCTATCCCTGTGTCCTTGGCTTTTCCTCACCTGCTCCTTCTGCACAGCCCGTGCCACACATTCAGCAGTGCCAGAGCAGTTGTACACTGCCTAAAATCCATCCCTGCAGACAACTCTGGCAGGACTGCTGTTTCCAGAGAAGCAGCCCCTCACTTACCACATCAGTGGAAAGCCACTTTTCTATGTCTTCCATGAAATTGGCTTGGGGAACCGGCACCTAGGACATAAGTGAAAAGAGTGTTGAGGCCAAGACACTCCACAAAAAAAAACCCAAAACAAACAGCCCAACCTAAAAGCTAACCCTCTCACTCCACCATTCACTCAGCTCAGCTCCTTCCAAACTCAACCAGTGCCACTGCAAAGCTTTCCCAGCTACCAATGCCACCGCTTGCCTGCATCCTCTGCCCCATCCACACTCAGAGATGCAGTTTCCAGAACACACTGGAAAAGCATCTGGGGTTTGGTGGTTGGCTTTGGGGTATTATGACAGGACCAAGCTTTCCATTTTGGTGGGGACTCACAGTGAAAGCTGACTGCTTGTGTTAAGCAACCAGAGAAGAAGAGATGTGCTTTTTGCCACAGTTCTCCTTTCTACAAACCAGGGACAGCCTGATGTCAAAGTCTGCCATCATGCAGATACTGGGTATGCCAGGTTTGGCACTACATTAAGGAAGAAAGACACCTGCCAAAAAGTGATTATCTGGTAGGAGGAGCACAGAGCACAGCAGGATTTGACATGTTGCCAAACTACAGAAACAAACCTATCAGAAAGAAAGTCCTCTGCAATTCAATTTTGCTTCTAGTAGGAGGGACAGGGCTAACTCAGATTACTTCATATCCCTGGTCAATTTAGGCAGCAGACAGACTCCTTTCTAGTGGGCAGAGATAGCCCTGAAGGAAACCAGGTCCACTTCAAAACCCCAGAGCCTCTTCCAGTCACAAACTACTGAATAAAGCTGAGCAAAGAGCAGCCCTTGCTGGAGGTTCCATAAGCAGAAGCGTAAGAGGGTATTTGTGGGAATCCATTTATTAGTCTTCTAGGATGCATAAGTCACTCAATCTCAGGGAAACAGCAAGAGCAAAGGAAAGCACAATCCCTTCTTACCAAGGAGAGGCAGATTTCCCCAGACCAGGGATCAGATTGAGTTAACACAGCTGGCAGATGGATGAATGGGCATGGAAGAGGATGTGTGAGATTAAGCAGGTTTCAAAGTGAGCTGGCTTTCTCTACCCAGAGAGGAACTCTTTGGGGTAGAACTGCATTGAAGCCAACTGGACAGCATGTGGAGAACCTTCCTCAAGCAGACATCATCAGTCTGGGCAGTGCCCATTTCAGGAAGACAGGCTAACAAACTTCAGATCTGAGTGTTTTAAAGCCTCAGTGTGCCCAAGGGGATGTAATTGCAGGAATTCCTGCTGCCAAAAGACCAAATTTAACTGCCTGAAGGGTCAAACACTTTAGCCAGAGGACCTAGCACAGGGAAAAAGCAAGAGTATGTTTGCCTCCAAATAGGGCAGCTCATGCAGAGCAGGAGAGGCTGCAGGTGGAATGAACGGCAGCAGCCTTCCTCACAGTGCCACTGGCTATTACCTCTGCCCCAGACACTCATCCCAAAACAGACCATTGTCTAGCTAACTCAAGACTGGCATATGTTCTCTTGGCCTCAGATCTCCTAGGATTTCTTCCTGAAGACATGTTTACTTGAGGAAGAACATCTGCTTCCTTCCCAACCCTGGTCTCCACTACTGGCCCAGAACAAGGTTGCTCCATTTCAGTTCATAGTCTTTGTTGATGTCTGCTGTGCATTCTCACATGTTGTGCCAGAGCCACCTCGAGGCCATCAGCCCCAGCCACCCTGCTGCTGCTCCATGATCTCACCATTCCTTGCCGCATCATCCACTTAGTCAGTTGGGCTCCATCACTGGAGGCACCAGACTCGCCCTGGTTGAGAAAGAGTCTGCACTGAAAGCTGCTATCACAGAGAGCGAGGGAGAGAGGACATAGTGGGTTTAGGGTCAGGGAAAGAACACACTAGTACTGGTGGCCTACTTCTCTGATTGCAGAGAGAAGGCAACTGGACTTGGAAACCTGCTGAAGAGGAATAACACATACATTTGCAGCTGGAAATTTCCCTGCTGATCTAAAGAGGTCATCCTGTTACTGACTGAATTAACTCCAGACTTCACATAGTTCCCTGCCTCTGGGGTTTAAAGAATGAGATCTCTACTGCAGGTAAGAAATGCAGGTTGATGGGGACTAGGAGTTATCAAGTCATGTTAGGCGCTTGATTTTTTCAAAGAGACTGCACACTTAATTGTGTTAGTGAGCAAGGAGGACACTCTCATTCCCACCGATGCACTAAAAGCTCTGTGGCCACTTACCGCTCCTGTGTTCTGCTGCCGGGCATCCAGGGCACCAGCAAGTCCTTTGGAGGCTTGAGGATCTTCGTACTTTACCCTGAAAGCATTAAGTAGATAAAACACAGGCTGAAGAGATACCTAAGAGTGAAGAGCAGGAACTCCTAAACATATATTCAGTGCTTCTGCCTGCACAGCTTTTCACCTCTTGTCATTCTGCTCCCACCTCTAGAAAGGTGCACAGAACACCTACAAAAGGTGTAGCTGACCACAAAGCAGAGTGAGCTACTCACTGCAACAATGACTTTGAGATGCCACAGGTCAGCCCTAGCACACAACGGGAGGAACATGAAGCATCATATGAAAACAACCATCCAGCAGGTGAAAACATAGATTACAGAGCTAGGAGAGCTAGGTGTATCAACAATGACACTCATGGTGTCATGACACATCACTCATGACAAGTCTCTGAGGCTGACTGCAGAAGAGGCAACTAACACAGACTGAGCAGAAGATTACAGATACTTCAGAAAGGAACTGAGCAACAAGCCTTACTTATCTACCTTCACAGACACAAGCACAGCCCAATAAACATCTCTTAAACTGATACTGCTCAAGAACTGATAGTGGCAGAGACTCACTGGTCTATACTACATAGGTGAGAATAGACATTCAAAAGAGCCTAATGTTGCTTCAAGGTCTCCAGGTGCACCATTACAGCAACTGCTTTCTACACACTGACACATCTCACCCATAACCCCCCTTACCCATTCCCCTGTCCCCTCTAGACTGCTACAACACAGGCTAATGCCACATGTCACCATTTGATCCATGCAGAGTGGTGAAAAAAGTCTGTCCGTGCTGGAAGAATGAAACCTCTCCCAGAAATTCTCTAAATGTCTCCTCTCCAGCTGCTCCAGGGCCCTTTTCTGCAGACCCCTCAGACCATCAAGTGGAGCTGTTTCTGTTGGGGCCCAGAGGCTTGGGCCACCGTCGCTCAAACTTCTCGAAGAAGTGCTCATCAGTGAAGGGGCCGCTGTGGACAATGGCATCAAGGATGAAGTACAATGCTGCTATCATGCCACTGATGAGGAAGAACGGCAGGAAAGGCTTGAGATGTTTCAAGCACTGCTTTCCTGAGACACACATGAAGCACAATGGGGTCAGGAACAAACCCCACTGGCTCTGCCTGTGTCTCCTGTCAGCAGGTCCTATCCAGGAGCAGCAGGGGAATGACTGTCGAAACTGACAGCGACACTGAGAGCAAAGGCTGGTGAGTGAAATGGGAAACCTGAGCTAGTGCGAGTAGAGGCTACCTGGCAGAAGTGCAAGTGCAGGCAGATGAAGAGCAGTGAGGAATAAATAGAAGATGTCTTATTACTTGTGCAGAGATCACAAGCTGCAGCCTGTGAGGATTGCACCACTTTGGAAAGGATACGATTCCACCCCTGCCCAGATCTCCCCTGGCCTCCAGCACTGAGCACATACCAGTGGCTCAGATTTCAGCCCCAAATTGGGTGCTCTTGGCCCCACTGTTTTTGTCCCAGACTGCCTCTGTCCTCAAGCAGCACAACCCACAGGAAAAGTGGTGGGCAAACCCATGGGCAAAACACACAAAGTGTCTAAGGCCATAATTTTCCCCAACATTTTTACCAGAAGTGGCCTGAGGAAGAGGAATGAAAGAGACTTCCTTAAGAGACCATAATGTGCTACTGTGGAACAAAGCAGTACAGTGGCTGGATACCAGGAGCACAGGTCTTTGAGGGCTGGAGGCAGCCACTGTCTGTGGGCTCCACTGCTTGGCAACTGATGGAGAGCCGTGGATGATTCTGACAGGAAAAGCAATGTAAAACAGTGTAGTCAGTCTCTTCAGGGATCTGGTCAGTACAGCTCTTGTTGGCTCCTCCCAGGACAAAGATTCAGAAATCTTTGCAGTAGAGACTTCTTCAGTTCACCCAGTACAATGGAGAGCCAACTCTTAGTGCTTTACACACTATGGAGGAAGAGGCATCAGTCCCCACTTACCAACAGGGAAGCTGAGGCACAGAGCAGTGCCCTGCCTGGCAAGCAGCAACTGACTACATACTTCCTGTGCCCCAGTTCAATACTCTGCCCCCTAGGCTGCACTGACAGTCAACAATTCCCAAATTTAACATCATGCCAGAGAGAGCACAATGAGTTCAGAGACAAAGAAATTCAGACAGACCCACACTACACTTTCATCTCCCCACACTGAGTCTCCCTAGCACACGTGATACCACAGTCCCCACGCACAGAGACCACTTCCTTCTCCCCACACCCAGGAGAACACTATGAAGGCAGCAGGAAGGACTGGGAACACTCTGTGCCATCCTACAAACACTGTACTCAGCACTGGTCAGGCCACACCTTGACTACTGTGTCCACTTCTGGGCCCCTCAATTCAAGAGAGATGTTGGGGTAATGGAACAAGTCCAGAGAAGGGCGACAAAGCTGGTGAGAGGTCTGGAACACAAACCCTATGAGGAGAGGCTGAGGGAACTGGGATTGTTTAACGCGGAGAAGAGGAGGCTCAGGGGAGACCTCATTGCTGTCTACAACTACCGGAAGGGAGGTTGTAGCCAGGTGGGGGTTGGTTTCTTCTCCCAGGCAACCAGCAACAGAACAAGGAGACACAGTCTCAAATTGTGCTGGGGGAGGTCTAGGCTGGATGTTAGGAGGAAGTTGTTGGCAGAGAGAGTGATTGGCATTGGATTGGGCTGCCCAGGGAGGAGGTGGAGTTGCTGTCCCTGGAGATGTTCAAGCAAAGCCTGGATGAGGCACTTAGTGCCATGGTCTAGTTGATTGGACAGGGCTAGGTGAACTTGGAGGTCTCTTCCAACCTGGTTGATTCTGTGATTCTAAGTGCGCATTTCAATCACACCCCACTGGGAGACATTCCAGGAACTGCTGCTAGTTGGGGTCACAGCCCCAGCTGCCCTGAACCCTGCCTTGCCAGAAGGCAGGCCAGGACAGGTAGGCTGCTACACTCACTCTTTGCGCTGCTCAGCCAGCGAGCTGCCACGGGTCAGGGCAAACATGTCAAACTCTTCTTCCAGCTTGCCAGAGGTGTTGAGCACGCATGGCCCTGCACTGGTGCTGCTTGAGCTCAGGTCTGTAAGAAAGAGAGCAGGGTAAGCAGGTAGCACAGAACTGTAAACGGAGGGTCATGGGCTTAAGGGTGCTGGGTGGAAAGATGGCATGGGAACAAGCTAGACTGCTCTAGGCCCACTCCTCTATCCTGCCCCTCAGCTGCACATGGTCTATGTGTGTGTGCACTGTCACGGGTGAAGTAGCAAAAGCAGTCTGTCTGCCTGCTCAGCAGGTATTTTTAGCTCAGTCTCAGGCAGAAACAGCAACATCAATTCACTGCACTGATGCTGAAGGTTAGATGTTCCTGACCATTTAAGTCAGGGATTGCTCCATAACCTGTGGAAGAGGATAACATGTGCTTCTGGGCAAGAACCTCTGAGACAGATGAGTGGATTTTCATGATGCAGGCATAATCTGAAAAACCCTGGCTTGAAAAATATCTCAATTGGCTTGTCTGTAAAAACAGCCTTGCCAGTCTTCTATAGCTGCATCCAGGCAGCACTGGATTTGCTCACAGCTAGAGAGAGCAGTGCTATCTATGTAGGCTGTTGCTATGTCTTGGAGACTCTCAGGACCTCTTAAGCTTTCTGAGTAAACAATCTTGTGGGTTTGGAGCCCAAGATGCTCATGGCTATATTTGCAGAACAGCTCAGCTGCTTTTCTTCTCCCAACCCACAATGGTCACCCTGACACCACACAGCATGCGAGGCCACTGCACTGCTGCTAGGCATTGCAGAGGGAGCAACTTTCTTCCCTGTCCTGCTGAAAGGCCCAGTCCTTAGCCACAGCCTATTGTTGAGGTCCTTCTTAATCCACATCCACCCCCTGCACAGCCTGAGGTCTGGACATATGCTTGTGTGCCTCGGGACAAATAGAGTTTTCTTCTTAAGTTTATAAGTTGACAATACACCCTACTTCCCTAGATTGATTTATGAATGAGACTAAATAATTCTGGGAGATGATTCAAGGGCATGAAAGGATTCCCTGAAGAACAAAGAAGGACTGAGGGCAAAACTGCATGGAAACATACTCATTCCAGCCATTTGAGAGGTGAGGTTGTTGGTGACTTCAGGCTGCCTCACTGCAGGAGTACTGGGCCCCAGGTCAATTAAGCTGTTCTCTGCCCCATTTGATGCCTTTGGAGAAAAATAAAAACCAAAAGAAGATAGAGTTTCTGAAGCCTGACACACCAACCCTTCAGCCCCAGCTCATGAACACTGGAGAGAGAAGCCCTTCTGTACCCATCAGAAGGTATCAGCTGTGAAGCCTCTTGTGAGAAGGCAATCAGAGAACAGGCTGGGAATAGTGTCTCGGGACAGAATACAGCTTGGTAGCATCCCAGTTCTGCTGGATGTCAGTAAGCAGGGTTAAGTGCTGGCTCAGAGGACAAAGGGATGCTCCTAAGCTACTCGGTTCTCTCAGTGTTCAGTACAAGAGAAGCATTAATTGCCGCTGATCTGCTTTTGCTTTCTGGGCGAGAGAAAGGCTCCCATTGGCATGGAGGGAGAGGCCAGCAGTGGTAACTGGAGTGTTTTGCACACCAGTGTTGCCTGGTGCAGTTGGGCTGCTAGAAGAGCAAAGCCTACAGCTTGCAAGTGGGGCAGACTAAGCCTCTCTCCAGCAGGACTCTCCTGGACCTGCAGGATGCAAATGAAGCTGCACAGAGGGGAGGTTCTGCTGAGCTACCTTAACAGGCTGTCCTGTCCGAAGACGCTCGAACCTGCAAGAAAGATGACAGGAAGCATTTCAGTACTGTGTGCTTCTTCATCCACAGGCCAAGAGATTTCTCACAAGGTTTGGCACAGTCTGCCCTTTCCTACGTGCTGGGAAAAGTGGACCACGGCTTGGGTTCCAATTCTCCCTCAAAGACACAACAACAAGGTCCACAGAGTTGAGGCCTCCTCAGATACGGTGTGAGGAAGCTTTCTGTGATCCTCCAGAGCTACTTCTAACCAAAATGGTTCAAACCCAGTTCTCCCTACAGACATAGGGACTAAATTATCTAGACATTGTCCTAGCTTAAGAGATGGGATTTACGAAATGGAAGGAAAAAAAGGGGTGCTGACCTCACATGGACAGGTTCTTTCTGCCTCAGATCTAGAAATCCAAGTACTTTCATGCAGCTCCCTCCTTGTTTGTCTGGCTTATGCCACAGGGATGTCTTTATATCCCATCCATTACTTACACAGCAGTTTTGAAGGGACAGGAATACATCAGCAAAAGTGAATTTTGTTCTCAAAGATGGATGATACAGACTGATAGATCTTAAGTGTTATTCTCATGGGCAGATCGAAAGGGTGAGAGAGAAGGCTTTCAAGGGGCAGTAAACTCTTGTGGAAGAACAGGGCAGAGAAGGAAGGAGACAGGTACCTTTCATGGCGCAGAAATACGTTGTTGAGGTTGTCATTGATGATTAGCAGCTCCTCAGTGAGTTGTTCATGGAGGACACGAGGAATCAACTCCAGCACACGCTGCTGCATGGCTCTGCATGTCCGATTCAGCTCCTGCTCACAGCAAGGGGAAGTTACCACCAAGGTTAGGCTAAGGCTGTGCATTCACAGATTTTGGAACTCTGACTGAGACACAGAGACCTCAGAGGCTACTGGAGTCTATCTGCAAGAATTGACAGGCAACAGATACTAGAGTAAGAGGTAAACTGTGTCTGAGATTTACAGACAATAATTGTATGCCTCTTGTGTAGTAAATCACCTGAAAGAAAGGCACTTGCTGACTACAAGCTGCCACGTGGGGGCATGTGTCTCTGTAATGCAACTTCCCTTGGCCATTGAAACTCTACCTTCCCTGCGTTTCCCTTATTCTGTCACACCCTGATAAGCCCCACACTAAACTGTCCAGTGCAATTGTTCCCCATGCCTGGCATGTGTCACGCCTCAGTCCATCAAGTCATTGCTAAATCAAGCTGCATGTGACAGCCCTCCTTGTTGCCAGTGTTCCTTACTTGCAGCAGCTCCAGGTCGGAAGGCTCAGTCTGGGATGGCACCAGTTCTGTCAACATCTCTGACATGACCTTCACATTTCCATTCACCACTTCCAGCTCACTGCGCAGCTTCCCAACCTGCAAAAGGGAGGGGAAGTGACAGCTCTGCCTGAAAAGGCTGTAGAGACAGATGAAGTAGCTCTGAACAGCAGTGCACCACGTGTGTGTTCACAGGGTCAAAGAGAATGGCTGCTGAGGAGCTCATTTGTCACCACTCAGTTGGGCTCTTGGGAGCTCCCAGTAGAAGGAAGCTCCATTACTTACCATCAGGTTCATTTGCTAGTAACAGATGCCAGGCCCTCACCTGAGATCTTTGGCAACTAGCCTAACCTTGATTTTTAATAGCCAGCACAGGCTGCTGTTATGATTCAAATCTCTCCCTAGCTAGCAGCTCCCATGTGGCAGCTGCTCAAATAATTTCATTTCCAAAGCAGTGCAAGAAAATGAATTCCCATTCCAAAGGTGAGGCTTGGCTAAGTGTGCGGTTGAAGCTCTAGCTCTCTATTTCACAAGCTGCTAATGAGCCTCTTGAGAGGGGCTTCCACCTTCTGTTCTGCAAGGGGATGCAACTCACTGACAGCTGGAGGTGTGGTGTTGTAGGAAGTCAGAGTGAGGAAACAAGTGTGAAAGCCCTGGCTTTTGGAAACCACATAGTTAGACAGCATTGATTCATATAAAGTCAGCAGTGAAGCAGTATAAACAAAGATGATAAGTAGGCATCAACCGAGCTTCTGCTGTACTGCACTACAAAGCCCCAAATCTCTCTGACTCAGTTTCCCACTTCCCCATAGCCAGGAGATCATCCCTCTACCTACAAAGAGCTCTGTCTTAGGAAAACATAACCAACCACTTGGTGTTTGTGGTTATCCCAGTTCATTACTGTGACCACAATGGAGCTCTGAGGGAGCTCTCAAGGGACTGTACTTTAGAGGAACAGCTTCTTGAGGACAGAGGCTGGGGAAGGACCAGGACAGCAATTCCAGAATGGTGTTTGTGAAACAGCCACCAAATGCAGGAAGAATCAGCAGCAGCACCAGACACATGCCCAACTCACCTGCTCTGGTGTGGGTGTGATGGGAGCATCGCTGGATGTGCCCTTCCCAGTGGGCAGGGTGATGGGGTGGAGGATGGACTCTATCTGCTGAGGGGAGTTGACCACAGGTGAGTTCTGTCCTGATTGGGAGTTGGAGTTGTACACAGTCTACAGACAAAGGTGGGAAAAATGAGAGAGGAGATGTTAGACATTCATGGCTGACAAAACAGTGCAGCTAGGAGAGAAATGTTGATGGGAACTCTGCATGTGTTTTCAATAGCTCTTCCAGGAAACAGGCTGTCCTGGAGCTTCTCACTCCCCAGAAGCCTTCTATACACAAGCTAGAATTACTGAAGTCCCTTCATAGCTCCACAACGGCAGCTGCCCAACACCCTCCCCTTCAGTAATGCTCTCATACCCTCTGTGGTGTGTGGATGGGTGACAGCATGTCCAGATCAGTCATGGGGAACTCCAGGCCCTTCCGTCTCAGGTCTTCATAGACAGCAACAACACCTGTCAAGTCTGGTGAGCTGCGGAAGGCATCTGCCCAGGACTGGGAAGGAGAAGACAGCACAGCCCATCATCATTTACAGCAGTCTTCTGTACAGACACTGACAGACCAACACTCCCTGAACTGGTGCAGAGCACTCGTTCTTTCTGGCTCACCTGAATGAGGGTCAGCACCTTGTCATGCACTATGGCAGGTGGATTGTTCTTTGGCAGGATTGTTCTCACCAGCACGCTTTCTACAAAGTCCTGGCTGGACACAAGGACGTGGAAGCGATGGCCACAGTTCTTGACACATGTCTCCAGAACCTTCAAAGACAAAGAAGCATTAGGCCTTCTCTGCCTACGTGTGTCTGACTCGTTGGCTTCAGGTACTTGTGTCATTCCAGCCAAGGACTCAGCTTTACAACAGGATACTGCAAAGCTGAGAGAGAGACCTGACCACTCACCGTCAAAGCCAGCATAACCTCATGAAAGTTCTTATTGCCTACAATTCTCTTCTTAATGGCTCGGAAGGCATCTTTGGGCCTGCAGGAGAAATCATATGAAGAAAGATCATTAGAAGGTCGAGAGGTTCACTGCAGAGAGAAGCAAAGCTAAAAAGCCACTGTTTCTGGGTTCCTCATACTCAGCAGATGACCTTCCCCACCATGTTTTCAGGGGGGCTTCAAGCAATGACTGGTAAAGCACCTTCTTTCTGCCTGTGGTTCTGCAAGAGGAGTTGGGTCCTACTAATGAGTGCTGTTATTGTAATTGGAGTCCTCCGATCTGATGACTGCAGCAATTCAAGGTGCACAGGACACAACAGAGAGCAGAGTACAAGCGATGCTAGAAATTACTGTCTGGGGTGGGTAGAGCAAAATCTCATGGCAGAGAGACTGAAGAGGAGGAGATCTCAAAAAGGCTTGGCATGGGTTAGAAAGAGGAAGGAGAGAGCAAGCTGCAGTAATGGCTGTGTTGTTTGGAGAGAGGATGTTTAACAATATTTCCCTGGAGGAAAGGAGGCTAAAAAGCAGCAGGGGACATGCAGTAGCAAAGTCTTCCCTATATTGCAGGTAGGAAAGACAGCAGCAGCATAGCAGTGTTTCCTTAACCATTTTCAGAGGGGAGAAGAACTGTGGTCTCAGCCCACTGTGTTCTTGTGAGGGGGTACAAATGATTCAGAGTACTCTGGCAAAGCACAGGAGAGGCTGGGCTGGAAGAGCAGCCATGCTGGAGGAGAAGAGTAGAATGGAAACACTGAGGCAAGAAGGAAGGCAGAAGCAGACTGGCCTATGGAGCAGGTTGATTGAAATGCGTGGGCTTTAGCAGAGAAATGGGAGAGCCCACCATGGCAGGAGGGTACAGCTGTGTTACCAGTCACCCAGAAGAGAAACACCAAATGGCCTCAGCTTGGGAGTGAGAACTGTGGGCAGAGGCAGGCATGTTTGTACCACAGGGATAGCATGCAAAAGAAGTGGTGACAGATCTGTGAGTAAAGATGTTTGACTTTGTTTTCATACAACTGTGAAACTGAAAACTGTGCTTGCTAATCCTCTGTCAGCATCACTGTGGGGTAGGACAGCAGGAGTGAAACCTACATTCTTTATTCCATGTGGCACCTTTTTTTTACATGCTGCTTTTGACATCTCCACTGTGAGAAGAGATAGTCCCAGCTGAATTCACTGGCAAATCCTCAGTCCAGATACTGGTGGATGTCTAAAAGTCTCCCCACAGGAAGAGGGATACAAGGACTCCCCCACCCACTCTGTGACCATACATGAAAATACCTGAGAAATGAACCCCAGCAGGACTTTCACAGTCAGAGGACTGAACAGCAGCCTGAGATTTTCCTCCCTCCTCAGCCACCAGCCTGTAGATTTTTACATTCCCAGAGGAGAGAAGGAGAGGAGTATGAAAGAGGAGTAAAACGAAGTGGAAAACCTGCAAATACACCTCTGGGAGATGGGGAGGCAGCCTGGCTTGAATCAAGGTTTCTCTGGGGACCCTAAAGGCATGTTTGAATGGCTCCCAGTGCTTACAGAGATTACAGGAAAGCATCTAACAGATGCTCAGACAGCTTTGCTGTGTCTCTAGATCTCCTAGCAGAGTCTTGTCTAAGGCACTTTTGGGAAGCCTAGCCTATTACCTCCACCAGTGTATGCTACCACTGCAGTCTAGGGATGCAGAGCATGCTGGGACCCCTGTCAGCTCCCTTACCCTTCTTCAGTCTCATTAATGATGTCACAGATCTCCATGTTGAGAGCCCAGTCCTCGCTCCGCAGGGACCCATCTGTAGCTCTCTCTGGAAAACAGAAACCAAGACACAGGAAGGCTAAGAGCAGCTCTGTCACTCTCATGAGCTGCTGCCAAGGCACCCCAGTGCCCAGACACTTTTCCCCTGGTTTCCTCCACCACCACCTTCTAGGAGGGGAATCTGGCTGCAGTGCCCAGGCCACCGACTGCTCCCCTCTAGGTGTGACCACCGCAAAGCACATGGCTGGCCGGCGCTGGCATGGGTGGGTGCTCAACTTTGCCCACTCCACCCATGCTACCAATACACCATCACACACTGTGTGATCTCTGGTGTCCAGCACAACTTCTGCTCCACAGCTGGAGAAAAGAGGGCATGTTTGCTTTGTTGCTGCAGGGCCAGAAACCGTGAGTTTGGTGTGCTGAGGCTGACAGAGATCTACTGTCAGTGGCATCAGTCTTGGTTTGCACCCAATCAAGGACACAAAAGAATCAAACCCCATCTTTTTACACGAGCCCTACAAACAAGCAAACATAAACAGCCAAAGCAGGGCTCTCTCTTATTTAACATTTACATCTCTGCCCTGAGCTTCTAGCCTCTGAGGAGTATGGACAGAAGTAGACTGCAAGCTGAAGTCCAACCAATATTGTTTGAGCTTTTGATTGTGTGCCCTTTAATTAGGAAATCCTCAGGCAGCCTTGATCTTATTCAAAGCAGAGATTTGGGAGCAGCTATTACTGAGAGTACCAGTGTTTCCACCCTATAATCAGCCATGTCTTGATCCTAGCTGCACTGACTGACTGATCACAGAATCATAGAACCTTAGAGGTTGGAAGGGACCTCCAGAGATCATCGAGTCCAACCCTCCTGCCAAGGCAGGATCACCTAGGGTAGTTTGCACAGGAATGCATCCAGGCAGGTTGTTACACTCTCCTGAGAAGAAGACTCCACTGATACCTTCAGGGACACCACCTGAGGGAAAAGGAGACTGAGGGAAAAGGATCTGCCAGCGAGGCAGACAGGACCTCTGCAGGCAATCTCCAGACCACGAGGAAACACAAAGACACAGCAGATGGCAAAATGAGGACAAGAACCATCCTTCCCATCTCTCATCCTACAAAATGCCTGACTTATCACTGAAGCAAGAGAGTTACAACCAGTCAGACTGGTTTAGCACTTACCAGGTGCTCCTCAGGAGAACTCAGGCCCAACAGGGTACTACAGAGAAGTTCCTGCATTTGTAAAACTGCTGTGCCTGCAAAATCTGGACCCAGCCCTGGCTGTTGTGGGTACAGACAGGCCTTTTCTCTGCAGGGCTGCTTTTTTGTGCTTTTGACCCAGCAGCTAACGATCCCTTTCTGAGAATGAAATGTAATGCCTGCTCATGCAGTAACGGGATACGGCCATAGCACAGGAAAAAAAGGATGTTTTCAACTCCTCCTGGCTAGGCACAGACATTATGTTTTGGGATGTACTGTTTTTAAGGGTCAGGCAGAGAGCTATTCACGGCACTTGTAACGCAGCCTCTTAGACACACATCCCTTCCACAGATTACACACCACAGCATGGAGTTACCTATCTGCATTTTATCACAATCCAGCCACTACCTTTTCTGTTGACTGCATAAAGTATTGATTACCTTGTGATTACGCTGATTACATTGTGGCTGCAGCCAGATGGAAGACAGCAAACAAGTGGCAGAATGTCCTTGATGCTCCTGCACCTTTCTGGCTGCTACCGTAACATTCTAAAGGCCTCTTGATTCAGGTGAACTTTTGTCCCTTAAAGTATTAATTTTATATAGGAATCCTAGTCTCTTAGGGATCTAAGCTTTCTCAGAGAGGCACAAAAGGTAGCATCACACTGGATGATGTGGTGGAGAACATATCTGGAGCTGTGGGCTACAAGGGAGCATGTCTGTAGCATGCCTGCTACAAGGCATATGCCAATGGATGAGTGAAGCAGTGGTAATATATGGGTGAAAACTATTTCTTTAAGGGCTACTTTGGAATCAGGACTTAGCACAGTAGCAGAGCTCCAGGTTGCCTCTGGCTCTGGGACATGTGGTCACAAAGCTACCCTTCACTTGCACCCTCCTTCAGCATCCCCTGCTCATGATCCACTTCGCTTTGAAACTTAGCCTGGGCAGAAGTTTCTCTGTACTGTTTACTGTCAATGAAGCACATGAATCAGTCACATAAGCTTGCCCTACTGAAAGGAAGTTTATTCTTCTCACCCCTGAAGAAAAACACTGCATATGGAAAGGAAGAAAGCCCCCAACTCAGGAACAGAGCCAAAGCTGATGGGAAGCTCTGAGCTACAGAAGAAACCACAGACGAAACAGAACTACCTTTAATTGTCTAGTCATGGAATCTTAGGAAAGTCCTTCCTGGTCAAGTCTCCCAAACTCTTCTCATCCTCATTTTCATTGTACACAAACATGAACTGAGTCTGCAAATACCCCTCCCTCAATTCTCTATGTTTGGTGGCATTCTGTAACCTGCTCCCTATCACCATCTCTTTTCCTCCAAACACATCAGTCCTGCCAAGGTCAGGCAGTAGGTTTGCTTTACAGACAGGAACTTAGCATGCTCTTTCACCTGGCTGGCCACTAATTGGGAAATGAGGCTTCCTCAGGAGTGACACACACGACCCCACTGTGGTCATCTTGCTACCATCACTCCTGTTCACATGCTGGTTGATGAAGAGCTGCAGGAAGGGAGCAAACCTCACACAATCCTGCAACACAGGCTCAAAAAATAGAAAGCTGGAAGAGCAGTAAGTACTAGGGCATATGGAAAACAGGAACGTGACCATGAGGCATTTCCCAAGGACAAAACACTTGAATTTATCCAGTACAGATTAAGGCCTGGCCTAGCTGGCCTCAGGAGAGCTGGAGCTAATGCACTTTTAATCCTCCTTGCTTGCTTCCAGGCACCAAGGGGCTCTCCAAGCCTAGTAAGAGATGCTGGAGTTTTCTCTGAAATCTTGAGGTTTACCCTTTCACTAAAGCCTGCAGAAGGGAAGCAAACAAAGCCTATTCATTAGTCACATGAAGGATCAGAGTGGCTGGCCCCATTTCACGAGCTGTAATTAGCACATGAGCTGTCTGCCTCTCATGAAATGTGAGCCTAGGATGGCTGGGGACAGCGACAAGTACCTAAAACTAGGGAGAATGCACTGTTTTGGCAGCTTGTCTGGCTTCCCGGGTTTGACAGCATTGGGGTTTGTCTGATTGCAGCCTGCTGCCTCAAAAACTGCTTGGATCAACTCAGAACCATGGAGGACTGTGGTAGGGGTTGAACCAGAGCATCAACTCTTTTTCCTGCCTGGCATTTGATGTGCTCCTGCTGATTGCAACTAGGTGATAGAAGTTATCAGGAATTGTCAGCTGAGAAAGAACTCTGACCTCGGCATAACTGACACAATGGAGCTGTATATGAGTAGATTTCACAGCTTTGTTTCTTTCCAGGTTTTCTATCTCTGCCCTCATGGCAGGGGAGAGCTCACTGTGGGGCTGGCAATCCCACCCAGCTATCCCTGCAGCTGCACACTGGTAGGGCAGTCAACAGCACAAGGAAGTTCAGGAGGTGGGGACAAATGATGCTGCACAGGCTCCTGTCCATTTTGTTCCCCATCACAGACCCAAAGCACCCATAACTGGCCACGAACTGCTGATCAAGGCCTGTGACAAGCTCTGTTATAGCTCATCACAGACAGTGTGCTCCTTTCCCAGGTCAAGCCCTTAATCAGGATCCCTACAGTGCTCAGTCAAGATGTCTTTAAATTCCTTAGTAAAACATCAAGCACTTTCTCACCCATTTTAACAGGTCTGAGGGCACAAGCATTTCACTGCATGAGGTAGTGCAGGGTCAGCAGAAAGCAACACAGGAGTCTTTTCTCCCAGCCTCTCTTCAATTCAAAACTCTCTGGCACGAGTCAGCCTCCTGTACAAAGTCTCCTCATGCTTTTGCTTCCTTTGAAACTTCAGCACCAGCTCAACTGAGACTCCGTCATTCAGCTCATTTGCTCCTCTGAAGACAGAGGCCTGGCACAATGCAGTTTCTAGGGAGCAAAGGTATGGCTCCAAACCTAATTCAAGGATGGTGATGGACACAGACTTGTGCTGACATAGTGCTGTGGGTATTTAGGTCTCTGAACTTCTGTTTCTTTCCTATGAAGCAGCTCAAAGTTTCAGGAATCAAATTACTCTTTTACTGGTACCCTTTCTACTTATCCTCCAGACAAAGAGGACACAGAAGACAAGGCAACATCTTCCTGAGAAGCACTACCTTGCAGGGATCCATCTAGTTCCGACTGGAGCCCACCAGCTCCCAGGGTCCCAGCTCAGAGGGGTGCAGGGACACCTGCAAAGAAGGACCCAAATGGCTGTTGGGATTCGTCTAGCATAGTGCATTGTGTCTGCCCCTCTTCCTCACCCCAAAGCCTCTCTTTGCTATTCTTTCTTTGTAGCGTCAACTTTTCCTTGTTCTTATATTTGAACCAGCTCCCAGACACAAAAGATCCTGGTCACCCCTGTGCCACACTGTTACTTCTCTCCCTCATCTTCCCTTGCTCACCGAAATAACTCATTCTGTCTCTTTCAGTGTTGCTGTAATTACTGGTTATTTCAGACTTCCAAGGGCAGGAAGCAGCATTCATGGTTTCCTCTCTATTCTCTCGCTCAGAGCACCTCCTTGAAATCAGATTTTCTACTTTGAAGTTTCTCTTAGCTCCCAGATGGAGGTGCAGTGGATTTCCTCTTTGAGAAGGGAAACCAAACTATGATGCTTCAGCACTGTTTGGAAATGTCCCCACTTGTCAGAAGTACCGTGTCAAAAAAACACCTCAACAATCCACACCACAAAACCAAGTACCAAAAAACTCTAATTCAAGTCTGTAGTCATCTTACTTGGTAAGAGACATCGCAGTTTGAAAACAGGACAGAGGCAACTTTGGTGACTAAATTTTGGGACTGGGCATAAGAATCTAGAAAACCTACTCTGCAGCTGACTCATTCTGTGAGAGATCACTGAGATTATCTGAGCACCAGTTTCCTTGTCAGCAAAATAAATAGGACTTACTAGATTAACATTAATGAGGGAATTTGAGAACCTCGCTGCAGTGTGCCACAGAGGATTTTTTATTCCTTAGCCTTCATCTAAAGCTATTTTAGTCTTTAAAAGCTGTACCAGGCACACATGACTTTACCCAAGCAATTCACAAGGACACAGTACTAGCTTTTTGCAGAGAGTCCAAAGCAGCAGTGCTATGCAAGTTTGGTGATCAGGCTCATAGGTTTAACATGCAGCTGCTGCAGACCTAACAAACAAGTTTGGGTTAGTCATGTCCACGCCTCAAATTAGACAGGGAAGATAGCATTTATCCCTGTCCCCAGGATGTTGATTGGCAACGTTCAAAAGGAGAAAACATTCATATTTTCGGCCACCATCTCTTTCAAGTCCTCCACACTGAGTTCCTTTTTCATAAGCCAAATCAACTCCAGTCATTAAGATCTCTCTACTGTCACCCCTCTGGTACTAAGGAGTGTAAGGTCCTGTTTGACAACACTCTTGAAATACTTATTTACTTTTCTTTGCTGTTGGTTTGTTGCTTGAAAATCCCTTCTTTAATCCCAAAGGGAACTCAAAATCTGTCTACTATACTGATCAGAAGATCCAGAGGGCAGGAAGTGATCTGTGGCATCTAAAGATAACTTCAGATTGCCTCTACTCAAACACAAAAACCTATCTGATGTATTCACTGAGGGAATCAAAGAGCATTCATTCTGGAAAGGGCAAGAGATGGCTTCTCCTGGAGAAGTGTCACAATACACGTGACATTCATCTGGGAAGGCGGTAGACATCATCTGGAGGTTTTTGTTACAGAAAACCATCCCTGGTGATCCTTCCCCCACCTTGCTGTAGTGCATCTCACCTATCTTGCCCTGACACTATGGTGGCACATCACAGTGCTTCCAATTCACATAATTTGGGCAGTGCTTTGGGTATGCTTTAAAATAAGCAGTGCTTATAAAAGTGTTATAAAAAGGGAAGAAAGGGGAAGCAGCTGCTTTTTCCCTTCCCACTCCAGCCACGGCAGCCTATTCACCCATGCAAGCACACCAAAAACCACTGAATCAGGGACCAGAAGTTCACAGCGAAGAGCAAAGGTCTCCAAGGTGACAAAAAGCAAAACTGACCAAGTACATGAGCTTCCAAATGAATGTGGTACAAGCTAGGGAGTTTAAATGAGCAACATCAGCCTTCAAGAACAACTTGAAGACACTTAAGCAATACAACATGAAAAGAATCAGCCAATACAACATAGGACTACAAGAATCTTTAAGCATTTTAAGAACTGCATCTCTGTTTTGAGACCAGTGTAACTGCTGATGTCCTTGTTCTAACATCTCTTTGCTCCACTTTCTCAGACTATATCCTTGTGTTCATCTAGTTGACCTGAGCACATAAACTATGAGACCGAGTCTCTATGGGCCTGCAAGGTCACAGGGCAGACGCTACGTTCTGGGTGTTGATCTCACTCCGGGACCCGGTACTTAGGCCTGTGAGGAGGCTCATGGCGCAGGGGAGTTGCTCTCCACAGAGCCAAAGATGGTAAGTTCTGTATGAGCAGACATCCCCGGCGTGCCCAGAGTTCTCATCCTTCAGGTGGGGCGCAGTGATCCGACTAGGGAGCTGCGGCAGCGCAGGGCAACGCCAGTCCGAAGCCCCTATCCCGGGGCAGCCTCCAGCACAGACATAGCTGCTCAAGGCCACCCTGTCATTTCATGCGGAGCGGAGCTTCTTCCCACCCCGAACGCAACAGACCACTGCAACTGGAACCGAGTCCAGCGGCGACTCCTGCTGTGCCTCCTGGTAGGACCCCGCCCGCCTGCGAAGCCCCCAGAGAGGTGCAGGCGGGAATGGCCTCGAGCCAATCAGGGGCCTCGGCGCTACCGGGGGGCGTGGCTCAGACCACCGCTCTGCGGCCCCTTTAAGTAAGGAAACTTCGCCCGGCCACCTAAAGACCCTCTCATGCCCGGATTGGCTGGTGGGGCTGTCAGTAGGGCCGCCTCTAGCTACGCGTCCGCTATTGGTCAGTAAGGTCCGTCAGTCAAAACGGGGCTCTCCCTTCACTGGTCAATGCCGTCTCTGTCCCGCCGCGGAGGCGGGGGCTGCCGCTTCCCGGAGGAAGGGGTCCGGCGGGCAGGCGTGCGAACGCCACCGGGGGCGCGGGGAGGGGAGGGGGAGCGAGGGGGCAGGGAGGGTTGCGGAGGCGCGCGGCCGCGGTGCTCACCAATGCGCTGCCCTACGGGGGAGCTGAAGGGGTTCCCCAGCAGAAAGTCCATCGCCGCCGCGCCGCGATCAGCTGACGCCGCCGCCTCCTCTCACGTGACCCGCGCGCCGGGCTGGGGCGGGTCCCACCCGGGCTTCGCTGTGACGCCGGCGGCCGCCGCCCGGGAGGGGCGCCCAATTTGGCCCGCCCCGGCCCCGGCGTGGGGCAGAGGCTCGGAGTGGCCCCACTGTCCGACCGCGGCTGGCAGCTGATAAGGCAAAGGCAGTGTTGGTGGCGGGTCCCTGGCACGCAGGATCCGAGAGCTTCCCTCGCAGGTGTCGTGCCGAAAACCCTCGAGCTCGATTTGTGCCCCACATACACGAAAGCCTGTGGCGATGGGTTCCTAGGTTTCTGTAATCCTGTGCTGGAACACCGGCCAGTTAGTGAGCTACCTCGTTCCGCAGCATCCTGCAAGCGTGAGCCACCGCCCCGCCCCAGCCGAGCCTGCAGTGGACTGACGCTCGTTCCCTGGAAGTGGGGACGTGTTAATGGTCGCCACAAATTACGATTTGACACCGCCCCGCCTGACATCGTCTCTAAATACGCTCGCCCGAGCCCCGTGTGGTGGTATCAATATCGGGAGGCAGAGCAGAAACGAAGCAGCAGGAAGACAAACGCCCCGAAGGCACCTGCAGTGCTCGATGGTTCATCTCCCTTCAAAAAGCTCCTCAAGCGTTCAGCAGCATTTTAGCGACGTTTTGAGTGACTTGTGCAACTGGCACTGCCACAGCTTGCCTGCAAACCGAACGAGTTTAATGAGTTTGTAGAACTGGGCGTGTTTTGCCGAGAAACATTAAAAACTAGAAGTTAACGCCAGTAGCAGAAAACACACTGCATGCCAGAAATGAATGACAGTACTCCAAATGTTAAAAAAAAATATATTGTAAGTACAGTACAAAAAAGTGTCTTTGTATAATTGCAATGTAATCTGGATCAAACAGCAAGGAAATAACAAAAATTATAAAAACTGCTAAGTCTTGCCAAAGGTTTCCTGCTAGCACCAAATACCACAAGATAGAGATTATACAAAGTGTACAAATTTTAATAAAAATACAATACACCAGGGCTGTGTGTGTTTTTCACTCTTGAAGAGTTTTCCATTGTACAGATGACAAAGCTAAAGCTGATCCCTTTCTGTTCCTTTGAGAGCAGATCTCTCTACCTGCCATGCTTTAAACTGTATAGGGCTGAGACAGTGATTTTGTGCCACTCCCAGTAACATGCTTTAGTATGGGCCAGGATCTTAAGTGGGATTGGACTGCCTTCCTCCCAGGATCTTCCCAGTTCCAGGCTCACTGGGATTAGTCATGTATAGTTAATGCCTGCGTGCTGTGGTCTGAGGCTTGGGTTGAGATCTTGTAGTCTGAGAACCTTCTGCCTCTTCCACTGCACTGAGAAAAGCTATGTAAGAGACAGGCTACCTTGTACAGGCACAGGTGGGGAATACACGATAAAGAGGAACAGGGGAGAAAACCCCTCCTGCACACCTGAGGATTTAATTTAAATGTGATTTGGAGCTCAGCCACAACGAAGGACAGCTCATTTTCAACTGTCCTGAAAAAAACAGAGGCTAGACTTCACACTGGAAGTAAAAAACTGCTCTTCTGTCATTTAAAAGCTTTTTTGTGTTAAGAGGCTGGAAAGACTAGAGTCAAATTACACTTCAGTTGTTCTACCTATCTTCACAAGATAGCTTGTTTCTACAAATACTTAAAACCTTCCTGATGTTTCCCCATACCGTGGCAATCCTTACTGCTACGCATACAGCAGATTCCTGTATGAAGTGGAGTGAGGCCAACTTGATTATTTTTTTCCACAAGGTTGATGAAGGGAGGGGCTTTTGCTTTTAAATTATGTATATATATATACACACACACACACACAGAGAAATATACAGGATAAATTAAAATCTGTTACAGATACTGGCAGAAGTTAAATACACATGATATGAACACCACATACACGTACATACAGACACACAAAAGCCTATATGAGAATCAAGCGCTCTCCTGTGCCTCCTCTTCCAGAGGAGCAGAAAACCATACACCAAATACGTGGCTGGAAGGAAGGGGAATCAGTCCAAGCAACCCACATGTGCCTTACTCAGCCGTAACTGCTTTAAACTGGTCATTAGTCACTGCCTCACAGCAGCACCACAGCTCTTTCAATACTGCTGGTGAAAGGCATGGGGGATGAGCAATCTTGGAAACCAGTTGTCTCTTGACAAAATAGGTATGAGATGGGCAGAAGCAATTCAAGTTTTTCCCCATCTGCTTCCACACTCCTCTTCATCAAAGCAGGCTGACCATGCCCTTGGAAAATCATCCGGAGGTTTGTTCTCTCAAGCTGGTTGAGATACTGTGCTAATGATGATTTGGGTACAAATCCACAAGAAAAGATTAAATTTGTTGTCATCTTCCACTTCAATCATCAGCTACCAGACCAGCCAGCTGAGGTTGACAACTTTCAGTTGCTACTAAATGAAGAGGGGTTTAGAAGAAGTGACCAAGAGGCAAAGACCTCTGTATCTTTGATCAGCTATGCATCATTCTCCTTAAGCAGATTTTAAACTGAAAACCATTTAGAAATAGGGCTGGTGAACAGTTTGGATCTATTCCTTGGTTCAAAATATATTATCACCTCCACCTGCCTCTAGAATATCAGAATAATTTAGGTTGGAAGGGATATCAGGAAGTCATCTGGCTCATCTCCCTGCTAAAAGAAAGCCCAGCTAGAGCAGATTGCTCATTCGGTTGTTAAGTACAATCAGGAACCTCTCCTGGCCACCTGTTTCAACGAGCTCTTCTCATGGTGACTTTTTTTTGTTGTTGTTTTCAAGAAGTCCATTCTCTGTCTGCTTCCCCCACTAACGGATCTGAATTTAAGGCAAGTATCTCAAAAGCTTTCTGAATGCTTCATATAAAATACTTTCAGATTGGAGGACATTTCACCCACAAACACAAAGGGTTTTTCTCAGCTTAACTTCACAACTTTTCATAAAAGAGAAGTCAAATAGTTATAATCCTATGTATATACCATAAAGATATAAAACTTTAAAACCCTACACACGGAGCCCTTTGGGAGTGCCGGTGTAGTACTTATGTACACAAGTCAGTTCCGCAGAGGTTAAGTACATCCCAGGATCCTTTCCCATCAAAGTCCAGGCATGATGTAGGCAATGTTGTCTAGTGTGTTTGACTGGGAAAAGAAATTCAGTATTTTTTAGTGCCAGGCAGTGACTCAAAATCCTTAAAAAATGACAGACAAGGGTATTAAGCATGTTCACGTGTTTTACAAGTCATCATACGATGGTACAACCAATTCTGCCTAGGCCTTGACACCACTGTTAGGCTCAGTTTTACATCATTGCAAATGTAAGTTAACTGAACATAAAGGCAACCTCAGTATCTACAAGCACCTGGAAACAAAGGAAATGCTTGAGGCTTTCCTCAGGTGACCCCTTCCTTACAAACCCCCTACCTGATCTCTGAATTTGAAACAAGACACATTGATTATAACACAGCAACCACAGGAAAGACTAGTGATAAAGGACTTGAGCAAGTGATCAAAGTTGTAGCATATACAAAAATTGCCTGACTTTACACTCACAAGAGAGAAACCCTTAAATACACAAATATGGTGTCAGATGGGGAAAATAAGCACCCTCCAGTTTTTCTTGCAAAATATAATACAATTCTTAGAGCAAGATTCCTTTTCATGCACATCAGAAAACAAGACCCAGCAGTATATTATCTGTATGTTCTTCAAATGCACTATTTCAGTAAGCATAAGCCTGCTGCTGAACGGCCTTAGGAGTACCATGTTTTATTGCTGAAGACAGGGCAGCTGGAGCTGCACCAGTCACGGCTCTAGACTTTTAACAATGCCACCTACTGACTGCGAACGCAAATTGCATTTTCTGTGCAACACAACCACTGCCAGTTTGATCTATACCTTAAATATCACTGATAGGTATCTGATGGTAAAAATCAGAGTAGCTTAGTTATCATCGAGTCTGAATATCACTTTTCAGAAGTGAAGGGTAAGTGCTTTCATCCACCTAAAGCACCACTGCTCTTTGTAACAGTAAGTTGATCAAGTTTCCAATATAAGCGTCATTAGTCAGGTGGTGTCATTGCACTGAATGCACTTGGCAAGCAGGAAGGAAAAACAGGATGTTTTTCCAAGGCTTAGGACGGGAACACCCCACTGACTCAGCTTTTGTGCAGACTTGCCAGTTTGTGGGAGCTCACAACCTAAGCTGTCAAGTTTGTTGTTGCTGTTAAGTGTTCTCAGAATGAATCAATGTTTGGCCTGCCCTATTATACCATGTGAATTCATATCCCATTTCTGTTGTTCTCTCTGTCAGATTTGTTTTAAACTTTTGCAGGCTATTTATTTGTTTAGGCTCCTTAGCTGCGTTATTCATGTCCCCTGTGGGAGGTATGGCTCCTGAATACACTGCCACCTTAATCTATGTCCACAGGGCTCAATATTAAGTGTAAAGTGGAAAAGAATCTGTAGTTATGTAGTTCATTAAAAGAAGTCTGTTTTTCTTTCCTTGGAAAAGGTTACAGCCATGGAGAAAACACCCTACTCAGTCACATTAGGAATCTTGAGATCGCAAGTTATTTTTTCTGCTATTAAAGGAAAAAACAGATTGTGTGACATAGTGCAGCTAGGAGGTGCTTTTTATTTTTACTGAAAAATAGAACTTTCAAAAATACTGGTATATATACAGGTGCTTTTCCTTGATTCAAATAGACTGATTCAGTCACTAAAACAGGACCTACATGCACTGCAATCAATGCTACAAATATTAGGTCAGTTGCCACCGGGACAAAAAAGTGGTGTGCTTATTACAGTAGTTACACCTGAAAGAATGTCAAGCAATATTCCTCTGTAGAAAGTGTATGACCAACATAATTTTCTTATTGCACTAGAATTATAACTACATTGTAAGATTAATGCACAGGAAAAGCTCTAAGCTAGACTCTACTGCAATTAACAATGACAGAATGGAAGTAACCACGAGGAACTCACCAAAACGTGCTTAGGGCAGCCATTCAACTCAGGCAGTTGTGTGGTCAGACAAGCTAAAGGGCCCAAAGCACAGATGATTGAATCTAGAAGTACAGACAAACTTCCTGAAACAGCCACCATTCCCTGGAAGTAGTAAAGGAAAAAACAGATAGGAAAGAGTAGTGAAAATTATGGTTCTTTCACAGCTGTATTGAATCTCAGATACAGTATCTCACTCTCAAGCTTTAGTCCACTTCAATTTCTTAAAAAGTAACAAAACTATGCTTCAGAGAGTTTCCTGTTTCAAAAAGATGAAAGAATTCAGCAGGCAGCATACTGGTGTAGGAAAAAATTAGGGAACAGAAAAGGTCAGAAAGTCAGCTGCACAAAACTGCACAGTGTTTTGTAATGTAATTTCCTTGCCATTTCATACAATCTATTTTGTTAACTATGTGAGTCCTCAATACACTAGTGGTTTCATTAGTAAGTTTAAAGAAATGCTAAGTCTGTAATAAATGCTTTAGTTACTGATATACTTTCAGGAAAGGGAATTTGTGTCCCTTTCTGTAAAGGTGGAGGTTTTACTCTGGTTTTTCCTCTGAAGAATGGGTTCTATCAGTCATACCAGAAACAAAATGAAAGAACATTTATTTTACTCCTGATAAACAAGCATAGTGGGATGAGATGACCATGCTAGCCATAAAATTCAATTACATCATTGGAGTGAAATATGTGCTCTCCTCACCAGCTGGGCCGAGTTCTGAAAGTGCATGTGTGAATGTGTGTGCGAAGACAGAACTACCATAATTTCAGAGCAGGAAACCACCACGATAGGACATTTTCTACATTGACAACTAAGTTGAAACCATTAGTAGCCTCTATCCAAAGCACTATAATACTGCCAGAAAACAACAGGACCTGCAAAAAACATTGTGATGAAGGCTGATGGTTTCTAAGAAAGCTTGAGACAGTAACAGGAAGTAGACCAGAAACCAGCAAAGCCAGCAAGGAAGTACCAGATCCATGCTGAACACATAGGAAGAAAAGACTGAAGACTGCTGAATTAAAAATTGCCTCCAAGGACCTGGAGCTGCAAAAGACCTGTCTTTGCTCTCTACTGCTTACTGATAAGGCTTTTTACTTCACTGAAAACAAACAGCAATGCATCAAAGAAACATAACGTGCCATCAATAATTTCTCTTCCTAAGATAAAAGTATTGGCTAAACCTTCAGGTGAAATAACAAACCACCTCCCAGTCCTCTGTGTAGGCTGCATGAAATTACTGTGACATTGCTGGTTACACACTCACTTCTGTTTCCTGCAGTCTGTGTCCAATGAGGCTCAGAGATTCACCCAACAACTGTAAGTGTGCAGCTACATCGATAGGATCTGTCTCAGGGAGTTTGGCTGGTGAGGAAGACATCACCACAGTGCTGGTAGGAGATTTCTTATGAGGGGAAATCACTCCTGTTGGAGAAGCTGGAAACACAGACATTAGAATTTCATATTCCCTTTTCCATTCTTCTATTTACAAGACAATTTACTTAGCAACACTCAAATCTCAAAGCACAAGATGCTTACACAGCTCTGTGGACCTGGTCATCTGGAGTCAAAAACTTACTTTCCTTTTATGTATGAAAAGCATCAACCTCAGCTGAACAAAATCTGGGAGACTTGGTTTGGGATATCTGGTAAACAGGTGTCAAATCAAACAATTCCTTTTCCTCTTGCAGCATGCCTCTTCTTAGTTTACATTTCAACCCCTAGATTACTAAACTAAATACCCTTATACAAACTAGATATAGCAATGTATTTTTTTCTTTAATGCTGACATCATTATCACTCTCACAGAAAATTTGTTTTTCAGTAATATGATCAGTTAAATGTCAAGACTTGAGAGAAAGCAGGCAGATGTGTGAAGCAGGAAAGGACCTTTGTTCCTTACTTCACAAGCAACACAGTCTTCCCTGTCCAAGAAAGACCACCAGAGTAAATAAAAGTATAATTACCTTTTATTTTTGGTGCACCATCTGAAGATGAGGCCTTTCTCTTCACAGTGGTGGCTTCTGCTTTATTCTGCTTGTGTTGGAGATACTGAGCTTTCTGTTTCCAGATCTGCAGTCGCCATGGTATGCAAAAAGAGATTAATAACATTAGGTAAATGTGTTACCTGATGCCAGGACCTGGAGGCTGAATGATGTAACTGATGAAGTAATACCATAAGATGAATGTTTTTATGATTGCAAGAGCAAGGCTTCCACACTTTGTGGGCACAGGCAGCATTTTTAAAGGTATGGTGGCAATGCTGCCAGCATGTGCTGACCTAAACACATAGTTTACAGAAGTCATTTACAAAAACATTTCACACACTCACCAGTTTATCTTTCTCAGGTAGCTGCTTCCACACTTCTGCCAGTTTTTTACTTAGCTCTCCAAAATCTGGCAGGAAGAAAGAAGAAAAATGTTTGAAACAAATGAAATCATAAAATCATGCTGAGAACACAGGAAATTTACATTTAAGACGTAACCAATTTCACAACTAGAACTCTCCCCACTGCCCTTGAAATAACTGCCAGTGTGCACTCCCTTTACTGTTTAATTTTCTTTTAAAGATGTATCAGGAATATAAAGTCACATACATAAATACAGGAAAGATACACAAAACACCTGAAAGGTGTAGGTCAAGTGGATGGGACCAGGCTCTTTTCAATGGAGAAGAGGTAATGGGGTACAAACTACAATACCAGAGTTTTCACTTCAATTTGAGGAAAAGCTTCTTTGAGTGATGAAGCAGTGGCTGCCCAGAGAGGTAGTGGAATCTCTTTCTCTGGAGGCTTTTAAAAACCTGATTGGACATGTTCCTGTGCAACCTGATCTAGGTGTACCTGCATTAGCAGGGGGGTTAGACTAGATGATCTCCTGAGGTTCCCTTCCAAGCCCTGTCTTTCTGTGATTCTGTGAAAGTGACACAGTTGAGGTAACTCTTCAAGAGCAAGCTAGCAATTTCTTAATTCACATCCACACCTTGGTTAAAATACAACGAAAACAAATAATGCAGTCCAGACCTGTCCCCTTTGCCAGCTCTTATTCAACGAAAATGGGCAGATTCTTTGCATTCTGTCAAAATCAAGAAGTTGGTATGAAACAGGAATGATGTATTTGGCTAATTAATCTGTCTGGTGTATACACAAAAGAAGGCTAGATTATTCTCTCACCTATCCCAGGGTGTTCAGACACAATAGTTGTACGATACTCCTTGCAGAACACTTGATAGGCAGACATGTTTTTCTTCTTTGGCTAGTCAGAAGAAGAAAAAGAAACAAAGTTTTTTTAATTATGACATCTACTTAAACTTTCTAAGAAATTGGCATTTGTTGAAAACTTAAAGAAAGATATGATGCCTAAATCAGGAACCTGAAGAAGCAATGTTTTCACACGTTCTGGCTGAATTTAGTATTTATGAAAGCACAAGAACCTGCCAGAACAAGTTTTGCCTTGCAACAACTCTATCAATGCATTTCACTCCTAAGTTATAATAACCTGCTATTCTGAATCCAGAATGAATACACAATTTCGTTAACAGATCTCAGTTTTAAAACTTAATAAAAAAGGTATCTCTCATACTGTTCACAGTACCTATTTCTGTTAAAACAATTCAGTCCTTATCACAGTGTTTTGAGCCATTCCTTGCACTTCAGCTTGGAAGGAAAATAGCCAGTGTAAGTAACAGGACACTGACAACAGTGGCAGAAGCAGTTGCTGAGCTATCACTAGAAAAAAACTTACCAAACATAAGCTGAGCAAACTTGGGCTACATCTGCCCATTTCCTGACATAAAGCATCTTTTGTCTATCTGAACATATATAAACTGCTTGTCCCCATTTATATATTTATATGGATACAGCTCTATCACCTGTAAACTCATCCATATGCTAGTTACCAATTTTTATACTCATCTTTGTATCCATTAACCATGCAAAACTGAATGTGAGTACAGAAGAAAACTGTGAATGTGGTAGTCTGATAAGAGTTAGAATTTCATTTTAATACAGGAGTAAATGGCCAAATACTTCCATTTTTCAGGTCACAGCTTGCTTCCTTTTTACAGGAACTGTGACAATAGACTAGATTGCTAGTTCAAAAGCCTGAAAATAGCAAGAACCAGTTACCTTAGAAAATGATGCATCTGTGTTTGGTACATAACCTGTATTGAGGAAATGAAGCATAACCTTTCCAAAGAACCTCTACTGCCCAAAGACTGCCCGTGCCACAAAACCAGAATGATATGTATGTATTCTGTTGCAAGCAGAAATTTTTGCAGATGTGCTTAAGGTAACCCATCAATCCTGCTATTAGTTATCCTTCTGCTTCAATTTAACATGCCTTTGGAATGAAGTGTCTAATTCACCATTACCCACCACCCAACTTCCATTTTCCCACCAATTTTTCCTTACTTTTTCTCTTTCTCTTTCCTTTTCTCTTTCTTTTTCCTTTTCTCTTTCTTTTTCTCTTTCTTTTTCTCTTTCTCTTTCTTTTTCCTTTTCCTTTTCTCTTTCCTTTTCTTTTTCCTTTTCTCTTTCCTTTTCTTTTTCCCATTTCTCAGCTTTGTCCTTCTCCTTGTCTTCCTTTTTCCTCCTTTTCTCACCTTGACCATCCGAGTGGAAAATAGCAGGAGGAGGTGGGGGAAGAACATATGGAGTACCGGAAGGAGGTGGTGGTGACACCGTTACTTCTGCTACTGCCACAGAAGCATGTCCAGAACTCTTTTTAGATTTAGAGTGTTTCTTCTCTCTATGTTTCTCCTTGTCTTTTTTTTTCTTACTTTTCTTCGACTTCTTCTTCTTCTTGATTTCTCGGTAGGAGTCATCTATCACTAGTTCTCCAGCCTCCAACTCCCCACCAGAAGAGGAACCAGATTCTGGTGGTGCCTCCATACCTGAAACTTCATACTCGCTCCCATGGCCCTCAGAAAAAAGGGAAGTGTCAGCACCAAAGCTCTCAGAAGGTGGATTCGAGTCTGAAGGTGGTTTGTGCTTCTTCCGAGATGACTTCAGGAAGCTCGGCAGTTCATGACCTAACAGGACGGAGCCTTGCTCATCTCGAGATGATTTCTTTGAAGATTTCTTTGCAGCTGATGGAGCTGAAGAGTAGGAGAAAGAATCATCATCTGCAGTACCACTTTTGTCTTTTGGTGACAGGATGAGCTTCATCTTCAAGCCATCAGGTTCCCGGAGAGTAAGAGTTTCTGTGTTCACATAGAGAGGTTTCATTTTTTTAGATTTGTGGAAGCTGCTATCATCCACTGAGTGTTCCCCACTGCTGCCACTCAGCTTCTTCTTGTGGTGCTCCTTTTTGCTTTCAGAATGGCCAGAGGAAGAGTAAGATGATTTTTCAGAGGTCTTCTTTGAAGCCTTTGAGCTTGTGGCCAAAGGTGAGGTGATAGCCTTGAGTAAATCCATGGTTGTATCAGCTGAAGACGGGCTAGAAACTGCTTTTTTCTTCTTCTTTGATGGTAGATCCAAAGGTGAAACACCTGAAATAGATCAAGAAAATTGTACATTCAAGATGATTCCCTTGAAGACAGCATCACACTAGTTCAAAGCAATGAAGTGGGAATCCTGCAAAACTTAGGATTACAGACAACAGGTTTACATTTAGGATTAAACAGATCACAGACATGCGTATCCATCTCAGTGCAGCTGTACTGACACAATTCAAGAGCTGCACTGCCCAAACTAGTCAGTTTAATACAGGAAGAAAGAGTAGGAAAGAACTTCCAATGATGTCACGCTCTGTATTCTATTGTGAAATAACGTATTTTGATGAAAAGGTATCTTATTGAAACTGAAATTACATCTTGAGTGCAAGGATTTCATGCCATTTTTAGCCAAGGTGAGATAAAATACAAGCATTTTCATTCTGAAAACAAATTTTTATGACATTTCCTCCTGGCTTTCTCACTGGGAGAAAATAAATCTTAAATCTCTCAAGCTTTTATTAACAGAACTGTCATTTTCTGGCCATCTTATTAATTGTGAGAATAACGATTCTGTATTTAAACTGAGCCCAAATCCATTTTTTTCACCCTGGGGCATTCTATTTCTACAAAATTAGTGAAAGTAATTCTATCTGCAAATAGAATTACAGTTTGCAACCTGGTAAGGAAAAAAAAAGAAATGCAAATGTCAAAAGGGAAGGCTTGAGTATAGAAAACAAAACTTATTAATGAAAAAGGGTTGGAAGGTCTTTACTCACAATAGCAACTTAGAATCATAGAATCAACAAGGTTGGAAGAGACCTCCAAGATCATCCAGTCCAATCTATCACCCAGCCCATTCCAATCAACTAGACAATGGCATTAAATGGCCCATCCAGTTTTTTTTGAACACCTCCAGGGACAGCGACTCCACCACCTCCCTAGGCAGCCCCATTCCAATGGCAAATCACTGTCTGTGACGAACTTCCTCCTCACATCCAGCCTATACTTCCCCTGACACAACGTGAGACTGTGTCCCCTTGTTCTGTTGTTGGTTACCTGGCAGAAGAGACCAACCCCCACCTGGCTACAATCTCCCTTCAGGTAGTTGTAGACAGCAATGAGGTCACCCCAAGCCTCTTCTTCTCCAGGTTAAACAACCTCAGCTGCCTCAGTCTCTCTACACTCTAAAACTATAATTCCCTAATTTGCTGTCTGGTGCTGATCAGCATCAGTTTTCTCTTACTTGTCCTAAGACATGTCCTAAAATTGATGTACTCTTCTCCCACAAAGTGGTAACCTCAAAGCCTGATGACAGTGTTTAACATCATCCTTTCCTCAGTGTCATGATCTGTGCTTACCTTTGTGGCAGAACTCATCGGAGTGCTTTCTCTTCTTTTTGTGAGGTTCTAACCTCGGAAAAAGCTCAGTGTCCTAGAGTAACAAGGGAAAGGTTATTGACACATGTGAGGAAGATAATACGAGATGCACATGCACTACTGACATAGATAATCATTTGTAGGAGATATCAAGACTTATTTGTACTACTGTAATATCAAAGAACCCTGGGTATGAACCGAGATCATTATTATAAGTGCCAAAATGGGCAAAGGAAATAGACTCTCTCTTCGAGAGCCTACAGTGAGGATTTAAGGTAAGAGACAAAAAGCATGGCACAGATAGGTGAGAAAACATGAAAAGCAGTATTAGTCAGGATTGGTTTCAGCACATCAGCCACCCAGCTAGCAGCAAGCTCTCTGCAATGTGCAAGAAAAAGTGAAAAATCACACTTATAAGTGTTAAAAAAATGGTCAAGGAAAGCTAGCATTTGGAAATCAGCTATGAGTTGATAAAAGATGGGCAACTGCCTCTTAATAAAGCTGAAAAATAACTAAGCATGCATAGGCTGTCGAGCCTTGAAATGAAGGCGAGCAATCCATGTTTAATGTGCTGAAAACGGTAAAATAAGTGGAAGGAAGTACATAGAGGCGACATTTAAAATGATGAGTCAAAAAAATTTGTCCTTAACATGTCACATCACCCAATTATTATATGTCTCTTGATCAATTTATGGTCTGAAACTGAAGCTCCTCTACAGAATTCCACCTGCATCGTAGGAGTGTTTTAATTTTAAACCAGAACTTCTTTTCCAAACTAAAAAAAAAATCATTAAATCACAATAGTCATCTTTGAGCTAACAGTAAAAAAGCTCAAAGAGGAAAGTTTTGAAGGAATTTCAGTTGTCAGTACGTGATTGCAGAGTTTAAGCTCCAAAGAGGTGAACAGGGCAAGTTCATACCTCTCAAGAGCTATTGTGTCAGGCTGTCTGCAGAACCAGGAAGACAATAGTGCCCCAGTTAACATTATATTCAGCCTTTGTGGCTATTCACACAACCATAAATTCTAAAACAAATTTGAGTGTTATGTGTAAAAAGTTATTTTTGCTATATTCTGACTTGTCAGATTCTACATCAAGACAGCTTCCTACTACTCTATTTTCTAAGTCCAGAAAAAAATGGTGCAAGTTGTATTTTGGTATAAGCTGTATTCCTCCTTTTCCACAGTGAAGTTACAAGGCGCAATAGATGCTCTTACTGTCTTCTACATGCCTATCAGCATGAAAAAGAACAAGAAACTCATCCATCCCCTTCTATAACTGACTTTACACATATCTTCACACCTTCAACCTTTTCTCTGAGGGCTTCCTGACCTGAGTTGCTATCTCATCTTCCTCTTGCAGTGGTTCCTTGTAAGAGTGTTTTTTCTCCCGCTGTATCCTGCCAGTTGCCAGCCCCACGTCATCAACACTTCGGTCACTCTCTAGGAACTCTTAAGATTTGTGTGAAATGGGAAAAGGAAGAAATTAAATACCCCATTAAGGAACGACAGACATGTGGACAGTGTATAAAATAAACTAACAGCACATGATAGCAGAGTGATGCACAAAACTCAACAAGCACAAGAGGCCTAAAAAATAACAACCTGTACTCTGATGGCAGGAATGGGGCTCAGTGCTCTAATGCAGGAACAGTACCAGTCAAGATTTCATACTCGACCCTTGTCTATTTCTTTCTAAACACAACTGGACATAGAAATGTTACCCTTATCTTGGTCTCCTGCTCCATGGATCTGGCATGGAGAAGAAAGGCTGCAGTGGCAGAGTTTACAGTCAGGGTGTTTGCACTAGGAAAAAAACACCCATCTCTCTCAAGTTCAAATCCTAGTACTTTACACCTGGAAGTCAAGGGCTTGGGATCCTCTGGCAATTTGGCCAGGTTAAATTTACAGACTCCATGGCATACTAGCTTCCTTTCCCACTCTGACTGCATGGGCTGCAGAGCACTTTTTTGGTTTTGTTTTTATTCTGTGGCAACTTCCTCTGAGATTATGAAGCAGTCATACCTTCTTTCTTCTTGGAGTCATCGTAAGCCATGGTGGTCCTGCAGGAGCCTGAGATTGTGTTGCCACGTCTGGGCTCCTTTCCCCGTTCCCATCTACAGGAAAAGGTCTAAGAAACAAGAGCATGAAAATAACCCTCCCACAAAGAAGAATCATGATGTGAAATGGGAAACTTCCTCTGAACCAAGTGAAGATTTCTGTAAGATACTGGGAAAGGAAAGGAATCTACCTTCTGGTTGGTTTGTGCTCACGCTTGAGGCCTGACAGGGTATATTTTTTAAATTAAGTTGAGAGTGGTTGTTCTATATTGTTTTAAATAATACTAAAGACCATCTCTTCTTTGAAAAATAGCTAGAAATAATTTATTTACAAAAATAGATTGTGAGATGACAGGTCAGTTTGATTTTCATGACACACAAGACTGCAGTGGAACTTGTATCAAAGCCATTTTTGGTCAGGAACCACTTAGCAAAGAGTGGGATGTTTAAAGAGAGGCCTCAAACCCTTGAATCTCAGATGAAATTAATGGAAACAAGGAACTAGTCAGAAATCACCGCACTACAAATGAATTCTTTCCAATCTCTTTAACTAAAGGATTGCACATTTTATAACGAAGGTGTGCGCCCTTCTGATCTGCTTCCTAACACTACCACTGCAGCCATTCTGAATGCCAGCCTGGGAGAGGGAATGGAAGAAAGCCCTCCCTTACCCTAAGTCTTCCACGGCAATGCAACCCATGTCAGCTTGTTTTTCAGGCCTCCTCTGAATCATTATCATAGAAACATAGAATCAACCAGGTTGGAAAAGACCTCCAAGATCATCCAGTCCAACCTAGCACCCAGTCCTACCCAGTCACCTAGACCATGGCACTAAGTGCCTCATCCAGTACTTTCTTGAACACCTTCAGGGACAGCGACTCCACCACCTCCCTGGGCAGCCCATTCCAATGCCAATCACTCTCTCTGCCAACAACTTCCTCCTAACATCCAGCCTAGACCTGCCCTGGCACAACTTGAGACTGTGTCCCCTTGTTCTGTTGCTGGTTGTCTGACAGAAGAGACTGAACCCCACCTGGCTACAATCTCCCTTCAGGTAGTTGTAGACAACAATGAGGTCAGTCCTGAGCCTCCTCTTCTCCATGTTAAACAACCCCAGCTCCCTCAGCCTCTTCTCATAGGGTTTGTGTTCCAGGCCCCTCACCAGCTCCGTTGCCCTTCTCTGGACACGTTCCAGCACCTCAACATCTCTGTTGAATTGAGTGGCCCAGAAGTGGACACGGTACTCAAGATGTGGCCTGACCAGTGCTGAGTACAGGCGGAAGAATAACCTCCCTTGTCCTACCGGCCACACTGTTCCTAATGCAGGCCAGGATGCTATTGGCTCTCTTGGCCACCTGGGCACACTGCTGGCCTACTGTCTACCAGCACCCCCAGGTCCCTTTCCTCCTGGCTGCTCTCCAGCCATTCTGTCCCCAGCCTCCCTTTTCCACCATATCTGCTCCTTTCCCACCCCACACTGTGTTTTGACCTTTTCCCCCCAAACCCAGAACACCTGGGTGCTGTTGAGACTCCTCCCACCCCAGGTGTGGCCACTTTGCCCTCCCTCCTCACCCCCCTTTATAATCAGCTCCGGGAAAGGCAAGCCCCAAGCTTGCCCAACTGGGCAGAGGGATCCTCCTCACATCATCACTGGTGAGTCCCCGTGGTGTGCACTGGGTGAATGGTGGAGGGGATCTAAAGGCCGGGGGGCCTGGTGTGGCCCCCCGGCTAGGCAGGATAGGAAGCTTATGATACTGTTCAACAAAGCTAAAATCTGTTATTCATAGACAGGTGGCTTGGAGAAACTAAGACTCATTTACAGCTAGATCCATACCTATTTATTCTTTTTAAATTTCACCTGCTTGTCCGGTATAAAAGTCGGTAGATAATACTCGAAAGGTCTTAAAATATAGTATTCCAACCCTGAAAATACAAAATATATCCTTAACTAGTCTTGTCCTAATTAGGTTTCCCTGCTTCGAATTCTTGGGTTTCAGCACTAATTGCACGTTCATTGCAGAAGCTGCCTTCACGTCTTCTGTTCCCTAATCGAGCCCAACCACTGCTCATCTGCAGCCCCTTCGGCTTCCAGTGATTCGGTCCCCCAAGGGATGTGCACCCCACTGGCAACAGACCGTGGCGAGTGGAAGCGGAGGGGCGGTGGCGGCGGGCTCCCTTCACCACGTTTCCCGCCAGCACTCCCTGCGACCTGTAGAAGCCGCGGCGGCAGGCGGGCTCTGCTGGGAACTGCGAGTGCGGCAGCGAGGACAGTGTCGGTACCGGCCCTTTCACCCACACGGCGCCAGAGCCGGGCCCTCCCGCGCCCCCCGGGCACCCCCCGGCCACCCCCCGTCCCAGCTCCACGCATGCGCGCCAACACCCTCACGGCCCGAAGCCAGCCGTCGCCCGCGCCTCTCCCGCCGCCTCCATTCGAAGCGGGCTCTGTCGCCCGGCTCCCGCTTGCGCGCCTTCTCACCCGCGCAGGCTCCGGCCTCGCAGCAGCCCGCGGCTCCGTCCCTGCAGCAGGCCCGAGTGTGCCCCGGCGGCAGGGCCGCTCAGGGCCGACAGGGCCCGCCGGCCCTCCGGTGCCGGCCCGCAGCCGCAGGGTGGGGAGGCGGTGCAGTCGCCTCACTCTGCACTGCCACTTCCCGCCGCGCCGCCACCGCCCGCGGCCGCCATCTTGGAACGGGAGACAAGGGACACACTGGGCGCTGGGGCTAGGGGCAGCCAGCCGATCGCCGAACATGTCCAACGCAGCACCCGCCGGGCGGGGGAGAGGGCGGAGTGTGGGATTGCCGAGCGTATCGATGGCGGAGAGGGTAGCTCCATTCCCCAGGATAGGAGCGGGCATGAGAATGGTGCTTTTCTGCACAGGGCAGGCGCTCCGCTCCCCAGGATAGGAGCGGGGATGAGAATGGTGCTTTTCTGCACAGGGCAGGCGCTCCGCTCCCCAGGATAGGAGCGGGGCTGAGAGTGGTGCTTTTCTGCACAGGGCAGGTGCTCCGCTCCCCAGGGTAGGAGCGGGGCTGAGAATGGTGCTTTTCTGCACAGGGCAGGCGCTCCGCTCCCCAGGATAGGAGCGGGGCTGAGAATGGTGCTTTTCTGCACAGGGCAGGCGCTCCGCTCCCCAGGATAGGAGCGGGGCTGAGAATGGTGCTTTTCTGCACAGGGCAGGCGCTCCGCTCCCCAGGATAGGAGCGGGGCTGAGAGTGGTGCTTTTCTGCACAGGGCAGGCGCTCCGCTCCCCAGGATAGGAGCGGGGCTGAGAGTGGTGCTTTTCTGCACAGGGCAGGTGCTCCGCTCCCCAGGATAGGAGCGGGGCTGAGAATGGTGCTTTTCTGCACAGGGCAGGTGGGACTTGGTTTGGTAGACTTCGCTCATTTACCTGTCCAGCGCCTTGGCCCCGGGACGTGGCCTGTAGCCTTCTCTCCTGCCCGGTGCCCCGCTGGTGTGAACGGACGGGCCCAGGGCTGGCACTAGAGTGAGGAGCGCTGCTGCTTGCGCTGGAGGCCGGGCCGCCCGCCGTGCCCGCAAGCACCCCGGCTGCGAGGTGCCCCTTCGGAGGCGTGGGGCTGGCGCTGTCCCCGACCGCCTAGCGTAGACGGGGAGCCGTGCCCATCTTTCCCTTGTCTTCAGCACAAGCTCGTCTGTGTGTGTTTGTGTGCCGTGCTGTGCTGTTGTGGCACAACTCTCTCATAATCTCTTACGAGACTGAGCTGACCGTGCTTGCGAGCGTGGGTTAATCACCTGCTTGTGCCTGCCACAGTGGCTCAATGGGAAAAGGGCGAAATCCTGTTCCTGAATACTTAGGGAGGCAGCGCTTCCGTGAAGTTAGCAACGCTGCACATGAACCGCTTCATCTGCAAGCCTATGGGATTGCCTGAGCAATTGAGGGGAGACGCTGCGCTGCTGGGAGAGTAAGGACCAGCAGGAGCAGACATAAACACATCTGAACAGTGCATTCAGGGGGCTACTGCCTCATGCAACCCACATGCCTTTTCCCATCAGCTGTCCAAAGGTGGTAGGCAAATTACCACCTCAATCTTCGAAATGGCTCATTTGATACTGCAAAGGATCCAAGACAGGCAAAAAAGTGCAAGAAGCACCCTAGTCTTAGAAAAGGCAAACTTTTCCCCACCAGGCTAGCCTTTCTTCACTCTGAGCATTCAGAAGGTCCCTGTTCAGCAAACCCCATTTCAGTCTTGCCTTAAATCCTATCCTCTCCACACAAGGAGGAGCTTTGGCAGATACCCATACGACTCTGTCAGAGGCTGCTCACAGTTAAATGCTGTCTGTAGACTGCATTTCCCAGCTGTGCCTGAGGTTAAACCTGACCCATCACAGGCGGCCCGGTTTCCCAGCGCTTATAGATGTACCTTCTCTTTCTGCTGATGCTTCTGTGTCCCAACAAGTACACGATAAGTATTTGCGGTAGGATAGAGGCCTGTGCCTGCTGTGTGGATGTGTAGTTTGATCCAAAATAAGTGTTGTGGAGGCAGGGAATTAATGCGGCCGAGTCAGGAATTTTGTAGAAAAAAATAGAGTTATTTTATTTTCCCCAAAACTACAGACAGAAATTAATTAAGTTTGAATTAGCAGATTCAGTTAGGTTGAGAAGATCTACAAGGATACCATAGGTAATTTGACTATTTTTGAAGTCAGAAGTTGTTGAAGGCTGAGCTATTAAATAATGGCATTCCCCACTAATAATAAAGCTGAGCCAAAGTTACTCACAGGTGAGTCAGGCTGGCTGAAAAGAAGGGCGGTCCAGCTGCTTGTCCCCTCGCTCTCTTTCAGAGGCTGTAGGAGGGTCCCTAACGCCTATTGAGCCTGCATAAAGGGTGCTTAAGATGGGAAGCCTCCTTCGGAGCAGAGCACCAGGGGCTCCTTCTGCAGAATCTATCCAGGTGGGGGGGAGAACTCTAAGGTGGAAACCCCAAGGCGGGAAGTCCCCCAGTATTTATACCCTTCCAAGACAAAGAGCAGAGTTACCACTGCCTAGGTGCGAAGACCACAGCCAATCCCCAGCCCTATTCCATCGTGGGCATTGCACAGGGCACCCCTCGTGCCGGAAGGGCCCCCTTGGTCCCCCCTTCACGCCTGCAGAGCTGGGGCGGGGGGGGGGGGGAGGGGAACAGGTGTTTTTGTGCCTTTCCTCTCCCATTCAAACTACAATGAGAGAGGAATTTTGGGGTATACAGGACTCCAGGACAATAAGGTGTATGGATCAATGTCTGCAGGTGCAGCACCTCTAACACCATCAGAGTAAGACCCCATCTGCCCCTAGGCTGAGCAGAAGGTCCATGCAGATGTTCTCACACGTGTGCACATGTGTGCCTGCTCCTGGTGAAACTCTCTAAAATGACTCCTTACCCTTCAACTCGTAACCTGTGGAGGAGTTATGAGATGGGCAGGTGTCTCTGCAGATTTATGATCAGGACCTTGCCAGGCTTGTCCCCCCCAACCCTGGCACCTGCTGTTTACCCCCAATTATTAACCATGTTTCTAGAGGTCTCAGTAATGGATCCATAATGCATTCAGCAGTGCACAGTACAAGGAAAATATGGCTCCCATCAGCAAGATTTTATACTCTTCAGCTTTCTCACTCATCTTAGGGAGTGTATGGAAACATCAGTTAACTTCTGGAGCACTTGGTGTATGGATTAGATGGAGGCAGAATGGGAAGGAATTCTAGCTCCCCTGCAGTTTAATGATTTTAGTGCTGGGTGGTTTGTAGGTATTAGATTGTGACAGTGATTATGTGTGGAGGAAAGAGAATGAATTTGCAACAATCAGCATATAGCAGAATGCTTGCACTTAAAGCCACAGAAGCACTGATCATTTAGACTTCCCCTGGCGAGATCCATCCATTCTCCTGTTCTCCCACAGAACAATCATAACTATAATAGTAAAAGTAATAGTAAGAACAACATGTAGTCCCTCCCACTGCACTTTTCATCAGTGCAGAAATGCTTGGAAAAACTAACTTCAGTCATTCTCATTCTTCAGAACTAATAAAGGGAAGCAGCCAGCACAAAACACAGGCGTTTATTAGGTGCTTTTGAACAGCTTAGCCTTTCCCTTTGCTAGAAAATCCAGGGATTCCTTTAGGGTGTGCACCTAGATTATACAGGTCAGATGGGAAAAATACCAGGGTGCTTACAGCAAATTAAAGAGTGTTACAACCTTTTCAAATCCTTATCACCTGATTAAAGTGTTTCTTTGTACTTTTGACTATAAGAAGCTGTAGTGAGAGAATCAGAAAATTATGCAGGCTCCATAATTTTTAAGACCTGAAGTGCAGCTTCTGTCGGTTTCAGACTATTGTGAGAATATTGCTTATTCCTTTTGTTCAGAGCACCTTGCATTCTTTTGCCTATGTGCCAGGGAGAGAGTGCAAAAATCAGTGCATGGTATGTTCCTTCAGGTGTCTTCTTGGCAGTGAGGTGCATATTCTATGAAATGCTCTTATCAGCACAGAACATTTTAGGATATGTATGTGTGTGTGCTTAGGCTTAATGCAAAATTAGTTGTGTGTTAAGGGCTTACCACCCATGAAGCCACTTATTAGGGTCTTGTTTTGCCCACATTATATTCACCATCCATTCTTGTCTACCATTTTCCCCTGCAAGTTTCTAGATTTAGTGGTCCTCTTTCTGTTTCATTGTTTTTTTAGTACTTAGTTCAGCGGAGTGGCAAGTGCAAGAAGCATGAGGTGAATAAATAGTAATATGAGCCCAAGCCTACAACCAAATTTAGCTGTAGAATTAAATACAGCACTTAGAGCTCTATGAATGATTACCTATTCTCTCTGTCGTAGTTTGCAACTTAGAAATCTCTTTTCACTCCTGCCCCATTTCCCCATATTTTTTTCCTAGATTCCAAGGTGATTTGGTGTTGACTGAAATGAGGCCTGGATTAAAACCTATCCTGGTCCCTGTTGTTTTGCATAGACAGTGCTATGATCTCTGGGGTCCCTTCCAACCTAGGCCATCCTGTGGTTCTGCTCTTCCATGTGCATGCTACAACACTTGTCTCTTGTTAAAAAGGAAGCACAGCTTGTTACATTTGGATATGTCCTGTGTAAAATAGTCTATTTTAAAGGACTAATGGCTATGAATGTGGAGGAAGTGACCACAGTATTGCAGTGGGCTTTAGGTGAAATGGATGCTGCATGCCAGTTACCTCAGCCATATAAAATCTTTGGTCTTATTTATAAAGAAGCCTAGTGGATCCTCTCTGAATATATGGACTTGCTCCTGCAGAGAAGCAGAACTTCAGAAGCTTGGTTATGTGCATTATTTTGGTGTTGGGAATGTATTTAAATTACTTCCCATTTGTCTTCATTTTTTTTTCCCAGGATGCATTCATTTTCTTGCCTCTTCATCTGGGAATACTGTAATTAATGAAACCACAAGGGTGTGTGCATTCATTTGTAATGTCAATGTGACAGCCTCAGTGTCCCCCAGAGCCACAGCATCTGTCAAGGTGGGGACACACTGTCTTCCCTTGCTCCTAACTCTACATTCTCTGTATGGACATGCTGAAAGAGGTAAGGTGAGATGAGAGGACAGTGTCTGTAACACAGACCATGTGTTACAGCAGGATTAGTAGAGTCCAAACAGAAAAAGCATGCTCCTGGTTGTGGTTAGACAAAAGCAGAATGCTGAGGCAATATGCATAAGGACTAAATGTGAACAGTCAGCATTGGAACTGTCACATATGTGTACAAGTGTGAGAACATCTCCTCTTCACCACCTGCCAGGGAGGCATAATTGGTTAAATCTGAGTTTTGCAGAGCTGTACAAGGCCTGTGCTTTCAGTGTTCAACTCTCCCTCCGTGCATACTCCTCAAGGACCTTGCTGACTTCTGCTGGCCATAATTCCTCACAACCCTGGTCCCATGAAACACCAAACATTTGGTCCTATCTATATTTACATTTTACATTTCCCTTTTTGTCTTGAGTCTGGTGATCTATTTCATTTCCTCCTCTCCCACCTTGACTTTGTCTATTACAACCCTCTTCTGTACTGGCCAGACTGACCTGCTTCTCTCTTTTCAAACAGTGGCCTGGCCTTTCACCTCTGTGAAAAAGCCCTGTAACTCTGGGCTGCTTCATTCCTGCAGGACACTGCTTCAGCATGTGTCCTGCACTGGGCAGCAGTAATCTTTATATTGCCAGAATTCCTCTTCCAGTAATGTGGATGGTTCATGGTTGTTTCTGTAGGCCAAGCCTGCATCTTGGTTCTGCTTCTGGATGCAGATATTGTAGCTGGAAATCAGAACTTCTGGGAATAACAGAAGGCTTCACAGTTCCCTGAACAGCTGCAAAGTGGCAGTGGAGTTTGCAGAGGCTGGCAACAGGACAGTACTGCCTGCAAAAGTCTTGGGATGCCAGCTGGGCTCATGCCATACTTGTGACTATGGTGTGTCTTGATCTATGGAGCTGCTGCAAAACTGTGGGCAACATGTGAGAAGGGCTCCAGACTCCTGAATTTTGGAGGTGTGGTAAAGACTGGTGCACTGCTGTTGGCACTAGGTGAGGAGTAACAAAAGGTGCCTTGTACACCCATGTGCATTGCAGAGTGGTATGTACTGGGAGAAACTAACGGTGTTGCAGGACATATTGGATGTTGCAATCATTTACACAGCAAAGTAATTTACAGTCCTTTAGAGTCATGGTGCTTGAGAGCTGTCCCTGCTATTGCAGGCCCACTGCCATCTGATCTCTATTGTAAACTGATCAATCTTTAACTTAAAAGCAATCAGGTCTCAGTCCTCCACCACACTCAGTGGGTGACTGTTCCAGAATTTCTTTCCTCTGGTAATTAGAAACTGTTGCCTGATTACCAGCCTAGATGTATTCATGGTTAGTTTGCATCCATCAGTTCCTGCGCCAACATTTTCTTTTGGCTAATATAATTATTGTGCCTTGTTGCTGGTTTTGCTCTGATGTATTTACAGAGAGCTGTCATACCTACTCTCAGTTCTCATTTGGCTAGGGTAAACAAAGATTGCACTCTCTAGTTCCCTTTCAGCTGGTGGCTTCCTCCTTCCTCTTCCCCATGCTGGCAGCCTTGATCTCCACTTGTTTATATTGAATTCTTCCCTGAAGCTGGGTGACTGATAATTGCTCAGTTTGCATAGAGGACTCACCAAGGTCTTACACAATGACTGTAATACTTCCCTCTCTTTAGAGGAAATATCTTTGTTGTTTGGTTTTTGGTTTTTTTTTGGTGAGAAGAGTTGACCACTTTCTTAAAACCTTTGGATAGAACTTTCTAATAAGATGTTAAAAACCCAGAAAGAGTCAGTCTGCATCATAATTCCCTGCTGTGAGTCATAGGAGGATAGGGCAAACAAGGAACATACACAGCTTGATCACAGCCTTTTGGGGACCAGGACAGAGCCTGCTGGTCTCTAGGCTTACTCCATGATTGCAGCACATGCGATGTGGAGGGGGACACTTGTTTCAGGTAGGTAGCACTTTGTGATACTGCCATACTGGGTGGGCCACCACCGTCATGCTGGAGGCTTTGGGATGCTGATCATGTGAAACCTGGAGCTGACCTTCATCTTGTTTGCTTTCTCCAGCATGCCCTAGCTACTGCAGGGCTGTACCATCTTTCTCTCTTTTCCTCCCTACACCCATTTTTCTCCTGATATTCAAGGTGTCAGTGGATGCTGAGCATGCACTTGTGTACCAATCTCCATCAACTGCTCAGCTGCCTGCTAGTCCCACATCTGTTTGAGAGGATGCTGAGTTTATATTTCAGTGAGTACTGGTTTTAATTGTCTTAAATAAAAAATAATTGTATATTGTGACATTTGCAAATGGAGTACAGGGTGAAATTACAGAACTAGGCATGTGGGAGATGGTTAGAACATTTATTAGAGAAAGGATATTTATCCTGGTCTTTTGGCTTATGTGTGTAGGGACACATATCATGGTGGAAAGACTTTGGAGTGCTGAGGCTTTTTGGGAATCATCACTCAAAAGAAAATGTACTACATGGAGCCATCCACCAAGCAACTAGTCCTCGAGTCCTTGACCTTGGAGTAAATATAGCCTATCAGGGATACAATGACTTTTTTATGTGATTGCTCTAGTGTTTGTTAACAAAATTGCTTAAAAAAAACTCACCTCTCACTGTGCCCCAAGCTGAAATAAATATGCAGGGTACAAGAGAGTTATCTAACTGTGAAGTATGCAGTATGTTCCACGACTGATCTAATGCTGGGAAAATGTGGGAATGAAAGGCTTCCATAAAATGTAATTTATCTATACTTTGTACCAAGCAAAGGAGTCATAAAGCTGAGCTTGAATTTTTTTTGTATGAAGACAGTGTTGCTCTGAAGCATAAGTAAAAACATGGGGTGAGCTTGCAGTTAGAGTATTTTCTGAGCCAGCCACATAAGAAACCTACAGAAGAAGCTGCAGTGCTCTGAGATGAATCAGAATGGAAGCTACATTAGCTCATAGCTCACTGCAACCATGCAATGGTAGCTGAAATTTCTTATTTTTTTCCTTTATATAATGTCCAGGTGGAATTTAAGGGTTTTCAGTGTTGTCTAGAGATGCTGAAGCTGTGACAGTCTGAGAAGTAGTTTTGACCAGCCTCCCAGTGATCTTCAGATCCTCACCATGTGCTCAGGCTGTGTGCTGGTCAGTTGTACATGGTGCAGAGAATAGGTTGTTCTTCCAAGACGTTCAAGTCCCAAATAAGACAGAGGTCTGTGTGCCCTGCATTCATTTTGGTGAGGGGGAAAAGGGGTAGTTTGTAGTTAAAGTTTCAGACTTGGGGAGTCAAAAAGAAGACAGCCCTCTACCCTGTTGTTCATTTCTACGAAGGATGCAACACTTAGTGTACTTACATAGAGAGATTGTATCAGTGTACATCCCATTCATAACTCATTTCTCTTTTTAACAGTACCAGCCTGGTAAGGCTATTGAGTATTTGCACTGCATGTGAAACACAGGAAGAATGAGATGCTTTATGGTCCTAAATTCAATTCACGGTTAAACGTCTCAGGTAATGGAAGCTTTTACCACTTCACTTGAGAGAGCATTGTATTGTCTGCTAGATTTCATAAGCAAGGAGTTTTCTTTTTTATTTAGTTGAGCTGCTTACTTTTTCTGAAGAAACAAATGACCAAATAAAAAGCAAATCTGAAAACCTCCCCCACTGAGTCTATTTCGGTTGTTGCTGTTTTCTTCACATTTTCCTCCTTGAAATGCATTAGTTTCCAGTTGAGGGAACCTGAAGAAAAGATGATTATTACCAAGAAATTTGCAAATTAGCACAACTCAAAGCACCCCCACAGCAGTGCTTTAGTAAAATGAGCGAGGCTGGGCAAAAACCTCTTTGTATTTATTTGGATCATTCTATATTTGGATTTAGCAATCCTATTACCGAGCTGAAATTTAGGACTCGTTAGATGCATTTGTCCTGGAAATAGCACTGCTAAATTATAAACTCTGATAGGTGGGAGGATGAGGACAGCATCTAAGATCAAACAAGGGAGAAAGCAACAGTCATTCTTCCTTTTCTATTAAGTGCATTTGCATGTTTTCAGCACATTCAGCAGATGAATAGTTTCTGTGGATGGACAAAATCACTGGTTAAGGGAGAAGCAAAATGCACCAAGTGTGGGATGTGGGATATTGCAGTGCTATTATACAAATTAATCCTATGCCTTCAGCAGGAGTTTTCAGTTTAGTTTAGATCACCTCCAGAAGAGGAGGAAAAAGTAGTCGAGTCAGACCACCAGGGTGAGTCTAGGAATGTAAAGAAAAAAGATGAAAGACAAGAAAAGATGAAGACAAGAAGACATGGGACACATATACCATATAAGGTAGAGTGCAGGAGAAAGTGTGACTACTAATCACTGTCTTTTGTGAAATAAGAAAGGAGAGTTTAGTGGAGAAGAAAAACAAAAGGATGCAGTGGAAATCCCTGCTTTCATGTTTCCTGGAGTCCAGGAGCACAGCCCTAAACAGGATTGTAAATTTCTGTGTTAACTCCAGGATAATTCCTGTAGCTGCAAATGTGCTTTTATCTAAACTCTGCCGTTCTGGAAAGCAGAGATATTCCAGAACAGAAGACAAGTCTGGATTCTGAGTACTTGTCAAAAATCACCTGGGAGACAAATGATCACATAAATATCAGTGCAACATTTCTCAGACAGTCTCTGCCAGCAGTAATGTCTCAGTGATATCTTTTGGGCTGAACATGGATCTACACAATATTATCTTCATTATGTTGTGAACACATTTTTCATTGTATTCCTCTCTTTACCACAGCTAAGTTAACACTTTATGTGTGTATTATCTTGTGCTGTTAAGCTAGTGCTACCTGTCGAGATTTACAGCATCATTCTTTAAGCTCAAATGACTGCAACATCACCAGATGGCAGCAGAGTCATTTCTGGCCTCCTTATCCTGAACTGGTCGCAGCTGCATTTTCTGGGGCGCTCATCGTAGCCTCAGCTCCCAACTTTGCAGGGTTTGCAAAGGCAGCTATACTTAATGAGCAAGTACTTGCCTCTTCCTCAGCAAGGGACTTATGTTCTCCATTTGGTGCCTTCACGAAGGCTGGGTTTTATGGGATAATTCTCCACTTTTTCTCCCAGATTCCTTGTTTTGCTGCAGAATTGCCCCAATTTGTAACTTGCAGATGCTGGTGTATGCACATGCTAATGGCTGCATTTTCATGGTATGTGATGTACTGCTGAGGTAATGCAAGGTAAATAATTTAGCTTTGGGTGAGAGCAGAGAAAATTTCTCTGGAACCATCAGAAGTTGACTCCATGGCTGAAGGATGAAATTGGCTAATAGTTATGGCACTATTTTTCGTTACTAATAGTAATGGCACTATTTGTCATTGTTCTACCCTCGTATTTGATTTTCCTCAATAAAATGCTAAAAGCAAATGCTAAGAGGAGAGAAATACCCTGACAGATTACATAAATCAAAGTAATGATGAGTCTGGAACAATCCTCAGGTTTCTCAAATCTGGAATTTCCCATAAAAAGGAATAATCCCCAGACAGTTTCCCAGCTACAACCATTAGACACTGAAGCTCCAAAAGCAGCCTGGCAGATGGGCTGACAGATAGGAAAGTAGCCTGGCCAGCAGGGTCACTGTTTTACCTGCTTTCCCGAGAAACCCCACCAAACATGAGCAGCTTTTAGTAATCATTCAGATGCCAGTGCCAAAACGAGGAACAAGTTTCCTTTGGTAGTCAAGATCTGCTGCCTGTGGGTCTAATAGATCCTTCTCTTCCTGCTTCAATGACAAACCAAGCTCTAGGGAAGGGGGAAAAGTCATTATGATTCCCCTGACGAGCTTCTTTTGACAGAAAATGCAAAACAACCCAACCCACACCTTTATTCCTCTTAGAAGAGCTTCCTTCAATGGACTTCTAGGTCTGGAAATGGAGCAGGGCAATTATTCTCAAGTCTGCTTGAAAGGATGTGGCTCTTGTCATAGATTTCAAAGCCACCTCTACCAGACTCTTACAAAATAAAACCATCCTTCTGTGCTTAGCAAAAGGCAGAGAGAGGCTTCTAAACTCAGGGTTGTCAAACATGTTCCCAGATAGAGACTCTTATGGTCAATGAGATGGAGTCTAGATGGAAGGCTGTGACTAGTGGGGTCCCACAGGGGTCAATGCTGGGACCAGTTCTGTTCAATATGAGGGCACAGAGTGCACTGTCAGCAAGTTTGCTGATGACACCAAAGGGGGTAGAGTGGCTGACACACCAGAAGGCTGTGCTGCTATTCAGCAAGACTTGGACAGGCTGGAGGGTTGGGCAGGGTGAAATACAATGAAACTCAGCAAGGACATGTATAGAGTCTTGCACCCAGGGATCAGGAGAGCTTTGGGACTATTTGTTGGAAGGCAGTGATGGGGAAAAAGATTTGGGGGACCTAGTTGCTGGGAGGTTGACCATGAGCCAGCGATGTTCACTCATGGCCAGGAGGGCCAATGCCACTCTGGGGTGTATTGGAAGGGATGTGGCTAGCAGATCAAGAGAGGTTTTTCTGCCCCTCTACTCTGCCCTGGTGAGCCCACATCTGGAGTACTGTGCCCAGTTCTGGCACCCCTAGTTCAAGAGGGACGTAGAACTGCTGGAAGAGCCACAAAGATGATTAAGGGAACAGAACATTTCTCTTACAGGGAGAGCCTGAGGGAGCTGGGGCTCTTCAGCTTGGAGAAGAGGAGACTGAGAAGTGACCTCATCAATGTTTGCACATATGTAAAGAGCGAGTGCCATGAGGCTGGAGCCAGGCTCTGCTTGGTGATGCCTGATGACAGGACAAGGGGAAATGGGTGGAAGTTCAGGCATAGGAAGTTTCATCTAAACATGAGGAGGATTTTTTTCCCTGTGAGGGTGACAGAACGCTGGAACAAGCTACCCAGGGAGGTTGTGGAGTCTCCCTTCTCTGGAGATATTCAAAACCTATCTGGATGCATTCCTGCATGATCTGGTAGAGGAGATCCTGCTCTGGCAGGGGGGGTGAATTGGATGAACTTTTGCAGTCCCTTCCAGCCCCTGACATTCTATGATTGTATGACTCTGTGATAAGGTCATCTCCTATGTAACCTGTGAAATTACCAACTAAAAAAAAATGTTTGTTTTCACTGGTAGTAGGGGTTGTTGCATCTGGAAACTTTCATAAGGACTTAGTTCTTATTCCCACAGGTGTCCCTAGTACAGTGTGGTGGTGAAAAGAATGCTCCAAACTGGTGTAATTCCACCTGTTTTTAAAGCCTTCTTTACGTGGCCAGAACTGTGTAAAGGTAATAAGCAGAACAGAAGAGACCATTTGGACTGTTTGTGCATCCAGGCACTCACGCATTGAGGGCTGCAAACTTTCACTTCCTCATTCTTCCTCCTACTTAACTTTCTCCATGCTGTCCTCCAGCAGGGATTGAAAGCTTGAAATGGACTTAAAGCAAAAATGCATGCTGTCTTTTATTATGAGCATATTTTAAGGGGAAAATGGATTATACTTTTATTGGACTGAGTACATTCGATAGCAGCAACTTTCATTATTTGGAAAGCAAAGTTTGTTATTCAAACAAAAGGCTAAGTGTTACCCATGATGCCAACTCTAAGTATTTTCCCCTAGCTCATTTTTCAAATAGCCTTTAGGATTTACTTGACTAAATCAAACCTCAGGAAGGAGACGCTTGCAAAGGGAAAATCACTGCATTAGAGGTGATAAAATGAGAAATGAGAGAGACGAACATCAGTGCAAACTCATCAGCATCAGAATAAACTCAGAAATAGACATCCTACATTTCCATAATGCTGTCAGCTGCCACTACAGAGACAGGGATCTATTACCTCTGTTTATGCTGCTGCTAACTCAATTTATAGCAATTTATTCTATAAAAGTAGACTGTAACTTGACTGACTGGGAAAAAAAAAATCCCCTTTGCGCTGAAAATAAAAATGATAATGCACATAATAGATTTCTGAAAGCAATTTGAATGGCCAGTAAAAGGCAAGGTGAGTTAGACATATTTTTAGTAAATCTCAGCAAGAGTTACCTGCTTTCATATGCACATTTGTAGATGGATCGATAAAGGGCAGGCATGGGAGGTTTACTTAGTAAGATTGGATGGGTCCAGGTTAGCTCACTGCTTGCAGGCTTCTTTATTTTGCTAGGGTTGTGCAGGAGAAGGAAGCAAGATGAAATCAGGTGCTTTCCCATGGTCAGCATTGTGAGAAAAGGACCTAATACAGCTTTGCCCTGGCAAAAATGAGAAGGTCATAAATGGCAGAGAATATAGGAAGCAGCACTATTTCCAGAGATTTCAGTCTGCAGGCAGACATCAGTGACACCGGTCATAGAATAGTAGAATCAACCAGGTTGGGAGAGACCTCCAAGATCATCCAATCCAACCTATCACCCAGCCCTAGCCAATCAACTTGACCATGGCACTAAGTGCCTCATCCAGTCTTTGCTTGAACACCTCCAGGGATGGTGACTCCACCACCTCCCTGGGCAGCCCATTCCAATGCCAATCACTCTCTCTGGGAAGAACTTCCTCCTAACATCCAGCCTACATCCCCCCCAGCACAACTTGAGACTGTGTCCCCTTCTTCTGTTGCTGGCTGTCTGGCAGAAGAGACCAATCCCCACCTGGCTACAGCCTCCCTTCAGGTAGTTGTAGATAGCAACAAGGTCACCCTGAGCCTCCTCTTCTCCAGGCTGCACACCCCCAGCTCCCTCAGCCTCTTCTCACAGGGCTGTGCTCCAGGCCCCTCACCAGACTTGTTGCCCTTCTCTGGACACATTCCAGTGTCTCAACATCTCTCTGGAATTGAGTGGCCCAGAACTGGACACAGTACTCAAGGTGTGGTCTGACCAATGTTGAGTACAGGGGAAGAATAACCTCCCTTGTCCTACTGGCCACACTGTTCCTGACACAGGCCAGGATGCCATTGGCTCTCCTGCCCTCTTGGGCACACTTCTGTTCAGCTACTATCTACCAATACCCCCAGGTCACTTTCTTCCTGGCTGCTCTCAGCCACTCTGTCCCCAGCCTGCAGTGCTGCTTGGAGTTGTTGTGGCCAAAGTGTAGGACCCTGCACTTAGCCTTGTTAAATCTCATCCCATTGGCCTCTGTGCACCCATCCAACCTGTCAACCTCTCTCTACAAGACTCTCTGTTTTTGCTCTGTAACAGATGATGCAAGTCCCAAACTGAAGACTCATCTCTCTGCATAGTGTCTTAGCTCAGACTCAGCCCTTTGCTCACCATAACTGCCTCATGTTTGGTCCAGAGCTAGTTATGTTCTGTCAAATTTGCTCCAGAACAAGTTGTCATTGCTTTGCAACATGCCACAGAGACACTCCTAGAGATGTTGGATCCTCTGCCCTTTGGGTGAGATTGCATCCCCCATGTCATTCCCATTGCCTGGCTCAGCCAGACCTGTTTTGCTCTCAGGCAGTGGTTCTTGGTCTCTTCATTTCCTGAGCAGGAGTCTGGACCTTCTCCCTAGTAAACAAGCTTCTTGGTGGGAAGTTTGCTTTGCTTTAAGAAGCTTTCAGGCCCCCTTAGAAATAGTTCACGAGTCTCTAGGGGTCCATAAACAAGAGGCAAAAAAGCATGGCTCTGGAAAGTCCAAGGCATATAATCAGCCTACAGGTAAACATATGCTTAAATGCTTTGCTGATCAGAGACAGACTGCTGAACTGGGGCCTTGGGAGCTGCTTTGTTACTCCCTTTATGACAAGATGTTGATCCTCAAATTGAGGTGGAACATTTTTCTGTTGCAAGATAACCTGGGTTTGCAGGGAAAAGGAAAGTGAGGAAAGTGCTAGCAATTGTTTGTGGCAATCTCTGCTCAGGATTAAAAATAGCTGAGAACAGAGCATCATTAGGAATACTGTCACTGCTGAGCAGATACCACCAGGTTTGAATAAAACAGGGGATGAGGTAACTGAGAACTGAGCTGCATCAACCAAGTCAGAAAGAGAGAGGTGTAACTCAGAAATATCAAGGTCTGGCATATCTGATAATGCCTCTGAGTGACAAGAAACATGAGAAGTACCTGTCTGCCAACTTTCTGGCTCCAGATCATGCTGGTCCAGAAGGATCTCATATGAGCAAAAAAAAGCCTCAATCATATTTTAGACCACACTGATCCCACTGGCTCAGTGTCATCACCAGTTTTTTAAGGTTAACAGGTGAGGTAACCCTCATGTGGACTGTGAAGATTCCCATGATAGTCTGTTTCTAAGCCCATCTTGGCCCATACTTCCCACCACTTGGAGGCCATCAATGCACTTTCCCCTGAGCAGCTGCAAGTAGCACCACATCCTCTCCTCCTGTGTATGTGGAAATTGCTGAGGTCTATGCTGCTGTGGAGGAGCAGCTTGGGGGAAGATTGACAACACCCTCAGCTCCACAAGCTGCCTTTATGTGTTCCCCCTAAGGCACGGTAAATTCATCTAACATATGCAAAGCTTCCATGTGAGTCCCATCTGAAGTCTCACAATGTGAACAGTGGGAAAAGCCAGACCTAAGAGCAAACTCAAGCTCACAGGCTGGTATCTCTGTGGTGCATCCTCAGCTTTATTTGTGTCAGTGCCTTGGGATTAAACAAGTGATTTGAGCTACTTTGTTGATACCTCTACTGCTTCAGATGTGAGCTTAGCAAATATTGTTGTTGGTAAAACAAAGCTGGACCATGTTCAAAAGCCAAAATAATTTTCTGTGCTTCAGGCTCTGGACCCTTTAATTTGCTGCTATTGGAGACTTACCCAGCAGCTAGCCACAAACTCTTCCTGCAACTGGACTATGCTGTATTATGTCCCTGCTCTACTCAAAGGGAAAAGAGGAGACAAGGGAAGTGTTGAATTTAGGAGGACTTTTGGTTTCATATTTCAAAGCTTTATGAAAGGTGCAGGCAAGATTCAGTGTAGACTCCTCATTCTGCCTGAGAGTTTAAGAGAAACAAGCTGCTGATTCATTGGCACAGGTCTTCAATTGTGCAAAGCAGCAGGACATTGATTTGTAATAGGTGAGAGTCTAGGACAGAGTCTGGTAGCCCAAATCATGACTAAAAAAGACATTTTAAGAGTACAAAAGGATCATGTTTCTGATACTTATTGGGCTTTAGCATCTTAAATACCACCCATTGCAGTGGATATCAGAGGGTGCATAGCTTTGAGGATCTGATATCTTGCACATAATTAAAAAGAGAGCACAGACAAATTTTCTGATGTTTTCTGTACCTCAGTGCACCTGGAAGTCTTTCCAAATTCATATAGTCAAGCAGACAGCACTGACAGGTCAACAGCCTTGCAGGAAAGAAGAGAAATCTTGTAGTACATGGTACAAGGTGACAGGTCTAAGCCACAGTACCTTATAAAATAGGATGCAGGGTGGCTGTGGGAAACAAAAAGCAACACTAGACAGAGAGTGAAGAGTGCCACTGGAGAAGTGACTGTTGAAATGTGAAGGAGTAACATGCATGGCAAGTTGAAGACTTCTCAGTGTACAATATGTACCAAAAAGAAAAACAAAAAAAAACATTGTCTGTGAGTTAAAGCCTAATTGCTGCTCCTCGAGGGCCTCAGTATAAGTTTATTATTGATGTGCAAGCAAGGGCTTCCCAGGAAACATGGTTAAATAAAGTTTTGAACTCTAAAAGCTTTAATCGTGGGGCTGAATTGTGTTCGCTTCAATCCAACTGAATGTGTAGGCTAGCTCATGACATTAGTTTTGTTAGTAATCGTATATAAAGCTGGATTTTACTTTATTTGACCACTCATCTGATAAAAAATTAGGAGTCAGTTAGCAGTGCAGTGTAATTCATTCAAACGTGACACATACGGCCCTAGTGAGCCGTGCTGCAGCTTGCAGACAACATCACACATTGCATTCAAATAGCTGCATTGTCAGGTCTGTGGAACTCCGTGAGGTTTGCCTTCAAGTGCCGTTCTGCTCTGAAAAGCAGGCTCTAAAAAGCTCACCGTGTGGCTTCATGTTTATTGCATTCCTGTAGTCCTTATCAGATTACATTGCTTAAAAGAAGATGCTTTCTTCCTCCTGGTTGCCACCTCGAGGTGGGATCAGAGAAGAAATATGGATTGTTCTTCCATGTCAGCTTAAAGAGGATGAGTGATACATGAATGATTTTATCCCATTATGTTTCTCACTCTGCTTGGGTAGCCCTTGTTGTCTCACCCAGTAACACTGCTGAGGGAGCATTCACCACAGCGTTTGCTTTTTATAGATGTCAGCTTTGCCTTCCGTGCCTGATGTCATTTACTCTTGGAATGAATGGCTGCAGTGTGGCAAGCTGCGTTTCAAGGTAAGGCAGCTTGTGGTTCAGCTGAGCAGCTAAGAAACTGTGGTATGGCCTCCTCCTTTTGGTTTCTCTTCTCAGAAGTCTGTCTGGCCTCTGACTCCCAGGGTTGGGTGAAAAACACCAGAAGACACCAAAAGGTGCCCATCTGCTTGTGCTTGCGTGAGTCAGGATCTCTTGCTAACAGGTGATGGGGAAGCCAAATTAAGTGAGGCGTGGGGTATTGAACACATCTGTCAAAAATGTCTGTGAGAAAAGCTGAGTACACTTTCACTGCAGTGCCACACACTACTTGTTCCTTTTTGGCAGCTGCCAACTTAGCCTTCTGGATCTTAGCTACTTTTTCTAAGTAGATGCCTCCTACCCTTGCTTTTCTCCTTTCTTGATGCTGCTTTTTTGCAGTTTTCCTCTTAGTTCAACAGGGCAGGACAGACAAATGTGCTGAGACTTTGTTCCTGTGCTTAAATGAGGATTCTCTATGAGGTGGGGGATAGAATGAGGCAGGAGGAAAGGCACCAGGACACGTGAGCAGCAATGCAGCACTGTGTCCTTGAGGTTTGTGCTTTGCAGAGTGGTAAGTTCCAGTCAAGGTCTTAGGGTTAAAATGTCCTAAGTTGTCTCTTCCTTTTGGGTCCTCTCAGCTCTGTGAGAGTTGAGCTCACTCTGGAGAACTGTTTTTCAGCTGTTTTCAAGAGTCTCTGTCCACCACTCAGACAGCTTTTGTTCACTGACTTGCTGAGAAATAAAAATCTATGACTCTCTTTGTCTAGCTTGGCTAGACAAAGGTTGTGTGGTATCACAGTCAGCCTGTTCAGAAGCCACTCATGTGAAGACAAGTGACCTAGAGCTTAGTGGTTTTATTAGGCTTACTTCTATAAGAAAGTGGAGGTCCAATGAATTTTCCATCAGCTGAGGAGATGGCTTATAATACTGATGCTTCTGTTTTTTTTATGACATGCCTGTGGGTCTCTTGATTTACTCTTGTAGGCAATCTGCTAGGAAATGCTGCTAGTGAGAAATCTTTGCTTTTCCCAAGTGGTCTTCCCAATGTGCTTGTTTTCTTCCTAACCCACCTCGCAGTGAAGCCATGATCTCATGTAGGTCCTATCTGCACTATTTTAACAGAAACCATTAGACTTCCTGCTTTACTAACACCTGTCCCTTCCAAAAGTGGAGGATGAATTTCCCTTAGCTATAGCTGCACAGCTCTTGCTGGCTTAGACATCAGACAAGTATACAATAGGAAGCACCCAACCTCCTTCAGAGTTCCCATGCATTCTTAGGAGGAGAAAATCCTCCTTGCTTTCTTCTGAGAATGAACTGCTCAGATCCCTCCATAACCCCTAAGGGAGAGGAAGTAACTCAGAATATCTGCCTTCAGGTACAAGCTGCTTACCTGGGCGCTGAGCAGGGATTTTGTACAAGAACCTCCTTAGGGGGCACTCCGTTGTATGCTTCCCCTCCAAAGCAAGCAGTCAGGTGGTGAATCTTCCAGCAAGAGACCGTGCCATAGCTTACACTAACCTACTTAGTCACCCCAGCAGTCTTAAGCAGCTTCCCCTGGCTGTTGGCACTGCTCAGAAACAGGGAGTCTCTGCTTGACTGTGTTGCTTAATGTTTACAAGCTTGGTGGTTAGGTGGGGTTCAAGGACTGCTGCCTTTGCTGGCATTCTCAGCTGTGTGGTGGTGGTGATGCTTCTCTTCCTTTATGCTGGCTGTGGAGTCCATAAGTGGCCCTTAATGGTCTCCATTTCTGTCCTTGGACATTGACAAGGCTTCGTCCTTGTGTATAAGGAGATTAGTAGCAATCTATAAGAGGGAAGTCACCTGTGAGATAGAAAATTATTATCCTTTCCCTTAAGGACAGTTTAGAGGAAGGTGGGAGCAAAAAGATAGTTTCCTCCTTTCATGTAATTACAAGAGAAACATGGAAAATGGAGCCTCTGCTCTGCCTAAGCAGCCAGAGGCACAAGTGGATGTGGTTAGGGCAGAAATGGTAATTCTCTCCCTCCCCATCCCCCTTCTCCAATTAGGACAGAAAAAAGGGAGGGGAGTTGGTGCCTGGAAGGGACACCGTTGATGGCCCAAGAGGAATCTGAGAGTCTGTAAGAGATACAGAAGGAAAGAAGTGAATAGTTGATGGTGAATAGAACTAACAAGGCTTGGTTTCAATACATTTTTGTCTCTTGATTGATTGTCAGTCCAATTGAAACTTTTCCTGTAGTTGGGACATTTTTAAGGCTTGAGTCTAATTATGAGTTCAGCCTGTGGACTTTCCATCCCCATTTGGGATGCAGAGATTCTGTCCTCTCCCCAGACACCCTCTTTTTTTTTTAATGCAAACCTTTCATTTATTCCAGTCACGCCAGTGAAATTCAACTGAAGTTATATAGTGAGCTCAAGGGAGTGAGGACAGGAAAGGCAGACAACTGAATGAACAGACACATGTCCGTCACCACCTCTGCACAAAGAACATGCTTTTGTGAATTCTGTTTCCTTACAAAATCTGGATCAAAATGTCTCTCTTTCTTTTTTTTTTTTTCCAGCAAGTGGAAGATGAACTAAAATACCCAGAGGGCCTTGGGGAAGTGAAGAACTGCACAAGTGAAATGCACAGATTTTATTGTCCAACTTCTGTCATTGTTCTAGAGAAGGAGAAATGCCACACATGGTGTCCGAAATCTCCTGCCATCTTCTACCTCCAGCTTCTCCTTTGCAATTATCTTTTGAATGGAAGAAAATGGTTTTCTGCTTTCAAGCTCTCACTGCTGCTTTCTTCTTCATCCTCTCTTTTATTTTTTCCCTCCATAAACATCAAAAAATCATCACTCAAAAAGAGGGAGAGAGGGAGAGATTAATTAAGTAGCTTGTAGTCCAGCTTTCACTGATAATCAGAAACTGCTTGAGTTGCGCTTTCAGGGGGTTGTAATATGAACACAATCTCTGGATAGAGAGACAGGCTGCAATTAATTTCTCTCTCCAGGACTATTACAGATATAAATAGCAAAAGAAAGACAGGCAGATATCAGCAGAGGTACCCATGTAGCATGTACTCCACTGTAATGTTGCTCTACAGTGAGTTATTTTGTACTCAGGGGCACTGGTTCACAGAACTAAGACGATATGGTGCTGGATTTCCACCAGGTCACTCTTCCTGACCTCTGCCAGCACAGCATATGATAACAATTTCTTTCAGCCACTTTTCTGAGTGTCAGGCATAGAAAAGAAACTTTCTCTTCACATTCCATCCTTGCACTACAAGAGAGCTGTCCTGTGGTGGCCTGGCAGCAGGAACTAAAGTGGGCTAGTTTGAGTGTTAGTGCAGTAGTATCGTGGGAAGCATGAAGCTTTAGCAAGGAGACGAAAGTGAAGGATTGACAGAAGCCTCTAGCTGCTTTTCAGCATCTCAGGATTCATGGGAATGAAAAAAAAAACCAAACCAGCCTTGCTGCCAGGGCTCTGCAGCAGATTTCAAAAGAAGGAACAAGTCTGCTGTTGCAGCACTGCGCAGGTTTGCAGAGGGCTTGCAAAAGCAGCTGTGGCATGTGAATGATGCTGATTTGTTTCTGTAGGTGCCTTCCTCCACAGTCAGTGCTGACACTCTGTGACTTCAACATGTGATGTTTTCTTGCCGAACAAAGCCTGGGGAGAAAAGGGAGAAGGCTGAGCTTACAAAGGTTGTGTTCCTCTAGCAGACAGGTGGCCTGGACAATGCTTTGGGCTACATGCTGGAAGACAACAGGGAGTAGGTCTGGGTGGAGAACATGTTCTTGCTTTCACAGAATCACAGCAACATCCAGATTGGAAAAGGCCCTCAGGACCACCAAGTCCAACCTATAACCCTACTCTACAAGATTCACCCTAAACCATATCCCTAAGCACCACATCCAAAAGACCTTTAAACACGTCCAGGGTGACTGACTCAACCACTTCCCTGGGCAGCTCATTCCTGTGCCTGACCCCTCTCTCTGTGAAAGACTTTTTCCTAATTTCCAATCTAAACCTCCCTAGCCTCAGCTTGAGGCCATCCCCCATTGTTCTACCTCCAATTACCTGTGAGAAGAGACCAGCAGAAGCCTCTCCACAACTTCCTTCAGGTAGTTGTAGAGAGCAGTGAGGTCTCCCCTCAGGCTCCTCTTCCTCAAACTAACCATCCCCAACTCCCTCAGTCACTCCTGATAGGATTTATTCTCCAAGCCCTTCCCCAGCTTCGCTGCCCTCCTAGACCCTCTCCAGCACCTCCACATCTCTCTCGTATTGCAATGCGCAAAACTGAGCTCAATACTCGAGGTGTGCCTCACCAAAGCCAAGTACAAGGAGACAATCACCTCCCTACTCTTGCTGGCCAGGATGCCAATGGCCTTCTTGGCCACCTGGGCACACTGCTGGTTCATATTCAGCTGCCTGTCTATTACAACCCCCAGATCCTTTTCTGCCAGGCAGCCATGTGCCATGGGAATGGGCAGATGCAGTGTTCTGGAGATGTGGCTCTTCCATATACCCTCTGGTCTGAAGCTAAAGAAAAGTCAGTGAGGTAACAGCTCTTGCCTGGAGCTCTTCATTAGCAGCCATCAATGCTTTTTTTCAAAATAGGATGCTGCCATCATTGACTGTTTTATAGGAAAGGAAAACGAGGCATGAGAATATACAGAGCAATGAGCTGACAATCTCAGGTCCTGTGTTTTACCTGACCCATATTGTGCCTGACCCCAAAACTAAAGCTTGTTTTAAGGGCCAATAAGCTCAAAAGAGGTAAACTACACCTATCTTCCAAAGAAAGTTGATCCCATAGCAATGTTTACTTCTCTCATTGTTCTCTCCAGGCTTGTCAACAGCAATATCAGGTTCCAGCTCTGCATGCATGTTAGTAGTAGGAATGAGGAGGTAAGTCACTTTGAAGGCTTTCTTATGTAGAGATTTTACTGACTTGTTCTCACACTGACAATCTGACTAAAATAAAAGACTTTGCTTAGACAACAAGGTTTTCTTCTTTTAAATAAGGAGAAGGAAAGCAATAGTTTGGCTGAGTAATGCAGCAGGCTCCCTTCCAGAGGACAGAAAGGATGGGCAAGCTAATGGTGGGTCAGAAATTGTTGTTTGTCAGGTGAAGAAAAATGTAGGAGATATTGAAAGGGCCAGAGAAGGTCAATGGAGATAGAAATGTCATTGAATTTATAGATGATGAGAGATCACAGGGACTATTTAGCCAGAAATGATGACTAGTTAGAGGGATACTTGTGTGAGACATTCACAATGATTAAAGATGGAAAGTGAAATTGATTGCTCCTTCCTTTCTTGCCTTTTGTTTTTTAACTCTGTCCTGCAACATGGGAACAAGGGGTCACTCACTGAAATTAAAGGGCAGCAGATTTAGAGCTGATAGAAAGAAATCTTTTGTCTTTAAAAAATGCTGCTTGTAGTTTATGCATGGGATGGATTGTTCCTCTCCCCAAGGTCATGGAGGCAAAGGCCGTGGTTGGATTTTAAAGAGACCAGGCTAATTTCATAAGCCTTTGCAACATTTATAGCTACCTGAGGCAAGGCAAAAAATGGCACATATTGGATCACATGATTTGGGGTAAAACCTCAGAAGTCCTGCTCCTGAGGCAGAAAGGACATGTCCTGGTCAGAGTGCAGCAGGCAGATGGAATGAGTTTAAAGAGAGCAGAGAGCTTGTGGAGTCTCCTCTATAGACATCTTCAAAACTCTCCATATTGCTCTAAATGTGTCCTGCTTTGCAGGGTGTTGGACTCTATGAATCTCTGGAGATCCCTTCCAACCCCTGGCATTCTATGATTCTAGCATGGCAATTTCACCCCAAAAAAATCACCTTTACAGCTACTGTAAGCCCTGAATTGGTGCAACCTCTGCTTCAGGGCTATCAACTACAGCAGAGGAGCGAGGGGGTTTGGTAGGGGACAGCCCTTCTTTAACAATGCAGTTCCACCAGTCAGAGCCTATTTGTGAGAGTCCATGGTTATCTTAGGCACTATTATTTATGTATTTACTATTCTCTTGCCTTTCCTCTGATGCAGCTGGGACAGAGTGTTGCAACAAGAACAGAGATGCCAGCACTCCGTTCTGCCACTGCCAACCTTACACTATAGGAAGCTGCCAGAGCAGAAGATGGTTGCAGAGGCAGTGGGATGGTGTTTCTGAAGCCAATAATTCAGTTAGGGTGGAAGGGTGGGTGCAGAATGGGAAACAGCACAAGACATGGATGAGAGGGATATTAGTGATGTATGTGCTGGTTTGTGAAACGGTTGCAATAATCAAACATTACTGTCAGACTGACAAGATGAGCCCTCTGTCAAAGAAATAAATACGTGCCAAATCCAGCATATGGCTCTGGAGTGCTCTTCAGAGTAGCTGGGATCAGAGCTGAAGCATGGATTCAGCTCTCACATTTATCTTGGCTTTGTCTTTTCTTAAGCAAGGTGGGAAACGTCATGTTTTGTTCTTTGGGAAGACATGGTTTCATTATTCATTGGCCATGAAACACCATCTGCTTGGGAACAGAGTGAACAAAGGACAGGTAAAACTGCAAATCTGTTGTGACATGGCTCCCAGGGCAATTCTGCCAAGGATGAAGAACTCACCATTTCGACAGCTGGGCCCTAAAGATAAAACTGCAGCCTTTCAATGTGCTGTAGATACCTCACACAGAGTAAAATGTTTGCTGTGCTTTCATGTTTTTTGAAGGTGGGATTCAGGTTTGTTTGCAGTTCTGTCTTCAGAGAAATATTGGGGTTATTCAACCCCAGGAAGAGGAGAGGCTGTAGAGGCTGGGGTTGTTTAGCCTGGAGAAGAGGAGGCTCAGGCATGACCTCGTTGCTGTCTACATCTACCTGAAGGGACACTGTAGCCAGGTGGGGGTTGGTCTCGTCTCCCAGGCAGCCAGCAACAGAACAAGGGGACACAGTCTCAAGTTGTGCTGGGGGAGGTCTAGGCTGGATGTTAGGAGGAAGTTCTTCCCAGAGAGAGTGATTGGCATTGGAATGGGCTGCCCAGGGAGGTGGTGGAGTTGCCATCCCTGGAGGTGTTCAAGCAAAGCCTGGATGAAGCACTTAGTGCCATGGTCTAGTTGACTGGACAGGGCTGGGTGCTAGGTTGGACTGGATGAGCTTGGAGGTCTCTTCCAACCTGGTTGGTTGATTCTATGAATCTATGATTCTGTAGAATGTATGTGGTTGGTTCATGGACTAGAGGGGTTTATTAGCACTGGAAACAATAATGGAAACATTCCCAGTGTTAAAGGAAGCACAGGAACCTTAATGCACTTGTCCAGTATTTGCTAAAGCAGGAATTACACAGCAGTGCCCCTAACATTTCTTTTACTCTTTGCATGCCAGTGGTCTTTTGGCTAGTCTAGTCTTTTTCTGACATGACTAAGAGCTGAGGTTCTTTACTGTTTTGCTTTGCCACCAGACAGAAGTTTTCACACCTCACCAGTCAGAAATGATGGGATAATGCCATCCTATTGACAATACTGCCAGCTCAGTAAAATCTTGTGGGATGTTCTCCAAGTGACCACTTTGCCCTGGCAAAATTATTATCTGTCTGGTTTCCTGCAGAGTTTTGGGGTAAAAGTCCCATTCAGCTTCATAACCTTTACATACTGGTAAGTGCCATTTCAACTGTAAACCCTCTTCAGAAGAGGGACACAAAAATGGCCAGGGGGTTGGAGCACCTCTCCCACCAGGACAGGCAGAGGGAGCTGGGGTTGTTCAACCTGGAGAAGAGAAGGCTTTAGGAGAGGCCTCATTCACAACTTTCCAGGACCTGAAGGGGGCCTACAAGAAGCATGGATGGACTGTTTCCAAAGGCCTGTAGCGACAGGATGAGGGGCAATGATCCAAACTAGAGAAGTGTAGATTTAGATTGGGAGTTAGGAGTAAGTTCTTTACCACGAGGGTAGTGGAATACTGGAACAGGTTGTCCAGGGAACTAGGTGAGGCCCCATCCCTAGAGATATTCCAGGTGAGGCATGACAGGGATCTGGGCAAACTGATCTAGTCGAGGTTATCCCTGCTTACTGCAGAGGGAGCTGGACTGGATGACCTTTAGAGGTCCCTTTCAACCCAAACCATTCTATGATTCTATGATTCTCATCCCCTCACTCTTTCATCAGGAATGGTGTGGTCAGCAGGAGCAGGGAGGTCATTCTGCCCCTCTACTCTGCACTGGTTAGACCACACCTTGAGTACTGTGTTCAGTTCTGGGGCCCCCAGTTTAGGAGGGACATTGAGATGCTTGAGTGTGTTCAGAGAAGGGCGACGAGGCTGGGGAGAGGCCTTGAGCACAGCCCTACGAGGAGAGGCTGAGGGAGCTGGGATTGTTTAGCCTGGAGAAGAGGAGGCTCAGGGGTGACCTTATTGCTGTCTATAACTACCTGAGGGGTGGTTGTGGCCAGGAGGAGGTTGCTCTCTTCTCTCAGGTGGCCAGCACCAGAACGAGAGGACACAGCCTCAAGCTATGCCAGGGGAGATTTAGGCTGGAGGTGAGGAGAAAGTTCTTCACTGAGAGAGTCATTGGACACTGGAATGGGCTGCCCGGGGAGGTGGTGGAGTCGCTGTCCCTGGAGCTGTTCAAGGCAAGGTTGGACGTGGCACTTGGTGCCATGGTCTAGCCTTGAGCTCTGTGGTAAAGGGTTGGACTTGATGATCTGTGAGGTCTCTTCCAATCCTAATAATACTGTGATACTGTGATACTGTGTGTGATACTTCCTCACCTGTATTGTGCATGGCCAGCTGGAAAGGATGCTTTAACTAGCAATGGACTGTTCCTCAGACTGACATAGCAGGGCAGACTTCTCGTGGATTTTCCCCAAATCCCCAGGTGGTGCCCTCCACCAAGATTGCTGTTGATCAGGTGGAGCTCTTTTCCATCTGGGCTGCAAACATACACACACAGAAGAAGGATTATTAATAATGCAGCAGTGGCTGTGATGAACCATGATAGGTGGTGACAGAAAGTGGGAGATGAGTACATTCAAATCAGCATGCTTGGCAGGTGTATGAAATACTGTGTTAGAGACAGGACCTTTAGTACTGTGGCACCGATACCTCAGGGGACAGATCCAGCTCTGATGCTGCCAAAGTTGATTTTCTCTCTGTTCTTCTCACCCATTTCTATGATCTAGGAGAATTTTTTATCAAGCAGTATCACTGGGATCTGTCACAGGTGGTTCTTTCTGCTTTCCTCCTTTTCTGGCTCCAGGAGAAAGAGAGCAAAATTAATACAGACAAATAGATGGGTACATGTGTGGGAGCTATGTTACAAAGGGGACTGCATGACACGCAGGCCATTTGACAGCTCTAGCCAGATTCTCAGTGTTAAAGCAATAAGTAGATGTGAAAAGCAGGGAGAAAGAGATGTTCAGCTGCAAAGAGGATCACCCCCATGTATGCAGAGTGACTACCTTTTGAGAACATGAGAAACTCAGAGGCAAAGTTTTCCAAGCAGCCCATTGATCAGGCTATACTTTTCCTGATCCTTTAGTCAGGAAGGGATGAAAACATTTCTAAATTTGAACCCATTTTCACAGACTGAGGACTTTATCTCATGGAAAGTGAAATGTCCTGTGATTGTTTACATTTGTCTTCTCTGATGCTTCTTCCTGCAAACAGTTCCTGTTTTTGAGCCTGAAGAAATCAGGGCTGAAAACAGCAGTGCGGTTGAGAGGTCCCTTGGCTGTCTGTGAATGTTGAGCTCTTGCATGAAGGTCACCCCAAATGATTTGTGGATGGTACACATGCAGTGACACGTGTTTGCACAAAATGCTCTTAAAATAATTCTGAATGATGACTGCAGGTGCTGAAATCTTGATGTATGTGCAGGTATTTCATGATCAGAAGCAAGACATTAGCATTTGCCAATTGGAGTTGCTCCTAACAGAATAATGAGCGTGCCCTGTGGTGGCACTCTCCTTTCTGTGCCTGAAGTACAGATAAAGGAGATGCTCTGCAGCTTACCCTCCCCATCTGGACTTTTTAACAAGCCAGCTCCCTTATTCTGTCAAGCAGGAAATCTCAAAAGCAGACTCACTGCAAAATAAATTTGGTTTGGGGAAATAAGAATAAAACCCAAAATGCTCTCAGGACTCAGATTCAGGAGAGACCAGAAGTGGCCAAGTGCCAGGCCCACTCAGGGGTAAGACTTTATGGAAAAATCCTGTTGTGCCAGTGGCCACACTGGTCAACCCTTGAGGCCTTGTTTCTTGATTTGTTTGGAGGACCAGCTTTGTTTGGAGGAGAGATGACTTGGCTCAGGCTGGCCTTGTGTAAACCAGTGGGCTGTGCTGGTTCAGATCCCCAAAGACTAGATCTGAGTGCATGAGAAGAAGAGGAATGAGTGACCTGGATGAGGTTGGTGCTGCTGCTCATCACAGAGTAGGCTACATGAAGACAGCCACAGCAAACCCCCCTGCAAGCCATGAGTCCATGTGTTTGGAGTCTGTGCTCTGTGGACTTTTTAGTCGTGGAAAGAAATGCTAACAACTCTAGTATGAGTGTTTTGGACACTATGACCAAGAGCTAGGCAGGTCTGGTGACTGGGAAATTGTTTTCTCTCCAAAGAACCTAATTTAGTAATACTTCTGTCCACTTAATACTACCTATGGTACAGATGCATTCAGTTTCACTGACCCTACCAAACCATATCACCATCTTCCTCTGGCCAAAAGTCAGCAGACAATGTGTACTTTCTAGAGCCAAGCCTGAGAGAAATGCTAGGAGGCCTTTGAGGCAGGAATTTGACTAGAAGTTCTTTTTCTCCATGATGAGAAGAGATTGGTCTAACTCAGACATGTGGATAGGGCTAGAGTGGTTTAATCCTCTTCCCATCACAGCTGGGGATTTGGATTTCCTGCAGCTCCTGCACTGGCATGCCTCTGTTGTGGGCTAGATCCTACAATTGAGCTGCATTTGAGGAATTGCTTGTGAGTCTTGGCTGAAGAGGGGCACGATCTGCTTGCTCCTGATTAAAAGTTAGAGGTGATGAGGATAAATGCCGTTGCTCAAACTACTCCAGCACCTGTACCAGTGCTGGTCAGTAACTATACAACAATATAGAGAAGGTGCATCTCTGATGGACAGGGTGAGACCCTCTAAGAGGGCATCTGTTTGCTAGACTGAATCTGTTTTGTCTAAACACAGAAGACTATGGACTTCAAGGCTAGCAGCTTGGCATATTATGGGAGTCCTATATGCAAATGTATTTATGCATATGCAAAACCTCTGAGAAAAACAAAATGAAATCTTAGATTGGCACAAAGGCTATACTGTTATTGAGTTTGAGGTGGTCATCCTGCTGGCCATTGCATTTCAATTACCTTTGCATTCATTTGATGCCACTGAACTGAAGTAATTTTCAGTGATTAATGCCAAGAACCAACAGATATGTTCTTCCCGTTTGTTTTCTCCTTTTCAGAATTTAATTGAGTGCTGGTGAACAGTGCCAAAGTGACAGCCCTGCTGCCTGCAGTGTGTTTTACAGCCAGGAAACCAGTCCTAGCACAGTGTGAGCAAAGGGTGGATACGGGATGCTCAGGAATGGATGCACTGAGGAAGAGGGAATCAATCACTTGCACCTCTTCCTTTAGCAGTGTGGTTTATGATCCCAGTGCTGGTAACAGAGTGCTAGTTGTGAATTTTCACAGCCCTGTCTCAGCTACACAAAATAGTTTTTGACTTTGCTCAGGAACAGTGTGGCCAGTAGGACTAGGACGAGGGAGGTTATTCTTCCCCTGTACTCAGCACTGATCAGGCCACACCTTGAGTGCTGTGTCCAGTTCTGGGCTCCTCAATTCAAGAGAGATGTTGAGGTGCTGGAACATGTCCAGAGAAGGGCGACAAAGCTGGTGAGGGGCCTGGAACACAAACCTATGAGGAGAGGCTGAGGGAGCTGGGGTTGTTTAGCCTGGAGAAGAGGAGGCTCAGGGGTTACCTCATTGCTGTCTACAACTAGCTGAAGGGAGGCTGTAGCCAGGTGGGGGTTGGTCTCTTCTCCCAGGCAACCAACAACAGAACAAGGGGACACAGTCTCAAGTTGTGCTGGGGAGGATGTAGGCTGGATGTTAGGAGGAAGTTCTTCCCAGAGAGTGTGATTGGCATTGGAATGGGCTGCCCAGGGAGGTGGTGGAGTCACCGTCCCTGGAGGTGTTGAAGAAAAGCCTGGATGAGGCACTTAGTGCCATGGTCTAGTTGACTGGACAGGACTGGGTGATAGGTTGGACTGGATGATCTTGGAGGTCTCTTCCAACCTGGTTGATTCTATGATTCTGTGGTGAAAGGCATGATTGGGCAGAAGGAAATCCTACATTTGTACAGTGCTCAGACCCTGCTGTCTTGTGCCTGATGGTGGTAGTGGGGTGTGCATACAGCCTGTAGTGAAGAGAGTCACATCTCTTTTCTCAGAGCCAGTATTTACTTGAGATCCCTGTCTTGAGGACAGGCTAAATGTTCTGACATGGAAAAACCAGTGAACTCCCAAAGCTTTTGAATGGCAGCACTTCCCATCTCCACAAAGCTGCTCAACACATACTAGTGAACGATAAAAGCCATTCACCTCAGTCACCAAGGATGTCACAAACAGCCTCACTGCCTGCATCTTGCTCCATTCTCCCCACCCTGTCACCTCTCTTCCTGGATCCCTAGGAAGGAAGAAGAGCAAGGTGGATGCTTGTGAGTGTGTCAGGGAGATAAGAGAGAAGCAAGTAGTAGGCGTGCTAGGAAGCCATTAGAAGGCCTGCTTTTCTCCTGACATTTTATTATCAGCATTATTATTTCAGATGCCTTTGGAGTATAATCAACAGTTGTCTCCCCATGAATGTGCTTAGCAAAAATGTCTCAAATGCACGAGAGAATCCATTTATTGCTTCTGAGTTGCAGGAAGCTGAAATTACCGTTTAAATAACCTCTCAGCTCAAGTGAGGGTAAATCAATGCTGACCACAGAGAACAAACAGTGCAGATTTTACTCTTGTGACCCAAAGCTGCACACCATTGCAATTCATCTGATCCAGTCTGATGAAAATGGAGGTGAATTATCCATCTTTTTCCAGCTGGCCTTCCCGTGATGTGGACAGCAACTCCATTATTAAAGCCATTTAAAGGTTTTTTTTTTCCTCTTTGCTTGCTTGCTTGAAAGTGTAATAGGAAAATCCTTAATGCTGTCCTGTTTACTGTGCTTGTGTATATTGTCTCTTGCTTAAGACTCCCTCTAATGAATCATTTAAAGTCTTACTAAGCATCTGCTTTGTCAGTTAAGCATCTCGCATGCTTATGGACTGAATGTTGCTTTCAGTTTTGTCTGAGCTGTCGTCCTAAGGGTTATGCAGTAGTAAAGGAGGTCAATCCCTTGTCTTCTCAGTTTTCATTATGGTATATTCAACACATGAGGACCTGGATTTCCCACCTACTGCTTTGATTTGCTCTAACCCTAACAAGGGCACTGCAGCTATATCATTGCTTGTATTGCAGCTTTATGGCCAACAGAGTGCCAGTCTAATAAGATTTGTTTTGACAGAAAGTGGCAGAAATTGGGCTGGGATGCTACATTTTCTGGGTACCACTTTTCTACAGTCATGTTCACCTCAGATTTACCGTCCCATGCTCCTTGAGGTCCCTGTATTTTACTGACTTTTTGAAACACTTGTCCAGCCATGCAGCTTGGCAGATATGTAGCCACGAATTTCACTGTTAAGGCTGTCAGAAAAGATTCTTCATCTTTTCTGAAAATATAATGAATAGTAGTAGGTTATATCATTCTTGTGTGCTGGACCTTCACCTTGGTTATTTTGCCACCTCTACCTCCTGAAGCAGGTCCAGAGGAAAAGTGAAGTGCATGATGTAGACTTCAAGACTTGTGTAGACAAGATGCCCACATGTTGCAGGGATATTCCAACACCCCAGTGTTAATAGTGAATAAATCTGACTTCAAGGCATTTGCTCTAGCTTCATAAGGTTTCCAGACCTTCATAAGATCTTTCAAAGTGATGGAGAGTTCTTGCAGCTGTTAATGGGATGATGAGCTGAGAAAGCTCATGGTCTTCCAGATAAGGACATTTTCTAGAGCAGCGTTTTAATCCTACTGCATTCTAGTGCAAGAAGTGGAGGGCGAAATTTACAGTCTGTCATGTGCAGGATTGAGATCAGTGGAACCTAATGGTCTCTTCTCTGAGTTTAAATTCAATTTTCCATTTATTTTTTATGGAAGTTGGACTGGAATGATTTTAATAGTCACCTCAGCAAGGGATTGAGAATGTAGGTTGTGATCAGGTAGAGAGGGTCTTGGAAAAAGTCCTGGAAAAGCTGTTAAATCAGCAAGAAGTTCCTCAGTGCAACACTGAGCTCAGTTGTTTGTGACCAAAGAAGGGGTCTCAGGAAGGGTTCCCACCACTTGTCTTTTGGGATGTAGAATCTTTGGTCACCACTGACAGGAGAGCCATAGGCAGAGGAAAATTTACAAGACAGAGAGAGCTTTCAGCTAACTCCAGTTTAATAGAGAGAAAAAAATGTCAGTCTCTGTGTTTACCATCTACATACTTAGACACCACCCCCTATCTCTCCCCATGAATCTTGAATTAGTAAAACCTGTCTCTTGGCTGTTGGATGAACTTAATTAAACTAAATTAATTATTTATTCCAATAAAATAACACATGCCAAGGCTCCCCGGGGAGGCTGTAAGGATAATAATGCCATTTATTAGAGAAGTGTGTCAACACCTCACACAAACTGGGGCCATTCTCTTTGTACAGCATCTTGGGTTTCTAAATTCTTTAGGACCTGAAGCAATGAATTTTAATTTGTGTGTAGTAGGAGCCCTCCACCCCTCTCTATCCATCACCCTCTTGCTGTTTTGTGCTGTGTAACTGCAGATGCTAGGCAGGCACGTCTTTGCCTAGGAAGCTGCTGGCAGTTTTTACCCGAACTTCCAAGATCATTTATATAGACTGGAAACTAACAATGCCAGGAAGATATTTTTTTTCCATGACACATTGTGAGTGATTCTTCCATAAAATTGCCAAGCACTTGACAAAGTCATAATCACTAACTAATGATCCATAATGCAATTGCTGTAATTAGTGGCAATACTGGTATTACCTTACTGGAGTAATTGGACTCACTTAACCTTTATTTGTAGCAAGAGAAATTGGGATATTGATGCTGACAAGGACTGGCATCAAGTGGACAATAAACAGCCTGTACAATAGTTGTTTTACAATATGCTTGCAGCTTGGTCTCTGCTATTCAGCACACCTATGTGGTTGGTTTAGAGATATAAGGATTTGGAGCCATGGAAAGTCTTTTTTCTACTCAAGTCTGCTCAGATCTCCAGGAAGTGAGTTGGGTAATGCATTCCTGCAGTGACCTGGACCTAAAGGTACATCTTTAGAGGATAATGAGATGCTTCCCACCCTGTCCCAAACTTAGGGCCTCTGCCAAAAGCTGAGGAGCCCTGTGGCGAGGCATGCTTGTTTTTTCCCTCTGCAAGGAACTGGACCGAGACCAACCACCCATCAGATGGCAACAGCTCTAGTTGCTAAGAGGCTGGGCTGAATTCAGCATGCTGTCATGATGGAGAAAAAGGCTGGCTCAGATTGCATTGTGAAACCAGGAGCCAGAAAGAGAGCTTTGCTCAGGCAGGTCTTCTCCAGTGAGGAGATGAAATGACAGATGACAGATGATGGCCATGTGGCATAAGCTACTTTGGACTCAAGTCCTGAAGCAAAGGCTTTGGGAAAATCAACATCATTCTCCTTTTAATGACTGATACATATTGTATTGTTCTTCCCCTAATTGATTTAATGGGAAATATCCACTAAACATGTTCATCTGCCCGCAGGCTGTGTGCTTGAGGGCAAGGTCTCTCCTGCCCTCTCTAAAGACTGATGATGAGGATGAGAGTACTACTGTTCCCACTGCCCACTGCAGGCAGGCTGTGTAATCATGATGTCTTTCTTGGCTTTGCAACTGTACACTTTGTGGCTTGAATAATAATAATAAGATCTGGAGAAAGAAACCATGTCTTTGTGGAGCTCATACCCTTCCTCTGGAGCCCCATTCTGCAGAGTATAGTGGGGAGAAAGGGCAGAAGCATTGAGAGGAGAGCTGCCTTTCATCTTAGCAAAGCCACCCTTCCCACAACTTCTCCCCAGAGCATGCAAAGAAGCTTCTCCAGCTGCGTGGCTCCATTGGCAGGGCTGAGTGAGTGCCTGACTGCTCTGTCTTCCTTGTTGGGCTAGCTATCTTGGTGGCATTCCAAAGTTATCTCCTAATTAAACTTGACACAAGCCTTAGCTTTCCAAAAGCCTGTTTCATCTCTGAAAAATACCCTTTTTTCTCTGACGAGGTGCATTCAGATGAGTTTCAGCTTATCAGGGCCAACAAACAATCTCAGTCCCCTAAGTGCACAGGTGGATGCTTAAGCGGGCTTGTCCTCTTCATCAGAGGGAAAACATGCTACATGCTAAGAAATTAATTTGCTGATCTTTATGAAGTCTATTTGTAACAAAGTCAGATTGAAAACTGACTCCAGAGACTACCTTAGTAAGAATTATTTTATGCCAGTGCGTGTTAGATTCCATATCTGTTCCATTCGTGCAGTGTAGTTTATTAAAGTGAACTGCATCTCAAATCTGTATTTCTGCCTTTGGTTACATCAGCCTGTTCTTGATGGATCTGTTACTGCTGAAGGGTACAAATTTCTGCCAACTGCAAGAGAGATGATGGCCATTCAGTGGTGAGAAAAAAAAAAAACAGAAAAAGGGGAAAGTTGAAAGCACAGCATGCCCCAGCCTAAAAATAGCAGTGGGAACTAACTAGCAGGAGACTCACATCAGAGCAATATATAGGCTGTCTGTGGCCTTTCCGGTGACAGAACCTGTCTGACATGTCACCTCCTAACTGGTTTATTGTGAGCATTTCTCACTAACAGGGATGCATTTCTCTGAGGCTGTCTTGGGAGGTGCTGGAGGTGGGGTGCTTTCACCAGCCTTTGAAAACACCCCAAAACATGAGGGTTCGGTTTCATTTGAGCCAACAGATGAGAGTTCCTCCCCAAACCCAACTGCATCTTTATGGCACCAATCCTGAACCAGCTCTGTCCCTGGGATGCCTCCATCAGCAAATTCTTCTCTGATCATGACCTTGATAGCATCTCTGGTCAGGTCTGCTCCTTGCCCTCTCAGAATGAAGCTGCCCACTACTTTTCACTCCAGCAGCCTGACCCTCCAGGCACCCATCCAACACTGGGCAGCTGCACACCTAGGTTCTAGTTTCTCTCACCACTTAGAAGTCTGTGTCTTAAGGACTAAATCAAGCATGTAATGGTCTCCCAAGGGGAAGCTGTCCCTACAGCTGCAGTAGTAACCATAGTCCAGAGGCCAAGAAAGCACCTAGGTGTGTTGCCTGATTTAAATGGGCCATCTTGGCTTCTCTGTCTCCATGCATTTTCACTTTTCTAAATGTCTTCCCTCCACCTCTGATGTTTTGCTGTATTTAGCTTGCTAGCTAGAGTGCTAGAGTGCTTTCCAAGTGCTAATGACTTGTGTGAGGTAAGTACTTCCATTAGCTGTGAAAAGAGGGAAAAGATGAGGCTGATGAAGGAAGAGCTGGACAGAAGTTGAAACCGTAGACACTGATGTGTGTTAAGCCTGACATATCAAAGGTCTCATCAGTATCTTGTGAGCCTGCGTGGACTTAAAAGATTAGAGATTTTGCATCCCTTCCTTTCTGGTACATGTTTTGGGTTGGACATTAAGAAAAATCTCTGTGCTGTAAGGGTTGCCAAGCACTGGGATGGGCTGCCTGGGAGCTAGTGGAATCATCATCCTGGGAGATACTTAAAAGTTGTGTAGATGTGGTGCTTAGGGAAATGGTTTAGCAGGAAACTTGGTAATGTTAGGTTAATGGTTGGACTTGATGATCTTTAAGGTCTTTTCCTGCCAAAACAGCTTTGTGATTCTATGCTAAAGCTCTGATTTCAGAGAATCAAGTGCTTCTTCATGGGTAATAAACACAAATGTATTGCATATCATTAGCCATTGCTGGAAAAGTAGAGCATGGACTGTGCTGGGGTGTGCTTTTTGGGATGTGATACTTGACACCTGTAACACTGGCAGCAGCCAGAGATGTTCTGTGAGCTGGAGCACACCTTTGCAGATGAGCTCACTGGGACAGCTAAAGCTTTAGCCCAATAAATAAGGGCTTCCACAGGACACTGGGTAAGGATATAAATCAGTGGGACAGTGCAGTACCAGAGATGGCTTTAAAAGGAATCTGTTTTTGCCAGGGTTAAATCTTCCCAACCAGAGGCCTCCATTTGGAGGCTGTCTTTGTCATAAAAGACTAATTGACAAACCTCTGCACTATAGTACTATCCCTGTCACCCTACTGAAAAGCAATTTTAATGCTGGCTTCTGTAAGTCAACCTGATCTTTAAAAAAAGAGATTTAAATGAGCACCACATTATAAACCACCAAGCACATTCATCACTCTGCTACAAACCATAAATATGACAAGTTCATCCATCAATTCAGCACCTTTCTTTCAGCTCTGTGTACATGGACATTAGTAACTTGATGGCTCCAGAAAACTTCCCCTTCTTAAATACACTGTGGAATCTGGTCTTGCATTCATTGTGGTTTTCAGAAGTGGAGCTCAGCTACCTGTAGCTGTATTCCTGTGCTGTGAGCTCTTTCAAGGGAAAAAGCTGTCCCTTTGGAGAGTGCACCCAGAGTAACCCCCTTGTTAAGGGTTACTCTCATGCTGCTCCACTGGTAGCACTTTGGCTGTACAAGCTGTGGCATCAGCAGGACATCTGTCTGCTATAGCCATCAAGCTATGCAAACCAGAAAATAATCTAGCTGAAAGGGGCTAAACAGAACTAAAGATAAGTGTCCAATGATTTGCTGCCAGACTCTAAAGATTTATTGTGTGGTTACTCTGGGTCTCCTGTAATACCATGCTTTCATTGCCAGCTTGGTGGCTGGGCTAAGAATTAATTAGATTTGCAGATGAGGGTGAGCTGGAAGGGGCTCTACAAATGTCTAGGAGGCAGACTTTGAATTGGCTAATAAGAATAGTGGCCCTTGAAAACAGTCTATGGTTCAAGAAGGACAACCATCAGTCAGAAGACTGCTGAATCTTCATTTGGACATGGTATCACCACACTTGAAGAGAAGGGCAGTGAGTTGGAACTAAATGATCTTTAAGGCCCCTTCTGACCCAAACCACTGTGTCATTCTATGGTTCAATTGGTGGCAGTCAGACAGAGAGCAGAGGGAGTGGACAACATGGCAGGTGATGAAAGAGTGATAAAAATAGGCTTAACCAAGCAAGGAAGGGACTGAAGGCAAACATGATCTCTAAGCACACAAAGAGCCACATTAAGGAGAACAGGAATGCATGGTTTTGGTTTTGTTTTTTTTTTCTGCCTGCTGTGGTGAAGTAATGGCTTTAAATAATGGCTTTAAATTGTAGGTTTGCCATCAGAACAAAGCTTCCTCATAGTAATAGCAGTCAAAGCAACAGAGTAGGTTGCCTGGGAAGCCAGTGACATCTCCACAGTGGGAAGCTTTGAAGAGCTGGCCAGGCAAATGGTAGAATGTGTGTGGTGGAAATGGGGTGGACAAGATGTTGTCTGAGCTCTTCTGGCCATATTATCTATAAAGCCTTGTGTCTGGCTATCACCAGGGCTCTGAGTCACGTTAGTGCTGCAGTACATAACGATACACGCTCTGCCTGCCCATCTTGCCATGCACAGTTAGATTTTGGTGGAAGAATACCTAGCAGTTTCCACTTGTATCGTTACTACCTCTTGCTGAATAACAGATCTAGATGAGTCATTTCACCTTGGCTTGCTTCTCTTGATCCTTTGGCTGAGCAGCAGTGGAGCCCAGTCCAGCCCTGCTGAGCTGAGAGAAGCACATATGAAAACACTTACAGAAGCATTGCCACTAGAGTGCTACGGACCCCCAGAAAGAACTTCTCAAAATCACATCTCAGGCCCTGCTTTTAGAGCAGCTGACAACGTGAAGACTGAGTGTAAACTGTCTAATTCACTGAAGAGAGTTGCAGTAAAGCTAACAAATGCTATGCTAAGCCCAGTGGACAAGGATCCTACCATGGCTAGCATTCGAGGGGAAGGAAGTGGTGGTTTGGAATGGGTGGAAAGACCACAGTAAGAGATTTTGGGAGAAAATATGAGGACTTGATATTTTGTATTTGCTGACTGTGGCTGTGGGGGACTGCTCCTGATGCTGTGAAACTGATGATGTTCCTCCAGATCATTAGGGCTGTGTGATGCTGGTGCTGATCTCCAGATGCTGTCCTCCTGTCTGCCTCTGTCCTCCTTATTGCTGCCCTTCTGTCCCACCAGCTTACTCCCATTTGAACTTAGCCACTGTGCCACAGAGAAGCAGTGCAGCCATAGCTCTCCACCCCACAACACCACCCGTCCTGTGCCCTGGCATGGCCAGGAGCAAGAGAGCACTTTTGAGAGCCTGGCTGGAAAGGGGAGAAGAGTGGAGTCAGTCCTGCTTGCCTGGGTCCCACACCCTGCTGGCTAGCCTGGGGCATTTTGGTGGTATTTTTTCCACCTCACCCATAAAATATCTTTTGTAGTCATCAGAAAACGTGTCATCCTGAAAAGAAATCCAAACAAACAAAACCCATCAGCTTTCCTTTCCCACCCCAGCAAGCTGTGGCCATAAGCAGATGCCTGGGGAAGAATAAGAACAGAGTGAGAGTATGTGCTGTTGCTTCTAATAAACTTCCCTTGTTAAATAATTTAGGTCAAGTCAATACACAGAAATCACAGCAACTGAACTAAGTGGGTGCTGAGAAAACTGTAGGTCTGTTCTGGTTTATTCACTGTTGCACCTGAGACCCAGGTAAATATTTCAGAGCAAAGCACAGGCAGTGGTGCCTATCCAAGCAGTGCACAGTGCTGCAGATAAGGAGCTGGAGCTCACCTAAAATACAACTGACTTCAGGGTCAGGTAGGACCTCACTGTAGACCTATTATGTCCTTCAGACCACAAAGTGGACTTAGATGAGTCTGGAACCTGTGAAAAAATGTGCCATTAGTACATTTCTTGACCTGGTGTGCTTACTCATGTTCTCTCTTTAGCCTCCTCTAAGACCACCAGCTATGAAGTACTTCTGGTTCATGTGTTTCACTGCATGTTTCACTTCAGGATTCAACTATCAAGAGCTTCAGGGATAGTGGCCTTGCCTAATGAGGTCTCTGTCCCTCTGTAAACCAAAGCATGTCAAAGATGCACTCAGCATGTTAAGTCATACTTGCTGAATGCTGAAAATACAAGAATGAAGCATTTCCCTCCTGACACTTCACGCCAGTTCGTTATGGTGCATTCATTAATTGTCTGACCACATGGTATTTTTTCCAGGTGCTCTGTGCATCATTTCTTTTGACTAAATTTAATAACCACCCACTAGCAAGGTCTATAGAGGAAAACACAGGAAAAATGTTAACATTCACCTGCTTTGCATAGGCCAAATTTGAACAAATGAAACTGGGCACAGCAAGTGCTGCTGCTTGAACTCCTCTCCCCCAACTCTTCCAGTCTGTGATGTACACTACAGAGGTGCAAGCCTCACTGAGGCTTTTCAGCAGTGGAGAGAGATGAGCAGTTTAAATAAGGAGGTTGTGGAGAGATGTGGATGAAATGTCTGCATGGATTTGGGGAAAGGAAAGGGAGCATCAGGCAGCTGCTGCTTTTTCCTGTGCTATGTGTAGCATGTTGCATCAGGCTGTTCTTGAAGAAGAAAGAGTCTAAATCCTTCCCAGAGGTATAAACACTTTGCATTAAGCTCAAGCTGAAAACCTTGACTCAAAGTGAATCTGAACATGAGAGACTTTAACCACTAGAGCCAAGCTATTGCATAGCTCTTGGGTAAATAATGATGCCTTAGCATATTCTTTTCCTTTTAAACAAGGTCCAAATAATTACAAAAATCTGTCTTTGAGAAAAATTGATCAAGCTTAGCATATCTTAATTAGCTTCCATTTCCCAAAAGAAAAAAACAACTGAATGAAGTGGTGTACTCCTTAATGCACCTTGCCAGCAAAGACCATCTTTGAATGCCTGACATGTTATAGATGTGTCACTTTGAAACATAACTCAGCCTGGCTTAATGCTTCTTGACAGGATATAATAACCTGGAGTGGCACGTGAAGAAGGAGCAGTCATCCTTTGTACTGGGCTCTAGATGCAATAATATTGATAGAGAAAAAATACCAGGGGAAAATCCCCAACCAAACAGCAACCCATTAGAAGGGGACGAGATGTGCTAGATCAGCTGTTTGGCAGGTGATGTAATCTGAGGGTCCCAATGGTCACTTATGTGCTGTTTTCTCCAGAAGCTCCTGTCAGTCTTCAGTCTTTGCTGTTCCTCAGGTGTGAGAGATTAGGAGGTGTGAATAATTGAACTAGGCAAAATCAAGCAACATTAACAACTCCACACAGCTAACTCATTGCTTTTACTTGATGCAGGAGGTGTTTCATAGTGACCATAAAATGATCAAGTGTCTGGATGGCCACAAAGTTGTGGAATTAACAGCCATGATAGAGGGCTACCCCTGGTTTCAGCCATCTAAAGCTTGTGTATGTGGTGGCTATTTGGTGACTGATGTGGGTCAGGTTGGCAGTCTGGTTAGCCAGACACAGAAACCACAGTACTGGTTAGACAGACACAGAAAATCCAGCCCTCAGAGGAGGCTTAGAGGTCAGCCTCTATTTCTAATTTCTGTGTCCCCCCCACCCAAGGGATCTGATGAGCTCTTTGCTAATTGTAGTATCCACAGGAGAGCAATCATAGCTGGATTTGGGATGTCTTGTGTCCAGGTTTTGGCTACAGATCTCCTTGAGCTGGAAGAGAGCAAGCCTAGAAGTTACCTGTGCTACTTTCACTGTCTGCAAATCCTTGCATCATTCCTGCGTTTCTCCTAGTGCACTGTGATCAGATGTGGATGAAAAGACCCAGTCTCACTGCTAGGAACAGCCAAAGGAGGCGCTTGTGAGGCAGGAGCAGGCACCTTGGGAGGATTCCCTTGGACACTGCTTTGCCATGGCCTCTTTTTAGGACTCAGCAGAGGGGTTGATTTGTCCAAGTGATGTCAGCAAGGCACAGTCCTCCAGCCTCAGCTGGAAATATTTTTAGAACTTTTATTATGCCCTTGAGGAAAATAGCAGCATAAGTTCTTTGTCCTTCCATGGCCCAATTCCTGATTAGAGCTACCTGGAGGCCTTCACCATTTTACCTTCATCATGATGCTGTGAAATAGGTTATTCTCAGTTTATAACTGGGAAATCTCAGGCAGGAGGCAAGTCAGATAGCATTGCCAAGGGTCCCTGGGAAGCTGGTGGTGGGAGTTGGAAGCGAGGAAGTCATCCTCGCATCCCATGTGAAGCAGATAAAGGCCTGTTAGTCATTAACTGGAGCTTATCACAGCTGATGGCAGTGCTCCATCTTCTTCACCGGGAGCCTGCTGCAAAGCCTAGTGATGTCTTTGGAAAGGCTCCTCCTGGCACGATGGGCTTCTGGCCAGCTCTCTGTGCTTTGCCGCCAAATGTTAGTTTGCAAATGCAGTTTACGATTTCCTCTCTCTTTCCTTAGCCCCATCAAGGGCTCAGCTGAATGCAGCAATAAGGAAGCAAGGAGGGTCAAGTTTATAAATGACTGTGGGAAGTTTGGTTTCCATGGCTGCCAGCAATTACTGTGCAGACTCAGATGAGTGGAGATTACAGCCCAGGGCTGCTATTTTGTGCGCTGGCAAGACACAATAACAAATGACAAACTTAATTCACTGCTGCAGCAGGAAGGAGGCATCTCACTCTGTGAACCTGGGGCTTATCTTACAGAAGAAGCAGCTCTAAGTGGATTTCTCTTTTTTTTCTGGCTGTACTGATGCCAGCTAATGCATATTCTTCAGTTGCTAGCATCATCTCACCTTGGAGATCTTAAGTCTATTAGTCACCCACCCTTTCTATTTCTGGATCTGGGAAATGTTAAGCAAATAAGAAAATCCAGCCCTCAGAGTAGGCTTAGAGGTCAGCCTCTATTTCTAATCCACTCCCCAACACCACCCCTCCCCAAAAAAAAAAAAAAAAGAAAAAAAAGAAAGGGATCTGATGAGCTCTTTGCTAATTGAAATATAAAATAAATAGTTGCTTGGCTAAGATGCAGGATGGCAGCTTGCATTCCATGGAGGCTGGGAGCTAATCTCTCTTCAGAACATTTCCACATGCTGCCTACTGTCGATGCAGATGCTGGGCACTTTATTTGTAAGATTACAGATCCACACTATGGAGCCATTTATTGCTATTAGCAAACAATTAAAAATGTACAGCTGTCTGTACTAGCTCAGCTTGTTATCAGGTGCTAAACCTGATAACAGGCAGTGCACTCTGGATGTTAATACTGGAAGGTTTCATGAGAGCATCTCCAGCTATCTTGAGCCCTCCTTGGTGCATCTGAGGCAAAAGAAGCCATTTGGTGCCCAAAGGAAACTTTTCAGTCTGCTCAGTGCTGAGCAGGCACAATAATGAAATAGATAACTATACCATGAATTGGCAGTGCAATGTCCTAACACAGTGGACAAGGACATGCAAGTGAAGTCAGTAGTGCTGTGGATGCTTTTCTCTCTGTTCAGTGTCAAAAAACAGAGGTCACCATGATGGTGGTAAGCTGAGCACTTCAGCCTTGGAAGGCATTTTTACAAATCCAGTGACTGTTTTCCTAGGTCTTCTCTGCAGCACCTCCTGATAATCAAACTGTTTCTTGAGCTGAAGTGTTGGTGTTTCTGGTGTGGTTGTACCAGTTCATAGAATCATAGAATCAAGCAGGTTGGAAGAGACCTCCAAGATCACCCAGCCCTGTCCAGTCAACTAGACCATGGCACTAAGTGCCTCATCCAGTCTTTTCTTGAACACCTCCAGGGACAGTGCCACCACCACCTCCCTGGGCAGCCCATTCCAATGCCAATCACTCTCTCTGTGAAGAACTTCCTCCTAACACCCAGCCTGTACTTCCCCTGACACAACTTGAGACTGTGTCCCCTTCTTCTGTTGCTGGTTGCCTGGGAGAAGAGACCAATCCCCACCTGGCTACAGCCTCTCCTCAGGTAGTTGTAGACAGCAGTGAGGAAAGATGAAATTAGCTCCTGACTGCTCTCGGACTTGGCCTTGATCAGGTGTTTCATCAGTTGTTTTGGTGACAGTATCATGCTGGACATTTGTGCTTGACTAAATAGGGTCCATAACTCATTTATTAAGACATTCCTGTCTGTTCCCTGTCCTATAGGTAACACCTGTGTTTTGTGATCCTAGGTGTAGTTGCTACACATGACTGAAGAGCAGCATGTGTAGTTCTGCCATACTTGTTTCTGCCAAGTTCACCGAGGAATTATGAAGCTGTTTGTATCAGTGACATCTCCTCAAAGTTTTCCAGCCTTCCAATCTTAATATGACAGATTTTGGTAGATCATAGGTATAAATGCCACCCACCTAACCTTACAGGGCCTGACACATAGACAACTGGAGGATGACAACTTTCTGTGTTCAGTCATATTTTCAGGGTCATCAGTCACTTTAATCCATTTACTACATGCTCTGTTGGCTTTGTATTGTTCTAGGATTTAAATCCAGGTGGTGTGTGGTACCAAGCTGAATGCTTGGGAAAATCTTAGTGTTTTTTTCATCAACACCACTGACTTCATCAACTAAACTTGTAATCACAGCAAAGAAAGATATTAAGTTCATTTGACAGGGTCTGTTTTCCATAAAGCCCTGGTGATGGGCATGAATTATATTCCCCCTATTAGCTGCTCCATTATTTTACCTGGGATCGATGTTAGTCTGACAGGCCTATAATTACCTGGGTTGTCTCCTTTACCCTTTTAAAATATTAGCTCAACACAGGCTTTCTGTCAGTCCTGTGGAAATTCTCTGCTGCTCCATGAGTTATTGAAAATTAACCTTCGTAGTACAGAGAGCTGTAGCCAAAGCAGCACAGGGCAGGACAAGGCTCTCTCTCTTGCCACTACTTGCCATACTCAGTGTCCTGCAGCCTCCCTGATATGTAGCCAGGAATGTTGGACCACTTATACTATCTCCATGAGTGCAGGTCTCATCTTTTCTCCCAGCACCACTACATGATACCTTTCTTCTGCTCCACACTGTAGTCCTGGCTTCCAAAGTGTGGGATTTTGGGACCGGAGCTGGGATTTGTGCCCTGCCATGGACTGCAGAAGTTAATGACTTCCCCACTGCAGTGGCTGGGCTGCTGGAGCACTGAGCTGCTGAGACCCAAGAGGTGATGGTGTTATCTGGCAGCTCTGCCTCCTGCTTGTAGAGCAGTCCTAAACAAGTGGTTCCCCTTTCAATGCTGAATCTCCTGGCAGGCAAAATGAGGGTGATTATTTCTTGGCAGAGAGTTTTTTGGTCTGTACATGAGAGGAGGTAAATGTTAATATATTCTTTGTCTTCTTCTTTCTGTTTGTTTTCTCTGCTTTCCCTTCACCTTATCCACAATATTTTCTCTGCTTACTTCTTAACCTTTGTCTTCGCCTGGGTTTCTGCTGCTGTTATCATACCCAGGCAAGGGCTGACTGAAAGAAATGCATATGAATGTAGGCACAAGAATCCTTAGCATATTGCACCATGAGATGAGTGCTGTGACTTTTATGCTCTGACGCTGTTCTCATATGTGTAGGCTGTGATTTTAAGCAGTGTCAAGGTCCCCTGAGTGAGAGACAGACATCCTTTAATATCTAAAAAATGACATAAACCACTGTAACTTCTGTAAGGAGGCAAGCAGGCTTTTGTACAGGAAATAATTCATAATCAATAATATCAATAACATCATAGGTCAAATGCACACACTCCTGCCCTCACCATTCATGTCATCACGAACAAGACTCAGCACATGCACAGAGAGCCTGCAGTTACTGAGAAGAAGCGCCTGTGTCAAGCCAGGTTAGGTGAAGCCATAACTGAATAGCTGAATGTTGTTTAGTTATGTATTTCAACATTTTCTTTTGTTCTGTGCCTCATCCCAAAGTCAAGAGATTTTTCTGGTAAGGTTTTCCATGGAGCCCTTATGCTGACCTTCTTTGACTTTTCCCTGGGCATCTGAGAAAAAGGAGATTTGGCATTTGGAGAAAAGAATCTCGAAGGTTACTGGTCTTTGCTTACCAAAGTGGCTTGAGTTAGGCAGAGAGAAAGGGTGAAAAATAAGTTCTAGACCAAGAAATTAGGAAGGAAACATGCCAGCACAGAATTTTTCCTCATGCACTATTGACAAGGGACACAGCCAGTGAAATAGCAGAAAGTGATCATTCTGTCAGGTCAATGAGATGGAAGAGACAAAGAACTTGCTTGAGTTTATGAGGACCCATGTAAGATGCTAAGCACGGCTTGCATTTGGATATTAGTTTGCAGGCAAGTGGTATTTCTCTTCCCAACACAGGCCCCATAGAATAGTAATAAGGGAACGTTAAGGACTGAAACCAACTCAGGGTTATTTTATTAGTGTATGTGGTTATCAGGCAAAGCCTAGCACTGGGGATCCTGTTACACACCACTGCTTCCAAGTCATTACTCCAAGCTTATGAGAGGAGCACATTTCCCTCCTGGGGGACTCCAGATAATTGTTGATTTGGAGACTGAAGATGAATGGCGATGCTGAACCGCACATACACATGCACACAAAATGTCAGGCTTCACTCCCTGTGTTTTAACTTAGATGCATCAAGAAGAGGCTGAGTCATTGATTTCCCTCCCTGGGATGAACCCTAAAGAATAGGTAGGCACTAACATACAATTTGTTTCTCTGACTTTCTCATAGCAAATAAATGATGCGGCACTGAGAGTAGCACTGAAGCCACTCATCGACTGTAAAGGATCCACTCTAGCATACAATGCAGAGCATTGGAATAATGACACAATGCACCCCGGGGAAGGTGGTATTGTGGCATTAACTCTTGCTTGTCTGTGGGAAAACTGGAGTCACTTAACTCCCAGCCTGATCTAAGGGCATTATCCTTTACTGGAGGCATTGGAAGGCAACGAATCTTAAGACCTACCATACTTGTCCTTACTGGCATTGTGTAGAGAATATTGAGCTGCTTCATTATTTGTAGTTCCCAGTGTAAAAATGACCCCAGGAAAAATGTCCATAGGTGCAGAACCGGTAAGAAAAGGCTGAAATCCTTTATCTATACAGACTCCAGAGGCATAAGCAAGTGAGTTTGTGTCGCTCAGTGGCTTTGTGGATGTCACCTGAGACAAGATATTTTAATTCCCTTTTGGTCTGAGCCAGGAACACCTGAGCTCAGTCAATCGTGGCACCTTGACTAGTGAATGGCAATTCCATTTCTGGTGGTCGCTCTGCCTTGGAGGTACTGTAGTTGTACTGCTTGTCCTGGTGCTGCTTTAAAGGAGAGAGAATTGGGGTGTGTGCAAGAAGGAAGTGTTTGTTGGTGCTCGCAATCTCTGCAGGGAAAGGCAGAGTGCTGGCTCATCGGTGCTTTTTCACTTGATGAGGAAGCAACATCTTCCTTCTCAGATTAGATGAGTTCTACTCAGTCCAAAGAAGGTGATCTGATTTTAAGAAGTTCAGAGAAGTAAGCCATTTGCTCTCATGGCATTGCTCCACTCCCTGTATTTAGCCTCTACTTAAGGGTATCAAAGCAGCAATAGCCTTTTTCTGTCACTAGCAGATCCCAGTGTGTCCAGGGACTACTTTGGCCCTCAGTGAAAGTGAAGTTAACTCTAAGTACATTCCAGGCAGGCCCCCAAAAACTCTTCATCTTGTCAAAGCTATGAAGCTGTTGATGTAAAAAAATAGCCAAAGTCTGCCTGCTAGGCAGTGGTGCCTGAAGCACAGGCATCTCCAGAATAGGGCCTGTCTTGCCCATGGCAATTTTATGGCAAGAACTCCTTTTGGTCAGAGTTACCTCCTGGTGGAGTAATAATCCAATATGTGACTGTACCTGACCCTAATGGTAGGAGTGGTTCTTGTCAAATGCACAGATAAAGGCCAGCCCTCCATTTCTCAGGTCTATCAAAGGCCATCTAACAGATGGAGAGTGTGTTGAAAACATGAAGTCCAGTTGGATGCCCCCACTTTTGTCACCACAGCTGGCAATGGAGTACTGCGTGTTGAGATGTGCAGAGCGCTGGCAGGTCTTGTTTCTTCATCACGGGGTCCATCACAGTCAGTGCCTCCTTAGCAACCCAGTGATGACAGGGCAAGGAGAGAGGAAGGATTTCTCACCACCCTAATGCAAAGAGTGAAGAAAAAAACAAAAACTTGTGAAAAATCCTTTGGCATCTTGAGCATCAGTCCTGTGCATTGATGGAGTGGGGTGGTGTGTCCAGGGTACAAACATCTCTTGCTTTCTGTGCTGTTTGTCCAGGAGATGGAATGATTGCCAGTAAGGGTGCCTTAATTTCTATAACAGTTCTGTTTTCTTCTCTTAGTTATTGATGGTCTTCCTAGATGTATATAGCCTTTAATAATGTATTAAGCAGAGCTGTTCTGCTCTGAAATAAAGAATAAGAGTAAAACTTTGTCTTGTAGCTGCCTGGAGGCTTTATCCTACAGCAACATGTTAGAAGGAGAAAGAATAACCTAACAAATGAGATACTGAACAGAGAGTTCAAGAGCCTCACTTCCAATCTTGACTGTGCCATGGATGTCCACTGTCACCTCTACTCCCTCACTGCTTCAATGTGGTGCAGAACAAAATGTACTACAGTGGTGTGCACTTCCTCTGAGTCTTTCATTTTCCTGTTTCTCATTCTGAAGAGGAGACAGTGGTCCAGGGGACTGATGTCACGCAGAGGGCTTTAATTGCTATTGAAATACATCTAAGTAACATAGCGAGCATTGGTGCTGATTAGGAGAGAGTTGGTGAAACAGAGGTGACTACACTCATTGTGGAGGTTTTCTAGCCATTTTCTGGGTGATGCTGGCCATCACCAATCTCTAAAGCAAAAACCCCAGAGTAAAACCCTAGCTCTAAAGCTGAAAATTTGCTGTCTCTTAGCTGTGGTTTCAGGCCTGCTCAGGTACACTCTGAGAGAAAGAGTACCTGATGGCAGCCTTCTCTCTCACTATCCTTTACAAATCCTGTGATGCCAAGATCCACGTGAGGCATTGGAGAGCAAGCACAGAGATTATCCTTAAGGGAATTCTATGTTGGTATAAACAAAAGTTCAATCCAGTAACATGGTAGTTAGCTCACAGACTCCCCCAGGGATATTATCTGCATAGTTCAGGTAGGAAAGCAAGGCAAAGAGCTTGAGCAATTTATCCTAGGAAGCACATGGGCTAGGAGCAGAATGGGAGCAGTGCTCAGAGGGACCTGTGTGTGTGCAGCTCCTCAGGGGCTGCTGTTTGGCAGCTCAGTTTGTCCCCTTAAGGGGAGTATAATCCCTCGCTAGGATTGTGTAAACTTACTTTGTAAAACTCATCTATTCCAAATGACTACCCAAAGCAATCATTTACATGCAACTGAGTATTGTCTCAGAAGTAATTTACCTTTGATTACTTTTATAATGTGCATGCTAGTCATATGCAGCTGCACAGCATTACATGATAATCAGCCCTGTGCTTCGGAGGGGAATGCTATCTGGCCCAGCACAATCCAGACTCGCTCACCAGTGAGGGGTAATCTGATTATGGTGTAAGATTATTGTTTTTCTTCCACAGAAAGTTCCGATTCCCTGTTACCGTCCAAGGGCATCCTTCATCCCAGCCTGCGTGGTGCAGGCCACTAGATGGAAGTGTTGCCTGAGCAAGCTCAGGAGATGGCATGCTAAGCGAGAGAGGGGAAAGCTTTCTCTTTAGGAACATCTGTACTAGCAGCCCGGACTCAGTCTGTTAGAGGTAGGCACTGCTGTAGAAGGCACTCTTGGCATTTTGCTGGTGCATCATTTTACCACTTGCTGTGGATTAAAATAAATAAGCTGCAACTTAAAGTGAGGTGGGTAGACACTTCACTGAGGCAGGCCCATAATGAAGAAGCCAATTCCCAGAGACTCTGGCAGTCACAGAGGTCCTGCTGAGCTCAGCTCTTGTGGAAAACGGCTGTTCACTGAAGTGCCTTGAAAAAGCCTAGACACCAGCAACCCAACCCTCTGGCTTTAGGGACCAGTCCTGGCCTGCCATGTTGTCCTGGTACCTCCTTATGCTCTATTTTGCTGTAAGTTGAACATTCTGGGGAAAATGAGCTTTTACCTGACAGTCAGATAGTATCGGCTGGAGAAGATCTGGTGCAGTGACTGGAAGAGTTGTGGGGGTGTTGTAGTGCCTCCTTGACTTCCCAGTCTTACTAAGATGAAGGGATTAGGGGGTATTTTACAACAAGGAGGCTGAGCACTGTCACTGCTGGCTGCCTGTCCTATGCGAGTGATGGCTCTTGTCACATGCAGAAGTAGGGTCTCATAGGCAATGGTGCACCTTGGCTGCTTCCCCCTCAGACACCTGTCCTGGGTTAGGGTGGATCCCTCCCCCAGTAGAATAAACTCACCACAACATGGATTACTTTTTTGTTTTTTGAAAAGTCAGGGGAAAATGAAATGGTATTTCTTATAGTTTAAGTATAGCAGCATAAGGAGAAATAAACTACTAGAGAAATATAATAACCTTAACAAGGATGGGGAAGGGGTCAAGCGGTGGTGAAGCTGCAAAAGCAGCTGCAGCCAAAACGGCAGCAGGGGGAAGATAGCAGCGGGCACAGCTGAAGCGGCAGAAGCAGCAAGGGGAAGGTACAAGCTGTGCTTCTAGACATAAAGCTCTTGAAGCTCCAACAAAATGATATTAACATATCCATTGTTGCCATTATATGGCCTATCCCTAGAATGTTCACCTCTCCCCTCGGTCTGAGCTAGAAATCTAGCTCAAACGGCCACAACACCAGAGACTGCCGTTAAACCTGCATGCCACAAAGGCTTCCTCCTCCAGGATGACTCAAAGAACTGTTATGGCTTCTTAATTCTCTTAAAGCATGCAGGAGGAAGGCAGCAAGAGTTTCTTTGCAGCCAGAGAGGGAATGTTTGCCAGTGGAGGGAGATGTTCCTGCGTGGGAAGCTGCTGCTTTATTTCTGTATTTACTCTCCCAATAGTTCCCACTTAATTAAAACACTCCAGCAACAATAAATACTTTGGTGAGCAGTCTTGCTCATTAGCTGCCTTACATAGTGGGATTCACAGGGCTGCTGCATTTCTGTGCTCTGAGGTGGCTGCATGACTCTCCCCATACCCACTGCCTCTCTTTACTGCATTTTTAGTCTATCTGAACACGATGAGCTTGTACCTAAAGGGGTCATAAATGAAGCTCAAAAGGATGGAGAATTAATTTGGAGAGTGTAGCACATCTCAGTGTACAGAGATATGGACATTGCAGTGTGATAGCTCTGTAAACCTCTTCCTTGCAGCCCAGCTAAGATGGACTACTGGATGCTGAGAGTCAAACAATGGTTTTCTGGAAAAAAGCACTTCAGTGCATGTTGAAAGAAGGTGGGGGGATGAAAATAAGTGAATGTCTTTTAATAACACTCTTCTTGGAGCTCTAAGGAAGAACTGTGAGTTAAGGGGACAAACTATGCTGACTCAATCATATACAAACCTTAGGAAAACTCATGCAAGTAGGAAATTATCAGGTCCCCTTGTGGCAGGACAACCACACTGCTTTGATTGCCTTAAGGGTTGTTTTCTTGGATAGCTCTTTGAAGAGAACTGTTTTGGGGGACTGGCTGGCCCTGTCATGGCAATGTCCCAGTGTCACAGGCACTGAAGTTAAGCCAGGAGGTCAGGGCAGCCAGTTTTAGGAGGTGGATTCTGCCATCTCATACAACAGAGAGGTGATGTGCTGGGATACAGCTAGGCAACTAACAGTGACACAGCCATATATGAGTTTGGATTAGTGCTTTTGTTTCTTCATACTCTTGTGAGTCGAAACTGTGCAACCTTAGCTTAGTCCCTTCAGTGCATACATTAGGAGACACTCATTATTACATGTTAATATACCTCTTCTCAAAAATGTCTTTTGTTTTTCCACTCTGTATGTCCCAGAATCCCTAGAAAGGAGGTTGCTGGTTCACCAGAATCAGAGGCCTGTGATGCATCCCTGGTGTTGGTCTTATTTTATGTGCTGCTTTAGTCACTGTTAAAGTGTTAGCGGCTACCAGCAGAGTAGCAACTGCTGTAGGTGGGCAGCAACTTCAGAGCAAAACAAAAGACCACCAACTCTCTGAGCTCCTGTCTTTCCTTTCCTCTGCTGACAACAGTCTTGACAAATGTGCCACAATGTGAGCAGAGCTAGTGAAAGATTTAGAAAGCTGAGAGTGTGTGTCCTTGAGTTTGGCCACCAAAACTAGGCTTGTGATGCCCCATATCTCTGAGAAGAAAATGAAATCCCAGGTCCTTCAAGGGGCTGAGACCCTGTATTCACAATATCTTTGGAGCTGTGGAAATCCTGGAATCTGGGAGATACAGAGGCCAAGGCATCCCAACTCTGGTCATAGTAAATAATATGACTGACATCTATGTTGGCAAAAAGGTCCTACTCCTGTAGTGGCTTCACCAGAGCCTCATCACTGAGGGCCTTGTGGTTGTATCTGTGGCTCAAGATGCAGAGGTGGCTCAGCCAAAGAGCTAGCACCGCTTTATTCCAGGTGAAATTCCACCCTAAATATATGTCTTCAGTGTGTTTTATCTGCTCCTCAAAAGCAAATTCCCTTGTTTTCTGAAACAGTAAGATGAATACTTAGCACTTGCTAACCACTTTGCATGTTCAGTGTGCTATACAAATATTAACTAATGAATCTCATCATGACATAATTAAATCTTATTTTACACTGATTGAATGTTATCTTACACTTTGTACAATATTGTAATTACAAAGATAGTTAAAAAAAAAGCCAAATAAATTAAATGATAGATCCAAGAGTGAGAGAGATTGACAGTTTTATGGTTCTTCTTTCCTTATATCCAAGATGACTGGAGAATCCAGTATGGATTTCTGAAGGCTAGGATTTGTGAGTAGATTAGTTCAGAATACAAGCAGATACAAAACCCTGCAATGGTTCTTTTCTTTTGAGAGGGTCTTTTCAATGCTGGCCTTTCTCCACGTGCATAGGAGATAAACACCAGTTTGAGCTGAGTTCAGCCTGGTTCTCCCTTTGCTCTCTGAAGGAGAGCTCCTTCTGTCACAGGAGTGACTCCTCACCCTGTTACAGGAGCACAGGATCACAGGATGTTAGGGGTTGGGAGGGACCCAAAGAGATTGAGTCCAAACCCCCTGCCAGAGCAGGACCATACAATCTAGCTCAGGTCACAGAAGAACACATCCAGAGAGGCCTTGAATGGCTCCAGAGAAGGAGGCTCCATAACTTCTCTGGGGAGCCTGTTCCAGTGCTCTGTGACCCTTACAGTAAAGAAGTTCCCCTTTGTGTTGAGGTGGGACCTCCTATGCTGCAGCTTATAGCCATTGCTCCTTGTCCTATCCCAGGGAGCAGGTGAGCAGAACCTGTCCCCCCCATCCTGACCCCCAGCCCTCAGATATATGTAAGCATTTATTGAATCCCTTCTCAGTCTTCTTTACTGCAGACTAAGCAGCCCCAGGTCCCTCAGCCTCTCCTTACCAGGCAGTGTTCCAGTCCCCTAATCATCCTTGTAGCCCTCTGTTTGACTCTCTTGGGCAGATCCTTGTCCCTCTTAAACTGGGGAGCCCAAAACTGAATGCAATACTCAAGATGCGGTCTCACCAGGGCAGAGTAGAAGCGGAGGAGAACCTCCCTTCATCTGCTGTCATCTAAAGATAGAGTTTGCTGAGTAATACAAAGGAGAACACAGATCCATCCCAGCAACCTGTTCACATTTCTATGGGTTGGCCACCCCACACTCCAGGGCCCCCCATGGGGTATACATCTCCACAGGACTTGCAGCTCCCACACTCCTTGGCCTGATAGCAGTCCTGGAATCCTGAGTGCCAGGGCTGTGATCCAGGAAAATGTGGAGCAGGGCATGCAGCCATCCAAGGTATTGTGTGGGGAGTGATCTAGTGGCAAGCCTCTGCAGTGCCCACCCATGCTGGGCAGCAAGCAAGCTGTGGGAGAGGAAGCAAAGATAGTGCACGGGAGGAGCAGAAGGACTTATTCTAACACTGGCTCACTCCTACAGCCTCGTCCATGTTACTGCTTTCCAAAGGGAATGTCTTCCTCCCTTATCTCTCCTGCTTTGTTTGCCAGGGATAAAGCCCTTCTGAAGCTCCTCTCAGGACATGGGGATTGCTCTGTTGGCATAGAGCAGGTGGGACCAAACTGCTGTTGCCAGGGTAGGATATTTACTCTGAGGTGTCCTGCATTTGAAATATAGGGATGGGCTGCGAGCTCATTTCACTAGGGCATCAAAATGAGGGGCTCCTTGCAAGTAAACCAATCCCATGAGGGCACTGAAGTCAGGCTCTGCTCAGCACAGGAAATGAGGAAGGGAGTATCTGGCTTCAGACTACCATCTGGCAAGCAAGTAACCTGCTCAGCCATGCTGCAAATACTCAGTGCTCCCAGGAGAGCCAGAGGTTTCTGGGATGTTGAGGGGTGGTGTGACTTCCACTTGGCAGAGCATTTAGTGGCCCACAGCTTTGTGTTGGCTGTAGTTCTGTGGTGGGCAAAAAGGTACAGCATCAAATCAGGCATGTGGTAGGCAGTGCTGGCCAAAAGGTAAAAGGAGGACAGAGGTGCCGGTAGAAGCAGAGCAAGCCCCATTCAGCCCTTGAGCATCCCCATGTGCCCTGCATTTGGTTAGGTTTCCTGCTGTACTAATGAAGACACGGTGAGAATGCTGCTGGGAGGTGTAGAAAGTGAATGAAATTGCTTGTGGTGCTATCCAAGATGCTGAATCGAAATTTCTGTCCTTCATCTAGGAACAAAGTCCCTAAACCACTCGGCATTTTGGCATGCCTGTTCTTCAGTGGCTTAGTGCTGGCAGAGCTTTTGTTATCCCTGGCATTGCATTAATTTAACTTTTAATTTCATTTAGCCGTTAGTATCTGGGTTATATCCACTACTGCCTGAGTTGGCTTTGTGTGTGACCTGCTAGCCAAACGCAAGCCCTTCACCTCCTGGAGCTCTGAAGTTGCTCCCAGTGCTCTGTAGGGGGTGATGTGGTCAACAAGGACTGTGAGTGCTGCTCGCCAAGTACCCACTCTGCAGCAAAGATGACAGCAGAGGGGAAGCTGGCTGAGGCTGCCAGGGAGAGCAGCTGCAGTCTTTGCCCTGTGAGCTTGCACAGATTCTTACCCTGGCTTTTTGAAAAAGATTATATCCATAAATAATAAAATATTATTGCCTGCTCTGGGCAAGTGACTGTTGAACTGCTAAACTGAGCACAGTGTGGGCACCCCTGGGGAATATAGCAATCCTGAACAAATCTGGATGGTCACACACAATTTAAAAGGCTGGGTCACACTTGGAGTTACCCATACCTCTGAAGGACAATAGTCAGAGAAAGGGATGAAGAACAGAGTCCTGCTTGTCTCCAGAGGGCTGGTGCTGACTAGTAATCTGCTAGAGAAGCTTCTGTGGGCCCTTTCTCCCTTCTCATTTCTCATGTTTCAGTTTTTAAAGAACTGACTTCCAGTTGGCAAACAGAGCTTTAAAGCAACTTTGGTTTTCATTTTGGCCTCCCAGCAGGGCTTAATGAATGCCACAAGTATCAATGATGCCACCACAGCTGCCAACTGCATGGTCACCCTCTCCCCTTTGTACACAGGCTGCCTTTACCCCCCACTTTGCTTCTTTTAGCCTAGGCCCCTGCTAAAGTCGTGCAGCTGGTGTAAGTGGACTGCCTGGTAGGCATTGTCATCATGATCTATAGTGCTCTGCATGCTTCACCCAGGTGGAGGCCAGCAGATGGCCTATAGGCAAGGTCCAGCTGGCCAGAAGGCAACTGAAACTATAAGATATTTTTCTAGTGGCTTTAAAGCCCCATTGGACCACAGTGCTGTAACTGGGAAAGCATCCCTGTCTTCTGGACCAGGCTTGCCAGTGCCACTCTGATTGCTTCTGCAGCTTGCAGGGCTGGCCTGGATTGCTTCATTACTGCTGAACTGTGCTTCTGCCTCTGCCCTGTCAGACATGTCAGACTTTGTCCTTGGCACAGAGTGGGCTGAGGGGATGCCATCAAGGCATTTCTACTCCTGTTTCCCATGGAGTGGTGGGCAGCTCAGGTGCCAGTGCAAACTCTGTGGCAGGGTATTTTCCACAGGTTACTGCCACTTTGAGCATTTTTTCATAGCCCATAAGACACAATTTTCACTTGAATTGCTCAGCTGGGACCCAGCTGGGAGCCACTGAAAGGAGACCTGAGGGCACTTGGCCCCAAAGTGTACCCTGAGTTCACACTGCTGCCTCGACAGTCCAGAGAGCAAAAGGTCTGTGATCATCCCATCCATCCCAATGGCAGGTATCTATGCTCAACACTCTGCACACAGCCTGGTTGCTTTGCTGGCTAACTGCACTCAGTCCTCCTCCAGCAAAGTGTGAGACTGTGCTTGCAGGTTGCGTGTGAACCATTATCTGTGTAAAACAGTGACCTGGAGGTGGTCCTCTAGATGTACTGTAGACACAGCTGGAGCACCAGCTGGGTAAGTAGCCTGTAACATAGGCAGAAAGCACGCAAGCTGCATTTATGAGTATTTGAGTCCATCTCTAATGCTGCAGCAGGAGCACAATCATTCATGCTAATCTCTTGTCAGGAGGTGAGCTTCTCTTTCAGCCCTGAGATAATGGGGAAATATTGCTTGTATGGAGAAGAGATGCCACCCAAGTCTGCAGTTATGGGGACACAAAGAGGAAGGCTATGTTCTCTCTTACTTGTGCTGAGAGCTTTCTCCCTGGGTCCTGCTTCCCTCCCCAAGAAAAGCTTTGCAAGAGTACAAAACTGACAAAAAGGTCTGAGTGGGGAGAGAAGCCTTGTGGGCAGCCACGTATTGTCAAAGTTCATCCCTTGTAATTTTTCTCTGGTGAGACTCTATGACTATCAAAAAGGGTTAAAAATTGCCACGGGCTGCTTGTGGGATTCAGAGGAGTGATCAGTTTGGTTAATGCCAGCATCGTTCCCCCACTCAGAATGATTCTGTAATGCCTAATGAAGGACATGATAGTGGCTCCGGCATGGATTAGCTACAACCCCTCTGTTAACCTGTGCTATCCCACCGAGATGATAGTGCAATAAATAATCAAGCACATCAGTGCATAAACATGCTGCCTGTGCTCTCCCCAGGTCTCATACTGGCAGAGCAAGCATTGTGTATTCCACACCAGGCTAATCATGGGGAGGAAATTTGCTTTGGACTGGAATCTCATCAAAGCAAACAACAGCAATCTCAATGAATTGCAGTGACCCAAGTGTCTGCTTTAATCACTCACTCGTGTGTTTCCTTTAGTAAAATAAAAGAAAACACAACACGTGTAAACTTGATCGCTCTTAAATGAACAGTTTAATTCTGGCACGGCTGTTGCTTGTCTACAGAAGGAAGGGGATTGTCTTTACAGACAGCCTTCCAGATGCTGCAGCACTGAAGCGTGCATTGCATGGCAGAGGGTAAAAAGCCAGTAAGCAAGGGAGGACAGTGATGCTAGGTAAAAATCTGCTTCCAGAGAGCTAAAAAAGAGACACACTGCAAGTAGGCTGGACTGGGCAAGTGCTTTGGAAATCAGAGAGCATGTTACTGGTGCCACAGTGGACAAGCTTAATAGCTGGTAGCAATTGTAGTCCTGGGTAATGTTGGGAGGTCACCAACCTTTTTCATTCTGGGAGGAACAATTAAGGCTGTTATGGAAAGAGGTATTTAGAAACAACAGAAGCTGCTGCCCGAGGCAATCTGCCAGATATGAGTTAGCGCTTCAGGCCAAAGATAGGCTGCATCAGAAGTACTTCCTTAGGCTAGCTAGACTTTTAAACCTCCTCCTTCCACCACTGGGGTGAATTGGAGGATTTCTTTTGAAACACAACTGTCATTTTTTTGCCCTGTGGAGCATTGGTTGCATTACCTGCAGCTCTGGGGGTGTTGCACTTCAGCTTATTTCAGGAATAAATGCACAAAGCTGTTTCATTGCCCTCTCCCCTTCCTGCAGCAGGAATCTGGACCATCTGCATTTTAAGCATATGGAAGCTGGACTTTTTTATTTCCACAGTCAGTAATAGGCCCATATATTATTTAATTTGCTATTTTGTCCCACTTGACCATCATTAATCATTTTCTGCAACCCAGAAAATGATTGGATTTGATTCAGGATTGTGTTATAGATTTACCCCAGGGCACCGTCATTGACTCCAGGGGTATAATTCCTGATTAATAATCAGGAGAGGTATAATACCTGTCCTGTGTCAGATCAGAACCAAGCATGCCACCTCTAACCCTAAATCATTTTCTCACTTTCATATTGTAATATTGATCTGTCCATTTCAAAGCAGCCCAGACATTCATCTTGTTATCAGATTCTCACAGGGAGCAGAAGGCTATGCTTAGCCAATGATTTCTCCATCAGTGCTCAGTTTTTAAAGCAACAAACCCCCCAAAGCAGACAAACAAAAGGAGCTAATCCTTAGATTTGACTACAAAATAAAGCTAAGTTAATAAACTGTAAAATAGAGTGGAGCAATGGGGCTAGATTTCCCTATATTAGTGTTGTTTTTAATTAGTGATTTACCCTGGGATAAAGCCCCTGAACTCAGCAGAGCTTGCTGCTAAATAAGATGGTACTGAGCAGTAAAGAGGTCTGACTTCCCACCATGAAGCTCTTACTGCAGATGAGCCTACATATCCCTTGGCCACTCATATTAAGGAGTGGGGAATGTGGGTTTAGGGAGAATGAGTGGTAATGTTGCACCATTCAAAGGAACACTCTCCTCCTTTTAAAACTGGAGCTCTCAGCATCCCACTGGCTTCAAAGATCATTGGTTCATGACTAAGCAATTCAAGTGTCCTGCAAACAACCTCCAGTGCAGCCTGGTACAGGTGCTGAGGGTCATGTTACAGGCAGCTGGATGGAAGGAAGTAGCCAAACGGGACATATAGAGACATCTAGTGCAATGCACCCAGAGATGTTTACCACTGACTTCAGAGGGATGCTCAGCATCGCTCCTACAACTGAGCAATTTGTGTTGAAACGTGGGAATGCAGCACCCCTCACCCACCAGTATTGTGATTGATGCAGCAATGCCTAGTATATGACAGGTTTAACGTGCTGGTAGCTTCTCTCTCCTCCTCACTTCTGGCTTTTCTGGTGTATTTGATCATGCATTATTTCATCTCAGCTACACTCCATTAATTTTATTAAATGTTAATCCTTGCAGGTCTAGCAGTGCTCGTAAGAGGCGATGAATTGGCTTGTTTATTACCAAAGCTTTGGGAGAAGGTGGAAGCATCTGTAAAGATATTTGCAAGAAAATATGGTTTTAGCAAGGTGGAACAGAGTGGCTGCATTTACAGTAGCAAACCAAACAGCGCCCAGGAACACTCTTGGATAGGAAAGTCTTATTTGCTGTCCTTTTTGGAAGCTTCTCAGTCACACTGCCAGCCTGCGTCAGCTCGTGTTTCCCTATGGGATTTCTGGGCATGGTTGGAGATTGGATTTGTGTGTGGCCACCTTGCTCTGGTTGTGGGCAGAGCATTAGGCAGCTGCAGACTGCTTCAGGATGCTTGCCACAGGGATATTCCCAAACTCTGGTTTGCTAGTGTTGCCATATCAAATAATTCCTCCACTCTGCTGGTCATTCCAACTCCCTTCTATTTGGACTGTGTTATGAAAGCAGCATGTGTGTGGAAATTCTCATTCCAGCCCTGAAAAAAGAGTGGCTTATGTTTCCAACACAATACTTGCCCCTTGGCTTGCTGTAGTCAGGTCATGCATTGACAGCGGGATTGCCTGGGGTCAGATGAAATGAGACTCGACCCATACAGCAGCATCAGAGAATCAGAGAGTGTCAGGGGCTGGAAGTGACCTCGAAAGATCATCCAGTCCAACCCCCCTGCCACAGCAGGATCACTTAGAATCATAGAATCAATCAGGGTTGGAAGGGACCACAAGGATCATCTACTTCCAACGTCCCTGCCATGGGCAGGGACACCCTACCCTAGATCAGGCTGGCCACAGCCTTATCCAGCCTGGCCTTAAAAAATCCAGGCATGGGGCCTCAACCACCTCCCTGGGCAACCCATTCCAGGCTCTCACCACTCTCATGCTGAAGAACTTCCTCATCACATCCAGTCTGAATCTCCCCACCTCCAGCTTTGCTCCATTCCCCCTAGTCCTGTCACTACTTGATACCCTAAAAAGTCCCTCTCCAGCTTTTTTGTAGGCCCCCTTCAGATACTGGAAGGCCACAAGAAGGTCACCTGGGAGCCTCCTCTTCTCCAGACTGAACAGTCCCAACTCTTTCAGTCTGTCCTCATAGCAGAGGTGCTCCAGCCCTCTAATTATCCTTGTGGCCCTTCCCTGGATAAGCTCCAGCATGTCCACATCCTTTTTGTAATAGTGGCTCCAGAACTGGATGCAGTACTCCAGGTGGGGTCTCACCAGAGCAGAATAGAGGGGGAGAATCAGCATCCTCGACCTGCTGGCCACACTTCTCCTGATGCAGCCCAGGATCTGGTTGGCTTTCTGGGCTGCAAGTGCACACTGCTGGCTCATGTTGAGCTTCTCATCCACCAGCAGTCCCAAGTCCCTCTCCTCAGGGCTGCTCTCCAGCCACTCACTGCCCAGCCTGCATTTGTAGTTGGGACCTTGCATCTATACCAGATCATACAGGAATGTGTCCAGGCTGGTTTTGATATCTCCAGAGAGGGAGACTCCACAACCCCCCCTGGGCAGTCTGATCTGACAGTGTTCTGTCATCGTGAGAGTTAATACCAGTTTGAACAGACACATTAAGAGGAGCCCAGGCAGCTGGCACATGGTCATTATGCTGGGGATGAAGTGTTGATACTAGAAAGAAGTACTTCAGGATCTTCATTGAGATCCTGATCTCATGGACATAAAATCCCACTCAAAAGGCAGCATCTTCCATTACCTATCCCTTCTTTCATAGCAGACAACATTGTGATTTCACCAGGGGAGGAATGCATCAGGTAGTAATGGGCTTTGTGGTCTGTCAGCTGTAAGTGTCCACTAGACTGAGCAGAGAGTTAAGAAACAAATCTTAACTATGCCAAACGGTTGTTGCAAATATATGTTGCAACAGCACACCAAGGCACTGCTGCTTTCTTCTTCTCTGCCATCCCATGTTTCTGCCTCCTGAACTGCCAGTCCTGCTCCCCTCTTGTCCTTGTGGAAATGTGCAACCTCATGACAATGTGCTGGTGTCACCTACGCAGCTGATGGAAGTACAAATCTAACCTTGGCTTGCTGGCCCCGTGCAGAGCTCTCAGCATAAAGAAACCTGGCTTCCACAAGTGTACATCATGTCTTTTTCCTCAGGAACACAAGAAGTGTGCTAGTAAAGAAATGTGCAGAAAGATAATAACTCATGGAAATTGATAATATCTGGGTGGTCTAAATTTCATCAGAGGTGCTGTGCTACACACAGAGGAGAGTTAAGTACCTCTGAAGACCTCTAAGTAATTATTCTGTGGGTGTTAATAAGGTTTGGAGCGAGATCATAGTCAGAGCCAGCCAGCATGAAGACCAACTGCAGGGAAGTATGTACCCATTTAAGCCATCTGCATGTGGCCAAATGCTGCCATAAGCAGCTCCTTGTCCCCAGTTTGCTCTTATCTACATCCCAAGCTCTGAGATGGCCTCTGAGATGGCTTCTAAGATGGCCTCTGAGATAGCCAAGGCAGTCACAGCAAGTCACAGTTGGACTTTGTGATATTAAAGGGTCTTTTCCAAATGGAGTACTTCTATGATTTAGGAAGGTGTGATGGTTTGGATCTAGTGCTTCTCACTAAAATATCACAGCTAGGCTCAAACTAGCAGGGAAGGGATGCAACACACCTCCTTTCTCAAGTGAAAAAAGGCTGAATGAACAAAGGAGCCTTCCTTGTGCTGTCCTGTGTGTGTCAACGCACACGGCTTGTCAAAGCCTCATGCGAACCTCGGAGCCAAAGGCTGCTCTGAAGCGCAGGGGCTGCCGTTTCCATTGTTTCAGTCTGAGCGGGACCCATTTCACACCGCGCTACCTTTCTCCATGCTGCAGATGTGATTTTGAACCCCTGAGCTGTCCCCTCTGCAGGACACACGACACACCTGCTGCCAAAGAGGTTATTCTGCTGCCGGCTTAGAATCATAGAGTCATAGAATCAACCAGGTTGGAAGAGACCTCCAAGATCAGCCAGTCCAACCTAGCACCCAGCCCTAGCCAGTCAACTAGACCATGGCACTAAGTGCCTCATCCAGGCTTTTCTTGAAGACCTCAAGGGACGGTGACTCCACCACCTCCCTGGGCAGCCCATTCCAATGCCAATCACTCTCTCTGCCAACAACTTCCTCCTAACATCCAGCTTATACCTACCCTAGCACAACTTGAGACTCTGTCCCCTTGTTCTATTGTTGGTTGCCTGGGAGAAGAGGCCACCCCCCACCTGGCTACAATGTCCCTTCAGGTAGTTGTAGACAGTAATAAGATCACCCCTGAGCCTCCTCTTCTCCAGGTTAAACAACCCCAGCTCCCCCAGCCTCTCCTCATAGGGTTTGTGTTCCAGGCCCCTCACCAGCTTTGTTGCCCTTCTCTGGACACGTTCCAGCACCTCAACATCTCTCTTGAATTGAGGGGCCCAGAACTGGACACAGTACTCAAGGTGTGGCCTGACCAGTGCTGAGTACAGGGGAAGAATAACCTCCCTTGTCCTACTGGCCACACTGTTCCTGATGCAGGCCAGGATGCCATTGGCTCTCTTGGCCACCTGGGCACACTGCTGGCTCATGTTCAGCTACTATCTATCACTACCCCCAGGTCCCTTTCCTCCTGGCTGCTCTCCAGCCACTCAGTCCTCAGCCTATAGAGCTGCTTGGGGTTGTTGTGGCTTGTGGAGCGTTCTGCTTGTAACAGTGCTCCCGTTCGAGTAGCACCTACTGAATGAGCTACAATATACAATCAAACAGCCTTAGCAATCCCCTCTCATTAGTGGGAGTAATGCTTGGCACTGCATCAATCTCTCCTCTTCCTCCAGGAGTGCCAAGTCATTTTAAAGACATATTACATTGCCAGAAGACTGCCAAACAAAGCCAGTCAGCCTGCTGCTCGTTTGGGTAAAGTTAATTACAGCACAGATTAAAATCTGTGGTGCTTTATTGGTGTTGTTGAGACTTACAGATTCACATTGTCCTCGGGGAGCCTGCTTGCCAGCTCTTCTCCTTCCCTCTTTCTCTGTGTGTGTGTTGGCCTTTGCTTTGCTGTTTTTCATAACTGCTTTGTCAAGATCCCTGGAATCGGGGGCTGAGATGCCCCTAGGTGTGATGTGCTGCTGCCTTGAACTGTTGGCAGGACCTGGCTGACTGAGAGCAGCATGGAGATGCCCAGGCCTCATGATCATAGTCATTGCATTTTGTCATGTTTGCTTTCCTTGGATAGGGTCTTCCAAGCTGATAGAACATATCCTAGGGCTGATGGTAGTGCATGGAAGGGGTGGCCTGTGTAGCCATCTAATGCTGCGTATGAGGTTCCCCTGAGTGGGTGGCATCTGGTCAGTCCCACAACCACTCTTGAAGAGTGATGTAGCTACAGGCTTTAGGGTACTTTTTCATTTGTTATGGTACCCAGCACCAGTATTTTCCCAACCTAGAATGTGTTTAGGCTCACAAGAACAAAATCAGCAACAAAAATAATGAGTAGTAAGGATTTGTGATGCCAGAGAATGCTAAGGTCTTTCACATGGGCTAGCAGTGTGTGCTCTGTCACCTTGGTGGAACTGAGGCTTTTTGGGGAGCTGCTTGGAAGAGAGGAGAGAGGAACTTGCTCTGTGCTGACACAGTGTCCTTAGCTCTTTTATGAGCTGCTGAGGCCAATGTGTTCACTGTCAGGGTGCCTTTGGAGGTGGCTGGTGTGAGAGGTGTCAGATAGGTAAAAGATATATATCACACTTGTGTCTAATGCTGAACCTCAATAATGTTGAGGCAGTCCACAGAAAGTAAATTTTCTCTGTTTTAAAATAATAATAATTCTTTAATATCTCAAGCCAGGGCTGGCTGGCTTAAGAGCATATGGAGTGTAAGATACTGAGTCACATGGAGACAATATGAATCAGAATGCTGGCACATACATAACACATGCAGTGGTTTTACATATTCTTGGGAAGTTAATTTGAAGTGTATTCTCAACTTAATACAGCCTTTGCCCAGAAGTGCTGTTCTTACTTAAGGATTTTACACTGAGCTTCCATGCTCAGAGTAGCTGCCAGCAAGCTCTTCATGTCTGCGTTTCCCTCAGCCATATTTAAACTTTGACTCTTATGAGGTGACTCCATGCCATGAAGACAAAGTTTGTGCCTCCATGTGCATGTGTACAAGAGTGGTGCTGCTCAGAGGCTGGGCAGCCAGAAGGGGAGAAGGAGGAAATGATACAAAATGCAGAATCAATTTTATGCCGCCTAAAGGCATGCTTGTTCTTTGATGGATAAGAACACAATGGGGGAGATGAAGTATTTATTTGGTGTGTATCTCCAACCAGCAGATAAAGAAAGAGCTGCTCAAGATCACTGTCTTGCAGGCTTTCAAAGGGAAAAGCAACGCCGAAAAGTGCAGGGAGAGACTAATGAAAGATTTCTTTAAAGGACACTTAAGGAAAACATGAAAGCAAGTACTTAGACTAAAAGCAGTTTCCTCTGCCAACTGATTTGCTCTTTTCTCCTTAAAAGTTGCCACTGATAATTTTGCAGGACATCTCCATTCCCCTTCTGTCTTGCTCTGTCCCTCTTTTGTGCATTAAGACATAAAAACAAACTGTCACCAAAAAAAAATAGCACCTTGAGCAGTTTCCAGGCACTCGAGGTGCTGTATCCTGACATACTGACTTTAAGCTGTGCTTATTGGAGGGAGGAAACAATGAGGCAGTGATGGAAAAGCACTGGAATAGGGAATGATTGCTGACTCAGAAATTGTTTTTTGCTTGCAGTGGCAGAGGTGACACTCAGAAACACTACACAGATTTGGCTGAGTGGTCGTTCCAGGCCAGTTCTTGAGGAGGGTGCTTTTGCTATGTCTGTCTGTCTTTTTTTCTTGGCATTTGGCTTGAAGAACCTAATTCTATAGAGGCTCATATACTGCTTACTCTAACTGAAGTCTTCCTGGAATAATGCCATTTAATAAGCCTCTGCCCAGGCTGCTTTGCTTCATTCTTTCGTGAAGTGTCTCACTGGGTTCACACCCTGAGTGAACCAACACCGAGTAGCTATCCACTTCACCAAGCCCCTTGAGAACTATCATATCCATGGAGGCCAGCACTCTGGCTGGCATAATTCCTTGCTCCTGATTAGCTGAAGATGAATCTGTGTCTACCAACGAAAGCAATGTACACTCTTCCTCATCTTCTCCCCATAGGATAACACACACAGGCAGCAGGGCTCTTGGTAAGGCTTGAGTCAGGAGTCCTATGTACCTATTGCTTCTCCATTTCAGGTGTGGCCTTAGAGGCTTTAAAATCATCATGGGCTTATAACATAGGAGACAGACAAAGCTGGTGAGAGGCCTGGAACACAGCCCTATGAGGAGAGGCTGAGGGAGCTGGGGCTGTTTAGCCTGGAGAAGAGGAGGCTCAGGGGTGACCTTATTGCTCTCTACAACTACCTGAAGGGAGGCTGTAGCCAGGTGGGAGTTGGTCTCTTCTGCCAGGCAACCAGCAATAGAACAAGGGGACAGAGTCTCAAGTTGTGCTGGGAGAGGTCTAGGCTGGATGTTAGGAGGAAGTTGTTGCCAGAGAGAGTGATTGGCATTGGAATGGGCTGCCCAGGGAGGTGGTGGAGTCACTGCTTCTGGAGGTGTTCATGCCAAGACTGGATGAGACACTTGATGCCATGGTCTAGATGACTGGATAGGGCTGGGTGCTAGGTTGGACAGGCTGATCTTGGGGGTCTCTTCCAATGTGGTTGATTCTATGATTCTGTTCTATGATTCTATGACTCAAAAGGAGTTATTCCCTAGCTGATGAAGCTAGCTTGTGAACAGAAGAGAGAGGAAGCTCTCTTTCACTCTGTGCCTCCTTCTCTCCTTGTGCTGGAAGTGAAGATGATAAAATGTAAACATCAAACCTTGTTTTGTGGAGTTCTTTGATCCACAGATGGAAGGTTATATAAATGCAAAGCACTATCATTATTTATAAGGAACACACAGTCTACAGCTCCTTGCAATCTGGCACGGTGGAAGTAAACAGGAAGGCACAAATTTAGCATGATGACTTCACTGCCGGATCTAATAAGATGCAAAGACAGGCTGGGAAGATGTGAGTTTGTTTGAACACATGATTCTATTTTACCCATAATTGGCAAATACAGAAATAATTATGGGAAAAAGAATGAAAAAAGAATCTGGATTCACAGGTAATAAAAGCTGATTTGACCTCTTTTAGTGCAGCAAACTTCCCTCTGGAAGTTTGCATCAGTTTAATTTCCCTCATTACCAAAGCCTTACTCTCAAAGAAATGTATGTTTTAGAAGCTGACTGCTTTCCTTCCAGGTGTAAATCAATGTAGCAAAAATGACTCATTTAAACCAGTGCTGACTTACAGTGTTGGGTATTTTGTGCAGTTATGATGGGAATGCATTTTAAGCTGAGAGCAGGTTGACAGTCTCAGAAACTGAAACCCAAGAGCTATGCTTAAGAGGAGCAGGTGGGAAGACAGCTGTTCCTTCTCTGCTAAAAATGAAAGAGAAAAGTCTCTTGCTTGTGCCTGGCTTTAGTGAGCAGCTCTCCCCCTTCTGTCTGGTGCTGTGGGATCCCTCTTTTACCCATTTTGACCTTTTTTTGTTCCCAGTGAGCAAGCACAGTACAAGATGGGAAATACAAACTCTCTGGCAATGTGGCTCAGCTCTGCCTCTGGGAGATCCTGAGCTAGTGGAGGAGGGGAGCTCACCAAACTGTTGCTTGCCTCCTGGTTTCCCTGAGACTCTGCTGAGATTTCTCACCCTTGGGGATCAGTAACTCTGCAGACACTGAAGGGTGAAGGTTGTGCACCTCCTCACTGGCTTTGCATTGGATACTGTGAGACCCTTGTCATGCGGCAGGGAAGATACCACTCCCTGTAGTTCTCTGCAGCTCACCTCTTCCCCTGCTCACCAGTCTGAACAGAACCACTCCCAGCAGTGCAACCCAGACCTCTCAAATCACCTGCCCCAGTGAGGCACCAGCAGACTGCTCCCTCTTCTTGCAATACTCGTTCTAAGCCCCAGATCAGATAACCCTGTTTGCTCCATGCTGCTGGGAGGTAGGGAGCTGCGTGGGTTGCATTTGGAGCTGCAAGTGATTTAGGGTGGCCATTGTGAGTTGGCCTGGATATGGGACTATTTTACAGCATGTTCACACCAAGCCTGTTTGAATCTGGCACTGCCTGGAGGGGTGAGGTGAAACAGAGGCAGGTGTGCTCACCGCATGGCACTATTTTGGCATCTGCCTCCAGCTCCCTGCAGAGCCCTCCCAAGGATTTTAGGCAGCAGGTCAAAGCACAGGATCTGAGCAATCCCAGGCCATGGAGCTGGTTTTTAAGGCACACCTTTGCTTTGGACTGAGAGATGGCTGAAGGGCCTGGGGTAAGAGAGACCTAGTTAGGTTTACTGATAACACAGGCAGGCAGATGGCCATTGTGCTGTTTTAAAATCCTGTTCCCTTATGGATACTTCCCCTCTGGATGTTAGGCAAGCCCCTGCTGTCCACGGGCTTTTCTGAGCAGCTGCATGCATAGAATCATAGACTGGGTTAGGTTGGAAGGGACCTCAAAGATCATCCAGTTCCAACCCCCTCACCATAGGCAGGGACACTTCCCACTAGAACAGGTTGCTCAAGGCCTCATCCAGCCTGGTCTTGAACACCTCTAGGGAGGGAGCATCCACAGCCTCCCTGAGCAACCTGTGCCAGTGTTTCACCACCCTCACTGGAAACAACTTCTTCCTAACATCTAGTTTGAATCTCCCCTCTGCCAGTTTAAACCCTTTACTCCTCATCCTGTCATTACAAGCCCTTGTAAATAGTCCCTCCCCAGCCCTCCTGTAGACCCTCTTCAGATTATCTCTCCTAGTGTGAGGATTTGCTTGTGCTGAGCTCCACAATGCCTGGCTGCCAGTGATGCTCAACACCACTTCTCCAGGGACTCTAGATAGAGCTCAGCATAGGAGGAGAAGATGCCCTGCCCCACACACTCCTCCAAAAGGATGTGTAAATCTTCATGATGGGATCCCAAAGGTAGGAGAAAGAGTAGAAAGCTGAGCAAAATTTGTAACTTTGCTTGCTTCTATCAACACGAGGTACACTAAGATAGGGAACATGTCCAGAGATGGAATGAACATCAAATTTGTTCCAGGAGTGACATAGATACTGAATGAGGTACTTCCTAGACCACGAGGAGCATTTGTTCTCAGGCTATTGAAGGACATCTGACCAGTCCCATATATCTTCTGGGTGTATACCACGGCCTGTCATGTAGGGGATATGGATTGGTATGCTTGATTAATACTTTTGGCCTGTTCTTCAGCTGGGTAGATACTATAGGTGTTTTGAAGAGATGCTCTTGTCTTGCATGGAAGTTTATGTTCTCTGCATTTTGTGTTGTGCTCTGGAGGAATGAATCAGTCATATATCTGGAGAAAAGATACTTTGCCAAGTGCTTTGATGCACAGTGTTCTGGGGATATATCATGTGGAAGAAATCCATGTCTGATCTTTTGATGCTCGTTCTTTTTCCCTCTGTGCCCCTTGTTCAGTGAATAAGTACTAATACTTTTCCTGAGTATGAGACTAGTATTCCTCAGAGTCTCTTATACATTATGTTCTTTGTACTGTACATATTCTATATTTCCTGTGAAGGTGTTCTTGCTTCTTATAGCCCTTTGGATAGATGGATAGATCCAAGAGTTTCTGTGAAAAATGAGATTTTGTCTCTTATGCCTTCTGGGTGGTTTCCAAAATCTTACTGGTTCACAGACATTGCTTTGATTAACTTCCTTGCTTCCCTCCCCAGTGAATGGTGCCACATTGCTTGAGCTGGGAAAGGACACCACCTGCAGCAGGCTAGAGGTGTCTCCAGGTGCAACAGGAGTGGTCTCCCAAAAGGTCCTTCTGCGTCCAGAGCTGTTTGTCTGCAGTGGCAGAGACCAGAGCAGGGTGGTGGATGCCTGCTATATGTGAGGGGTAATCCAGTTTTTACCTACTATATGCTGGCTGCAGTATCCATAATCCCCTGTTTCTAGCTCAGTGTTGTCAGTCAGCCACATGCTTTTCCGAATGGAGAGAGGATATGTGACTCAGTGGGCAAGATCACAGCTGTCTCTTCTATGAGAGCTATGATGCTACGTGGGTGTATCACAGCCTTGTCCTGCCATTATGTTTTTGTTTGCTGTTCAGATAGACTAAGACCTGGGAGCATCCTCAGTCAGAGAAGGGTAGAGATGTCACGAAGTGACCTCCACACCCCATTGAACCTCAGCTTGTGGAGAAGCACATGTAGGAAGTGGTATCCAGAATGCATTTGCCTGCTTGCTTTTGTCAACAGGCAGCAAGCTGAAATGATCAGTATCTGCAGTCTGAATTGCTGCTCATTGCCAACAGGAAGGTCCAGCAATAGATGGGATTAAGAAAAAGTGCAATACCTTTGAATCCATGTCCACTGGCATATACAGCAGTTACATATGCAGCAAATTCGTGGGACAGCTTTTGCATTGTTTTTTTTACACCTGGGAAACTATCATATGCTAAGGGCAGTTCCATAGACATGTGGCAGGAGCTGTGGCACCTTGCATGAGGACTAGTTAGTCCAGGATGCCACATGCTCCTCCTGAAACAACTTTCCCTGAAGTTCAGGAACCTTAACCAACTGTTTCTGCAGTGGGATGATACCTGGAAGGCTGCTAGTAGAGGCACAGTGAGAAGAGGGATGCGCTTTACTGCTGCTGTGTTCTGTTGCTGCCTTTGCTGTTGCAGGCTGAATGACAGTTCCCATGAAATTGGTAGCTTTAATGGAACTGCCTATGGTATCAGTTCAGAGAACTGACACAACCCTCTGTTGAAAGGTTGCACCCTTGTTTACAGGCAGTGCAGGCAGAGAAGTGTGGCAGACTTCTCACATGCAATGGGAATTACAGCAGCCAAATTGTATGTCAAGCAAGACCAGTGGTTGCCTTCTCTGACTCTGTAGATATCTTTAGTGGACACACTCCATCTGGTCATTCTCAGCTTGCTACTGCTAATGAAAGCCTTTTGGTCAAGCAACAATTTCCCTTCCCTCCCTTCCTCTTCAGCCCTCAGACACCTCTTTGTTGACTATATCCTTCCAACCTTTCTCAGTTATCTGCTAATCTCCTCACAGCCACTGCTCTGCCAGACAAAACATATGCTCTGTTATTTTCCCTTGTAAATCAACTTCTCTGCTCCTTTCATCACATTTTGCTGCTCTTCTCTGAACCCTGTTCACTGTGAGCACATTTCTGATTGTAAGATGCTAAAAGTAGAGTATAACCCCTTAGCTTCAGGTGTTGCCTGGCTGGAAAGGGCTGTTACCTCCTGCAGCACCTCAGGGACAGGAAGTAAGTGACCCATTGCTGCAGGAGCTATAAACTGCTGGTCATCAGTTCCAGGTGTTGCAAACAATACAGTCCTGTACTAGTCTATACTCTCATCCTTAGAAGTTTCCTTTAACCAGTAGAGATGGGCCACTACAGACAGACAAAGCTACCTTGTCCATTGCTGCTGAACAAATTTTTCATCACGGCTTGTCCCAGCACCAATACTCAGTCTCATCCCACTGCCAGCACTGGTGAGAGAGGTCAGAGGAGAAGCCTACATTTGCTAACAGTGACTTGTTGCCTTTACAACAAAACCAGCCTGGCTGCAGAGGCGAAGTTCCCCTGACTATTTGCTGTGTTCCGTTTCATGGCTTGCTTGCACACAGATTTATTTTCTGTAACTGCCTCACCTCCTTCAGTTTCCCTGCTTTCTGATTTTTCCTCCCTCCCTTTGCATATCTGTTGCAGATCAGTTTTTATTTCCCTTCCACATTGCCCTTGTGTTTTTCATCTGAGAGGAAGCTAATTTCTTCCTCATGCCAGATCACAGTCTCTCCATGCTCACTGCTCTTTCTTCTCTCCCACCTTTCTGCTACTTGCAGAAATATATATAAGTAAGGGAGAATCCCCAGGACAGCACTAAGACATGGCCCCAGTAATGAAGCTAAAAGTTTGGCTTTGTTGTATAGTGGGCAGTACACAGCCTTGGCTCCTGAGGTACCATCTCTGCCTGTGACGATGTAACTGTAGTGATTTCTCTTTCTGTGGGCCTGCTCAGCTGCAGCTTGTCTGCCTAAGCTCTATGAAATACTCTTCTTCATAAAAGAGATCACACAGTGTCACCAAGGTTGGAAGAGACCTCACAGATCATCAAGTCCAAGCCTTTACCACACAGCTCAAGGCCAGACCATGGCACCAAGTGCCACGTCCAATCCTGCCTTGAACAGCTCCAGGGATGGCGACTCCACCACCTCCCCGGGCAGCCCATTCCAGTGTCCAATGACTCTCTCAGGGAAGAACTTTCTCCTCACCTCCAGCCTAAATTTCCCCTGGCGCAGCCTGAGGCTGTGTCCTCTTGTTCTGGTGCTGGCCACCTGAGAGAAGAGAGCAACCTCCTTCTGGCCACAACCACCCCTCAGGTAGTTGTAGACAGCAATAAGGTCACCCCTGAGCCTCCTCTTCTCCAGGCTAACCAATCCCAGCTCCCTCAGCCTCTCCTCGTAGGGCTGTGCTCAAGGCCTCTCCCCAGCCTTGTCGCCCTTCTCTGGACACGCTCAAGCATCTCAATGTCCCTCCTAAACTGGGGGGCCCAGAACTGAACACAGTGCTCAAGGTGTGTTCTTGTTAAAGGCCATTATGAGAGGACACACTAAGTCTACAAAGTCAGGCCCATATCTGCACAGTTTGAACTGTTTGAACATTTGGCTGCAGAAGCTCGAGATGCTGAGCAGCCTTTTGAAAGCTTAGATTTCTGACTGTGCCTCTGCCACTTTTGGCAGCTTTCAAAATAAGATGGCATTTGCAAATAATCCATGTCCCCTAATCCAAAAGTTTTATGGGTGGATATATCTCAAGGGAATATTCCCTGCAGGTTATGGTTGCAGGTGATTGCTGATCTGTGAAACTCATGCCTCTGATAAAAAGCAGTGGGTAGATGGGATTTCTGCAAGTATTTCTCCCTGGCAATTTGAAACAATTCGTTTTGTAGTCCAAATGTTTGTCCCTCAGCTTTCTGCTAGGTTTCCTATCTCATGTTCCAGCTGCATTCCTGCTAACACCAACAGGCCCCCCCACAGTGCCTCATGGGGTCAAGGTCTTCCAGCCAAAGCAAAAAGTGCTGTGACCTCTGTCTGAGAGAGTTTCAGTTGTACTGCCTGGCAGGTGACACTGTGCCTGACACACAGCAAGTGGCTATTCCCAGGAGAGGGAACAGTACAGCCATCTCTGCAGCTAGCATGTCTCCAAGCCACTGCCATGGTCAACAAGGTGATGAAATAAAAGATGCAGAGTACCTAAAAGGCCAGTGGTATAACAGAGGAAGCAGGAAGAGCTGCTTATTGACTGCCACAGTAGCTGCCACATGTCATACACAGGACTAGGGCTGTAGACCAGAACACTGTTGCAGTAAGATGAGGTGTTTTATCTTCTAGCTGGCATCCTCTGTCCCTTGATGGGCTGTCACTGGCAGTGTAAATGCACACATGTGAAAAGTTACAAGCCATATGTGTTTGCATGTGAGCAGGCTGAGTAATCAGATTGCTCATGAGAAGCAAATGTGTCTGTCTCTCCAAATACTTGGGTGACCTGATCACCTTCCATGACCTCGAGATTTTGTGTCACGTAAGTTGCTTGCTTTGTTGAATGACATTGCCCAGGGAAGGGTTTTTGGGAAGGTAGACCTGGGCTCTAGAGCCTGTGCATGACATCTGTTACAGGTTCTGGTGCTGCAAGTTTTCTGTATGTGTTTTAAAAGGCTAAATGGGACTTTCAGATTTAACTAAAGTAATTATTAGTGCTTCATAGAGTCAAGACAGAGGTACCCTTCGTGTTTTGTGGGTGTGCAGTAACTACTTACAATGCTGGCAGTGGATATAGTTGCTGTTGTACCAGATCTTCTTTGAAGAAAGCATCAAAGATGGGATCTGGCCCTTGAAGCTCCAGCACATCCTTAAACTGGCCCTGAAGATTTTTCCCATTTCTCTGGCAACACTTTTGCATGGTAGCTCATGTTCTGTACCCACAGTCCTATGAACAGAATGGAGCTGGATTTGTTTCTCACAAACCAGAGCTACCCTAAGAGTGCCAGTTCTGCTGAGTTCTGCTTGTGACACTGCTCCCTGTTGCCACGGAATTTCCAGACAAAGCTGGGGAAAAAAAAGGGAGAGAAAGATGAAAGGACCAAGAAAAACAAAAAGGAAATGTAAAAAAATTGCAGGGAAAATATTTACTGCATGACACTTCTTATCACTGCATGCACTGATCTAGTTTAATTGGAAAATTAAATCTACCTTCCTGGGTTGCTTTAAGAGATTTCTTTGTTTTAATTGGAAAATTAAACCTACCTGCCTCAAAATCCCCTGCAAAATGATCCGTGTGTGTATGTGTGTGTGTGTGTGTGTCTCTCCAGATTTATGGGCTGGTTTAAGAGATGTCTCTATAGCAGCAATACTTAGCAAAGGCTGGTAACAGGTTAGGCATGTCCTTTCCTTCCAGAATTGGAGCTGCCTGGGGAAGAATGAGTGAAATAATTGAATTTTTTTTTTTAAATCAGACATAATAATTGAGGAATAATGGAAAAGAAGAGACTGGAGGAAGGAGGACCTAGGAATTGTTGTAATACAAAGGGGAGGAATCCCTTGGGGGAAGATCATATCAGCTGAAGTGGAAGAAATATATAGGCTTTTCTATCATTCTGGCCTCTTGTAATAGCAAAATGATGAGAAGAGCAGGAAGTCTGAAGAGAAGATTGAAGCCAGCTTCTGCTCTCATTCACTCCAGTTTCAGATTAACTCTCTGCTGTCTCGTGTAATAGACTAAAATGGGATGTCCTTCCTCTCTTCCTCCAATTTATAGGCTGAGAAACTGAAAGGCTGCTGAAACGTAGAGCAGTTCATCAGGTGCCAGGCTGATGGTGAAGAGGCAGACCTGATAAGTCTGAGTCTGAGTGTTGTGGGCCTGCTGACAAAAATAAGCTCATGCCTCCTTTCAAGAAACATTTGAAGGAAGTATGGATTGTCTGCATCAAGTGAAACGTCACATGTCTGTAAAATACCAGGGAAACTTAGCAAAAAGCCTGTTAATTTCCTGTTCCTACTCCTTACAAAATGCTTTTAGTGATTCCTAGCCCTTTTCAATATCCCAGGTCACACAGATGCACTGCCTTCCCTTAGACAAACCTGCTCTATAAAGTAGAATGTTATCATTGCCTGGTTAAGATTTCTGAGACATTATACATTAATTTCTTTATGCTTTGTTACATCTCTCTGTCTTTTCTTTGATATCTGTCCACTTGTCAGCAGTTTGCCTACCTATTTTTAGTCATCTCAGAGTGAATTGATGCAAACTTTGCCCTTTCCACCTCTCCTTGTATTTAGATGTCTCTGTTTTGGTAATCAGTAGCTCCACCAATAGCTTCTGAGTATTGAAGTGCCTAGATCAGAAAGCAGTATTTTATGTGTGGCATCCACAGAAGAAGAAGAGGGCTTGCTGCTGCAAAGAAGTGCGTGGATTAAGATGTTTCACTGCCTTACCGAAATCATACACAATTTGCCCTCTGTTATAACCCTTAGTGCTCCAATGTTGCAGCTCTTTCTTTCCCATTAAGCACCTGTGTTTTGGGTTGTTTTCCTCCTCCTTCCCTGATCTCCTTAGATAAAGATTTCTTTCGCCAAGCTTGATGTTTCATTTGGATAATTTCTTGCTGTTGATTCAATTTCTCCAGTTCCTGCTGCTATTTCTCCTCCTTGACTGCCTTTGAAACTGGACTCTCACACCCTCTCTTCTAATTTCTCCAAACTGTTACAGATCTTAAATGAAGATATTAATGAAACCAGAATAAACAACAGAACAATAATAGACTCACTGCAACACCCCTCCTGATGCTCCCTTTACTGGGCATGTCCCACCAGACACAGCCTACAGCCAGCATTAGCACTCTGCTCTGCCCGTATCTACACGCTCATGTATTTGTTTTGCCACTGTAAGAATTCATGAGTCGCTCTACAAAACATCCTCCTTACCAGGTGGGCAGGACTGCATCTAGTGCACTTCCTTTCTTCATCATCATAATTTTAGCAAGTCTGTCAGGAAAGCAAGCCAGCCTGCCCTGATGTACTTAATTATTTCCCATCACTCTTAACCCACAGTGCTCCTCTATATTCTCTTTCTGGCAGCCCACCTGCTTTGCTTGTGATTCTCAGCTTCTCTTCAGCATTTGTCTACAAAACCTTTCCCAATTCCCAATGCACTGATAGGCATCCTTAGCCTGTGGTATATGCAGCCCTTCCAGGTTCCCCTCTAACCTAACTGTAGTTTATAGGACCAGAGCCTCAGCTGCTATAAATTGTCATCGTGCCACAGAAACCAATTGAGCTATGTGATTTGTTCACCAGCTGGGCATCTGGCTTGGAATTTATGAAAGGCCATTCTCCTGGACTGCAAATAGGGCACTAAACATCTCTAGGGCCAAGTGAGCTAGGGGAATGAAGGAGAAAAAAAAGATATTGCGGAATAAGCCAGCTCTGGCAGCCAAAGGACCTGGAGGAGGGCCAGAAAAGACAGAGAAAACCACCAGCATGGACTTCTGTACTCTGAAAACGCCACTAGTATCCTCCCTGCAGAGGTCTCTCTGCTCACTACTTTGGCAGTCCACCTAGTTCTTACACAAGCTCTTTTTCCTAGTATCAGGTCATTTCTCACTAACTTTTATTACAGCACTCCCTCTGCTCAGATAGCAAGACTCCTACTCTGCAAGGTGCTCTACATGCACAAAAAGGCCAAAAACCTATCCTAGAAACCTGCACAAGACTTGCCACAGGTAAGTGAAGGCTGGAATCAGAAAACTATCAAAAAAGACCCTGATTTGCTTATTGGGCCCCTAAATGATAGGAAACTTGCTTCTGTGGGCTCCTCTTTCCCCAGCCTAGTTCTCTCCTTTGCTCAGCTCCTGTCTTTTCATGTTGCTGCTTTTCTTTTTTTTAGTGAGTCTCCTGAAAACAACAAACCTGCTGGTTTGCTGGGGTAGCAAAAATTATACTGTGATGCTGACCTGACATTTGCTGCTGTAGGCTTGCTCCCTGCCCACTTGTGTGACCCTTCGGACTTGCCCTGTCCTTCTGCCTGTTCTGTTGGGATCTACATCAGGAGCTGTAGGTACCTGTGGAGGCTGTGAGTGGACCATGTACAACATGAATTACCTGCTACTGTGGATTTGTACAGCACCTACCAAGAGCACAACTTACTTCTGCACTGGCTCATAGATGCTGCTGGAATACACAATTCAACAAGTCCCCAAATGAATAAGCAAATGACAAAGAGTCACCATATTTTGACACCTGTGGAAGGCAAAGCTGCATGGTGATGGAACCTAGCTATGATTTGTCATCATCTTTAATCAAGATGTTTCCAAAAAGCTGGCCAGACTTCACTTATTATTCTATTTTTATTTACTACAAAGGAAGATGCTAATAGCTGTGCCTTATTACCTGCAGCTATTGCTTTGTGCCTTTCTTTTTGGTGGAGGAAAGTGGGAGGCAGAAAACACACCAAAGGGATAAATGCTTTGAGAAGCTGTCATGGCTGCCCACCATGTAACCCACTTGCCTTTGGTGACATCCCATGCCTACTCTTCTAGAGATCATCCAGGCTATCCTAGCTGAGCCACAGTAACTCACTGCATGCCTTTTTTCCCCTTCTCTTTCAGCTCAAGACAAGGTGTCTTTGTTTAGCCTTTGCACAAGGAGGTCTGAGCAGAGCTCAGGGCTCTCCAGCTTACCACCAGCTCTGTATTCTATCAGGCAGCTGTTGGTGACCCTAAGAAGAAACTCTTGCCCTGGAAAGAGGCCTTTGCTACTTACCTCTAAGAAACAGTTGGTGCTTGAGCTGGAGAAGAGTTGAGGTTTCCAGCAATCATTAGGAAAGCACTGAGGCATATAAGCTGTTGGGTTGTTGGTCATTTGGGCAGTCCCCAAGAGGCATTTGTGTGGATGGGAGAGTGAGAAATGTGTCCTGTACAACATATGTAGATGGCAACCAATTTTTATTTTTATTTTATTCCTTTTTTTTTTTTTTTTTTTTTTTGCTTCTCTTGAGTACTAAAGGCCTATAAAACAATTAGAGCTTAAAATTGGACTCCTGGCAGAGAATGAGAGAGGGAGTTTATGCCTTGTTAAGTGTAATCAGTCTGATGATAAGGGGACAATTTCAGCTGTGTGAGATGTAATTACATCATAAACTCTACATTACAAACAGGGCAAACAGAGGTGAAAAGGTAAAGAGGGAATAAAAGATGATGCCCTTTGGGGGACGTGGCAGAGGAGACTTTTGTGAACTCCATTTCCCAGAGAAACTTTTCCAGCTGCAGTGGAAGGTACTCTCATTCCCCTGGGAGGCTGGACAGGGTGCCTTGCCATGGCTGCACCTGAAGGTTCACATCTGGCAGCTGGAGTGGGATATTACTTTAGGCAAATTAAATATTAATAATGTTTTAGAAAACTGACAAACATTTATTTGTGGCCTGAAGCTGAAGGAGAGCATCTGCAGCTGTGCTGCCAGCTGAATGGCCAGCAGCAAAGAAAAAGGATGGTGGTGGCACACCTAGGTCTGAGGACATGCAGCTTGTGTGCAGGGACAGGGGCTGCAACATAGCTCAGCACTCTGCTGCAGAAGATGGCTGCCTGAACAGGTATGGGCATGCTGTTCTGGAGCTGACTTCATGTGGGTCCTAAACTCAAGCAGGACCCTTGAAATGTCCTCCCATAGAGGTGCTGGTGCAGAGCTAAGCACCAGCTTGTCCTTCTCCTGGACTACCTGTGGCAGCAGTGGGAAAAGGTCTCCTCTCTCCATGCAGGATACCCCACCAGGCACAAGAGAGGTGCAGGCATGTGCATGGCTTACCCTGGGGACTGTCTCTGGTGGGAAACCCCTGAGGAAAGATCTCAGAAACACTTCTTAGAGCATGTGTGGCTGCTTAGGTCTTACTAGGAAAAAATGAGAAATATCTGTGGAGTGAGTCAAAGTTTGCTATTTTAGGTGCATATTTATAAATATTATGGTTTGATTTGAGGGAGATTGAGGAATGGAAGAGAAGAAGCACACTGAGGGAACACAGGTTTGCTGTCTTGAGAACAGTTCTAGAAAATTCAAGATTTCTCATCTCAGGGACTTAAGCTTTTGACAAAAAAAATCCAAGAAATAATCTTGGGAAATTCTTCTTTTATCATTTTCTTTTTCAGAAACAGGTGGGCATTTGTTGAACATTTGTTTCAGAAACTGTGGTCCCCATTTCTGGGCTTGCTGCTCAAGATCTGCTTTATACAGCAAAGAACTGTGTCTGCTTCTGGGATCAAGAGTTTAGTCCTTTCTTGTCACTGACACACTGCATGGCATTAGATAAATCACTTAACCTTTCTGTGACATAGTTCCCTATCTGTAAAATGAGGTTGATAATCATATTTGCTTACTTCACAAAAGTGTTAGAAGAATGAATTATCTCTGGGTTTACAACCAGGAATATCTCTCTCTGGGGCAAAGACTGCTTTTTTTCCCCCTTTCTTTTATTTTTCTCCCTCCAATGTGCTCATGCAGCAGCACAGGAGACCTGCTCTGTAATGGCTGTTCTTAAGTGCTGTTGTGATAGAGAAAGATAAACATTAAGTATAGGTTTTGATAACGTAACAAGTTGTCCATGTTACTGCTTCTTCATGACTATTGCTCCTGTGCTGTTCTTGTACTGCAGGTCACCTTCATTCACACAAGCTTGGTGTTTTTGCCTGGAACAGGCATGAAAATGCAGACTGGCCAATGTGGAGACTCAATGACCATGTGGATAATTGAATAAGGATGGAACTGGGGAAATTTGGTTTGACTTGTGGAGCAGGCACCATCAGTGACAACAATCAGTTCATTCTCAGGTAGTGTCTGATGATGCTGTCATAGAAACATAGAATTGCTTTGTTTGGAAAAGATCTCTAAGGTCACTGAGTGCAGCTGTTGGTCTAACACCACCATGGCCAGTAAACCGTGTCCTGAAGTGGCATGTCAGCAGCTTGTTTGAACACCTCCAGGGATGATGACTTCTGTGTGTTGCTCAGGATTGATTCAGTCATGACTAAGTCACTGCCATAATGCGTTTTAAAAAGAATAATTAGTCCCTGGTGCTGTCTGCAAGGAAAGACTTAAACTGCAAGCAGCTTAACACAGTTTTACCTCATGGCAGTGAAGCAGCCTGGATCGAACCCTGTTGTGAATCATTACTGCTACAGCTGTAGTATCATGTAGGACTGATCACAAATACCCTATGTGAAGGCTGAGGTTAACATTAGGCATCTACATATAACTGGCTTAGTCCTTCATACTCATGGTCCAGCACAGAGGGAGGAGGCAAGAGTCTCTAGTTTATTGACAAACAACTACAGCAAGGGTAGACTGAGGCTAGTCTCTGTTTTGGGACTCAGATGTGATTCCCAGCTCCTGGCTTTAGATTGAAGTGAGACCCTAACTGTATATGTAGCCTCCCTACCACAGCTGGTACCAAATGATGGGGAGCCCTGGACTGGAAAGGAACCCCAGTGTGCTCTGGTATGGCTCCTGACCAGGGGAAATGCAGGGCTAATGCTTTAAGGAAGGCCACCCCCCCCCAGATCTGAATGTGATCTTGGTGGTTTTATGATAGACATATCGGAAACGTACAGCTGTGCCAAGAAGGGAATTTGTGCAGAGTTGCTCTCCTGTGTCGCAGTCACCTTGTCATATGCTCTTGCCTTAGGGAGGGTAGTTCTCATCTTTTTCCTGAAACACCAGGGGTGTGATTTCCTGAAGCATCCCTGCCAAAATGTGTAGTAGGGGAAGGATGGAGATGAACAGCTGGGGCTGCAAGGAGAAACACTAACCAGACAGGACCTCGTGGAACACTGGAAAAGCCTTTTTAAGACTGAATGTGATCACCTCTAGTCTGTGAGCTGTAGTGAGACCTGCAAACCAATCTTTGGTGTTTGTTTGATAGACAGCCAAAGCCCTTTTGGCCAGCCTCGCAGTAGCACACTACAAACCAGCAGTGTTTCATGGCTACAGAAATGAAAGCAGAGAGCAGGCTTGGAGGCTAATATCCAGCACCGTTAGGGCTGCCTGCTGGGGAATGCACAGTTTATGAAGGAGGGAGGGCAGTCTTCGGCATCACAACCACAGTCAGCACCACAGCCACAGCCTGCTGTGCCTCGAGCCCATACACAGTGCTGGGACAGCCTGCAGGATCTTCTCATTGTCGGGGTCACTGTGGAGGACCTGGTGACTGCAGGAGGACATCTCCTCGGCAAGAGCGTGATGATTCCTCTCTGTGTGTTTCACTGTCAGTGGGAGGGAGTGGGGGTGGAAGCGAAGTGTAAGGTTGCAAGAAGCGGAGATGGTGAGCAGTGATTGTGAAGACTGCCTGCAGTTCTGCCTGACCCTAAGGCAGGCTCCAGCTGCCAGATGAAGAGGAGCAGATGCTGCAGGACCACACGGGTTCTGTAGTCACGCTACCCATGGGCAAATATGACTGTCTGTAGAATCATTTTTGATTGCATGCTTGCAAAAAAAGTCCCCCTAACCCAAAGCTAGTGGAAGTGCAGTGTAATTTTGTTACTGGTAGTCTTTGGCCAGCCTGGAGACATCTCAGCTTGACGATGCAGCCATGTCCTTGGGACAGCACATTAGGACTGGAGACCCCTCCTGCCTGTACTCTCTGTGCTGTCCTTTTCTGCAGGGAGAAAACCCAAAGAAATCTGTTTGAAAGCTAAGAATTCTGACAGCAGCTGGAGAAAAGCCAAAAGAGTTGAAATCCGCCATTGGTGTGGGAAAGGAACAAAGAGAGAAATTGTGGCACACAGTCCTGACACAGCTATTTCTTGGCAGGACATGAGTGCCTGCGCATCTCAGATAACTTGCCAAAGAAAGTAAATGCTATCAGAGCTCAGTGGAGAGGAGTGAGGAGCTTGGAGACAAAGACCTCATCCTTCTGCTGAGCCTTAAGGGAAAACTGTTGTCCTTGCTGCCCAGACTGGTGTGTCTGTCCAGCTTGCCTCCCCACACTTGTCAAACCTCACCGGGGCTGAGTGTAAAGCTCTCTATCTCTCCACCCTCCTGTCTCAGAAGAAATCAGTGGCTGCAAGAGACAATGCCTTCAGGAGCAGAACTGAATCTGATAGCAATGCCATCACTTCGCTCCCTGCGCTGCTATCTGATAGAGAGGAATCACAGGCTGGTGTGTTTGATCCCAGCTGGACACACAGCTCTGCAGTTGGCTTTTCCTGATTTCTAAGTACTTAGTCACATTATCTGAGCATACTTGATGCTCACCTGGTATGTGTGCCCAGGCCTTTTTCATTCTTGGGCAAGGAAAACGTTGATGTATTGCTTTGACTGTAACTGTTAAAAGGAGTCTGCCTTTGGGCTGAAACAAAACCTCACAAAATCCTTTAAAAAACTCCCAGCAGTGTCAGAAAGGGGACAAGAGACTGAAGCAGGAACTTTATAATAGAGTGACTCTTCCAATCAATTGGCCTGAGTTAATTAATTAATTGCTGCAGTTGCAATGACATTCCCTCTGGCTGAGTAATCGGGAAATCAGCCACCTGAGGCTCTTAGGGAGTTAATTGCCTTAAACTTTGTTAAAACAGAGTGATAAAACCATTTAAAAATTGCCATCAATGCACATTTTTTGTCTTTTGGGATCTTGGAAACCAATTCTTCATTTTGCAGAGCAAAACCTTTGGAGTTTTACTTGGAACAATCGAGTAATAGAGACAGATGAGGTGAAGAAACAAGGAGCAAACTGTGAAATACAAGTCCTGCATCATCTCAAACAGGAGCCATGCTGGTGAATTTGAAATACCCTGAATCACTCTCCAAATTTTTGGAGTCCATCCAGACTCCTGTCCTTAAGTGTTTTTTTTGCCCAGCAGGGAGTGGAGTTTCCCTGCTCTCTTGAAGTTGCTCTTCTTTTTTAAGCCTCGCATGGAAACACTTTTCTTTTGTTCAGCCTGGTTTTATCTTAAAAAGTGTTGGCAGAAATGAGAGCACTATTCTGGGAAGAGCAGAGTAGTTCTCCTTTCCCTCCCCTTTCACAGCTACCTCTTTCTCAGGCTGAAGTTGAGCTTCTCTGTACTTTAGACTGAGCTACCAAGTGAGCTCTTTAAGACCTTTGGAGGACAACTGGTCCTCAGTCAGTGGAAGTGGGTATTTTTGGCTGGACCCTCTGCAGGTGTCAGTTAAAGCAGAGGCTTTTCAAAGATACCAAGGTGTCCCGAGGCAAAGCTAGATCTGTCCCAGCAGTGGCAGATGAGCAAAGGCTGTACCTATGGTGCATCTGACTCTTTCCCTCTCAGGCTGCCTGTTCCTTCTGCTTTCCCAGCACACCTTCGTTGTTTGTCTGTGGCTGCAACACTGCAGTTTGCTCCAGGCAGCTGCCTTCCCTTCTCCTGCCTGAGGCTCCCATCTGTACCCTGCAAGGTTTTTGACTCCCTGCCAAGTCATGGAGAGGAGAAAGAAAATTCCCACTTGGACTTCAGCACTAGAAGGACTCCCTGGCCAGTGCCTGCTAGGAACATTAATATTTTCTTGATATTTCTAATTGGAAACAAAAACAAACCCTCAGCTGGAATAAAGAAACCAAAGGAAAGAAACAGATTTGTCTCTCCAAAGTTTATCATCTGAGAGATAGTGAATGTATATTGAAGAAAGAGGCATTGAGGACCTGGTGATAAAGATTCCTATCAGTGTTATCACAGTTGGTTTCCAGTGGTCCTTTCTTTTTTCTTTTTTTTTTCCTCACAAAGGCCTGTCCCTTTGAATCCTGCTATTGCAGCATAATCTCAGGGTTTGTTAAAAATGAAGAGAAACTCAAGGTTCTGGTGATGGAGGCAGGCTTGAAAGTGTTAGCTCTACGGCCTCGGGAAAGAGAACAAAACCAAAAGACTCATGCTTTAAATGATGCTTTTAAATGTCCCAGAGACTTTATAGGGCCAAATTCATTATCTTCTGATTGCTTGAGGCTGGAAAACCTGATATTCCCTTCTCTTACCAGCACAAAGCATTCCTGGTCTCTGAGAGCCTTTCGTGGAGGTGTCTAGGGGTTGAGTGTCTCAGATCCGCCCACTGCAGCCCTGCCATGGGCTCCCAGCAAGGGACACCATGGTTCTCCGATGGAAACCGCCGTTTGACCCTTCTATCTTATCTACCAGTCACTTTGTGTGTGAGGGCATACACATATTATTAAATATAAATACAAACCCCAGGCACACATTTTTATCCTTAAGTAATAAAATCTAATGGAAGAATTTACAGTCATGGGTTATAAAGCAATAAGGGTTGTAAAATCATTTAGAAGAGTTCAAACACAGGTGAAAGGAGAAGTTCAGAAGTTCAGCATGTAAATATGTTTCCTGGCAGTTTCCTATGACAAACAACAAACCCCCTGTGACCTGGTATCAGCAACGATATCCCAGGGCTGTTCTCAGCTGCTCCACTTGTATTTTCATGTTCATGCATTGTTCAGATTTGTGACTTATTAAGCATACTTTCTCCAGGGGAAGTTACTCAGAGAGGTGGCAGTGAGGACTGACTGAAAAAGTCACTGTATAGACAACAATAATCCAGATTTCTATACGGTGCCCCACCAGCCCCAAGAAGGGGGAATCAGTGTTCTATTTGAAACATAACCCACACAGTACATCACAGATGGAGATTACTGCCGTGATCTGGGGTGAAAATGCACGGCACAAGCTGACCTGGGCATTTTCACTGGCACCTAACGCCCCTCCAAGGAGACTTGGATAGGGTTGCCATTAAAATGCTCATGTGTAAGTTGCTTATGTTGCAGTTTCTGTCGTTTGTAGCAGCACTTTCTAGCAGCTACAGCTTACTAAATGTAGCCATTTTAGACTGGGCAACGGCTTTGCTAAATAGCTTCACCATGCCAGAGCATGGCTCTGCCCCTGAGAGATTGAGCCTGCCTTCCCTCACCTCTGGTGCTTATTCGTTTACAAATGAAAGCAGCTAAAATCTAGGTCTCAGGAACCACAAGAAACATGTCAGGGAGTTGACTCCCTGTTGCTGCGTGGTGCCAGCCTAAAGCACTGAGGCAGGAGCCATGAGGGAAGCCCATGGTCGTTGTTAGCTCTCTTTCTGCTGCTGCATTACTTAACATCCCACCTGAACTTTGCCCTAACGATGGAGGCAGATAACAAGCTATAAGGTTGCTCTCTGGATAAGGTGATAACTTTGCCCTATGCTTCATTTCGTAATTATTTTTTAAGAAAGAAATTATTAGAAGGTGTGAGAAGAGCTCATGCTCAGAATACACTTGCTCTCAAATGAAAAAGAACTCTTCTTCAGGAAGCATTTCTCAGTAGGCTGGCAGAAAGGAGATAGCCACAATATGTGCAATGCAACAACTTAAACACTTCTCAGTCCTTGACACTTTTTACTTTAATTAACCTTGGCAATCTAAACTACTTACAGTGAATCAAAGCTGTGCTCCCAAACCAACCCCAGGAAGCAATGCATCTGAAGAAATACACCATGTCCTTAAACCAATCCAACACTTGTGTTTTTCCTGGGAATTGAAGAGCTTCTCTATCATAATAGTTTGCATAAAACTCATCTAAATGGCCTGTGCTGTTATTGGAACAGGCTGCCATTTTGTTGTTGTGGTATTTCCACAGCTCCAAATGCCTGCTCTGCTGCAGAAGGCAGCCAAAGAGCTAATACCCCCAGCAAACATCCAATTAGTCCTTCTGCACATACAAATGCATGATTGCTTCCCATGTTTTCCTCTGCCCTAATATGGTGGTGGGGAATCAGCTGTCCAGAGCAGCATTTTGTTGGGCTGTCAGGGGGCTTTAGATGATGCCATGGCCAGGCAGCAGCTCAGGAAGGTGATGAAGCCTTCCACTGGCAAAAGTGAGGACGGCATCCCTGTTCTGCTTGGGGGAGGCTGGAAACAGGCAAGGGGTTTCTCACATGGCTGAGCTGTCTTCTTTGTGTTTAGAAAAACAGCAGAGAAGGCTTTCATTCTGGAGGCAGTTAACACATCAGCAGTTTTACTTTCTTTTGGCTGCTTCACTCTTTCTGCCTTTCCTCTTTGTTTCTTACATTCTGTGTGGTTTCTTTCTTCCTTTAGTCCTAATTCCTAGTGTGAGTTGTTTTTCATCTGTCCAGCCATTTCCTCAAGGACAGCTCATGGAAAGTATGCACAGAGACACTGTCTGGAGAGAAAGGGCATCACTGTGGATTATCCTCATACTGCGCCCAAAGGAGACCTCTTCTAAGAGACTCTTTGTATCTGCAGAGAAATGGTGCTAGACACAGAGCATGATCACAAGGCTTGTTCCTTGGGCGGCAGGGAACGTCAGCATTTCACCTGCCTGGAGGACCTCAGCCTCTCAGTCTGCATATGTGCCAGCTTGAGGCTAGCTGGAATATTCTGGTGAGAAGAATTAGATTATAGGCTGTGAGAAGGAAACAATGGTGATGTCTACTTCACTCATAGGCTTGCTGAGATGTATAAACCCAAGAATATAAACATAGATAATGCAGTGGCTCTCTGTTGCAGCTGATGCCTGCACTTTTCTCCCTACCCTGCTTTCTGTGTAACTAATCCTTCTGCTTTCTAACCTCCCTGTCCGATCCTCCAACCTCACCTTGCATGTAAGGCAAAGTCTGGGATAAGATAGAGAGGTGGAAAGAGTGTGGAAGGGTGGTTGGGAGCCCCTCCTGGGGACTCTGGTTTCTGGGAGGGCTGTTGTGTTTCTGTATTACATTTATCTTGTGTATTTCTGTATATAGCTGTATATATTGTAAATATCTGCTTGTATATTGTGCTAAGCTGTAAATATAAAGCTTCATTCCTTAATTTCCTTCTGGCTGAGTCTAGTCTGGGTGATTCTGTGAGGGTGAGGGGGTGGGTAACACCCAAACTGTCACAGCATGCCAGTGTAATTTAATTTTGTCACAGGAAAAAAAAAGTGATGTAAAAAGTAAGATAAGATTTAGTCTATAATAGGATCAATGGGACAATGCTTAGATTAAACCATATTAGTGAAGCAGCATTGATTCTGGGTGGGGGGTGTGCATGCAGCTACAGAACTCAGTGATAGGAAGGCAACTGTGATGCCTTCAGTTAATGAACACATTTTTGCTGTCATCAGCCCAGTCACTGCCTTTACACTACCCAGCTAATAAGGGAGAACAAAGCTGCTCTGAGTTTTTAATGTAGTCCCTACTTAGTGTGTTGCTTCCATCTGAGTTCGGCTTTAAGTGTCAGGTATTTTTCTAGCCTCAGAAGACTACTCTGGGATTTTTAAGCAGTTTTCTGCTTGGGGAAAAGAGGCCATTAGCAGAGCCTTGTGTGGGAGCTAGCAGTCACACAAGGTGGTGGCATCTCACTCATTGTGATGCTGTGAGATGTAGTAAGATAAATCATTTTAATCATAGGGCTGTCAGAGAGTGTTGCTTTCTCCCTTTGGATTTCCAGATGACCCAGGTGTAACAGTGGAAGAAATAATCCCTTTAGCAGCAAGTTTTACATCATAGGATGGAAATATATAGGAAACATCTGTCAATGCATCGGCATTTTAAAGCAAGGAGAGAAAAAACCCCAACAAAAATCAACCAACAAAGAAGTCCTCAAGTAGACAAAATGGAGTCCCTCTGAGACAGACCATCCAGAAAGACATTGCTTTGCTTTTGCTTAGATTTCTCAAGTCATAAACTTGCTTCATGGTCCCTTTGTTCTGTGCTAGCTCCTCAGTGCTCAGACTCTGCCTGAAATGCCAGATACCAATTTACAGCAAGGCATCTCCACGAGGCTTTGTAGGAAACCCTGAAAGTGCCCCAATGGGTTTAAAGCACTTTGATTATTTTCCTAGGTGAGGCAGTTTTCGGTGAGCTGAAGTAGTGCTGTGTAAAAAAGGCACAAATGGGTAGGTGGTGGTCCATGACCAATGTGTCATGCATTTCTGGTGAGCCCAGACACTTGACAGAAGTTGCCCCTCATTTTCAAGTATACTTGCCCATGTAATGGTGCTGGAATAGGATCATTGGGAAGGAAACTCAGCATCCAAACTGGATAAAATGCTTCCAGGTTTGTGTAGGTGATTGACTTTCTTTGTCGATGTACTTTGCCTCCCTGTAGGGCAGTGTACTTTTCCTCTGGTGAGAGAAAACTCCTCCCAACATGCCCACCAGTCTCTCTCCCAGAGCTTGGTTTTGTGGTGAAATTTTTTCTTGAACATGAGATGATATCCTATGGAGGTGAATACAAACCCATTAAGAGGAAACATTCAGCAGACCAGAGTACAGCCAGTTAATTTGTCTTGGAGGACATGCAGAGTAATTTATAACCTATAGTATCTGTATACGAGGTGCTCTTCTCTTGGGCAGTGGTTGATGCCATCTCTGAAGAAGCTGTCATTTCCCTAAGTTTAGCTGCATTTTTAGGAGGAGGTTCTTCCCAGGAGAGTGATTTGCCATTGGAATGGGCTGCCCAGGGAAGTGTTTGAGTCGCCGTCCCTGCAGGTGTTCAAGAAAAGCCTGGATGAGGCACTTAGTGCCATGGTCCAGTTGACTGGATAGGACTGGGTGCTAGGCTGGCCTGGATGATCTTGGAGGTCTCTTCCAACCTGGTTGCTTCTATGATTCTATTACTTCTGAATCTTCAACCATGAGCAGGATGCAAGTGACCAGTTTGGCAGGCTGAGAAACAAGACCCTTTGGGGATCATCCAAAGAAAGGTACTTTGGTTTCTGTTCAGAAGTTAATGTGGTCTGGACACCAGCAGAAAGTTTTCTGCTTGTGTTGTGTTTAGGTAGCAATACTCATCATTTGCAACAGAAAAAACTCTGAGGCCTGCCTGACCTTCCAAAAGCTTTTTCAAGTGGCTCTGTATTGGCACTTAGATCTGACAATGTATGGCATGTGCAGAGTCAGATTTTATTCTGTTCAAGTACAGGCGAGAGGGAAGTAAGAGAGGCATATGTGCTACACAGGTGTGCATGGGCAGTGTCTAGGGAACTGTCTGTGGGCCACCTGAGCCAGGAGGAGGATACCCTTGCAGCTCCTGGGTGACGGTGCCAAAGTAGCTTGCAGGCTGAACCTGGCTGGTGTCTCCACGGGGTATTGGCCAAAGCTAGGCATACCTCAGCTGTCAGGTAACATTCAGCACGACTGGTGGGTATGCTCCATGCTGTGTAAAAATGCTGGCATGTCATCTGGCTCTTTCCCAGGCCCTATCCTGGGGAGATGTTATCTATTTCATTTATTTAGCACCTGTGCCCCTGCATTTAGTACTTTTTTTTTTTTTAATGCTGGCAGCTTGTAATGAGTTTAGTGACTTAAAATCAGATTTTCAAGGGTGGCTCTTTACCACCAGAAAAAGAGGAAAATAATCAAGAGTGTCTTGTCTACTGCTAGAAAATACTTTCCATCACTCCTAGGGAACTGTGCCTACTGGAGACTGTGAGTGATTCTGGAAGCAGCAGGCAGGAAAATCACTTATTTTATTAGCTATATTTTGCAGCCCAGTATGTTTGTACAGTAAAAAAATACTTTGCATAAAGTCAATGGCTGATGCTGTACTTTTTTATCACGGGCTGCTATTTTTTACAGCTGCTCTTTTAAGTGTCAGCACCGAGCATTTGTTGGTGTGATCACTTGCACTTTGCGTTGCCGTGTGTGGCAATGTAACTGGTTCTGGAGCTCTGTACTGTGGCAGGGGTGTTTACAGTTATTTGGGAGAGGTGAAACCACGCTTTGAACATTTTTCAGTCTTTGCATGGCCACATTTATGGTGTTTGTAAAATCCTGTGCTGTTTTATGGCGTTTGTAAACCAATGTCACTTTATGGCATTTGGGAAGCGCTGTGATTTCGATGAGAAATGGACTGCACTGGTTTCGGTGGGAGAGCTCTTCAGTGCTGCTGAGGGACGAGAAAACACACCCAAACTTTCTCAGTGTAGCATAAAACTCTGCTGAGGACAGCAATTAGAGTGTTTGGTGCCTTTGGCGTGTAAGCAATTATTCTTTTTTTGATAAACAGTATTTGCTGCTTTGCACGAGGGGCGTGAGAAAAGAGCGCAGCAAGAAAACCTATGTTGTGAAGAATTTTAATAAAGCAGAACCTCAAGGAAATGACAGATTTAGAGTCAGACACATATGTAAAGCAGCAATCATGTTCAAAGGCTGCCAAGTCCCTTATGTCGATAATGGTAAAATTTAGCTCTTTACAAAGGGCCAGAGAAGCTGCTCTGGGGCTTGTCTCTGCTCAGTATCCTCCACGTTAATTTGTCCCTGCTTGCAGGATGTTAATGCTCCTGTTTGTCAGAATTAAACAGGAGTGCCATTAAATACTGCAGTCATTTTTATTCTTTGCAGCTGGGTAACCTTCAATAACTATGGACAACTCCCCTCACCTCACGTCCCCTTCTTGCAGGCTTCACTCTTAGCCATAATTGGAGAAGAATCCAGAGAGGGGCTGGAGGTGAGGTTTGTTAGAGCTGCTAATTAGCCGATGCCATCACATCAGAATTATAATCCAATTCCTTGGAGGACTCTAGAGCCTCTTCAGCTCTGAGACACATGCTGAATTTACCCTCAGAAAATAGGGGCAGATGATTAGTGCTGACACCCTCGAGTTCCCTCACTGAAAAGTCTGTCACAGGGTGGTTGGTTTAAGGGCCTTGGCTCAAATTAAAGAGTTTTCTGTAGAGGTGATGGGTTTTTTTTTTTTGAGGGGGGAGATTTGGGGGTTTTATATTTTTTATTAAAATGATCCCCAGACTACTTCAACTGAATGTGAAATTTGATGAGGGAAATTTCCTCTCCAGAGCTTCTCATTTTGGAAGGAAGGGAAAATCCAGAGCAGCTCTTCTGACGATACAATTCAATTAGACTTGAACTGCCATTGATTGTTTTGATTTCATTAGTGTTTATCTTTTAATTAAGCTATCCTCATCTGATTTTTAATTTTTTTAAGGATATTTTTTTCCTTTTAAATGTGTGATTTAGCAGCAACTGTTCTGTAAGCCCGAATGAAAAGTAGAGTGCTGCATCCCTTATTTACCATGCTGGATGGTGAAGATTAAGTATTATTATGAGGCTTATGTTAAAGTTGAGAACAGTATTCAGACCATGCTTGAAGCAGACATTGTTGAGCCATAGTTTTGTGGCTTTATTTTGGCTGCTTGCATTAGGTAGTCTCCCTGAACACTCTCTGAGAGATTTAGGCATTCTGGAAGTCCAAATGCCTATGCCCTTTAAACACGTCCATCTCAGAGGTGGAAAAAGCCAGCATCACTGAGGGCATCTGCCATCACCAGCACTGAGGGTCTGGTTTTTGCCACTGTTCCAATTCCAAGGCAGAAAGCCATGGCTGGAACTCAGACCTACTGATGAAAACCTCTGCTCACCAGGACATGTACTCAAAGCTTTCTCTGCCTGGAGGAAGAATGGAATGCACAGCTCTGATGTAGAGGGAGAAGGTAATCCCTTTTCAAGGCTGGGTCAAGGCACAGGCAAGAATGAAAAGGCTGTGGGACCATCTTGAAAACAAACATCAAAGAGCATGATCAGCGTAGGGTAGTCTGCTGGGAGAAGCAGGACTGGGGTTTGTCTCCCTGATCTGCATCCTCCCAGTGGAAAATGCAGGCACAAGTTTCTAGTAACTACTTACTCTGGCTGGGCACCAGTTATTGCCTAGCACTGCAATAAAACACTTGCTGGGCTCATGCTGTGTGCTGCAGCAGACCCTACAAGCGCTGCAAACATTTGGCTTCCCTGTCAAGAAAGAATTCATTTTCACAGCTCCATCAGCACCATCATTTGTTGTAGTATGAGTACGAATTTAGTTTTAATAAAGCAGCATTTCTCAGGTAGCTCAGCTAAAGACAGAAAATACAAGATGCCACCACACCCCTGTTGTTTTCATGAAGACAACAGCTTTTATTTTGGAGAGCAATAAATTACCCAGAATGATATCAAGCCCTGGAACACTCTGCTAATACTGTTCTGCACTTGAGTAACTCCCAGTGCAGCATCAACAGGCCTCTGGCAGTAGTTTTGTTCAGTGAGTAGGTGTTAGAGGCTTTTTTTCCCCCCCAACTTACACCAAGCTGTGGTTCTGACAAAGATGATGAATGTTTTCCTGTTATCCTGTTGATAATGATAGGGACTGAACCAGACCTCCACAACCAGACACACCACCCTACGTGGAGCTATCCCTGGCACCCAGTGATAAGGAGCTGAGCAGCAAATTATAAAGTATAAATCAGAAGGCAACGTTTACCACATGACATCCTACTGGTTCTGTGACTGGTCGCAGGGAATTAATTCTTTTATGTATGGTTTGTGGGTTTCAAGACTCAGCAAAGGCTCATGGCACTTGGGGACCATTTTGGCTATTTGGTGATTGAAAATGGATGTCCTTTTTACTTAAAGCACCTTATGTCCACCTCAGACTTCAGTCAGTTCTCAAAGAGTCTGGGTGAAAAGTGTGTGGACTGTGACTGTCTGGGGAGGAAAGGTGCTTGTGCAGAATGAGGAGATATTCTGATTTTTTTTAACAGAATCATAGAATCAACCAGGTTGGAAGAGACCTCCAAGATCAGCCAGTTCAACCTAGCACCCAGCCCTAGCCAATCAACTAGACCATGGCATTAAGTGCCTCATCCAGGACTTTCTTGAACACCTGCAGGGACAGCAACTCCACCACCTCCCTTGCAGCCCATTCCAATGGCAAATCACTCTCTCTGGGAAGAACTTCCTCCTAACATCCAGCCTAGACCTCCCCTGAAACAACTTGAGACTGTGTCCCCTTGTTCTGTTGCTGGTTGCCTGGGAGAAGAGACCAACCCCCACCTGGCTACAACCTCCCTTCAGGTAGTTGTAGACAGCAATGGGGTCCCCTCTGAGCCTCCTCTTCTTCAGGCTGTGCACCCCCAGCTCCCTCAGCTCTCATAGGGTTTGTGTTCCAGGCCCTCCACCAGCTTTGTCGCCTTTCTCTGGACACCTTCCAGCACCTCAAAATCTCTCTTGAATTGAGGAGCCCAGAACTGGACACAGCACTCAAGGTGTGGCCTGACCAGTGCTGAGTACAGGGGAAGAATAACCTCCCTTGTCCTACTGGCCACACTGTTCCCGATACAGGCCAGGATGTCATTGGCTCTCCTGGCCACCTGGGCACACTGCTGGCTCATCTTCAGCTACTGTCTATCAGTACCACTGTTTTGTTCTGAAGTGGACTTATGAAGAAGGAAGAAGTTAGTCTTGGTTATGGAGGGTTTCTGGTGGGTAGAAAGACATCATGATTGTCTCACTTGACATTACTCTTGCAACTTGACATCATAAGATGATGCCAAGGACAGAGAGGCTGCCACTGAGAAATAACAGCATGTCAAGTTGTTTGCCTGAGCTAGATGAATGAACAGGAATAATCTGATGCATGCAACACAAAATGGAAGAGCAACATGAAATGCTGATTATCTGAGCCCTCTGTGGTCCTTGGCTGGGTGTGGACCACAAGTTGTTCACAGCAAGCCAAGAAATGAGCTTGTGGGGGAAGCTGTGCTGGGCCAGCAGAATAAACAAGACTAGGGAGCACTGGCACCCTACTTGCTGCGTAGCTGCTATAGTCTGAAGGACACAGAATAAACCTGTGCAAACTGATATTTCCCCAAGACTGAGGCTGTGGCAGTAGTTGGTGACACTGATGGCAAAGAGCACGATTAACAGAAAAGGCCACCTCCAGATTTTGAGCTCCTGTTCCAAGTGCTCTTCTCAAAATGCCCCAGAGTTTTGTCACCACAAGCAAAGGAGCCCCCTTCCCCAGCTTCAGGGACTCAAATTGCTCACATTTAAGACACGAGGCAGACAGATAACACAAAAAAGGTTACATTTTGAGAGGGAATATTTGGTAGAATTCAAAGAGTCTGAGACAGGGAGATTGTAACAGAAAGTACAATAAAGTGCCATCAATAATGGCTTGTCCAAACATCTGCAATGCAGACAGATTTAGGACCCTTTGGTGGAGACATGGTTTTCCTTAACTCTTAACGAGAGGTAACCCTGGGAATCATGTAGTAGACCCTGAACACCAGAAGCCTCTCTTCTTTTTCCTGAGGTAAACAAAGAGGAAAGCCTCTCCTGAGTAGCTCCTTAGAGAACCAGCCATCTCATGGCAGTGAGGGTGCTTTGAGCTGCCTGGTGTCCCTAAAAGATTGTCACCTATTCCTACCTAGGAAATCTTGGCAGCATGGTTTGAGACAGCCCTAAATTCAGAGAAGAAAAGAAGAGGTTAGCCAAGGGAATAAAACTAAAGCAGCAGGAGCATTTGTTCTGTTAATGCGCAGGGGAGACAAAGGACAGGAGAGGGAGAATAGTAAAGCTTCAGGGAGTGGAAAATTAGCAGCAGGCAAGGCTGATATTGCTGAGAGCCTTAAACATTTTCTTAGCTTCAGCAGTCACAAACAAAACAAAGGGTACCATCCTAGAGTCAGGAATATGCTTCCTGCGGAGAAAGAAAGAAAGAAAAGTGTTAAATTGACTTTTGCTGTTGTTGAGGAGAGGACGAAATGGCTTCTTTTCTGCTTTCAGAAATGTGCAAAACCATTAAAAGCTGACAAGGCCTGGGGTCTGTATGGCTGTAAATAGCAGCATCAATATTTAATTGAAGATGATGAAGGACTTGGTGAATTTTTGTCCTCTAAGCCTGACATCAGCTGTGTGACAATAATGAGGAATTCAGTGGCAAAAAGTATGTGACTAGGAGAGTTTTGTCATGCAGAAGAAGAGGCAGCTGCTGTGCATTCCTGGCACGTTGGTTGCTGGCTGGTGCTCTTTAATTCTTTAACAGGTGTTAAAGATTGTTCAGGTGGCCAACAGATATTGCTTGATATGCTGGGCTGGGAAAGGGTTGAAGCAGCACTGCAAAGCTGCACGGTGAGTGGACATCCCCTCCTCGAAATGCCCATGAGAGCAGCTATGGGAACAATGAATGATTTACTCTTTTGAGACACACAGGTCTATATTTTTTCCTTTGAGCTGATTAGAAAGAAAAAAAAGCAGTTTGGGCTTTCTTTTAAAGCATTTAATCTAAAGCCACCTTGTGTCTTTGACACGGGGTTCACTTTTGATCAGCTCTGGAGTCCTTTCAAATGCTCTAGCTCTGAAGAATCAGAATGAAAGGCATTTTCCCTGCCCACCCTCTCCATTCAACTGGGCTTCAGGAGGTCAGATGGTGAGGTTTTGTTGCTAGCCGCTTGAAAACAGAATTAGTCTGTGCAGATATCTTTTGATAGACACTGTTAAATGATGGATTTCAGCAAAAACAAGAACATGTCATGGAAGTGGGGTAAAACCTGGATAAGGAAGAGAGCAGGTTTGCATGGCACAAGCAAGGAGGAAGTGCTACAAGAGGTCTTCTTGGAAGAGCCAAGCTCTCCTGATTTGTGGGAGAATTCTCCTGCTAGCAGGACATGAGCTGGTAAACATGAGAACCTGTGCTGGGGAGTGTCCTTGGGCCTGTCTCTGGCTCAGGAAACCAAGCTGCAAACAATGAGCACCCCACACACAGCTGCAGGGGGCTGAGCCTGCCAGCCCCCAGGGGTGGACACCACAGATTGTTTTGATACAGGGCGACCTATCTGTACCTTACACATAACTCTGAGCCAGTCTGTACCATCCACTTGTGCCAACCCCAGACTAATCATGCACGCCTCTTCTAAGTAGTATATAAGCCACTGTGCTGCCTTAATAAAACGTACTGCACTGCTAGCAGCTGAGTGAGTCGCTCATCAGTAGCCCGATCTCGCCGGATTCCAGGCTGCACTGGTTGGATAAAAGCCCACCTGAAGTATTCCACTGACCATTATATTTTGAATTAAACTGCTATTTACACTCAGTCTTTTTGGCTGATCTTCCTTGAGATGTGCAGATGTGGGCTTACATGGTCATAGGATCACAGGATGTCAGGGGTTGGAAGAGACCCAAGGAGATCATCAAGTCCAACTCCCCTGCCAGAGCAGGACCATACAATCTGGCTCAGGTCACAGAGGAACACATTCAGACAGTCCTTGAAAGTCCCCAGAGAAGGAGACTCCACAGCCTCTTTGGGGAGTCTGATCTAGTGCTCTGTGACTCTTACAGTAAAGAAGTTCCTCCTTGTGTTGAGGTGGAACCTCCTGTGCTGCAGCTTACATCCATTGCTCCTTGTCCTATCACAGGGAGCAAGTGAGCAGAGCTTAAGTGTGTGTGTGTCCCCAACTCCCAGCCCTCAGATATTTATAGATATTTATTAAATCCCCTCTCAGTCTTCTCTTCTCCAGACTAAAAAGGCCCAAGTCCTTCAGCCTCTCCTCATAAGGCAGTGCTCCAGTCCCCAAATCATCCTTACAGCCCTCTGCTGGACCTTCTCCAACAGATCCCTGCCCTCTTCAACTGGGGAGCCCAAAACTAAATGCAGTACTTAAGATGGGGTCTCACCAGAACAGAGTAGAGTGGGAGGAGAACCTCCCTTGATCTGCTGGATAAGGGAGGTCTCTGAGCTAAAAGTGGTAGCATTCTCTCAAAACCCAAAAATACACCACACTATTAAGGGGGAGAAAGAGAGCAGAACAGGAAAATGGAAGCAGGCACTTAGGTAATACCTATAGTCCAGGCTAAGGGGAGAGGTAAGGTAACAGAGGAAGGACATTTTGCAGTCACTTAGCAAAGTCAGGTCAAAGCACAGAGCAGTGAAAGACCAGAGAGCTTGGTCAACACACAGGAAAAACTAGAAGTTTGGCTGCTTTAAATCACTTTTTCTTCCTTGACCCAAATTCTAGTGTGTACCTGTTAGGAATTGCAGAGCAGGCAGCACTCTCTCTGCACATGCTAATCACAGGCTAAAACCCACCAACAAACCTTTACAAGTAAACAACTCCCTATGCAAACCCCAGCTCTCATTTTTTTTTGCCATGAACTCCAGCCTTGTTTTCTTTGCCACAACCCCTAGCTCTCTTTTCTTGACACAAATACCAGCTCTCTTTTCTTGCCACAACCCCCGGCTCTCTTTTTTTGCCACAACCCCCAGCTCTCTTTTCTTGCCACTCTGACAAAACAACATCAACAATAACAAAAGTCCTTTCTAGTGGCCCCATGGCTCGCTTCCTGTGTTACAGTTAAAAGCCATCCAATCCGGGAAGTCTAATTAAGAGTAAAAAAATACTCCCAACATGAGCTTTTGATCAGAAGAGCAATTATTGTGCACATGTCTTCTTGCTCTACCTGCTGGTGTACATTTTAGTGCGTTATGCAGCAAGTTTTCCATATTAAATCATCCAAATAAGAATCAGGTAGCTTCACCACCCATTTTTTAAGTGGGGTCCTTTTAAAGCCCAGGTTTCCTCTGCTGCAGTCATGCTCTCTTCTCCTTAAGCAGTGCAGGCCCCCTTCTCCCAGGTAGCTGATACATGGGCAAAGCTGGTCTTAACTCTGCCAACTTGCCACACATCTCATCCCCTTCTTTCTGATGTATATTTGCAACCCTCTTTGGACTTTGTCCCAGTCTCCACCCTCTTGATTGGTGCTAATTTACGTTGGTTCTCGGACCTTGGTCATCCATCTAATTGTTTTTAATCCAATTGAGAATTTTGCCCTCAATACCTATGTCCCAGAGGGATTTACAAGGGAAGATTAAAGACACTAGATAGCTAGGTGAGCTGAAGAACAAGCCAGGGCAGTCTGAGGGCTCAGAAGTGTCTGCAGTGTGCAAACATCATCAGGATTGTGTCTTCCTCCTGCCAAAGAGGACTAATTTCCCTGAAATTGATGGCCTGGCTCTCTGAGAAAAGTCAAAGTGAAAATGGAAATCAGGGCCATAAGCTGGGGGAAGGAACTGTTCAGGTTGCAAGATGTTTTATGGTGGTTTAAAGGATGAAACTGTCATACAGAAAATGTAAGTGGAGTGTCAGGGAGAGCTGTGAGACTGCAGAAAGGTCTCTGCTGAGAGGACTGTAAGCACTACCATTTGAGTAACTTGAAATCAGGTGAGGCCAAACTCCCAGTTTGTACCATAAATAATAGCTCTTCAAGGACTAGGACAAGATGGGGCTCTCCTGTCTCTCGTTTCTGAGATGCTATTAGGCTAACTTATCCAGCAGACTGTGGCAACAGCCTTCCAAGATGTGCATCGACAGGGAGCGTGCAGCTCTGTGCTGTCACTTCTCATTGCCACTACCTTGGAGAAGTGATTCAGAACTGCTGAGGGAACAAAATGTTATTATGACTGGGTTTGGACATAAGCTCTCAGCTAGACCCTTTGGGAAGAGACAAAAGTCACACATTTTTGTTTGAGAAGTGGGATGAATTTGCTGAGAGCTGGTCAGGGTATTTCTGTTTGGGACATATTGTAGCATGGGTGCTGGATTGATTCATCCCAAGCAGCACAGCTGGAGCCTGTGAAAAGAGCAGTGAGAAATCAGATTCCCTTTTTTTCCTAGCCATATGCTTGGGGAATACCACAGACTACTACTCTGCAGTCAGGATGAAATTATGACTGCATTTCTATATGCAGGTCTTGCTAGTGTGTGGTCAGCTTCCTCCGCTGACCTCTAGGAACCCTTTGGCAGGTCTAAGACACATTTATGTCCCAAACAAGTCTATATGTCTGAAAGACTGTGGAGTTTAGGGAGTCTCAAGAGTAGTGTGTTCAACTTGGTGTTTTCTGGAAACATCAGAAGATGAAACAATGCAAAACTACTTTCAATGCTTGACCACTTTTTCAATAAAGAAATTTTTCCTAATATCCATTCTAAATCTCTGCTAGTGCATCTTGAGGCCATTTCCTCTGATCACTTGAAGCTAGGGAGAAGAGACTGACCCCTGCCTAACTACAGCCTCCTTTCAAGGAGCTGTGGAGAGCAATCAAGGTCTGCCTTCAGCCTTCTCTTCTGCAGACTAAACAGTTCCCTCATCTGCTCCTTGTAGGACCTGTTCTCCAGACCCTTCAGCAGCTTTGCTGCCCTTCTCTGGACATGCTCCAGCACCTCAATATCTTTCCTGTAGTAAGGGGCCCAAAACTGAACACAGTATTCAAAGTGAAGCCTCACCAGTGATTGAGTACAGGGGCACAATCATTGCTCTACTCCTGCTGGCCATGCTATTTCAGATACAGTCTAGGATGCTGTTGGCCTTCCTGGCCACCTGAGCACACTGCTGGGTCATATTCAGCTGCCTGTCAACTAGCACCTCTGGGTTCTTTTCTGCTGGGCAGCTTGCAGCCACTCTGTCCTCAGATTGTAGCATTGCATGGAGTTGGTGTGACCCAGGTGCAGGACTTGGCATTTGACTTTGTTAAACCTCATACAACTGACTTCAGCTTGTCCAGATCCTTTTGCAGAGCCTTCCTACCTTTGGGCAGATCAACACTCCCATGCAATTTGTTGTCGTCTGCGACCTTACTGAGGGAGCACTCAATTCAGCATGCCACATCACTGATAAGGATACTAAAGAGAGCTGGCCCTGAAACTGAGCCCTGGGCAACACAGAGAAAATAAATTCATGCCCCTGAAGGAACTGAAGGGATATTCCCACATGCAGACCTGGTCTACTTGTACAAAGAGTCATTGTTGTAGTTTGAGGGGTTCTAGGTTCCCCTAAGAAAACTACAGAGACCAAGACCCATCCCAGGATGTTGCAATATTGCTATTCCATCCTGTTTTTGAGCATGATAGCTTATAAGCCAGTGCATGGTAGCTGTTGCTCTCTATCCCTCCCTGCGCTTCTTTTCTCTGGGCAGCACACGCATTCCTTCTTCTCCCATGGTGTGTGTGGGGAAGATGGCTTCTAGCTGCCAGGGAATTTTGTGCTGTGCAATGCAGCCTGCTGAGGTCTTGTAGGCCTAAGTTGAGGGGTGGGAGCAGTTGTGGCCTACTCTCAGGCCTGCCAAGGGTGGAACAGGTGGAGGATTCTAGATGGATTTAGCCTGATAGACTTGGCTTAGCTTGTGGATGTATACCTTCTACCTGATTGCCTTTTGCATATATGCCTTTAAACTTCCAGTCAGTGTGCAGCATCTTCATTCTTACTTGCTAAAATGAATAAGAGTCACTCCTGTTGTCCAGTCCTGGGTAGCTCATGACCTCAAACTATGACAGTCATGCACCCTCAGCTTTAGATGACTGTGATGTCAGTATCTCTAGTCAAGCTAAGCATTGTATAGGGGCCATTCTCCTTCTGGAAACTGCTTCAATGCATTGGCTAGAAACCTTAGTGTGATCACTTTTTCTTCTTTAAAGTGGGCCCAGGGTGCTTTACTTCAGGTGTGTGTAGCTGCAGTGCAGTCACCTAAAGTTGCATGTAGTAAATGTCATAGCTAACTCCAGTTGATTTTAAATAGTCAGGTGCTTGAACCCCTTTGTTGGAGATGAGATTTAATCCTTTATCTGATTGAACTGTCCTTTAGATGACAGAAAAGATGACAGGGATGAAGAGGATATAAAGATCCAAGCAGGTGTGGGAACAATGCCTTGTATAAGGAGGAAGGAGACTGAGTATTTGACTTGTGCTGAATAGCTGTGGCCTGGTGAAATGAAATAAGGTAGGATTTGTCTTGTCCCCTGCAACAATCAGCTACACCTTAGCTTACAGATCTCCCTAACCTGAAGTACACAGAAAACTGGTACAGGCTAGACAACAAGAAAACTCAATTCACTGTGCTTCACTATGTAACTAACAATTAGTGGCCAGAAGAAGGCTGAAGACCTGGCAGCTGCAGTCTGGCCAAGGAGATCTCATAAGTAAGAAACTTATTCAGAGTCATTAACCTAACAGCACTCCATGTGCACAGACGAGACTGCAAATCAAGACTTTGGGTCAAGATGTGCTTTGCTTTTGGGCTTTGTCATGAATGGCCACCCTTACAAATGATATATCCAGGAAGGAGAGCACACTTGAATGGTTTTGCTAAGTAGCTGCCCCTGTCAGCGTGCAATATGTGCTGTGGCTGCGAGACAGAAGATGGTGTAACCCTTCCAACAGTGCTTTCCAATAGTGCCTCCTGTGAAAGTCAGTGCAGACATTAGTGGTAGCAGGATTAGATGCTGAATAAGCAGGGGGAAAAAAAAAGAAACATATTTTGGAAGGAGATGAATAATATGTAAATATTAAGGCATACAGACATTTTATAAGTGGGCAGGCCAATCTCATTATTGATCTCCAATTAAACTGAAATGTGGGGTCATAGCACCCTATTATGTCTAGTAGATTAGATTCAGGCTGTCTCTTTTTGTTATTGTTTCTGATGGAGTTTTTTGAGCTTTCTTAATTCAGGTCAAAAAATGAGAGGCTTCCTCATAAGCATTTTAATTAACAAGCTGAAAGATTCTCTTGCCTCCAGAGACTCATGATACCAACCCAGAGCTCAGCACTGCTACCCCTCTAAGACTGTCATATTTCAGCTGGAATTGTGTTTATGCTCCTTTATTCAAGTCAAAAATATAGACAGCAAATTAAACTCACTGCCTTCCCTCATTGACTACTTGGCGGGGGGAAATGTATCTTGAAAGTTTAATTTGTGGTCTAAACATGTTCTTTGCACTCCACAGCATGTGAGGACCCAAATGTATGGGGTAGGAGATCTAACTCTGTGAAGGAAAGTCCTTTTGGCTAGTCCTTGGGACTACGCATACTTTGTCACAGACATCTTGCCTGTGGCAAGCCATGATAGGTTGGACTGGATGATCTTGGAGGTCTCTTCCAACCTGGTTGATTCTATGATTCTATGATTCTATGATCAGCACACTCAGGTCTTCCAGCATCGTCTCAGGGCTAAAACCCCAGTCCTTTTGTAGAGGTGCTCACTGTGCTGTTCCACCAAGGAGAAGCTCTCAGCTGACCAGCTTGGTTTTCACAGAGCATGCTGCTCCTCAGGCAGATGAGAAGCCCTTTCCTGGTCCTGGTAGCTGTTGCCCATGTTCACTAGGCTGTCACTGCAGCGACTCGTGTTACCACTCCTGTAGCAAGCTGACCTTGCACCACAGTTCATCCATCCTCCCGGCAAGCTTGTTTGAGTGGAAGAATGGCACATCACCAAAATAGTCATGAGTGAGAAAAGTGCGCCCCCAAGTCCCCCACTCCCTCCTCTATGTGAAGCTGGTGCAGGTACTGCTCCTTTCCAATTTGTGGGGTAGTGGTGTGCCATAAATGGGGAGGACGTTGAAGAGCCAGCATGGTTTTGGGAAGGGCATCAGCTCCAAGTGGTAAGGGACGAAGGAGAGCGTGCTGGGCAGCCAGGCACTTGTCAGCTGCCCTTGCAGTGGTGAGTAGTGTCCCATGGCAGGAACGGTAGCAGACAGCTTTCTTGGCATCAAGCTAGGAGCCTTTCAAGAATAAAAATGCAGTCTCAGGTGAATCAATACAGACTTTTAGTTAGATACAATCTACCATCAGCCTTATTTTTTGCTCAGTAATTAGGAAGAAAAATTTAGAGGGATAAACTCCCTCAAACTCATTGATGTGTTGTCATTCAGGGAGCAAGGCCAAATACCCTTTTATTCTAGTCATGGAAAATCTCCTGACAGGGAAAGAGCCTTTGTGCCAGCCTGGATAATATTAACTGTCCTGGACTTGGCAAGGACATGGGTCAAGGGTAAAAAGGGCTGGTCAACCTAGCAAGGCTGGATGTTGTAAAAAGATACTGCCTGTAAACCAACACAGCGTTGGGGCTGCAGATGTCATATTTCTTCCCATTCAGGAAACTTCTCATGGTAAAGGTATTTTGAATCAGAGTTTGATTTACAGGGGAGTTATTTAGAAGTAAATTAGGGAATAATCATCCTGCAAGAGACACCTCACAGCATATTTACAAAGCAGTTTTAATTTAATGGTGAAATGTGTTCTTTGACCAGATTTGCTGGGATTTCTCTTTGGCATTATGCCATTTTTGTCACTTTCAATTCTCTTTCTCTGAGATAGTCCGATGTGAAGAGGTGATCTAGTGAAGGATAGCACTCTTTCTCTCATTGGGTTTTTACACAGCCTTCCAATACTCACTGTGGTATCTGACTTGGGAGCAGGAATGAAATCAACTTCTGTCAGATGCTGAAGTCCACCAAAGTTGCCAATTTTTTCATGTTTCCTCCATTTTGCTCGCTGGTTCTGGAACCAGATCTGGACATGGATAAGAAATGAAAGGCCAAGAACTGAACAAGAGATGAAGGAAGGACTTCTCACTTCCAGCTACTTTTCTTCTTGAATGTGGGAAAAAGTTGACCTCTGGCTCATCAGAACCAGGGACTGAACCTAAAGGAAAACATTGAGTTTGACAAAGCATCTTTCACATTTTACATAGCATATGGGATGCCTGGGCTGTCAGTACAGCCTCTTTCCCCTCACAGCTTATGGCCAAGCCAGAATCTCCCTGTTCAAGAAGAGGCAGTGCCCCAGCATGTAGCAGATCCTCCAGGGCTCTCCTGGGAAAATGGATCCTTTCACAGTCAAAGCTTTCAAGCAGTCAAGGCATTTCATTTTCCCTAGAAGGTGCAATTTGTTGCATGACAGAGCCCTTTAACCCTGTTCCCAAGTAAACAGATTGGGAAAAGAGCCACTTGTATGTTTTGCTGGGCTGCAGTAAAAATGCATTCCTAGTGGAGATGTAGTAACAGGGTTCTTCCTATCTTTAGCTGGTAACATTTTGAAATTCACATAAGGAACCTAAGCAAAAGACCCAAGGGGATGAAATCTTCTAAATCACTCAGAAGTCTGTTTTCTGCCATCTTCTTTTGCACTAGAAATCAGACAGCTAATTTTATCAGTGGAGTTTCTTTTGTCAGTTAGCTGATTTGACCAGTTTGGCTCCTGGCTAAGGCACACAGATATTTATTGTGCAGCCATGGTAGTGCATCTTTCTGGATTGCTGTGAAAAGTTGAATTCCCTTTTGACTGTAGATTTTAGCTGGCTTGGGAGCTGGCTATTTGAATGTCAACAAGTGATTCACATGAACATGATCGATTAGTGATCAAAACATGTATGTATTTTAAACCAAATAATGAGCAGATCAGTTGTCTCTGCATCTCTTGCCCAGCAAGTAATGGGAATATCAAAAGCCTTCTCCTATATTGCTGATAGTTAGAAGGATCCATGGTTACTGAAAGAAGAGTTTTGTTTTTCTGGGTTTGTGTGTGTTTGAGAACTGCTTTGCCTGTATAAACTGCTTCATTTCCCTTTCTGCCATGTAGCAATTATATGGTGAAATGGTACCATAAAAATGACTCCTCTTCAACACTGACAAAGTGATTGAGAGAGGAGGGGGAGACTGAAGCCAAAATTCAGCTTCTGATGTACTCCTTCAAAAGTCTGCACATTGGATAAAGTCCTCACTAAATTGATGTTTTATTTGTTCTTTATAAAGGCAAAGCTGTGATTACAGATTGAACTTCTCATTCTGCCCCACCTCTTTCCCCCCTCCCCACTCTCTATCACCTTTACCCTTTAAAATTTCCATCCTGAATTCCTCTATCAGGATTTAAACTTATTCCTCCATGATCTACCTACCACAGATATCAAGTTAGCGATATTATTTATTCTTGAGTGCTGCTAATCTTCATTTTTGCAGTGTTCCTGAGCTATGGCACTCAGGTAGCACACAGAATTCCCACATGTGTCACAAAAGCCACACCAGTGCTAAAGTCAGGGAGGGACATGCCTGAGATATCACAAAAGGCTCACTTGCCCTTTCAGTGGTCAGCAGATTCTCCAAGCAGCCAAGGACTAAATCAGAGTGCAGAGGGAGAGTAGTGTGGCCTATATTGTAGGAATGGCTTCCATCTGTTCTCTGCAAGACTGTCTGTTTTTGTTCTCTTATAGACACATAACCAGTGACCCAGAGAGCATGTTCTACTAAAGAATCAGCATTTTCATTATTTTTCCAGTTCCGTCCTATTTTTACCATTTCATAGCACGGTCATTTAAAATTTTACTGATTAGGTAGTTGGATTTCACCATTGTATCAGTAAATAATTCCTATGAGAGACCACCTTTGAAATGTCCTCATTTGCAATTGGACACCTGTTGCAGAATGAGATTTTTCTGTTACCGCTGACACTAGATCTGCTCTGTTTTCTTAATCCATGCAGGGTGCAGGACCAAGGCCAGGACCTTAAGTGACATGCTGTCAAAGTTAGAGAGATGGAGCTGGGATTGTTTAACCTGGAGAAGAGGAGGCTCAGGGGTGACCTCATTGCTGTCTACAAGTACCTGAAGGGAGGTTGTAGCCAGGTGGGGGTTGGTCTCTTCTGCCAGGCAACCAGCAACAGAACAAGGGGACACAGTCCCAAGTTGTGCTGGGGGAAGTATAGGCTGGATGTTAGGAGGAAGTTGTTGCCAGAGAGAGTGATTTGCCATTGGAATGGGCTGCCCAGGGAGGTGGTGGAGGCACTGTCCCTGGAGGTGTTCAAGAAAAGCCTGGATGGGGCACTTAGTGCCATGGTCTAGTTGATTAGCTAGGGCTGGGTGCTAGGTTGGACTGGATGACCTTGGAGGTCTCTTCCAACCTGTTTGATTCTATGATTCTATGATTCTATGATAGAACCACAGACTGGCTTTAGGTTGGAGGGGATCTTTTAAAGATGACCTAGTCCAGCCTCCTTGCAGTGAGTAGGAACATCTTTCACTAGATTAGGTTGCTCGAAATCATGTCCAACCTCATGTAGCACACTTCCAATGATGGAACATCCACCATTGCTCCGGGTAACCTGTTCTGATGTCTTACCACCCTCATTATAAATAATTACTTCCTTATACCTGGTTTAAATATACCCTTTCAGTAATCTCATCATAAAAGATGACTTTGATTACACCTGTTTTCCATAAAACAGTGTTGATTAGCCTTAAATATATTACTCTTTTAAAAAGTCTTCATTAGCAGAGGCTCATATCAGCTTTATCACTGTTCTGCCAAAAGTCAATGTTAGGCTGACAGCCACTCATTATGTGATTGTCCTCTTTACCTTTTGAGTACTGACACAACACTAGATTTCTTCAAGGTCCCTGGAATGTCTCATGTGTGCCAGGACCGATTAATTGTCAGTGCTGATGGCCTAAAGTGCTTCTAAAGCAGCTTTTTAAGAACTACTGGAGGTAAGTCACCGAGATGTCTGGGTTTAAAAATATCTGCCCATAGCTACTGGTGGTCAACATTGTCATTATGGAAAAGTGTTTCATCATCATGACCATGTAATTCTACCACCTTACTTGACATATTTCCAGGGATAGAGCAGAAATTATGGATGCCATTTGCCATTTCTGCATTACTCTTGATAGTCTCTCTGGTTTTGTAAATAACACTTTTTGGGTTGTTTTTGTTCTTAATGGGAGTCTGTTGAGTTTCTGATGATCTTTAACTCTTGTGGCCTGTAGCCTTCTGCTTTGCTCATTATTTTTTAATATAATTTCTTGTATCTAATGTTTAACCATCCAGCATTCTTTGTAAGTTGTTAAATGTAGGCATACACACCTGCAGGGCTACATTTCCAGCTATCCACTCAAACTCTTTCATGGCCATCATACTTTTTGTTTCTCAACTAGAGGACATAATCTTTAGCACAGTTATGAAATGTTTCATTTAGTTACCCAATAATCCGTCACTTTTTTTTTCCCCAGATAAATTCTCTCTCTAATTTACACAGATTTTAGTTCTGTCAAAACTACTATTTCAAAATACCAAGAGCATATACAAATTCTTTGCACCCTATTTTATTTGTGTGGCAAACGCAATCAACCAACCAGACAACAATTTGTAACTAAGTTGCTCCTCATTTTTACTTCTGTATCTGGTTTTGTCTTTACTAGCCAAGATGAGGCCCAATGCAGAATTTCCTGTGTCATGTGCTACATTGCCTGAACTGGGATTTTGCCATCTGCAATTCATACACGAGGGTATTTTTACTTCCTTTGTATACATCTCAGGTTTATATTTCCCATGATAACTCTTTTCTATTTTTTCCCCTTAGAGCTAATAAATAACTTTTTAAGCACAAGATTGTCCTGTTCTTTTATGTGATTTTCTGTTCAGTTGGGAACACTGACTAGTAGCCCAGCTTGTGCTTGATACCACTGGAAATGTGTTGTGGGTGCACTGGTATTGCTAATGGGCACATTACAGCTATGCTGTTCCAATTCTCCTTGCCACCTAACTATGAAGCAGTATCACCATGGTTAGTCAATAATCCCAGGCATGTCATAGTCAATAGAATGCTCTGTGTTTAACTTTGATTTTTTTTGAGTGGGATATGTGCATAGAAGAGCAGTGATGACTCTAGCATTATGCCAGGTGCAGAAACTGCCTCATGTAAAAGTCATCACAACAGCGTCTGGTAAACAACACTGAATTCCAATACACAGTGGTATGTATGTTTTAATGTATCACATTTCATATGCAGTAAACACTTGGGGTCAATTATGAGCTCAGTCAGGAAGACTACATTGCAGATTGGAGGAGGGGGGACTTGGATTCGTTTCCCTCCTGCACTGACATTGCCACCAGGGCATTTATAGCCTGTAACATCAAAACACAGAACAGTAAGAAAGCATTCTGATCCAGGCAGTTGTTTTCACTTATTTGTGGAGACTGTTGAAAATGGAAGTGGATGACAGTTTGTCCTGGATGTACATTTGTTTATAAAAGCTTGATAGATGGACAGTTTGTCCTGGATGTACATTAGTTTATAAAAGGTTGCTAGATGATTAATAAATACTTTCATAAATGGCTGCTTTGCAGCTACACAAGTCCAACAAGTTGCTCATAACCATCTGTAGCTCCTACTTGCTGTGCATTTAGTACATTTAGAGCTCCTGTTAACCCTTGGATTAATCCAGTTTGGTTAGTCCCAGCTGATTGAAAAATCTTTCTTTCCTCCTGTGTAAAAGGAGAACAGTGATACTGGTCTCCTCTGTAAGGTAACAGAGAGGTCACGTATTTCATTAATGTTATCACCCAGGCATAAACTATTAGGAATGTACTCTGAATAAAGAATTGATGTAGTGAATATAGCCTTTTGGAGATATAATGTACCTGAACTCTGGCTTCTGGGAGGTTTATCTTTGCTGCCAGTTGATTGCGAATGTGGACATCAGGGTAGTGAGTCACTTGGAAAATCTTCTCCAGTTCCTGGAGCTGCTCAGCTGTGAACGTCGTCCGAATTCTCCGTTTCCCTTTCCTCTCAACTATGCAAACAAGGAGAGGTGTATCACAGTTTGTAGGAAAAAGCCACAGGGCCACAAGAAGCTTCATAGCAATTTCTGTCATTGCTCTGCAGCTGGGATGGCACCTCTGACACCTTCTAGAGATGTACTTACCATAGCCGACTCTCTCCTGATGCAACAGCGAATGCAAATGAACTCATATCACTCAATGAGTGAGTCAAAAGTGCCCATCTGCAGTACTAATTCTATGGATCCACTGGATGTCAACAGCTACAAAACTCTGTGTGTTTGTACTACACTAGTCCTGAAATTTGTTTGTCATCAAAGTCCTTTAGCATTGGATCAACCTTTGACCAGTTTTTGCTCCTGACACATGCAGGAGCAATTATCAAGACATCTGTTGATAATTTCTCATCACATGTTGCCTATTGTGAAGAAACCCTTGATGTAGATAAAATGAAAGAGTAGATACTCCATTTTGTCTTGCTGCTGCTCTTGTGCCTGTTAACAAACCATCCTTCTTCCAGCACATATATTTTCTACCCCTATCTTTTTCTGTCATAGTGGTCATACTGAGCTTTCCTGAGGCTCTGAGGTATTATTGTTCCATTGGCACACTACTAATTTTGATAAATTTTTTCCTCTTGTATCTCAGCAAGACCAAAGAATATCCAAAATGTAAGAACTCAACCATTTCACACTGACTGACCACTACTCTCTTCCTGTACCATTCCCTTGGCAGTATTTAGGAACAGCCAACTGTTTCACCATCTTGTGAGAGTGGCATTAAAAACCATTACTTTGCAAAGAAAAGTCACAATATTCTCTTGACTGCACTGTCGTTGCATGGGGACTTACTAAACAAAATTAATCTTAAGAACTATAAGGGTCTTGAAATCCATGGAGCAACACATGGGGAACTGTGGATGCTATAATACTCTTAGGCTTCTCTATTCCTTCACCTGCTGTTGTGTGATCACACCAAAGACATCTCTCAGCACTCCTGCACTGCTTTGAAAATGTCCTCCTGTACCTGGATTTTTTACTTAGGCTGTGAACTCTGCTTGCTAACTGATCTAAGTCAGAATAAGGTCTGAGTTTGCAGTGTTGTTATGTGTGGACTTTCTAAACAAGCTTAATCTTAAGAACTATAAGGGTCTTGAAACCCATGGAGCAGCACATGGGGAACTGTGGATGCTATCGTGCTCTTAGGCTCCTCTGCTCCTTCACCTGCTGTTGTGTAATCACACCAAAGACATCTCTCAGCACTCCTGCACTGCTTTGAAAATGTCCTCCTACACCTGGATGTTTTCATTTAAATCATGAACTCTGCCTGCTAATTGGTGTAAGTCAGAGTAAGGTCTGGGTTTCTCTGAAATTATTCCAGAAAGGCTGACATCTGGCAAGGAGGAGGAGAAATGAGCAACAGAAGTGATCTCTAGGACAGCTGATTTGTAGAATTTGGAGTTCAGACTTGTCCAAAGGCTGGAACTCTGATACACAAATGAAATCCCTTCCAGCTGACACTGAACACCCAGCACAGAAGCCATGCTCCAAGGGTTGTGAGGCAAAGATTTTTATTTTTAGTATTTTTTTTTCTGCTGAATCTGGAAATCTGCATCCTTATAGGAGCATAAGAAATCTAACATCACTAGTGACTATCATGAGCTTGCTACTCAATGACTGAAGAGGTTGGCAATGACACCACGTTGCTCAAGAAAATGACCTTTTTGAATGCTTTGGGTTTTCCATGTTCTGATGACAGCTACTAATTCAAACTATGTAGCTAGATGTATACACTTCCAAATAGGCCCAGTTAGCCAGCAAAGGCTACCTTAGTCCCTCAAAGAGAATTTGTACTTTCTTTCTCCACCTTTTTGTTTTTTCCTCTCCACCATGAACATAACCTTTTGGGAAAAGCAGTGAGAAGGGTATCTAAACACCTTGGCTAAACTTTACTGCCAATCAGAAGAGAACATATTTCATTCTGCAGTCAAAAAATCACTGTGGTTCTTTTGATACAGAAAATAATGGAATAAAAAATTCTGTCCATTGACTTGTTAGGATGGTACCTATGACACAATACCTCAAGGCTAAAGAGTGAATATATTCCATTATGAATATTTCATCTTTCCTAAACCTTTCATGTACCTTGAAAGGAAAGTAGTCATGCAAGAATGACTGTGGAGAGTCATTTATCATAAATGCTGTCAATACTTTCATATCTCAGGAATAACTTAATAGAGCTGATGTCCAACACAGTTAAGTCCCTATCATTAGACTTTTCACTGGCCTATCAAAGTGCAGTTGACTGCAGTCCTAGCCTCTGCCCCAAGAGAAAAATATTATTTGTGTTGGATCTTGCTGGCTCTACTGGGACAGAGATCTGAAATGAGAATATGTTTGTGCATCTATGCTGAAGATAACAATGGGCACCCTTGTCTAAGAAGCCTCAATGACAAAGTTGCAGCTACTTGAACTTTTCTGAAGATGATTGTGGGTGGGATCTATTGCTATATAGAATAAGAGGGAAATGCAGGTAGTGAGAATACAAATCTCAGACTATGTTCACAGTGGTGTCTCTTGTCTGGAAGATTTTCATTTCATACCTCTCTGTGGAGGGTGGCCTTCATATCCTCCTGGGAGATACTGCAGACAGGTAAGATTGAATACCAAACTGATATTTTGTGAAGCACATCATGTTCTGTCATACAGCAATGATTCTTTCTGCTGCATTTGTTTCATTACAACGTATGGTATTTGTATTTCTCTTGCACAGAAAAACTCATATAGCACATCCTGACAACAATTAAGTTTGCCCTGACCTTGTCATGAACTCAGAAATTTGGGGCCTCACTGAGTTGTCCTCTACATCTCCCTGAACATTAAACTGAGCTTCTGTCTCTATCCAGGGTAAAAGAGTGGCTCAACAAACATGGAAGGAACTGCAATCTACATCCAGCATTTCAAGAGAGCAGCAAGAGATCCAAGCTCAAACTGTGACCACCCCCTTGCTTGTGTGGCCCCATCTGCACATAAAGATGTGGGATGCTGCAAGGTTCTTTTGCTGACACGTTTTATATGCCTGGGCAGTCTACATACCTTCTATCAATCTGAAAGCTTTCAGGAGAAAGAGAGCAAACCTGCTTACCTCCTGGAAGGTTTCTGAATTAGCAAAAACCCCAATGTACTTTGAAATGAAAAAGTACTTGATAAATTATCTGCAATATCATTTCATGACTATGCAAAGCAAGAAAGAAACTTTCTACACTGTGAAGTGTAAGATGTCACACCAAATAATAATAATAAAAAATATATGGTTTAATATTCCACCAGAATACAGAAAAATAATGATTTAGTCCAGTGTAAACTCTTCCTGTCTCATACATTAATCAGGCTCTGCAGAATTAATATCACTGAAGAGGACTATGATGGGACTGAAGTGAAAGCCAATGACCAGCTGAACCAGACCTCATCACAGCGGACACCATACAAACAGCAATGATTAGTTCTTCCCTGTAAGCACATATGGTGACAGCTATCATCTCCTTTTTGTAATAGAGAATCAAAGCTGAGGCAAGAGTTTTGCTATCCAAACAAAAAACTACTACTTGAACTAGAAAGGAATAGCTTATATTATTAGCTGCAGAACCTCTTTATAGAGGGTATGTTCCTATGCACCCGAGACGGAGATGATGATGTGGATGTCTATCCTTGGCTACCAGCATAACAAATTGTAGGTGCTGGCAGGACACTTGGTACTGAGTACATTGGATTAATCAGCCTAGATAAACTCAAGAGATCAGCTGCTACACTGCAATGCAATACCATCTCTGCAGGGTCAAGGTGTGGAACAAACCTCATAGTGAAGATCACAAGTCTGGAAGGAGAGGCAAAGACTACCCTACAAAGACTATAAAATAGAGAATAGAGGAGAAGGTGACAAAGGTTGTGCACAGCTGGTCTAAGTCTGGGAGGAAACTTAGTTGAGCTGGGCCATCTTAAAATAACTTTGAGCTGGATATACTGCCTTCAGCAGCACAGTATTTTAAACTGTGGTGGAGATGGAGTGGGGAATTGATGGGAAAAAGAACTCCCTATCAGTCCACTCATATATCCTCTGTGTTTTTCCTTCTTGAAAGGTGAACTGCTCCATAGACTTATGTAAGGAGAGGGTCTACACAGTGCTCAGAAGCATCAGTTCTACTGAAACCAGATTTTTCAAAGCTGAAACTCATCAGATTAAAAACAAAAATACAATAACAAGAGGCCAGCTATGGGCCAGTAGAGACTGAAGGACAGGTTTTGATTTCAACTGGAAATGAAGTTTAAATTGCCAGCAAAATAGATTTCTGTGAACTAATCAAGGTTTTTGCCAGTAGAAAAATCTAGAAATGTGCATTTTTTTTCCCCAACAAGTAATCAGTCATTCTGGTTTTGTTTCTTTTTTAATTTATATATCTATATAAAATAAAAAGAACAACCTATAAAAATATCAGAACATCTGAGACTCTGTGTTAACATTTTCTCTTACAAGATGAAACTTTCTCTGACTGTAGCTTTGATACTTCCCTTTGCCTTGGGACCTTAGCTTAGAGATCCCATAGCAAACAACAGCATTCAGAATTACAGTCTAATAAAGAATGTGGGTGGAAGATATAAGACTAGAAAGTGTTGGAAGTGTAACATTGGCTTTACAAACGTGGCTCTAACATCTCTGGGGAAATAAGTCTGTCTGAGTTTCCTGAGCTTTTTTCTATGTAAAAACTGGGGATATTCAAGTGTGCTTTTGTACTTTGTGAAAGTCATTTGCAGGTTAGCTGATGCTGAAACCAAGCCTGAAAATACCAGGCAGCTAAATATGTCAGCATTAGCAGATGCTTAGAGATACAGCTGTCTATACATTGCCTTACTGTTGACATTGGAAGGGCCAGATCCAACATGCTGATAAAGCAATATAGCTTCTTTAAATTCAGTAACAGGCAACATTTGGCCTCTGCAGATGTGGATTTATTATTAGGCTAGACTTAGAACAAATTCAAGCATTTGATTTTTGCAGAAATACAGATTGGTTTTGAAGGTGTTCAGTGAAGGGTTGAGACCAATGAGTACAACTTGCAGCAGGGAAAATCCTAACTACATAATAGGAAAAAATGTTTTTACCATGAAAGTATTTTGATGTGGGCCTGAAGAGTATGGAAAGTATCTCCTTGGAGACACTCTAGCTTGATTGGACAAAGGTCCAAGCAACCTGATTGAAGCTGGCCCTGCTTGGGAGCTGGGGTTGGACAAGATGGTCTCCCAGAGGTCCCTCTCAGATTGCTTTGTTTTATCTCTAACCTCTGTATATCCACATGTACAGGAGTGCCTCCATCATTCCTTTCCTAAAGAGTAAAGGAACTTAAGGCTTTAATACTAAACTCAGCTCAAGGAATTTGATTAGCAATTTCTTATTTACACAATTTTAGCTTAGCATATTATGTCTTACTTTCACTATTCAGTATAACACAGCTACAAGATATTAGAAGTATGAGCAAATCAATACCCAAGACTACTTCTTGTACCTGTGTTTTCTAAGTGAGAGATGTACAGCTGCAACAAAGGCAGGCTTGAGCAAATGCATTCAGGACTACAGTCTGCAGTAGGCAACTAGCCTATGGTGCACCTTGCACTGCTGTTTTTCAGCTTCCCTGTATACCTGAACCAACTAGATAAATGCTACCTCAGGGAGATTTTTGCAATGGCATCTTCCATCTGCACTTAGTCCATTAATAAGCTAAGGCTGTGTCAAGCCTACTTGGTCTCATTGCATAGGTGGAGGGATACACTGGAGGGATAAGGGGCTAGAGATCCAAGAGATGGGCTGGAAGCAAGTGCAATACATATATGCTTCAGAGTATATAATCTAGATAGATGAAAACTGGTAGGATCAATTTATCTTGCTGCAATTCTCTTTGTGACTTCTGGACAGACACACTCTCATGCTATGTGATAACTAGATCCAAAGATCTTGCTGCTGCTTTGACAAGAAGAGAGAAAACAGCTACATAAGCAAGCAATTGGCTTAAGCTGCTTATTCCAAGAAATATTTTTCAGTTTGTGCAGAACATTGACTGTATCATTTGTTTCTCAGAAACAAACTTAGGGGTGTTAAAAAAGAACCTAATCTTATCTGGTTAAATTCTGGTTTTAGTTTTTAGCCTCTTTTAAATATTTCCCCCTCTCTCTTCTTGTTAATTCAACCAGTTACAACATGTGGGTCTCCCAGTTAGCTCCTTCTCATAGCTTTTCTGAATGTTGTTCTCTTGTGGTGACAATCTGCTTATGGCAGCAAAGCCCATAGCAAAAAAAAACCAAAGACAATTGCAACTCTATCAAAGAGTTATTACAGAGTGCTGATGGCATCGAGACAAAATATTCTTGTTTGTGTACAGAGATGGGTCTGTGGCAGTCCCTCTGCTAGTTTAAAAGGTGGCTCACAGCTTTCAAAAGGGTTTGTGTTGCAGTATTTAGGTTGTTTGTTGGCAGTGGGGCTAATCCTTGTTAAGGTGACTTTTCAGCTTCTTTTAGGAAGGGCTGGCATAGACAGTGAGGCTGGGTACCATGTGCTCTGGATAGCACCTCATCCTAATGAAACCCAGCTTTTAGCACCCAGTGGCTGCCTGTTCAGGTGTGGAAGAGAAGCACAACTTGACATTTTAAAGGCTTGACTTCCCTTCAGTCCACAACTCCTTAAAAGAGAGTTGCTTCCATCCTGGTGCGGAGCACAGTGCCTGACCACCTGCTGGCAAGGCTGACATGCAGAGAGGAACAGACTTCAGGTGATATAAGCAGGAATGCTAAAAAAAAAACTCCAAGCTGTGCTGTGGCAGCCAGGGGAGTTTCTGAGTCTGCTTGTCAGAGGAGATGGCAAAGAGTAGGTAGTATATATGAAGCCATTCTTGTGGACAGTTCATCGTGGAGGATTGTGCTCACTATCAGCCTGAGCCTCTGGTGAATTCAACCCTTCCCATCTACCAGTAAAATCTTAGTGTTTGCAATTGTTGCTGCCCTAAAACGGTTCTGTGCCAAACTTATAGTATAGAGGTCAGCAAAATACCTGGCAAAAGAAGAATGCAGGACGTGGTTTGAGAAACGCCAACTGACAGGGGTGTGTGTTAGTTCCCACCATTTGGTATCAGTTGTCTACCTAGAAAAAGCGACCTGCATCTTCATGAATTCCCTCAGGTCACAGTGGATTTGGGACAGGCATATGTGTAGTTCTTCCAGTTGGCTAAATCTGAAGATTTCATTGTAGTGGTAGGCCTGAGCAGGCCAAAATAGGCTTGTACATGTCCTGGCTTGCCCAGGCATGTTTTTCTGCTCTCCCTCCTTCTGTTCTGGGGAGAAGCAACTGTGAGAAAGAGGACAAAGATCCTGGAGTCACTGAGTCTAAGGATTCTGGCCTGCCCAGACTTGTTTTCATCCCACGGTAAGCAAGATACACACACTTAGCTTGTGCCTGTCTTGTGCAAGGCCTATGTTTTCCCCAAATTTGGGTAAAGCAAGCCTATGGTTTCACCTAATATGGTCAAGCTTGGCTAACTGCCATTCTGATTGGTTATTCTGTGTCCAAGGCCCATTAGTCATGGGCCGTGTTGCTGAAAAGAGTTGAGCAGGTAATGCAATGTGCTCTGCCATTGTATTCATGCCTGCTGATGCCTGCTGTTATTGCTCTCTGTTGCTGACAGTATACTGCCTTACTGCATCTTGCCATGCTATGCTAAGCTATAAGCTGGCTCTGTCACAAAGTAACAAAGTCTGATGCTCTGAGTTTGTTTGCCTGGAAACTCCACTGCCTTGAGTTTCCCAGGAATAAGCCCTGAATGCCTCCATGCCATTGGCCTGCATAACCAGTGTGACTTCATGCTAAGACTGCACATTGCAAGACATCCTGCCTACACCTGCCAAGATGAGAAGTCCTGGAGATATATAAATCATCCAGAGGAGCAAAGATAGGTCAGAGATTGTCTGCCTCTTTTCCCCAGCACTCTGAAGCCTGGGAAGAATCAAGTCTCAGCAGCTGACAAGACAGTAACATAATTCCCTGAAAGCATTTTGGGTACTGTCTGAAGCTGTAGCTAGCCCTGCAAGTTGGGAAATAATATTTTGTGAGTAAATACTTAAAGCCTCTTGTAATTCACCACTGCCTTCTGCCATAAGCAGAAAGATGCTCCTTGAGTCCATCTAGTGGACAAGTAGTGTATTGACTGCAAGTGGTGTATTGACTACCAGAACTTCCCCTTCCAGTTCAATTGAGTTCAATTAATGTTTATATATCTTTGCTAGTTATTTCTGGGTCCAGTTATTCCTCTGTATAACATTTCCATGACTGTGTGAAGAACCAATTATTATTAAAAAGTAGTTGGTGTGACTCCTGAATATCAACATTAATAAACAATACTAATTTTTGAAAATATCATCAATAATCAGTCAATTACTCCTCCATTACACTCATATTGCCTGTGAATGTTCAGCTGCTGCCAAACTTCATCTTAAAAGCAGTGGCTACCCTAATCAAATAATAGTCCTCAGCAAGGAAAATAGGTTCCCCATTACTCTTCCTGCACTTTCTGGTCAACCACCTTTGTCAGAAACCAGTTATTTGCCCATGGAGAAAGCTGAGCTTATTGCAGGTTGCACAGATAGTTTGTTTTCTACTTTATTCCTGCTCTTTGTGGTTGTTTGTACCTGAAAACCACTAGACATCAATCAGGCATGCTTGTTTACATCCCTGCCTCAGAGTCTGCACTCCCTCCAAGAAATCATCACTCCATCATTATTTTAGTATGTAGCCTCTGTTCTTTCCCGCTTTAATGTAAAGCACTTTTTAACACAGTAGGTAAAAAGCCTGACCTCAATTTCAAAGAGCAGTAATTAAAAGCACCAAATCTCAAGGACGTAATGAAGAGTTCTCAGATGATTCAGGAGGAGCCAAAAATTACTAATAAGACTTTTAAAGTAAACTTAATTGACATGTACCATCAACTTTACAAGTGGTCACATTACATGAATTTGACTGGCAGGAATGAAATAACCACTGGGTCCTGTATAATGTACCTTGTGGAACCAAACTTTCCAGGAAAGAATGGGCTGTTTGAGGAAATCATTGAATGCTAACATTTGTGTTAAACAAACAAACAAAGGCAAACAAAACTATGGAGAAATAACACAAACAGAATTTATGAGAGCCCCCTAACTTCTGAGAACTTTGCTTTCCTCAGGGCTTATTTACAGCAGTAAGACTTCTGTGTGAATGAAGTCTGAAGAGTAGGAGTACAGGATTCAAGTTTCATGCCTTTTATTTAGGCATTTCAGGAAAGCAAACTTCCTACTTTTCAAGGAGTTGGTCAACAAGACCCCTGGGAAACTACTCAGGAATAAGAGAGCAGAACAGAGCTGGCAGATCTGTAAGTTTGGTTTCCAGAGAGTGGAAGAGCTCTCTGTCCTCAGGTGTAAGAAATCAGGCAAGAAAGGCAAGAGACCCTGAAGGCTGAATCAGGATCTCCTGGTCAAACTTAAAGGCAGGAAGGAAATGCACAGCCAGTGGAATCAGGGACATATATAGTGGGAAGGGTATAGAGACACTGCTTAGTTGTTTAGGCATGTTGTTATTGGCAAGCTGGTAACAACAGATGAGAGTGTCAAGGTACTTAACTTTTTTTGCCTTAGCCTTCCTTGGTAACCTCCCTCTTCACACCCCCTGAGTTGATAGACTGTAAGATGGGGCTGGAGGAGCAAATTCTCTCCCATTGTAAGACAAGATCTGTTTTGTGACTATTTGAGGAATGGAAAAATACATAGGACTATGGGACCTGAGAGAATTGGATGATGGAGTTGACATGAAATTTGCCCAGTCCTGGCAGTCAGGTGAAGTCTTTGCTGTCTGGAAGAAGGGAAACATTGCATTCATTTTTGAAAAGTGTAGAAAGGAAGACCTCAGCAACTGCTGATGTGTCAGCCTCACTTCTGTGCCTGGGAAAATCATGGAATAGATCCTGCAAGAAGCTACACTTAGGCACCTACTGGACAGGGAGGTGATTTGAGACAGCCAACGTGACTTCACTGATGGCAGCAACTGTCTGACCAGCCTAGTGGCCTTCTATGAGGAAGTGCCTACATCACTGGACAAGGGAAGAGCTATGTTTGTCTTTTCTTTGGACTTCTCTAAGGTCTTTGACATGGTCCCCAACAACATTCTTCTCCCTGAATTGGAGAGAAATAGATTCAGCGAATGGACTGTTTGATGGATGAGGAATTGATTGGACAGTTGCATCCAGAGGTCAAACACTAGATCAATAGGTAAATGTCCAGATGGAGATGGGTGACAAGTGGTGCCCTCAGGGGTCCATACTGGGACCAGTGTTGTTTTATATCTTCATCAGTGACAGAGAGAGTGGGATTGAGTGCACCCTCAGCAGGTTTGCAGACAACACCAATATGAGGAGAGCAGTTAACCCTCTCGAGGGATAAGATGCCATCCAGAGGAACCTGGACAGGTTGGAAAAGTGGGCCTTCAATACAGACTAGAGGATGAAGGGATTGGGATGAGCCCTGAGGAGAAAAACTCAGGTGTGGTGGTGAATATAATGGTGGACATGAGCTAGCATTGTGTGCTCACAGCTAGTAAGGCCAACTGTACCCTGGGCTGCTTCAAAAGCAGCATGACCAACAGGTGATTCTGCCTCTCTGCTCCACTCTGATGAGACCCTCACCTGGAGTATTGTGTCCAGCTCTGGAGTCCTCAACACAAGAAAAACATGAACCTGACGGAATGGGTCTAAAGGAGAGCCACAAAAATGATCAGAGAGCTGAAACACGTTTTCTGTGAAGAAAAGTTGAGAGTTGGAATTGTTCAGGCTGGAGAAGTCTCCAGAGAGACCTTTTTGTCATCTTTAAACACTCTGAAGAGAAAGATGGGTGCAATGTTTTATAGCAGGGCCTGTTAAATTGGGACAAGGGGTAATGGTTTTAAACTAGAAGAGGGGATATTTAGACTATGTAGAAGGAAGTCAGTTTTTGCAAGTAGGGTGGTAAAACACTGGAACAGGTTGCTCAGAGAGGTGGTAGAAACCCAGTGCCTGGAAACATTCAAGGTCAAGTTGGATGGTACTCTAAGCAGCCTGATTACTTAAAGACAGTGTTGGACTAAACGACCTTTCCAACACAAAACTTTCTCTGATTCTAGGATTTAATATCCATGACATGATTAAAAACAGCCTTCAAAGAGAGAGAAAAACAAAGACCCAGATTTCAACAATCCCTTAGGTAAACTCACCAAAACAAGGTCAATTATCTGCTGTATTTCTGAATGTATACAGGAATACTGCACTTCAGAGACACAGGGCTGAATGGGCTATTCACACTGGAAACCATCAGACTGGTAAGATAGCTAATGGCAGCAAAAATATAGAGAGGCATTGATGTTTTTCCTGTTGCTTTCTTTTTCCTTGAGAATTGTTTCTTTTGAGGAAGCAGGACAATGCCCTGCAGGACAATGGGATGCTTGTGTCATTTCTCCCAGTTCCATTGGTGTATTCTGTGCAGCTGATATCATCTGGGATTGTCAGTATACAGTGCTTTGTTGTCTCTTAGGGGTTTTATAAATGCATTAAGATGAGTCAGCCTATTGGGTAAAAGAATGTTCTGCAAGAGATAAACCATGCTCCTTCACAGGGATATGTGCATTTGACCATATTATCCACAAATGAACAATACAAATTAATTTATGTGTTCACAGAAAGCATGAACACTAAGCTAAAGATGCCTGCAGCTGGCACCAGTACAGAGGGGACATGACTTACACTGGAAGTTCTCCAGAACTGAGATAATTTCTGTGTTTTCTGCAGCTTTATGATAATTGCCACCAGAATTTGTCAATATGCTTTGGGTTCAAAGATGCTACCACAATAATAAAACAATTAGATTAATTCAAAAGAACCCCAACCTCCCAGTTTACTATGTGCAGAGGATTTCTGCTGTGGAAATATTTGGGTGATATTGACTCCTTACAGCAGCCTCCGCTACAGTGAATAACAAAGACATGAGCTGCAGGACATGACACAGACCTGATTTTCCCATGGCCTCAAACCTCCAGTCTCTGGTGGAGTTAGGACCCAGTTCCATTTATTAAAGCCTTGACTACCTTATACTTTAATTATTGGCCAGAGTAGAAATTTCACAAGACTAACCATCTACCGATGTCTTAAGCTACTGTTGCTATCTGGCTTATCCAGGGTGCTGACTGCTCCCTGGCTGGAGCAGAGGACTGGAACCAGTGTGTGATGGGCATGCTCACCTGCTGCCTTTAGCTGTAAATACTTACAGTGCACACACACACACAAATGTATACAAGCACACACACAAGAATTGTCCCTGAGGACCTGAACTAGGCTAGGATCTTGTCCGTGGCGCTCTCCAGCAAAGCATCTGTGGGTAACATATGAAATCCTTTCAGGCTCCAGTTCTTGGCTGTTGTGAGCTGGTCAGGTCCCTAGGGTGCCAGCGTTGCACCCTGAGTAACGACTTTGGACAACCAATATGGTTAGATAATCGTTCTCTGTTTATTTCCATGTTACAGTGAGTTATATGCTTACTTGGAAGAGGCATGCATAGATAAGTTAGTTTAAGATTGGTGCATGTGGAAAGTACAGATTGGCTTAAGGTTATGTGTGAGGTACAGATAGGCCAATTTACATAAACAACCTGTAGGGTCAGCCCCCTGCGGCTCGCTGACTCTGCCCCCTACAGCTGCATGTGGGGGGTGTTATCCACTGCCTGGTTTCCTGCCTCTGAGATGGATTCAAGCAGCACGGGGTTGCTCATTGCTTATCAGTTCATGTCCTGTTAGCAAGAAATCCCTCCACACTAGGGCATCACACAGAGTGAAGGGAAGGAATTAAAAGGAAAGTGGGAACTCAGGATTTACATGAACACATTTTTATGTGATTTACATGATTTTACAGGATTTACATGTAAGAGGGAAGAGCTAGTTTGTGTGTGATCAGAAGTTACACCACGTCAATAGACACTAGAGAGAAGATGTGGGGGAAGCAGGGCTTGCAGGTATGTGCATGAGCAGTAGGGAAAGATGATATGTGACAGATTCTGAAATAAAGGAGGAGTTTGGTTCTCCTTGGTTCAGAATTCTGGGCACACGTCACGGAGTTCTGGGCACATGAAAACTGAGAGGGTGAGTAGGTGAGCTGGAGCATCACCAGTCTGACCACCACAATAGTGTGTTTCCCACCGGGGACGCCAATCTTCTGAGACGGCATCTGACCAGCTCTGCTATCTACGCATCTCAGGAGCTCTGCTGGCCAGTGGGATAGGGTGAGTACAGCCTGCCCTTTGAGCTGCTTGGCATTGTTTGTTATGTCTTATCCAGCATTGTAGTTTCTCCCTATGGCTGTAGCAGGTGAGCCATAGGTATTGTGGTTTCCAGTATACCTTTTTTGTTATGGTTTTAGTGTTAAGCTATAATGAAGTATTTCATTGGATGGAGGGGGCAGTACCCATGTGTGAGAGTGTTCCCTGGTCCTGAAGAACTCACTGGAACAGGTGTTTGCATGAACATAATATTGCAGTGATGCTCACTGACATCCACAAGAGTTTGCCCTGCTTGCTCTTAAGTTTTGAAGAGTCTTGCACCAATGGTGCTTGCACCTAGCAAAATGGCAATCACAGTGAGCTAGCTCAAGTAGAGTTTGTACCCACAGCTCCAAAGTAGGACCCATCTCAGAATGGTCTCCTTCTAAAATGGGTTATATCAGTGTTGCTTCGTGAAAAAAAAAATAGCAACCAGGTTTTCTGAAAACTTCTGCTGAGTTTTTGTTGCAGGAGCTCACAGATGAAAACACCCAAAATTCAGAAGGCTTCCAAATTCAGATGGAAGCTTAGAAAAACTAAATCTCATTATCAGCCTCTCACTAGCATATGAGAGCTTTTCTCTATTTTTTTTTTGTTCATTGTTTTTTGCTTACAATGCAGCCTCTAAGTTCAAAGTGCAAGAGGCATTGCTTCCTGCAAATCTTTTGTGATAACGACATAAATGTGTGTAGCTTAAATGACACTGCATTCATAAACCACTGAATTGTAGGGGCTGGCTTATGGGGGAAAGCACAGTTTTAAGGAACACTACACTTTTACAGGGTTCCCTGGAAATACACTCCTCATCCACACTCATGGCCACAGCCATGGTGCTCTTGCTAGCTCAGACCACCTGCCCATGAAGGTCACATTGTCATAGCCTCCTCTTCATCTTTCTTCTATCCAAAAAAAGCACTGAACCCCAGCCCTCCCACCTCCAAAGTCACACTTGATTTCTTCTGCTCCCTGACAATCACACAGAAGTGTATACTTAGTCAGAGTCTAGTGCCCTTCCTCACAAATTATGCAGGTGTTTCCTATAGATAAAAGCAGGCTTTGAAAAAAGTGAGGGAATGCCTGGCCCAGCACTTCTGACACCTTTTTTGTCAGGAAGCTCTCCTGCTGCTGTGGTTCATGCTGTTCCTCTGAGTGCTTGAAGGCATCCTTCTTGTGGATGTGGAGGAGGTCCTGGGGACACATCTGTGGCATATGCTATGTGCATTTGGCACTGCCCAGGTGCCTTGTTAGACTGTAACCAGCCTTTAACTGCCCTGTCAAAAGTGTGTCTGAAGTACCACAGTGTCAACAGGCATGGAAACAGAAATTCATCTGCTGTCAACTCGAACTGTAAGGATTACAATACGCTTCCAGGGATGGCACAGTTTGCCTCTTCTTCAGGCAATGATGGTGACCTCATCTGGGAAAGATGACTCTACTCACAGTTAGAGGAAGGAGAAAAAGAACTACCAACTCTTCCCCCCAGCATGAGGTAGAGGATGAAGCTTATGGTGTTGGGAAAGATTTTAAGTTCAGGCCTCCATCTCTCTGCTAAGAATGGAACAGTACAAGATCGAGATCCGAAACATTATTGTTTGTGCACCATGGGCAAAATGCCAATCAAGTGCTTCAGGATCCTCCTTCCCCCTTCAGTCAGTTTCCATCAAAGGCTCAGCAACTGCAGGAACCAGTAGCCTAGAAAATGGCAGATCATTAAACCTCTGCTTGGTTTCAAAACCCCACTGCCTCCAGGGAACACAGGGATTAAAAAAATGCCTTTAAAATATAAGTTGCCATTGAAAATGCCTGCTCAGCTTGGTTCAGTTTTGAGCAGATAATTACGTGCTTCACCCCTGCTTTAATAATGAGGCTGGTACCGACCACTGCGCTGGTCAATGAAGCTAAGCACTGAGTCAGGACAGCTACCTCCCTCCTCTCTCATCCTGGAAAAGACACCTCCTAGCTCTGGTGTGATGCCCATGGCTGGAGACTCCCTCCTTCATGAAATATACTCTTTTGTAGCACTCACAGGCAACTCCAAGTGCCAGACACATACAATCCTGGCTCCTCTGCCAGCAGGCAATGTGATTTTGCTCTACTGCTGTCAGGTGCTTGCAGCTTACAGAGCAGAGGTAGGCTGATCTTACAGGCTTCTCTTTGCATCAAGACAGCTGCTGTTTTATGCAGAAGGAGATGACAAAAGCTTGGCACGAGGCTCATGTATACCGTAGCAGAAGCAGCAGCAGGAACAAGGCTTCTTTTCTTTCAAATGTATTTCACACAGAGAAATGTTTACTCTGCCACACTGCAGAGTATGGGCTGAGGAAGATGTGTAGTCCTGCATCTGCAGTCATGTGAGCCCACTGGGAGCCTTCAGTGCACTTAATCGAAATTGTAGATTGTTTGGTTGGTTTTGGTTTTTCTTTCAGAAAGGAGTGAATAACAAACGATGCAGGAAGCAGCTTGTTGCTGCTTTTGAGAGCTTGTTCTTTGAAGTGTAGTATGACAACCTGTATGAACCTCCCCTAAAACTCATAGAACTTAGAGCAGTTTTTGTCACATACTACTCATAAATTGCAAACTGTCTTTTAAGAACTTGTTGGAGCGTCATGCATTTTGCTTAGCTTAAAGTCTCTGTGCAAAGTATCAGCCAAGTGTATTTATATTGTCCTTTGCTTTGACTAGTAGACTGCTGTTTACCAGTCCTCACCACTCCTGAAAGGAGCAGACCTACCAACATGGTCAGGCTTGAAAATTGAACCTGACGCATCCTGCGTGCCAGACCTATTGCGCATTGATGGTTGGCCTGTGTGCATTCTGATGACCTCCTCATCACCCCTACAGTGGGTCCAAGGTGTACAGAACACATTGAGCTGATTTGGCATGTTCAGCAGCTTTGCTCCCCACATTGTGCAATGAACATTTACCAGGAAATGGGCATTGCACAACCCAGGGAGGGAGGCTGCTGAATGTGGTCACTCTGTAGATTGCCACCCTATGTCGGAGATCAATAAACACTTGAAGCAGTCCCTCTGACTAGAATAGTCAGAGTTGGCAGGTGTGAGCTAGATTTTTAGCTCAGAGGGTGGGTTTCTATGTTTTTGATGGTGAGACTTGAGAACTGTCTCTGTTACTCAACCAGAAGTAGAAATAGAGCTTAAAGTAGAAATACTTGCAGTGGCTGTAGTTAGCTGTCATTAAAAATGACAGATGTATTTTTGGGTACTCTATGAGAGAAGCACTTACCATGAAGTGGATGGTCCACAGGGAAATGACATAGCTGATCTTCTTCTTCCTCATGTTTTCTTTTGCCTGCTAGGTGTTCATGTCCTGTGTCCTCAACCAGGAGGGAAGCTGGGCTGTCAGCAGGTTTTCTGCAGTAAGCTACTTGTACTTTCTCTGCCCTGGCCATGGATGTAGCACATGTGCCAGTGAAAAGCATTTTGGCTGATGATAAGTCACAGTCTAACTGACTCCTGCTGAGGGAATCTGTGAAGGACATAACACAAGACAGCTTTGAATAAAGCAGCTGTCATTCAGCACACCTTTGAGTTTGTGTGAAGAAAAAAAACTCAACATGGCTGTGGTCTAGATAATTTTGCCATTCAAACCTGATCATATTTCAAATGGCTTTAACCCTTCTGTGCTGTGCATCAATGCCAAGATGACTCTGTGTTGCAGGGGCATGGTCGTGGTGAGTTCGAGCCCAAAATCTAGCCTGTTCTCTGCTTTCTTTCACCTTAAAACTTGCAATGTTCCTTGGGGGAGATTTTCATAAAAGGACATAAAAAGACACATGGTCAAATGATCAGGATATCAATGGGGAAGCTGAGATTTCCTAAGTGGTGGCTACCTTTACTGAAGAACCCAGAAGTACAGCAGGTATGGAGCTTCATTGAAAATCTGTCAGCAAGAGTGTGGTAGAATGTGCTGGATGCCAAAGGCTTTTATAAACATTGGCTGTAGGTACATCTACCCTATAGGAAAATGGACCAAATAATAGGCTTAAAGTCTTCCTCAGTTCAAGTTCCTTGTTCTTCTACACCTGGGCTGCCTGCTACTCAGATATAAGTGTTGGATAATTTTAATGGCTGCCTTTGCCCAGGCTGCCAATATATGCCACTTGCTTTTGTGACAGGTGACACTGGTGGTAGTTAGGAAGGTACTGATAGCCAGCTCATCTTCCTGAAATCACTTCCATCCTCTTGTTGACAGGAAAAAACATAACAGGACAAACATGAGAGTGAAGCATATTGCCCCATTTTCATGAATTGCAGACATAAGGTTAGCTTAGATTTGAGTGTGGGCATTATAAACAACCTCAGTGGCAGCTTAGAGGTAACCAGTGGTGACATGTGCTAGAACACCTGAATGGTGATGGAAAAGAAGCCACGGTCTTCCCTCTTCCTTGGTGTTGCCGTATTACTAACACCATAATCTCTGTGTGTAGCAAGGGCACTGCAAAGATTTTTCAGGTTAGTCTTCTGCCCTCATGAATGTCTTGAGTCCTTACTTTTCTTTACAAAGGTAAGTGAATCTTTAAAGCCATACAGTGAACCTTTAAAAGCCATATAGTGGACATACATGATGGGAAGCTTCATGGTTCAAGGCAAGTGGGCTGTGGCTAATGGCATCCCAAGCTAGGTATGCCAATCCTCCCATTCTCTTACCTGTTCTTTTCTACATTAAACCCTCACCATAAGCCTCAATTCTGAATGCTTTATACTACATTTGAAAGATGTGATCAAGGCTCAGGCTTGGCTGTCCAGAAACAAGATAACTTGATCTGTGTTGCTTTCATGTCAAACTTAGAATCTACCCTCATTTTCATCTATGCCTGGATTGTTTTCCTTGGGAAGAGAGAATAAAAGACAAATCATAAGCATAGTGGACCCACTGTGGAATTTAGGTTCTAGGGTTAGCATGACCCTGAAGTGAATGGAACAGCACCAGACTGTCTGCTATTACCACCAAAGAACATTAAAATCTTGTCATAATAATGAACTGCACTCCTGAGCATCCATTCCCGAGCAGTCACCCACACCTAGGCTCTGAGGTTTGCAGCACCTTTGGCTGCTCTCTCCTCACCTCTCACATCTAAATAGCAGCAGGTGTGAACTCCAACAGGTTGTACTGGAAGAAACTCTATTTTTAACATGTTTTACTTCTGATGATGTATTTGGCACTGGCAAAGTATCTATCCTTTTAGATTTAAGAGAGTTTTAATTTCTGAACAAAGAATAAGTTACAGAATCAGCCAGGTTGGAAGAGACCTCTAAGATTATCCAGTCCAACCTTATCACCCACTCCTATCCAATCAACTAGACCATGGCACTCATCCAGGCTTTTCTTGAACACCTGCAGAGATGGTGACTCCACCTGGGCAGCCCATTCCCATGGCAAATCACTCGCTCTGTGGAGAATTTCCTTGGAGCAATGATATAAAATCTGGAGACAAAGTGCCCAATTCCGCCCTCAGTAAAAGCCCACATAATAGAAATGTTGCAGAGAGGCTGACACTGACATGAAGAATATGCAGTTACAGGAGCTCCAAAAATCAGCAAAAAGCCTTATGTCAATAAAGAATGATTGTTCTGATTGTTCTGAATGTTATCATTTGAGATTATCAACAATCTTTGGGTAAACATCTAAATACAGTTGCATGTCTCCAGATATGTGAACCTTAGAAGCCTGATATGAGGTCCACCTCTGTGTTTGAAGCATATTGTGCAAAATGGGACTCTTCTAACTCCTCTAGGATCAACTAGATTCAAGTTCTCTGGCAAGAGAATGTGTGAAGCTGTGAAGCTTTGAACAATATTTGTGTGCTGAAGCAGAAGCATAGACCTGGGAGTGGTCCCTACCGTGGCAGTGGGGTTAAATTATTTGCTCAAGAACTCAGAGGATTTCAATGTTGCCATAGATTGTTAGCCCAGGATTTCTGTATCAATCTCTCATCTCTAAATTAAGGATTAGTTGCAATCCCTTGCTAGATGCAAGGCTGCAAAATGAACATATTACAGAAATGATGGTGCTTATATCTTATAGTAATGAAGAACATAAAGGAATCTGGTTGAGGTGCTCCTCTGAGCAGCGATCAAAGGTTTCTAAGGATGACACTGGCATTTTCTAAATTATAGATGATTTTTCATGTGTCTTTATTCTTCATACAGAACTTTACTCCCTGATTTTTCTCTTTGAGATGCTCACATACTCATCATACAGTGATGAGCACAACTTATATATAAGCATGGATAGAATAATTATAGGCTGAAGAAGAGAATATACAGGGAGAAGTGAAGACTGTCCTAGGCATGTGGGAAAATACCAATGCTTCTGTGCACTGGTGAAAAGGAGCAGGAGGATCTGTTTTTTTGAGATCAAAGAAGCAAATTAGAGTGGTATGATCCTTAAAGAGAGTCTGGAAAAATCAGGAAAGTTTTTGAAAGGATAAGATTGAAGATAGATGAGAAATTTAAGCACATGTCTGAGAGGAGTCCTAAGGCCTAATCCTGTTTGCATTGCAACCATTTCTTTTTCTTCCAAGGAAAAGCAAGGAGACCTCTTTAGGCCAGCCACATTTTTTGGTGCATATTCATGTAACTCCTGCAGAGAGCTCTGACAAATGAATTGGCATGGGGTAAAATTTCCTCCAGCAATGGCAAGGATATTTCAGCCTGGCACAATATGAGATATTTATTGCTGTCGTGCACAGAAATCACTTTGAATTGTGGTTCAAAATGGTCTTCTCGGCTTGCATAGGAAGGATGGGAAGTACCAGGCAAGATTGTAAGACTACTTTTTGGAAATAGGAGCTTACATCTGATGGCCTAAGTCCAGTTAGGCCTTCTTGTGTAATCACTGGAAAGAAAAAGACATGTTATAGACATAAGGCTTATGATTTTATGGTCTTACTCAGGCTGTGAACAGAGAGAAGTCTGTCACTGAGAAGTGGAAGCTGCTCTTTATTTGTCCTGTTTTATTCTTTTTATCACAGTATCACCAAGGTTAGAAGAGACCTTACAGATCATCAAGTCCAACCCTTTACCACAGTGCCCAAGGCTAGACCATGGCACCAAGTGCCGCGTCCAATCCTGCCTTGAACAGCTCCAGGGATGGCGACTCCACCACCTCCCCGGGCAGCCCATTCCAGTGTCCAATGACTCTCTCAGTGAAGAACTTTCTCCTCACCTCAAGCCTAAATCTCCCCTGGCATAGCTTGAGGCTGTGTCCTCTCGTTCTGGTGCTGGCCACCTGAGAGAAGAGAGCAACCTCCTCCTGGCCACAACCACCCCTCAGGTAGTTGTAGACAGCAATAAGGTCTCCCCTGAGCCTCCTATGCAAGCCAAAAAGACCATTTTGAACCACAATTCAAAGTGATTTCTGTGCACGACAGCAATAAATATCTCATATTGTGCCAGGCTGTTTCCTCTCTTGCCGTAAAGCTGGGTGGAGTGTTGTTAAGGGTGAACTAAACAATCACTGTATTGACTTTTATGTGTGAAGCAGCAGTTGTATTCCAGTTACTCTGCATACTCTCAGCACAATGTGGCACGGCACAAGCAGAATGACAAAATACTGTATTACTGCTTTTACTATGGATTTCCTAGGTGTAACATCCTCATCCTGACCTCTCCTTGACTCGATCAAGGAACCTCATTGGCAGAAACTGAGGAAGTAATGAAATTATTTCAGAAGGACACTGAAGTCAAGTTCCCAGGGATCTTAGAAGAATTTCTTCTGAAATAGTGCTGCTAGTCTTCTCTGGTTAAAATGCAAGAGTTTGCACTAAGAAGATCAACAACTCTTTGTGTTTAGTTGTGTCCCTTCCAGAGGCTGTGGTTATTCTTTCTAGGCCCTGTGGCAAAAAAAAGGACCGAAAGCATACGCTGAATATTGAAGTGCCTTCTTGTTCACTATTCCACTTTTAACATGGTGAGAGTCTTTCAAACATTAAAAGAAATCAGATCAGGAGCTGCAGACCCAGGTCATCCAGTAACTGTGTTTGTGCAGTAAACTCACAAACGGTTAACACTGCAACTGGGAAGTTGTGGACTGCTCAGACGGCTGCACACTCCTTGTTGCAAGTCCCACTGGAATTACACTCACAAAAAAACAGTGAATTTAAGAGACAGGCCCAGCAGTCTTCTCTCAGTTGATTAAGTTCTGCACCATCTTTCCATGTGAGCTAGCACTGTACATCACAACATCCTTTTTTGTCAATCATAGAATAATTTAGATTTGAAGTGACTTTTAGATGTCATCTGCTCCAGCACTCCTCTCTTTTGTTCAGCAAAGGCTCCAGGATAAACTTTGTCTATGTCCTATGTCTGACATTCTGTGTTTTCTGGTCCTACCTATCTCCTCAGCTCTTAACGTCTGGATTTAAGCTTTAGGACAAGTGTGATCTTAGTACCTAGACTGTTTATATTGGCACAGGAGCTGGATGATAATTTCTGTCCTGTGTATTTACCTTGTGGTAGCCACAAGTATGTGTGTGGTGCCGGTTCTTGGTCTCATATGAATCATGGCTTGACTCAGATATGCATCAGATCAGATGTGGGGAATGATCTCCAAATTCATTGTAAGATATAACTCAGCTCTGACCTGTAGCATTTCCTTCATTCCTGCTGCTGAACTATTCTGGGGAATTAGCTGTATTTGTGTCCCACCCTGGAATTTCCCACAACTTCACTTGCTCATTTCAGTTCCCTGACCTTGACCAGCACAGAGTCAAATTAGGTTTTGCTGATTATATGTAAACTTGTTTAACTCCAGTGTTATAAGGTGTGAAGCTAAACGACTTCGATCAAATTCAGTGACTATTCCAAGATGTACAGAAGAGAGTATTTCACTTCTGAAATAAATAAACCTTGTCTGCAAAAAATGGCAGCTCCTCTAGGAAAGCAAAGGGTAAGAATCATACCTCTTTGTGGTTAGTAAGAAATCAGCAGTGGAAAAGCTTCATTTTCACTCCCTTTTTAAACATCCTTGATCGGTTGCAAAAGCAATGTACAACAGCATCTTGGAGTATCTTTACAGCTTTCCTGTTTTCCTACCTCCAGTGAGAGTTAAGTGTATCTTTGTGTGCATATACTATTTTAATTAGTTACACTTTACATTGCCTTGAGTGTACTCATCCAGCCTTGCTTTCTAGCAGGGGAAAGAAGAGTCACTACATTGCCACTGCTACAGCCTCTCCCTGGCTAAGTGATGAAGCAAAGTCAGGGGCAAGGCCTGGCTGTTCTGCATGCACTACTTTCAAGGTGAAAAGCTGACTGCTCTCAGGTAGAGCACTTTGGGATGAGCAATACCGGCAGTGCATTACTGCAATCCAAAGAACCCAACATGTCCTGCATACAGATTAGTCAGACCTTATGCTTGGAGTGGCACACTTAGCCAAAGCACATAGTGAAACAGGGATTCAACATATTGATTGTGAAACAAACTTAATTTAAAAAGGCCCTGTCTCTGTCATGATTCTCTGTTCCCAGAGAAGAGGCTTGTGCTAAAATACAATTCTGTGGTCCGTGTTATGAACAGCACTGGCTTCATTTTCCCTGGTGTTATTTGTCTCACTTGGGATCCAGTGCCACAAAGTGACTGCCATGAGCCCTCTAGAAAGGACTTTCATCTCGCAAAAGCTCACACCTACAGGGCTCACATCAGCTTTTCCCTTCCCTTGCCACCTGCCACCTGGGCTCCTTCAACACAAAGAACCCATTACATTTGCACCATCATCAGGTGTGTCCTTATCCACCCCTAGAAATGACCAAACTCTCAACTGTTTGAGGATCATATTTAAAACATTGCCTGGGTCTGCTGTTGTTTAGGTCCAATTTACACTCCAGCTTTAGAAAACCCCCAAATGCAGTACCAGCGAAACAGCCAAGGAACACTACCCACAGCCATCAGAAACTTCATGTCACTTTGAAGCTACCCTTTCTTTGAGTAACATGCTGGACTTCCAGATGACCATAAGAGGTGACATCCAGCCTCAGCTATCCTGTGGTTCTGTAACAATGCAGCAGGATGCTACCCTGCTTGCCTGTACACAGGCTTCCACGGAAAGCAGGCAAAGGCATAGGTTGTATACTCAGCCTCAATGCTTGGGGCTCCCGTGGCTGTGAGATGTGTTATGGCCTGATCCTGACCCATGGTCAGGACACAAGTTCTGTACAAAATCAGAGAAGTTACCTTACATCAGCTGTGAACAAGAAGGTGCAAATCTTGTGCAAAGCATGTTTTGAGAGGAAGCATTTGTGGGACTGGGTTCAGACTCAGGTGGTAACTAACATTACAAAAGTGACGTGGTGTTCACTTCACTGCACTTGTCTTCCCGATTTAGGTATTGTTTGCTTTCCAGTCAAGGTCAGTATCCAGCTTGGACATAAAACCAGCCAAAGTGATGTGAGTAAGCCATGTTTTGTTCCAGGTTTGTGGAATAATACTGCCTTACTTACTACTGGGTCATTCATCAGGCATTCTAGGGAATAGGGTCCTGATCTGTGGAGTGATCTCTGTGTGTTACAGGAAAAAATAAAGTGTAGCATTAAGCTTTTAAGAAAGCAGCTGAGAGAGAGAGGTGAGTGAAAATTCGCTGTCTGAAGTACAGGTAATTTTTCAGCTAAGAGAATGTGTTTGTATACATAAACCATCTCCTTTTTATGGAAGCTGTAGATTGAAAAAGGGGAATAAATAATAAATCTAGAAAATACCAGCCACTAGTCTTCATTTAAGGGGGAAAAAAGACAATTTCTCTGTGGGTGAAAGTTCTCTCAAAGCCAAAATAACTAAACTGAGGAAACTGAAGTCAGAAAGGCTAATGCACTTGATGGTTTGCTAAGATTGAAGTAACGCTATTTTTCTACTATCTGGTATTACTTAGTCCACTAAAGGACCTGATGTTCATAATGATAAGGAGAAATGATTAAACACAAATGCTTTTTTTTTTCTTTTCTTGTCCCAGCAATTGAGTTCTAACACTCCTTAGCTACCATTACCCTTAGAATCATAGAATCAACCAAGTTGAAAAAGACCTCCAAGCTCATCCAGTCCAACCTATCACCTTAGAGACAGTTTCTTCTGCTTGAGGATGAGCGGATGGATTTATCAGAAAATGGTGCTGATGCTAGATATGGCTGTAATTCCAGACCACAGGCAGCTCTTGATATAAGTGAAACTCCAACAAGTTAAGTTGTAGCAGTTTTAGGATAGCTTCCTACGTTTGAATGCCTGTCCATACTTACATCAGGTGATTCTTTTGTTGTTGCTTCTGTTGTTTAAATAACCAAAGTATTGGCTTTCAACGGGAAAGACACCAGGATGTTTTATTTGTTCACAACAAACACTTCCCACTGTTACTGAAGAAACCTATCTGCAATAATTATTGAGATCATATGCCCACCTCTTCAATGAGACTGGACCTTCATATGGTACAAATTCCCACCGAAGGCTGGCAGCAGAGCCCAGCCTACTGCACAGTTGAAAGCTACTTATTTTTTAAAGATTATATCTTTATAAACAATTAATCAGTTGTACCTGATCAGGGAAATCTTGGATTCTTACAGTAGCCAAAGAATAAAAATCCTACGTGGTCAAATGGGATAGCTTTATACGTCAAAAAGAAAGGAGCATTCTCATTGAATGTTATGACTGGTACTTACCAAAGGCCAGTGGTGACCCTACTTTTAAGTCTGGAGGTCTCTCAGCATGGTTTCTTCTGTTCCTGGTTTTGCTGCTCAGGGCGGTGCCAGCAGAAGGCTTCTTTAATATTTCCTCAATGGAAAAGGATAGGCTGGGTTTCCGTGGGCCAGCACAGGCTTGAGGATCCATCATCTTCATGCCAAATTTACCATTGGACAGAGAGTCCTATCCTGTTCTCCTGGCTCTTGATTCACTTCAAGAAACATGCAGAAGGAAGGTGCGCTTCTCCCCCCACCTGTACCCAGCCAACCTGCAGGAGTACTGGGAGGAGAAACAAAGGTGACTCACGAGTGAGCAAACACACCTGCTCCTCTGCTTGGGACCAAGACCTGCGCTCCTGTGCCTAGGCAAGACAGCATTAGAAGTGGAGGTAAAAAGTCTTCCCAACCCCACCCATTGCTGAACATCCTCCAGCTGGGGCAAACTTACAGGGTTCTGAACAATCACATGACCATACCAGGAGGAGGTGTGTTTATAGAAGGGTTCCTTCTTCTTATATCCTCTTTGTAGGGCAGTTATTGTCTTTTTCTGCTTTCAAGCTGAAGTCCGTGAAAAGCCTATTAGATTTCTACCCTTGTGGACCTAAGAAAATTATCAACAGGATGAATGCTCATCCCTCACACCATTTACTACCAAGAGAGACATCCTGTAAACTTCTGTCACATGTAAGGTGTCACACACAGAAAACTCCCTCAACAGCAGTTCCCAGGTTGTCCTTCAGCCACACCCCTCAGCCACCAGCTTTGATTCAGATTCTCTTCCGCTTTGGAAAACCTTTGAACTTTCCAAACAGGTGCTTTTCAACACCATCTCATCTTACCAATCACAAGAGAAAGAGAGATGGCCCTTGCAACATGCTTAGAAATAGGAATTCGTGCCCTCTATCCCCTGCCTATACGCCTAAAGATAAAACATTACTTTCTTTCTCTTGATAAATCATCCCATTAGTTGCTTGTGCCTGCCTCCTGGTCAGGCATCCACGGCAGGGGAGAAGTTTTCCCAGATAATGCAGATGATTTCCAGCAGGTTCTCTCCTAAGCCACTTCTATCTCCTTGTTAATTTTTATTTTAGGAAGAATGTGTGGCCAGATACACTCCCAGTCCTTCCCTCTCCCTGCCCCCACTGGCATTTCTCCCCACCTCCTGGCACTGCCCCTCACCTTCTAAATTGCTATAGTTGTGTTTCCCTCTCCTGCTGCTTCTCCTTTCCGCATTCCTTATCAGACTCTTATAATTGTATTGGCAGGCCCTGCCTTATTTGTCCAATGAACTGACAATTTTTGAGCTGGTATCCCATCATATGACCTCTTCAAAGAGTGGAGACCAAAATTACTGTGTAACCAGGGGGCAATAAACCACACTTGATAAGATGAAAGGCTTTCGACGTTTTCCAGATTGGAGATACTGGAGAAGGGGTGGGAGTGGTGGGGAAAAAAAACAACAAAAGAGAGAAAAAATGGTACAGGCAGGGTTGTCGAAGAATATTTAATTGTCTGATTTTATTAGTCAAGCTTCTCCCCAGGTGACAGGGTAGACAAGCAAAGTGCCTTTTGTAGTGATGAAGTGCTTGGGGTAGAGACTGAGGCGTGGGTTGTTTTTTGTTTTCTTTTTTGTTTGTTTCCTTTGCATCTCTCTGACCAGTGCCTCAATAGAGCCCTTTGTCTATAAGAGAATTTTGAGCCTTCCTGGTTGTTTGATGAGGTGGCAAATGTTATGTGGCCCTGCTGGTGGCCCTCGGTAAGCAGAGGGCAACTTGCTGTTTCACTCAATGCATGCAGGCTACGCCTCTCTGGTCGAGTCATACTCTCTTGCTTTGTTGCCAGCACCTGTGATTCTGGCTGGACAGACAGGGATGCCTTCTCCTTCTCTGCTTAGGCAGAATGAAACAGTGGGTAGTTTACAGGCTGAGAAGAGCAAGAGTGTCATCTGCGTGCAGAAGAAAGGGAAAGAAACACAATCTGAATTGAAATCCTGGGTCAAAACTGCATAGTTAGGATCAGAGCTCCCCTTTTACCTCATGGTTACAGGAACATAAGGACCACAGGATCACAGGATGTTAGGGGTTGGAAGGGACCAAGAGATCATCGAGTCCAACCCCCCTGCCAGAGCAGGACAATACTATCTAACACAGATCACAGAGGAACACATCCAGACATAGTCCCAATTCAAAACTCATGAAAAAGCACAGAAGTCTGGTGCATTCTTTCACAAATGCCTTGCTTTCACTACTCATCTTGCCCAAGGCACTTAAAGAGAGGACACTCTTCTTGCTTTTGCTTGCTTCCTGTAGAGCAATGACTTAAAATCCTACTCACTTGTCCGATGTCATGAGCTGAATGTCTGTGATCCATCCTTTGGTGTATTAGTTTAGCACATATGGCAGTGTCTGGATGTTTACCATGCTACCTTTTAGCCAAAAGCTTTCAGGCACAGGACAGATGGCTCTGGGACTCTAAGGCCTCATCTTTTAAAGCCTTCCTTGCTGTCCATTTTCAATAGGCTTTATGCATTTGCAGGAGCAACTCCCCATGACAGAGGGTTTGGAACTAGATGATCCTTGTGGTCCCTTCCAACCCTGACTGATTCTATGATTCTATGAATGAAGTCCATGAATTTGTCTGCTTCAATTGCTAAGTGAAGCTCAAGAAAGGACACGTTTTCCTTTGCTGTGAAAAAGCTTGGCTTTGGTTTGTTATTAATGCTTTTTTTTGTGTGTTTGCAGGGCTAATTTCTTGCTGCAGTGGGAGAAGGGGGAGAATTCCACAGGAAAATCCAGTAAGTCCCTACGCTCTTCATGAGAGGATTTATATCTTTGGAGGTCACTGACTGGATAAATTAGACTAGAGACTCTCAGGGCAAAAACTAAACCTCCTATCCCTCCTCTTTGCTCCATTTTTGTGAAGTTAAGTACTTGTTTTGAAAGAAAGAAGCACAGACTTCTGGCAGCAGCATCATTATAAATGCTCACACCGCCTCCCAAAGAAATATGTGTGCCGCTGTGTTAAACATTTTCTGAAGGAAAGAGCTGAGACAGGCACACTGGAAGTTTTCACCTCAGTGAAATACCTTTACTCAATGATCACACTGACAGTATGTACCGAGCAAAACCAGAGTATTTCTGTATTCAGAGAGTACATGCTGCCTGTCTCCACCGCCACAAACTTGCTCTGGGTACGCACCTGCTGAGACAACGCAGTAGTCCTGCGGCACAAAACCAAACCGAGCGTGTTCGTATAACGATTCTGTCTCAGTCTGTGACTTTAAACCTCCTTGCGGCTTGCAGGGACAAGTTGGTTTTCCGTGGGTGTTTAAATGAGATGCACACATGCAAATTTACAGCTTGACAGCTTCCCCGTGAAGGCTTTATTTTTGTTCTTCCTTATGGTATTGTTCTTTTTATTAGAATCATAGAATCAACCAGGTTGGAAGAGACCTCCAAGATCAGCCAGCCCAACCTAGCACCCAGCCCTAGCCAATCAACTAGACCATGGCACTTAGTGCCTCAGCCAGGCTTTTCTTGAACACCTCCAGGGATAGTGCCTCCACCACCTTCCTGGGCAGCCCATTCCAATGCCAATCACTCTCTCTGGGAAGAACTTCCTCCTAATATCCAGCCTATACCTCCCCCAGCACAACTTGAGACTGTGTCCCCTTGTTCTGTTGCTGGTTGCCTGGGAGAAGAGCCCAACCCCCACCTGGCTACAGCCTCCCTTCAGCCAGTTGTAGACAGCAATGAGGTCCCCCCCCGAGCCTCCTCTTCTCCAGGCTAAACAACCCCAGCTCCCTCAGCCTCTCCTCATAGGGCTTGTGTTCCAGGCCCTTCACCAGCCTTTTTGCCCTTCTCTGGACAGGTTCCAGCACCAAGTAAGAAACATATTTTTGTTCTTCTCTATAGGAAAAGCACAACAAGCATGAAAGTGGGAAACAGAGTGACTAAGTGACAACTCTTGGAAGGGGAGCCTAACAATGCATAAATCTCATGTTTTCCCACAAAAGTTTCTGCAGAAAAAAAGTGCAGATTTGATATAAAAATGTTTAAATAATAGCAAAAAAATTGAACCTTTTAATATATTTTTTAAAATTTAAAAAGAAAAAAGGTGTCTCAGTTATAATTTAAATTTCCAGAGACTGAAACAAATTCGATAGAACCAATAACAATTTTTTATAGAGTGCCCTTCCCTCTTCTCCCTTCTTTCCCAAAAGAAAGGGATTAGATGTAGAGAGGAAAACGTAAGCACACCCAAATAAATGAATCTCACTCAATTTGGAAGTTAGAAAGAAAAGTTTGGCAGTAACTTAAAAAAGGCATCTGATGTAGGGAAGTTACAAAGGGTATAGGGAAGGGAAAGCAAATACAAGATGTATAAATACAACCTGATTTTGGTGGTGATGGCTTTGTCTGCCTTGTGGGTGATGGCCACGTGGTGAAACAAAGAGCACCAGGAAAGGATGGTAATGCTGGTAGGCACAGAGGCAGGGAGTGCAGAGGGAGAGAGAGAAACAGGGAGTGCCCCTGCTTTTATGGATCTTTAGACAGAAAGGGGGAGTGGGCTAACCATCGCCTGGTAGTGTTCAGACCCACCCCTGGGGAGGGGTCAAGACCACCTAGGGTCAGGTTCAAGGTTACTCCCCCTGGGAGTGTTAACCCTGTACAAAAAGGATTAGTGATAACTGCTATTTCACTAACTAAAAAAAACAAACCCAAACCAAACCAAAAGCAAAATGCTTTCTTTGGAAGGATCTCTACTTTGGAATTTCTTTGCTTTGTATTATGTTAAAATAAAGATGAGTGGCATAAAAATAGAGGCTTGAAATGCAAATGAACATTTTGCAGACTAAAATAGTTCAGCTGACCCCCTTTTTGAAATGATTGAGTTGCTGAAGTGTAACAAATTATTTATATTCAATTCAAGAAACTGTTTCCTTTTAAACTATACAAAAATGAAGAAGTATTTTTTCTGCTTCTGTAGCGTAATTTGGGAATACTTTCACACTTCTGCTTGACCTGGAAATGCAGATGACCCTTATTTGTTACAATTATTTTGTTACCTGTCTAATTTAGCCTATAAATTCCTTGAAGTACAAAACACATCTTTCCCTGGGGTTGATGAGTTCTGAAGGCAACACTTTACACAAGAAGGCAGCTGTCTAGACCAAAATCATGCTGTGTTGATTTTCTCAGCTTGTTCTGCCTGTGCCAAGCAAATCTAAAGGTGAGGTTGTTAAAATACAATGTGCTTTCAGAAAGTGAAAAATCCTGGATATGTGGACTTGAAATCAACTTGAGATCAATACCTGGGAGTTTTTTAATCCTGTATTGCCCATTTCAGTGAGGAAGAAGTAGTATATTGTATTTATGCTGTCATTCCTGTCCCACTGCTCTTTTCCTCTAGATAAAGATGGTGCCAGGACAATATTCTACCCAGCACCTCTGAAACGTCCTCTAAGCTCCCATTTTTGTGAGTCAGAGCTGTCTGGTGTTTATGCACAGCATGAATGCTGCATCTCACAGCACCTCATCTCCGAGGGCTTGTGCTCAGTCAGCTGTTCAGAACAAGCCTACAAGCTCAGGCAGTCAGAGGTACCGGGGCATAGGTGGGCTGGCAGTTGGCAGTGTTGGTGCAGCTGCAAATTGCCCACATCACCTCTGGAGCCTCATGCCCTTGTCAGTTTTCTTGCATCCTTTATGCCTTACTGGACTCAGACAGTCTCCTGAGTGACAGCTGAGCTGCTCTGATCTTCTCAAAGTTCAACAGCTGGCCAATGATCTAGCAGAAAGCCCATGCAGCCTGCCTTCTGGAGTCCTTTTAACCTAAGATTTATTAGCCCTGTTGTCTCTGTGGATTTCTCAACAAGCTCATAAATTAGAAATATTAATAAAAGGGACACTGTAGGTTTAAACTGATAACATTTATTATGCTTTTTTATGGCATAATTATTATCAATTGACATTTTAAAATGGCATCATAATCCATCAAGGTGAAATGGACTCAACAAAATATTTCTCCCAGGCCAAAAATAATAACAGCAGCAGCAGCAGCAGGACTGCAAGAGAGGAAGCACACAAACAGTTTGAGTCCAGGTCACTGATTAGTGATGTTAGTGGTTTTAGTGATTTTCCCCTCAGTTTCATCCATTCTTGTATCTCAAAATGTTTCTTCTCCCTTTGAGCCCTTCATGGAATTTTTAGAATCAAAATTCTTTAGTTATTCCATGATGAGGAACCTGGCTCTTTGCTTCAAATGGAGCAAACATTGTTTTATGTGGCAAAGGCTGGAGAGATCGAAGGTTGTCCTCTTCATAGCAATTCAGGTCTCTCAGCAGTAATTACCATAGTGAACTGTCCAGCATGGCTATAATGTGGCTTTGATCCATCTGCTCTTTGGCTGAGGGAAAGTAACAAATATGCTTAATGTAGCCCATCTTTGCAAACACAGGAAGAACAACAATTCTCTCCCCACCCTACTGAAGAAGGCTACATGGAAAGAAACAAAAACAATTCTTCAGAAAAAAAACTCCCAACAACAAACCCACAAACCCAAACAAGCCAGGAATCAATCACAGGGTAAAACCAGAAAGTTCATGACCTCTAGCTCATTATTTCAAATTGGTTGTAGTTTGGTAGTTAGTAAATGTCCATAATAATGCAGCAAAATAAATATCCCATGCCCCAGAAAAATTCTTCATCACCCAGAGGTGAAGAAGGCACCAAATCCTCCTCACTAGCACTATGCAGGACTGCTGTTGTTTTGTAGTGATATCTTCAGTGGAAGATCTACGCCTTCACAACACTTTCCATTATGGAGATGCTCAGCAGAAGATAATCTTTTTAGCAGTGCCTTGACAAACTGTCTCATCTGCCAATGTGGAGGAGACTAGCACATCCAAATGGACAATTCAAGTTGTCCACAGGGGAATATCTTCAAGAGGTGTTCCTAACCTCTCTCAGGAAGCACTTCTCTCTTCATTTTCAAGAGAGAAAGCCTCAACAAGTAGTTTAATTATCTGAAAGTTATCTGCCTATAGTAACATAACCCCCACCAACACCTTCAGATTAACTATGCAGTGCACAGATTGGAAGTGTGAGACTGCTATTTTCATCATGTGTTCTTAACCATGTGTGCACTGAACTGTTTTGTTTGATAGGCAGGGTTTTTTTCAATGTGCTTCTGCTTATATGGAGGAAACTCACACACAGGGAGCCTAGCAGTAGGCAGAAGTCATTGAGGTTGAGCCTCTATTAAGGGTGAAGCTGCAAACTGTTACCTCATTCCTAGGATGATTGAGTTAGTGCCATTCACTTCCTGGGTGAAGTTTCAGGTGAAGTAGTGTTGTAAGATCAACGGACAAAGCTACACAGACAAATATGACCAGAGCAGTGCCACATGTACTATACATGATTCAGTGTGAATCACAATGGAGACCTGTATTGATTCTTCTGACTCCATTTCTATAGACTTGAGTGCAGAGCACACACCTACACATCAGCATAACCTAGGCGAGCACAACCCAGTCTTTTACATACATCATGCCTTGTTTTTCTCATTAACCAGATGTCCACTATCTCTTTTCTCCCCCAGGAGAGGCATTCTGAAGCTGTGGGAACCAAGGTCGAAATGCTCAGTCTCCTTGTTATTATTCCTTCTCCCATTGCATTCCCACAAAGCAGTCTTTTTGTGCTGGAGGTATTTTGACATTTCAAGAGATGATTCTATACCAAATCAGAATGAGAAGTCAAATTCTTCAGGACTCAAAAGAATAATAATAACTTTTTTAAAGGGGTTGTTGTTGTTGAGTTTTAAAGTTCATTAGCCTCAGTTCACTAACAGCATTTAATTTTGTTAATAGTACAATATTTTGCTTTACTGTTCAACTCTTGATTATCTCTTCACTATAATTAATTTATTGTTCAATAATGAAGTGATGTCAAATATGGGAAAATGACATTTTAAAAAGAGAAAATTATTGGAGCAACATATTTCAGGAATTTGAAGGGATTTATTTACTTATTTATTTGTAATGTACAGTGAATGCAAAACCCACCAGCCTGATGGTGTAGTGCTCTGTGTGTGCAGAGCAACTGCATGTGTTTGCCTCTGACCCACTTTCCTGGTCTCCTCGTTGCAAATGGAAATTCAGCTATTTGCCAAAGAACTGCTCAGGAAGTTGCATTACATATGCTTTTCCTAAGGCTGCTGTCTGTTCTGATTAACTGGAGGCATAGTTAACTACCTGGTCATATTACGTCCCTAAAGTCTCTCTCTTTTTTTTTCTTTCTTTTTTCAAAGGCTTTTCCTCTATTTCCATAGCTATTTTTGTCTCAAATCCAGCAGTTCAGTCTGTGAGACATCCTGGGAAGCAGTTACTGCATAGGTAATTTATGCAGGAATAAAGAAATTCTATACTGCACACATAAGAGGGCTTTTATCTGTCTGGAATGGTCGCAGATTTCAGTGTGTACAAGTATGCCAACCTTACCTCTCTTTAGAATTGCTTCCATTCCCACAAGAAAAAAGCAGTTCCCACCTGGCTCTGACACTCCAAGTGGATTTTAACCACTTGACATCCTCTATGTCAGGGGTCCTCAAACTTTTTAAACAGGGGGCTGGTTCACTGTCCCTCAGACACTGTCGGTGGCCGGATTATAGTTTGTAGGGGGCCAGACTATAGTTTGGTTCCAGCCCAGTAGTGTCAGGGTCCTGACTATAGTTTTGTTGCAGCCCAGTAGTGTCAGGGGCCAGACTATGGATTGGTTCCAGCCCAGTAGTGTCAGGGGCTGGACTATAGATTGGTTCCAGCCCAGTAGTGTCAGGGGCCAGAGTATAGTTTTGTTGCAGCCCAGTAGTGTCAGGGGCCGGACTATAGATTGGTTCCAGCCCAGTAGTGTTGGGGGCAGGACTATAGATTGGTTCCAGCCCAGTAGTGTCAGGGGCCAGACTATAGTTTGGTCCCAGCCCAGTAGTGTCAGGGGCCGGACTATAGATTGGTTCCAGCCCAGTGGTGTCAGGGTCCTGACTATAGTTCTGTTGCAGCCCAGCAGTGTCAGGGGCTGGACTATAGATTGGTTCCAGTCCAGTAGTGTCAGGGGGCTGGACTATAGTTTGGTTCCAGTCCAGTAGTGTCAGGGGCCAGACTATAGATTGGTTCCAGCCTAGTAGTGTCGGGGGCAGGACTACAGTTTGTTTCCAACCCAGTAGTGTTGGGGGCCAGACTATAGATTGGTTCCAGCCCAGTAGTGTCAGGGGCCTGACTTTAGTTAAAGCGTATTATTAAGGGCATTGTTGAAATGTCTCTTGAACACTGGGAGGTATTGGGCACTGACCACCTCTTCAGGAAGTCTGTTCCAGTGTTTGCTCACTCTCCCTGTGAAAAAATGCTTCCTAATGTCCAGTCAACCCTTCCCTGGCAGGGCTTTGAAATATTCCCGCACCTCTATCACTGGATACCAGACAGGAAAGCATCTTGCTCTCCACTTTCCCTCCTCAGAAAGCTGCAGCATGCAACATCTATAAAGACAGTAAATTAAAATCAATTAAAAGCTCATCACTAAAACCTTTCTTCCCCCCGCCTCTGGGTAACTAATTCTAGAAAGCACAAGGGGAGCTGAGAGCTTCCCTGTCTTTACACTTCAGACTTCTCAGCACCTAGAATCAGAGAATCAACCAAGTTGGAAGAGACCTCCAAGATCATCCAGTCCAACTTAGCACCCAGCCCTGACCAGTGAATTAGACATACACTTTAAAATAAATTAATAGTGGGGAAAATGACAACCATTCAAGGTTTTCCAAAAATCTCCTTATCACACAAACTATAGGGAGTGATCCTGATCAAGGTCCTGCTCAGGCAAACAGGCTCTTGACTGCTAAGAACTTAAGTATTCTTTCAGCATGAGCTGGGATGCTTACATTGAATTTCTCTGTAGGTGATGAAAAGGAAGGGCAGGAAGGCAGGAAAATGTATCCTCAGAGCCTTATAAAGGGTGTGCCAAGAGGGGAATAAACCCTTTGCTGTTATACAATTGAGAGCAAGACAAAAAAGTATTGATAACAGGACAAGATACTGTGAAGGAGCAACACATATCAGCAGAGACGACTAGGAGGTATTATCCTTGCAACCTGTTCTGTCAACACATCGTCTTCATCAATGTTAAAACTCAGGTCAAACTCCACCAAGTAAAAGAGATTGCATTGTAGTGATTCATTAGTTCTGCTTACAAAGCCTGAGGAAAATGTCACTTCCAAATTTAGACAATAAATCAAAATTTCAGTCTCTGCCAGGGACAGTTGTGTCAGGCTGGCCAGATGGCAGAATGGCAAAACAAACACAGTCCACTGAGGCCCTGCAAAATCTTGGGAGAGTACAAGGTATCTATGTACAGACTAGAGAAGGAAAAACATCACCTGCAGGCACACAAAGGTGATGTTCATCTGCTTACTGAAGAGACATGAGCCCCATCCACCTGGCAGTGCTCTCACCTCTCCTTCCCTCCACTTTGGTAGCATTGCAATTTCCCCTGCCCTCTCTCCAGGGATCCTGACAAAATCACGAAGTGCAGAATATTCCTAGACTTTCAGCATTTTGTTTTGTTTAATGGGCTCCAGTGGGAGCTCCTATTAATCTGCTCTTTTGTTGTTGCTGTTGCTGTTGTTTGCCCCCTTCTGACTGAGGAAGGTCATGAATTATGTGCCTGATGTTCTTCAGTCCTGGACTTCCCTGTGATATCCCATGGGGGCCCATTAAGACTATCCTTGCTGCATCCCTCCAGAGAAAGGCTAAGTGCTGAAGTGGCAGGGGCATGGGAAGAGAGATGCTCTTTTGGATCATGGAATTGCAGGATCCTTGGAGTGGAGTAGTGAGTCACTCTTAGGGACTGGATAAGGGTAGGACTTCTCCTAAACTACACAGGTATGCGATGGTCTGCTGGGGGGCTGAGTTATATACCAGGATAAACTAAACTGTTCAATTACAGGGTAAAAGTATGGTTTGGGTGTTTTTCCTTCTTAAATTGCTCTCTGAGTCGTGGTCCTTCCACTCACAGGGTGGCATGAGAGCTAATATGTCTGGGAAACAGACACTTCTGACTCACAGATAACTGCAGAACCTTCTGTGAACTGAACCAGAAATTACATATACTTGAGCTGTTAGAGCTGCCTATGCCTTTGGAGCAGAAAAGCCCGACTTTGGCTCCCCTGGTTGAGACCTAACACACCCACTTCATGCATTTCAAATAAATTTCCTGCAAAAAATGCATCCCACATTTTTATAGCCACATATTTCTGTATTTTCTGGTGTGCCACTGCCATGGGCTATGGAAATTGTTGGACTCTATAGTGGGGATGTTTTGGTTTTTGCAGTAGGAAAGAAAGTTTTCTGTAGATCTGTGCCAACCTGGCCTCTCTGAGTGCACTGTCTACTTTTCATCCATAAAATCGCATACCAGAAAGTCCATCTAAAGAACAACATTAGAGGAGGCTGCAGAGTCAAGTACTGGAAAGCTCAGGCAGTGCCACTCTTTTGAGATTGCTTCTGCTTATACATTGAGAACTGATGCATTAGGACACTCTAAAAGCTTTTGTAGATGGTCAGATTCTTGCAGAAGGTGGGAGATGTGTCTCACAGGCAGGACTGATGAATTACCTAAAAAGTGACTAATTTGCATTAATTCTTTCTTATTAATTCCTGTCCCCCAACCATCTTCTCTCTCTTAATTTTGGTCCATTGCATCCTCTAAAACTGCTAGAAGGTCCTAAAACCTTGGTGTCTATATCATACGCCACCACACCGTGCTGCAGAGGAGGAGGAAGTGGTAGAGGAGCATCACCTGGTTCAAACAGCCTCTGAGGGGCAGCCAGAAGGCAACAGACAGAAGCTGCTAGGTAGATCTACCCTCTCTGTGGTTTGTTCCTGGCTTATTCAGCTTCCTCTGGTGATGAGCTGTCAGTCATTGGCCTACTACAAAAGTAATGCTATTTTCTGTTCCAGCAAATGCTTCCAAGGCCTTTGCTGAGGAGAAAAAGAAGATTTACCCCCCCATCACACATCAGCAGAGTTCAGAGCAGCTGAGCTGCATGCATGGCCAAGGCGAGGTGCTGAGAATTGCCCTTGCATAGTCAGAGAGATCTGGTGAAGGGTGAGGGCTGCCAGGGGCATCTGGTGCAGTGTGTCTTCCTCTCTCCCCACCTCTGCCTACGCTAGAAGTAGTGTAACAAGGCAGTGATTTTCATTTCTGACTGAATACTGATGCTTATTCGCAGTTTAGGCAGCCAGAAATAAACCTAATTGGCTGAAATATTCCATTTAGATGTACTATTATGGGAGTAAGTTTTGGAAAATGAAAACATTCTCAGATTGGCAATGCTCTTTCCATGGAAATCATGAAAACAGCATTTTTAAAAACGAAAAATATTTTCTGTCTTCTTTATTTATCCAGGGGAAAAAAATATGCCCTGTAATTTCCCCTTAGCTTTAGATACAGCCCTTCCCCTCTGCTGTATGCTGACAGCAGATTTGAGCAGATGTTGCTGTATCCTTGGCATGCAGGTTACCATTTCCAGCTTTCCTTCATGGCCAAGGGGGCTAAAAACATTTCTCAATAATGAAAACAGAGATGTTGTCATCAAAGCAGAGCTGGAGCCCCAGGCAGATGTCTGTGCATTAATCTGTCCTGTGCATCATGTAGATGTGTTCCCTGGGCTCTACAAAGGCAGGTACAGCCTTGCATGTGCTTTATCCACAGCAACTTCCCTGTAGATGCTCCACGTTCTAATTGCTGCCCCTGCACTGTTAGAATTGTAGAATCATAGAAATAGTCAGGGTTGGAAAGGACCACAAGGATCATCTAGTTCCAAACCCCTGCCATGGGCAGGGACACCCTACCCTAGAGCAGGCTGGCCAGAGTCTCATCCAGCCTGGCCTTAAACACCTCCAGGGATGGGGCCTCAACCACCTCCCTGGGCAACCCATTCCAGGCTCTCACCACTCTCACGGTGCACAACTTCCTCCTCACATCCGGTCTGATGTGAGGAGGTCTCCAACTTTGCTCCATTTCCCCCAGTCCTGTCACTCCCTGTAGCCTAAAAAGTCCCTCCCCAGCTTTTTTGCAGGCCCCCTTCAGATACTGAAAGTCAACAATGAGGTCACCTGGGAGCCTCCTCTTCTCCAGACTGAACAGTCCCAATTCTTTCAGTCTGTCTTCATAGCAGAGCTGCTCCAGCCCTCTGAGCATCCTCATGGCCCTTCTCTGGACACACTCCAGCATCTCCACATCCCTCTTGTAATGGGGGGGTCCAGAACTGGATGCAGTACTCCAGGTGGGGTCTCACCAGAGCAGAACAGAGGAGGAGAATCAGCATCCTCGACCTGCTGGCCACACTTCTCCTGAATGCAGCCCAGGATCTGGTTGGCCCCCCAGGCTTGTTAGCATGAGCAGGTGAACACACAGAGTCACTGGCAGCTTTGGTGGGGATTTCTGTAAATATTTTTTTTTCATTTCATTTGCATGTTAGTACACTAGCAGCAGGGCTGAGATAAGGTTTAAAATCAGTTTATAATTACCCATCACTTCCTATTGTAAATAATAAGGTTTGGGTTTTTTTTTACTCTTTGGAGCAACTATGAAGAATAGGAAGTGCAAACTCACATTGCTTTTACATCTGCAAAGTTAAGAATACAGGTAACCTGTCACTTGGCTAACAACAGTGACACAGCAAATACATTTAGATCCCATTTAATGTTCTGGCATTGGTTATTTAGAAATCATTCTAAAGAAACAGAACTTTTCTGCCAAGTAATTCGAATGCCACGTTCAAGAATTCTCCTGCTTATACCTGCAGGTTCACTTGAACACTAACAAATTTGAACCAGTGTTTTCAGAGCCCAGCTTAACTCCCAGAAAAGTCAAATGAAAAGTTCATTTGAATGAAATGGTGGCTGGATTAAGCTTACAGCATGTCTGTTCTTTTTCATTAATACCCAAGTATTAGAATTACAAAACACAACTGAAATATTAATTTTCTGAGGCAGTATTTTGAATTCAAGCCTTCTGAAGTTCCACATTTTGGAATTGGGTCTTATCATTTTTAATAGAAATATCACATCCAATAAAAATCCACCTCAGGCATAACAAGCTAAATAGCTAAACGTTCAGTTGGGTCCTGCTTAATATATCACAGCAGTTAAAAAAACCCTGCACACGCATACACAGAGACACATACAGAGTTATACATAAGCAAGGACTGCTTTCTCCTCTGTTAATGCAAGGTAACAGTGACACAGATGGCATAACACGATTCACAAAAAGCAGTAAGAGAGTGGGCACTAAATGAATGTTAAACAGGGTAGAGGGGAGGGTCCAGTAAAGATGAGGATGCAGTGAGCCACCATGTCAGTGTAGACAACTTCCAGCCAATGTCCATCAGGGAGACTGTGCAGCACCATGCAGATGTCTTCATAGAATAGAATCAACCAGGTTGGAAGAGACCTCCAAGATCATCCAGTCCAACCTAGCACCCAGCCCTAGCCAGTCAACTAGACCATGGTACTAAGTTATAAAAGTCTTGCTATATCTTCATGCTTGTCTTCGTGGAATGGGCTAAACCATAGAATCATAGAATCAACCAGGCTGGAAGAGACCTCCAAGATCATCCAGTCCAACCCATCACCTCGCCCTATCCAACCAACTAGACCATGGCACTAAGTGCCCCATCCAGTCCCTTCTTGAAGACTCCCAGGGACGGTGCCTCCACCACCTCCCTGGGCAGCCCATTCCAATGGGAAATCACTCTCTCTGTGAAGAACTTCTTCCTAATATCCAGCCTATACCTACCCTGGCACAACTTGAGACTGTGTCCCCTTGTTCTATTGCTGGTTACCTGGGAGAAGAGGCCACCCCCCACCTGGCTACAATGCCCTTTCAGGTAGTTGTAGACAGTAATAAGATCACCCCTGAGCCTCCTCTTCTCCAGGCTAAACAGGCCCAGCTCCCTCAACCTGTCCTATGGTTGTATTCTGGGCGCTTCTATCTGAATTTTCTTCCAGGTGCCTCAGGGCATATCAGCACCAAGTGGTGCAGAGATGTATGGGCTGATTTCAAATACTCTTGTTCCTCCAGGTAGGATTATGCTGAACTTCGCTGTAGTGAGGTGCTGCTTCTAAGACCCATGAAACTACCTCTCTGTCAATACAGAACACCTAAGAGCCTATTTAGACCTGTCCTACAGCATGAGCCTGATGAAATAGTTACCTTTTTACAGCACTGGCTTTTGTATCAGCACACAGTGCTACTCAGACTGTGTTGAAGCAAAAGCCAGTGCTCTAAAAGATAACTGCTTCATGAACATTCCATTCTCAGTGCCCTCTCTCCAAGCAAGTGGAGAATTAACTAAGGTACTTCTTCCTCAGCCTGCACTGAGCAGCACAGGCAGCCAGTCCTGTCTGCAGTTACCAGCACGCTAATAAAAGCAGAGAGCTCTGAGTTATGGCAGATAAGTTGCCAGGTAAAAAGTACTATCCTGGCAGGGTCCTGGGCTCCCTATTCATCAGCTATTCCTTTTCAAGAGCTTCAGTTCAATTTTCTTTCCTCACCTCCTTTTGGGGAGGATGTGAACAGAACAGAAAACAGGATTTTAATTCCTTTTTCTTTTTAATCCCCCCTGTAAAAGCATTCATCCCCCACTATTGCTGAGACCCACATAAATTCTAAGGTGCCATGGCAGGGAGTGCAGCAGGGAATGACAGACACTGCTAACAAAGATCTGGGAACGAAGTACTAAGAAACTCCTCTCCAGAAGCTTCAAACTTCGGGCTCCAGAGTGTTGCCTGCACTGCTCGTTCAGTCTTGGAGGTCTCCCAGCCTCAGTCCTGGCAGCATGCCCGGCTCCTTGCTGCCCAGAAGCGCGTTTCCAACTCGTGCTGTAAGACCGAGGTGCCAGGGCGGCGGCCAGGGCCGGCCCGGCTGAGCCGAGACGCCAATGCTGGCCGGCGGCCGCCAGAGGGAGCCATGCACACGGCCGGGCCAGGGTTGAGCCGTGGGCTGCTCCGCGCCGAGCTGCGCTGCTGGAGAGGGCTGCGCCCGCGTCAGGGCGCGTAGGAGCCCAAGCCTGGGCGGGACACAAGCTATAACTATACTCCTCACCTCCTGCTGAGCTAGGACTAGGAGACTTGGCTCTGGAAATGAACAAAGGGAGTTTTAGTATGAGAAGTTGTGGATCTCTAGCAGGGGAAAGCCACACGGCTTGGGTATCCCCGAGATACAGGGCGGTTTGGAGACTGCCGTTTTAGAAACATGGGAGGCAAGGACAGTGTTACAAAAGATGGAGGTTGTTGCTGTCGTCCCACAGGCACAGCACAGAATCACAGAATCACAGAATCAATCAGATTGAAGAGACCTCCAAGATCATCCAATCCAACCTTATCACCCAGCCCTAGCCAGCCAACTAGAGCATGGCACTAAGTGCCTCATCCAGGCTTTGCTTGAACACCTCCAGGGATGGCAACTCCACCACCTCCCTGGGCAGCCCATTCCAATGCCAATCGCTCTCTCTGGCAACAACTTCCTCCTAACATCCAGCCTGTACCTCCCCCAGCACAGCTTGAGACTGTGTCCGCTTGTTCTATTGCTGCTTGCCTGGCAGAAGAGACTGAACCCCTACTTGGCTACAGCCTCCCTTCAGGCAGTCGTAGAGAGCAATGAGCTCACCTCTGAGCCTTCTCTTCTCCAGGCTAAACCCCTCCAGCTCCCTCAGCCTCCCCTCATAGGGTTTGTGTTCCAGGCCCCTCACCAGCTTTGTCACTCTTCTCTGGACACATTCCAGCATCTCAACATCTCTCTTGAATTGAGGAGTCCAGAACTGGACACAGTACTCAAGGTGTGGCCTGACCAGTGCTGAGTGTAGGGGCAGAATAACCTCCTTTCTCCTACTGGCCACACTGTTCCTGATGCAGGTCAGGATGTCATTGGGTCTCCTGGCCACTTGAGCACGCTGCTGGCTCATGTTCAGCTACTATCTACCAGTACCCACAGGTCCCTCTCTGCCTGGCTGCTCTCCAGCCCCTCTGTCCCCAGAGTGGCTGGAGAGCAACTCTGGGGCAGTTGTTGCCAAAGTGTAGGACTTGCACTTGGCCTTGTTAAATCTCATCCCATTGGCCTGTGCCCACCCATCCAGCCTGGCAAGATCCCTCTGCAGGGCTTTCCTGCCCTCCAACAAATCCACACCTGCTCCTAGCTTGCTGCCATCTGCAAACTCACTGATGCCAGACTCAATCCCCTCATCCAGATCATCAGTAAAGACATTGAACAGGACTGGGCCCAGCACTGATCCTTGGAGAACACCACTAGTGACTGGAATGCCTGAGAATGTTCTCTTTGGAACAGAGGTGAAAAGTGAATTGCCATAGCCACCTGCTGACATTTATAGCAGTCAAAGCTAAAACTGTTTGTGAAGGCTTGCAGAAGGAGCTCGAGAACCTGAGTGATTGGGTAATAAAATGGCATATGAAATTCACTATCAATAAATGCAAAGTAATGCACATGGAGGAAAACAACCTTAACTATACATTCTCAGTGATGGACTCTAAATGAGCTATTACCACTCAGAAGACAGATTTGGAATCGTTACACATAATTCTTCAAAAACATCATCCTAAAGCTAGCAGTGGTCAAAAAGACAAATGGGACTTTAGAAATTATTAGGAAAGAAATAGTAAACGTGATTAAAAAGCATACTTTTGTTACCATGCAAACCTATGCTGTGCTTACACCTTGAAAAGAAGTATGAGGTGGCTGCTTAGAAAATAGAGGACTAGAAAGTCATGAAGAAGATGCCAAGGTTCACTGGAGGGCAGGAACAATTTGTTAGACAGCAGATTTAAAAGAAGCATCACAAGTATTCAAGAGACAATGGCACTGTGGAACTCACCGCCATGGGAAATTTTGAAAGCCCAAATATAATTAAACAACAGCAACAATTAAACGAAGCTGTTGGCATTAGGCCAAGCAAAGTTTGTAGTTTTTTGAGTGATGTAGACACGACTGCAGCTCAGGAAATAACATAGTTTCCAGCTGCTGGAAAGGCATATGGGGATGGGGTTAATCACCCAATCCCATCCTTGCTTCTGAAGCTCTTTTGTTTTAATCTGTTGGGATGCACAGACATTCACTTTTAACCAGCAAGGCCGTACTGACATCATTATGCTACAGATAAAGAAATATTTTGGTCCTGAGGAAAATCAGTGGCAGAATTCATTGATTTAAAGACGGGGGAAATCAGTTCTGCCTCTAGCTGGGTCATGTCTCACTGCGCAAAGTGCTGCATTGATTGAAGCCAGACTGCTGGCACAGCATGAGCAGCTTGTAACAGGTAGCTCTGAGCTACCCAGAAAGTAGCAGTGACTGTTGAGTGGGATTCGTTTCAGCTAACTTTAGCTGGTGTTGAGAACTAGGTGGTTATTCTTTAGGCAAGTGAGATACCTCTTAGTGTCACAATGTTTCCACAGTACCAGGTTCACCAGAGGGAACAAGGACAAGATGCTTCTCTCTCCAGAAAAAGTAAAGAGTGACTAAAACATCAGGAGCATAAAGTCACCTTCCTGCTCTTCAGTACCTGAAACAGGAAATTAACTTGATGGTGTTTGGACACCTTGTGCTAAAGACATGAGCTGAGAACTTAGTTTCCCTAAGGAAAATAAATGTGGTACTGTTTGCCTTGAGGACGTAATAGTGTCCTCATACTTTTCAGGTGTCTCAGTGACAGGTTGAGCAAGCAAAATCCAGAAACAATATTTGCATAAGCCTACATATATCTGGTTGGTGCAGGATTACTGAATAGGGATCACACTTTAGGTCATCAGTGAACTGATGCAGAGCTGTAATTGCTTTGTCTAACCAGAGTTGCATCTCTTTCTGTCAGCAACAGACCTTCTACCGGTGAGAAGTATCACTCAGAACTGGATCTTGGCTACTGGAACAAGCATATTTTAAATTAACAGTAAGCAAAACCAAAACAGAATGTTGTAGAAGGCAATATAAGTGAATCAATACTTAAGGTTATATGTTTTAGGAAGGCAGGAAGGAGGACATAGGTTGGGGGGAATCTGTCCCAGGGATAGATGATGTCTCTCTCTTTCTCTTCTCTCTCTCTTTTTTTTTCCCTTTCAATTGCTTATGTAGAACTCGATCTCCAGTTCATCCTCCATTCTTTCCAGATCTCAGGCCTTACATACCCTATATCTAAATGGTCGATCACTGAAATTTTACATGGAAAAGAAATATGTAGATACACATATATATTTGTTTATAAGCAGAGAAGAAAAAAAAAAGGGCTAATAATCTTTTCAGAAGTGGTACATAGGGCCTGTCAGTCAGGTGATGCTTTTGGTATACACAATTCATGTTAATTCTCATGTATTGCAGTGGTGATTAACAGATGCCACTGAAACTGAAGCTCCCTTGTGCTGTATTTGCACAAACACTAAGGAAGAGTCCTAACCTTGAAGCTGTCATTGCTTTACTAGGCAAGAGAAGCCACGGCAAGAAAGAAGAGACATCTCCCCTGTTCAGTATCTCTGATGATCCTCATAATTTTTAAAAGAATCTTTACTTAGAACAGTTCTTGGTTAGATATTCCTGATCAGGGCAGTGCTTTAAAATGTCCCAGAGCAGTACTGTGTAGAGGTCCCAGGACAAGCCCTGGATCCAGAAAAATGTCACAGATGGAGAAACTGTGTCTGCACCTCCTCTGACCCAGGCTGGTGTGGTGCCAGTGGAGCACCTGGGTAAAATGACACTTTGTTCATCAATATCATTAGATGGTCATAAGTCCATTTATTTCCGGTGTTACAGAGACTTATATGCCTTCTTGCAAGAGGTGTGCACAACTAAGATTGGTTACATATAGAGGGTACAGGGTTACATGTGAGGCATGGATAAGGTGACATACAGTAACATTCTACAGGGTCAGCCCCCAGGCTGGCCAACCCAGTGCCCTTGGGCTGGCTAGCTCTGCCCATTGCAGCTGTGTGCTCAATGTTTACAGTTTGGTTTCCTGAGCCAGAGACAGGCCCAAGGACACTTCCCAGCACAGGTTGCTCACATTTATCATTTCGTGTCCTCTGCTAGCAAGAATCTCTCCAACAGTGTGGCTTCCACCCCCAGAGCAATTCTGTTGGCTATTGGTAGCAGAGCCATCACCCATCCTGCCCTCAGTGAGAAGAGCACCTAAAGTGGGCACAGGGAGGGACAGTGCTAGAATAAATTACATACATGCCTAAATCTTCCAAACAAAGAGCTCCCAGTCTAGCAAATCTTACCCACAGGTGTGGTCACATCTAATTTGATGCTCTTTACTGCACTACATCTAATTTGATGCTCTTTACTGCACTTCATGGCACACCATACCCCAGAAGAAAGTGTGTGTTTTCGCAGTGTAGTTTCTGGGTACTGTGTTTTGTTTGTTAAAAAAAGACTTGCCATTAGTGCTCAGTGTGGTTTCAAAACGATGATAACTCGTGCATTAAAAATGCATAGGTATGCTAGATATTTAACATTCAGCTGGAGTTCTGGCACAGTCTGAGGGCATGAACTGTAGCCAAGAATATATGGATTCTTAAAACTGTTTCCTGTGCTAAATCTCAGCATCAGCCTGTCCATAAGTAATGAGGAGAAGGATGAAGTAAAATAATGGTATTGTTAAAATGCTGTCACCTCTCCCTCCCCCCCCCCCCCCCCATTTTTAAAAGAAATATATTGCAGAAAACTCATGATGCACCTGGCTATCTTTCTCATGTCTTTCTTTCCTCCTCATCCTGATGGAAACAGTGCTCTATATTACTCCTTAGATTCAAGAGATTATGGCAATCTTCTCTGTTTTTTCATTAGTTGAGCTGATTCTCTGCAAAAGCTGTTTAAGATTAATGAGTGATTTTGCCTCTGCAGAGAATAAGAATGCAGCTGAGGGGAAAAAAATAAAAGGAGAGGTTTCCAATATTCTTGTGTGACCACAGGATGAGAAATATTCACACAATTAACCAGAAATGAAATGCAACAATTTATTCCTTCGAGATTGTCCCCCCCACACCCAAGAATACCTAGCTTGATGCATCCAGGCTGTTTACACCCTCCATCTTGTGCAGGCTGATGTTGCACAGACATGCTTCTGCTTTACTGGGTCTCTGCAGAGCCATAAGATCTCAACGATTATTACAGATTTTCCTGGGAACCTTGAGGTCTCTGCTTTCTGCAGCCAGATCTCATTGCTTCAGGCTGAAGTTTCTTGGGTTTTTTTCACTTCAGAAGGTTTGCAGACAGAGTAAATCAAGATTCTCTTGGTCATTGATTCTGAGAAGCAGGAGAGGAACAAATGCCCTCTCCACTCACATATCATCTGCGTAAAAAGTTCTTGAGGCACAATGTACGAGTGCCTGGATAACCCAACAAATCTTGGCAAAGGATAAACTTGGGCTTAGATAATTGCTAGGATACATATCTCTCTATAGTTCCCACTTTACCTTTCTCAGGGATGATTTTTACCATGTAATTTTAGGCTGATTGTCATAGATCTCACAGGAAGAAAAGCAAAACTAGTAATAGGACCCCTGCTCCAGTAATGGGATCCCTGCTCCAGTGGGCTTATCATGCTTAGAGGTGCCAGTTATTGCAGTCCTGTGTAGTGCAGTTCAGTACAATGGTTTTGTGCCTCCTGATCCTCTAGATAATTAAGGAGACTGATGTGAATCATTTGTGTATCCTGAGTATGCTCAGGCGACCTCCACTCCAAGTACTGTGAAATGTCAGCTCTTCTACACTGAGATCTGCTTGTTGAAAGTGTGAGCAAATAACACACACCTGCCTTCCATCCTGGTTTTCCCATCCTGTTTTTCCCATTCTGTTTTTCCAAGGTGCTTGGGAAAGAAGCATGGTACAAGCATGAAAAAATCCAAAGAACTACATTCAGGCTTACATTTAGGCACATTTGCTTCATTACTTTCTTGGATCAGGGTCTTAGAGCACCTTGCAGTCACCAAGGGAACAATCCTAATGTGATGCTAGTGCCAGCTTTGTGTGGCTAAGCAACAGACCTGGCACATTGTATTGGTGTGATCTTCTTCATTAAGAAAGATGATTCAACTGTCATTATTTCTTGAAAAGCATCCAGCCTGTGAAAAGATTCAAACACTGTTGATCAAGTTACCATGGATTTCTTTTGAGACATTTAAGCTATTGAGAGCAGGAATGTTTTGTCTGAAATGCTATACAGAAACCTACTGATAGAAATAATCACTTGCTAGCTGTTACCTTTCATCTTTTGTGCACAAGTACAAGTTTACTGCGTACCTAATTACAATGAATTAGGTGAATTTGTCCTAGCAAATCAGGCCTTTCAGAGTGTGAAATGGAAGAGCAAAAAAAAAGCAAAGCTTCAAACAATGAGTCCAGAAGAAAAGGTTGTGAAGATGGGCAGACGTGAGTCATGAAGGTGAGATTCTGTGGGTGCCTTTTTTACCACCACTTGATGTCTCTTCTTGGAGATAGGAAATTAGTGGCATTGTGCACAGACAGCAGAACATCTTTGTTTGAGGACATAATTTATTGGAGCATCTTAAAGAGCCACTCATTATTTCGTATAATGGTGCCAAAAGTCTTTGAGGCACTCTGGAATGTAGAAGCTAATTTCTGTTCTCTAATCCCTCTCTAGAAAGTTTCCAAGATGAAGCCTGTACCACAACTGTGGCTATAGAATTCCCACCCCCCCCCAACCACTACCAGTTGCAAAACAAAACAGGATGGGGCATGGGACTGGTCTAAAATAAATATGGAAGTAAGTATAGATGTAGCCTTTTGTTCTCATTTACAGAGAGGCATTTTTACTATGGTATTTTAAAGTTGAGTGGGATGTGATCACAATCTAAGAAATTAGGGAAAGCAAAGCAGCTGCTCCTCAACCTGCAGCTAATGCTGTGAGCTGCACTGTAGCCTCATCAACCCTTTCTCTTACAAGTCTATCCCAGATCTAACAGCAAGGAAGAATTGTGCAAATATAGTATTTACTCTCACCCTAAGGTCTCATGCCATCGTAAGTGTAGTGGAAATAAGGATCAGAGTCTCTGTACATAAAAGTTACTGTAAGTCTTTACCCTGTCTTCCTCAGGGTTATGAGGAGTAACTGTGCCTGGTAGCACAATTGCACATTCTCTCTCTGAAGTTGTCTGAGGTTTCAGATGGTTTAAATCCTTCCCTGGGTTAGGAGAAAAGTTAAGACAAATACCTGCTCTTTAATTTTTAATCCAGAGGACAGTGAAACTGAGAGAAGCCTGGATTCTGCTCATCTCTCTGAAATGCAGCTAGCTTTGGGGCAGAATACAATCACTTTTTAACAGTCTCTGTCACAGCTGCATAATCGGCTGGGGCAGGACAGGAGGTGACCGAAAGATGTAAGAATAGTCCTCGGTGAATGTTCCTTCCCCTCTGTGTACTGGGAAAGAATCTGTAAATTCACAAGCTGAGAAGGAGAAAGAGGTGTCACATTACTGCACCTGGCAAAGGAGACTTTGAGATTCATTATTTAAGCTTTTATGTTCCCACTGGGACTCAGGGAGGATTATGAGCTGTCCTTCCTGAGAGCAAGTTGACATTAGTTAATACTTTCTTGATTTGGTTTCTCACAGGCTATGCTCTCTACAGCTTCCCCTGTTCTCCAGCCTGATCTGCTGATTAGGATGGGGATTCCTAGATTCTCTGCAGCTGAGCTTCATTTGATGAGAGAGTGCCCAGCATGCTCCATGCATCACTGGGCACAATTCCCCAAAGATAGAGCTGAGGTGACTGGGCTGTCACTTGCATAGGTGCTACTATTTTGTCTTTTGTTATGTTAGTGTTATTAGTAAACACTGCATGGCATCATCTTCAAAGAGCTGGCCTTAGACAAGGGAGACAGAGGAGAAGGTCAGTCTGAAACATCTCCTAAATGAGAAGGGCTACAAGATTTGCTGTTCAGAGCCACTGGCCAAAAGAGAATGTGCTGCAGGTGAAAAGTGCTGCTTCCCCAGGCATGGCCCACCCACTATTTTTGCAACCAGTCAACCTTTCTGGGTCATGTGTGCCATTCAGGTAATGTTGCCACTTTTCTGACTGAGATTTCCTGGATAGAAACACACCACACATGAGGAGCTAGACACTCTCTGGGTGTATCACAGCTGCTAAGAGCACATATTCGAGGCAGCAAATGACTTCTTTCTGGACTGATCGTGCTAAGCAGTGATGCTTGACTACCAATACTTGCCTGAATCCCTGAAAAATACTAGACAAACAAGGATCTCAGAGGTCACTGGTACAGCATTTACAGAGAGAGGAATAGAGCATGTGCTACTGTGGATAGATGGCATGTGACTTACCTCAGATCATGGGAGAAGCTGGAAAAGCAGATGTTCAGGATTGCATGGGATCAGCAGATCTGGCCTAAGGGAGCAACCAAGGCAGAAAGTCCTGCCTTTTTAATTTTTAAAATTTATTTGTTTTCCCCAACACCACAATATAGGTTATTTAGGTCAGAAATGGGAATTTACTTTTGTTCTGCACATGAGCTTCTTAATCCTCCTCATCAGCTCTCATGCTGCTGAAATCTCACCATTCATCTTTGCCTTGCTGCCCAAAGACTCATCCCTCTAAGGGCTTCAGTCCCTACTGCTGCTTCCTATTTTAACTGATTAAACTAACCTGGAATAATTTCTGTGCACAAATGAAGGAGTGCTGACACAAACTGCTGTGCTTCACACTGAGCATCTGCAGTGGCAACCACCAGCAGCACAGCTGGATCTGATGCAAAATGATTGTCCATAGACTCTGAAAGCTATTTAACTGAAGCCTGAAGTGCTCTGGCACATCTGAGAATAAGTGCTGTTTATTTTGTTAGCTAAGAAAGTTCTTGTCTCCAGATTGAAACATTCATGAGCTTGGCTGTGCTGTGCAAGTGTTGAAGATTGGACTGCTTTAATTACTGGTAGAAGCTCCTCCATTAAATGCTGCATATCACATGGGAAGATGATAATACTGCTTTCTAAGGTGAGACAGAAGTAATGTAGTTGTGCTGCAACTTCCATCAATCCACAAGGTGCCTTTTATTCCAAACCAGACTCTGCAAATTCAAGATGACACAAAATTTCTGAAGAATTCAGCTTTGGAACCTGCTTTTTAAACCTAGTTTCTGCATTACCTTTTCTTTGCTAAGCTGTTTTGTGACTGCTGTATTCAAGAATAATCATGTCGGGACATCCTGGAACTGCATGGATGTGCAATAGCCTAAGACAGTGGCCCCTCAAACACTTTTATACCCATTGAACTGCAGTAAGATGAATTGTTTCTTCACTATCTGCCCAGGGAGGTGGTGGAATCACCATCCCTGGAGGTGTTCAAGAAAAGACTGGATGAGGCACTTGGTACCATGGTCTAGTTGACTGGATAGGGCTGGGTGCTAGGTTGGACTGAATGATCTTGAAAGTCTCTTCCAGACTGGTTAATTCTATGATTCTATCTGTAATAGATAAGTGTCTAATCCCTTATACAGGTCTGTGAACTTTTGCTTTATTCTTTTTTGTATATTTTCCTTTAGGGAAATGCAGAAGTTTAGAAAATACTGAGAACTGGAGAACATGGCTTTGATTGTCTTTGAGTAAATAACAGTTTACCAAAATCAAAGTAATTTTTTAGGCTGTACCAATTTCACCTCTATCACCGCGTATGAAATTATTTCAGCATGATGGAAATATTTTGATTAAGCATTATTGTAAGAATGTTAGGTTTCATCTACTAGCTAAGATACACCATTTTGGTTTTCAATATTGAGAGCTCAGCTCAGCCTGCCATCCAGAATTGAAATGATACATCCAAAATGACACTATTTATATATAAATATGATTCTCTTCCAGCCTGCATGCAGCTGTGGTTATACTTTCTGGGTGGATCTGGATACACATTTCCCAGGAGGGAACACACAAATTAACTTCAGTGGCTCAACATCCTGCCGCTGGTTTGAACGCTGATGTCAGACACTGGCCAATGAATGAATCACATCTAAAATATACTGAACAAAGACATGTCAGATCATTATTAACAGGTTCCTTAATACCCTTGAAACGGGGCTATTAATTTCCTGTCAGTGAACACAGATATGTCTGTGGTTTCTTTGAAGCTGCTCTCTGTTTTCAGTGTGATGAGCAGTCCTATCAAGATCCAGTTCTTCTGCAACTTCAGGCATGCTGAAGTTGATAGTCTTTACCCAGCCCTGCAGGCACTCATGTGAAGCTTCATTGGTAAGTGGTTAAGCAGCCTCCTTACAACATGTACAAGACTTGCTGGAGGCCTACAGAGGTCCTGAGCATGCACAGAAACCCATCCTCCCACTGCCTCCAGTGCCTGCGACCATTTCTGTCTTCCCCCAAGCACAAGGCCAAAGGGCCAATGCTATACATTCTTTTTGGAAAAAATGTAAAATGTGCAATGTTATCTATAATTATAACATTCTAGGTCCTTTTTATCATTTGCAATGCAGCTATAGTAAGTGATTTAATTGTGTGGCACCTCTTTGCCCCTCACAGCAAGTGCATAACACTTATTAGCTTCAATAGGAATTACGTGCACATAACTATGCAAGAAATGAATATACCCTTTTGATTACAATAAGGTTATAAGCAGCAGGAGTCCATTATGATTAGCAGTAAAATGAAGAATTTTCTCACAAATCATAAATGTTACTTTATAATTCCATTTCTCCTTATCCTTTTTCTCTGTGTGCATCTACAAATTTATATTTTGTCCTAATTCAGGCACTTTGCAATCATCCCAAAAGCTGTTATCCATTATAACCCAAAATGAAGTTCCTCATCTTTCTTTTTGCATTTCCAAAGGATTGATGACGCCAACAAGAAAGTAACAAAGAAAAAAAAAATAGACAAAGAGGAACAAATGTATTAAAATAACTCGATAATATTTTCCTGTTTCTCTACCCTAGGGCTACATCTGACTTGAATGTCACTGTGCATCCTTGCAAAGTCTCCCACATCCTAAAGTCCTCATACTCCCATATGGCAACAGAGTCACTGTGTTAGTATCTCCTTAGCCTCTCCAAATCAGTACAAGGTCTAAAGAGAAAGAAGAAAATGCTACTGGCAGCTGTGCTGTTATGGATGCTGCCCCAGTATCTGCCTAAGGTGGTACAGCGTGACATATATTCTTTTGCTTGTGAACCTCTGTTCTGAAAAGGTATTTTCCCTGCCCTCCTGTCACCCAGTGTCTTAGTTCTAATTTAAATATCCAGAGACTCAAATAAATTTGATAGAACCAAATAAAAATTTAAAGAGTGCCCTTCCCTCTTCCCCCTTCTTTCCCAAAAGTGTTAACCCAGTACACCCAGACATGATTCTGGGAGGCCACGTAAGAGAAGGATGCAGCTCTTGTGCAGGCAGGGTGTGAAATCTTCAATGCCTGTGAAAGCTTTGAGGCAGCATTGGAAGAAAGATGCAATGGTTCTGAGGTGAGGGCAGGTCTGGGGCTGTCTCTTTAGATATCACTGTGCATTCATGGCTGTCAGAAGTGGGAGAGTGGACTAGGCAGACTGCAGCCTCTGCATTTTACACACATCTGCATGAAATTGCAATCCAGGCCAGTGCGTGTGCTGTAGAAATGGCCAAGAGTTACATTCTTCTTTGACATTACAGAAGCTATTTAAGAGAACAGGAAATAAAAAGCAACAGAGAAAATCTTTGGCACATTGGGTGGAGCTACATCTCCATAAAGAAGGCAGCATTTCTCTCCTGATATGCAAAGTAAATGAAAGCAGGATTATGTCCTCGGGTACTGTGTACTGACTAGTCATTAGAAAGGGCTAATTAAGCTTGTTGCCACTTCTGTTGTTTTTCTATAGCTGCTTTGGTCCTGGCTGAGAAATAGTATCTGGCAGAAAAAGAAGCCTGTGTGTGGTTCTAGAAAGTGGCTACCCTGTGTTTCCAAAGGACAAAGCCTTCCCATGCAGCAGATGTGCTGTCAGAAGAGATGATGCTGTACCTTCCATTAAAAATTGAAAACCAGATCCTATCAAATGTTATATGAGGTCATAGCAAGTAGCAGGTACAACATCAGCATGAAATAGAGGAGTTATTATGACCAGAGGCCAAAAAGTGTGTTTAGCCTTTCAGCTATGTGTATGCAGATACACAGATAGAACCTTATTATACCACAGTGGGTCAAGCCCTAACTGTGGCTGTGATCTGTAACCAATGTAACTGTCCACATGTTATTGCCATTTTACACTATTTATTCTACCACCCAAAGTGTTCTCTGTAAGGCTGACCACTTCCCATTCAGTTAGTGGGAGGTTTACCACTGAACTCAGCAGGTGTTAATTACATCTTGTGACTAAAGAAAACAATTTAACTGAAACCCAGCAGTATTTACACAAACAAACACACACCAGTTTGAACACTAACCAGATGGAGTTACCTTTGAGGGTGAATGCTTGCTTTCCTTGGTGGGGAAGGCTGCTTTCTGAGAGGTGGGAATGATAGCCCTGGAGTTTGAGGCATTGGCTTTTTGCTTTGCTCTTAGAGTTACGTTCCAAAGAAGATTTTGCAGCCCAGCTGAAACCTGTGCCCAAGATGAAGCATATGGTTTGTAATGAGGAGCTCTCTTGTTTAGTGGAGGGGAAAGCATGAGAAACTCCTTGACATTTATAACTTTAGAATTATTGCAAGATTATAGCAGAATGATCCCACTGTAAAACCAAACCTTATCAGTTCTTCCAACCCCTGCAAGCACTAATACTTTTCTGATTCTTGTGCTTCAAAAGTGAATAGGAGAAAAACCTGATTTTTTTATCACACTCCTTCTTATTTGGTTGCTATTTTTCTTTCTACAAAACTTATATGCCTGGAATCGAGGTACTAGAAGTAAAATTAAGTTATCACAGTATCACAGCATCACAGTATCATCAGGGTTGGAAGAGACCTCACAGATCATCAAGTCCAACCCTTTACCACAGAGCTCAAGGCTAGACCATGACACCAAGTGCCACGTCCAACCCTGCCTTAAACAGCCCCAGGGACGGCGACTCCACCACCTCCCCGGGCAGCCCATTCCAGTGTCCAATGACTCTCTCAGTGAAGAACTTTCTCCTCACCTCCAGCCTAAATCTCCCCTGGCGCAGCCTGAGGCTGTGTCCTCTTGTTCTGGCGCTGGCCACCTGAGAGAAGAGAGCAACCTCCTCCTGGCCACAACCACCCCTCAGGTAGTTGTAGACAGCAATAAGGTCACCCCTGAGCCTCCTCTTCTCCAGGTTAAACAATCTCAGCTCCCTCAGCCTCTCCTCGTAGGGCTGTGTTCAAGGCCTCTCCCCAGCCTCGTCGCCCTTCTCTGGACACTTACAAAATCATATTAGCAGGTGTTAAGGGAAGTGACATCTAGCTCTATATTTATGATGTTGAAATGATTTTTATTACTAAATGGTATTTTCCAACAGCTGTAGCTTGCAAAATGTCCACTTTCTAGGCTAAGGTTCACCATGCTTGGTGAGTAGCTTTGAAAAGTTAACATATGAAATATTTGGACCATTTTTTAAGTAAGAATGAGAAGCAGAATAATTTCTGCCATTGTATCTTGTGACCCTTTTCAACAACATTCATGGGCAGAATAGCTGACAATTGAAAACTGATTTGCCATGGAGATAGCTATGCCCACGTTGCAATGCTCACCTTTGCTGTGAAGGAAATTGACTTTTATGTAACTGAGATATGAATGTTTTAAGGTCTCACACCAACTAAAGGTTTTTTCATATTTTTTTTCCCCTAACTTTGCCTTATCACCCTGATCCTGGAAAGACAAATGCTTCACTTGGCCTGGGCTGAGCAGTTCTCTTGGTTCTAACAGAATGACCACAATGCATACAGCCTGGGGAGCAGGTCTTTATAAAAAGGCTTGCGTGTTCACTTATTTATCTTTTTATCAATCATTAACATATACTGCAACTAATTTTAATGCAAAATGACCTGGCTAAATTTGAAATGCTTTTAACATCTTGAACAGGTTTGAGTGACCCAGACTCTCAGGAAAAGAAGCACTCTTCATAGAGTGCACATGCCTTTCTCCTCCTGCTGCTCTGATCTATAGCAAATATATACAGAGCAGAGAAGAAAAGCACTCTTGAATTTTATTCTGATCTGTTTTTGTGATTGGACATCATAGCTTTCTGTAATTTATGGCTTCTCTTTGCTGCACTCTGAACAAGGGTGCAGTCTAATATGCAGGATCTGGAAAGCTGTAGATGAGGATGCAGGCTGGCTTCACTAAGCAGCCATCCCTCTCTCCTTGTTCCTGAAGAAGCATTTGGCAGTTGATCAAGAGAACATTTGCAATTCCTATGCTGAAGCTGGAACTGTGAGCTTCTGGCAAGCCTGGCTAAAACACTAAAAAAGGGGATCCAATGCCACAGCTATTAAAGGGAATAGGGAAGTCACCCACTGCAGCAAAAGGGCTGGGAAACTCTTTCTTCTGGCATTGCCTTCCAATCTCTGAGCAAGTCTTGTATGCATTGCAAAAGGAGGTGGAGACAAGAGACAGCTATTTAGCAACAGACATTAAAAGGATAGCAGTAAACAAGGATTTGCTTAACAACTTATGAATGACACTAGCACGTATTTATTTTAGAAGCAGATATCAGAGGGTCTGTCAGAGCACTGCCACTCTCAGAGAGTGTAAGCAAAGGAAAAGCATGTATGGTCTTCATACATGCTATGTCCTGTGCTGTTGTATGGCTCTTCTCATAACAATGATGGACTTGCCTAGAGGCATGGGAGCCAGCCGTTTGCCATCTGGGCATCCCCACAATGCAGCAGTGCATTGAGAGACAAGCTCCAGTCTGAAGGCATTCGAGTTGTATTAATGTGACCAAGCTAACAAGCTCTGCCTCAGGAAACCGTTATCTAACATTTCAGCAACTGTTCAGGGTGAAATGCCAAACCCAGATATTTTCTCTACCCAGGCAAATGCTCTGATCATTGGAGTAGAAAGCAACAGTTGCTTGTGCTTTCTTGCTGTTTGACCTGATTGAGCATTCCCATCTGCCTGTGGCTCATGTTGGATTAAGAATTGGAAAAGCCTAAAAGATAGACAGGTTGTTAAGCAGCTCAAATGAATGTGGGAAAAGGTAGATGTCAGTCTGTCTTTGCTAGGTGGTGAAGCAAACTCAGGTTTTCCACTAGGACAAGAATGACCCAAGCCACCAACCCATCTCCACCCCTGGAAAGAAGGAATATCTCCCTGCAGTGTTGGGAAGAATGCTCCTGCTCTCCCCAAAACCAGGAAACTCCAAGTGCTAAGCCTTTTTCAACCACATGCTCACTGCATTGCTCAGTACCATCTTCAGGCTGCTGTGATGTACTGACCTTTCTCTTCCCATAAGCCATACAGTCTGTGGGTCCTCAGCACAGGTTTTGAGGCTCTCTGAGCACACCAGCCCAAACGTTTGATGCTGCAGCTGCTCTGACATCTCCCGGTTCTGGTCTGTAAGGTACACCACAGCTACATGGCACAGCTGAGCATGGGGAGCCGTGCATGAGCTCAATTGTGACTTACATAACAGCTTCTGGGAAGGGAGGTACATGGGTAGGGGTCTATGAAGACGGACTAAGTGCATGACAGGATTGTGCTGGGCACAAAAAGGCACATCTTTTTGTGATTTTCGAGTGACCATTTGTGATCCATATCTCAGCACTTAAGTATAAGAAAAAGAGTGAGTGCATGACAGCATATTGGCTCTCAGTTTGCAGTGGGGGCAAGTATCAAACCAATTCCTCCTTATTAGAGGCAGTCAGAAGGCTTGTGTGTGGCAAAGCCAGCTTATCTAAACAAAGAGGCAATTGTGTATTGCACACATTTTACCCACAGGCTGTGATGACTCAAGCTTCCTTTCTTGCAGCTGATGGCATCATTAGAAGATTTCTGCTCTGAATTAGAAACGGAACCCTTGAAGAAGTAATAGCCTCATGATTCATAGCCTCCTGTTATTTATTTGCTCAAGAAATTACTTCATCCCATTGTCGAGAGATTAAGGTAAGGCTGGGTGTAGTGCAAGGGCTGCCAACAAGCATAAAGGCCTGGGATGCTGGACCAGCAGGGGCTCAGGCATGAATATATGAAGAACTGCCTCTCTGGGGCAAATAAAGCACTGTGGCAGCTTTATTTAGTGCTGGGGAACCTACTACCCACACCTCTTAGTGGTGTACATTTCCACCAATTTTGAAGAATGGTGAGAAGAGTTGTCCTCACTCTAGCTGAATTTAACCACTCATAGCTCCTCTAATATTTCCTAGGCTCAGTGGATTGTAAAAACCCTGTCATTAAACATGCAAAAGCAACACTGACATTTACTGGACAAGGAAGAACATATGGAGTGAGCCCACGCTTTGTGCTCTGCAGCACTTCAGAGGCTGGATAAGCATCTCTCTTTTTTCATTTGCTAGTCTGGCCTGGAAGGTTTGTTAATTGATTAGCATTGTTAGCCTGGCAAAAACATCAGTGTTTTATTCTGAATAAAGCTGCAAGCACAATCCTAGTGCAATTTTCTACCTTCTGATGCTTGACTTCTAGCAACTTTCAGTAGATTATCACCAATATTTGTTTACTGACACCAAATGCAAGGTCACACTTGTTACCAAGATGGCTCTTTTTCTTGTTATCTCTTTTGTTTTTCATCACCACAGCTTCCCCTTGCTCCCCACCAATGCTCAGTGATTGTGTGATAGAGTTTTGGGTTTGTAGCTTTACTCTATGCTGTGTGTAACTGATGTCAAGAGATAAATATGGCTCCAGAACTAATAGATTTTTTTTCACTGAAAATTCAGTGAAATTTTCAAATTGTAATTTGTAACTCTTCTTCTGTCACCAATGGTCAGAGTTGGTCATCAACCATGAACTTCTATCTTTTTTTATAGTAAACAATATGCTATTTTATTTAGTTAGTTTAAATTTATTTTAACCCTCTGAACTCCTTCAGATACTCAGGTATCAGATATTAGCTGCTTCAGATTGGGCTCTGGTTCCTTCTGAGCTCCTGTTGGTGTGGGGCACCCAAAAGCTGGTGCCATGCTAAGATGCAAGGATTTGCTGCACTGTAAGACACCTTGCTTCTCAATGAGGAGAGGCCGAGCTGGGGTTGTTTAGCCTAGAAAAGAGGAGGCTCAGGGGGGACCTCATTGCTGTCTACAACTACCTGAAGGGAGGCTGTAGCCAGGTGGGGGTTGGTCTCTTCTCTCCAGGTCTCTTGCTCCTCACCAATGCTCAGTGATTGTGTGATAGAGTTATGGGTTTGTAGCTTTACTCTATGCCGTGTGATGTCAAGAGATAAATACGTGTGGTGGTTTGGCTGTTACCCGCCCCCCTACACTTTAGAAAGAACCCCAGCTAACTCAGCCGGACTCTGGGAACATAAATGAAGCTATTTATTTACAGCTAGCACAATATACAAGCAGCTATTTACAATATATAGAGAAATATACAAAAATATACAAGGTAAAAACAATACAGAAACACAACTCCCCTCCCAGAAACCTGAGTCCCCAGGAGGGGCTCTCCACCACCCCTGCACCTTTCCCCTGCCCCTCTCAACCTTACCCCAGTCCAAAGAAAGAAGAGAGGTTCAGCCAAGAGGTTAAGGAGCAAGGTTAGTGGCAGTGAGGTTAGGGAGCTGTAGCTCAGTCTGAAGCCAAAAGCAGAGAGAGAGAAAATGGCAAAAAGTGTTGTCTAATGTTTACTTTCTTGTTCCCACACCTCTCAGCGACACTGTGAGGGAAGGAGACATAACCATTGTTTTCCTTTCACAGCCAATTATCTACTTTCTCTCACCAAAACATTCTAGCCTGCTTCAAACTAGCACAATATGACTCCAGAACTAATAGATTTTTTTCACTGAAAATTCAGTGAAAATTTCAAATTTGCAACTTGTACAATGCAATTAATGCTTCTAGCAAAGCCATTCTGAGCAAAATGGGAAATACCTTACTTTAAGCCCAGTTCTTCTATATCTGCAGCTTGTTATTTCCTATTCAAAGGGAGAATGCAAGCAGTAAATAATAATTCTCTGCTGGAGAGAATTACTGCAATGAGTATTTAGGAATTGGAGCTTAAGGCTGATTTTGCACAATAAATGGAAAAAAATAGGGGAGGGGAAGCCAATTGTAATTGGCTCATGGATTTTGTAGTTTATTAACTCTCTTTTTCTCTCTGTCTTTATAAATATGTACACACATGCATGTATATTTAATGTACTGAATTATTGCTCCTTCATGTTTTCCCCTTCTCCTTCCAACACTGGAGGGGGAAAAGTGGTGTAAACTCAGTCATCTTGATGTTAGGAAAGCCACAGGAGAACACCAGGCTTGCACCTAAACTCCTCAGTTGCAGTATTTTGCATACCTCTTCCTGGGGCAATGGAAATGATGCAGATATAGTGAAAGTGCTTTTTGGAGTGAGCTCTGGAACTGCATTAGAATTGAGTAGGAGTTGAGTGGCTTAGTCTTCATCTACATTTACAAGCTGCATTTCTCATCTGTGCAATTCCCTTATTCAGCACTCATTTCCAGAGTGCAAGAAATTAGGGTTATTTCTTTGACAGCTGACCTAGAAAGTCAGGGTCAAGTTCTCCTGCTTCTTTGTAGCATTTTATATCACATCCATTACTGCAGCCTCCAAGCACTTTTTTTATGTAGGGAAAAAAAAAATCAGTCACCAAATTCCACATAGAGTTCATGGAGCTCCTGACAGTTTCCTTTCTTTGGGGTCAGAACTCTGCATGGATGACTGTTCTCTTTAGAAGGAACGAGGGCATGAGGTAGGGAGAATAAGACTTTTTGTATTGTTAGTGTCAGTGATGGCAATAAAGTTGTATCCAGGTGAAACTGAGTGACATCCTTTAGAGAACCCCAGGCTTGGGAATCTCCTTGCTTGAAAAATTTCCACAGATACTTCCTTTTAATCAGAGCTGTTTTGCTATCAGTTCTTAGAGGCACTGGCTCAGAGAAGCCCAACTGCCAACACAGGTCACAGATTGAAATTTGGTCCTTCATGAAACAGGGATTTAATCCTTCAGCTTCTTTGAAAAAATGAGGCTTTGAATTGATGCCAGAGGCTATCTGCAAGCTAGGGAAGGGACTACAGCTCCGAGTGCTTGCTGTGACTTCAGCCATACAGAAGGCAACGTGTTGTATTCCATCTGGACTTGAGGGAAGACCTAAAACTGATGTCCAGGTATGGCTGCTTCTAATAATCCATGCCAATGCTGATAAATGCACAGATTGTGCTAGCCATGTCCTACTCATGGGAGGAAGAGCTGAAGATGCTTTTCAAGCCAAGCACGAAAAAAAAGAGGAGCATTTTTAGAGTTTAATGTGACTTGGTTGCCCAGGCTTAGTGAGGATTCTGATGGGACTCTGGAGCTTTGTACCATTCTCAACAAGTGGGCTTCACCAAGGCAGTCACCATCAGTGCATGTTTGCCCTGAAATGCCAGCAGGTGGGCCATTTTATTACAAAGCTGTATCAATTCACTGAAACCCAGACTGGTACAGGCTCTGTAGGTTACAATGCTTCAACTGTGTCAATGAATGTTATTACAAAGATGTATCAATTGACTGAAAGCCAGGCTGGTGCAGGCTCTGCAGGTTACAGTGCTTCAACTGTGTCAATGAATGTTATCACTAGAGGAGCAGTGTTTATTTTGGACGTAAAAAGAGGAAGAACAATTTTGGTAGAGATTGGAAGGGGTAGTGAGGCTGACCCCTTGGGTCAGACTGCTGGGGTGGGGAGGAGGAGGCAGAGCAAACACTTCCCCAAGGCCAAGCGCTGTAAGGTTTGTGGTATCAAAAGGGGAATGCTGCCTGGGAAACCCTTTCTGGAGCTGAGTGTCCCTCAGAAGATAGCTGCCACTGCAGAAAGAACAATCAAAAGTGTAAAGTATGGGTGGCCCGTGAGTGGGAGCAGATCATGACGATTCTTGTCCTGGAGCTCCTTGCCCTGGTTCTTTCACCTGCTTGTTAGCACAGACAGCTTTTGTAGGTACCATGCAAAGAAACAGAGGAAGTATTAAGGAGCAAAGTGGAGAGATACCATAGTATGGCAGGAGGAAAGTAACAGCAGATGTCTAAGTCAAGGAGAAGATGGAGATCAGTAGCAGAAGAACGCAGGGCACCCAAGCACTGGTCTTGGAAGAAGCAGCAGAAAAAATGGCAAAGTGGAGATAAGAAAGTAGTGTTGTTGGTGTGGGGTTGGGGTCTTTGTGCAGAAGAGATGTTGAGGGCAAGTGAATGTAAGATGAGAGTCCAAAAGTGCTCTGGTGCAACAGAGGCCAAAGGTTTTTGCTGGGAATATACTTATGGAGTCTGATATCTTGTGTTGAAATCAGGTCTTACAGAGAAGTATTCAACCTGACTACAGTGATGAAGAGCCCACCATTTCTCTAGGTATTTTCTTTCACTGGTTAATCATCTGTGCTTCTAAGAAGCTGTGCCCCATTACCGTGTTGGATTTTCTGGGCTTCACCTCCTGGAAATCAGCTCATTTTATGTCTCTCTCTGCTGGATTAAAAATTCCTTTTGTAGCCAGTATTTTCTCCCCACGTGGGTAATTATACCCTGTAGCCACATTGCTTCTCAATCTTATTTTTGATTAACTAAACCAGATTGAGCTCCTTAAGTCTTTCCCTGAAAGGCAGAAGGATTTTTTGTTCTTTTTCCATTCCTAGTATTTGAATTACATTTTGTGACTCTTCTCTTCATCCTACCCAGTTTTGTGGTACCTTTCAAACAAATGGGTGGTGGAACAGGATTCAGTCTTCTTCTGTCAAAAATGGTCAGAGTTGGTCATCAGCCATGAACTTTTATTTAGTTAGTTTTAATTTATTTTAACCCTCTGAACTCTTTCAGATACTCAGGTATCAAATATTAGCTGCTTCATATTGGGCTCTGGTTCCTTCTGAGCTCCTGTTGGTGTGGGGCAGAGCTGACCCAAAAGCTGGTGCCATGCTGAGAGGCAAGGATTTGCTGCACTGTAAGACACCTTGCTCCTCAGTGAGGAGAGGCTGAGCTGGGGTTGTTTAGCCTAGAAAAGAGGAGGCTCACGGGGGACCTCATTGCTGCCTACAACTACCTGAAGGGAGGTTGTAGCCACATGGGGGTTGGTCTCTTCTCCCAGGCAACCAGCAACAGAACAAGGGGACACAGTCTCAAGTTGTGCGGGGGGAAGTCTAGGCTGGATGTTAGGAGGAAGTTCTTCACAGAGAGAGTGATTGGCATTGGAATGGGCTGCCCAGGGAGGTGGTGGAGTCACCATCCCTGGAGGTGTTCAAGAAAAGACTGGATGAAGCACTTAGTGCCATGGTCTAGTTGATTGGACAGGGCTGGGGGATAGGTTGGACTGGATGAGCTTGGAGATCTTTTCCAGCCTGGTTGATTCTATGATTCTATGAATGTGAGCTCTCTATTTCTCTTCAGATAGAGACAGAGGCTTCCACACTGAGGAGATACTTCTGCTTCAAGCCTCCTATCTTGCTACCTGTGCACAGGAGACAAACACTTTTCCATTCTGACTCACTTTTTCTTTATAGTTACGTAGCAAAAGTGCTTTAGCTCTTTTGGCCCCAAAAAGCTTGTGTCCAGCTTTCTGTCTTTATGAATGCTACTGCACTTCAGGCTTTGTGCTATGTCTGGCACAGACTTTATAAGGTTTTGTATTAGCTTTTATGTGGCAAGGTTTTGGTAACATTGTGAGGTGATTTCTGTGGGAAAATTACTGTTGGAAGCTTCTAGAAGCTTTGTCTTCATTCAACAGTGTCAATACCAGCTCCAAGATGAACCTGCTATTGGCCAAGGCTGAGCCTGTCAATGACGCTGGTAGCATCTTAAATAACATATGTAAGAAGGGGAAAAAAAACAACTGCTAGACACCAGGACAAGCTGGAAGAAAGGAGTTAGAACAGCTCTACAGACACCACGGTCAGTGAAGGAGGGGCAGGAGGTTGTGACCTTGTGTAAAGCCCAACCTAGAGCAGGCTTCTGGCAGGACCTGTGGCCCCATGGAGAAAGTGCACTCTGGAACAGGTGTGCTGGTACATCCTGTGACCCTAAGGAAGGGAACTCTGTTGGAGCAGTTCCTGAAGGACTTGCATTGGTCACAGAGGACTGTCCTCCATGGGAGGCACCCCATGAAGCAGAGAACAGCGTGAGGAGAAAGGAGTGGCAGAGACAACATGTGATCAGCAGACTATAACCCCTATTCTCCATCCCCATGGCTTGATTGTGGGGATGAGGGAGAGAAAATTTGGAGTCCTTTTTGTGTCAATAGTCTAGTCTTCAGGTTGTGATATAGAATCACTGAAATAGCAGACGAAAAATAGCTTCACTCCACAATACTGCTCAGAGTAGTTTGAACACATTAAGTTTCTATTCCAGATTCATTTGTTATGCACAAGATGTCACCTTACAGCTTTTGTTCATGCATTACCTTCAGACACAGAGGGTGTCTGAGTGCAGATGTGTTGCTGTTGCAGACACATCATTATTTTTTGGGGTATCTTGCCTTTGGAATACTGAATTTCAAGACTTTAATGTTGCAGTAAGGCAAAAGGCTTATGCTAAGGTGTGAAAGTAGAATCATCACAGAGGATGTTCTTCAGGCAAGCCTAATGTATAGCAGCAATCACCTAATTCTGATGTAATGAAAACCAGACAGGAAGATAGTCAGAGAGAGGAAAATATTCTAATAGATCTTTCACTGCTACATGCACTGAGGAGAACATCAGAAGGAACAGATTTAAACGTGGTTGGGAGCTTAGATGGTGTATATTTCTTACTGTTTATAACAACAAAAAAAGAAGGGCTCTTTCTGCCAAGCTTGTCTGGTTGCTTGTGAAGAGATTTGGAGGGATGCCTTGAGAACAAATGGAGGTTTTTCTCTTCAGTGACCCCAGTCTGGGTGCCTCAAATGGGCACCAGTGAAACACACAAAATTCTCTTGATCACAGAGCAGGCTTCTAAAGGAGGGCAAGCTGAACAGTTTTAAGGCAGGCAGGGGAGGCACTTTCACTCTAAGGAAAAAAGAAAAAGCCATCCTGTGCTCTACAGCACTTATGCCATATGTGCCATAAAGCCCCTCAGGAGCTGAAGTTGTTTGTGCTCATTCAGAGCACATCTCCACACAGGGGGCATGGGGAGGTGGAGGTCTGCTATGAGGTGCAGGATGTGAGCCATTTTTGAGCTAAGCCAGGTGAGCACAGCTCACAGCTGGAGGCAGAACTTTGTCCTGAGAGGCATCTGCAGAAAGCTGGAGCAAGCAGAGTTACTTCCCCACCGTACAGATGGCAAGTTGACACACAAGGTGGCAGTGGCCAGCACAACCCAGGCAACAGCATACAAACAAGTTCTGGTCAAGCAGGGCCTGGAATGTGGATCTTCCAAGTCCTTCCCAGGGGCTGCTGGAGGGGTGCAAGTGAGGTGGTAGGACTGGGGAGAGAGGACTGTCAGGACCAGATGAATGTCTTGAAGTGACCCCAGGAGACAAAACTAAGTCATCAGTCGGAAAGGTCTGAGGACACACGGACCAAAGCTATGCTGTACTTTATCAGCTTAGATGCTGCCTTTGCTGGCAGCCATCACCAGGGTATGTCAGTTTCACAGCTTTTTTTGACCACAACATGTTCCTCCAGGCTTTCAGACACAGTTGCCTAGAATAATCAGACAAATCAGGCAGGGAAAGGAAGAGGAAGGAAAGAAAACAAGGTAAAGAAAGGAAATGAGAAAGCTCTTTGATCCAAGCCTTCTGTGGATAGGATTTGTTATGATTATTGCAGTGCCTTTTACCACAGCGGTGGGCCTTTCCCAGGCAGCAGATGCCAGCTGGGATGAAACAGGTGCAAAGCTGGTTCACTTTACAACATGGATTCTTGCCTAATAGGGCCTGAACTTCAGCCACCAAATGCATTTCAATTAGAGTTTCAGGTTTGTCTCTGAAGTCTTAGACAGCTCTGTGCTTCAGCCAGCTATGCCTATTTCCCAGGTAAAGCCTTAACTCTGTAGGTCTAAGCAGGCTGTGCCACTCCCTTCCTGTGCCTAATTTGTGGCTCCCATTGGAAGCAGATTAGGGGAGGGAAATATAAACACTTCAAGGTTCTTGAAGAATGGGTTTGGAAGAGGAACACATTCAGCCCTACCTCTCCAGACTCCTTTGTCTTAACACAGGAAGCCTTTCCACACTGTAATAATATGAGAAGCAGTGCTGAGCTTTTTCTCCAGAGACCATGTCTAAGCATCACAAGCTTCCTTGGGTTCTAGAGGAGGTCATTGCTGAGGTGGGTTCCTGGAAACGGAGCCAGATTTGGCCAGCACAAGCTATTGCATAGCAGGGACAAGATTGTCATTAGTACTAATTCTGCCAGAGCCTGGCAGCAGGAGGGAGACTTCTGCCTCAGCACTTTTCCAACAAGCAGGAAAGTGATTGTCAGCTCTACCTACATCAGGTAAGAAGAAGCAGAGTTTGGGATGTAGGGAAAGAACAGCTGAGTTTCATTGAGTCTGGGCAAGTGGCAGAATTTTAAGTGAGTCCACAAAGCAAAAGGCAAGACTCTTAGGCAACAAGCTGTGAGTGACAAGAACAGTAGTAGCAAAATAAATTCTCATCAGCTGACCTTGCCTTCCTATCTGCATTATCTTTCCTGAGCGATGCCTTCCCATCAATTGAGAGCAGGAGAAGGGGGAGGGCAGAAGCAGCCAGGGCTGCAAACTGCACCTGACACAGACCTTTCAGTTCAGGCTAAGGTGTTGTTGCTGCTTCTGAGTGAAAAGATTATTTTAATTTTGCATATTATAACTTTAAATAGCTTTCCTTAAGTCATAGGCTACACTCTGACCAGAGCTGAAATAAGCAGTAGCTTCCACTCACCTTTAACTGCACCCTTTAGCCATTATTATTAATACTATTAAGGGAAAGTCTAGATGACCTGGCTGTGACAGGAGATCCATTATGTTACATTGTCTGGAAAGTTTATGACAAGAGCTGTAATCATTTTAAGGCTGAGTGGATGACACAGAGAAAAAAAAAAAGGGGAAAAAACATATAGCCTTATTAAGACCCAGCAAAGTAATGTCCTGCCTGTATCCAGCTTTTGCATAACTGAAATTTTGCCATGAGAAATTTCTGGTTTGACAACAAATTCCAATTTTCCACTGAGAAAATGCAAATGACAGCTCTGGAGCTGCTTGCCTGGCAGGCATTTGTCAACTTTGTTTTCTGTCTTCAGGGAGGCAGTGGAATCAACAAGAGCCAATTTGACAGGCAGAAAGTCAGCAAGCCAAATAATAAAATAATACATTCTGGTTTAACTTTTCTACAGACTGTGTGTGTGCCTGGTTCCTACCTACAATTTCACTTCTATGGAAAGCATTTGTATTTCATTCCTCCCTTCCAAGCATTTGGGGAAGACAACAGCACTGAGCTTTGTGTATGATGTAACAAGTGAAGAACTGAGGCACAGGAGAGACTGCAAGCCGGGATTTCCCAAATGGCACTGACTGCTGAGCCTGACACGTTTTCAGGAGAGGTTCTGGGCATTTACCTGAACACCAGTGTACCAGGCACTTCTTAAAAGGCAAAATTGCAAAATAATAGATCAATTTAAATCAGAAAGGACACTTCTGGGTCACCTCGTTCAAATGCCTGCTCCAAACAGGACCAAGCAACAAATTAGAGGAGATTGCTTGGAACATTATCTACTTGAGCTTTGAAAATCTCTCAGATTCCACAGCCCCCCTGGGCTGCTCTTGCAATGCTTCCATTGCACTTACAGTGAAAAATTTTCTTTATATTAAACTGAAATATCTGTTGCAAACTGCAACCTTTGCCTCTTGTCCTTTCACTATACACTTTTAGTATGTAGTAGTAGAGGTAGTAGTAGCAGTAGAAATGAGTTAGATCTTCTCAGCCTTGTCTTCTCCAGGTGGAAAAAAAAAATGCATCTCCTCCAGCCTCTCCCTGTGTGACTCTCTAATCATCTAAGTGGTCCTCCATTGGAGTCTTTCCAATGTCCGGTATCTTTCTGGCCTAAACTGGACATAGTTCTCCAGATATCACCTCAGGAGAGCTTAATAGAGGGGAATAACTATTTTTCTGGACCTTCTGGGGCAGGTTATTGGATGTGCAGAGTGGGGCCATAGTATTCCCTTAATATGGCCTTCAGTGGGTGAGCAGGGTCTGATAAGTCTGATTTCTAAAAAAGGGCCTGGGATGGTAGTCCTTTTGCAGAATGTAACTTTATCATATGTAGAATGGAGTTGAAGAAGCAGCAGCAGAAGCTGTGTTGCTCTAGACATTGTAAAAACAGCTACTTTGGGCAAAACTACAGGGGAAAACTACTCCAAACTCAAGTACCAGCTATTCAGAAGTCAGTGAAATGAAATGAATACCCTCTTTTGTCTCAGAACACTATTTTCGTTCAGGATACTGCCTAACCAAACATAGTTTATGGTGATTGCTCCAGTCTAGCTAACCTTAACCTGATTTAAAGCCATGTAATGTATTAGGTGGTGGAAAAACAGCATCAGTTATCAAGTCTATCACTCCCTGTCAGATCTGAAGATACTAATGACCATGAGTCTTATGTTCACTGCTTCTCAGTTTAAAGTAAGCTCTCTGCACTGTGTTGTAAGTCTATGAAGTGTTAGCCTTTACACTGCATGTCTTTTTGGCCAAATCTGTACAAAGCCACTACGGTGGTTTACTGGGCTTGGACACACCAGGCTTTCCTCAGTAGCCAGCTGTTGGCTTACAGTGACTCCAGCAACAACACACAGGAAAGTGAAGCTTAAAATAGGAACAGCACAAAACTGTCAGAACCATTGGCTGTGTATGAGGCTACTCAGAGCCAAGAACCATTTTAATAGGTGGAAAGGTTTGCAACATGAGAGTGATGATTAACACAGGGACAGTGAAAGGGAATATCCTAAAGACAGAGTGGTCAAGGCCATATACGTAACATACCATGCTCTCACCCTTGCTCTTTCCCCTTTTCATCTCTCTCTTTGTCTCCCCAAAGACAAATCTAATAATGTTTGCACAGGAGCACTGCCAAAAGAGAACCTGTAAAGGGTGAGCCAAACCAGCACATCCCTAGAGAATCATGAATACTCTCACATGCCTTTTTGCTAGACTGGACAAAGAAAAAATCCATTACTTAATCCCGCTGATGCTCCAAAATTGTTCTCTGCAGTATTTCATACAGTGTTTGTCCAGGATGGCTTTAAAACATCCAAGTGATGAGACTTCCACCAGTTTACTGTTTTGCAGGTTGGCAGATATCACCATTGGCACTATTTCTTTCCATATGCATCGACATAAGCTCTCCCATAAGTAACTGCTAACACTACAGCCATGCTACAGGCCTGGGGAAGGTGAAGGAATACAAAGAGGGAGTCAGTGATCAGATGAATAAAGGAATAAAAAGATAATGGAAATGTCTGGCTCCTCCAGGAGTATATGGGGTTAGTTGAGTTGTGGACTCTTGAATACGCAACAGAGAAGTACCTGGTCACCTCTACACTCATCTCTGTATAAATGTGAGGTAATCTGAGTGAGTTAGGCACAGGGAGAAACTGGATTGCTCAAACTGCTGAGTTTGGCTGTGCCAGAAACTAGCAGAGTTGGCTACAGATGCCTCCATTCCCCTGTAAAGCCATCCCTACCTAAGTTACCTCACATGTATCATGGGCTGAAAGTATACTTAGGAGAATTACCACAGAGTGGCTTAGAGTGTTTCCTGTTGACTGCTATTATGTCTAAGGAAACAGACACATGACCAAGTGAGTAATGTCTTACTGATTGTAACTTAGATTCTTTTACTGAAAAGCTGTTTCCTGCTCTTCAAATCCATCTCCTACATGATGAGTGAAACCTTACAATCCTTTATGCAGCCAGGTCTGAAGAGTTCTGCATAAATGAAAAGAAGCCACTATCCTTCCAGGACTGGGCTGGCAAACCAGCCCCTTTGGTAGGCAGCAGAGTGCTCTGTAGGGCTGCTAATTCAGCGCCGATAATGGCTGTGACACCAGCAGATGCTGTTCAAAACTTCCTCGCAGTAAAATTTCACTCAGGGTTCCCCTTTGGCAAGGTATTTGTTTCACTGCAAAGCAGTGGCTAATGCCACCTCCATTTTCTTGGATCTTTATTACATCTCCCTGTATTTCAATACCTTAATAAAGAAAACCTGCAGAATACGTCCTGCAGACAGTGTTTCTCTTCAAATACAGCCTCCCCTGGAACTATAGGCAGGCTGGTGCATACAGCACTGCTGATAATCTCACTGAAAGGCACACAGGACAGGAGCTTTTTAAACAGACAAGATGATGTCTCTCTCTCTCTCACACACACAAACCCCCAAACAATAAAACAACAACAACAAAAACAACCAAAACCCAAACTCCCCAAAACCTCAAACCAAACCCAAACCCAAAAAACCAAACCCAAACCCAAAAAACAAAACCCAACCCACAACAAAATCCAAACCAACCAAAAAACCAAACCCCAAACCAAACCCAACCCCCCCCAAAAAAAACCAACCCACAACAAAACTCAAACCAAACAAAAAAACAAACCCCAAACTAAACCCAAACCCAAAACCCATAAACCAAATCACAACAAAACCCAAACCAAACAAAAAGCCAAGCCCCAAACCAAACACAAACCATAAAACCAAAAAACAACCCTTAACAAAATCCAAACCGAGCAAAAAACCAAGCCCCAAACCAAACCAGAGCCAATCAACCAACAACAAAATATCCCTGACCAAACCAACCAACCAACCAAATCGAACCACAAAACCAAACCAAAACACAGAAACTACGTACACACACAAAACCAAACCCAACCGAATCGAATCGAATCAAATCGAATCGAATCGAATCAAACCAGACCCCACAACCCAGCAGCAAGCTATTTAGGGAGAATTCAGCAAGTCCAGAGCAGCCCACGTTCTCTGCCTTTAGAGAGAGACCATCTGACCGTAAGAGTCTGTTCCCTTTCAGTGTGAAATCGTTCCTTAATTGTTTTCTTATAATGGAACCATCATCATTTGAGAAGTCCTGGTGCAATGCTTCCCCAAAGTTCTTCTTTCATATCTTACTAAAAAGGAGGAAGCTTTTCTTAACATTCAAACTTCCCAACATTTTCTTCTCTAAAGTTCACCCTATTATGCAATACTCCATTGCACTAAACCTGCACAAAGACTCTTCCTCTTGGGATTTTGCTTGAGTTTGTTTGAAGATGATTGTCATACCTCCTCTTAGCTGTTTCTTTGCCAAGGTGCACATAGCTTGCTCTTTTAATCTTTCCATATCAATCAAGCCTTCCCACTCTCTGTAATGATTGTCCTTCCTATTTGGACTCTGTCCAGCTTTTCAAAATCTGTCCTCTGACAAAGTGCTCAGAACAGCACGGGAGGTGCCAACTGCATTTGCAGCTGTGTAAAGAAGATGCTTTGATTTATCTGTTCTGCTGCAGAGCATCTTAATCTAGATCACCTACTTGTCCTATCACCTTTCATTTCAAAATGCCCAAGAGCCAAAGGGAAGCAGCTCTCAGTGCTGGAAACCTGTGTTAAACCAGTGGAAAGTTCCTTTGGATATGTTGTACCATCATCTCCCCTAAGAACTGGCACAATACCCCTCAGGGAGCATATGCTGCCTCTTTCTATGATGATACTGACAACATTGTTCTGCATATGGATTAGTTGTTGCTTCTCTGCTCTAGTCATACTTTCTCTTGCAGCAGCATCACAGCTGTGAGTAGTCAGTGATGTAAAATCCCTGTGCAGAAAATAAAAGTTACTCTTATTTTGATAAATTTTTAAGAGCTGTCTGCCACATTATGTAATCTTTCATAATTTACTTATTTACTACTTTAATAAGAACTAAGCTTGTGACTCACACTGAAGTCAAAGCATTCAATTAACAAGCCAAATTCCTGAAAACCGAAGCACATGCCCAAGTTAACATCAAAATGTGGTTTTGTAATGTAGGAAGAGCTGTCAAAGAGTATACACAAAGATTCATTATTATACTCCTATCACTGCTTAGCAAACAGTTTTCTGTTAGGGTTGAGAGAACAACAGATGCCTTTGGCTTATGCAGGTTTTGCAGTCTATCAATTGGTCTGCCCAAAAAGTCAACTCTCTATCACCAATTGCAGATTGAATCAGAAAAAAATAGGATTACTAACAGAAGTCATAGGCAAAAAAACCCAAAAACAAACCAAAAATGTGAGAAACAGGCCTTCAGGTTTGCTAAGACTGGAACAAGCATCAAGGAGGAGATAGAGGAAAATATATGAAACCTAGTTTGAAGCTAGCTGGAATATTTTAGTGAGAAGAATTAGATTATAGGCTGTGAAAAGGAAACAATGGTGATGTCTACTTCACTCATAGGCTTGCTGAGATGTATAAAAACAAGAACATAAATATAAATAACACAGTTGTTCTCTGGCTCTGGTCGCCTGCTCTTCTCTCCCTAACTTGCTGTCTGTGTGACTAATCCCTCTGCTTCCTAACCCCCCTGGCCGATTCTCCAAACTCACCTTGAATGTAAGGCAAAGTCTGGGATAAGGTAGAGGAGTGGAACAGAGGTGGAAGGGTGGTTGGGAGCCCCTCCTGGGGACTCAGATTTCTAGGAGGGCTGCTGGGTTTCTGTATTTAAAAAAACTTGTTTATTTCAATATATAGCTGTATATAGTGTAAATATCTGCTTGTATATTGTCCTAAGCTGTAAATAGAAAGCTTCATTCTATTTTCCAGCTCAGGGAAGTCTAGCCTGGGTGATTTCCACGTGAGTCAGGGGGCGAGTGTCACCCAAACCATCACACTGAGATAAAATGGTGTTCTGCTGTCTCAGAAGAAGCACAAGCAAAGCTTAAAACTGCATTCAGAGCTCTCTACAGTGCTGACATCACCAGAAACAGATAATTGCCACAACATGGGTGATGCAATACTTTGTCAAATGATTGATTACCCAGTGCTGTAGTTACAGTTAATAAACCACTTTTACTGGGGCATTTTGCTTTTTTCAAGTGTTCTTTCAAACTGTTAAGAAGCAGTTAGCATTCATCACCTGGGATCTGTAATTAATATTGGATGCATTTCTGAAAGATACCTTCTCACACAGCTTAGAATACCTGGTTCTTGGGGGAATCAATTATTACTTTTTTTTTCTTGGCCTGCACTGTGAAGGAAATTGATTAAATGGAAAACACTGCATCTTCTCACCTTAAGCCCCAGAACAGTTATCCTCTTTCAATATTTTTCCCCAAAATAGCCCAAGCAAGATCTAGTGGATGCTTGACTTCTCACATATCTCCCAGTGCTTTTGTTTTTCCTTTCTCTTCATGGCTACCAGGATTTGAAACTCCCTCTCAATGCAGCATTGAATGTGAATTCCATTAATGTGCTGTTTATTTTTCTTCCAGACCAATTAATGAAGGTGATAAATGAGACAGGACATAACACCAATCCCTGTGGCACCCCAGTAGCTGCCTCCCCCAAATTAAAACACTGCCATTTATCATTACCATTTGCTAATGTTCTCTCCGCCAATTTGCAGACCCTGTGGCAGTACTCCTACTGAAGCCAATCTCAATTCATTATTCAAGTACATTCAGGGGAGATGCAATATCAAATCCTTTATGGAAAACTGAAATGCAGTATACCAACTGAATTTCCAGTAGGCACTACTACTTTGATCCTTTTAAAACCTTTTCTATCTGTTTGTGAAGATTTATTCTTTTATTATCTGCACTTTACTGGTGCCTGAAGGATCCAACTAGACTGAGGACTCATTGTAATATTTGTTACTGTTACTAAAATTTTATCTCCAGCTGTTTAGTGATTCTCTTTCCTCCTCCTGCCTCTACTATTTGCTGCATTTTCACCCTGAGGATATAATTTATATTAATGGAATTGTAATTGCCAGGCTCATTGATAATTCCTTTTTTAGGAAATCAGGTACATTTTCTATACTTATTTGCTTCTTCCACATTGTCTCTTTCCAAAAAAACCCACTTCATTGTGAGTCATGTCTTCACCACAACAGGCTCCTCTCTCTCTCTCTCTTTCTCTACCATGCATCTGCTCCTGCTGTGCATTCCCCACTGGAGTCCCTATCATTGATAATCCTATGTCTGAGAAGTCTCAGTAAGTTGAATGGAGATGACTGATGTCTCACTCAGAGGATTAAGCAGGGAATAAGCAGTAGGAGCATGCCATCTCTCAAGAAACTCAGAGCCCATCTTGTCTGTGCTGGAAAATGCCACAGATAGATTGTGAACCAGCCTCATGGTGTTTCTTGATACAAGAACAAAAAAATTCTACATGCCAAACCGAAAATACACTGATTCCAAAGTTACATCCTGAGCCCGAGGACAGATGAGCTGTAACTTCATAGCTTTGGTCTCACAAAGGGGCACTTTGCCTCTAAATTTATAATTTCCGTATTTCAAAAGGATCAGTGCTGGGCCCAGTCCTGTTCAATATCTTTATTGAAGATCTGGGTGAGGGGATTGGGTCCAGCATAGGTAAATTTGCAGATGACACCAAGCTAGGAGCAGGTGTGGATCTGTTGGAAGGTAGGAGAGCCCTGCAGAGGGACCTAGACAGGCTGGATGGGTGGGCAGAGGCCAATGGGATGAGATTTAACAAGGCCAAGTGCAGGGTTCTTCAGTTTGGCCACAGCAACCCCAAGCAGCGCTACAGGCTGGGGACAGAGTGGCTGGAGAGCAGACAGGAAGAAAGGGACCTGGGGGTACAGATAGAGAGTAGGTTGAAAATGATCCAGCAGTGTGCCCAGGTGACCAAGAGAGCCAATGGCATCCTGGCCTGCATCAGGAACAGTGTGGCCAGCAGGACAAGGGAGGTTATTCTTCCCCTGTACTCAGCACTGGTCAGGCCACACCTTGAGTACTGTGTCCAGTTCTGGGCTCCTCAATTCAAGAGAGATGTTGAGGTGCTGGAAGGGGTCCAGAGAAGGGCAACAAAGCTGGTGAGGGGCCTGGAACACAAACCTTATGAGGAGAGGCTGAGGGAGCTGGGGTTGTTTAGCCTGGAGAAGAGGAGGCTCAGAGGTGACCTCATTGCTGTCTACAACTACCTGAAGGGAGGTTGTAGCCAGGTGGGGGTTGGTCTCTTCTCCCAGACAACCAGCAACAGAACAAGGGGACACAGCCTAAAGTTGTGCCAGGGGAAGTCTAGGCTGGATGTTACGAGGAAGTTCTTCCCAGAGAGAGTGATTGGCATTGGAATGGGCTGCCCAGGGAGGTGGTGGAGTTGCCATCCCTGGAGGTGCTCAAGAAAAGCCTTCGATGAGGCACTTAGTGCCATGGTGTAGTTGATTGGATAGGACTGGGTGCTAGGTTGGACTGGATGATTTTGGAGGTCTCTTCCAATCTGATTCTATGATTCTCTGTTTCCCCTTTCTCCATTTGACAATGACATGTCTGACAAAGGCCCATCTTTCCTCTCTCTCTGGAGAATAATTCAAGGAAACACTGAGGAGTCTTCTCTTTAGTCAAACAGAAGAGCTTAGAGGAAATATTTCCCCCTATTTGCTAAAACTAAAGGATCTACCTGACTAAATTAATTTTTCTTTGCCACTCACACAACAGTAGTGCTGAAAGTTCCACCTCACTGTTCCTTTGTTAAGGAAGTAATTTAACAGTCTCAGAAAGCCACAAATCAACTTCCCTCTAGGTTTTTGAAAGATTCTTTGTTTGTCACAGGACTGAGAACAAAGGTTTTCAGTCCTTATGTGTTTTTTAGAGATGCTGTGGGGCTTATTCCTTAAACAAGATACTTAGTGCTGTGATGGCATGCTCCTTCATGGTGCTCAAGGCAAGTTGGCCACTCAGCAGCATCTTGCCTGAGTTAAAGCTCTGGGCCAGTGCTGGGGCTGGAAACAGATCTCAGCCCTAGCCTATTTTGACTCCTGCAATGGCCTGTTATTGCTTTTTATTACTCCTCCAACATAAAGGGGAATATTTAGTACCTCTCTTCCAAATACAGTTCATTACAAACAGCACCTGCCTTTCTTTTCCCCTCTGCTGACAATTACATGCAAGCCATTGTCCAAAGGAGGTTGAGCCTTATTTTAAGTTCTATACTCAATGAGGAGGCTTGGTCTTCAGCAATAAGATTGAATTTTGTACCACTCCATCTTAGAAAACTCTGGATGCCCCATGCCTGGAAGTGTTCAAGTTCAGCCTGAATGGGGCATTGAGCAACCTGGTTTAATGGAAGGTTTCTTTGACCTGTGGCAGTGTGGTTGAGTCTAGATCTTCAAAGGTCCCTTTTATGTCAAACCAGTCTATGATTCCATGGTTCAGTTCATGTTCTGTTGCTGTAGAGAAAAACAAAGAAGGGGTTTCTGAATGAGTTACTCTTGAGAAAAGCTCTTAACTTTTGCTCACTTAGAGCATGGAGTTAGAGTAAATCCATTTCTTTTGATGCTCTAAGCAGTCTGTTTACCCAGAGGGCTTCACAGTGAGTTTCTGCCTGCTTCTCCCTAACCCTGGTATTATTCAAGAGTCAATAAATCAATTCAAAACAATACAAGTGACAGTGAGGTAGAATTGTTTTGATGGTGTTTACTATCCCTGTTTTCCCATTACAAATAGAAACAGAATATAAGGAAGGGGAAAACTATACAGTAATGCAGACAGTGAAATCAAAGAAGAGACATTCCTGTAGAGAAGAAAGAGGGACTCCTGCTAATTTCTGCAAAGTCACAGCTGTAGGAATTTTTCTGCCACAGCTGAGGTCTTTTTTTGCCAGCAGTGACCCAACTGTAAAACTAAAAGTCTCCAGGTCAGAGCAGTTCAGAACCTTTATCAATTCAATTATTCTACTTATTAAAGGATTTTTTTCTGGACAAGGCAGGATAATTCTCTGCTTCCTCTCTCTCTCTGTGTCTCTTTTTTTCTTCCCCCCTGTCACCTCATTCTTTCCATATTTTATATTCCTGATCATGGAATTTTCCCCTCCTCAGAGGAAATAAAAGACAAGGGAATGCACTTTTGCTCCTTGTTTCTGGAGAAGAGGCAGAGAAGGAAAGGGGTGGAAAACTGATCTCCACCTTGTTTTACAGAAGTCTTGAAATTGTGCCAGTTTGAGCAGTTCACCAGGGCACAGAAAGTCAGGGCTCAGGCTGTCCTCACAAACCCACCATACACCTTGCTGCAAGGATGTAAGGAGAGACAGAGTAGTAGTAGTAGTAGTTTTAAATTTCTGCCTGCCTATTTTGGTCAGTTCTCAAAAGTCATCTGAAAAAGGATTTCTTGCAAGTTAGGATGTGCTGCTTCTGCATTTTCATTTCTTTAAACATGCAGACACTGGGTCTGCATGGTGTAACAACACCTTCTGTAGCTCATGAGGGAGCCTGCCAGCTCACAAACTTATGGCCAACTGTGAGACCATGATAACTGTTACTTCTCCATTTTCATGCTCTATTCATTATTTCTTTGTGACTCTTCATTTATCACAAACACCTGCTTATTGTAAATAGTCTTGGGCCCAAAGCATGCTAAGACAACTTCCCTTCCTGTCCTGTGATAAGCTAGGGAGTTATCCCATACACATGAGGGTTTAAACCCATCAAGACCAGAATGATAGAAGGAAAGGAAGGAGGTGCCATGGGGAGTTCCTGCTGTCAAAACTGCACAGGAAGGTGTTCATGTGAGGGTATCACAGTATCACAGTATCACCAAGGTTGGAAGAGACCTTATAGATCATCAAGTCCAACCCTTTACCACAGAGCTCAAGGCTAGACCATGGCACCAAGTGCCACGTCCAATCCTGCCTTGAACAGCTCCAGGGACGGCGACTCCACCACCTCCCCGGGCAGCCCATTCCAGTGTCCAATGACTCTCTCAGTGAAGAACTTTCTCCTCACCTCCAGCCTAAATCTCCCCTGGCGTAGCTTGAGGCTGTGTCCTCTTGTTCTGGTGCTGTCCACCTGAGAGAAGAGAGCAACCTCCTCCTGGCCACAACCACCCCTCAGGTAGTTGTAGACAGCAATAAGGTCACCCCTGAGCCTCCTCTTCTCCAGGCTAACCAATCCCAGCTCCCTCAGCCTCTCCTCGTAGGGCTGTGCTCAAGGCCTCTCATCAGCCTCGTTGCCCTTCTCTGGACATGCTCAAGCATCTCAATGTCCCTCCTAAACTGGGGGGCCCAGAACTGAACACAGTACTCAAGGTGTGGTCTAACCAGTGCAGAGTACAGGGGCAGAATGACCTCCCTGCTCCTGCTGACCACAGCATTCCTGATGCAGGCCAGGATGCCATTGGCTCTCTTGGCCACCTGGGCACACCACTGGCTCATGTTCAGGTGGGTATCAATCAGCACCCCCAGGGTCTTAATCCTTACATGAAGCATAGAAGAAAAAACTAGAAATTGTTCACTAAAAAACAAACACACAATGGCACAGATGAAAGCTAAAAAGAAAGGAATATATAGATTGAAATGAGTATAATGACATAAAAGGCATGATGGGATTTTGTTGGGAGGAGAAGCAGATGGACAATGTAATACCAATTTGAAAAATTATGCTGCAAACCCAAAATGGATTCTGTAGATGAAGGGATGAGACTACAACCAAACAGAAGCTTTGAGTCAAATCAGATTAACAATCAAGCAAACCTTGTCAACAACTAATCAAAACCCTATAAATCAAACACAGAAATAAGGCTGTGTTAGGGACTGCTTGATAAAGATGATGATAGAGAATGACACACTCAAGGAGGTCAAGGAAGGCAGGAATGAACAATAAAAGATTCATAGAATGCACTGGGTTGGAAGGGACCTCCACAGGTCATCTACTCCAATCCCCATGCAGTAAGCAGGGACATCTCCAACTAGATCAGGTTCCTCAGAGTCCTGTCAAGTCTACAATTGCCCTCATTTATTGGGTAAACTCTGTCCTGTGGGGTGTGATGTGTGGCCTGAACTTTCAGATACTCAAATTTCTGACTTATGGAAGTGCTAGACACCTGACCAGGTGCAGGACTTGGTGACTGTCACAGAGCTGAATGGCATAGTGGCAGTACTGTATTTAAGTCCAACATGCCTATTCCTCCTGCAAAAGCCAGGAGACTCACTGTTGTAGTGATGAATTTTAACAAAGCTTAACTACATAAAAGTGAAGAGGTCTTGTTAAAAGGAAGATAAAAACAGTGAATAAAGTCTAAAAATCGTTTTCTGGACAGCACTGAGTCTGTTCAAAGATGTCATGCCAGCTGATCAGAGCAAATGCATTCTGTCTATCAATAAAAGCTTGAGAAAGACAAAATTATAACAGTCCTAGCTTAACAGAAGTGTAAGGGAGCTTTCTTAGGATAAGAAAGTTTTATTCAAAACCCACAAAGCTGTATCCTACTAAAAGCTAAAGAACCCAACCCCCGAAGGAAAATCAGGATAAGAATGCAAAAATTCAGTACAGGAGGCAAAAAAAAAAAAAAAAAAAAAAAAAAAAGAAAGGAATTTTGCTTTAACTTGCAAAAAAAGCAAAAGCTAATTATAAATCATGTTGCTACGTCTTAGAGGCTAAGATACCTCTAGAGCATCTGTAAGGCCAAGAAAGATCAAGAAGCAGGAGGCTTCAAATACAAGAGAGTTGTAGCAGAAAAAATAATTACATCTGTCTCAGTGCACTAAACATGAAGAACCTGGGCAGATTTCCACAACAGTCGATACCTAGAGGCTACAGTCCACATGTCCTCTGAGAGGCACTCTACAAGGTCCTCAGTAACAAAAATCCTAACCTCCCATGTAATAAATGTTCTTACATAGATGTCTGTCTAGTCATAAGACAGAAAAGAGAGAGTAAGAGTAAATCATTTTTTGTAAAGGAAGTGATTATCAGTGCACAGAGAGAGTGATTGGCATTGGAATGGGCTGCCCAGGGAGGTGGTGGAGTCACCATCCCTGGAGGCATTCAAGAAAAGCCTGGCTGAGGCACTTAGTGCCATGGTCTAGTTGACTGGCTAGGGCTGGGGGATAGGTTGGACTGGATGATCTTGGAGGTCTCTTCCAACCTGGTTGGTTCTATGATTCACAGAGAGCTGTGTTCAGACCCATGCTGCACATGAGTGCATGAATAGTCTACAAAAAAAAGAACTGTGAGATGTCTGCTAATACTGAATTAGTCTTAATAACAAAAAAGACATGGCTGTGAAACACAGGAAAAACCTCTTTCTACAACAAGCAGCTGTGTGTAAACTAACAGCATGTAAGAAAAGCATATGGGGGAAAAATTCCTAATTTTACCTATATAATGATGGGTTTTGAGCTGTCAATTACCATCAGAGCATTTGAAGAAATGCATATGGAGAAGAAATCCTAATTTTAGCTATATAATGATGGGTTCTGAGCTGTAATTACCATCAGTTTCTTCAGGTAATAATAGGTATGCACTACAAAAACACCAGTTCAGACTACAGCAGTAGCCAGAAGCAACCAAGACTGAGGGTGGGATAGCACCAGGAGATACCTTGATGCTGCTAGAAAATCCATTATGCACCCAGACTTTGGAAAATGAATGCAGTCTGGTCTCAGAAAGAACACAGCAGAATCACTGAAGGTACTGCAAAAATCAGCAAAATAACCAAAGGCTTTGAACAGCTTTACCTTATGAGCTGTGCAAAATATACCAGGACTCTTCAACCTAGAGAAGAGACAATGCTGAAAGAGTGCAATGCAGAACTGTGAAACACAGGAAGCACATAGAAGTCCCAGCTATTTGTTGCCAATATTATGCACCATAGAAACCAAACAAGTGCAACAGCTTATGATGTTTAGGCTGGAGAAGAGGAGGCTCAGGGGGGACCTCATTGCTGTCTACAACTACCTGAAAGGAGGTTGTGGCCAGGTGGGAGTTGGTCTCTTCTCCCAGACAACCAGCAACAGAACAAAAGGACACAGTCTTAAGTTGTGCCAGAGGAGGTCTAGGCTGGATGTTAGGAGGAAGTTCTTCACAGAGAGGGAGATTTGCCACTGGAATGGGCTGCCCAGGGAGGTGGTGGAGTCGCCGTGCCTGGAGGTGCTCAAGAAAAGACTGCATGGATGAGGCACTTAGTGCCATGGTCTAGTTGACTGGTTAGGGCTGGGTGATAGGTTAGACTGGATGATCTTGGAGCTCTCTTCCAACCTGGTTGATTCTATGATTCTATGATTCACCTCAGTGTCTTAGAGTGGCCCAAAACTGACCCCAGTATTCAAGGCACTGCCTCACCAGTGCCGCAGCAAATTGGACTATCTATGAGTTAGCTTTTGAGGAATTACATGGTAAAACAACATTCAACAAACATTTTAGGAAGAGTTGATATGTTCCCCTGGTTTAGTTCATAGGCAGCATCTCTGCAAGTGCAGCCAAGCCAAGCTGCAAGCTTTCCAGGTTGCCAAATAAAGGTCAAGGCTTATATTGTACCAGTCAGCTTCATATTACTTTGCACTAGAGAGCGTCCCATTGCACTATAATTTGAGGCAAGGCAGCAGATACCTGTATGGTTCATTGCATGGTTTTGCAAGTGCACAGCTTGAAATGGACTCATCTGATACTAAATATTCAGTGTCTGTGTCTATTAAACACATCTGCTAGCTGTACTTGCTTATATGGCATTGAGAGTCCAGTTAGAGCTTCCACAGAGAAATATGTCCCTGCAGGTGCAGGCACACACCAGTTCAGGCACACCCAACTTCAGACACACACAAGTGCAGAAATACACACAGAGAGAAACAGGAAGCCTGTGAGATTTTCTGGTTCCTGGGATGAGTTTGCTGTGTGTCTGTCATGCTCAAATAGCAGGTAGGAGGTACAGGGTGCATACACAGATGAGAAATGCAGCTTCATCTGAATTAAACCTTTTAAAGTCCTTGGAAATATGAATGATATCTGCAAGAGTATTTGCTGTGGCTTAAAGCAGGGGGGCTGGAATGGTGATCTTACAAAAACCAGAGCTGAGTAGGCCAGGATGTGTCTGTCCTAAAGCAGTGACTCTCACAAGGTAGCTGTTACTGGAAAATGAGTTTTAAACCCATGGTTTTATAGACAGAGGAATGCATGTCAGGGAAAGACATTCTCCCTCCACTGGCTATATCTGTGGCAATTTAAGCCGTGAGATTGAGTTAGGATCCTGCAGCAGGAGAGAAGGGTTCCAGGGTCTGTGGTTCAAGTTGTGTATGGACTTTCCATCTGGGCAGGAAGGATCTGTCTACAAGCTTGTCAGCCTTTCCAAAAACACGAGTCATGGCTGCTCTACATTCTCCCATCAGTAATTGCTTGTTCATCCCTCCAGGAGGATCTGTAAACCCAGTACAAACACTGCTATTAGCACTCTTTGCTCTTGGTCTTTCTGCATGAAATACCCAACCAAATCTGACACAGAAACTGTTCCTACCCCAAATTCTACTCAATTACTCAGCACTAGCTAGGCTGAACTCACATGCAACCTCAACTGCTGCAGAGATGATCATTCTATATGCAAGGACATGTAAGGTGGTCTCCAGTGCCTATACAGTGTGTGTTAAATAAGGATCATTTAGTTCCAACCGCTCTGCCATGGGCAGGACACTTCACACTAGATCAGGTTGCTCAGAGCCACATCCAGCCTGGCCTTAAAAACCTCCAGGCATGTGGCTTCCATCACCTCCCCAGACAACCTGTTCCAGTGTTTTAGAATCATAGAATCAGTCAGGGTTGGAAGGGACCACAAGGATCACCTAGTTCCAAACCCCCTGCCATGGGCAGGGACACCCTACCCTAGATCAGGCTGGCCACAGCCTCATCCAGCCTGGCCTTAAACACCTCCAGGGATGAGGCCTCAACCACCTCCTTGGGCAACCCACTCCAGGCTCTCACCACTCTCATGGTGAAGCACTTCCTCCTCATGTCCAGTCTGAATCTACCCACCTCCAGCTTTGCTCCATTCCTCCTAGTTCTGTCACTACCTGATCTTAAGTGATCTTAAGTTCAGGCAGCTGCCCTGCTGACTGTTACAGTTCCATCTAACTCAAGGCTTTGGTGTGCACTTCAACCCAAACTCCTTGGTTGACAGTATATACTTATAGTCTGGAACATGGCAACTTGCTCTGTAGGTATGCAAATACAGGCAAAGCTGAAGGATACTCCAGCCCACCAATCTTCCATCTTTGCACACAGTACTGACCCAGCTGCCTTGAGGCACTTTGCTTCACATAGCTCTCAAAGTGCATGAAAACCACCCTGTGCTTTCCTTCAGATAGCTACCCCTAAGGTTAAAGTCGTACATGAGTCTTTACAAGTGGGTGACCAAAGTAAATAAAACCTGGCTTGAAGGGTGATAGAGGAGGTTCAGAATGATTGATGAAGACTGCAACTTCAGATGGCACTGCTAGGAGAGGCTGTGCACTTGGCCCCTCGAGTTTATATACACAGAAAGCTTTGCAGGTAGTTGAGAAAAGAATCTGAGATTCATTTTTACATGATACAATTTTTAATGAGACTATCTTGGAGAGAACACTTGAATTAAATGCTAAGGTCACCTATCCAGAAGTATCTGAGACAGAATAGTGAAGGCTACAAGTAAGAACTGTGTGCTTAAAATACTATAATTATATCTGCAAATTGTATTTCAGGCCAAGGCTTTACAGCAAAGCTGTAAAAAGTAAAATCAATTTTAATCTTTAAAGGCACTTTGCTACATTCTTCTTCTTCAAGGCTAAACCCAACTAGGTCAGTCCAGGTAGGAGCTGAAAAAAAATATGAGCTATTTCTCCCTAAGCAATAAATATTATCTTCAGTATCAAAAGCTGGATTGCTACCAAGTACACTGCATGGCTCCTTAGGGGAACTCAGTCCTGGGTCTGAACATCTATCAGAGCTGAACAAAGGCATCCAGTGTTGGGGGAAAATGTGTGCTGGATCAATAGAGAAGAAAAACTCTCACCCCTGAATTTTGGTGATAATCAGATAGCAGGAACAGTAAATACTTTCTGGGTCTTAATGGGAGTCCATTCACGTTTCCTGTGGAAGAATCCTTGGCTAGAAGGGCTGCCTGTGTGAAACTTCTGCCTTGGAGTTCTCCCTCTTAAGATCCCAACAGATCTGCATCAATTTGGACTGATTCTAACTTCAAATTATACACTGCAAACCTTCTGGCCCCTGGTACAAAAGTGTAGGATCACTTCTACAACGATGGTCACAAAGCTCAGAGTTCAGCTCTTTTTCTGTCCTCATTTTGCACTGGGGATTAGGGAACAGGAATGTAGGCATAATTAAACTTCTGTCCTTCTGTACTACCTCATGTGTGGTACTTTTCATCCTATCTGAAAATGGACATGTTGCTATGGTTTCAGGAATAAAGGATGGACATCCTTATTCCCTTTTGCTACTCTTTCTGTCTTCTTTTACTGCACTAAAAATTAAAAGGAAGTTCTTGAGGTAGAAAGATCCTATTTCATCACAACAAGTGTTTTATTACAGATAAGCAAAAAAGTATTCTCAGAAAGCTCAGATGTACTTTTTTGAGCCTCCAATGGTCATTTTAAAATGCACTTGCTGTTAACTGCTAACTCATTACTGGAGTTGGTTGATGTGCTAGTTTGAAGCTAGCAATAATGTTTTGGTAAGAAGAATTAGATTACAGGCTGTGAAAGGGAAACAATGGTGATGTCTACTTCACCCATAGGCTTGCTGAGAGGTATAAGAACAAGAATCCAAACATAGAATCATAGAATCAACCAGGTTGGAAGAGACCTCCAGGATCATCCACTCCAACCTATCCCCCAGCCCTAGCCAGTCAACTAGACCATGGCACTAAGTGCCTCAGCCAGGCTTTTCTTGAACACCTCCAGGGACGGTGCCTCCACCACCTCCCTGGGCAGCCCATTGCAATGGGAAATCACTCTCCCACATAGATAAGGGAGAGGCTCTCTGTCCATGCTGTGGGCTGCTTTTCTCTCTCTAACCTAACCTGCTGTCTCTCTGATTAATCCACCTGCTTCCTAACCCCCCTGGCTGACCTCCAATCTTCCTCGGGCACAAGGCAACATCTGGGGTAAGGTAGAGGGGGTGGGGGAAGATGAAAAGGCAGTTGGGAGCCCCTCTTGGGGACTCAGGTTTCTGGGAGGGGAGTTGTGTTTCAGTATTACCTTTTACCTTGTGTATTTCTGTATATAACTGTATCTAGTGTAAATATCTGCTTGTATGTTGTCCTAAGCTGTAAATATAAGCTTCATTCAATTCCCAGAGCTGGCAGAGTCTAGTCTGGGTGATATCCAAAGTGTGTGGAGGGGTGGGGAACACCCAAACCATCCCAGTTGAACAATATTAAATGGATCATTTATTTGACAAGTGATAATTTTAAATTAAAAGAAAAAAAAAAAACAACCAAAATTACTCATCTAATTGAAAAATATTATTCACAAAGAAGTAGGACAGAGTAAGTTGTTGAATAAGTTGCTCAAGTTTTGCAATACATTTAAATAAAATTACATGCAAATAAAATTTTCAGCATATTTATTATTCATCGAGTCCTAATTATTAGTGGTATTAGTGCAGTGGTGTAAGTGGTCAGTGACAAAAGTGACAGAGCTTCTGCTGGGTCTGTGATATAACTAAGTCTGGACTTGCCCAGACTGAAAAAGGGTAATTACTGTTAATTTAAAGAGCTTTGGATAAGAGGTGACAGATTTTTGCTTATGCTCCTTGTTCCTGGAATTGGATAACTTTTTTCTGTGTGACTGGGGTAGACACCTTGTTGAAACACAAGGCTAAGTGCTGGGTGCTGCACTTGGGCCACAACAGCTTCATGCAAGACTCAGGGAGGAGTGGCTGGGAAGCTGCTCAGTAGGGAAAGACCTGGGCGTGCTGGTTGATGAGTGGCTGAATATGAGCCAGCAGTGGGCCCAGCTGGTGCCTCCAAGGGATGGGCTGCTGAAAGTAAGAGAATTGAGCCACAAAATGCAGATCCAGAACTGTATCAGAGTGGGAAGCTAACCCACACTATGCCTCCTTCTAGCACTGCTGTCTCACTAAAGTGTTGAGCACCTGGCTCCACCAAAGACTGGGAAGTGTGTGGGGTGTTACAGTACACCCTCTTGTTAAAAAAATGCCAGTGTCTCATGTCTGGAAAGCAAGCTCTTCCGTTGAAAAGCTAATGAGCTACGCTTTGATATGGACTTTATAAACTCCTTTCTGTACTTTTAGTGAGGAGGCAAATGAATTTAACAAAGAAGAACTAGAAATTATCATGTTGTACCTCCAAAAAGAAGTTTTACCACAGGAAAGTTAAAATACTTCTCAAGGGTCATCTTTGAAACCAATACCAAAGAAAAATCCATAGAGGTTCTCTTTACCTGCCTGACCAGTTCTTCTGCAAGGACAGTACAGTTCGAAACCTATTGAATTTGAGTAGAAGAGACAAAAAGTAGTGTTGCAAATGCTCAATATTTTTTTTTCAAGGAAATAGAATTATAGAATCAACCAGGTTGGAAGAGACCTCCAAGATCCAGTCCAGCCTAGCACCCAGCCCTAGGCAATCAACTAGACCATGGCACTAAGTGCCTCATCATAGTCTTTTTTGAACACCTCCAGGGACAGTGACTCTACCACCTCCCTGGGCAGCCCATTCCAATGGCAAATCACTCTGTGAAGAACTTCCTCCTAACATCCAGCCTAGACCTCCTCCGGCACAACTTGAGACTGTGTCCCCTTGTTCTATTGCTGGTTGTCTGGGAGAAGAGACCAACCCCATCTGGCTACGAACTCCCTTCACGTAGTTGTAGACAGCGATGAGGTCCCCCCTCAGCCCCCTCTTCTCCAGGCTAAACAACCCCAGCTCCCTCAGCCTCTCCTCACAGGGCTGTGCTCCAGGCCCCTCACCAGCTTCATTATAGTTTCTTTGTCTTTTTTTGTTTTCTTTTCCCCTAGCATTGTCTGTCAGCATTCCTCTTCTCTCATCTTCTCTGTCAGAAACTATCATGCGTGCATATATCTGAGCATATTGACCTCTTCTCAGTCTTTATCTTTCAGTATTGCTATTAATTGAGAATCAGGACTTCTGAAACAGCATCTGACATTATCAAACTGAGAAACTTTATGGCTCAAAGCAAGCTTGAAAGATTACTTTTTCAGTGACATGGTGCATATCTGAAAAGCCCAAACTGTCATTTTTAGATAATGCCTTGTGGAATAGCTTGCACTAAGTGGAGCTGTCTGTATGGTCCAGCACGTCTCTTCTGTGTCCCAGTTGGGGTAGGTCTTATTATAACCCTGAATAGAGAAAGCAATTTACTTGAGACTAAAGTGGAAACTTAGAAATGCACCAGGGAGATGATTTACATTCACAAAATGCAAAAGCTATACCATGAAGCAGGAGAGTTACCCTTTTCTGATGTATTTGTTCATTTATTTATTTATTTGTTTATTTTATGACATGAAAGCTTCTGGCTAAACACAAAAGCAATCTTTGAGTACTGAACTGTAACTGTAACTCTACCAGGCTGCCTTCTTGTTGATAAAACTTGAAAAAGTAATTTACTCTCTTGGGCCTGTTTAAGAATTTACAATGTAGGGAGGGGAAGGTTAGAAAAACAACCTACATCCTCCTACCTCTCTCAAATTCTTACCTGTTTTTACAGTTAGATGGAAGGAGTGAGGGAGGGGAAAGTGATGCACTCCTCTATACACAGAACCCGAGGGAATGAATGAGTGTTTTCCTTCCTCTTGTGTTATCTTCCTGCCCCTTCTTTTAAAGGAATACTTCAAATCATCTTTTTGCTCTTCAAGAGGGAAAGCAGACAAAGCATCAAGAACTGTCTGTGAAGCTGTGAACTCCAAGCTCTCAGACAAAAGCCAGTCCTGCCATGCTGCACTCCCCTTATATGCATGCATACATCCACAACAGGCTTGCAAATGATAGCATAGAGTCCTGCAAGCAGTTCCACTGAGACAAGCTTGGCATTACTCAGGACACTTGCTGCTTGGTGGTCAATCCATGCCCTGAGGTAGGAAGGAAAACTGGTTTTGTAAGGACGAGACACCGAGGGCTTCTGAGGAGGAAAGGGCTTCCTCTGCCTTCTAATGTTCATTATACTAGAAGGGATTAAAGACGTTCTCCAGAACAGCTTTACTGCACAGAGCTAACACAGAAAACTGCACTGGGTTCCAGTAGGACTCTTCTGAGCTGCTTCAACCCAGTAGCTTTTTTAACCAAAAGCATGAAAACTGCCAAGCACCCAGATCTGAAATGTCTCTGTGGCTGGTCAGATATACATACCTCTCTTTCCTTAGCAATTCTCTGAACCTACTGCACCTCTACCTTCCAATTTTCCATCAGGAAGGTCTTTTCCTATCAGGAACTGGGACTAGGACTCTTATTAACAGTCCTCTCAGTCACGGAGCTCTGTGGTCAGACTGGAGCCTGAACCTAGGTTTAACTTCCACATGAGGCTCCAGGACTTGGACAGTCATATTGGCCTTGATTCAGATTACATTATAGACATTCATACATCATGATAGGTGTCATGTTGCTCTGCAATTGGTGGATTCCCATCCTAAAGAAGCTCCTCTGTACAAGTTGCTCTAGAGAGCTAAGGCAAACACATCTGCTCTCTGGAAACACTCCCACTGATGTGTACAGCAATTTATGGGGATTTCTAGACACTGTTCCTTGCATCAGGGGCCAGAAGTGGTGCTTTCTTCTGCTCCCTCAGCCAACAGCTCTGCTTCTGCTGGGTTGCTTTGGATAGTTGGAGCAACTCATCTGTTTTCATACTAGATACCTGATTTTTCCAGAGAGAATTGTCTATGACAGCAGTGCAAGTTCTGCTACCCAAGCAATAGAGGTTTAGTCTGCATTTAACCTGATAATTACACTTGCTTTTGCCAACAAGATGAGTTTGTATGCATATGGTGGAAAGTGGGACAGAGGGGCTGTGCCTGCGTGAAATGACGGGAACAGGGATGACTGCAGATGGAGACCACCCTGAAGATGGAATAGTGATTCAGAGCTCTTTTTCACAGAGTTTGTCTTAAAGATTTCCTTTTTAATATGATTTTGAACAGAACATTGGGGGAAAACAATTCTAAACCCAGAAAGAATACAAAATTCCCCAAAACCCTGAGTGATATTTCTTGAGCAAGGTAAACCAAGCAGAGCTTAGAAGGAAATGTTCTGAGTCTTCCTTAATTCTTCCCACCCATTTGTTCTTTTCTTTTTTTAAAATTTAGGAGCAGGGATGCAGAAGGAGCTTTACCTGACCTATAACAAAGTCTTCAGAGGTAACTGTTGTGCATGGGATAAAGACATCCCTGCAGGTTTCCTTTAGGACCTAAGCTTTAAAAGCAAAACAAATGTGTTGCATGGCAATGACATCAAAAAGCCCTTGGGGTTTTGCAGGATTAATCTCAAATCATATGTATTGCTACCTGAGACACAAGGTCACACCTTGCTTTTATACTTTGTGTTGATACTGTATGAGCAGGCTGGAGGGAGTGCTCTGGGACAGTGTAAGGGGTCAAGTGAAGAAAGAGAGATTCACCTCTGAGATTACCTAAAGCCTCCGCTTCTTATAGAGGCGTTCAAGTGCCTTTCCAGCTTGGTTCACCAGAGTTCTGAAGTTGTATTACATCCCAGATAAATACCCAACTAATGGGATTATTGGGCTGCTCAGTGTTTGGATAGTCTCACCCACCTGATGAATATAGCTTTAATCCTGGATTTAAGTCCTTCTAGAGGGAAGTTTTGTCAAAAGCAATACAGTTCTTGAAAGTCTAAGGTCCACAGATCAATATTTGCAGGAAGAAGCCACAAAATATCTGGGTGGCTGTGGAAGCCAAAAGACAATCTTCCATGCTAACATTCAGAAAACAGTTGTTATTTCTGTGAATAAGGCAGTAAAAGAATGAAGTATTTGAATAGGGGTATCTTATGAATAACAGCAGAGGACTTACACATTTGTTTACACATTGTAAGCTCTCGGTATAACTCAATCAGCTCAGATCACCTCTCCATTAAATGCCAACCACATCAGAGAATTGGTTAGAGAATTTTGCACGGCTGTGCTGCTAAACTGAGCTTCACATTGATGTTAGAAAGTAAAATAAACCCAAAAAAAAAAAAAAAGTTAAAAAGCACACAGACACACAAAAGGAAAAAGCACAAAGAAATGAAAGTGGAAAGGCTGACAAAAACATCTGCACGTGTGGAACTAGAAGGACTGCAAAGCAATGTTGCGTATCACAGATAGACAAAAAGCCTGGATGAGGCACTTAGTGCTGTGGTCTAGTTGACTGGCTAGGGCTGGGTGATAGGTTGGACTGGATGATCTTGGAGGTCTCTTCCAACCTGCTCTATTCTTTCTATTCTATTCTATTCTATTCTATTCTATTCTATTCTATTCTATTCTATTCTATTCTATTCTATTCTATTCTATTCGACTCGATTTGATTCTATTTGATTCTATTCGATTCTATTTGATTCAATTCTATTCTGTTCTATTCTATTCTATTCTATTCTATTCTGACACTGGGAGTGTGGCATGCAGGGGGTTAAGACTACAAAACAAGAAAGGGCACATGGCAAAAAGCACTGCACGCAGAAAAGACATTTAGCACTTTTCTGCATGCCTGCAGGACACAAGCTGAGGGTGTACACAGGGTATGTATGCGGAACTCTTAAGATTATGCACAGCAGTCCAGTAGCATATTTTCTTGGCTGCCTGCTGGTCTGGATCACAACCTGATGATGTGAGCTTCCAGCTCAAACATCATCCACATATTTGCCATGGTTTATATGCCTGATATTTCTTTCCAATAATAACTTCCCTTTAGGTATGGTTATTAAGACCTCCGTCACTGTGAAATAGCTTGTGTTCAGCGAGGCAGTCTTTTAATGGGATGTGGTGCTGTATAGCAGAGTTCCATCTACTGCATTCAAGAAGGTAAATGATAGATTGTTTATTCCCCTAATCCATCTAATTATGGCATCTTACAGAAAATTGGAGAAAAAGAATTTGTCCCGTAGGTAATGCTGAGAGAGATCTGAGAGCATGTTGATTTAAAAGGCCATAAAGGCATTGTCTAAAAAATATACAGAATAGCTTGTTGATCTCACTGTAAGAGACAGCACTGATAATTCAGTCCCCCCTGGGAGACAGCCTGTTACCAGATACTGTAAAATTTTTTAGCCTCTTTTGTCTTCTTTTGAAGGGTGGGAAGCTGTAGCGCTGTCCTTATAAAGCCAGATTCAAGTACGGAAGGGAGAAGGTGTGGAAGGGGAATTACTGCAATAAAAGCAGATGCAGGACTGGGGCACGCCTGTGTAAAAGCACAGAAGATCTGCCTCCCACTTGCCTTCTCTCATGTCCCTTCCTTGGCAGCTGTCCCAAAGTATTAGAGCCCCCGTTGTGAGTGAGCACATTTTTTGGTGTCCAACCGACGCCTCCTGGTCACACAACACTTCACAGAGCAAAGGGGGAACTGATGCTTTCCCCCTTGCTGATAGCTATGTGAGTGAGTAAAGAGTATTGTTCTGGGAGCTCTCTCTTCTCGGCCTTTGGGCTAAGATCAAGTGTAGTATCTGTTCTTATCAGTTTAATATCTGATACGTCCTTGATGAGAGGAATTTATATTAAAAGGATTTTTGGGCATGGGAGTTGGATCTGGAGCTTGCTCCCATAATTTTTTTTATATAGGCTGGATGTTAGGAGAAAGTTCTTCACAGAGAGGGAGACTTGCCATTGGAATGGGCTGCCCAGGGAGGTGGTGGAGTCACCATCCCTGGAGGTGTTCAAGAAAAGACTGCATGGATGAGGCACTTAGTGCCATGGTCTAGTTGCCTGGCTAGGGCTGGGTGCTAGGTTGGAGTGGATGATCTTGGAGGTCTCTTCCAATCTGGTTGATTCTATGATTCTATGATAAGTAAAGCATTACATCTGTAAGAGGACCTTTCCTTGGCTGCTGACTTTGGTGTTTAAGGTGGCAGAAAGGCTGCCTGAAGCCTTTTGCCAGATGTTCCATGAAGACTTGTCTGCAGGTGGATTACCTGGGGTTTTGACTCACGGGACACAAAAAGGTCTTTGCCTCAGACTCTAAGGGACATGCCTTTGTATACAGAGCAACCTATTTCAGTGAAACTGGTTGGCACTTCCAGCAGAGTGAGCTGAAATTCAGCACTATATTCAAAAGCTATTGGGAAGTGGAGGAGGAGAGGATACTTACAAAACACAGTGATGCAAACTTCTAATAGCAAGCCAGATCATAATGCAGTTTTGGTTTATTTCACTTATTAACTATTGGGATCATTTATCTGAAATGCTGTCTTGCCTGCAGCCTTATTACTTTTCATACCACTACAATTAGCAGCTCTTTTAATTTATGTGCTTATTTTCTTAGTGTTGTTGCTTTTCATTTCTTCTCCCCATCTCCTCCTGTTTGCCATTGCTGAGTAAGGTCAGGTGCTTTTAGAACTAGTTATGTCATAATTATCTACAAAATAATTAATACTTCTAATAGGAACTGCCCTTGCTGGTTTTCATTGGGGTGCAGGAGAGCAACAAGGTAAAGAGTTTGATAATAAAAGCTTCATTATTATGTTCTTGCCTTTGCATTCTTTTAATGAATTTTTCACTGCAGAAATGGATAGAGCAGAGCTCCCTTGAGATGAACAGTGTGAAGATCTCAGGATTAGTTTTTCATTTGTTTTGAGCTCTTCACAAGACAAGGAGAGGGGAAAGAGCTTAATTTGAAAAGAATAGGGAAAATAGTAGTACAGAAAAGATTCTTCCTCCTTGCAACCTGCTTGCCAGATGGCCTGTCAGACACAGATAACAGCATGAGAGAGAATTTTTACATCTTTGTGTACATCAGGACTCAAAAATACGTAATCTGTGGAGAGTGTGTGTAAGAGATGCCGTTTTATTTACCAGGACTTGAAACAAGGGCTTCCAGAAATACAACAGGAAGGGCTCCAGCAGGTGTTTCCTTGACATGTGGCTCTCAAATCTTAAAAATAAAACTCCTGTTAAGTCTATAGCAGGTGGAAGACACAAATTTTGGGTTTTTTTTCTATTCTGAGAGACCCAACACATTGCTTGTAGCTTGCAAGGCAGTTCAATGGTTGCCCTGTGCTTGTGAAGAGGGGTGAGGGGGAAGGAAACTTTTGCTTTTAGATGAACCTATTAAGTGTATTAGGAAAAGGTATATGTCAGTGAAACTGTAGTAGTTTATACCTGGCTGCTAAACACTTTTAAGTTCATGCCTGAGCTTAACTAGACTTTCAGAATGTGATGCAGCCATTTATCCTGCAGAGAGCTAACCTTGTGTTCTCTGTCTTGGTGAAGCTGTATCATAATGTACTTCTCTCCTTTGATCTGGGCTTTGTCCCTTCTGACATAAACTGTCAAGTCAACAACTGCATGAGGAGAGACAGAAAGGAAATAAAAAGACTCACTGAAGTGCATCTTTTCAGAGGTATTTAGATGCCTGACAGTATTAATGGACTATGTTAATATATTCCCTGGAATTCCAGCTTCCAAATAAGTCTTTGGAAAAAGCATGTCCTCCTTAAGAAAGCTTTAAGGGAATTAAATGAAAGTGCTGGGCAGGAGGCCATCTAGAGAAAACCTAGAGAAGATATCAGCCAAGGGTATTGCATGGAATTCAGTCTGTCTGCAAGTGTTTGAGTGAGCTGTAGTCCAGCTTTCATCTTAGGCTGGTAAACAGGCTAGTGTCCTGGTAGGGTGTAAATCCTACCAGGCCAGTTTAACCCTTGTTGTCCTCCTACTGTTGCAGGTCTGGGAGTGAGTCAGATGAGCAAACAATAAGGGTTTGGCCCCAGCAAAGCCTTGAGGGCTAGGGGACTTAGCATCATGTGTCAGATGTCTTGTGCTGCCCTCACTGTGCCTTTGTGGTCAAAGGAGGCACAAAGCTTTGAATTCATTGGTCAGAACAATGGTGCTAGGGGCTATTGGCCAGTTTGATTTCAAAATGGAGTATATAAAGGGGTATGATTTAGAAACCCTGCCTTTCTGCATCAGCCTGTCTGCATCGGTGTTGTGGAGGCAGGGAATTAACCTGGCAGAGTCAGGAATATATACAAAAAGAGAATTAATTTATTTTCCTGAAACCCTGCCCCAAAACTATATACAGAAATTAATTTAGTTTAATTAGCAGACTCGGTTTGATTGAGAAGATCTTGCAAGGATACCATAGATAAATTTGGCTATTTTAGAAGTCAGGAAATGGAATAGGCTAAGCTATAAACACAGCTTTCCCAGTATCAACCAGGCTGAGCAGAAAGTTTACTCACAGATGAGCAAGGCTGTCTGAGAGAAAGGGCAGTCCAGATGCTTGTCAGCTCTCTCTCTTTCAAATGACATCTGAGGCTCCTCAGGCCTATTAAGCTTGCACAAAGGGTGCTTATGGTGGGAAGTTTTCTAAGCAGAGGTGGTCCAGTCCCTCAGGAGCTTGTCCTTTGCAGCACCAGGGGACTCTTTCTGCAGGAACTATCCAGGTAGGGGAGAACTCTAAGGTGGGAAGTACCCCAATATTGTCCCTTTCCAAGACAAAGAGTCAATTTACCACTTCCTAGGCATGAAGACCACAGCCAACCACCAGCCCGATTCCGGCGCGGGCATCTGCAGAGGTCATCTCTCATGCCAGAAGGACCCTTTGCTCTCCCCCTTCATGCCTGCAAGGTGGGGATGGTTTTTCATGCCTTTCCTCTCCCATTCAAACCACGGAGGGAGAAGAATTTTGGGGTATCCAGGACTCCAGGACAATCAGCCTCCCTGCCTCTCCTTGTTTGCAGCTTGCTAAAGGCAGCCACGTGTTGCAGCTAACACTAGTGGCTTAGCAGCAACTCCTTCCCCTCTGCCTGAAGTATTTTGTGTTTTACCCTGGGATCACCATCACGAGTTTAAAAGTGTTTTTGATACAGGAGACTTACTCAAGGACCAAAGGGTCATGAGTCCATCTGTTGGAATGAATGCCAAGACTCCACAGGCACAGTTAGTATTCTTCCTGTTCTCACTTTCCTATTTTCCAAGTTCTGATTGTTTAAACTGGTTAATTCTGTGCAATTGCTTGCTGTCGACCAAAAATCCAAAGAATCTCAGGGAATTTCCTCGAATTTTTGATATTAATAACAAAAATTAATGTTCATACAGAAATGAATAAAGGTAACTCATAACAATTATTAATTCCCCATACAAATGGAGACACTAGTGAGGAAAAGAGTGATGATTTTTATCCCTGCTACCTATAGGAAAAACCCAAAACCAACCAACAAACCCCAAACCAAGCCCAAAACCCCACAACATGGGGGAAACAAAACTGCTAGCTCACTAAGGGGTTAATGGGAA